>NC_133505.1:103877500-105270833 GCF_049354715.1 Callithrix jacchus
CTATAACACATGGGACTATAGCCACATTGGAAAAATATTATTTCTTATTATCTTTATTTTTCATAAATATTTTGGTATAAATGTTGAAATAAGCAAATATGAAAGAGAATAGCATATTTTTAAACACAAGCTAAAATTCCTAAGTATGAATGTATATGTAGACTTTTCACAAGTAAATATGCTAGCTAAATGCTAATTCACCACAACTGTATTCATACTATTATTTTACTCATTAGACAGAAATAGATTTTTTTACAAATCAAAGTATTTTAACCTGATAGCATTAAACAAGTTGCTGTGCACATTGTAGACATAGAAAAATCACATAGTTGATTCATATTTGACATTCTATTGGGGAGATTACTGTTAAAAGAAAATTTTTGGTAAGTGTTTGTCTGAAAGGCCAAACATTATTCTATACTTCAAAGAACCACATGTTTTAATGTCCTTTATTATATTTTGCATATTTTTATAGAGGAAAACACAGCTACTACACTATTGGTTCTCAGTCACCCTGCAATGAACGTCAAAATAATTCTCAAGATTGTCACCAGAAACTAGTTGCTTTAAAAAAGAAAGAGGCCACAAAAATTAATAAGGCTATCAATGGTATGCATTTAAGGGGGCATACACATCTACAACACCATAGTTCACATAATAGTGATAGTTTTGAAAAATTACAAGTGTTTTTTGAGTCCACAGGATGTTGAACCTCTGTAGATAATTGTTCTGAAATCATGGAATAAGAAGATATTAAGAGCTGATAGGGCTTAAATTGGGTGCATAGCAATAGATGAGATTTTGTAAGTAGATAAGTAGGGAGTTATATATATATATATATAATATATATGCACATAAGAGTATGTACCTATAACATAGGTGTATACATGTGCATATAATATATACAGACATATAGAGATTATATACATAGACATAAATTATATATACATATATAGTTCATTTTTTTTGTTCATGTTGTCATGACATATTGTGTGCTGATTTTTGTGAACTACATTTACATGTACCAATGAATTTCTAAAAAGTCAAGTAGTATCCGCATTGCTTTTATTCTAACTTAATTTTCTTCTACTTGTTGGGGACCCTAGTAATGATTTCTGTGTCAGTGCTATGTATTTGGCCAACTGTTTTATAATAGCTATCTTTGCAAACAAAAGCAACATCAGAACAAGCCTTCCTTCACAGGAACCTAGAAAGATGAGTATGTCTCTTCCTCCCTAACTCCCTCCTCTTCTTCCCTCCCTGTCTTCTTTTCTTCCGTCCACCTCTACTTTCCATTCTTTATTTGTTCCTTCCATCCTTCCTCTATTTAGTTATCACATATTTGTTGAAAACTCACCACATTCCAGGCATATAGTCCTAAGTTTAAATTGAAAATAGGTTAGATACAATCCATTCTTTAATAGAGTTTATAGTCTAGTTGAGGAGCACAAGCTTTAAAACAATTATTACCAACATGAGGAATTTCACTAAAAGGGAAATTGAAATGATATGGGAGCAAAAAAGGGGCAAAAGCTACCTTGATTTTTTGGATCAGGGGAGATTTCCCCTAAGGTAATGATTATAAAACTGCATGGTGAAGAGTGAAGAATAATCAGGAGGAAAAGGAAGGGAAGACACCCAGAGGTAAAAAAGTGAAAATCAAATAAATCAAATATGCAAGAACAGAGAGAGAAAAGGAAGAGAGTGAAAGAGGTAGGAAGAAAATGTTTCATTAGGAAAATATACTTTCTTTTTATTCAACACATACTTGCTGAATGAGTGCCAAAGTGTTCCGGGTGCTAGGAAATACATCGGTGAGCAAAGCAGACATAATCTTTACTCTCGTGAAGTTTATATTCCTGTTCCTGTCAATAAATGTCAAAGCTTATGCACTTTTACCTGTCAATAAATGAAGTATGAAGTGTTTTCTTACCTTCATGCATCATGAAGTACGAGGTTGTCTTTTAGGCATTTTTGTTTAAAAGACCCATGATTATTTTAGATAACAGATATCTAAAATATTATCTTGTTTTGCTTATTTACTAATGCTTCGTGTATTTCTTCTTTTATTATATCTTACTGACTTGCATTTCCTATCCCTAAATTCCCAAGAGAAAATTTTAGCCAAGTGTAATATTTCAAACATGAGTTTATATGGCTCAAATAAAATATATTACTTGCACCATAATTAACTTTATAATACATAATTTTGTAAAAAATAGATCTAGACATATTAATGTATTTTAATATTAAGCCACATAGAGAACTCATTGTTGGAAATCTAGAACCAGCACTTTTGTTGTAGTTAATATATGTTATACTGCTTACATTTCTTTTTAATTTTAAGCTTCATAATATGTGAGGGAAAGAGAACTATGCTAGTAGTTGCTTGCATGACTTAAAATAGAGCAAAATTGAAGATCAGCTGATTGAAATATTGTTGATCTTCAAAAGTATGGATGTTTCTTATTGTGACTAATTGCTTATGTGTACAGAAAAGGAACAAAAATCTGAAAACTGCAGAGAAGGAGAATGAAGGAAGAGTTTCTACAGTGAATATTGTTGGTCCCAATAATTGGTTGTTATATGAGACAGTGAAAATCCCATTTTAGTGACAAAAGATGAAAGAGTATTAAATTGTATATAAGTAAATTTGAGACAAAATTTGAGACATTACAGGATATAAATAATAAAACAATAAAAATCCATCAAATTATTTTGTTTTAAGGACAAGTAATGAAACAGTATGGAAAAATTTAAAAACAAAATTTGGAATTATAAAGGATATTTGTGACAACAATAATGGTTTGTTTTTCATGGCTGTTTACCTTTTTCTTTCTTCAACCTAGGAATAGGGCAGGTGAGCAAAAGGGAACAAGAGTATGAAAAGGAAAGAAAGAAAAACTATATTGCAAAATTAACACTTAAAATAGTAAAGTCTCAAAAGTCATACTTTTACAAACCTATTAAAATGTAATGTATATTTTTCTAACTGATGTGGTTTGGAGACAATCCTGCTACAGGCATAGAGTTATACCAGAAAACCTATGAAATCTATAAAAGCAACATGGTTTCTCAACTCACTGGCTACTATAAATTGATGATGAAGTGCACTTTCACCTTTGTAGCAATGAATACTTACATAAATTAATAACCTACTAATACTGGGAATTTTTAAAGGCAGTAAATAAAATTTATCATAATTGGAACATTATCACCATTAAAGCTTATTTTTAACATCTGTGCTGGTGGGGAAGATAATAAATGTAGATAAACCTTTTAGTATCCAAATGTACCAATGTATTTATTTGTATAAAGTTGATCAATACAGAGAAGATAGTATTTCTTTTCTCTTATAGTCAATCTGATACCAAGTATTTAAAGACATTCAGTTTTCATAGGGTAATTGCAAACATTAATTTGTATATAACTTTAGTAATTTGAATTCAGTTGAAGAACATATTGCTATCTGGTTTACCTTTTTGAAGTTGTATGTGATTATGACCTGAAAGGCAGATTTATAGCAGTATTATGGTCTTATAGATCATACAATTCATTATGTTCTTACTGATCAATATCTGGCATCAGATACTACAACTTCGCTGTATATATTTCATTCATTTAGATTAGTAGATCTATATTTTTGTTACTTTACTGTGCTGCATATATCATGGGCAAAAGGCCTTTTTGATATCTTTAAAGCTATTATGCTTCTTATTGCTTTGCAACTTAAGGATTCTGTATTTGAAAGTTTGGACAAAGTCAATAATATTTAGCTTATAGTTCTAAAGATCATTAAAAATGACATTTTCTTATATTTAGCTATTATTTTCAATCTTTAGTTTTCTCAGTCCCTTCTCATCATAGAAGTCCTACTAACTAAATATCTTCATTCTTAATAATTAAGGTACTTTACAGAAAGATGCATTCTTAAGATTCAGCTTCTTGCTGTAATTTGTGTTTTGGGGACAATTTAAGAGCACTGCAGAGAAATGATTAGCTTTTAATCATAAAACAGTCCAAGGCTCTTGAGTCTGTGAAGTAATATTAAGGCACTTTTTAAAAAGGGCCTACGAATAATACAGTTGGCTTTGTGTTGTTTCAATGTCTTAACTTATTGGGCCATGTTAGAGATAATACTTTGGAAAAATAAAACAATTCCTAAATCCTCTGGACCATATTTCAGTTTGAGGAGCTCCTTGTACTGGTTCCAGATCATTTTTTCCCATTGCCAAGCCAAGGGGTTCCCTTTTCTCCTTCCTCTATTTGGAAAAGTCTTGAAGCTGCGTATAGTAGTCTCTAATTCTTTATCTACTCATTCATCTACGTGATGACTACAGTGGAGAATGAAATTACTGACACTCTCTCACAAAAAAAAAAAAGGCCAGTCTTCTTGTTATTCCAGAGGAAATGATTCAAGCTCTCTCTTCAGAGACATGCTAGAAGAGCCAGTTAACTGGTATGCATAGGCTACATTCTGTGACTCAGTCTACCAATGCCCATGGCTATGCTTAGACAATCCAATTACACTGGTGCATCATCTCTAAGGCACTACATTAGTAAAGGACACATAACATCCATCATATTTGTTCAACCAGCAGCAGGATTTCTGACCACTGATGCTCTTTTTCAATGCCGTAGGCTCCTGAGGAAATTAACCCTATAACTTCTGGGAGCACTGTTCATGCTCCTTCTAAGTCCCTTCAAACCTAGGGAAGAATTATTCATATAATCTGTATCCTTTGAATAACACTTCCTTGAAGATAGCAGGAGAAACAATATTCAAATTGCTCTACAAATTAAACCACATTAGATGAGTGATTATTTTTTAAATTATTTTTATTTTAAAAGTATTCACATAGAATTCTCCAAATGGTCTTAATGAATTATTATTTTATCAATTAAAAACATCTTTATAAAATATGTGCTGTTACCTCTGTATGCATACAAAATAATAAGCATTTTCTGGTTGATTTAAATCTTAGTATGGATATGGTAGAAAATAAAAGTAAAACTTCAAAATATTAATCCTTAATTAAAATTTTTAAAAACCGTATTTTATTTATTATGGAAACATGTTTTCATCCTGTTTTATTAGCTATATATTATGAATCTATATATTTTTATTCTTTGTAAACACACTAAATGATACATGGTAATATTTATTTAGCTCTTACAATGTATACAGATATGTATATAATTAATGCACTGAATCTTTCACTTAATAAAGTGAAATTATTTCCATTTAACAGATAAATACACTGATACCTAAGTGGTTAAGTAATTTCCTGAAGGGTAGACAGCAGAATAATGGGAAGCCAATACTCAAACTGCAAGATGTCTACTCTTGCCTAAGTGCCATTCTGCCTCTACTATATTTAATAAATTGTCTCATTACTAGAGTTCAGTTTAATTTATCCAGTATTATTGAGCCTCTAACAAGTGCCTGACATACATTACCAAAAAAAACACAAAAGATTCAGGGTACTGAATCATTCATTATGAAAATTAAATTCACAAATTTTGAAAATTACTTAAAATTCTTAGTTTCTTGATAGAGTGTTTGAATTACTGAGTGTTTGAATTACTAAGTGTTTAAACTTTTCAGAATTTGAAAAACATCTATAGCTAAATTCTGTAACTTCTGTCCAAAGATTGGCTTGGTGGGTGTCGCTTGGCTGGAATTTCATAAACTTCTGAGTTGTATCACTTGTTTTTTGCTTTGGTTGTTTCAACATTGTCTTGTGGTACACATCATGGCTTTTACATTATAAAACCAGTTAAGCCAGGGCCACAGTCTATGGCTAGGGTGCCTTTGAATTTTGACACTCTACCTTTAATAGTGACAAAACCTTCCATCCTATAGGATTGCTTCAAGTTACAATATTTTGTATGATGTTCTGAAACATTTCAGAAGGAGCATATGATACCTTTCTTTTTTTCTAATAAGATTAACATTTGTAGTAAAATAACTTAAAATTTTACAGCCTTTCTTCCACAGTTAGTTTCATCGTGAACAACTGTGAGGTATAAATTGTATGGGTAGCCGATTGCATCTGACTTACAGAAATGAGTTAGATTGCCCTGTTATAAGACTGAGAGTTGAGTGAAAACAATGAAATGAAATATCAGGCAATAAAATATCATTTTTGTAGCATGTAGCACTAAATATTTGATAACTGAAAGTCAACTATTTAATGTCACTAGAAATAATATTCCACAGGTATTTTAAATATATTGTTGAGATATGTCTCAGCCAGGGATGTGTATGTTACAAACATGGTTTTTGCAGTTGATTGTCCTAGGGTGGAAGAAAAATTAGCACCTGGGGAAAGCAGTTGTGTGAAATTAGAAAAGAGGTCAGAAGCAACCTGAGTCAAGTCAAATGAGACAGGTCCTGTATGCATATGCAATAAAATTGTGAAAACCGTTATCTTACATGTCAACTCAGGCAAACTCAATGCACCATTATCAAAGGAAGACAAATATTTAAGCAGGATATTCAGCAAGCATTTCATCAATACTTTTCAACCTGTTATTGGATACATTTTACAGTAATACTCATGATTATTTAGCTATTTTAGATTGCTTTAATGATGATGATGAAACCTGTATTGAGGATAGGCAGGAGAAATGGGAATGGGAGACAAGTTCGTGAATCAGCTAACAGAGTGACAGGAATGCCTTCACAATTATTTTCTAAAATAAAAGTGTACATTAGTCTCAGCTTGGCTTTGGTAATAATCATCATCAATGAAACAAGTAACCCTGAAAGATTTCTGTAATGTTTGTGCATTTGCCATATAAATTTTATGTTAACAATAGATCATGTGCACAACTGGCCTCTCCAGGACTTTAGGAGACAAGTTCTCAAGTTCTCAGCCAAATATTTTTGTTCTTGCTATTTAAAGATGTGGAAAATCTTTCTTCCTTCCCTTCTGGTATGTTTCACTAGTGTGTGTGTGTGTGTGTGTGTGTGTATGCGTGTGCATGCATGTGTGTGTGTGCACGTGCATATGCTAATGGAGAATTTATCACATGTATTTACACAGTTGGAGTTATTGATGTCATTTCTGGAGATCTTAACCAAGAAAAACAATTTAGGCTATATTAATAAATGCGAATGTTTGCATTCTCTTACAACACCTTGAGGGTGACATTTCATTTTGCTAATGACAAAATGCTAGATATTATTTTTTAAATTTTTGGAAGTGATAGAGATTTCTACCTGGGCTATCCAGAAATGAGCTGGCATTTGTGACAGTATTGACTCCACACCTCAGAGGGATTTGGAAATCCTATACTATGTACCCCAGGAAACACATGGTACTTGGTATTTTAAACACTTCACCTGAACTGATTATTCTAATCCAAAAGAATGCCCACTTTCAAATTGCAAATGAGTTATCTTCTACACATTAGCTTTTTGAAACATGTAAACTGCAGCAAAGGATTCTTTTAATTTATTATTATTCATATGTAACTTGTTTTGGAGTTGAATATACATAGCCACAAACATAATGAAAGCCTCCTTATATAAATAACAATTTAAAAGATACAAGGACATTTAAAATTTGGTAGGCCGGAAACATTTTAAAATTTGTTTCACAGAAAATTGCCTGAGAAAAGTCCACTTATAGGTTCCAAAGAATAAGTCCCAGATGTAAATATGGTACCTATCTAAACATGTCCCATTTCCATTTGTTTATTAGATATAAAGCCATTTCATTTTTCACAACCTCAAAATGCCTATTTTGTGAAAATATTTTTCTATTTAACCTCACATATACCTATTCAAGATTTAGTACTCAATATATAACTGGTACAGTATTGAGGATTTTCTACTCAATATTCCTTGTGGTTCAAAAAGCATACAAGAAAAATGCCCTCCCGTCTAACTTTATGCCTTCCTAGAAGCAAGGATGTGATCAAACAAACAGCTACTTATTTAGCAGTAGTCTGAGGAAGTAAATGGAAGTACCAGCCAGCCTTCATTTCAGTTTCCAACTGGATCAACTTTTAGTCTGATAAAGTAAGATCCATATTGAAATTCTAGCAGCAAGGAAAAATAGGATTGTGAATTTTTGGCATTCATCCTGTTCAAGTATAAATTTTACTCCACGAAATTAGAGTACAAGAAATTTTATATTCCTCTTTTGAATATCATACTTAATCTGTTTTAGCTCTCGGTGTCCTGGCCCATAGTGGGATCATGAAGAGATGCTGGTCTTATCTGAGGCAGAATAGACTGGGTAATGGGTAGGCTATAATCTAAGCCAAGATTTCCTTCTTTTTCTTTCTTTGCTTGCCCTAGGAGGGCAATCAGCTCTTGGCAGATTTAGAGATGCTCTTCCAACATCACATGTATCCAACTCAGTCCAGCTCCACTCCAGAGAGATCTGTTCCTCTCCAGCTCTCAGCAAGCTTTCCAGCTCCTACAGGTATAATAAACCTTCCAGAGTAACACCTCATCCAGGACTCTAGATGCAGGTAAAATAAGGTTCTAAAAGCTGAGGAAGCAGCCCTCAGCCTTAAGTTAATTAAGACATTTGACAATTGCATAAATAACTCCTGTGTTCTGTGAGAGCATGTAGCACCTGATTTGTACCTATTATCAAGATTTAATTCCCAACCCTGAAAACTAAAAATAAACAATAAGGAAATGTATTTTGTTTCATCACTGTGTAAATTATTTTGCTTCACCTTTTAACTCAACTATCTACTTTCAGCATTTGCAGAGAAAAGTCAAGTTAGATCTCGTTTTCCTATTGATTCAACCCATCTCAACTAATTTTGCTACTGATTGCACTAGAACTCCATGAAATGATCCTTTTAAAATTTAAATATAAGATTAGTTAAAATTCTTAGAGAGCAATTTTGATAAAAGATGGCCAATTATTAGATTTCAGGTACTGTAGATTATCATGTACTTTTCACTTTCCAGTAATTTTATGAGAGAAAATATATAGTCACTGAAAAAAACCTTTCTTACAAATTTTCTTCTTAATTCTTTTAAACACTGTAAAAAAGATTAAACATAAACAAATTATTTTTAACTTCGTTTACTGGTTGTTAATTAAGCTTTTTTCCAAAACTCCTTTAAACATCTTGTGTAGACCATTTCTGCTTAGACAAAGACTCCTGTAGTATCAGAAGAAATATTATATTGACAAGACATTGAATACTGTAGTTTGTTTTCAGTCTTGAAACGTAAGAATTGATAATGTATTTTAAATAAATCTCCTTGCTAGTAATTCATCTTTGCAATCATTGCTTATCTAATAGTTATAATTGAGAACTTGGCCTTTTATTTACCGTAAGGTGCTTTAAGGCTACTTTTCCTGTAACAGTGAAGTAACAGTGAAATCACCAACAAGTTTTCAGAGAGCTCCAACTGGGTATAGCACCTCTCTGGAGCTGAGGATTGAAAATGAATCAGACATTTTCCAATATGCTCAATTGATTAAAGAATGAGAGAGTTTATGTAGATTTTAATGAATGAGAGAGAATTTACATTCAATTTTAGGTCAAGCCAGAAAGATGACAATGGACGTGGTGATTTTTTTTTACTCATTTGGTAGAAAAGCTCCTGATAGTGCTGATGTCCAGTGAAATGAGACTGGGTTCTGGAAGAATTTGGTAAGTAGGTAAGTGAGGTTTTCAGGCTTATATTACTGAGATTTTGAGTAAAAGCTATTTCTTTATTAAGACTGCTTGCTAAAAGAGTGACAGAATTTAGGCCAGTTCTTTCATTGAAATGTCTTAGCTTGATAAAAAGTGAAATTATTGTTTTCAGCTTCATAAATTAGAGACATTGAAGAGTTTTCACCTCTGCAACTTTACTGTGAGGAAGGCAATGACAGCTTCTGTGCTGTGTTTGCCTATGAGATGATTTCCTTGAAGTCCCATAATGAGTTGTTTTTGGCAGGATTAATGAGCATTATAATGGTAAATGGATGTTTGCAGCCCAGTTGTGTTCCATCACGGAGTAACATGGGGTTTCTGGTCCCTTGGAGGCCATAATTGGTGGCATTAATGCACTTTTTAATTACACTTCTTGAAAAAAAAATGAATTGGAACCAAAACAAAAGCTAAGTGATCATCTCTCTGCTGTTTCACATGGTATAAACAGAAGACTGTTGCTATCTCTGATATCTATAATTGGAATCATATTCTCTAGACTGAACATATGCAGTTTATTTTGATGATATTTGTTTAAAAACTGTTTATTTGCCTTTGTTTTTGCTCATTCTTATATATTGAAATAAACTTTTATTATATGAGTATATAAAACACACATATAATACAAATATATTTATAAGTGAATAAGAAATGCACGGGGTATTATAAGAGTATTTATATCGTAAATGTAAGGAAGGTAAACAGAAAATAATAGGCTCACCTCTTGTATTTAGACCCCTTCTTTTGTTTCCCAATCCTCACTGTTAGTGTACTTAATTCCTAAATCTCAATGAATGAAGCAAATTGGATTAAGTCATTTCTCTTTTTCTTCTTTCACACATACTATATCTGTAAAAAATTACTTATAGTTACTGCTTTAGCATATCCCATCTTCACTGTATTATGTTTGTTTGTGGTCTGTAGCGGCAAACCCAATATTTATCTATGGTATAGTATTTGCAAAGTATACTATAGAGAGAAAATATATCTCATAAAGTGATATAAATATATAGAGAGCAAAATAATTTGAATTTTTAAGAATCAACACTATCAGCCACTTATTCCTAATATACATATAAACTGTCTCAACTGTATTGGTTATAAATATATTTCCTCCTAGCCATAATACATTGTTCTTTAAATTTTCTATATTTTAAAATAAATCATGTGGTGAAATATTAGACTGTGGGTAATTGAGTGGTTAGTAGGATATATGTGCAGTTGAGGTTAACTGATTATGTTACCACTTTCATTTTCTGGCTGAAGCAAGTCACTGTGGAGCCTACTGCCTGTTTTCATAGTCTTTTATAAAGATATCCTTGATATATGGGTTGTTCTTGAGTAACAGTACATGGGAGAGAAATGCATTTGGATCAGTGGCAAACAACTATATCTGTGAAAAAATGTGCAAAAAACTAGATGCTGGAATTGCTCCTACATTGACATCTGAGATTTGGTGAGACTTAGACAACCTCACATCTTAGAACTGCCAGCTTTTGTGAAAAGAAAGCTGCCTTTCTCAATGATATGTCTTTGACACTTACTATCTATGTCATTTTTTTTCTTACCATCAGGTAAATTCTTCACTGATAGGCCTAAATGTCTGGTTCCAGGACTTTCTGCAGTCCCATAGCAGTTACATTTGCTCTTTGTAATGAACCCAAATAAATAAATAAAAAGCAGACAAGTAGGCAAACGAAAAAATTCCCTTTCTGGTATTTATAAATAGAGATTTCAGAATTAGGTAGTGTGGTGTAGTCTACAATGGCTGCAAATTTTTAACATTGCCTACCAGAGAACAGGAGACCCTGTCCTGGTTTTATGCGGCTCCATTCTCCTCG
The DNA here is from genome assembly GCF_049354715.1 of Callithrix jacchus. Taxonomy (NCBI): domain Eukaryota; kingdom Metazoa; phylum Chordata; class Mammalia; order Primates; family Cebidae; genus Callithrix; species Callithrix jacchus. The sequence goes on from NC_133505.1 coordinate 103,889,023, forward strand.
TGTTTGTGATGATTAAGTGTGCTGAACTTGCTTTGTTTTTTCTTAGAAGAGTGATGATAGTGATTAATTCAGTTGATGCATCATTGTCCCGTCCCAACCACTTTAGTAGTTTCCACAAAATGTCTTAAAATAACTCAACAGCATTTATATATGTGTGAGAATTCTGTGTGCTTTTGCATATTATCATTCTATCTATATCTGATGCTGATCTTGTCAGCAATGCCATCTAAAAATACTGAGGAAAAAAAGAGACCAAAATGCATACCAAAATTGAATTTTTTAGGGTATCTAACACTAGGTATCTATGTATCTATACGTATAGGTGGAGAGATATACACACATATACATATAAATATAATTTTAAAACTCATCTAGAGTACATTAGCAGAGAATATTTTGTCCTCATTAATTTTTGTGTGATTTTAAGTTATTTCACATAAATTACATCACATAACCTCTCAATTTCATGATAACAATAACAATAAAAAATAATCATTGCTAAGTTCTCTTGAGCTTATTCTGTACCAAGCACTTTGACATTAATTTTTTTCCTCACACAGTCCTTTGGTAAATAATAGTATTTTTTTTCAGGTTATGGATTAAACACACACACACACACACACACACACCCCTGGAGTTTAGATAGTTTGTGCTACTTCTCTGAGGTTACACATGCCTTATCAGAGCAGGGGCAGGAACCGGCCCTCTATGACTCCAGTCGCACATATATGACTTCTAATACACATAGTTCACTTAACCTCTAAAATGCCTGTGGGGAGAGATAGAAATGATGGCAAAACAACAACCACCTTTGGAGCTATTTTTAGTAGCACTGTTCAGTTACAGAAAAGAAAGATACCAGGATCCTGAAAACTGCATTGCTTACATGGATCTTAGAAAGTACCTAATGCATAGAGTTCACTTTCCAAGTGAAGAAATAAATTCTTGAGTTGAAATGTGGTAAGAAGCCAGGACATGGTTGTAGCCATCCCTTTTATAGGCTCACTCCACTAGTGCCATCCTAGTAGGCCCATGCCCCAGTCCTTATGTGGAGATATGAATAATGTACATTTCTAAAGGCCACTGTGTATAGAGCAAGGTAGAAGTTATGAATGTTAGACTTTGGAGCTGGGAAAATTTGAAGTCAAAATTTAGCCTTCCTATTTATTAACTGCTTGGCTATGAGTAAACTGATTCATAGTATTTGTGCTTCAGTCTATTTACTTTAAAATCAAAATATTATTCCTCATAAGAGTGTTGTAAAAGTTAAATAATGCATTTGAAGCACTTAGCTACCCACAGTAAGCATTCAATTAAAGTTTACATTATTGGGCTGGGTGCAGTGGCTCATGCCTGTAATCCCAGCACTTTGGGAGGCCAAGATGGACAGATCACTTTAGGCCAGAAGTTCAAAGACCAACCTCACCGATATGGCGAAACCCCATCTCTGCAAAAAACAAAAAATAGCTGGCCTGGTGGCGCACACCTGTAAACCTTGAACCCAGGAAGCGGAGGTTGAAGTGAGCCAATATTGGGCCAATCCACTCCACTCCAGCCTACATGACAGAGAGCAAGGTGCTGTTTCAAAAAACAAAAACAAAAGTTTACATTATTATTATGCATAAGTGCAACCTTCCTTTGAGGTGGGTATTACATAATAGTTATCATGTTCAGCTACACCTTTTTTCTAAAAGACACTCTTAAACAGATGTTTGAAAATGAAGGTAAAATCACTTCTGCTTCAACAAACATGATTATACTACTATCAATGGTGAAGTTTAAAGTTTAAATTTTGAACATAACCAGCATTGTGTTTCCCAAATGCCTTAGTGTCTTAATGAAGCCTATGGGTGCTTTGTTGTCAGATGCCACTTTTGGAAACATTTTAATTGATAGTGAATTTTGAAAAAATAGGAAGCATATTTACACATAATTTATCATAGATCAATAAAGTTAAAGTCTTCTAAATAGAATTGATAGGAATTTGAGTTTGAATTCCAGCTCTTCCACTTTTTTGGCCTCGGGCAAGTGCTTACTTGGACTGAATCACAGTTGCACCAGCTGTAAAAATGAAAAAATAACCTATACCTTGCAGGAATGTTGTGACTATTAATAACGAGATATGCAAAGGGCCTAGGATAAGGCCTGGGACTTAGCAGGCACATAACAAATGGTAGCTCTTAATGGTGTTAATATTTCTTGTCCAAGGCATGTGTAAATCTTTCATAGTAATGCCAATCTGTCACCCATAATTTCAATGTGCAAGTAATTACCTATATCTTATAATTCGAATTTGTTGTCCTAAAATAAAAAATATATTGTCGTAAGACCCATATACTATTTGGTGAAAGACAAAGATAATGGTTATATTTAAAATTTCATTATTTTGTAGACTAGTATTCAGTATTCATTGTTTTTTTTTTTTGTTTTGTTTTGTTTTTTTTAGAAAGAAGGGGACATTATCTTCAAGGAAGTTAATTATTCTTTCTTAAAAAAACTTGTAAACTTAACTTTTTTCAGATGAAATATATGCTACAGTTAAATGTACTTAGAGAATTGATGACTGAAAAAATGAGCAAAATATTTTAAATAAAGAAAATTTGCTTAATTCACAGAGGAGTATTTTAAAAGTTAAGCTGTAAAGTTTTATTTATATTTATTTCTACTTAAAATGTCGGAAAATATTTATCTCCTTAGTGTTATGTTCTCTCTTAAATATACTTAATTTTAAAAGATCAAATTTTAGCATTATCCATTTGCTTATACATTTTGGTTTACATAAAAGTTATAATCAAGAAATGCTTGAGGAAAAGTGATATTCTACATTTTATTAAACATTTAGACTATGTGACTAAAAAAAATATGTGCATTTTGGCTGATACTTGAAATTAATTCCTGATATTGTATAGTGAATTTTAGAAGCTGAAATTTTATGTCCTTAAAGCCATTAAAACAGCAGATTTTAAGACACGTGAACCTAAAAATAATAATTACATCATACTATTGGAAAGATCTATCTAAGTGTAACCAATATAACCATGATTTTATATTTTAGTGGAAGAAGTTACAGACTATTAAATCAATGAGTCTGGACATTTAAAAAATCACTAAGTAGTATTTTGAATATCATGGGTCAAATATTTTAAAATAAAGTAATTGAATAATGTTTTTTCATTAAATCTATTTGAAGTTCTCAAAAACCTTAAATTTTATATACCCGAATACATTTAAAAAGTAAAGCCTGAGTAGTTTGGAGGAATAATCTGAGATCAAAAGTAGAATTTTTTCTTGGGGCTTCATCACCACGTTGGGAATATAAATGTTATATTGCAGTTTATAAGCTATAGAACATGATCAAAGTTATTTTCTTGTTCTCCAAGGGTATGATGGCCCTGAGCATAGGGCCAAATACATCCTGCATAAAGAAAACTTTTGAATGAATGTTTGTTGAGTGAATATTGAATATATTTGTACCTAACTGACTGTGAGTAGATGTTATTTTACTATATAAAAATGAATTGAGTAAATTTGGAACTTTTATTGGATAATTATAGAAATTAAGATAATCTTTTGCTTGTATTTATCTTTCCCAAGTCAATTTTCATATTCTCACACTCTGGATAAATTCTACATTATCCCTTTTGTTTTTGTAGCTATCAGATTTTTAAGGCCTTTTTAAAAACATAAATAGATAGACAGATAAATAGATAGATGTGTAGAGAGAGATAGATACACTTAATTGGTGTATTTTAGACCCTTGCTACCTTTGAAAAGACTTTTCTTTGAAGGATGAGGTCAGAATATATTTGCTAAAGCATATGTGGGAAACGTATTCTCAGAGATTATGCTTTGGGATTCTTAGTTCAAAGAGGATGGGAAAGGGTATAAGAATCCACATAAGATTTTGTGTGTGAACTGAAAGTTATTTCTAGAATTGTGTCAATGACTGTGATATGTTTTGGCTGTGTCCTCACCCAAATCTCATCTTGAATTGTGTTCACATAATCCCTACATGTCGTGGGAGGGACACAGTGGGAGGTAATTTAATCATGGGGGCTGTTACCCTCATGCTGTTCTTGCGATAGTGAGCTCTCATGATAGCTGATGGTTTTATAAAGGGCTTTTCACCCTTTTGCTTGGCATTTCTCCGTGCTGTTGCCATGTTGAGAATGACATATTTGCTTCCCCTTTCACTGTAATTGTAAGTTTCCTGAGACCTTCACAGTCATGATGAACTGTGAGTGAATTAAACCTCTTTCCTTTATAAATTACCCAATCTTGGGTATGCCTTGATTAGCAGCATGGTAATGGACTAATGAAGACTGAAATGTCTTTTCTCTTAATAATATTGTTTTATTCTGGCTGTCTAGATTAGTTTTCTCTTTCCTCCATAAACAGTCAGACACTCAAGAGAGAGGAAACATTTCTCAATCTCTCAGAGAGTTTAGATTACTTTTATCCCTTAAGAAAAGGTCTATCCACTTTCTTCTATTCTTTTTGGTAGGATACTTTCTATTTATACTGCAGTAGAGAAAATAAACACATGTCCACTTCATTTATTATTTGTAGATTTTATTTGCTTATTCATTCTCATAATTTTTCACTATTCCATTTAGTTATTTTTTTCTTATTAAAATTTTTATTTTCGGTTCAAGGGTATATGTTCATACTTTTTATATAGGTAAACTGTGTATCACAGGGATTCAGTGTGTAGATAATTTTGTCAACTGAGTAATAAGCATAATACCTGAAAGGATTTTTTTCCTATCCTCTCCCTCCTGCTTCATCCTCAAGTAGGCCCCAGTGTCTGTTGTTTTCCTCTTTGTGTCCAAAGAGGAGATACTTAGGATAATGGCCTCCAAGTCTACCCACGTTCCTGCGAAGGACATGATCTTGTTCTTTTTAATGGTTAAATAATATTCCATGGTGTATATGTGTCACATTTTCTTTATCCAGTTTGCTATTGGTGGACATTTAGGTTGATTCCACTCTTGAATTTACTATCCTCTTCTCCCTCCATTCTGTTAGGGAAGTTGGGTTTTAGCAGATCAAATCAAGAATAACATGGCTGGACACAATGGCTCGCGCCTCTAATCTCAGTAATTTGGGAAGCTCTGGCTGCAGGATTGCTTGGGACAAGGAGTTTTAGACTAGCCTAGGCAAAGCAGGGTGAGCCTGTCTCTACAAAACATTAAAAACATTAGATTGGCATGGTGGCGTTCACCTGTTCCAGCTACTCAGGAGATTGAGGCAAGATGATTGCTTGAGCCCAAGAGATTGAGTCATAATCATGTTACTATACTCCAGCCTAGGCAACAAAGCATTATTTAAAGAGAGAGAAAGAGAGAAAGAGAGGGAGGGAGGGAGGGAGGGAGGGAGGGGGAGAGAGAGAGAGAGAGAGAGAGAGAGAGAGAGAGAGAGAATCTGAATCATCTGCTTTTGCTTCTTGGCACTTGATTATTATTCAGAACTCCAATATATGGGAAATAATCAGTTATCTGATAAGGTTCATAAATTGAAGCTTACATTTTAAAATGGGTTTATGTAGTAAACAGATCTGACACCATCTATTAACTAATGGCCAAATGTATGAATCAATTAAGGTAAACATAACCAACAGTGTGTAGTATAGGTGCTAATTGCTTCCTTTAAACTCTCCTAATACAATGAATTATGCTTGGATTTCTCAATAGACTTCTTCTAGCCATTTTCCCACATACAATAAAGGAAATGTACAGAAGATCTTTTTTATGTATTCCATATTTAGCAATTCAAAGCCTTTGGGGCTTTCATTGCTAGATCTTTAACTTCTTTCACTTTTCCCCACACAATTTCCTCTTCTGGCAATGGCACACTAAATGGGCTGCTCTCCATTACGTTCTCTCTTAGAGGACACTGTCTCTGGGCTCCCTTTGTGACTTTTGTTTTTCTTGTGGTTGCTGCATGCTCCTATGCTCCTATTCTGTGTTTCCCATTTCTTTACTCCAGCTTATGTGCTCTGTGGCTGACTATACTTTAAGGAGGCTTATTTACTTAAAGATCACCTAGGCCATTGACTTTGCTGGTTGCATTTTTCATACCCTCTGCCTGATTGGGTCATTTTATTCTCTTTTAAATGTCCCCACCATTAACTACTATTTTGAAAGGAAGAGGCAGACTTTCTGGGATAGTGTCACCATAAAGATAGAAATGAAAATTTATTTTTTGTAGGATTCTGTCATTTTTCTCCCTTTAATAAGACTCATTGACACTCAAAGCCCCTAGATGTAGTGAATGGGAATATTTGTTCCTAGGGTTATAGGAGCTGATCAGAGAGCCTTTATTTAAGCCCTGTGGATTAGAGGGCAGTAACGTGACTTGCTGTGCACCCCCAGTTAGCAGCTGTCTGGTATAAAATCTGAGATTTTTCTAGGCACTAAAAATTTCAGCATCTGGTGGTGCTACATGTGGCTGTTATAAACTTGATTAATGGAGACAGAAGACTGCAGTATGAGGGCCTACTTTATGCTTTTGTGTTCTTCCCCAGAATGATTGTCCTATCAAGCAACAGTTCCCTAACCTTCCAATTATGATAAAATTCTTATTCTATTTTAAAATTTTCCATTCCAATTTAGCATTTCTCTCCTTTTTCTTTTTTTGAATTTACATATATATATATGTAAAACAAATAAAAATACAAAAACAAACATAAATAAGTAATTTGGAGGAATAAAAATTATCTTTAACTTCCATGCAAATGTATCCTCCAGAGGAAGTTCATTCAAAAAATACTGACTGCTCCCTACTTGCCAAATATTATTCCTGATTTAAGATGAAAAAATTGACAAGATTTCAATATTTTCATAATAATGATAGTGTCTTAGAGGAAGTGAGTAGACAACACACAAGAAATAAATGCATTAATAAGATACCATGGTGACGGAATGAGACAATGGCATTAAGGGTAATGGAAGGGTGCTAATTTAGATTCAGTGGTCAGGGAATATTCACTGCAGAGATACTATACCTGACAACCAAATGACAAAAACCAGGCATAAGAAAGACCCGGCGGCACCAGGTTTAGTGCAAAGACCCGATGGTGAGAATGAACTTGGAGAGTTAAGGAACATAAAGAAGGCCAGGGTGTCTGGAGCAGTCTTGAGTTGTGGAGGTATGAGAGAACCAGAAACTTGATGGATAACTTAGATTATGGTAGAGTTTGGATTTTATTCCATATGGTAGAGAAAACCATTGAAGGGTTTGGGAAAGGGAGTAATAACAACTGATTTAGGTTTTATTTACAAAGAATATTCTTAATGCTATGGGAACTATGGACTGCAGCGGTTAGGATTTTGAGTGGAAGTAAAAATGGCTATTTGGAATTTACTACAGCAATGTAACAAGGGGCAATGGAAATCTGAGCTATAGAAGTAGCAATGCAAATAAGAACTGGACAGATTCTGAACATGTTTTTGAGAGAGAGACAACAGATTGTGCTAACTGGTTGTCTATGGGGAACAGTAATGGGTAGTGAGGGAAGAGGCACATCAGTTATGATTTCTAAAATTTTTGGCTTAACCAACTGGTGGAGAGTACTACTGTTTCCTCAGAAAGGAAAGGATAGGGAAGAACTCATTTGTTTTTCTTTTTGAGATGGAGTCTCACTCTATCTCCAAGGCTGGAGTGCAGTGACGGGATGTTGGCTCACCACAACTTCTGCCTCCCAGGTTCAAGCAATTCTCTCGCCCCAGCATCCCGAGTAACTGGGATTAAAGGTGCTCACCATCACGCTCGGTGAATTTTTTGTATTTTTAGTAGAGATGGGGTTTTACCATATTGGCCAGAGTGGTCTTGAACTCCTGACCTCAGGTCCTCCGCCCGCCTCTGCCTCCCAAAGTGCTGGGATTACAGGCGTGAACCACCTTGCCCAGCCAGTAAGAACTACTGTTAATAAAGCGAGCATTGGATATTCACGTTTAGCATTCAATGGCAAAGCCTGTGATATACATGTAAAATTGGAAATTAATAGGATACAAAGGGTATTTAATGATTAGATTGTCAAAGGGGAGGAAATTAATTATGCTTTAACAGAGATTATGCCAAGAAAGGAGCATACTTCTAGCCTTAAGGTTGCTAAGAATTATCTTTTAGTAAAATCAGTCTAAAAATAATTTATTTTGAAATCATATGATAGGTATGTCTTTAACTTTTTAAGGAACTGTTAAGCTGTTTTCCAGAGGGTATACCATTTTGCACTCCTACTGGTAGTATATGGTAGCTTCTAATTTCTCTATATCCTTGTCAAGACTTGGTATAGCCATTTATATTACTTTCAGCCATTCCAATATGTGGGATCATGCTGTGTTTTAAGTTTACTTTTCCCTAATGACTAATGATTTTGACCATCTTCCTAAGTCCTTATATACCAACTATGTGTCTTCTTTGGTAATGTGTTCAAATCTTTTACCTATTTATAATGGGTTGTTTGTTCTTATTTCTGGATTTTTGAGTTCTTCAATGTTCTGGATAAAAGTCCTTTACCAAATATATGCTAAGCAAATATTTTCTCTCAGTTTGTGGATATTCATTCTCTTAACAATATTAAGAGAAATGATGCTATGTTTATAGCAGCTTTCTTCATAATAACTCAGCTGGTGAACATGTTTTTAAAAGTGTGATATTTTCTTACAATGGAACACTAACTCATCTCTGACAAAAAGTGAACTATTGATATACACAACACCATGGACTAATTTCAAAATGTTAATAATTGTATTGAATGAAAGAAGCCAGACCAAAAACCACTGTATGATTTCACTAATATGAAGTTACAGAAAGTATGAACTAATCTACAGTGACAGAAACATCAGTATGAAGAGAGAAATATGAGGGAGGAATAAAAAAGGAGTACAAGAAGACTTTTAGGTGTGATGAATGCACTTATTATTTGATTATGGTGGTAGTTTCAATGGTGCATGCCTATGTAAAGTCTTAGCAAATTCTACACTTTAAATGTGTTTTTCCTTGTATGCCAATCCTACTTTAGTAAAAAAAAATTAAGAGAACAGAAATATGTTTTATGTTTCTAATTTTAGTATTACACTCTTGAAATAATCTAAAATTATTTAGATTATTGCACTGTTGAAATACTCTAAAATACTTAGGATAGTATATATCTAACTATGGTTTCCTTATTTCTAAAAAAATAATTTAATCATACTGATATTGGAAGATCAAGTATTTTAAGGTTACATTGATCCCTTTTTTCAATTTGTGGTTCTATTACAAGGGTTTCCCTATATACCACTATACATTCCGATGTATGAAATATTGAGCATATATAGATTGTATAGAACATACATTCTATATAATGTAGTGTAGAAACTACATTATATAGAAGACTTCTATTATCATATTCATATTATATAACTACATTATATAGAAGACTTCTATTATCATATGAATATGATATGATAATAGAAGTCTTCTATATAATGTAGTTTCTACACTAATCTATTTAATTGCTTACCAAAAATTCCACTTTAAAAAAGAAATGGTTAATAAAAGGGGCAGGATAAAAAGGAAGAGACTACTTCATAGTATCTAAATGAATAAGAGATGTCTCTTGGCCTTAAGAATCTAAATATAAAAGATGAAAGACAAGAGGGCACTAACATTTATTCCCTTTTTATTCAGTCTGCCAGGATGCTCAGAAACAAATTTTAAGGTCAGTCATAGCATATTTATTACTATGATAATGTTTAAATTTCCATATTGTCCTTAGGCATTATTTTTTTTTGCTACTTGTATTCTTTATTTTTATATAAGAAAGAGACAATCTACCAAAAATAAAGTGAAAAGTCTTTTAAGCATCCCAATAGATACACAGAATCCCATTTATAAAAGAAATAATTAAATTTGTTCCTAAAGAAATTTCACTTAATGAATTTATTCTATAGTTACATTTACCTTGATTTCTTAAGATATGACCCTTATAGCTTGGTAAATTGATAAAGGTTGCTGACTTATTTAATGATTGTTGGCAAAGAATAGAAATTATTACCAAGCAGAAAAAAAGTATAAACCTGACCAAAGCATATTAAATACCTACTTGTAAAAATTACAAATATTCACTTTGTCTATTTTATACCTAAGAAATTGAAACTTGAGTGCTTATATTATATCAAACTAAATAGGCTGAGGCACTTATTATTGTGATATTCAACCATTTTTAGACTACAAAAACAGTGATTTCCTATGGTTCAGCCTAATATTAATTAGTGGTGATCCCAGGTCTTCTGATTTTCAAGTCTGTGATATTTATCAAACCATGCTAGTGTTTCACAGATTTCCTCATTATTAAAGTCAGAGAATCCACTAATGAGTTCTGGCCTTGGGACCCTGAGGTTTCCTATTGTGGCTGACAGCAAAAGAACCAAAACAATTAAGCACATTGTTTTTGGGTAACTGCCTGAGAAGCTGTATAAAGTGTATTTCAGTAGAATGTATTTCTGAATGTTTCTGACTAGACATAAATAAATAGTAGTATTGAAACTGTTTAATGTCTTTCAAAATGCTGTCTGTCATTAACTCATAATTTAAAGCACCCCAATATTTGAAAGACAGATGAATAAATGTTTATAGATAGAATGTAAGAATTCATCCAATTCAACATCACTATTCTAGCAGCCTTTAAATATAGCCTCAGTACACATAACAAAGTCAAGTATACACATGGTTTTCTCCATTCAGGGGTGGGGGCAGTGTTATTGCACAAATTGAAGTCAAATTGACTGTGCATATCTTAAGAGTGGACTGAGACTGAGTAACCTTCTCTCCTCAGGTAATGAAACCCATATAATTTCACTTCAGCCTCTGATAATAAGAGTTATCTTTTCTTCATATTAGCAGTATTGTTTATTTTATTCATTGGATGTCGCAAATTTAGCATCTTTGAAACATACATCTGAACCAAAATGAAATAGTCCCTTGTATTCAAGTATGTTTTTTTGGTATGTGGGACCCCAACTGAGTGATGAATACCCATTAAAAATGTCCCTCTAATGACAGGGGAGTTGAAGAGTCAGTGAAATTTTCTATTATTTTATTTTATGTGTATTTTCATTAATAATGTATTGATATAAAAGATAAGAATGTTTTACCTCCACAAATTTGTATCTGTAATTTGTTCTCAGAGCACAGACATATTGAGGATGCCACTCGGCAGTACTGATTGAATATTTATTTAAACAAATATCAGTCTAACCCAACTAACTGGAAAATCCATGAGTTTGGTTTTGATAGCGGAACATTTCTCAACAATTTATGTGTGCATGCAAATTTTGGTGCTTTGGATATAGGCTAAAGTATTTGCTTTATATGTATTATTTTGTTTGAATACAAGAAAGCTGGTTTGATTTGTATGTTTCCCCCTTATAGAATTGTTCCAAGGCTCTGTCAGAGATCACGTAGAGTAATTTTTCCCATCAATCTTTGCTGTGCAGCCATGCACGAATGCAGTAGGAAAAAGGGGGCAGAAATCAAATCACTTAATTGCAGCATTTTTCATCTACATCTTTTGTTTTATGGTGGTAAAGGCCCCGGAGTAGCCTACCATGATTCATGGCTGTCACTGCTGCCGTTAGCAGTTCAATCCTTCATTCTAGGCATTTTGGTACTGAAAGTACCTACACAATTACTTTGATGAATATGACTTGTTTGTTTTTTCCCCATTTTTAGCAGAGAGTGGTTGTGCTTAATACAGACATTTAAATAAGATAGTATTCGTGCCTACTGCATCTACACTGTATTTCAAAAGTTGTGTGTTGAGTTTAATGATAATATTGCCATTGTCACTCAGGTATTTAAGTTTGCTGGGCTTACGGGCTTTTACCTCCTATTTTTATGTTTATGTAATGGGAAGGCCTTAAAATAACCCCCACTCTATATAAAAGGAATAACTCACTTTTAAAGATCTATGAGGCTGTGACAGATTCCTACCAAATCTCATTTAAAAAAAAAAGTCATTTCATGAGTGTGGCATTACAAAGCCAGCAAACTAGTCTGCCTCTGCATTTATGCCTAGTTGATCATAAAATAATAACATTTTTGGAAATATATGCATGCATCTTAGAAAGTGACTTACAGTATTTGCATATTTGGAGAAAATGTCAGTGATGTCAGCAGGGGTTCTGAGAGTAGCTAAATGAGCAAGCTTTTCAAAAATTGCTATTTTATCAACTCTGCACTGTCAGCACAAAATGCAACCTCTTTAAGAACGAGACAAGAAAAAGGCAAGTGATTTAATTTCTTCATTAGCTTACTTGCAACTGAATTACTGGTACACCTAGCAGCAGAGAGCTGTGTGCTATAAGCTTGAGGAAAACCTTTTAACACCCTTTTTTGCCTCATGGCAAAATGTGCTGAAGTGTTGAGACTCCACCCCCTTCTCCAAAAATGAAAGGAAATTAAAGTTCTCCAGATACTGAAGAAATGGCAATTTGTCACCACCTTCTCTACTGTGGTACTGTGGTTGAAGCTCACATTTTTTATTCGATAATCTTTCTGGTTCATTCTTTTCATTTCTTTGTTTACTTTTGTTGGCAAGCTCTAAATATATGATTTGCACAATACTTCATGCTTAATAAACACGTATACAGCTTAAGGGTAGAACATGTTTATTATTTCCCGGAAATGGTAAGAGTGCTCATCGTATTAGTCAAACTAAATTAGTAAAACTGTTCACTAGATATTCGAAAAAAATCAGCTTATATATAACAATATATAAGACCTTAGACCTAAAATATCCAAATATATCCTTAAAATGATGACAATTAAAATTAACCTGACTTCAAACCCCAAGTGCAATTGCATTTTAAATTTACTAAATTTGTACTGACAGTGTGTTTACAACTGGTTTCTTTGTCATGTCATAACATGGCCTACCAAAATTTAAACCAAGGAAAGATAAAGATATTCTTCTCCTCATTAAAGTTTATACAGAAAAGTTACGGAATCCAAGAATTTTAATTCATTCTATAAAGATTTATCTTTGGGGCTCTTTTAATATCTATTAAAATATTTCAACTTTAGGTCAAATGTTTCACATTTCATGAGAATTTATCTCTGTGAAAATCAATATTTAGAAGTGATACTCTTTAGAAATGAAATAAAACATATTTAAACTGAAATATTATGTTAGTAACAAGAATTAATTATCAAGACATCAAATTGCCCGTTAGAGTATTGCAATCAACTTGTGTCCTAACATTGGAGTCTAATTACTGATCAGTTATGAATGCAAGGATGCCAAGTGATTTTAGTAGTGATAGATAACTTGCATTTTAATAGTACTTTTAGCCAATATTTAAAATTTTCCCAGATAACTATAAAGTGCCAAAGATGAATATGTTAAGTATACTCCTTAGAAATAGGCAAAGTGCTACTCTGCTTATACCTTTCTTTGCAGAGAAAGCAAACCATCTGATCTTATGTTCCAGGCCCTAAAAGAAACTGAAAACAGGCTTCTTGAAATAAATTTGGTTTACAATATATAAAGACTTAAGCATTGACAAAAACACAACTCTAATTTTTTAAATTCCGGATGATACTTGCAACAAAATTGTAAAGACTGAAGGAAAGGTCAAAGAGATAACAATTCGTTGACTTCTCTGCTGGACAACTCAGAGATGCAGAAGTGAATAGTGAAATTGTTTTCAAGTTAGATTTAGCACACCCTGTTCCTAAGACTTGGTGAAGGGGTTGTGCCACCAGACCCCTTATTTGAGCTTTCCCCAAAGCAAGTGCTCTGAAATAAATTGCAAGGTCAAATTAAGTTATTGGATGGTAGTTGTCTCAGATTGTGTTATTTAAAATTAGACTGAGGCAGAGGTGGGAGATCAACCCTTCTGAAAGGAACAGGTTGGAAGCAATCCTAATGGGCACGGGAAATTGAATGGCAGTGCATGTTTGGGACAAAACATCAGCAAACCTGGAGCAGTGCACAGTAGTAAGGCTGCTTGTCAGTGGGTTGTGCATTGGTTCAGAATGGTGTGGCTTCTGGCTCAGACAACAGATGGGAGCGGCCCTGGAGGTGAAAGCTGGGACTGAGTGCTGGATGCACTTCCTGTAGCTGGGCAGCACACACTTCCTACAGGGGGATATTGAGGGGTGCATCTCAGTGTCTACCACAGATGTTAACAAAATTAAACACTTTTTTCTAGTAAACTTTGTAGAGCCTTTGGTATTCGAACATTAATCCATTGTGAAACTTAAAGAGAGGTTGTATTGTACAGTATTATCAAAAGTGTTTGACCTCAGAATCTGTATATTTTACTAAGCATTTCACAGAACTAGTGTTCTATGGATCCTACTTTGATATCCTTTCCTCTTGTTTGTAGGTTCTGATTGCTACATTTTCTTAATTTATCTTCTTTTCCCCCTTCTCCTCCTTCTACCCCTCCTCTTTCTCATCTACATGTCCTGATTTATGAAGCAGTGCCACTCATAATCCTTATTGCTAAATAAGCAAAGATTTAAAATTAAACAATATACATTAGGAAACTTCTGTGGTAACATTTATTGATTAATAATTTCAGGAATGATTGGAATACGCTTTGGAATAGGAATACAGATAATGAATGCATAGTGCCAAAACAATCACTTGCTAGGAAAAAAATCTGAAAGGTGTATTATCCTTAGTAACATTAACCCAAGATTTGGCCGAATAGTTTTCTACAAAACTAACCGTTTTGGTGTCACATATACACAACTCAGCAAGACTCTTTCCATAATTATTCAAAGAATTGCATGGAATCTAAATTAACCATTAAAGAATTGGAATAGCCATTTGGAAAAAATGTCATGCTATTCTTTTTAAGTATATAAATGTAAAATGCTAAAATATAAACAGAAGTGAGGGTATACCTATTGCTGAAAATTTTCTGCAATATTCTTGTTATTTAAAAATACAGTATTTCTGCCTTGGTCATGAAATACATCTATGAAGGGCAATAAATGAATTTCTGTTAATGTACAATGTAAATTATTTATATTATTTATGCTATTATTACATTACAAAAATCAGCTTTATAATATTTAAAACCCTAGTGTATTAAAGTTTTAAAGAGACATTTTTTGGGGAAAATTTCTGTTTCTCTTTCTTTGTCTTTCTTTCTTTTTTTTTTCTTTAATTTTGCTCCTCTCTGCTCTTGGTATGTTTTACATTTGAAAAAAAAAATTCGTGAAATCAGAGGAAGCATATGAATTAGAAACTCATTGGAAAACCAATGCTTCCTTTTCTGTGGATTCAACAAAACCTTACATTCAATTGGTTACTTAAATAATGATCATGTTATATGTGGTGCTGAAATACAGGTTCTTCTGGTATTATTTTATCTGGGGGAGGAATTTTAGACCTTTTAAGGAAATAACATCTCTTTTCAATAACTGGATATTGAATAACAAGCAAATGTCCTAGCTTAATTTTTGTGAAATAATGGGATTGATTTGTCATAGAGCTCAAAGCACCTAATATTATTAAATTTTTAAATATTTCACTATGATTATCTTAATTTTTCCATCTCTAAGGAATGTTAGGAATTATGGTACTTATACTTAAGTTGCCTTCCACATAATTAAATATGCATTTGGAAATTTCTCCTGTTAGATGACCCTCATGTATGTGGGTTGCAGGCAGGTAGAGGCTCTGCTTGAACCTGCCTGGACTGGTCACTCAGGGAAGCTATGTCCCCAAAGGAAAGACCTGATAGCAACACAGCCACATTCATAATGTAGAAACCTCCTCAGAATTTCATTCAAACCCCTAAAATTCTAATTGGAGACTCAGTGTTTGAAAAAATTGTATTGTTTTATTCCTGAACTGGGAGCAATAGAGTTCTCAGTGGCATTTTCATTGCAGGAAGGAGAGCTTGAAGTGGACACTGCCTTGATTGTATCTAGAATGGCAATTGGAAATATTTTTGCTTTTCCTTTCTTCTCCATACAGTCAGCCTTCATGTTTGGGTAAAGTTCTCCAATACCAGAAAACCAGTAACATTGCACACACATTTCAATATCTAGTTATGAGAATAATACACACACACACACACACACACACACACACACACAAACTAACAAAAACCCACCACCGCATTTGATAAAGTTTAAAATGTCATTCAGGATGCTTATCTTGTGTGTAAGATGGTCTCCCATACTCTACATTCTAATTAAGTAGAGCAGTAAATTAAAGCATCCTGGATGTTTTGTGAGGAACAGCTGGATTAAAATGTGCTTGAGAATAGGGGCTGGTGTCCTGTATGTGTTTTGGCCAGCTGCCTGCCTTGGTGCAGCTACAGAGTGCTGGAATGCTTGATAATTTCAGGGCAAGTTAGTTTTCCATGGCTTACAACCTGCTTAATGCAGGGAAGAAAGCTTGTAGCTGTTTTGCCATTTCATCAGGATGGGATATGGAATAATCACAGTGGTTACCTAACAGTGATGGAAAGCCTGAGCAGTGAGGGAAAAGGGGACTGCAAATCTGACTGAGCATGGGCATTTCAAGTTTGGAAATATGTGCTACCTACTAAAATGAGCTATCGACTAATTCAGGAAGAAATGTTATATGGGCTTAATGTTCATCTTCATCCACACTATAATGAGAAGGATTAGACTGGCTTCCATATGTGGAATATTTATTTCAGCAATACAAGAAAATGTATTTCCCTAATATTTTTTTCTGTATGCACAAGGCCCTAAATTTTACAGATGTGATTAATGTTTTAATTTGCTGTTCTAGTTGGATACAAGTTTGCCATACAATATAAATTACTTACAAAGAAATTTGCTTATATGGAGCTTAATTCATAAGCTGTTTAACCATCTTGTGTGGTATTGCTACTATTTCTCTATGGGTTCTGCAGCTATTGAACTTATTTAAAAATCAAAGCTATCTTCCTATAGATAATATTTTGAAATTATTTAAGTTATTGTGAAAAAATAACGTACTGATTGTCATTTAGTTGAAATTCAAAACAAAACCAAAAGCAGAAAAAAAAGCATTTTAACAATTACATTGTGGCTACCTTTCTAAAAATTCTGAATAAGGCCTATATATTAACTGTTCACAAACTTGTTATGTTTAATTTTCACTTTTCACTTATCTTGTTACTTAGTCATCTCATATTCTTTGGCATGCATTTAGTGTAAGGTGGGGTAAAAAAAATATTGGCAAACATGCAAAACCTAGTTTCTCCCAAATTAATTTCTCCCAGAATAAATAATGCATATTTTAGCAATGGAAGATTTTGTCAAAATAGCACTGATCTACCCCTTTACCTGTTCTTAAGTTGAGCTCAGTGGAAAGTCTCCTCATGAATTAATTAACATCTGTGAATCTAAGTTTTTATTATTATTATTTATTTATTTATTTATTGCATTTTAGGTTTTGGGGTACATGTGCAGAACGTGCAAGATAGTTGCATAGGTACACACAGGGCAGTGTGTTTTGCTGCCTTCCTCCCCTTCACCCACATTTGGCATTTCTCCCCAGGCTATCCCCCGCCATCTCCCCCCGCGCTGTCCCTCCCCTATTCCCCCCAATAGACTGTGTAGTACCACCTTCCCCGTGTCCATGTGTTCTCATTTTTCCTCACCCGCCTATGAGTGAGAATATGTGGTATTTCATTTTCTGTTCTTGTGTCAGTTTGCTGAAAATGATGTTCTCCAGATTCATCCATGTCCCTACAAAGGACACGAACTAATCATTTTTGATTGCTGCATAATATTCCATGGTGTATATGTGCCACATTTTCCCAGTCCAGTCTATCATCGATGGGCATTTGGGTTGGTTCCAGGTCTTTGCTATTGTAAACAGTGCTGCAATGAACATTCGTGTGCATGTGTCCTTATAGTAGAACGATTTATAGTCCTTTGGATATATACCCAGTAATGGGATTGCTGGGTCAAATGGAATTTTTTCATCTTTAATAGAGGACTCATGTCAGTGTCCCCCTAATCTACATTTTGTTGTGAGGGCACATCACATAATATGTGTGAAATGCATTGGAAATTTTACATCTTATAGAAAGGTTTGTATTTGTTATTACTACTAGTACAAATAAGCTTTTCATTCAAATGTCAAAGAAGACCACAGCAGGAAAGGGAATTATCAAAAGAAAGATCAGACAATATGGGAGAGAGGGACAGATCTAGGTGTTGTGGGGTCTGACACATATATAATTCTGTCGGAGGGGGAATCCTCTTAAATAAAAAAGAGCATAACATTGTACTTACAAAATTATGTTCAAAAGTATTCATGAATGAGAAAACAAATCACAATGAATGACAGGAGGCTTGGAGATACAGGTATTGTTATAGTAAATTGAAACAATTCATTAGAAGTGCTCACAGAGAAATACTACTTGAATACAGTCCCCCTCTTCTTGAACCCACTGCAGCTTCCAGCCATTTCCCTACCCTCACCTAGTGACTCGAAGGGCTACTCATTAATTTCACCTGGAGTAGCTTCTGATAGTTGCTTGTATTGGTAAACACAATATTGATCTTTGTTAGTTTTGCACCTTATTTTTTATAACTCACTCCATGCTTCCTGGGTTGTATATAATAATGAAAAGTGCTTAGACAAAAGAATGATAACAAAAGAGCAAGGTAAACATGTAAAAGAAATGAAGGAGAGTTACATAGTATTGAGTAGCTTGAAGATAAGTAGTCACATTTTCCCAAGCAGCTTAAGGATTAATTTGTAAGACCCCTAGAATAGCAGATGTCCATGTCTGCCGGGTCTAGGTGTCTTAGTGTCCAGGTTGTGTGTACACGTATACAGAAACACATAGTCATCGCTTTATCTCATTTACAACAGTACAATTTGCTTGCTATATTTGAATAGACAGTATGGAAAGTACGTTTCCAAGAAGTGTTTATGCCCTAAAACATTGGACTCCATAGCACAGTGTTATGGCTTGCAGTACACTGCACTGTTACAGATTTTCTTAAATGTATTTATTTTTCTGGCTTTCCTTCTGCATTTGCTGTTTGTTTTTAACAAAGGCTATTTTGGAATTTCTCCTTATTACTTAATGAAATGGGAATAGAAATAATAGGGACAATCAAAATCCCATAGAACCCCAAATTATTAGTCACTTATTTAGCCTTAGCTCTTTCTTCCCTATATTGACAAATATATGGAAATTTTCAAAAGAATCAAGTTAACTAAATATTCCCTGGAAAAGTCTCTATTGAGTTGTTACAAAAGAATATAGGAAGCTGGGAATCTATCATTCTGAATAAATTAAAGTTTTATAATTAGATTTTTTACTTTTTAGAGTGATGACTATATTACAGATAATCATTGAAAAAATATCTGATTATTTTATGAAGTGTAAGAAGATTAGTGTTCTCTATATTAATATACAGAACAGCTGTGATTTCATTGCTTGTCATTGAGCCTCAGAAGATCAGGGTATTATAGTGTGTAAGAAAGGGAAGAGAGGGGCTGGGTGCAGTGGCTCACGCCTGTAATTCCAGCACTTTGGGAAGCTGAGGCAGGTGGATCACGAGGTCAGGAGTGACCAATATGGTGAAACCCTGTCTCTACTTGCGAGCCTGTAGTCCCAGCTACTCAGGAGCCTGAGGAAGGATAATCTCTTGATCCCAGGAGGCAGAGGTTGCAGTGAGCTGAGATCCCGCCAGTGCACTCCAGCCTGGGTGACAGAGCAAGACTCTGTCTCAAAAAAATAAAAAAGGAAAGAGAAGAGAAAATTGAGGCACAGATTGGGTGGAGTCAGGTTGCCATGAAGGCAGGTAAAAATAAAAAAATCAGAAGCCAAAGCAAAGAGACTAAAGGACAGTATATTCTAACACAGAAGAGAGATTTTTTTTTTCTTTTAGCCTGTGTATAGTGGTCTAGTCATTATATGCTTGAGCGTTATGTCAGTTCCATGTTAACTTTACAGCCTCCCTAAGAGGGTTAAAAAAAAGCATTTTTGAATAAGAATTTTATGGAGAAAAGCATAACCCAATAAGAGTGTCTTTCATCAAGAAAAGCAGTTATTGAGAAAGAAACTTATTTAGCTTTTGCAGTGTTGGAATCATTGAAGATTGAATTGATCTTTCTATAGCTTTCTTTATTATATACACTGAACAATGAGCGCCAGAACAAGAGCAAAGCTATATTTTTATGAAAACTTAATAATAATAGTGACTTGTATTGAATACCTATACTATTCTGGGTATCCTTCTAAGCACTTTAAATATATTAAAGCATTTAATTATCAAAACACTTTTTTCTTCATTTTACTGATGACAAAACTGAGGCCCAGAGAAGCTAAGGAAGTTGCCAAGTTCACAAGCTAATAAGGAGTAGAAGATTCAGGTTTCAAATCAGACGGTCCAGCTGACTGATCGAAACTCTTCATACATTACCTCGTGAAATGCTGAGGACTTAATTCTCGAAATCTTGAGTAGATTTTAGTAGAGGCCAAATCAAAATATTCGGACCAAATTCAGAAAATATTGAACTGATTATGTTATACCAGTTCTGTTCAGATTTGTTTTCAGGTCCTATACTTCTCTTCCTAA
This sequence comes from Callithrix jacchus, assembly GCF_049354715.1. Lineage (NCBI taxonomy): Eukaryota > Metazoa > Chordata > Mammalia > Primates > Cebidae > Callithrix > Callithrix jacchus. Next base: position 103,909,597 of record NC_133505.1, read on the forward strand.
GGATACAGTTTCAAAACAACTAAAAATAAATATTGAAAAACATATTATGTTGTTGCAAGAGTAATTGCAGTATTTGTCATTACTTTCAATACTTCATACCATTGAAAGACTGACTCATATGTCCTTGCCTAAGTCTGTGTTTATTGACATCCTTGGTAACTACTCACTTTACTTCTTAAAAATTATTTGTGGACAGAAGATTTTAATAATAATTTAAAACAACTTGTACAACCTAAATTTTAGCAAGACACGAACACAACTTAAGTATATGAACGTAATGATTTTGTAGAAACATAAAGCTAGGGTTCCAGTATTTGTCCATATGGTATAAGATTCATATTTTAAACAAAACTATAGTGACTTTACAAATATGTTACAAGCAGAAATGGAAACAATATCAGCTGAATTAGATAACTATAATTTGTGGTCCCTAAATTCACAGTTTTAGCCCACCAATCACATGTTCACAATTAAACCTGTTTCATCTGACTAGTAAATATTTATTTGGAATCTTTGACATATTTATATTGTTCCTAGAGAACAAGGATCAGTATTAAAAAGTCTAGTCCTCTGTTTTAGTAATTATTCATGCATTATATAATACTCTGTTTTATTTCAGAAAGTTTGTCTGTAACCTGATCATTTGTATCAGCTTCTTTTTAGGATTGAGAAAGACTAAAATGCAAATGGTCTTAGCTAAAGACAAAGAAAATAATAAATTGACTTAGAAATAAAAATAACACTTAAAAATGTTCAATTTGTAGTAAATAACTATTCTGTACAATGATAATAAATTACTAACTTGCTGTGGAATATATAGGTAATCCACAGGGGTAAAGTAGGGTATATGGACCCTCGGACAATAAACTCAAAGTGTATTTGAAAGAATGGCCCACATGTGAAGCAATCTGCAAACAATTCAAAGCAGAGTAAGTAAGTTTGAGATAAGTTAGGAAGAGTTGCGTTGTAGATAGCATATACGTTCTCATAAAGGACAGTCTCAGTTGCCATGGGTGTCATGAGCATTTCTCAGCTAAATAAATTTTCAGCTGGTACTTGGGGGAAGAAAAGTACCGTTACTGATCAATAGAGAGGGACTGGGGAGAATTATAGGTAGAAAAATAGTGGAATAGAGGACATGATATCAGCAACTTATGAACTTAACTGTATATAGGTGGTTGCTTCAGCCTGGAGGGACGCATATGTAAGCACAATGATATAATAGAAAATAAATAATGCTATCTCTTCAATGAATACAGTTTGTTGCTTTCATTTGAAAATAAAATACTTTGAGAGCTGCACCAGTGCAATTAGTACAGTGCAGAGAAATAAATGACTAAAGGTAAAAATCTACCATAGTATTTATATGAAAGCTAAATATTATTTAAAATATAGTCTAGTGTTGAGGTACTAATTTTAAATTGTCCTGTGACTGAGAGATGTGTTTTATTAACAGAAACTTAAATACAAGAACTTAATAGGGCTGGAGAAATCAGCTGCAATATTTTAGTGGATTATTAAAAGATTTAATGATCAGTGACTGATCTGCTTCCTTTTTCATTGATGATAACATGGCAATGAAATTGCTGCCAGGACTGCTTTCTATAATGTTACCAAGAGTTGTTGTTTTTAAAAATGGAGAATAAAAAGACAAAATTAGATTAAGATTGTTTGTTTGGTTATATAAGCTTGGCCTGATCCTGTTTAGAGTCACTTAGGGGATCTTCAAGTTTTTATTTCAAAGTTATGCTATTTGAAACCCTTTGGTGGCATAAACATTTTATTATATAGAAAAGCAGACATGTATACAAATTTAATGTGGCAGAAATATGTTTGCAGCTAACAGAGTATGCACAGTAAACACAGAATGACATATAATCCAAGTCTGATGCTGACATTGTAAGAAGACTGTGGTCTTCTTAAAAAGCAAAGAAAATGTTTTCCCTTAGAAATCAATTACAAACAGAAAGATGGGAGAAGCTCTGTTGTTTTCTCTTGGAATTGTGTGTGTAATAATTGTTTAATTTTTTATTTATAGAAAATCTACCAAATCAAATTGAATATATCTTTTGCATTTTGAAAATGAGACAGAGAATTGAATGAGTTACCCACACTGACAACCCAGAGATTACCAATATCCCTATCTCTCCATTGGTAAACTTGCAGTGTTCCAGGATCTAGTATCTGGTTCTCAGCCTTTCGGGATCAGCAAATGTTTAGGTCAGCACACCAAGGGTTCATAGGTTCCACTCAGCTGGATACCCATTTATCATGTTCACAGAGAATGCTACATTAAACATCAAATGACAATTTATCAATTTACAATGAAAAATACAAATGTTGATAAGTGCAGAATTTTCAAGTTGACCTAACCAAAGCTTGTTGTCTCATTTTAGCAACATCTTTATACAGGAAGCTGAATTATAGACAGTCTTTGGTTTCCTCCTATACGTGACTAATAACATTTGTTGTGACAGGTTTGGCTAGTTGAAACACACTCTGGCCTACCTGTTTTTGCATGGTTGCCCTTATACATCACCAATAATATCTAGGATTATTTTTCAATGTTAATTTTCCCTTGGACATTTATGTGTGGGGTGTGTGTGTGTGTATGTGTGCATATATAGACATACATACATACACATACACACACACACTTATATATACTCAGAGACATATATAATTTATACTATTATGAGCAGGCTTTAGAGACCCTAATAAATGATGAATCATGTTTTTTATAGGTGCGTTAATGTGATACAGAAAATACATAATCATTCAACATAGAATGTTTATTGCATATATTAAAAGAAAAATATAGAAATTATTTATTGATATTCGCTGAGTAATAACTGGATAATCTTTATTAATATAAGTGGAAGATGGAGTGAAATTAGCAGTTATGCTCATAGCTAGCTTGCTCACCTTCAACTGAGAATTGCCCCACCCAAATGATATACCAGGTACCACCTCCACATCTTTTTCTCGATTCAACCTGATCCACTATGTCCACTGTTAATCTGGGGGTAAATGCTTGATCCATATCTGCCTAATCATAGTTCATGTCCTAGAAAATTGGGAATTTAATGGAGCCTCTTTCTTTCTCTGGTGGAAAATGCTATAAAATGTAAAAACTTGGGTAGTGTCAGTGGGCACATGGAAAGTGGAGGTCTATGAAGTATGCCAATAACACATAATAAAAATGAAAGAAAATAAATGAAGAAAGTAGCCCAGCAGCATTAAAATTTTTAGTTAACATAGCCTCCAAGGTCTACCAAATCCCTGATCTTCTTTCAGTAGTTTAGATTTTCATTTTGATCATGAAATCCTCGAGTTAAGAAACCTTCCTTTCTGTACTCCCTGCTATTTTTGTGAAGTTAATGAAAGCTGAGTTTCTATTAAGTGGGGCTAAAACAATCTTAAATAATATAAGAAAATTATTTGGGAACATTGAGATTTATTTTTTAGTCAAATAGAATTCAGAGTAACCAAGTAATAAAAAAATTGTGATAGAAAAATATATTGTCACTTACATTGCATTGTATTGATTCATTAAAAGGCCTTAGTGATTAACAATTAGTATAAAAACCATATAATTCTATATAAAGACTCATTATTCATGTCTTTATATTTGTACCTAAGAGAGGCATATATATTTCTCTATGTAGGAATATTAATATTTAATGAAATATTGATTTTTTATTACTCATAATTGAAAGCATTGTATTTATAAGGTAACCTCTACTTACGAATAAAAACTTAAAGGAGATGTTATTGCCAATATTTTCTTATTAGAATCTTAATAAATAGCACAGTTTTTTGTTTGTTTACCGATTGTAAGTAAGCACATTTGCTAAGTGTGCACTATTTCCAGAGCAGTCTTCTAGATATTGAGGGTGAGCTAGAAGTAAAATGAAATACATAACTTCTAAGAATTTATAGGATAAGTTGGTATGCTAGTTTTTTCAATCTGCTATAACTGGGTAATTTATAAACAGAAATTTTTTGTTGACAGTTCCAGAGGCTGGGAAGTCCATGATCAAGGTGTCAACAGATTTGGTGTCTGCTGAGGGTTCACATTTGCCTCATGGATGATACCTTCTAGCTGTGTCCTTAAATGGCTGAAGTCAAAGACCCTCAAACCTCTTTTATAATAGCACTAATGTCATTCATGAGGGCTCTTCCTTCATGATCTACACGTTACCTACAAAGGTAGATAACCATCTTGGGGGTTAAATTTCATTATGAATTTTGGGGGAAAACACATTTAGTTCATAGCAGTTGATAAGCTTCAATACATATTTTAAAAAAACATAGTTCTGCATATAAACAACTGTTTGTTAGCATGTTTAAAGTATCTAAATCCTCAATAAAACACTGATGAATTTGGAGTGGAGTAAATTGTGGGTGTTCTGCAATAAAAGTTTTAGTATCACTTTGAATGAAGAGAAAGACATAAATTGATGATCCACTGTGTATGTTATACAACTGTATATATCCATTTAGTTGCTGTCCCAGATGGAGACAAAGAACCCAGTAAACTAAAGAACCCAGCTCAGTGATAAATGCTTTTTCCAACTCAAAGCTGATCAATAGATTGCCCCTTCTGCCTAGAACAGCTTTTCTCTACCTGATTCCACCATGCCCCACCCCTTACCACCTCACCCTTAACTCTTAACCTAACTCCTCCTCATTCTTCAATTCAAGCTGATAAACTCTTCTTCAGAAAGCCTCCTAAAACTGACCTAGATGCCTGTCAAGGACAGCCTCTTCCTGCCCCATGCTAGAATGGTCTCACTCACCTTAAAATTTCTGGTTGTTGACAATTCTCCTGTCAATACACTGTGAATTTCTACAGAGTAGAGATTATATTCATTTCTGACATACTTTTATCAAATTAGAATAGTACACTGATGTGGTTTGGCTGTGTGCCCACCCAAATCTCATCTCAAATTGTAGCTCCCATAGTTTCCAGGTGTCATGGGAGGAACCTGGTGAGACGTAATTGAATCATGGGGACTGGTCTTTCCCATTGTTGTTCTCATGATAGTGAACAAGTCTTATGAGATCTGATGGTTTTATAAAGTGGCATTCCCCTGCATATGCTCTGTTGCCTGCTGCCATGTAAGACGTGACTTTGCTCCTCAATCGCCTTCCACCATGATTGTGAGGCTTCCCCAGCCATGTGGTACTGTGAATCCATTAAACATCTTTCCTTTATCAATTACCTAGTCTTGGGTATGTCTTTATTAGCAGCATAAAAACAGACTAATTAATACACAGAATACAGTTTCTCAATAATAAATAAAGCAGTAATGACTAAATGCATTTAGGGATTTTGATTAAAAATTACCAGATAGGTGATTCACATTAAAGTAAAAGGAAAAGTAGTTGACTTAAGGCAGAGGAAAAACAAAGCTGTTCTGACAATTCAAGCTAAGGATTTGGTTATTATACAGAATCATAAAATCAATGAATATGTTGGTTAGAAGGGATCTTATATTACTTAAATTACCTCACAACTGATAGAAAATAGTGAGGCATGCTATGTTATTTGTTGGAGAGATTATAAATCTAAAATGAATAGCACAGTGCTTTCTGGCCCACATAGCATACCAACATGAAAATCATAATTAGGAACAAGATATTTCACATGAGTAACTGTAATGGGAACAACAGGGCAAAGTTTGCTTCCTAGGCATTAGAAGTAGAACATCACAACCAAATGACAAGCCAGAGGCCAGATATAAGAAATTAGTCATTTATTCTGCTTAGCAGACTGGTGTCCTTGTTTTCCCACCACTTCCTTTAAATAGACCCTTCAGGAATTTGCCTGAAAACTTAAAACTCATGCCCTATTCCCTTTATGTAATGCTAGTTGCTGTGTGCTCTCTTTCTCTCTCTCTGCCTGATTTTCATCCCTCCCTTCCATACCCAGGGAGGAAGGACTGCCCTCCTGACTCATTGTGTCCTCCCTGCTTAGAATCTATAAGTCAAACCCTGAACTTGTTTAGTATTGTGATGATGAGGTGAATTTGTGCCTTCCATCTGAAGAACCAGGGGTTACCCCAACCCAAGTTTTCCCCATAGGGGAAGGGGTGGGCAGACACAAAGTGGGCTTCTAGTGTCAGAGCATTGGTCAGGCATTAATAAACTAGACATGAGTCAGACTAGCCACAAGGGCATTTGCTAGTATAAACAGGTTTCCCATGTGAGGGACTCCCTGTTATAGGTAGGACGACTAGGTATTGGGCCATCTGTCAGGCCAAAGAAATATCCCACAGAAGACTCACTGTACACCAACATCTAGCTCCCCATCATTTCCTATAAAGGCAGGATTGCTAACTGCTCTGGTACTGGAGCCCCAGTTTAGCTGGGGGATCTTAAAATAGTAAACTAAATGTAAGCATGGTGTTCTTCTACAGTCATTATATTGTGGTTAACTGGGCACTTGTCCACTTTAGTTGGAACAAAGAATAACATTTCATGTAAATTGTTATTAATAATGCTTTAATGAACAGCTCCACTGTCCTCCTTAATTTTTTTTCTTTTAGAATAAGTTATTTTGATTCAGAAAAGACTACTGAATGAGCAGGATTATTCTGCCTGATTTATGAGGCCTTTTAAATAAGAGAAAACCCTTCCAATCAGAAAGCACTACTGTGAATTTAAGATTCACAGTCTGTAATGAGGGCAAAACACTGAACTGTCACTGCACACAGATTAGAAATAAACTGCAATAACTTCCCTTTTGTATTTCTGCTTGAATATAGTATCAATGTAACCTTTTGTATAAGTGTTTGATTGATTATCCTTAGCAAAGACTATTTTAAAATAGGGCAAAATAGGAGACTTGGTCTTAATTAATAAGGGGAAAATATTGAACTTGGTTCTTTATTTCAGTTAACCAATTTGCTTAAAGTATGAATTTTTTTATACATGTATTATACAAGAATGCATATTAATTGCATCTGCTGATGTGTGTTTGTGATAATGTGTGGTTAGAATTATGCCTATATAAATATAACATATGTTGTATTATTGTAATTATGAAATGTATTAGGCATTAGAATATATAAATTTCATAATAAATACCCTACCCACCCTCAGAAACAAACTGTGATGTTATAATCTCCTTCTACTCAAATGACAAAATGTTGATAGAGTATATACTTTGTCTGAAATTGCTGTAAATTTGAACCTTTATCTGTATTGATATTGTTAAATTTGTTCCCTAAGTGATTTTAAAAATCCAACCAGCTGAAAATATGTGACTGTAATCTTTATATCATCAACACTTGAAATTTTCAGAATCTCGATTTTTTTGCCCTATTTATTGGTTGTGAAATTATATCCAGTTGGACCATTTCTTGATTACTAGGGACAGTGTAGAGGAGATGGGGAAGTTCAGATTTCTTCCATTGTTAATTGTCTTCTCAAATTATTGCTTTATTTTAGTATTTTTCCTGTATTGATTTCTATGAATTTGTCATATGCTCTGGATAACTAATTCTCTGTCTTGTATATGCTTTGCATATATTTCTGCCAGTCTGTCAATTCTTTTTACTTGAGATAGGGAATATGCAATATTCTTTAGAATTTTCTACAAAGTTACTACATTTTTGTTTTTCATAGTGTTTAGTACACCTGTTGTTAGCTATTAGTGTAAACAAGAGTTATAAATTTTTACATGAACAAACGAATTTTGTTCCACACTATTGATTGAATATTCTGCCCTTTCCTCATGAATTTTCACATCTAAGTCTGATATAAAAGAGAAGCAAATCTCAGAAGGCCAATTCATATTATACATTGAAGTAGATTTACATGTGATTTTAAAGAATTCTTGGAAAGGACACTAACAACTTTGTAGCCCAAATGACCATGAAGATTACACAAATACAAAATTATGAAACACTGAGGCAGCAAAGTCAAGTTGAAATGCAATGTGAATTGATAAAAATGAGAAATGTTTCAAGATATTTCATATACTTCATTTATTTTCAGAAAATTACTCAATTTTACTTTGTTTTCTAAATGATTGTAGGAGGTAGAAAGAGTGTATTCTTCAAAGGAAATTTTGGAAAAAAAAAAGAAAAAAAAATTAAGTGATAATACATGAGTAGCATTGAGCATCCAATGAAGTACGATAACTTTCTCCTGGAGGAAAATCTGACACCATAGTTACTTTCTAATGCTTACATGAAGAAAATCCTGTAAGCATTCTCTTAAGATTGAATTTGTAGAAAAGAAACCAGTAATTTCCTAATAAAACAAAAAATTATTATAAAATTTGTGTCTTTAGCTAAAACTTTAAATTTCTACTCTATTCCATTTTATTTAAGTATGAACAAAAAGCAAAAGCAATTGTGAAAAAACATATTGAATAAAAAGGGTTGAAAAAAGGAGTTGAGTGGGGAATTAGGCAAAATTTATAGTAAAATTATTATAAAAATACAATTTCTTTTGTATTTGTGTAGAAATATTAAAATTAACATGGAAGTTATTGATTATGATATCCAGTCAGTTAAGAAATGTAATTAATATGCTGCTTTAACAGTCTTGATTTTGGTTCTTAAAGTATATTTTTGTTGAACACAATTTTTTTTAATTCCATTGAAATTCATACACTTTATGACTATGTGTCCTTGTATTAAATATGTTAACCTGTGATAAAAAATAATCAGTTATTTGAAATTATCATTATTTGAAAAATTACAAGACTAATATTCATACACGGTTATTTATCCATATATTGGTAATTTCTGTCATTACAATTTCTCCAAAATGATCCTTTAAACCTTTTGGTGTTTGATTTAATCAGTGAATCTAATGTGTGATTTTTTTTAGTTAAGGTACTCACAATAATTTTCCTCCAATTCAATAAAATTATTGGAAAATTTATTGAACAAATGGATTTAAATACAAACTAATTTTCCATTTCTTCATGGATATATATATATACACATATTTGTTTTTTGGTCATTGCTGTTTTTTGAGACAGAACCTCATTCTGTTACCCAGGCTGGAGTGCAGTGGAGGGATCTCAGATCACTGCAACCTCTGTTTTCCAGGTTCAAGTGATTCTCCTGCCTCTGCCTCTTGAGTAGCTGGAACTACAGGCACACACCACCATACCTGCTAATTTTTGTGTTTTTAGTAGAGATGATGCTTCACTGCATTGGCCAGGCTGATCTCAAACTCTTGACCTCAAATGATCCACTTGTCTTGGCCTCCTAAAGTTCTGGGATTTCAGGCATGAGTCACTGTGCCCAGGCTAAGGCCATATATTCTGAAATATTTAGCAATTTCTCTTCCAGCAGGGCTACACATTGCCTCATTAAATATATGTGAGTATACTTAGAAGTTATAGTCATATTAATTTTATGTAACATGGTTGAAATATGCCAGTAATGTATCATTCTACTCCAAACATTTGTACTGCGGCAATTGTTTTATTTTTGTTGCCATCAAAAATATATTGGGCTAAGAAAATTTTAATGCCCAATATATTTTCAATGGCAACAAAAATAAAATAATTTTCTTAAATAGGCAAATGCCTCACCAATCCACTGAGAAGAGATTTCTTCAAGGCACTTAGAAAGGCATTCTTAGTTCCTAGCTCATAGAATTGTAGTGAGATTTAAATGGAAAATGAATTCACAAACATCAACTTTGGGACATAATATCTAAAATACTTATATTATAATTAATATTGTTGTATAATCAGCTAAAATTAAAGATAAACTGTTATTCATAAAGCCATGATTCTCATCCACAATTGTATTTGTTTACTTTTTCTAACCCCATTTCCTATCTAAAGAGACATGATCATCTTGTAGTTATACTTTTCTCTTAAACTTAAAAATGTATTTTATGAAAACCTATACATATTGCAAAATAGACCACAATTTTAATATTTAATGTCAATATATAAAATAACATGAATATTTCTATTTGTTTTCTAAATATTTAAAAATTTTCAATATCATAAATACTTCTAACATTAACTTCTCTTTCCATCCCACCATTAGGGAGCATGATGATTTTAAAGTCAAGCTTGATAGAATAATGTCACTTCATTGTTGTTTAAATTGCAGTCTAAATAAATAAACATAAATAAATACATATTTATCTACAGATTTATATCTATATATAGATATATTTATGGATACATATTTACTTATGATATATCTGAATATATTTCTTATCTATTTTACAATTGATTTATATAACATATAAACTCTGTGGTCATAGTTGCTGTAAATGTTTTTACATAGGCCACATTCCTTCTTATTATGAAAACTTATAAAAGGACTTTCTGTATAGTTAAATGTATCTTTTGCTTTCTAATTTCTGCTATCACATCAAAGCCTAAAATTACCATCTCTTAGGAGAGCTTATGATTTTCTCATTTTCTATGATTTAAATACTTTAAATATGGACTCAATACAATTGAAATTTATTTTGGTGTTCATCTAAATGTGTATTCACTAATTTTATTTATTTTAAAGACCATTGCATAAAAGTTACCTTTTTTCCATTATATTGAGATTTTCCCATTTTAAAATATGATAACTAGATAGAATCTACTTTTATTTAGAGTAGATATAGATAAAAGAATAGAAGCTACTTGTAGCTTTTTATTCTATTTATTTTGGTATCTATTTTTAAATACCACTTCTAATTTCAACTACTTTGTTGCTATTTATGATGACTGAATCAAATGTTTTCTTTCATAAATTTGCATAATTAAAAAGTAATTTATATCAATACCTTAATTCATTCAAAATAGGGTTAAATATGACAGTTTTTTCAGGATTATAAAAATCATATATAAATTTTAAATTTGGACTTATTCAAACTATGACAATTAATGAATTTACACCACCATGAGATAGTTTTTCAACTTAAAAAGTAAGATGGTTATATGGAATTTTAAACTTGGTGTAAAGGATACCGATCATTTTATAAATTAAACACCAGCAAGCACTCTCTTATAGGAACAGACTGGTTTCTCTTACAAAAATTTTTTGAAAAGCTACAAATAAAATTACTGTTATTTTTATTTGTCAAAGGAGGCTTATATTTTACTGAATACTTACTTTTGGAAACTAGCTGACCTGAAGACCCTACTTGGAATCCAAATTTCTCTTTCATATTAGTGGCTTCTCAACCTTTTGGCCTGCTTCCAAACTTTAGAAAATTTTATTCAATGTTCAGCTTAAATTAGAAAATACCTAGCTAATTTTATAGAGATGTTTTCTACACTTGTGTATGTATGTGATAGGACTATAGTCAAGAAAAAAAATGGGGAGAAATGTTTTCTAAAATGGGATGACTTTAATGAAACTGTTCAGTCTGTACAACAGTATCATGTATTTTACTCAAATGAAGTTGTTAAACAAGGTCTCTGCTTACATATACTGTTGTGCAGTTATCAACCCAATCAAAAACTCATTCATTGTTTTTTAATTCAAAAGTGATTAGTAAATGCTGAGAAGTTACCTTATCTCAGTAAAACAGGTACCAACTCAGAGTAAATATTTTGGTAAACAATTATTCTGTCCTTGCATATTCAGCAGCGTGCTAAATTATGCATAATCTTGCATAAGTAATAAGTGAAGGTAGCTTAAATTCAGCTTTTTTTTTTTTAACCTGACCTATTTCTTTCAGTGCTGTTAGCTGCTTAAATCATGTATGAGCTTTCTGTAAAGCTTCAATGAGTAGCTCGGGTAGAGAAACTTCAGTAATAAATTTCAGGAGAAGACAAGTTTTTTGACAGGCATAATGCAACACACACAGAGCCTGGAACTCACACTCTGGGAATTTAGAGCAATCCTTGCAAAGCAGCTTTTCCCTGTTACATTAATAGAGAAAATGAAGTATGAAAGTCCTCAGGAATTACTGCTAGGTGTAATTTAAATAATTTACTAGAAGACAGTTCAGCACATGCATAGAACAGGGGCATACAGAGTTTGCCATAAGCAGTTTATAAATAAACTATACTCTGCTGAAGTAAGTCAAGCATAAATTATATCTATTCCTTTTGTGGCTGTACCCCATTCCTCATTGTAATAGTTATTTAAAAAAAAATTTCTGGGTTGTGACCTCCTCCTGGAAATCACAGACATTGCCTGCCTTGTACCTTGCTGATGTGTTTCCTTGTGGTTAATGGTTTGGTGGCTATGAGATCAAAGTAAAATTACTATTGCTGGAAATAAAGAAAAAATGCATTACTTATCTGTAAACAGAATTCCGGAAGAATTTCTTATCCTGGCTAGGGGTGGGGGAGATTTGTGGCCGGAGACCATTAAAGGGATTCTGGTTATTTTATAAAGGTTTTACACCTTAGGGAGAGAGGAGAGAGAAAGATATTTTCCATTTTGTGCCTCAAATATTTTGCTTTAAATTATCAAACCAAAATAAAAATGCCAAAGGAATTATATATATAAAATGAAGACTCAAAATTATGCTGGAATTATTTGTAAAACACGCATATGGAAGTTAAAATGCTTCAATTCATAGAGTCTTGAGTTATTAAAGAGCAGATGGGCTGTAATGGCAGTAAAGGTTTTCCTCAAATATACTGCTAGTCCTATGGACAGTTCAAGGAAGATGACCCCAAGTGCTTGCTCTACTCAAGCCATCAGATTTTAAATTAGTGCTCTGTGACCTTTACTTTCACTTAGCTTTCTTTTGATAAAGAAAATAAACTTCTTGGAAAATTAGTATAGATTAAGAAGTGAATAGCTGTAATCATGTTACATAAGAAATACAGAAAGATAATGTTCAATCTCATAAATTCACTTTTGTAAACATTAAATCATACTTCCTATGCTGTCTTTTCGAATAATATTCACTGCAGTTCCTCAGCTCCCATATACATGAATATGTATAGGTGCTCATTAGATAGATAGATAGATAGATAGATAGATAGATAGATAGATAGATAGATAGATAGATGATAGACATTAGAGTTAAAATTTTGTCTGGGAATTCATACTGTATATACAGGGGTTGTAACTAGAACTTAAATGCGACATAGAGGGAATAGTGGGGAGCATAAAACATAATACTCCTATGATGATGCTTTTATTCTCAGGATAAGTTTTGTAATAATAGCCTCATAATTAGAAAACACCTGAATAGAGTAAAGTATTTTCTGAGGCTTCATCTGGAATGTGGAATGAAAACACACTTTTATTTGTCTTTAATGGAGAACAAGTACTTGATGCAGTTACCAAACATACATTCCAATTTGGGATGTGATTTATTTACTTGATCTTCACATGTGATTCTATGTCTTCATTGGGGTAAATTGCTTATGGTGATGGGTCTGCATTGAAAAGCTTGGACCAGAACCTGAAAATTAGCATCTGGCTATTATGGGTTAGAACCTGTAACCCTAACTCAGTGCTATAACTAGCTAAATTAAACAGCTACAATGGATATGTCCCCAGTAGCATAATTAAGAAAGTTAAATAAAACTCCCTGATGCTCATTTGGGCTTGCACTTTCCTGAATGCAGGAAGAAATGAAGAAGTTCTAAAATATTTCTGTCTTTGATAGTTAAACAAGATCAACATGTATGAAATTATAGCTAAAGATTATTGCTAAAATGATTTATAATTTTCTATATGCCTCATTCTCACAAGTTGGGTACATTTGTATATAGCTATTGTAGATGCTAGTCTCATAATGTATTTTGAGAAATGCTGTAATATTATCTGCATTTAGGTAAGGGAATTTAAAAACTCTGAGAAAATACTGTTCTAATATTAAAAGGAAATAATATAAGAAATATAAAAGATAAATGCTTTAACACTAATATTCATATAAGAGTAAAGCATGATTCTATGAGTATGAGCGTTAAGTACAGTATTTGTTGATTGGATGTGGGTGGCAACGTTGGGAAGGGGTAAAGGACTAGTGGTGCCTTGTGGTGCTGAGGAAGGGAATCTCCATTAGACCATCAGGGGAATCCTGAGAAATGGGAGCTGTGAAGAGGTCCACTAGGTGGAATCCCGAGAAAAATGAGCTACAGAGAGGTCCTAAGGTTAATGAAAGGATGGGGCATATGTCCAAGTTAAAGAAGGTGGTGTCAGAGTAATATAACAAATTCACAGCCCCACAGTTTTGACTTTGGCCAGTCTGGGGTTGGCACAAACTCAACTTCCTGTCAGTTTGTTTAGTGACTTATAAATCTGCAATGAGAACACATTGATAATAGAATTCTTCCTTACTTGTTGATAGATTTGACACTTGTATGAAAATCTAAGTCATTTATTACTCTTATAGGAATCATCCCTCCAATGTAGCTTCTTTATCAGTGATTGTTTCCATGTTAACATGTTGAACTTGTTACTCTAATGGAAAATCTGGCAGCTCCTCTCATATTACAATATGAAAGAAATATCCTACACGAGAAAGAAATCAAGTTAAGCAACATGCACAGATGCATTACAACCTACTATGTAGCCACTTAATATAAGACTTGTTTGTATGTGTATGTGTTTGATATTTGAAATTTTTTATAGTTGTTTAGTTGGCTATGATGAAGATTTTCATATGTAGAAGGTTCTCAGAAATCTCAGTATGGTTAATGCCAGGTTTTCTATATACAGGGAGTTTACCCAATATCTTTTTCTACTTTGGCTCATTGAACTCAAGAGATTCATTGTGGTTAGGCAAAAAGCAGACATTTTAAAGAAAAAAGCTCCTGTTTTACTACTCTCATATAAGGTACCTGTGAATAAATCAATTTATCAATCCAATTAAAAACAGGAGTTTAATAAATAGGACTTTGTAATTTTTAGAGAAATCCTTTATTCAGATTCAGGAATTCTGGTTTTGGTCTCATTTCTGTCCCTATTAGAGACTTCAAGAAATTTACACAGTTTTAATTTATTTTTAAAAAAACCTAATCAATTTACCTTACAAATAAAATAGCAAACAAAAAAGGAACTGAATATCAATATACCATAGTACTATTTTTGTTTGTACTATCTTATAACACATTGTAGAGACTGAGTGAATACAGAATAAATGTGTTTATCTCAGTAAAATGCATGAAAGAATCAAGCATTTTTTCTATTTATGCTACATTTCAAAAACTAAATTTTAGTTTACAGATAGCAATGCTGATCTAACAAACAATATCTTGTTTCTCCATTTACTCATCTCTTAATTCAAGTAATTTTACATAAGCAGCAATGGGGTAGGTACAATGTACCAATTACTGAGTTTACTATGTACCAGAAACCAGACTGAGGTTGTTTGAAATTACTTATGACCTGGAGTTAATCATCAATAGAAATTATATAATGTAATTTATATTAGCATTGAAACTAGCTAATATAAAAATTTTGGAAAAATTTTCCTTGGAAGATTCTTCTTTTCATGCATACTTTAACAGTAAGCTCGATGTTTCTAATCACATCTACAGTAAAATGTAACTTGTGACTTATGCTATTAATTAATAAAAAGTGTTTCTTAAGTCTATAATTAGAACTAGGTTAGATATATTGTTATAATTTTCTTTATTCCAATTCTGCTTGAATTAGCTGTAAATAGTAAAAATATAGCATCACTTGAACTCTTAAACAATGTTGTTCAGAAATCCATATTTTTATTATAGAATTCAACCTTCAGTAGATTGTTATGTTAACATGAAATTTCTTCTGAACATGCAAAAAATAGGTTGTAGACCTGATAAAAACAGCTTAGTTAAAAGAATTCCATTAACATTATTACAATGATAGAGAAAATAATGTGCAAAATAGAGTCACTGTCATGATTCTGACCTTGTGATACAAATTAAAATAAAGAAAAGTGTCATATTTCTCTGTGGTTCAACTTGGGTTCACCTAATAGAACTCTGACAAAAGCAAATGTTTTGTCACTTACTCTGTTGCCAAGAACATTTTAGTGCATAATTAATGATAATCCACTCCTTAATATGTGTATATGAATGAACACAAAGTTGTTGCTGGTGCCACAGAAACAATATCATTTTCAATGTGAAGAGAGCAGCAAAATTTCTACTAAAATAATGAGCTGTGGAAAGTATAATGGAAGATGTCAGGAGCACAATAAACATGATTAGAAAGGACGAGAAGAAAAGAATGGTATTCAACACCATCGGGATTTTTCTCTTAGAAAAAAAGTAAGTCCTTGAAGGGTTTCCATGGGCCTTCTCACCATGTGGTCTATAAATATCACGAAATATGCAGTCTGTTGCTTAGTTTGCATCTCTGTCTTGCACGCTGACCCCTTCTTCTCAAATTGACCAACAGTATCTGGTGTTCTCTAGGTCAGTGCTTACTATGTCACTGTGTATACATCACTCGAGGGAGGTTAACAGGTGTGCCTTAATTCATTAGATCTGAATTAGAGGTGAGGAAGAATATTTCGCTTTTTAAACTAGCTCCCAAGTGATGTCATTTTTTTGCTCATCCATGGATCCCACTTTGGCCTCTTCTCAGCCAACACAATTTTCATGGACAGTTAATCAACTGCCATGATTTAATGTATCTTGCATGTTCGTGATTTGTTCTTCCTTATCCTCAGTCTCAACTCTTCTAATATTCAAAATCTTTAATTTGGCATATGAAAAACTAAGCTCATTGTGGTTGTCCTGAAACCCGATCTTCCTGCTTTATGCTCTGTTTACTATATTAATGATACCATCATTCCTCAGGTTGCCAAAGATGGTCATATCATTCGCATTTTACAGATACGACTTTGAAAGTTAGGTAATCTCTCAAAATAGGTCTGCTAGTAAAAGTAATCTGTTTAAACACGTGTTGTCTGATTTCAAAGAGTGTGCTCATTTGCTGTATATGATTATCTCTTTCTAGAATAACTTTCCCTTTCTTTCCCACAGATGAACTATACTTGTTCATAAAATGTATTTTCTATGTGAAAGTATCCCCAGTTTTTCCAGGAAGCATAACATCCTCCTTCATCTATGATTCTACGGAAGTTTAGTATCCACTCCTTTCAAGGAACACATCACGGTACATTTCAATTGTTGCTTGAGTTCTCTGTATCCTCTTATCTCAGGGTGTGAGCTCCTTGAAGTTAAGGACTGTGTCTTATTTTTCTGTTAATTATTTTAATTAGAAAAAAAGAAATACTCGATTGTTTTAAAATTTTTTTAATGATATAAAAAATATAGAAAAACAATTCCTCTTCCAAATTCCTCTCTCTAAACCTCACTTCTCTGCCTTTAGGTAACCACTGAAAATAAGTAAAATTATACAGAAACAGAGAAAAAAAAGAAAATCCATCTTCCAAATACTATTTCCAAATCCCGCTCTGTTTGGGTAACCATTGTTACTAGTTTGGGGTGCAGTTTTTGAAAAGGTTATCTATGTACAAATATTTTTATGCCTACATATAATCTCCATCTCTACCTCGCTATAAGCTTATATACATAAACACACAGTTTGTAAATTGAATGATGTGCATAGTATTCTGTGACTTGTTTTTAGTTGCATGAGTAGTGTATCTTGAGCAACTTTGCATGTTTTTATGTCACATATATGTATATATATAATATTATTTTTAAAGGTTATAAATCAATCAGTGGGATAGAGTTATAATGTTTTAATCATTTACATATGTAGAGAGAGATAATTTAAATTTTTAGTATTTTACTATGACATGTAAAATTGAATAAAAATATTATATTGTTTTCACCCCTGCACAAACATTTGTCTATAATAGATATCTAGACTTGGCATCTCTGATTTAAATATATATGTATACAATGTTGATACATACAGCCAAATTTTCTGCTAAGAAGCCCATACCAATTTATACTGACAAATAGAATAGCCATGATTTTTTCCTAAAAGATTTTTTCCCTCAGCCACACTAGGTCTTATCAAAACCATTAATTTTTACTAACAAAATGGGTGAAAATTATACCTCAGAATTATATACTTTTTTATTTCTCTGATTTTCTTATCTTAGTATTTTTCTGGAAATGTTTTGACTGTTTGAATGTTTTCTCTGTGATAGCTATTGTCACTGTTCATTTTTCTTTGGGTTATTTTTCTTGTTTGGAATGATTTGCAGAAGTTCTGCATATGTTCACGATATTAATGCATTTTTATATGTTACAAATATTTTTCTCAGTCTTTAAAAAATGTATTTAAAATATATTTTACATAAAACATTTTTAATTTTCCCATATTCAGATTTCACATTTTCTATTATTTTATCTTTATGTGTGTTGTTTTATTGCTTAATATCTATTTATTTTCCTTCTTTAGTTCCTTATTTCACAATTATTATGTTACTTTACATATAGTAAGATTCACCATTTATAGGTATATACTTGGATGAGTTTCATTAAACATAAGTAATTTCATAACCACCACCACAATGATGATATAGAATGTTTTTCTTTTGCCCAAAAGTGAACTTACTCCCCTTGTAGGCAATAGCCAACCCCCTAGCAACCATTTACCTGACTTCTCTTCCTATTCCTTTATTTTTTCCATTATGTAATATAAATAGGGTCATTCAGTATACAGGCTTTGGTAATGATTTTTAAATTCATCCATGTTGTGCATATTTTAGCAGCTTATTCTTTTTTATTGTTGAATAGTACTCTGTTACAAAGATAAACCAGAATTCCTTTTATCTGTTCACCAGTTGATAGATATTTGGGTTGTTTCTATGTTTTGGCAATTATAAATTAGTTATTATATACAGTCATTACAGGTCTTTGTGTGGACAAATGTTTTCATCTTATTGGTTAAATAACTAGGAGTGACATTACTGGGTTGTATAGTTAGCTAAGATGCCTATACCATTTGTCATTTTCACTAGCAATATGTGAGAGTTGCTGTTATTCCTCATCCTTGTCAGGACTTGATATTATCAGGTTGTTTGTTTGTTCAGCCATTTTACGTGGGTAGAAATATTTATTTGTGGCTCCACTTTGCATTTCCATAAAGACTAATGATGATGAGAATCTGTCCGTGTACTTATTTCCTATCTGTACCTCTGGATAGAAGTGTCTGTTCAAATATTCCTCCTTTAAAATTATTATATTGTTAGTTTCCTTATTTTTGAATTGAGGAGTTTTTCTGGATACCAGTCCTTTATTCTGTATGTGTTTTGCCAGTATTTTCCCCCAGTCTGTGCCTTACTTTTTTTTTCATTTTTTAATATGTTTTTCAAATTTTCTTAATTTTAAGAAGTCCAATGTCTCCAAAGTTTCCTATATGCTTGCTTTCAATATTCTACTTAAGATAATCCAAAGTCACAATGATGACTTTTCAGGTACATTTTCTTTTAGATTAGATGCTTTAGTCTTTACTTTTGGGTCTAGGATCTATTTTTAGTTTTGTTTCATATGGTGTGAGGTCATTATGTGGGTTCATTTTCTGCCAGGTGTCCAGTTGTCCTGCCATGATTTACAGAAAAACACATATTTCTCCATTAAAATATGTTGACGCTTTTGTCACATATCAATTGAGCATCTATGTTATATTATTTATCTATAGTTGTGTAACAGATTATCACAAAATTTAGTGGCTGCAAACATTAAATATTTATTAGCTCACATTTTTTTTTTTTGTGGGTGAGGGTTCCAGGATTCAGAAGCAGCTTTACTGCATAGCTTTGCTAAAGTTTTTACAAACGGCAATCAAAGTTTTGGCTAGGGCTTTAAGACTCAAGTTGAGTCAAGACTCAAACAAGGCAGCATCTAATTCCAAGCCTATTCACGTAGCTCTTGGCAGAACTTAGGGCTTCAAACAATACTGACCAGAGATACCAGTTCCTTGCCAAGAGGGCCTCTCCGTAGAGATAGCTGGCTTCCCTCAGAGTGAAAAATCCATTCATCAATTACTTCTACCATCTACTGAGATGATTCTCTGTTTCAGTCTATTGATATTGGCTGACATTTAATACACTGACCAAACTTTGAATGTTGAACTAACCTTGTATGCCTGGAATAAACCTCAATGATCATAATGGTCATTAATGAAACAAACCTCAATGGTACATTATTTGGTACATAATATATTTGATAAATGATGCATTTGGTGCATAATGTATTTTGTAAGTAATGCATATATAGACACACACATATGCACTCACACACACACACACACACATCAGCATTAATCCATTCATGATGGTGGAGCCTTCATGACCTAAACACTCTCTATTAGGCCCCACTTCCCAGCACTGTTACCTTGGGGATTAAGTTTCCATCATATGCTTATTGGAGGACATATTCAAACCAGAGAAGTATGTACATATACAGTAATATATATGTACAATAATACATATATATTATGTATGAAGGATATATGTATGTGTGAAGGATATATGATAGACACAAGGAATAATATATGTGATACATGTACAACTGTGTATTTGTATATTTGAGAAAGAGAGCCCTGACTGAGGAAAACCTGTGTGCTCATCTGGATAATCTATGCCTAATTTATCATGCCAATGTAAAGGCATTGAAATTTTAATATCATTAGATGACTTGTGTTTGTGTGGAAGCATAATCTTCTTGTGATGTAGAGAACCTTTTTTGAGAAGAATGAATCTAAAATCAAGGAGGAAATTATTTAGAAGATTACATTTACAACTGGGATATGAGGTGAAATAACCTGAACCAGAGGACTAATAGAATAAATAGAAAGAGAGTGGAAGATATAAGATATAGTAAAAGACAGCAAAGTCACCTTGTTTAATAGTGGAAAAGTCTCAAGAGGAAGGGAAAGACCATGAATGACTCTAAAAAAAATGTTGAATCTGGATGACCACAAATTGACTGATCTAGAATACAAACAACTCATCAGTTTAGGGGCATGGGGAGAGAGTTAGAAAGCAAAAACATTGGTAAATTGAATAGAAAGTGGAGACAGGATTATAAAAACGCATTTAAGCAGATAAGAATAGAACAATCCTAAATACTGTGGGGGAAATTCATTAGGGCCACAGGTAATCTCGAGCATAAATTATTAGTTATGGTTTCAAAGTGTTTAAAGGCAATAGCAGTTTTCTGACTAGTGTAGTTAGAAATGAAAGGATGTCTTTTCCATCAAAGATGGATACATCAAAGTGTCAGTTAGGTACCCAGGCAAGACAGAAATCAAACTCATCAAAAAAAAAAACAGGTGTATATTATGAATATGTGAGTAAAAAATTTACAGAATTTGACCCTTCGAAAGTAGCATTATCAAGGACATGGGGAAATGAGAACTTCAATATGTATTTTATGAGATAATTAAAGTGGAATGGATCATATTGCAAGCCAGTTTGTTGGCTGTCTTTATATTCACTTGGGCAAAAACATTAATGAAGAAAAAGACAGGGCAAATGTATATATGTATAATGTATAGATAATATATAATATATCAATCTATTAACATTGATATTTATATATTATTTATGTAATCTTTATTAACATACATTATCTACATTAAAAGAAAATCATATTTCAAAAAATTATTTCAGGCCTGAAATTAGTTTATCTAACTTTAAAGTTGGAGTATCAACTTGCAAACCATCTTTTCCTTTTAAACGCTTCTACAGTTATTTGTCCCTAAACTTCAACTTCTTTCCTTTCTTTTTTGGTTTTCTCTTATTTTCATTCCTTTTCGAAGTTCTTTAAAAATATTTTCAGACCTTTAGTGTTTTCTGTTTCCAGTTCTTTTCTTTTATTACCTAGAATTTAATTTTGAAATAATTTCTTTCTCAATTTACAAATATGTATTATGTGCTCATTCAACAAATATATGTATATATATGTATATATATATATGTGTGTGTGTGTCTGTGTGTGTGTATATATATATATAAAATTTACTGCCAAACAGTAATACAGAAAAATAGACAACAGTGTCTTTCATGAAGATTAAATTCTAACATATTAATAATGGTAATAACATAATAATAATGGACAACATTAAAGTGAAAGATAGTATATTAGGTAATAAATTTTATGATATAAAAGCAAAAGTGAAGCAGGGTTGTGAGATGAGGAGATAAGGAGGGTAAAGGAAAGACAAGTTACACTTTTAAATAATATAGTCAGGGTAGAGCTCATTGAGCAAATATCCAAAGGAGATGAAGGGTCATTTGAGCAAATTTTTGAAGGATCTGAAGGATTCAATCAATACCCAAGGGATTGATTCAGAGAAAAGAATAGAGCCAAGGCTCTAAGATCAGGGCATGGCAACAGTGAAAGTAGCAAGGAGCAGCAACGTGACCAGTGGAGCTGGAACAGAGCAATTGAGAAAACCCAGGAGGAAACGAAGTCAGAGAGGTACAGGGACTAGGTCATACAGGACTTTGTAAGGCTATCGATTCTTATTAGGGAATAAATGTAAACACACTATGGTTTGAGCAGGAGAGTGACAGATTTAACAATACTTTTAAAAGAATTGCTTTGGGGGCTGTGTTGAAAAGAGGCTGTAAAGAGATCAGGAAAGAGTTAGGGAGATTAATGGTGAGGCTGGTCTAGGGGAGAAAAATCAGGATTTTCTCATAATAGAAATTGGCATGTAAAATAAGGAGGAGAGTTAAGAATGGCTTCCAGTATCTCGCCTATGCAATGAGAAGTATGGAGTTGTCATAAATTGAGATAGAAAGATTTTAAGTAAAACATATTTGGAGTAAAATGTCAGGAGTCAGTTTAGGACATTTTAAATTTGAGATGTTTAATAGACATCCAAATGAAGATGCTACATAAATAGTTGTGTATAAGAGTCTGGAGTTCATGAAAGCAGTCTGATCTGGAGGTATAATATGATAGTCATCTGCATATAGATGGTATTTAAAGCCTGAATGACATTGTGAAAGAGGCTGACTGAAATCTCCAAGAAAAGGAATGTGGTTTAGAAGCAGGAAGAAAGGACTGAGCTCTATGATGCTGAAGATGTTGGGAAAGAGGGCAAACAGTAGATTGAGAAGGAGCCACCACTGAGGCAGGAGGAAAACCAAGAGCAGAGAGTGGGTTAAGTTTCTAATGACTAAAATAGGTGAGGATTGAGAATTGATCGCTAGATTTGGCATTATGGACATTATCTATTACCCACAAGAACCATTTAGTATGGGGGAAAACCTCACTGGAATGGTCTTAAGAGAAAATGGAGAAGAGAAATTAGAGAAGGATTGCAAACAAAGCTTTTGATAATTTTTGCTACAAATTAGAGAAAGCCCACAAGAACCATTTTAGTATAGTAATGGGAAGAAAACCTCACTGGAATCGTCTTAAGAGAAAATGGAGAAGAGAAATTAGAGAAGGATTGCAAACAAAGCTTTTGATGATTTTTGCTACAAATTAGAGAAAGCAATTGGAGGAGAACATAGGGCTAAGAAAAATGGAAGAAACAGCAGCATGTTTCCATGGCTGAAAGGAAAAAGAAAAATCGATGATATAGATAAAAGGGGGGAAATCCCTGAAACAATATGCCCATGCAGATAAGAATTACTGAGATCTATTGCAAAAGTCGAGGCGATGGCCATAGAAACTCAAAGAATCCATCTGTTACAACAGAAAAGGAGGCAAATATGTTAGTACAAATCATGGTGGCTGAGAATACATAGTAGTGAGAGCCTGAAGAAATTATCTTCTGTGTGCTTCTCTTTTCTCAGTGAAATAGAAACAGGGTCTTTGGCTGAAAGCAGAGATATGCAAGTAAGGTTAGAGGTTTAAGAAAAGAGAAATTACGGAATAGCAACCTAGGGAAGTAAACTAATGAATATACAAGTGAAGTGTACAAAGACTTCTGATCAACAGTTTGAATTCCTTTAAAGTTTATAGTCTTGAATTTAAACTGAATTAAACATAGTCTATGTGGCTGTGGTGCCTTTTTTTTTCCTAGCTACATTTAACATGGCTGCAACTACAGAATAGTTGGAGAAATAAACTTGACAAGAATTAGAGTTTTGCTTTTAAAAATATGCAGAAGAAGGTAAGATCAAGGGAGTAAGTGGTGCATGGAAAATAAAAAGAAAGGGGGCATTTACACCAATTATTTCATTTACAGTAAAATCCAAAGAAGGAATTGCTTTAGAGTCTTTGCAGATCTGCAGTGACATTCAACATACAGAATAATTTTGCCAGGAAAAGTAGGACAAATAAAAAAGGGAAATGATAAAAGGAACTGGACAAGGTATACTAAACCTTTAAAGTGGCTGAATACAGATAATTGTAGTCACATTTGTGATCTTCTGCATGATAACCTTCTCTATTGTTTCTACTTTTTTTCCTACTAGAGTCTTTCTATAACTCAAATACCATCTTTTCAGAAGGTGAAGTTAGCTGTCACTGAGGTTGAACTTTTACTTGAAATAGTCAACAATATTTCTCTCTCCCCTTACAATTGGGTATACTTAATGGAATTATGACAAAAGCCAGTGTTCTTTTCAAGAGTGTTGCCATGTTTAATTGTAGAACTCTGTTAATGATATTCTTCTCATTCACTTCAAGAAATTTTACAATAAGCATTCAAATATGATTATTCTATAGTATTTTTTTTTTTGCCTGTAGCCCCACGTCAAGCCAGATGCACATCTGACATCAGTGCTGTGTCTATCACAAACCTCCATATCATAATGTTCCAAGCACTGAAGCACTAGTTCAGAATACTTCATTTGTAATGTCAATCCTATGACTGGCTAGAACTCTGATGTTGGTAAATAAAACTGCAATGAACTGTTTGGAAACATGAACGTTGTTTCTACTTATGAGCTGGGAAGAGAAGCCTTGGCAGGGAGCCACATTCTTTCCTGGCATTACTTAGATGACCTCTAATGTGTTTGATCAGAGTATGAGTCACAGTTTCTGAGAACTGGAGTTCTTGCAGAGTGGTCACCTTGTTGGAAGGAAACTGAAGATGTAATTCCTTAGTCACACCTCTGTGATCTCAGTGTCTGCTATAAAGTTGATTAAAAATATTAAACAAAAATAAAATAATCCAGAATTTAATATTTGAGGGGATGAATATTGCCTGTTTAAACAAAGAAAATGCTCTATTATGAAATATATAATTCATTATTTTGTAGTATCTTATCCATAAAGAATGATAAAAGAAATCAAGCTATTGGTCTCTTTTCCAGCTTTCGGAGTGCCTTTCTCTTTGGTTATGATATTAGGTGTTTGCATTTGATTATGTAAGTGTTAGACTATAGGACCATATCTGTCAGTATTACTAGAAGAATAAAAGAAGAGGAAGGAAGGAAATGGAGGAATTGATGAATATTTAATAATGCTTTTAATCAGTCCCACCAAATAAGCATTTCTCATGTTGCTTTGTAAATGAGATTTCCGTATCATAGGCGCTGGCAGATGGTAATTTTTCTTTTCCCCGGTGAAAATTTTAGGAGGCTGGTTGGACTGGTAAATGATTTTTATAATAATTAGTGAATTTTAACAACTGACAACTCTAAAGTAAACAAAAATAATATTGAAATGTGTTTTCCTGGTAAAGTTGCTCTCAGAATATACCTTCTATTTTTCCCCAAGGAATTCACTTATTATAGGCATAATATTTTACATTTTGATGCTTAATTTATAATATTACTTATATATCCCTTAACCACTTTAATTGACACATTTAGTAGTTGTGGAAACCAGTAGCAGAAAACAGAAATACCAGCCATAATACACAAATTATAAAGATCCCTTCAGATCATAATTAAATTGAAACTGTTAATGAGTTTACTGTGACCAGAGATAATAAGAATTTCTGAAAGAAAGCCCACTCTAGTGGTACTTCTTTCAGTAAATGTAAATCAAAATGTACTAGGACCTACATAGCTGGTAACACAATTATTACAGAGAAAAAATAATATTACATAAAGCATTGTTGAAAAGCAAGACATTACGATATATAAGCCAATAGCACATGTCCAGAACTGACTAGGTATTACTTGATCTGCTCAACTTTCTTCAGGTTTACTAGGCATGTCATATTGGGTCTCCACATTCAAAGGAAATCCTTGTAGATATCTATTTGATCTCAAGGTGACCTACTTTAATCATTCATAATTCTTGTGCTCTTCCATAAGTAGCTAATCAATTTGAAAGAGATTTCTTCAAAATAGAGTAGATCAGATTTATTAGGGTCACTAGGAAGACACAGAAATGAAACACACACAGATGTTTATGCTGTTTTGCTGCATGGGATGTGTGTGTGTGTATATTATTTTCACTCTTCTTCACCTTTTTTTTTTTTTTTTTTGACAGAGTATCACTCTGTTGCTTAGGCTGGAGTGCAGTGGCATGATCTCAGCTTAATGCAACCTCCGCCTCCCAAGTTCAAGCAATTCTCCTCCCTCAGGTTCCTGAGTAATTGGGATTACAAGCGTATGCCAACACACCCAGCTAAATTTTTGTATTTTTAGTAGAGATGGGGTTTTGCCCTGTTGGCCAGGCTGGTCTAGAACTCCTGACCTCAGGTGATCCTCCCACCTTGGCCTCCTAAAGTGATGGGATTACAGATGTAAGCCACTGTGCCCAGCCTATTCTCTTATGTTTATGGTTAGTTTGTGTTATATGGAAAAATGAACTCTGCATAAGGAGAAGCAGTGGAGAAAAATAACTTCAAAGTTTGTGCCGCATGGACTTCCTTCACAGACTTACTTATGATTTTATCTATCTTTATTATAAAAAGTTCCAGTGGTGGTTGGTGGGTAGAGGAGAAGTGGTGATTACAACATTTATAAATTAATACACTAAATCTCATTTACTACAAACCTGTTTGTCTCACAGTACTTTAAAATGTATTTTAAATCACAGTAGTTTTTGAATCTAATATCCACTACCAAGGAATGTAGACAACATTTTGGGCTTGATATTGGAGTTTGACCTGAGTAATGCTAAACCATAGCTTTCTGGGCATGGTTACACATTGGAAATATTTCTCTGAGGCACTTTGTAAGTCAGGTTGGTAAGTAGGGTCAGGAATAAAACTACTGGAAAAGAATTCTAAATGTTTTCCATTATTCGTGTTCCCCTTAAATCTCTTGCAGTCTTCTCAATCTTCAAGATTAATTTTCTAGAAGTTTTCTGATGACTTTTTATTGGGATACTTAAAAAAAATACCCCTAGGTTTTCTTCAGAGAATCACCACATTTACAGTTCCACTCTGAAAGTGTTTATCTATAGAATTACCCATGAGTTCATCTCTTAGGTTAGTTCCACCTTTCACCTCAATCAAGGAAAATCCATCTGTTAGGGCATAATCCAAAATCCATACTCCCCAGAGAGGTGCTGCCCCGCCATCTTATCCTGTTCAGTGGAATCTGAAATTTCATCTTTCAACAGCAAAGAATTTGAAAGATAGACATGTCTCTTCTGCCTCCTATAACTAATTTTTTTAAAGCCAGTTTACCAGAGCTTGAAGAGAAGCAAGGTTTCTTCCATTCAAAAAAGCACTCTATAAAATCAGATTTACTTAGATGTTTTTGGCAAATTCAAACAAATAGGCAGACAGAGAGTCTGGTTCCAAGAGAACAACTAAGATTATTGCAAAATATATATTTATTCCTAAACAAAATGTTTAACAAAAGTATGAATTAATAGATATAGGAACAAAGCTATTGAAAAGTCTAGACATTGCTTTTGATTTTTTTTCAAAATAAATTATTTGTAAAGTAATTGAATTTTGTGGGTAAAATTGGTGCTGAACAGCTAAATATTTTTCATAGACTTTCTTTTTCAGAGAAGTTTTAGATTCATTAAATAATTGCATAGAAGATGCAGAGCTTTCCCATAAACCCTATACTCCCACATATGTCTAGTCTCCCCAACTTTCAACATCCCACACTAGAATGGTACATTTGCTACAGCCAATGAACCTACATTGATACATCATTATTGCCCAAAGTCCGTAGTTTACACTGGGGTTTAATCTTAGTGTTGTATATTCTATCAGTTTAGGGGAATGTGTAATGACAGAATCTACCATTATAGTATTGTACAGAGTAGTTTTACTGCCCTAAAAATCCTCTCTTCCACCTATTCATCACTGCAGCTCAAACCCATGGAAACCATTGATCTTTTCACTGTCTTAGTAGTTTTGCCTTTTCCAGACCATCCTTATAAGTGGAATTATACAATGCATAGTCTTTTCAGATTGGCTTGCTTTAGTTAGTATTTTCTATGTAAGGTTTTTCCATGTTTTTTCATGGCATCATAAGCTAATTTCTTCTTAGTACTGAATGATATATTATTGTCTGTATGTACCACAGTTTGTTTATCCATTCACCTATGGAAGGACATGTTGGTTGCTTCCAAGGTTTAGCAGTTATATCTAAAGCTTCTATAAATATCTGTGCAGATTTTTGTGTGGATAAAAGTTTTCAATACATTTGGGTAAATATCAAGTTGCATGATTACTAGATCATAGTAATAATATGTTTAGATCTAACTGCCAAATTGTCTTCCAAAGTTGCTTTACAAGTTTTAGAATTTTTCATTTATGTCAGCAAAGTATGAGAATTCCCATTGCTTCACATGCTTACCAGTATTTTGTATTGTTAATGATTTGCATTTTAGCAATTTTAATAGGTCTGTAGATCGTGATATATCATTAATGTTTTAAGTTGCAATTCCCTAAAGATTATGATGTAAAGCATCTGAATTTAATTAGCATCTGTATATCTGTATATCTGTGAGCTATCTGTTCAGGACCTTTTAATTGGGTTGTTTCCTTATTGTTGAGTTTTAAGAGTTCTCTGTATATTTGATATAAGAGTTGTTTTCATTTTAAATCCAAATTGATCAATGTTTTCATTTTAAATCACAATTAATCATTTGTTTTCATTGATGAATTGTTTTCATTTTAAATCCCAATAGATCATCTCTGGTATATAGGCAAGCAATAGACTTTTGTGCAATAGTCTTGTATCCAGCAATCTTGCAGTAATTGCTTATTATTAATAGTTCCAGTAGGGACATTTTGTCAATTATTTTGGATTTTCCAGAAGAGAGAAGATTTTTCAGAACTAAAAAGAAGAAAAGGAGTAGCTGGGACCAAGGTTATCTACCACCACACCAAACTGATTAAAATATATATATATATATATTTTTTTCTAAATAGAGGATCTCCCTAAGTTGTCCAGGCTGCTCTCACACTCCTCTGCTCAAGAAATCCTCCTTCCTCTGCTTCCCAACATTCTGGGGTTACAGGCATGAGCCACCACACCCTGCCTTTGCCTCACTCTTTATCTCAGAAATATAGCTTCAAGTTTCTCACTATTAAATATGATGATAGCTACATGGGTTTATAATTTTTTAAATTAACTTGAGTAAGTACCCTCTCCTCTCAGGTTGCTGTGAATTTTTATCACGAATAGGTGTTGTTTTTATCAAATGCATTTTTTATATCTATTGACAGGATCATGTGATCTTTCTTCTTTAGCCTGTGATGTGATGGAGTAAATTATTTTTGAATGTTGAACTAGCCTTGCATAGCTGGGATTAATTTCACTTGTTCTAGGTATAAAATTCTTCTTATGTGCCTTTGAATTTGATCTGTATATATATATACTTTAGGTTCTGGGGTACATGTGATCATGCAGGATTGTTGCATAGGTACATACATGGCAAGGTGGTTTGCTGCCTCCATCCCCCCATCATCTATATCTGGCATTTCTCCCCATGTTGTCCCTCTCGACCCTCCTCGCCCCCAGCTGTCCCTCCCCAGCCACTCCCAACAGACCCCAGTGTGTGATGCTCCCCTCCCTGTGTCCATATGTTCTCATTGTTCAATACCAGCCTATGAGTGAGAACATGCGGTTTTTGATTTTCTGTTCTTGTGTCAGTTTGCTGAGAATGACAGTTTCCAGATTCATCCATGTCCCTACAAAGGACACAAACTCATACTACATATTTCATGGATATTAAATGTATGATATAAGAATATCATGAACAAATATATGCCCACTCATTGCATAGTATTCTGTGGTGTATATGTGCCACATTTTCTTGATCAGCTAATATTTCTCCAGGACTTCTGCATCTATTGCATCTATATTCATGAGAGATATTCATTTACAGTATTTTTTTTTTTTTGAGAGGGAATTTCGCTCTTAATGCCCAGGTTGGAGTGCAATGGCATAATCTTGGCTCACTGTAACCTCTGCCTCCCAGGTTCAAGCAATTCTCCTGCCTCAAGCCTCCCAAGTAGCTGGGATTACAGGCACTCAACCCCACACCTGACTAATTCTGTGTTTTTAGTAGAGACAGTGTTTCTTCATGTTGGTCAGGCTGGTCTCGAACTCCCAACTTCAGGTGAAATTGGCCTTGGCCTCCCAATGTGGTGGAATTACAGGTGTGAGCCACTGCACCTGGTCTATAGTTTCATTTTCATGTAATGTGTTTGTCTGGTTTTGGTATTAAATTATACAATGCTGGCCTCAAAGAATGAATTAGAAAGTATTTCCTCTGTGACTGTAGGGAATGGTGTAATTTATTTTTTAGTGAAATTAACTAGTGATCCCATCTGGTGCTCTTTGGGATGTTATTATTTGTTTAATTTTTTAGATAGATGTAAGCCTATTCAGACTTGTCTATTTTTTCTTGAATGAGTTTTGGCCATTTGTGTCTTTCAAAAATTTCCATTTCTTCTAGATTATCAACTTAGTTGGCATATATTTGTTCATGATATTTTTATATCATACATTTAATATCCATGAAATATGTAGTAATAACCCTTCTGTATTTCTATTATTAATTTCTGTCTTTTCTCTTTTTTTAAGAGGAAAAAAAAAGCCTAGCTAAAAACTTACTGATTTTCTTGATCTTTTCAAATAACCAGCTTTTGGTTTTGTTGATTTTCTCTATTATTTTCTTATTGTCAATTTCACTGATTTCTGCTCAAATTTTTATTTTCTTCTACTTATTTTGAAATTAATTTGCTTTTCTTTTTCTGCTTTCCTATATTAAAAGCTTATATTATTAATTTTTAATTTTATTCTTTTCTAGTATGTGCATTTAGTGCTATAAATATCCCTCTAATCACTGCTTTGCTGCATCCCACAAAGTTTGATAACATGTTTTCATTTAGTTTAAGATATTTAAAAATTTCTATCAAGAATTCTTCTTTGACTCTTATGTTATTTACAAGTATGCCATTTAGTTTTTCTCCAAATAATTTGGAATTCTCATGCTATCTTTCTGTTATTGATTTCCGTTTTAATGCATTGTGGTCTGAAAGCAGACATTTTATGATTTACATTCTTTTAAATTTGTTAAGGTGTGTTTTTATGAATCTGAATATGGTCTATCTTGGTGCATGTTTCCTGTGAGCTTGAGAAGAATGTGTAATTTGCTATTGTTGGATAAAGTGATCTACAGATGCCAATTATTAGGTTGGTGCAAAAGTAAATGTGGTTTTTGTTATTAAAAATAATGGCAAAAACTGCATTTGCTTTTGCACCGACCTAAATACATCTAGTTTCTTGATGGTGCTTTTGAATTCAACTATGTTCTTACTGATTTTCTGCCTGCTAGATCTGTCCATTTCGGATAGTGTTAAAACTCCAACTATGGTAGTAGTAAACTGATTTGTTTCTCCTTGCTTGTCTATTAGTTTTTTCTTCACATATTTTTTTTTTTTGGCACTGTTGTAAGGCTCATACACATTAAGGAGTTATATATCTTTTTGAGGAATTGACTCCTTTATCATTACGTGTTGTCCCTATTTATTGCTGATAACATTCCTTGTTATGATGTCTGCTCTGTCTGAAATAAATAAATTTTAGACACAGCAGACATCATAACAAGCTACGCCTGCTTTCTTTTGAATAATGTTAGCATGGTATATTCTTCTCCATCTATTAACTTTTAACATGTATATGTCTTCATATTTAAAGTTTTTTTTTTTGTAGAAAACACATGGTACAAATCCTCCCATGCTAACGTATTTTCTACTATATGTTGACTAGTGTGTTTACAACATTGATTGATTTTGATAAGCGATTATTAATGTAATTTAATTTATATCTATAATATTTGTTACTAATTTCTCTTCATTGCCCTAGTTATTTGCTTCAATTTTTCATCTACTCTTTTTTCTGCCTTATTTGATTGTATTTAAATGTTTTATATAATCCAATTTTCCCTCCTTTTTTTTAGCACATCATTTGTACCTCTTTTTAAACTTTTTGTTGATTTTCTAGAGTTTGAAATATAAATTTATTGCTAATCAAAGCTTATGTTCAAATAGCACTAGACCACCTCAAGGATCATGCAAGTACCTTTTAATAACAAAATAATATCCTTTTCTTCTTCCCATTTCATATATCATTGCTGTCTCATTTCATTTATATGTAAGTATATGTGTGTATGCACACAAAACTCATAAGCAAATATAATCAAATATCTTGTTACTATTTTGAATAAACTCTTATCTGTTAGATCAATTATAGAATAAGAAGGCCAGGTATGGTGGCTCATGCCTATAATCCAAGCATTTTGGGAGACTGAGGCAGGAGGATTCCTTGAGCCCAGGAGTTTGAGACCAGCTCTGGCAACATGGAGAGACCCCATCTGTACAAACAATTTAAAAATTATTCAGGCATGGTGGTGCTTGTCTGTTGTCCCAGCTACTTGGGAGGTTGAGATGGGAGGATCACTTGGTCTGAGGAGGTCGAGGCTGCAATGAGCTGTTATCACATCTCTACATACCAGCCTGAATGACAGAGCAAGACCCTGTCTCAAAAAAATGAATAAATAAAATAAAAAGAAGTATAAAGTTAAAAAAATTGTTTTACTTTCACTTGTTCCTGCTCTGATGCTCTACATTTCTTTATGTTGATTTGAGTTTCTGAGCTATATCATTTCCCTTCTCTCTGAAGCATTTCTTTTAACACTTCGTTTTTTTTTGTTGTTTTTTTGTTTTTTTGTTTTGTTTTTGAGACAGAGTTTTACTCTTGATACCCAGGCTGGAGTGCAATGGCGCAATCTCGGCTCACTGCAACCTCCGCCTCCTGGGTTCAGGCAATTCTCCTGCCTCAGCCTCCTGAGTAGCTGGGATTACAGGCACGCGCCACCATGCCCAGCTAATTTTTTGTATTTTTAGTAGAGATGGGGTTTCACCATGTTGACCAGGATGGTCTTGATCTCTTGACCTCGTGATCCCCCCACCTCGGCCTCCCAAAGTGCTGGGATTACAGGCGTGAGACACCGCACCCGGCCTCTTTTAACACTTCTACAAGGTATGTCTACTGTCCACACATTCCGTCAATTTTTGTTTGTCTAGGAATCTTTATTTCTTCCTGACCTTTGAAGGATCATTGTGCAGGGTACAGAATTCTAGATTGTTGGTTTTCTTCTCTCAGTTCTTTCAATATCCCATTCCACTCTTTTGTTTGCACAGTTTCTGAGAAGTTGGATATCATTCTTATCTTTTCTATAGGTAAAGTACTTTTTTTTCCCTGCAGCTTTCAAGGCTTTTTTCTTCAACTTTTATTACCTGAAGTTTGCGTATGATATGCTTGGCATTGATGCTGGTTGGTGTTAGCTTCCTGGATCTGAGGTTTGCTGTCTGATGTTAATTGGGGGACAATCCTCAATCATCAGTTCCTCAAATATTGATCATGCTTCTTTCTCTTTCTTCTTCTTTTGGTGTTCGTGTTATACATATTTGCACTTTTGTAGTTGCCCCATAGTTCTGAAATATTATTTTCTGTATTTTCATCACTTTTTGTTCTTTGCTTTTTAGTTTTGGACATTTTAATTTAAATATTTCAAGTTCAGAGATTCTTTTCTTAGCCATAGCCATTCTACAAATAAGCCTATCAAAGACATTCATTATTTCTATTACAGTATTTTTCATTTCCAGCATATCTTTTTCCCCATTCTTTCATAGAAGTTCCACTTTTCTGATTACATTGAACATCTGTTCTTGCATGCTGTCTTCTTTATCCAGGAGCCCTTAACATATTGGTGATAGTGGCTTTAAATTTCCAGTTTGATATTCCAACATCACTGCCATATCTGAGTGAGGTTCTTGCTCTGTCTCTTCAAGCCTTGTTTATTGCCTTTTCACATGCCTTGTAATTTTTTCTCA
The DNA here is from genome assembly GCF_049354715.1 of Callithrix jacchus. Classification (NCBI taxonomy): domain Eukaryota; kingdom Metazoa; phylum Chordata; class Mammalia; order Primates; family Cebidae; genus Callithrix; species Callithrix jacchus. The sequence continues at coordinate 103,943,667 of NC_133505.1, forward strand.
ATAGCTAGACATGACGTACTGGGTAAAATAAACTTCAGTACATAGCATTTAGTAGTGTGGTAAGTCATGGGAGAGAGGCTGTGTTCTATAGTTCTTTGGTCAGAGATCAGTTTTTAGTGTGTCTAGACTATGAACTTCACAAGTGCTTCTCAGCCTTATATGGGGTAAAGTTGGATATTTCGCTTCCCTGGATTGACTGAGCTCTGAGAAAAACTCAATAGTTTAAGGTCTGGTAAAATCATTTCTTCGAAGGTCAGGACTTATTAGGAAGAACGGCATGCTGTGGTATATTTCAAAATGGTTACTTTTCTCCTACCTTTGCCAGAAGCCATAGGGATTTTTGTCCATGAAAACCTGGTCCAACTCCTGGAGGTAAAATTCACAAAACTATGGGGACTCCCCTGTGACTACATCTTCCTGGAGTCATTAACTCTCAAGCTTGTCCACACTAAGCCTCAAGTAATTCATCAATTATAGGTTAGGTTTTTCTATCCTGGCGCTGGTTCCTGGGGAGTTTTCTACTTGCAGTCTTCTACTTTGATATGTTATGATTCTCTGAATTCACCTATCTGTCTCTCCAATTTGGGGGGCAGTGATTTGCCCTGTACCCTCACTTCTCTGATAGATACAAGAGCTATTGATTTTTCAGTTTGTTCAGTTGTCGGTTTGTTGGGTTTTTTACTTGTTGATAGGATGAAGTAACAACTTCCAAGCTCCTAACTTGCCGAACCAGAAACCAAAATCCGCATGTAATTTATAATCTAGTTTTGTTGCCTCTAAAAATGGAGTTAAAATTGAAGAGTGTTTTTGAACTGTTAAACATAAGCAATAATGCTCCTCTTTCACCCTGCAACTCCCTTAATAGTCCTTAAAGCACATCACCCTGTTCCATATGCTGGTTTCTTTCTGGAATTTTTTTCTACTATATCCCTCAAAAGCTTATTTGAGATCAATGAGGCAGTTAAGTTGATGATGACTTTCAGGAATCTTGAATAGGTATACTGATAAAATCCTCACTCTCTCTTTGGAGTGAATTCTTTGCATGTGTGTGTCAGGGTAGGGTGGGAATCCCTCTTGTGTGAAATTTTCTACTCGCAGGATAACACTTTTTGTTGTTCTTTTATAATTTGCTGAAATATGCAGTATTGGTAAATTCCACTTTCTAAATTTATACTTATTTTAGGTTATTTAAATATTTTCAATAGGTCACCTTCTAGTTTAATATCCTTTAACCCATTGAGGTTTATGCACCTCCTAAAGATTTTGACAGAGGATTCTCTCTGGTTCTGTTTCACCAGCCAGAAATTTCCTTGGCTAGTGGCACTCCTGCCTGGGCTTTGCTGGGCTCAGGGCTTGTGGCTGTACTTGTTCCGCCCACTTGGCCAGCTGGCTGTGCTAGGCTAGCAGTGCTGGGTGGATCTCAGGCCCACCAAGGGCACCCAAGCGTGCCTGCTACTGTGGTTGGTTGGGAAGCTTCAGGCTCCAGCATAGGCACTGGCTATGTGCAAGGCTGCAGCTGGACCAAAGAGTATACAGGTCCCAGTGAAAAGGGGACCCAAAGTGGGTAGCTCCTACCCAGAGCCAGGTATTTCCAACCTGTGACTGCCTGAGGTTTTCATGGGCTCTTATGGGGGAGTGCATGCCATTGGTCCATGGGCAGCCTGGAAAAAGCACCATTCCGCGGTTTAAAAGGCACTGAGGAAGTTCTCACTCCAGTAGGGGACTTTGCCAGGAACTGGCAGCTTGGTTTTCAGGCTTTAATTTGTCAGGTCTGGGGACCCACCTCTGTCTTCCTAAAAATTTGTCTGCCTCCTGACACTATCCATTTGTTCAACGAATTATACTCAGAAAGTGAAAGATGTATATTTGGAGAGCATCTTGTTTGGGACATGCTTTCTCCTTAAACCTCTCTTCTGGGAGATTCTGCAGCTTAATGGTCAAAGAGCACATTATCAGGAAACAGACCTTTATTAACTTTTTTATGACTCAGTTTCCTCAACTCTAACATCATCTGCGATGAAATCCCTTTCGATCATGATATGAAATAATATTTGTAAACTGTTTGAAACAGTGTATGACATGTCATGAGCCCTTAATTGATGCTAATTATCATTGACAGCAATAATATGGTAATACCGTAGTTGGTAAGAAATCAGTGGTAAAACACTGAATGTTCCTGTGTGTCTTGGGCCTAGAAAGATTAAACTCTTAGATATTGATTTATTCAGCAAATATTTATTATGCAGGAGACACTGTATTTCATGTTGGGGTATAAATAACTGAGATATAATTTGATTGTTTTAAAACAGACATGTAAAATCTACTCCAGGAGCATTGAGCAGGGATTAATTAATTCAGTCTAGAAGAGTCACAGATGACTTAACAGAGGGAAAAGACACTGGAATTTGGTCTCTAGAGATATGCAGAAGTTGGCTGGGGATAGACTGAGAAGATAAAAAGAGGCATTCCAGGCAGAAAGCACAATGTGAGCAAGAGATTAAGGCAGGAAAGTACCTGATGTATTAAGGAAGGAATGGATATATAGCTTTTTCCTGACTGGATGGCAGAGTGTACAGGAGGAATGGGAAACATTGAGACTGAAAAGTCAGTTGAAGACGTGTTATAAAGAACTCTTAATGTCTTGCCAAAGAGTTTATGCTTATACTGAATATATTAGTGAGCTAATTCAGAGTCCCATGTGTATCATTCTACTGCTGTCATTCATTAACTTATTTGTTCATTCAACAGATGTTTATTAAATAGTTACTAAATGCTAGTCCCATTCTAGGCACTGGGAACAGAGCCGTAGGTAAAAGATAAAATGCCTTGCCCTCAAAGACCTTACATTTTAGTGTGGAGTAGCAGACAATAAGCAAATATAAAATTATAGATGATAATACATGCTAATATGAAAATTAAACTGGGACCAGAGATAGGGAATGTTGAAAGAAAAGCTGCAGTTTCAGATATGATGGCCAAAGAGGGCATTAGTTAAAAGGTAACATGTGAGCCAAATTTGAAAGAAGAAGGAATATCCTGTGGGTATTTGGTAGGAATGGCAAGTGCAAAACCCTAAGATAAGAGTGTGCTTGCTATAGTGGAAGAAAAGCAAGGCAGCCAGTATGGCTGGGGCAGAGTAAGAAATAAGTAAAAAGTAAAGCAGAAAGAGGAGTGGGGTTGGAAATAAAGACCACAATGGACCTTGTGGATTTGATTTCAGTCTGAACAAATAATTGCATGATCTGACTTATATTTAAAAGATCACTCTGACTGTAGAGAGTAAGTGGGTCACAGGGAAGGTGAAGGTCCAGAATTAGGGTGGATAGTTTGGACACTGCTGAAAAAATCAGGCAAGAAGTGATAATGGCTTGAAGCAGAATAGTAGTGGTAGGAGAAGCAACAGAGGAAACGTTCTAGAAGGATTTCAGAGTATCAGCCAATGAAATATCCTGATGGGTTCTCTTTAGTGTGAGATGTTTGTTAGAGAAATTATGACTGTTGGTTATCAGGTTTTCAGCCCCTTGATGTTGCTGTCTCTGCCCTTGCTACTGTCTTTCCTACAGGACGCTGGACTTCATCAGCTTATTTTAAGTTTCTACCACCAGCCTCTTCTAGCCCCGTTCACTCAAGATTATTTTATGGAAGGACATAAGCTTCCGGGCTTCCCTCTATTCATAGCCTTAAACTTGAATGTTAGACTACTAATCAGTATGTGGAAAAATCACAACAGCTAAGTTATAAAGTTTACAAATCACAGTAATTCCTGGTAAATTATACTTTATTTCCTCTGAGAAAGTAAATGAAGACTTATTAGGATTTCTGTACTTTTTCCCCTTGAAATTGTGTTCTCCAATTCCTATTGGTGAAAGTCATATAACTCATCTCAAGATGATAGGTTATTCTCTCATGATGGGATGCAATTCTGATAGAATAACAGGTCCTCTTCTATTTAGAAAGGAGAATTTTCGTTTCTGTAGATCTCAACTGGGTAACTGACACACAAGGGCAGGTCCACGTTTTATGGCTCCTGAAGCTTATACAATTTTGAGAGTCCCCTTTTAGGAAACTACTTCACAATTACAAATTACATAGACAAGATTATTAGAGAAAATTAAACTGGGACCAGAGATAGGGAATGTTGAACTTTCAGAACTTTGGAAATTATCTGTCACAAGACCTAAAGTTATATTTCAATAGCCACACACTCTTACCTCAGGGCCTTTGCACTGCTATTCTTACCAGATATCCATGTTTATTCTTTCCTCCTTCATGTTTGATTTATACGTCACCTTTTAACCAATGTCTTCTTTGGCTGTTATATCCAAAATTGCTGCTTTCCCTTCAAAGTTAACCTGTCTTCCACTTATCCCCCACTTCACCCAGTAATAATCTTATCTGGGCACTTCTTCAGAATATCTGCAATCTTTAGGGCAGAAGAGTACTGTGATCTAATCTGATTGATGACTTAGAAAGAAGACTGACATGTAGTGTGAGGCTATTTTGTAACTAAAGGCTGTAAAGGTGATTCTTTAGAATTGTTTCCCTATTATTCTCCCATTTTAAATAAACATCCCTTGACACAGAATTTCTTATAGAGTGTCATCTTTCCATGCAAGGAAAACTGTTTTTACATACTCTTTTCAAATGAAAAATTGATATACTCTTTTTCTATTGCATTTTAGGTTTTGGGGTACATGTGCAGAACATGCAAGATATTTAGGCATGCTTTCTAACTCTTAAGGTTTCCAGTCTTTAAATTTATTAAATGGACATATATGTAGTCAATATCTATGAAACATACCACTATTGGAGAAATTATATTTTATTTTTAGTGGAATCTTCATCCGTCTTCCATTCCTTCTCTTTCCTTTCCCTCTCTCCCTCCCTTCCTCCCATCCTCTCTCCCTCCGTCTCTCCCTCCCTCCCTCCCTCCCTTCCTTCCTTTGTTCTGCCTTGCTGTTTTATAGGAAAAACAGATTCTACAACACAGGAAAACATATAAGGGCAAATTAGTAACTCTAAAACACCAGGTAAAGTCTTGCTTCCTATGAAACAATGACTCTTGGGGATATGCAAAGTTTTGTGGTTTCCATCAAGAAATGCTGCTGAGACTCTTCATCTGTATGCACCACTGAAAAATATTTTTACTATTGATTTTCCTCCAACATTGATCTACCACCTGACGCCATCAATAATGAAGGCTGATATCTTAGGCTGTCTGTATTATTTTTCCCTGGTGGAAGAGGAGCTAGTAGTAAAGCAGGAAGAAAGGTTGATAACTTGAACTTGGGAATTTGAAACCAACCCCATCAACTTCACTGAGTCACTCCTCCCAGCCTTCTTCCTCTCCCATTTTATATCTCTTATCACTTTATTACTTGATAGGAAGTCTTTCATCGGATTGGACTCCTGAGTATTGTTATTTTTCAGTTTGGTATGCATTGGAATGCAAATTAAATGAGACAATTATCTGTGGTAAAGTGTTTTCTTGATGCGGGAAGAATGCTTTTTCTTTTGCTTCTCTTAAAAATCTGAAAGCAGCTAAAAAGCTGATTCAACTAAATACTTAGTGAGAAACGAATTCTGTAAACTATGCCACTTTCACTTACTGAAGTTAGCCCATATTTGGGCCTAAAGGGAGAATTTTCTGAAACACATGTCTATTTCACTGTGGCAGAATGCTTCCCTTTACAAAGCAATAATATGGGGAAAAAGTAGAAAGTAGATAGTCAGCATTCCCATATCCCTTGTAAAATAAAATGAAAATGCAGATACCCTTCTGTCAAGGTCCTGATCTTGGATAAAATTATATACCAAAATTTGGCAAAGCACGTTCTGGGAGATACATATTCATTATTATGCATGAACTTAACTAAGTATTGATTATTCTAAGTGGAACAGATGGAAACAGCCATTTCTCTGGATTGAGGACATTGAATTATGAGAGGTCAAGGGAAAAATTCTGACAGGTCAAGATAAAATTACTTAAGAAACAAGATAGGAAAGCACATGATTTTATGTATGATAAAACTGCCTCCATACATTTAAAAATATTTCTAATCATAATAGATGACTTTTATTAAAAACATAAGTTAGACATAAAGAATTTTAAATATTTTATCCTTTTTTAAGAATATAACCACTATTCAAATTAATTGTATGTATTAAGTAATATCAAAGGCTTTTAACACATTCATCCTATTTTCAATTAGCTATACATTTAGCAACTCAACCTTTGTTTGAACTTTGTGTATCTATAAAACACAGGTCATTTCATATGTAGTATATACATATTTGCAGTGCCCTGTGTGAAAGAAAGCCCCTGGAGTTGCCCAGCACATAAACTGGACAGTTTTATCCTGAGGCTCTGATATACTTTGAAGCAGGATTGGTGAGTCATAGTATATGCAAATATTTTATTACAGACTGCTAGATTTGCTCTATAAATCAGCATTTGCTCTCCTACTAGCGCTTATTATCCTATTCTCTAGTTTTTGCAAGCATTCAATGTTATCTTTCTGGTTCTTGCCATTCATATCAGCCTGTGCTATATGGTACTTTCTTATCTGAAGTTACTCATCCAAGATCCTAACCACTTTTATTTCCCGCAGCATTTCTGACAGTTTTCACACTGGGTTCCAGGATGTACCACCCTTCCTGTACCTCCTGAGATATATACTGGGTTGGGTTTAGAGAATGTTAACTGAGCTAATGAGCTGATGCCAGATCACAAATATTTTGAAAACATGTATTGCCCTGAGTGTCTGTATGTGCATATCTTAATTTTATTCTAGCTGTGTTTTTACCTCCACCTCAGTTCTATTTCAGTTTGAAACACCTGTTCTAAGTGTACTGAATGTATTCCCCATTTTGCTGGGTCCCCTTATATGTGTTCTTTCTTTGGGCATTGGGGCTCAGGTCCAATTTCTGGGATGCAAGTAGCAGCAGCAATCCCATAAGTGATGAGAGGCCCAGGAGCCAATTGTTTTACTAAGTCATCATCTCTTCTCAAGAAAACAGGAAAGGGCTACTCTACCCACTACATCTGGAAAGACTGTGAGTTTCCCAGACTCAGCTTCAGCAAATGCTTTGTTTACCTGGCCAGCACAGCTGCAGGGAGGCCAGTTTGATCAGCTAGCTGGTTCTTGCAGGGATGCTCATGAAGGGTACTATGCCCAGCTCTCATGGCTCACAGAATGCCTAAGGCCAAACGGTAGTCAGTAAAAAAGACCATTTAAGATAGAAAGAAGATGAAATAGAGCCAAATGCTGCAAGAAGTGTTTAAAAAAAGCAATCAGAAAACTGAAAGAAAAAAATCCTTGCATTTCAGATGCAATTTAGTGCTTTTTCCCATAGTGATGTAATAAAATTTCAGAGAAAAAGCAAGGAATGAGGTGAGGACATAGAGACTACTACTGTTATATGGACCCTTTTAAATGGAATTTCTGATAAAAATGAAATCCAGGTATAAAAAAGTCAGATGAGTAGATGTAAGCACAGGGTCAGGAGTGAAAGGATGTTTTTAATTTTATTAATGGGCGATCCTGAATGTGTTTCAGTCAAGTATGAGGCAGGATCATCCACTGAGGGAAATGAAAGTTCCCAGTGGAGCAAGGGCAGTGACGTGCTGAAGCTTACAGGAGCTAATCGTTGAGTTTTCAGGAATTTTGAGAGCTAGTTGTTAAACAAGGCTATTATTAAAATGTAAATTACATAAATTTATAGTTAAATCATATTAAAGTGAAGGTAATAAATGCTCAACAGTCATGGTTTCCTAATTATTTTACAACCTTTCACTGTTAATTATACTCTTGAGATTATTTATGTCTATTGTGTCTGAGAACAGATACCAGATGGTATTTGGTGGAAAGTATGTTACTTACTGTACCTTGCTTCCCCACTCTGCATTCAGTGATGTCACATTAGTAGTTTGGGCCAGCCATGGTTGGAAGCATTTACAGTTTGAAAATCAGCAAATGCTACAAATTAGGGCCTTTTTGTTGGTGTGGTTTTTCAAAGGGCTGTTGATTGAACATTTACTAGCACACCACTAGGTAAAGCTTTTGAGGATGATGGGAATATTTTGAGTGGCCATTCAGGAATAGGAGATCACTGTTCTGACAGCTGACTACTGACTGACAATGGAAGGTCAGTGCCACTTGAGCCAGGCTGAAGTTCGTAAATACAATTGTCAAAGTAATGTATCGCACAAGCAAGCCAGATATGAAAACAACAAAAATTTTGGGTTGTTTGAATTCCTTGTGTGCAGAGTCTGGGGTGGAGGAACAGAAGTAATTGAACTGGAATACCTTGAGGTCTCAACCAGTTATATGGAGTAGTGAGTTCAACAGGAAGCTAATGTATTGGGAGAAAGGGATGGTAGTCTGAAACTAGAAACCTTAATGAGGTGAAGCCCAGATATAGCTGAAATGATCCAGAGGAAGAGTGAATATGATGCAGAACTGTAATTAGCGTGGGATATTGGAATCTGATACTTCAGATAGAGCCATTGCCAGACCCTGGGTGTGATGATGATTATGAGTTTGCTCAATATTATCATAAGGGTAGATATTGTGGGATAATAAGTAATCAAGGGTCATACATTTGGATTGTTGGAAGAGTTGTTTAAATGAGCTGAAGATATCAAGGGTGATGGCAGGAGCTGGGGTAGTAAACTGAGGATGATGTAGGAGATGGAGTGGAGTGCTGTACTGAGCTGGATCTAATCCCTCTGAAGGTTATTCGTGTCTAAGAATATTTTTCAGCAAGAATGGCTCGTGTGGCATTACACACGTAGGGCTACTTTATCTGTCACTCTCACTTGTAAGCAATAGCTGCTCTGAGTATAGACAGTGTATTGGAATTTTAATGTAAAAATATTTTTAATGATTTACAAGATATAATTTGCTTAACAGTCTATATAGTTTCTGATAAAACTGATATGGTACTGTGTTTATGGCTTGAGGACAGTGGCAGGATATAGCTTGTTTAAAACATGATTTACTTTTTCTAACCCACTGGTTCCCTATCACTTCAGGCCACGGCAAAGAGCTATTTTTGATTTTTCTCTCTTGCATGTTCATAAACAACTAAGGCAATACCCTACTTATTGTTCTCTGTCAAATTCTTAAGTGTTTTCAAGTTGTTGGTACTGCAGCATATTTTCCAGAATTTATTTTAGTATTTATTATTGCTCACTTCTTTTACTATTCCCTAGAGATGTCATTTCCCTCTTCCACCTTTAGTAAGGTCATCATATTGAGCTCTATAAAGCATTAGCTCTCAATTTTGCCTTTCATTTTTGGAACAAAGAGCATATATAAAAACAATTTTGTCCTTTAGTTTTGCATCCTCTTATAGCAGTTTAAGCCATTATTTTTCTGCCAGTGTTTTGAAAGTAGACACTTAGCTCATATTTCTTAATGATGTACTCTTCAAAATGTGGATGACATCATTGAACATATGTATTTGTAATAATACATTTTCCAAAACCTTGCTGTCTGAATCTCTTGCTTGGTGCTACTCAAGAGAGATCAAAATTCAGCAGATAACAACAGGTTATTCTTTTTCTATATTTTTTCACTCATTATCAGTATAGCCACAGTTTTAACAATGGTCAATGGCTCGACGCAAAGGTTTGATCTGGAACCCTTTGATAGTTCAGCAGATGGATCAGGGACATCTGTTCTTCAAATCTCATTAGCAAAGAGTGTTTCTGACATTGGGTTATGCAAAGATGGAGGAGAAAGGCATTCTTGAGAGTGTGTGAGGTGTGTATGTGTGTGTGTGAATGTATGAATTAACAAGACATAATCATTTACACACACACAAACACAAAAACTCACTGTCTCCACTCAAATTTCATTTCATTCTCTACCTAAAGGCAAACATTTAAAACTTGTTGCTTAGTCTCATATTTTTATGCAGGTTAGTTTAATCATTTATCACTGCTCCCTGAAAATGGTGGTGATTTTGATAGGCCATAAGAGGAAACAGAAAGTGGTAATTATATATATCATATATGATATATATAATTGCATTTTTGGTTTTGGGGTATATGTGAAGAACATGCAAGATTGTTGCATAGGTACATACATAGCAATGTGGTTTGCTGCCTTCTTCCTCATCACCTGTATCTGGCATTTCTCCCCATGTTATCCCTCCCCATCATTCTCAGCAAACTGACACAGAAAGTGGTAATTTTAAAGTCTAGGCCAAGTCTGGCTGAGTACTTTGTGAAACTTTGGTATCAATTACTAAATATTTGGGTGTTGGAGTATGTTATGGAAAGTTGTTTATATAGTGAAAGGAATCAAATTTGGCATTCCATGGTCATGATTTTCAACTTAGGCCTTGCTTTGTTTTGTAGTTTTTGGGAGCAATTGAAAATTTCTGAATCTCAGATAGAATCTATAATTTGAGGATAATATATGTATTAACTGTTTTAGAAATGATTATGTGAGACAGTTTATTTAAAAATCTGACAGTGTACCTAGTATAGAGTAGATCTTCAACAAATATGGGTTCCCATGTCTCTAACCCTAGAAGATCATATGTTTTGCAATCATTTAATTAAGGTGCTAAAAAGTTACAATATCTATAGATGCTATTTCTAAAATTTGAATTAGCTTTTTAATATACTACCAAACTAAAAAGTCTTGAAACTTGGTTTATTATTTATATTTCCAGATTTCTTAAAAGCACATGTAAGATTTAAGAAATGCTCACATAGAAAACAATAAACTATTAGTGGAAAAGGAAATTTGCATAAATATCACTATTCTTTTATTCTTGGGGTAATCACCATCATAGGAGAATTTGTAATGCATTTTCATATGAAGGATTTGCTGCTTTATTCATACCTCTAGAAAAAATATTCTATTATCTTCACGAGATGATTAAACTATAGGTTTTTATTTTTGAATCTTAGATTTTTTGAAGTTATAAAATGTTTTACAGCCTTGAGATTACCACTTTTAAACTTAATAACTTTAAAATCTGAAACTGTTATTGATCATTCTAAAATATGATACTTTCTACTCTTCTATTGTTCTCTGCTAAATTAAAATCTTAGTAGGGCATAATAAAATATTTCCTCCTCTTATTTCAAAGGCCAGCTAAGATATCATGTCCTGTTGGTAGTGTATTTAATGTTACTCTGAATGATTTATTACACACATGTTATCTTTTCTTTTATGGCTTTTCTTTCCAGTAAGTAATAATTTGATATTATAAATTGTTGTTGAAGTTTATATATAATTGGTGACACTGACACTTTTTGAGAAGTAGGGAAAATGTGTGTATTAACTTTTCAGTTAGAGTAAATCTTAATGAAACCTTTTGTGTTTCATGTTATTTTTATTCAAAAAATAAAATTAATCATGTTTTATGGGAAAATTTACTGTGTTCTTTATATAACTGGCCATTAAAACTAGAACTATTTGTTTTCATTTAAATGTCTTACATTAACAATTATAAAATGTCATGAATTCTTTGTGTCTTTTTTTAAAGCATACAGTATATATTCTTGCATTGTTAAGATTACCTATGTTTTAATCGGGGATGTGGGCCAGGTATGATGGCTCATGCCTGTAACTCCAGAACTTTGGGAGGCGGAGGTGGTAGATCACCTGAGGTTAGGAGTTTGAGACCAGCCTTCCCAACATGGGAAAACCCTGTCTCTACTAAAAATACAAAAAGTAGCCAGGCGTAATGGAGGGCACCTAATCTCAGCTACCCTGGAAGCTGAGGCAGGAGAATAACTTGAGCTCAGAAAGCAGAGGTTGCAGTAAATGACAGTAAACTGAGATTGTTTCACTGCACTCCAGGTGTCAGCCTCCAGCCTGGGCAGCAGAGCGAGTGGGACTCTGTCGACCAAAAAGAAAAAAAAAAAAAAAGGATATGTTCACAAATGCTAATTTTTAAATAGAAAAAAAGTTGCTGATTTTCCCCAAATAAAAACAACAATAAAAAGGAATTGGCCTGAAATTAGTGTGAAGGAATCACATTATACATATGCTTAAATGTTATTAAATTATGTTTGTGGTGTTTTAGGCAGTCTGAGCTTCTTTAACATAAAACAGTCTTTTACAAAAGTATCAATCCTATCCTAGTGTTGGTTGCTAGGAGAACATTTGATGCAAATTAATCAGTAAACATCTAGCAGCCAGCTACCTGAGGAGAAGGGGACTGGGAGAGACTTAGAAGCCGGCCAGCAGGGAAACTGCTGATGGGAAAATGACTGTCAAGGGTTTTTTATACATACCAGCGGCATCACACTGAGATTCAAATTTTTTTCCTCTATCACTCCTGTAGGTAAGGGGAAAAAAAAGAAAGAAGCAAAAATTGTAAAGATAAATGGGGTCTTTCCAGTGAAGGTGAACTTGAGTTTTGTCTGTTGAACTTTGGCAAGAAAGCAAGGGTTGGAATAATTAATGATTAGTAACAAGTAAAATTAGTGAGAATGGAGTATGGTATCTAATAAATATCTAGGTATTTATATTTAAATTTTGTTATGCATCATGTATCCTATTTGAAAATAATGTTTTCATAATCAACAAAAACAACAAAACAGTTTAGGTGTAAGCAACGGTCTTTCTTGCCCTAAAATTTTATCTGGGACTAGGTTATAAACTGTTTTAGAAAGAATTAAGGATAAATTTCTAGCCATTTTAAAACTAAAATTATGCTTTAAATATCAATAAGATAAGAATATAATTGATTTCATAAATTTTAGTGGAATTTGGGGATACCCAAAAGAGGGTTTAGGTCACTGATGGACATTCACATCTGTAGAAGGAAAATATCAGTCCTGGTAGAGCTGGAGAAGTTTGCAGAACAGCAAACAGTTACATTGGTTTGCTGGACCTGGAGTCTTCTTTAATTCTTACTCTAAGTCCTTTCAAACAGTTGTTGTTGTTTTAACTATTTAGGAAAATTAAAAAGTGGATTCAATTCATAAAATTTTACTTTGCAATGAATTTAGGAGGGCATAAATACCTTACATTTAAACATAAATACAATTGTCTCTTCATATCTGTGTGCAATGTGTCCATGGATTCAACCAATCCTGGATCAAAAATATTTGGGAAAAAAAAGAATGATTGTGTCTGTACTGAACAAATACAGACTTTTTTCTTGTTATTATTCCTTAAACAATACAGCATAACAACTATTTACATAGCATTTGATTGCATTAGGTATCATAAGTAATCTAGAGTTGATTTAAAGAAACAGGAGGATCTGCATAGGTTACATGCAAATCCAACACCATTTTAGATAAAGAACTTGAGTATCCGGGGATTTTTGTATCCACAAGGGTTTCTGGAGCCAATCCTCCACAAATACCAATAGATGACTATGTCTATGAAAATACATAAACACAGAAATGTCCTACAAACTACAAAAGAATAAAAGTGGGTTTGAGTTGTACAAAAACCCATTTAAATGTTTTTTAAAAAGAGGACAAAATTTGATGTGGTAAGAGAGTTTATTATTTTATGTTGAAAATAAATGTTTTTAACTTTTCTCTAATAAGGATGTTAGGTTTATGTATATAGCTTATCTTTTAAGTGATTTTACATACATATCTTTGAGTTACAAAATGTATTTCAATTTTATTGGTCTAAGTCCTAAGTTATTGACTAAAGATTATTTATTTTCTTTTCTATTATATTGTGATATCTTCAACAGGTTTAATTTTATGCTGCATTTTTACTTATCCGGCAATAACTTATATAAAATATAGGCTTATTTCCTTTCAGTTTTTTTAAGTAAGTCTCAGGAGAAATAAATAAATCTACCAATATGTAGGCCACAAAAATATATAGCCAATATTGGTGCTATGGGCTAAGAAGCTCAAAATGAGATATTAGGTCCCTGACCTCAAGGAGATTACCATCTGGCTTTACAGTTAAAATTAAAACAAACACATGAAACAGTTAGTGAAAATGTTATGTTTTTGGTACAGAGCATGCTTTTAAGGAGTTTGGAAACAAGAGTGTTTGGAAGCTTCTGCAGGAACCAGGGCAACCTCTATGGAGGGGAAGAATTTGAATGGATGCTGAAAAATGAGGCGACATTGAAAACAGCTGTGTTGCCTTAAAGTTATAGTATGTCTTATAATTAAGTATTAAGGAGGCAACTGATATCAACTAATTTGCCTTTGGATGTTGCAAATGATATTCAACTTATCCATTTCACCATGTTATATTAACATAGAAAATATTCACACACAGATAGCTCTACATAAGAAAAATTAACTAGGTAATGATGATATACGGTTAATAATAATACAACTATTATTTGTTAAAAATATATTTTATTTTATATGTAGTCAGGTCCAGAGTAGTGGAAATGCTATCTGCAAAGACACAGTTTGTAACAAAAGGTAATTTAATAAAGGGGTTTTAAATCACCCTCCATTAAGTTGCTATTTATCTAAATTGATTTTCTTCAAAATAAACAATGTTGTTACTATTGTTTACAAACATCTGCATGAAAAGTTATAGAAAATAGAAAAAGTACATCTAAGAAAAAATATAATAGAAATATTGAACAAAATTATTCAATATAAATATATTAATCTCCTGAATATATAATGAATCTACACATACAATTCAAGTGGACCATTGCTTTTACCTACTCTTTTTCTAAGGAAAAGGTAGATTACTTTAGGGCTCTCAGTTCTCTTATGTATAATCATATGGCCCATATCAAGTAGTTATAATTTGACTATAATAACAGATGATTACATAAAATTTGCCCATTTAAATGTTTATAATAACCATATAAAGCTCATCTTTACTTTAATGCAGCCTTCTCTACCATGTCCTAGTTTACCCCACAGGCATTGCCCAATCTTTTTAAACCTGAACTCCCCTGTATTTGCTAATCCTTCATTTGGTCTCATAGTGGTAAGATCACATTTTACTCAGGTCTGCAAGACAGACTGTGGAATCAGGCTTAACTATCATCTCCAAGCCATTCGATTTCCAATTTTTATTACATATATTCTTTGTGCTCTTCCCATCAAGAATGTAATGGTTAATTTTATGTGTCAACTTGATTGGGCCATGAGGTGAGCAGACATTTGTTCAAACATTGTCCCGAGTGTGTCTGTGAGAGTGCTTCGATGAGATTAATATCTGAGTTGGTTGACTGAGTAAAACAGATTGTCCTCCCTAATGTGGGCAGATCCATTCAATAAGCAGGAAACCTGAACAGGACGAAATAGCTTGCCCACATTCAAGTAGCTGGGAATTCCTCCTGCCTTTCTTAACTGTGACATTGTTTTTGTTTTGTTTTGTTTTGGTTTTTTACCAGGATTTAGACTTGAATGGGAACATCCACTCATCCTGTGTTTTTAGCCTCCAGATCTCCAGACTGGAACTTATACCATTGATTCATCTGAATCCTAGGGCTTTGGACTTGGACTGGAACTAAATCCTCATCTCTTCTTGTTCTACCACTTGCAGACTCCAGATCTTGAGACACTCCAGCCTCTGTAATCATGTGAGCCAATTATTTTTAATAAATCTCTTCATGTATGCATCCTATTGGTCCTAGTTCTCTGGATAACTCTAATATAAAGCCTTTGGCACTTCCAGAT
Source organism: Callithrix jacchus (assembly GCF_049354715.1). NCBI lineage: Eukaryota > Metazoa > Chordata > Mammalia > Primates > Cebidae > Callithrix > Callithrix jacchus. Next base: position 103,959,277 of record NC_133505.1, read on the forward strand.
TTTGTAATAATCTATTAATTGCTCTCTAGTTTTATACTCTTCCCATGTATCCTTTACACTAACGATTATCTCCAAGCCATTTGATTTCCTCTACACACATGTAACAGTTAACATCTCTTGAATTATCTCCAAGCCATTTGATTTCCTCTACACACATGTAACAGTTACATCTCTTGAATGCCAAACTGTTTAGGCCTTTCCCTTGCTTAAAATTCTTCCTTGGCTCCTCATCCATTTTAGGATAAAACACAACTGCTAACTTACCAAATAAAGTACCTTAATGATTTAGACCAGACTTGTTGGCCCTAGGTTTTTCCTTCTTTATAGCAAAATGGAGAAAGTTCCAGTTTCCCGGATCAAGCTTCCTTGAGCTCCCATCTTTGCACTACTCACTTTACCTATAAGGACATTTCTCCTATTCTCTCATTGCCTATTTGTCTAATTTCTGTTCTTCCTCAATAATTGGCATGTGTTTTATTTTTACCTAGAAGCCACCTTTTAGTTTCTTCTTCTTCCTTCTTTTTAATTTCCTCTTACAGTATGGCTGTATTAGTTGATTTTTCACATCTATATTTTAAACAAAACGATAAAAACCCCTGAGGAGACAAATCATACCAAATAATTTTAATAAGCACTTAGCACAGAGCATATAGTAAGTATTCACTAAAGCTCTGCTGAATATGTCAATGAATGAACTTTATTGATATCAAATTTACTTTAAAAAACACATGCTTTCAAATTTAAAACAGTAAAAGTTTACTTCAGAAATTTACTTAATTCTGAATTATTAACTTCTATTTTTAATATTCTTTATTCCACCTGCCAGATCAACCCTGCTCTGTGCCCCCAGAAGCTGACATTTTTGAATTTCATTGTTAGGATCTCTTGCCCTCTGAACTGAGATTCAGTCAACCAATGGGTATAGACAAAAGATTAGAGTGTAGAAGTTGAGGAAGTTCAGGGTTTTGTTTCCATAGCACCTTCCCTGCCAAGCCATGGGCTGGCAGTAGATACAATTCTCTTTAAAGCTATCTGTGACTCCCTGGGAACTAATACTTGTTTCCTGCCCTTGCCCATCAATCCTGGTGTGGCAATAACTCCCCACTATTATCCGGGGAAGACTACTTTTGTCCTTCTTTCCTTCCTTCCTTCCTTCCTTCCTTCCTTCCTTCCTTCCTTCCCCTCCTCTCTCTCTTTCTTTCTTTCCTTTTTTTTTTTTTTTTGAGACAGAGTTTCTCTCTTACTGCCTGGGCTGGAGCGCAGGATCTCGGCCCACTGCAACCTCCATCTCCCAGGTTCCAGAGATTCTCCTGCCTCATCCTCCTGACTAGCTGGGATTACAGGTTTCCGCCACTATGCCGGCTAATTTTCTTTCTTTTTTTTTTTTGTATTTTTAGTAGCGATGGGGTTTCACCATGTTGGCCAGCCTGGTCTGGAAGTCCCTACCTCATGTGATCCACCCTCCTCAACCGCCTAAAGTGCTGGGATTATAGGCGTGAGCCACCATGCCCAGCCAACTTTACTTTCTATTGCTGGTTTCATTTAAGTTGTCCACACTTTGGTAAAAATCATTTTCTTAAGCTTTCTCAATTACCCTGATAGACAGTGACACCAGCCTCTTGCCAAAATGCAATATAGAATATTCCCCCCACCACCCCATGACTTAATAATCCAACAGGATGCCACAATAAGTTTACCATTTAGATCATATGTTGAGCTCATCAAACATATTAAATATGTCGATAATTGTATAGTAGGACAAGCCACATAATCACAGAAAATCTAGTATCTTTTTAAGTGACTTAAAGCATCTTACAGCTTTAAAGGGCTTTTCCATTGAAAAGATGGTTTAGGGGAGGGGACTCAAGATGGCGCTGTGAGAACAACCCAGGATTGGAGCCCGCGTTGAATTCGCAAACGGTGAGTCAGTGCTGCATTTCCAGACTGATCTTTGTTGCCCACAGAACGGGGAAACTCCCAAGTATAAAAAGACACGGGACGCCAGGCAGTAGGTCTGCCTGGCGAAGCCGGCAGCCGGGGCGGCGGCGGCCGGCCCTACCCAGCAATCCCCACAGGGCGCGCTTGTCCGGGTGCCTTGTTGAACCGGCAACCTGAGACTTGAGAGGGCTGGACTTGAGACTGAACGAGACTTGCACAGTAGCCCAGCCCAGGGGATTGCAGGGACAGATCGTTTGGGATACCCAGTGGGACGAACAAAACCGCGATTTCAAACTATCCCGGGCAGACGGTCCGAGACGCTCTGTGGGGGAGGGGCGTCCACCACTACGGAGGCAACCTGCCCCAACTGATATACACGCCCACTGCTGAGGCAGCCAGCCATTGCCGAGGCAACCCGCCCCAACTGAGATACACGCCCACTGCTGACTCAGCCAGCCGTTGCCGAGGCAACCCGTCCCTACTGAGATACACGCCCACTGCTGACGCAGCCTGCCATTGCTGAGGCAACATGCTACAATGAAGAGACTCCGCCGCAGGGCGTGGCGGAGACCACAGCAGAGCCGGCAGGAACAGCGCGAATCACACAACAGCAGGGCGGAGCCTCGGCAGCCAAACAGTGGCTAGTCTGCCTTTGAGCTGGGCAGGACACCTGATCGGACATCCAAAAATAAAGCCCAAACCCCTCAACACAGAGCATTTGAGAAAAAAAAAAAAAGGGTTGTTTAATGAGCTGTGTTGCAGCAGAATCAAACATAGCAGCCTAACAGCCCTGAATGAACAACAGAGTGCACAGCTCAGCAATTAAACCCCTATAAAGTACAAACTGTCTCCTCAAGCAGCTCCCTGACCCCTCTATATCCAAAAGACTGTCATTAGGCAGGCATCATCCTGGGACAAAGAGAGCAGAAAAAGAAACTGGTAGCATCCCTCGCTGTGCCACGGCTACTAGAGGTGCACCCCAGACAAGCAGGGTCTGGAGCGGACCTCAACAGTCGTACAGCGAAGGGGCTAGACTGGTAGAAGGAAAACAAAGCAACAGAAATACTTCATCATCAACATTCTGGGTGTCCACTCAGAGACCCAAACGAAAAGTCAGCAACTACGCAGACGACCAGCGGACAAATCCACAAAGATGGGAAGAAACCAGCGCAAAAAGGAGGAAAACACCCGAAACCAGAACACATCGCCTCCTAGAAAGGACCAAGACTCCTCACCAGCAAGGGAACAAAGCTGGACGGAGAATGACTGTGACGAAATGACGGAATTAGACTTCAGAAGATGGATAATGAGAAACTTTTGTGAGCTAAAAGATCATGTATTAAATCAATGCAAAGAAACTAAGAACCTTGAAAAAAGATTTGAAAAAAGATTCGAGGAAATGATAACAAGAATGGATACCTTAGAGAGGAATATGAATGAATTAAAGGAGCTGAAAAACACAATACGAGAACTTCGTGAAGCAAACGCAAGTTTCAATAGCCGAATTGACCAAGCAGAAGAAAGAATATCTGAAGTTGAAGACCAACTCTATGAAATAAAACGAGAAACCAAGATCAGAGAAAAAAGCGCAAAAAGGAATGAACAAAGTCTCCAAGAAATGTGGGACTATGTGAAAAGACCTAACCTACGTTTGATAGGTGTACCAGAAGGGGACGAAGAGAATGAATCCCAGCTGGAAAATACTCTTCAGGACATCATCCAGGAAAATTTCCCCCACCTAGCAAGACAAGCCAACACTCAATTGCAGGAAATACAGAGAACACCACAAAGATATTCCGCAAGAAGAGCAACCCCAAGGCACATAATCGTCAGATTCAACAGGGTTGAAATAAAGGAGAGAATACTAAGGGCAGCCAGAGAGAAAGGTCGGGTCACCCACAAAGGGAAGCCCATCAGACTCACAGCAGATCTCTCGGCAGAAACACTACAAGCCAGAAGAGAGTGGGGGCCAATATTCAACATTCTTAAAGAAAAGAACTTTCAACCCAGAATTTCATATCCAGCCAAACTGAGCTTCAGAAGTGAAGGAAGAATAAAATCCTTTGCGAACAAGCAAGTACTCAGAGATTTTGTCACCACCAGGCCTGCTTTACAAGAGCTCCTAAAAGAGGCACTACACACAGAAAGGATCAACCAGTACCAGCCACTCCAAAATCACACTGAATGCTAAAGAGCTTCAACATAATGAAGAATCTACAACAACTAACAGGCAAAACAGCCACTTAGAATCAAAATGGCAGTATCAAATTCACACATAACAATATTAACCCTAAATGTAAATGGACTAAATGCACCAATCAAAAGACACAGACTGGGAAATTGGATAAAAATCCAAAACCCATCAGTGTGCTGTATCCAGGAAACCCATCTCACATGCAAGGATACACAAAGGCTCAAAATAAAGGGATGGAGGAAGATTTACCAAGCTAATGGAAAGCAAAAAAAAGCAGGAGTTGCAATTCTCATCTCTGATAAAATAGACTTTAAAGCAACAAAGATCAAAAGAGACAAAGAAGGCCATTACATAATGGTAAAAGGATCGATACAACAAGAAGAGCTAACGATCCTAAACATATATGGGCCCAACACAGGAGCACCCAGATACATAAGGCAAGTTCTTAATGACTTACAGAAGGACTTAGACTCCCACACAATAATAGTGGGAGACTTTAACACTCCACTGTCAATACTAGACAGATCAACCAGACAGAAAATCAACAAGGATACCCAGGGCTTGAACTCAGACCTGGAGCAAGCAAACCTGGTGGACATTTACAGAACTCTCCACCCCAAATCCACAGAATATACATTCTTCTCAGCACCACATCACACCTACTCTAAAATTGACCACATAATTGGAAGTAAAGCACTGCTCAACAAATGCAAAACAACTGAAATCATAACAAACAGCCTCTCAGACCATAGTGCAATCAAGTTAGAACTCAGAATTCAGAAACCGACCCAGAACCACACAGCTTCATGGAAACTGAACAACTGGCTCTTGAATGTTGACTGGGTAAACAACGAAATGAAGGCAGAAATAAAGAAGTTCTTCGAAACCAATGAGAATGAAGACACAACGTGCCAGAACCTCTGGGACACATTTAAAGCAGTCTCTAGAGGAAAGTATATAGCAATAAGTGCCCATATGAGGAGAATGGAGAGATCCAAAATTGACACCCTATCGTCAAAATTGAAAGAGCTAGAGGAGCAAGATCAAAAAAACTCAAAACCCAGCAGAAGACAAGAAATTACTAAGATCAGAGCTGAGCTGAAGGAGATTGAGACACGAAAAACCCTTCAAAAAATCAATAAATCCAAGTGCTGGTTTTTTGAAAAGATCAACAAAATAGACAGACCACTAGCCAGATTGATTAAAAAGAAAAGAGAGAACAACCAAATAGATGCAATAAAAAATGATAAAGGGGAAATCACCACAGATTCCACAGAAATTCAAACCATCATCAGAGAATATTACAAACAACTCTATGCACATAAACTAGTAAACCTGGAAGAAATGGATGAATTCCTGGACTCCTGTGTCCTCCCAAGCCTAAACCAGGAGGAAGCTGAAACTATGAATAGACCAATAACAAGGTCTGAAGTTGAGGCAGCAATTAAGAGCCTACCTCACAAAAAAAGCCCAGGTCCAGATGGGTTCACAGCCGAATTCTGCCAGACACACAAGGAGGAGCTGGTACCATTCCTTCTAAAACTATTTCAAACAATCCAAAAAGAGGGAATCCTTTCCAAATCATTTTATGAGACCAACATCATCCTGATACCAAAACCTGGCAGAGACCCAACGAGAAAAGAAAACTTCAGGCCAATATCCATGATGAACATAGATGCAAAAATCTTCAATAAAATATTGGCAAGCCGATTGCAACAGCAAATCAAAAAACTTATTCATCATGATCAAGTAGGATTCATCCCAGGGATGCAAGGCTGGTTCAACATACGCAAGTCTATCAACGTAATTCACCACATAAACAGAACCAAAAACAAAAACCACATGATTATCTCAATTGACGCTGAGAAGGCATTTGACAAAATTCAACAGCCCTTTATGCTAAAAACCCTCAATAAACTCGGTATCGATGGAACGTATCTCAAAGTAATAAAAGCTATTTATGACAAACCAACAGCCAATATCATACTGAATGGGCAAAAACTGGAAGCATTCCCTTTGAAATCTGGCACTAGACAAGGATGCCCTCTCTCACCACTCCTATTCAATATAGTACTGGAAGTTCTAGCCAGAGCACTCAGGCAAGAAAAAGAAATAAAGGGTATTCAAATAGGAAAGGTGGAAGCCAAATTGTCTCTATTTGCTGACGACATGATAGTATACCTAGAAGACCCCATCGCCTCAGCCCAAAAACTCCTGAAACTGATAAACAACTTCAGCAAAGTCTCAGGATATAAAATCAATGTGCAAAAATCACAAGCATTCGTCTACACCAATAACAGACTTAAAGAAAGCCAAATAAAGAGCGAACTGCCATTCGCAATTGCTACAAAAAGAATAAAATACCTTGGAATACAACTCACAAGGAACGTAAGGGACCTCTTCAAGGAGAACTACAAACCACTGCTCAACGAAATCAGAGAGGACACAAACAGATGGAGAAACATTCCATGTTCATGGTTAGGAAGAATTAATATCGTGAAAATGGCTATACTGCCCAAAGTAATTTACAGAATCAACACTATCCCCATCAAGCTACCATTGACTTTCTTCACAGAACTGGAAAAAACCACCATGAACTTCATATGGAACCAAAAGAGAGCCCGCATAGCCAAGTCAATTCTAAGCAAAAAGAACACAGCGGGGGGCATCACACTACCGGATTTCAAACTATACTACAAGGCTACAGTAATCAAAACAGCATGGTACTGGTACCAAAACAGAGATATAGACCAATGGAACAAAACAGAGGCACCGGAGGCAACACAACATACATACAACTATACAATCTTTGATAAACCTCACAAAAACAAGCAATGGGGCAAGGATTCCATGTTTAACAAATGGTGTTGGGAAAACTGGCTAGCCATGTGCAGAAAGCAGAAACTGGACCCCTTCCTGACACCTTACACTAAAATTAACTCCAGATGGATTAAAGACTTAAACATAAGACCTGGCACCATAAAAACCCTAGAAGGAAATCTAGGCAAAACTATCCAGGACATAGGAGTAGGCAAGGACTTCATGAACAAAACACCAAGAGCATTGGCAACAAAAGCCAAAATAGACAAATGGGACCTAATGAAACTCCACAGCTTCTGCACGGCAAAAGAAACAGTCACTAGAGTGGATCGGCAACCAACAGAATGGGAAAAAATTTTCGCGGTCTACCCATCTGACAAAGGGCTGATATCCAGAATTTACAAACAACTCAAGCAGATTTACAGGAAAAAAACAAACAAGCCCATTCAAAAGTGGGCAAAGGATATGAACAGATACTTTACGAAAGAAGACATATATGAGGCCAACAATCATATGAAAAAATGCTCATCGTCACTGGTCATCAGAGAGATGCAAATCAAAACCACATTGAGATACCATCTCACGCCAGTTAGAATGGCGATCATTAAAAAATCTGGAGACAACAGATGCTGGAGAGGATGTGGAGAAAAAGGAACACTTTTACACTGTTGGTGGGAGTGTAAATTAGTTCAACCATTGTGGAAGACAGTGTGGCGATTCCTCAAGGCGTTAGAAATAGAAATTCCATTTGACCCAGCAATCCCATTACTGGGTATATATCCAAAAGACTATAAATCGTTCTACTATAAGGACACATGTACACGAATGTTCATTGCAGCACTGTTTACAATAGCAAAGACCTGGAATCAACCCAAATGCCCATTAATAATAGACTGGATTGGAAAAATGTGGCACATATACACCATGGAATATTATGCAGCAATCAGAAATGATGAGTTCGTGTCGTTTGTAGGGACATGGATGAATCTGGAAAACATCATCCTCAGCAAACTGACACAAGAACAGAAAATGAAACACCGCATATTCTCACTCATAGGTGGGTGATGAAAAATGAGAACACATGGACACAGAAAGGGGAGTACTAAACAGTGGGGTCTATTGGGGGGAAAAGGGGAGGGCCAGTGGGAGGGGGAGGTGGGGAGGGATAGCCTGGGGAGAAATGCCAAATGTGGGTGAAGGGGAGAAGAAAAGCAAAGCACACTGCCATGTGTGTACCTACGCAACTGTCTTGCATGCTCTGCTCATGTACCCCAAAACCTATAATCCAATAAAAAATTTAAAAAAAAAAATAAATAAAATAAAATAAAATTCATGGTATTTAAAAAAAAAAAAAAGAAAAGATGGTTTAAATTAATTATCTCATTTGATTATCTCACTTATAAATAGTTTACCGGACAAACATAGAAATACTGAAACTATACAGTTTTTAAAAGCTCATTTCAATTTTGTTAAAATTTTAAAAAATAATTTAAATTAAAATTATGTTCTTATTACAAATAATTCAATGTTTTTGTCAATGCTACTCCGGAATATAATAGTACTTCAATCAGTTGTCAGTAAAAATGACAATTACAGTGCTTGGTGCCTGTGTGATTCCCTGATGGTACCTTAGGGAGCTGAGTGTCAGGTTAACTATCAAGGCAGCCAGTGCATCTTGTAGTACCACTGGGTGTGCTCCACTCATGCTCTCTTGCCCACACTAAATGTAAAACAGAAAAATGACATTCTATTTAGTGTTAGATGCAGTATGTATAAGCCTACATAGAGCAAAGAGCATTTTCAGATGTGTTCTGTAGATTCTGCATTTCAGTCTCTGCCACATGGGAGTGGTTCTTGAACTTTTCCTTGTCTTTCCCAGAAGGAAAGCACTAAATGCCACTTTTTTTTTTTTCTGCACAGTTGTTATGCTTCTCAGTGTCTAGCTCCCAGGAAACTGCAAACACAGAGAGTATCTGTCCCATGATACAATTGGGTGGGATAGAATTTATTCTGCCCTTTTGCTATTTTGATGAAAAATATAAATATGATGCATATACAGGATTTTAAAAGGATGTAGGAGGTGGATATATTTTTCTAATTGAACATTTTTGACAATGAAGAAATTTTGTTTCTTGGAAATTCATGCAAACTAGTGCAGTTTTCAAAGTTCTCAGATTCTAGAGGTCAAATTATCTTACATATTTTAGGTAAAAGGGCTGATTAGGTTACCTCTGAGAGCTGCTATTCCTGAAAGCAACATTTAGAAGGTTTAAAATTCAAGATGCTTCTTGTAGAAAAAAACTGAGTTTTCTGAGAGCTTCTTCAGCCTCATGTTATGCATGTAGAGTGCACTTGAAGAATACCCCTGAACAGATTCTTTCATGGTGACTTTCTTTTTTTAATATAGTGCCTTATATATCTGGTAGGATACTCAGAAGACACTCTTTTTAAGTATGTCATTTAAATTTGATAAAACTACACAAAGAGATTGGTCTCAGGACTGTATTGATGTACGTAGCACTTTTGTTATATATCTATTACTATGTCCATATTAAAGTAATATAACAGAGATGGCAGAAACAGAAAGGGAATTTAATGCATACACTCTGTACCTTGTTAACTTCACGTATAAATTGAGATTCTTTAGTGTTCTGTATGTCTCAAATGCAAATTCAAGTTTAATAACTGAATTTTCCCCAGGCCCTGTTAATTTCACAAGGAAAAATTGCAGAATACATTAGATTACTGTATACACACAGTGACAGTTTGTACAAGTATATGAGCAATTCACTTCTTATTGCAATTTAAACAACGTATTAACTAATCAAAGTGTATTATTGACAATGGATTCTATCTCCTATAATCAGACTCAAACCGGAAGTGTCTCAAGGGAAAGAGAGAGGTGTGGGTGGAGGAAGAATTCAAAGAGTGTTTCAGGTTAGTAACAGTCAGAGGGTGATATTTAATTGTTTACTGCACCTCCTTCCAACACGTACACACAGGTACATATCAGAATGGCTACCCATTCAGTCAGACTGGTTGCCAGGAAGTCTCAGTATATTTGGCTCATTATTTCTTCTGCTATCAACGGATATCTCTTCCTCAAAGGAAAACCTTAAATAGCACTTAAACGTTATCAGAAGATAGGAAGGGAAATGTTTATTTGCACATCAAATTATGCACAGTTCCTGGATGCTGACAGACTCCTTATTACATCAGACTTCCACTGGTAAAGGTCTCATCCATTGGGTCTGTTCATTATCGTCTTTTGGGGAAGACGTTTCTGTAATCCTCAATGTAGGCTGCTCTTAACGAGCCTTTCATCTCCCTCTATGTTTGCCTAGTCTAGCACCATGCTGTAGTCTATAAAACTCTTTAGAAAGTTTTTTTTTTTTTTCTCAAAGAGAAGTATGGGAATTTCCCTCCAAATGTGGTTGAGTAATACAGTGCAAGGATATTCCTATAGCAACAGAAAGTCAGTTGGTTTCAGATGGTCTTACAGAATCTAACCCAGAGTAGGTGATTAGTTTGTTAGTATTTAGTTACTTACTTAGTGTACTAGACAGTCTTTTATTCTTCTCTTAGAGAAACTCACTAATTAAGAGGTTTTCTTTAAGATGCCAACTCTCCTTAGAAGTCGGTACACTGCTCTTTCCAAATCCTTGCTTTCCATATAAGAAGCAATGGAGATAAGAAATCAAATAATAAGCATTAGAAACATACCTAAATACAAAACAAAAACTAAGTACTTAAATAAGAGACAAAAGCTCCCTCAGCTATGAGATATGAGTGTATTTCTGGAGCTTGCAAGAGAACTAGTTTCATTTAGCATTTCACTATGTTTATTTGCTTTTAAAAATTATGTCATCCTTGCAGAGAATTTGTGTGATTATGTCTTTTTTAACATCATGAAACAAATAGCTCACAGTTCACAAAAATTCTAGAATAGAGATCAGTAATTTTTAAAGGGCCAGGTAGAATATCTTTGAGCATTTTGGGACAGATAGTATTTGTGGCAACTAGTGAGTAGTATTGCCTTTGTAGCTTAAGAGCAGCCAATATGAAAAAGAATGACATATGAAAAAGAATGGGTATAGCTGTGTTCCAATAAATCATAAATACAGACTGTAGGCTAGATTTGTTTTGCAGGTCATTGTTTGCAGACCCACAATCTAGAATATGACATGAAGTCTGGTCTTTGAGACAGAATTCACTATCCTTTGCCTGCTAAATTTCATCCAGAAATAATGCTCCCTTTCTGGTATTCACTTCTCAAATGAATATTTAAACAAAATTCAGTAATACAAAGTGATATTGTTTTCTTGCATTCCAACCTGACAACCCCCATGGGTGGAAGGGGGAAAGGGAAATTTATTATTGTTTTAATATTTAGCTTCTTTGTAATATGATATAAGAAACATGTTTACGGTACAAAGTGGTATGGTTAATTAGAAAGACAAGTGTGTAATCGTTATACTGAAATGCACAGAAGTAGCTAGATATTTTTTTTTTGTAGTTATACCCATTAAGTAGATCAGTGGTGTAGGACAGATGCAGCATTGGATATATCCCACTCCAGTAGAAAAAAAGGGATTTTTAAACTATACATTACACAGTGTCACATTATATAAAGTTATTGCTACATCAGGTGACACAGAAGAAACTGATATTACATGACTTGATGCAAATTCAAATGGAAAATTTGGAGCATACAAATGGATTAAACAGCCTTGAAAATCAGGTAGAATACAATTCCAGAGGATTTCGGGTCATTCAGAAATGCTATTACCTTCCAGCTAAGAAATGTCGACTGTTTTGTTAGTGATCACACTGAAGCATGAAATTGGGGAGGAAGACTGTTAATGGGTCAGTTAAGGTAAGAATTCAGAAATATTATTTTAAGGTGGAATGTTATGACAAATATGTGGCAAAATGTAAAATTACCTCTCAGAAAAATGTGTGTTTATTTTCAGTCACTGTTTATAGTATGGAAAATGTATTTTGACCGGAAAATCCCACTTGAAAAGTTCTTACCCTAAAAAACTAACAGACCTTATCAGAGTAGGTCTATCACTGTCCTTAAACACTACCATATTCTTCTTGGGAAACAACTTATATACCATATAAAATGTATCCTTTTTTAAAAAAAAATAGCATTTTATAGTGCTTTAGAAAGAGGTTTTCTTTTTTTTATATTGTAAAACTACTTATAAACATATAATAGAGGGATGAGTTAACAAATATGTTAAAGCTGGAGTTTGCAAACAGTAGTTAGCCAATAAAGTTCACTATCTGGTAAACTCTCTACTGATGAAAAAGTCTTAACTGTAGTAGATAGTTGCCCATCAGATGAATTCAACTTTCAAAATATATCTATTTTTAAGTACATAATGTTAGATTACTTAACTGAAACTACTTTCTTTAAGAAAACTATTGCTTGATTTTTCTCTCTTCAGTTTTGTGTGTGTGTGTGTGTGTAAGTAAAGGAATTATTATTCGATTTTTAAAATGGACTGTCAGACAAATGGAGCCAATAATAATTGAAGATTTATTAGTTGGTGCCTGTTATATTGATACGGGAATGCTGGCAAAGGAAGAGCATGGTCATGATATGGAACAGGGGAAGGAAAGTGCTGGAGAGAAAGGCGGGTCCCTGGCTAGGGTTCCATCCCCAGATACCTAGGTGAGGACAAACATTTCCTGCCCAAATGTATTTCCTAAGACCACCTGGGCCTATAAAAACCCAACACGCTAGCGGGCAGACACACAGGCGGCTAAACCTCCAGAAAAGCCCATCGGCAGTAGAAGACGTAAGCACACTGGCAGAAGAACACACTGACAGGCACCTGAGTGCCGGCAGGCCTTTGATTGCCACAGAGCGTCCCAACTCCAGGGGAAAACCATCTTCCTTATGGCTCCTGCATCAGCTGAGAGCAACTTCCACTCAATAAAATTTTGCACTCATTCCCCAATCCCACATGTGAATCCGATTCTTCCCAGCACACCAAGGCAAGAACCCAGGATACAGAAAGCCTTCTGTCCTTGCCAGAAGATAGAGGGTCCAATTGGGTCTAATTGAGTGGACTAAGACAAACCACCTGTAGAAGGCAACTAAAAGAGCACCCGGAAGCACACGCCCACTGGGGGTCTCAGGAGCTGTAAACTTTCATCCCTAGACACTGCAGTGGGGTCAGAGCCCCACAGCCTGTCCGTCTGTATGCTACCTAGAAGTTTGAGCAGCAGGGCACTGAAGAAGCAAGCCACAGCCACATCGCACTTCCTGCAACAGGGACAAGGGAACCTTTCCCGTTTCAATATGACCATAGGTATTTAAATGGTTTTTAATAAAAGATATTTACTGTGGGAAATTAGAACCATCTAAATCTTTAAACGCTGCATAGGAAATAGATGGTGAAAATATTCGTAGAAATTTATAAAACTTTTCTACTAAAATTTAAACTATTTAATTATATTTTAAGAAACGCATTTAACAACAGGTAATATGGCTGCTTTCTTCATTTGTAGTACGTGTGCTTTGTGTTGTCACTAGTAAGTGGCCATACTTTTCACTTTGAGGGCACGTGTCTTCTCACCTTTTTAATCCTAACTACTACCCATTCACCTAAACACCAAAGTCTCTTGGCCATTGTCCTTTCAAACATCATAGATGCATAATAAATGTATTTTTGAATGAGTCAGTGTAGTAGAGGAGGCATACCTGTTTATAATGCTCTCTCCAGAGACGATGGCATGAAATTAATTTCTAATGACCACTTTTAGGTCTTTAATCACCAAGTTCTAAAATAATGTCATCAGTAAGCCAGTTTAGTATACTTTAAATTTGTGCATAAAAACAATTATGGATATTCTCATTTTTAATTCTTAATATGCTTAAATAATTGGTTCTTTAGTTTTCACACTTATGTATGCCTCAGCTTGTGTTATATTGGATTTTTAATTTTTTTCTGTGTTATAATTCTAACATAAATTTCTTTTAGAAGAATATTATTAACAATTGCTATGATTTTGAAATGCATTTTGTTTGAAATGGGTATCCGTTATTCAAAATAATAGTTGAAATACAGAGAGAGCCTTTATATTTCAAAATATTAACCTTTCACTGAATTGATTAAAATCATATAATATGACTTTGAAGTATTTTGAAAACCTTGCTGCAGAGAATCAATCAAATTATTTTTTTGTTTGGTAATGCAAGACAGTTTTCAAAGACCAAGATTATCTGTGCATGCTGCCAATGAATAGATTTAGTAGAAAACGTAGGCTGTAGAGAGGAATTATTAATAATAAAGAATCAAAAACAAAGGAAACTAAGTAGGTTAATTACAATAAATATGATTTAAGCATCTGTTTAGGCTATCAGGGAATACAAAAGGGAATTTGATAGATATTAAAATTTAAACCCAAACTAACACAACCCAAATAAGGATAGAATTTTTTCACAGCATAATAAGCATTTATTAAATATTATTTTTATTTAAATGCAGACATAGTAATGAATAGTAAGTAGCATATAGATTTTTCTTTTTCTTCTTTTTTTAAGATAGCATGAATTATCTTATCTAAACCCCTTATTGTGTCAGCTGCCACAGTATTAAGCCACAAAAACATGATCATAAAACCAAGGCATACAAGTTTAAAAACATTAGATTGGAGAAAGTATTCAGGGCACAACATGTAACATTTTTCATATGACAGCTCTACATTTTTAAGTATCATATTGCATGGTTTTTTAAAATTTTACTTTTTTGCTCAATGTTTTAAAATTATTTATAGTCACAGTATTTATGATGAAAGATTTTAACCTTTAAAATTTCTACTCTTTAATTGGATTTAACATTTTTTTGTGGTCAGTTATCTGATTGATTTTCTTTTGTGTTCCATGGATGTATTAATATTTCATGGACATACTTTTAATCTATTTAAATCATTTTATTTATTATACAATAAATTTATTCTGGGTACTTAAATTTTTTAAATTGATCTGTTTGATTCCCAAACACAGTCTTCCTAAGGAGCATGTGTGATACGTCCTGCTCTCTGTTGAATTCTTAGGTGGCTTCGTACTACCAACAGAATGAAATCCAAATTTTCCTTAATGACAGAAAAAGCTCTTTCTCTCTCTTATTTCTTTCAGCTTTGCGTTGTGCACCCATATCTGACATGTTATCAACGGATCCATAGTGAAAAATCTCATCTTTCCCAAACTTGGTCTGCTGCTTCACACCACTGCCTTTCTACATTTTCCCTTTGCTTTTAAGTATTTTTCTTAGCTACATATTGCTAGAGTCATAATTCAAAATTTATTTTAGTAATAATCTCTGGTTATTCTCCAAAGTTTTTACTTTAACTGACAAACGTTGACTATTATGTACATGTTCTGAAATATATATGTTTCATGTTTTGAAATATATATATTTGTGGAATGGCTAAATTGAGCTAATTAACATATGCATTACCTCACAGGTTTATCATTTTTTTGGTAACAGGAACATTTAAAATCTACTCTATCAGCAATTTGTAAGAATGCAATACATTGTTATTAACCCCAACAGATTACTTGGACTTACTCCTCTGATCTACTTGAAATTTGGATGGATGGTATCCTTTGACCAGCATCTCCCTAACCCACCCTCCGTCCCTCTCCCCGTCCCCCATAACCACCATTCTACTCTCTGTTTCTATGTATTAGACTGTTTTAGATTCTACATGTCAGTGAGATCATACAGTATTTGTCCTTCTCTGCCTGGCTTATTTCACTTAATATAATGTCCTCCAGGCTCACCCATGTCGTTTCAAATGACAGGATTTTCTTCTTTTATAAGATTGAATGGTATTTTGTGTGTGTGTGTGTGTGTGTGTGTGTGTGTGTGTGTGTGTATAACAATATAATATATAATACAATGTGATACATTTATTACATCTTCTTTATCTGTTGGATAGAGTAAAAAGATACATAACATCTTTGTCTATCTATCTATAATCTTATCTACCTATATCACATCTTCTTTATCTGTTCATCTATTGCTGGACACTGAGGTTGATTTCATATCTTGGCTCTTGTGAATAATGCTTCAATAAACAAGGGAATGCAGAGACACCTTCAACAAACTAAGCTCATTTCCTTTGGATGTATACCAAGCACTGGGTTTGCTGGATCATATGTCAGTTCTACTTTTTAAAAATTTTCGAGGAACTTCCACACATTTTTCCATAATGTCTATACTAATTTAAATTTCTACCAGTATTGTATAAGAGTTCCCTTATCTCCATGTCCTCATCAATACATATCTTTTGTCCTTCTCATAACAGCCATTCTAACTTACATTTATTGGATGACTATTGATATTGGGCATTTTTTCCCCATCTACTTGTTGTCCATTTGTATGTCTTCTTTTGAGAAATGTCTATTCAGATCCTTAGCCATTTTTAAAATTGGATTATTTGTTTTCTTGCTAGTGAGTTGAGTTTTTTATATATTTTGAATTATAACAAGTTATCAAATGTATAGTTTATAAATATTTTACCTCATTCCATCAGTTGTCTCTTCATTTCTGTTTTCTTGGCTGAGCAAGAACTTTTGAGTTTGTTGCAATCCCATTTATCTATTTTTACTTTTTTTGCTTGTGCTTTCAGATTCACATATCCAAAAACATCATTACTTGCAACAATGCTGTGGAGATATTTTCTCTTATTTTTTTCAATAGTTTTGCAGTTGCAGGTCTTATGTTTGAGTCTTTAATTCATTCTGAGTTTGTTTTGTATAAAGGGTCTAATTTCATTATTCTGATTGTGGATTTTCATTAGTTTCAACACCATTTATTGAAAACATTGTCCTTACCCCCACTGTGTGTTTTTGGCACTTCTATCAAAAGTCTATTGACCATAAATGCATGAAATTATTTCTGGATTTTCAATGGCATAGGCATACAGAAGATGAGCTAGGGCAGGAAGCTAGAGAAAATGAAAGTACAACATAAAAAATGGTAGAACACAACTAAAACAGTAGAGAGGGAAGTTTATAGCACTAAACACGTACTTTCAAAAACAGGAAAGGCCTTAAATCAATAATCTTAGTTCCTAAGATTAGAAACCTAAAAATAGAAACAAAATAAGCACAAAGCAGGCAAAAGGAAGGAAATCATATGAATAAGGGCAGAAATCAACAAATTTGAAAACAGAAAAAACAATACAGAAAAATCAATGACACAAAATGTTGTTTCTTTGAAAGTATCAATAAAATTAATATATCTTAGCAAGACTGATATATAATGATAAAAAGGAGGACATAAATTACTGCCATCAGAAATAAAACATGATATATATCATTACAGACCTTCACATATCAAAAGGGTAATAAGAGAATATTAAAAATAACTTTAAACAAATAAATTTGACAACTTGTAATGAAGCAAGTTTTTAAAAAACAAAATCTACCATAACTCACCCAAAATGAAATAGAAAATCTGAATAGTTTTATAACTATTAATAATATTAAATTATCAGTTAAATACTTTCCTCAATATAGATCTCCAGGCCCAGATAGTTTCACTGGAAAATTCTACCAAATTCTTTAAAGAAGAATTAACACTAATTTTATACTATCTCTTGAAGAATATACAAAAAAGGGAATGTATTATGTCTCCTTCCAAAAACTGATTACTATTTCACTAGGTATAACTAGACAAAGACAATATTAAAAAAAATGAAGCTACAGACCAACATTCCTTATGAAATGCAGATGAAATTATTTTAACAAAGTATCATCAAATAGAAATCAGCACCATATAAAACAAATTATGTATCATGAACAAGGTATTTTATTCTAGTGGATTTGTGTATTTTAGGAATTTAGTGATTGAGGACTGGTTCAAAATTTGATAATTGCAAGCTAACACAATAACAGGCTCAGGAAAAGAATACATGATCTCAATTTATGCAAAAAAATTGTCCTGTTTTATGATAAAAACTAAGTAAAGTAGGAATAGAGAACATCCTAAACCTAATTAAGAGCATCTACAAAAACCCTATAGCTACAAAAATAATAGAAACAAACAAAAAATAAAACAAACAAAAAAATAAAAAACCTAATTAACAGCGTGTAAAAAACCATTTTACTGAATGATAAAAGACTGATTACTTTCTTCCCATGAATGGGATCAAGGCAAAGATAATCACTCTTTCCACAGTACTTAAGTTTTAGCTAGTGCAGTAAGGCAAAAAAAATAAATTGTCATGTGTACAGAAACAAAGAGATAAAAGTGTTCTTATTTTGCAGATTACCTGTTGTTCCACATTTAAAAATCCCAATGAATCTTCAAAATAGAAAATAAAAACCCATATAACTCCTAGAACTAATAAGTAAGTTTAACAAGGTGGCAGGGTGCAGAATAAATATACAAAAATAAATTATATTTGTATGCGCTAGCAATGAACACGTGAACACTGAAATTTAAAATACCGTACCATTTATAAGCAGTCAAAAGCAACCCCTGAAAATCTAAAGTGTAAATGTAATAAAACAAGTACAGATCTTATATGTTGAAAACCATAAAACTTTTAAGAAATTAAAGATCAAAATAAATGGGAAGACTTGCATGTGGATTGAAAGATTCACATTTCCCATCAAAATGCAGACAAGATTTTTGTAAATACAGACAAGAGTATTCCAAATTTCATGTGGAAAAGCTTTGAAATTAGAATACCTAAATTACAAAAAAGTAGAATAGTGTAGAAAAAAATCATTCTACCTGATTTCAAAACTTTTTATATGGCTACAGTAATAAAGACCGAGTAGAGGACCCCACGATAGTCCTCCACAATTATAGCCAACTCATTGTTAAGAAAGTTTTAAAAGCAATTCAACTGAGGAAGGATGATGATGATGATGATTCTTCTTATTATTATTAAATTGGGCTAGAGCAATTGGCTATCCATGGGCAAAAATAAACTCCTACATAAGTCTCAGACCTTATATAAAACTAACCTAAAATAGACCTTAGACTTAAATGTCAATTGTAAAACTATAAAACCTTTAGAGAAAACGTAGGTCTGTTGTTTAGGGCTTAATGAAGAGTTCTTAGACATGACACCAAAAGTATAATCTATAAAACAAAAATTAGATGAATTAGACTCCATCAAAATTAAAAACTATTGCTCTGCAAAAGATGAGAAGACAATCACTATCCTTTATGGAAGTGCAACTTAAGACCTCAAAATGACAATATCAATATCTTGTAAGGATGTGGAGAAACGGGTCTCATACAATTCTGTGGGAATATGAAAAGGTACAGTCACTGTATAAGATTATTTGGCAGTTTCTTTTAAAAACTAAATATATCATTACCTTACAATTCAAACATTGCATTTCTGAGCATTTATTGTAGATGAATTAAAATTTATTTCCACACAAAATCTGGGCATGATTGTTCCTAGCAGTTTACTTGTAATATCAAAACTGTAAGTTGCTAGAATGTCTTTCAGTAAATGTATGGTTAGATTGTGGTTTATCTTTTCCTGAAGCACCACTTAGCAAAAAATACACACAAATCTTGGATGAATCACAAGATTGTTGAGTGAAAAAAAGTTACTCTCATGGTCATTTGCTATTTAATTTTATTTGTATAACTCTCTCTAAATGACAACACTACTATAGAAGATGAAAAGCAAAATAAAGGTCACTAGGGCTTAGGAATGGTTAGAGATGTTGGATGCAAGTATAAAGAGATAGCACAAAGGAGACTTTTGTGTGAATGGAATAGTTCTTAGATGTGGTGGCATTACACAAATATATACATGTGATAAAATGAGATAGAATAATGGATGTACATTGTACCAAGTCAGTCTCTTGGCTTTGATTCTGTGCTATAATTATTTAAATGGTAACCGTCTGGAAAACGGGATGAAAGGCACATGAGACCTCTCTGAACTATGCTGGCAAATTCCTGTGAATCTATACTTATCTAAAAATAACTTAAAAAGAGAATTATGTCCCACATAATATTCTGTAATACATATATAGCTGTCTAATTGGCATATGTATACTTTCTGAAAGAGAGGAAGAGAACACCAAAATTATTTTGACATAATGGTAACAAAATCTCCAAATTTGATAAAAATTCACAAATCCAATACACTCAATGAAACCTAGGCTCAACCAATGTGAAGAAAATTGTACTAAGGCACATCACCATTAAATTGCTCAAAACTATTGATAAAGATAAAACCTTTAAGGCAACATAGGAAGAAAAACAAAAATGAGGATGGTGGCAGATAGTTTGCTGGAAACAAGGGAAGTGAGAAGACAATCAAGCAATCTCTAAAATACTTGGGAGAATAAATTGTCAATCTAGAATCTTATACACTGAAACTACTTCAAAATGAAGGCAGAATACTTATCCAGAAATATAATAGCTGAAAGAACGTGTCCTAGCAGATTCTCATTATAAGAAACGTAAAGCAAGTCCTGGTGGAAAGAAAATGGAACTAGATGGAAGTGTGGTTTCATACTATGAAATGGAGAACATCAAAATGGAAATTATATTAGTAAATGCATCAAATTTATTTTATATTATATATATTTTTAAAAATAAAAGCAATAACAATATAAAAATGTTCCTCACACAGCTTATGATGTGGTATACATAAAAGTCTTTCAAAGCAATTTAGCTAAATGAATAAGTGAGTAAAAATAAAATAAGGAAAATACCTTAAAAATAAATGTTACTCATTTATATCTATTAGTTTGCAAAGCAATTATCATTTTTACTGACTTACCATTTTAACTACAAATAAAAATTTATTTTCTGTAATTTTCATTTTTTGATAAGTATTGATGACTATTGCTTTTCTCTCCATCCGTCATTATCAAAAGTCATTTTAATAGACCTTTTCCTTGCCCAAATTATCTAAAATTTCAACCTTCACAATGCATATCTTTTTCTCTGCTTATCTCTTTCTTATTATGTATCACTGTTTAACATGCAAAAATTTTACATATTTACCTTTTTTTATTTCTGAGTACATTTAAGCTCTATGATTGCAGGTATGTTTGTCTGTTTTGTGGTATTAGTAGCTCTTGAACTGTGCCTGGGACATAGTAGACATTCAACAAAATATTTGTTAATTGTTGACTATCCAAAACAAACTTAGTTTCTTCCCCTATATTTGCCATCTCTAGTTGTGTTACTATATATATTCTACAAGAACACTTATCTTAGAAACATTTTTTCTTGACTTTCTACTTTTAACTAAATCACGAAGTTTGGTCTATCTTTCCTTTCAATTATTTCTCAGTTCTTTGGCTTTTTCTATACCTTCTTCCATTATATTATAGAGAAAGCATGCTATCTTGTCACTGTCTCAGAATGCCCTCCCTTCAAATAGCCCCATCCACAGTGCTGTAACCATGAGATTTCTAACATGCCATACTATTCCTGTCATTCCTTTTCTCAGAACCCTTCAAGAATATCTCAAACACTGTGGAATAAGGTATGAACTTCCCATCATCATTCATAAGGCCTTGCCTTTCTCTTTATCCTCATCTCCTTCTACTCTCTGCAAGTCCCTGCATAGAACATGTTGCTTCTACCTCTAGTTTTTCTAATGCAATAACCTTGCCTCAAATGTCCTCTCACTCTTATCAGACTAAGCACAGAACTAACTTTGTGGGTTGGTCAAATGGTTTCCTGGGACGTTTTTGTAATGCAACTATTGGTAAATGGGAAAATGTGCTGATCTTTTCTGACAGACCACACATTCCTGGAGAGCAGAAACTACATTTTGCCTTTATATCTTACACCTAACCCAAAGATGGCATAGACTAGGGCACAGAACTGTTGAAAAAAATATTTAAAAACTAAATATTACCCTAAATGACTTAGAATGTATGTTCACAGGGCACAGATGCTATTTAAATTACAAACTTCAGAAAAATGACTAATCAGAGTACAAAAATATTTTAAATATTGTCAGCTGGGCACTGTTGCTCACTCCTCTAGTCCCAGTACTTTGCGAGGCCAAGATGGGCGGATCACTGGAGGCCAAGAGTTTGAGACCAGCATGGCCAATATGGTGAAACCCCATCTCTACTAAAAATACAAAAATTAGCCAGCTACTTGTGAAGTTGAGGCATGAGAATCACTTGAACCTAGGAGCCAGCCATAGGTTGGAGGGGGCTGAGATTGTGCCACTGCACTCCAACCTGGGCGACAGAGCCAGACTCTATCTTAAAAACAAAACAAAGCAAAATTTTTTAAAAATATAAAAATATTATTATATTCAAATGACAAGTAAATCTCAGCAGGAATGTTAAAATCACTTTTTGGATAGTTTTTAGTGAGTTTTATGTCTAGTCATTTCAACTTACTAACATTTACTTTTATGGGTCTTCTTAAGAAACGCTATCAGTTTCCAACTTTTGGCCTTTGTTTGAAAGGAGTACAAGGATGGGCCTTTAGTAAAATTTTCAAAATTGTCTACACACTGTTCCTTAACTGAGAATAGGGAGGTTGAGTAGAGTCCATCTCTCTCTTTTTTAAGTAATTTTCAGCCACAGATATATGCACAGGGGTTTATATTCCTAACTGGGTAAATGACTTTTACATTTATTAAATGGTCTGAGTGCTACAAAAGTGATTATTTGTTCAAGCTCAGAAGAATTTTTTTTGAGCACTTTAAAGTTCTCATGGTCCTCAGCTCCTCCTCTTCTTTGACTTCTGTTGAGTATAATTTATACTTTATTTAAAATTAATTATTTAAAATAATGTTTTCATAAATGTATAGTATTGCCTTCTTATTTCTCATTTTATCTTCCACAAACTAACTTTGAAAACAGAATAATTTATAGTATTGCCAACATCATTTGGGGAAAATACTTATGTTTCCCAAATTAGGTTATCAAGTAACTTTCATAATGTTAGTTTTAACTTAAAAAAATATAGGATCAAAACAAAAAAAAACATAAAACCTTTAACAGCTAGCCAGAGTTTATAGGTCTATAACAACTTTGAATAAACTGCTAGAGGCAAATTTTTACAGCAGAAATTCTTCTCTGCTGTATTTTATTTTTAAAAAAATCTTTTTGAAAGAAGTGTCACAGTTGTAATCTTTTAATTAATTTGGTACTACATACAGAGGAGTCCTGAATGAAAGCTAGTAGCTGTTTTTGCCATGGTGCCCAGAAGGATGCCTCTGTTTTGCCAAAAAATGTTCTGTCACTAATGTGAAGCCTGTTGACAAACTGTTGTTTATATGTTGTCAATGTGATGCCAAGTCAATTGTTTCACTACGGGAATCCTGGCTTGGCCCCAGTGGCTGTCTAAGTCTTTGTAGACACACAGATACTTTTAGGGAAAGAAATCAAAGGTAAAAACCTTATTTCACTTTTACTTGGCTCTTTAACTGAAGTTTTATGAAGATATGAAAATAAGTGGTGATCAAACAACTTTGCAAGAACTGTAATTCTAAAGACTTAGACATATGGTTGGTTTTTAATTCCTCTTGCTGTTAATTAAGAGGCTAATTATACAAGATGGTTAGGTATATATTAGCTTGCAAATTCTACCTTTTTTCTTGTCATTTAAAATTAGCAAAGTAAGAGCTATGTAAGTCTTCTTTATCCTCTAAATCGGTGATAGTCAATGGGGGATAATTTTGCCCTCCATGGGACATTTGACAATGTCTGGAGACACTTTTGTCACACTTGGACAGAGGCCGTGGCATGTAGTAGACATAGGTTGGGTATGTGGCTAAACATCTACAGTGCACAAAACAGCCCCCTACAACAAAGAATTATCTGGTCTGAAATATCAATAGTATGGAAGTGAAGAAACTGTTATCCACATTAAATAGTTGAGGTGTATGGAGAATAGCACTAAAATGTTACACAAACTCAGAAATGGTTAGAGAAAATATATTCTTAGAAATTTAGGGGACACTAAAAGAATGGGTCTGTACTCTACAGCTTTCATATTAGTAGGAGAAAAACAAAAGAAGAATTGGGAAAGTATTATTGGTCAGAAAATGAAATAAAAGGGGAAGAGGTAGAAGAGAAGAAGCAGAGAAAAAGCAAAATAAACAAAAACCAACAATGTGAGTCTTGGAATGATCCTTTATACATCACTGACCAAAATACATGAAAGACAAAAATGACTGACAAAAAGATTGAATATGTATTTTTTTCATATGCAAGAAACCCACTTAAAATGGCAAGGAAATATTAAAAATATAAAGATAGCAACACTGGCCCAAACAATGCTGTTGTAGCAAAATTAATATTGGATAACACAAGTTTTTAAGGCAGAACTATTATTATATTAAAAAACCAGTCAGTAACTACAAATCAACAATTCACCAAGATAATATAAAAAATCACCTGTATGCTATATAGCTAATAAAATAATTTTGAAATATATGAAACAAATACTGATAAAAAATACAAGGGGAATCAGACAAATCCATATGTTTAGTAAATTGAGTATTCTGTCATGAAAGCATAGATCAATTTTTCAGACCCATAATATACAACACCAAGAGTGAACTCTCATGTAAAATAGGGACTATGGGTGATAATCATGTGCTATAGGTTCATTGATTGTAACAAATATTCCACTCGAGCAGGGATGTTGCTAGTGAGGAGGCCATGCATGTGTGGGAGCAGAGAGCCTATAAGAAATCTCTGTACCTTGTGCTCAATGTTGCTGTGAACCTAAAATTCCTCTGAAAAATGAAATCTATTTTTTTAAAGGATGGACCAATAACATCCCAAGTAAGAAAGGATATAGATGATTTGAACTATAAACACATTTTGATATTTATGATTTATCTATCACAGATGTTAAATTATTTCATCATGCACAGTTCAGTGTAAATAGATATGTTGCTCATAATATATACCCCAGGGGCTCCAGTCAGTTGTTATATCAGAAATTCCCACCTAGTGGTGGTTATAGAACCTTCAATCTAAAGCTCACATTCCCGAAGAGGCTACTAAAAGTGCTACTAAAAATCTCTGACT
The DNA here is from genome assembly GCF_049354715.1 of Callithrix jacchus. Lineage (NCBI taxonomy): Eukaryota > Metazoa > Chordata > Mammalia > Primates > Cebidae > Callithrix > Callithrix jacchus. The sequence goes on from NC_133505.1 coordinate 103,984,263, forward strand.
CCTATCAATACCAGCGGCTGTATTAATTATCATAATGAATGTTGGAAATGAGTTTTCATTGGTGAAAGTGATGGCTTGCTAATTAGCATTATGGATGTTAGAAATGGCTTTTCATTGATGAAATTAGTGTTAGCTGATACAGATGGATAGGATAGAATTTGCTATATATACACAGTGCACTCCTCATTCGTAAGCAGAATATGGAAGTCTAGCTCACCTCCCTAAGGGAAGTCACCTTATAGACATCATTGATAATAATCATCTGTATAAAGGAAATAATTTAAAGGTACCAATATCTGAAGATAAATATTGAAGTATGACAAAACTTCTAAAGTTAATTCACAAAAGTACTTAACATGTTGGGTTTATTCTGTACTTAATAAATAGTGTATATACATTCTTTTGAATGCTACATAAACATTTATAAAAGGCAGTGATCACTTGCTAGGTCAAAAAGTAATTCTCAATAGATTTATTTATAAGCCAATTTTTTCTACTGAAATATAATTGCAAAATAAGCCAACAACAACAGAAAAACAAATAAAAGATCAAATAAAAACCTCCGTTTTTAAATTTTGTTAAAAATTACTCATTGGTTAATAAAGTAACAAAGGGAATAGTATATTTAAATTGAATGATAAAATGTATATAAAATTTACAATAAGTGGTAAAGGGAAATTTATATATAATTTATATATATATATAGCAAAATATTAAAATGTGGACTATCTAGAGTTCAAGTTTTTAATAGTGGTTCATTTTAAAAGAGAATGAAGAAAAACAGAATTTGGTATAAGAATACTGGAGGCCTCAACTTTATTTGAAAGATATTATTCCTTGAGTAACTAAATAGCCTATATAATTTTTTACAGTTACCCTTTATTTCTTTCAAGTGGGATATTCTTTACTTCCCTGTATTCTTCATTTTAATATTCCCAAACACTAAAATGTATTAAAGTATTATTTCAAGGTATGTCAATTTTACTTGGACATTTTTCTGTGGCAGAAAACATCTGAATTATGAATTGAACCCTTCCATAGAAGGTATTAGAAATGAAGGTGATATTGGATTTGATAATACAATATGGTTCTCCAAAATCCTTCTCTTTCCAAATAAGGTTTACTTATTAGAAATCTGTAGCATTGTTTTTTGTTTGTTTGTTTTATTTGTTACTTACTGAGGCTTCAGACCACTTAGTTGGACAATATATTGGAAATTTATTATCACATGTCCGTTTTTTTTTTTTTTGTAATTTTTCAATTAAAAGGCTACTATAAACATTTTACTAAGTTTCTCAAGTAGAATATTAATGATTCAGGTAGGAAATGAACAGAACAGAAAAAATAAATTAATAATACTTGGCTTAACAGAAATGACTTAGGTTGTATGTTTGGGTTTTTTCACTATGAATTTTTTTTCACCATGAATAAACAGATAAGATAAAATTAAAATTTTATGTTCTTAAAATGAAAGTTTCCCAGAAATGTTCTTCATATGTTCAGATATTATCCATATGTTCAATATTCAGCATTTCCATTCCAATGTTTGTAAGGTGCTTTAAATAGTAATGAAAAATAATATTAGCTAATATTTTTATGTGTCCTATATGCCAGGTGGTGTTCTATATGCCACACAGTATTTTAAATTCATTTGATTAAATAATTTATCCTTTGACTCACCATAAAATGCTTAAGTGATTCGTGTGTTTGTATATGTATGTGTGCACATGTGTATATACAACTTGAGCCAGGGTATGTAACTTTACTTCCATATACATTCTTGTACTCTTCATATGTCTTGCCACTCAGAGTTACAGGCCACTGGTTGAAGATCATTGATCTGAAAGTTCGAATTATCTTTAAAGTGAGGATGGAGTTAGTAGAAATATCTGAGGGAGGTAGAGCATCTTTTATTTATTTTCACATAAAGATAAATTTTGAAACAAAGCATATATTATACATCTTGTTCTTTAAAAATTAGAACTTGGGATAGGACATAAAAGTCACCAATATTTGTCAAAATAATGAATATTAAAGTAAATAAATTATCTGTAGTTGAAAAAATGGAATTGCCATGAATAGTAATCTTAAAAACATGTGGTGAATAAGAAAAAACTAAACCATATCTGTTTTGAAGTGAATTTTTTCATATTTGATTTTTCATTCACTTATTCACTTAGCACAATGTAATCAAAGCCTAGTTTGTATAAAATATCATGCACTATTGAATAGATCTACGTATTTACACATTCTGTTTAGACTTTCTTTAACATGTGATTCTGTACTTTAATAAATTATATCTTCATTTAAATATTTTAAGTTAATATTAAGGCTATTTTAGAGTAATAGTCTGATGCATAGCAAATAAAAGACAACATTTTATTTTCTCTACCATAGTATAGATTTGATGAGAAATTAGGTCAACTGGTGAAGTGGTTAGCTCTTCTCTTAAAAAAAAAAAAACAGATTAAGTTTGGTTATTTTTCCTTGAGAATATTTAATATGGAAGGAAATTGATAGATACAGAAGCTATTAGGTCTTCCAAAGAAGCCACAGTATTTTATAATTTGTGGTACTGGAAATACAAGTTATGGAGTGAAAGTTTACTTTGGAGGTAGTAATCCATTCATCTATCTATGATACTTTGGAGGCTATTATAATGTCATAAGAACTTCCTAATGATATCTTCTAAGTAATATTAATTATTTGTAATTACTTCATAAATATTCATTTTCTCTATTTCAGGGCCATCAATTTTCACTATCAACTGTAATTTTAATCCACTCAATTTTTTCCTCAAAATATTCTCTAGAATATGATTTTAAAGTCATTTCTACTGCAATATTTTTTCTTCATGTACTTATTCATCCTTTATACATATTTATTATTTTAATTCACATGATTTTAATTGCCATATGAATTTATATAACAGGCATATAGATTTTTATATAAATTAAGACTATAGAAATTCAACATTATTTCTTATTTGAAAGGCAAAATTGAAGGAAGCAAATGCAGATTAAGAGAGCATATGATTTCAAGAGTTTAGTGAGCACATTTATTATATGCTTTTAAAATAACGATGTGGCTGATTAGCTAAATTAGTAAAAAATATAGCTATGATAGGTAAAAATCAAGAGTGAAATGATGTTGACCCTCTGTGTGCACCATATTGCCCTTAAGCATGTGTCCTTTAATTGCTGCTGTACTCACAAGCTGGGAAGGAATGTGGGTGAGTAAGAAAGGAAGCAAAGGAAAATAAAATATGAAGGTTCCTCAACTTATCTAATCATCTACACCCTGAAGGAGAGTTTTTGTTAGCCCAGTTTCCAGATCTTGCATTATACAAAATTAGAAAAGTGTGTAGAGAGTCAGATAGGTAGAACTCTGAAAAAAAGGGTAATAAATTAGAGGAAGGGGCTAAATCAATCTATTTAATGGGGGCCCCAAACATGGTAGAAAATGCAGCATAGGATATGGCTGGAGAAAGATTCTCCAAAGTATCTACAAATGGTTAGAGTAAGCTTTTGGATTTGCTTTAGATTTATTGATGGATATGAATTGTAGATTAGATCTCCTTCAAAGTTAATTGAAAAAATCATTAAAGTTTAAGCTTCCTTTCAATTTCTGTTTCGGAGTTATACTGTGGTCTGCTGAATATGACTGCATGAATTGGCTGGACTATATAGGCTCAAGATTTATTAGGGTTACAGGTGAAATCATATGTCAGTGACTAATGAAGGTTGTAATACTACTTGCAAAGTCACCATTACAATTATATGTGTAATTGGTTATAAATATACACGTTGTTGATGCAAATAGAACTATTTGAATTTAACCTTTTGTACTAATAGATGTGATTAAAAATAAACTGAAATTTGGAACTTATTTTAGTTAATATAGGCAAGCGTTAATCTGCACAGTCATACAATGAAAAAAATGCATATCTGTAGAAGTTATCTATGAAGTTTTTTATATTTTGATCCTATGTACTATGTGATTATATGCGCTTGACTTATAAAGACCAAGCAGTGTCAATTACATTGTAGTATATAGTAGCTATAAATATTTTTGTAGTTATTCTATATTTGAATATAGTAACTTAGTTCTAATTTTTAAAGTTTCATTTGTAAAAGCTATAATCTTAACTACTATTTTCTAACTGAAGTCTTAATGTATAACTACGAGATAACAGTGAAATGGAAATTGCTTTTAGTGGAAGTTATAATGAAGATAACAGAAATAATTTAGAGCTAAATTTTGTTTACCCTGTGTGAAAATAGGTACTACATGGAGAGAAGGTATTAGGAAATTGTTACATAATACCACATATTTGCAAAGTTGTTCAAGTGCTTTGGTTTACAACAGATTAGTTCTTGGTTACTTTCCTTTTCGAATAAATGTCAGATGTCACATTATTAGACAGGAAAATGAGGTAATAGCTCAGAGAGAGCTGTTATAAATACTGTTATTATTTATAGAGATAAGTAATAGGAAGGTTTTCAAAGAAACCTTTAGAAACTCTGTTAGTTCAAATCTCTATTAAAAGCAAAGTGGTTTTGATTGAGGGAGGCCCACAAATGATCATCTAAAAGCAACATTGTGTTTTCACAATGACCACTTCAATAAAGCATCAGTCAAGACTGCGAAGCCCAGTTGAATGCTTTGTGGTCACACTTGGACTGTGCATAGACAAAGCCACATGCTTTGTTTTAAATAATCCCTAATTTACAAGGTAGTGATTGTAATGTTGCAGGTCTTTTTTTTGTTCCTCCAGAAATTACTATTACAGATTGAAGTTACCTGGGTGTTTTGAGCCTCTTAGTTTAAGGGAACTATCTAAATATTAAACTGTACCAGCAGCCCCCAAACAATCATTACGAAGTGTAGAATGCACTATAAATGCTTACAATTCCTGGCACTGTTTATACTTCATCATAAATCTTATATACCAGTTTAATAAACTCAGTATACTTAAATGTGAAAACACTTATTTTTAAGCTGTTTCCACCTCTATATTATCCTTTCCTTTAGATGCAGATATCATACACATGAGAGAGAGAGTTTGTAGAACATAGCACTGAATGCAGCACTTTCTATTCCAGCAAGTTATTTGTTTCCAAACACTGTAAATTTACAGCTATTTACAATAGACCACTGAGATTGATCTGCCTTGATGTTGAAAATCTTTATCAGGTTCCTATGTATACAAATATCATCTTCTCTTACTAGTAAAGCAGGCATTCTTAGGTATTTTATTAGACTCTCCAGGATCTTCCTGCATATAGTTTTAATTTCATTGTAATTTCTGTTTTAAAAACAACAGCATTCTAATAATGTATAAGATAATTATGCCAAATTTGGTTTATGTGAGTTATTGAATCTCATTTTTTATTCACCTCGCCTAATGTCCCACAAGCGCAGTCAAAAGGGTTTTGAGTTTTATTAAACTACCTTATTATTAAATACTTGGATGTTAGTTGCACAAAATAAGGTTGTAATACAGCTTTTATAAAATAACACGTCACAGCATTGACTAAAACTGTCTTTGTAATAAACATGCAATTTTTAAAGTTTTGTTATTTTGAGATGAAATTTCAGAGTTTCAAGAATAGTCTTGTAGTTCAAGTCTACCTTTACTTGATAGAGATTGCTGAAGTGACTTGGTTTTATTTTAATATGAAGCTTGTAATTTGATTTGTCTGGCCAAACCATTCTACCATAGGGTTCTTATTTTCTACTGAGCTCAGAACCACTTTTAAGAACTGCATATTTCACAAATGCGCAGGAAATTGATGTGACTTTCCAATAACCTTCTGACTCAGCCTTCCTTCACCACACCAAGTAAACACCTCCTTGCAGTTTCTAGCACAGCCAAACAGCTATAGCTACACACTCCCTAAAACTTAGTTCATTCAATTTGGCTTTCTTCTCAACAGAAGTCACTTCCTGCTTCAGCTTATGTAAAACCTATACAACTTCTGATCCACACCCCAAGTTGCTTCTTTTCAAAGAAGCCCAAACCTGTTCTCCAAAACCCTCAGTGATCTCTGTCTTCTCTGATACCTATATGGCCTCTTAACTGTATCACTCAAATTTCACACTTACCAACGGAGACTGTGTGGTTAGTTATTATTCCTACTCAACCAAATTATAAGTTATTTGAAATCAGGGATCATGATTTATTACTTCCTTATATATGCCATAGCTCCAAATTCAGAATTTTACACATAGCAGTCATATATTTTTAAATATAAAAAGGATTTAAATATAAAAAGAATATAGATAGATAAGAGACCTGGATCTCAGTTCTTAAAGGAAAGACTGAAAAAATACTTGGTGATTGTTGAGGGCTGGGTTTACTACTAAGTGTTGAAAGGAGTTTTAATTTTTTTGTATATATGGAATATCCTACAAAATGGTCCTTTTCAAACTTGAATTTGCATTAGAATCAACTAGAGTATTTGTTAAAACACAGATTGAGGGGGGCCAAAGCCCAACATTTCTGATTCAAGAGGCCAGAAATGGGGTTAAGAATTTGCATTTCTAACAAGTTTCCAGGGATGCTAATATTACTTGCTCATGGACTGCCTTTTGAATAGCATTACTATAAGAGAAAGGTTCTAATACCTAAATGCTATCTCAATGAGAGTTTTTCTGTTTTTGAAAGAATAAGTTAAAACTTTTGTATTAAATAACCAGGTTTTTAAAAACATAACAGTAGTTTACATTCCCAACATGCTTTCAATTTGCTCCTAAGGGTTCCACTTTTCTAATGATTCACAGGTATTAATTGTCCATGTAAAGAAATAATTTTAAAAGCTCTTTTCATTCATTTTTATCAAAATTTAGTTTTTATTGGAAAGGACAAGACAAATGCCAATAAAGCAATGACTTCTTATCTAAATTTAGCATTCTCATACACAATTAAGAACAGGACTAATTGTCCTGTTCTGGAACTTTCTGGAAGATAGTTTGGCAACATATATAGAAAGCTTAAAAAATGTATACACCTTTCACTCTACAGTCTAACTGGTAGTGTGTATCCTAAGTATAAAATAAGTAATCAAATATGGAAATATTCGACACTTTGGTGTTATAATAGTTGACTAGATATATACATTTGTCAAAACTCAGGTTGTCCATTTAAAACGGCTGCTGTTTTGCTAATTGAATAAAATTGAAACAAAAATTTTAAAATTGAAATAATTATTTTTTTAAAAAATTGAAATTAAAATTTTAAAAGTATCAGTAAGCAATTATTTCCTTTTTTTGTTTTTTTTTCAGCTGCAGTCATGTCATTAATACAACTTCTGATCCACACCTCACGCTCCTTTTATTCAAAGAAGCTACCCAGTTGTTACCTACTTCAAGATGAAAGTAAGTGTGAAATGAGAAATTGAGTTAAAGGTGTTTGCCATGGCCTCTGCAGTTATGTAACTTGTGGAGAAGGCCAAGGTATGTGTGTGTATGTGTGTGTGTGTTGCGGGGTGGGGGACCCAGGATCTCTGAAGTAGTCCTGCAGCTACTCCACTGGTTTTAAGCGATAGAGAATGCATGACCATTTTAATGACTCACCTGTTGGAAGTCTACCAGAGAGGTGGAGAAGATAGAGGCCTTAACAAGTCTTTTCAGCTTGGATTTAAGCTATTGACTAGAGTCACTGTACAAGTTCTGAGATACTTTAAAGCTGAAGGACCCGAGTCTCTGGTGATTTCATTCTCTCCACTAGAGGGAATGAAACAGGTAAATAAATTAGTACAGCAGTAGTTTTTCTAACTGATTTTCTAAGATCACAAACAAGCTTGCTCTTCCTGCATCATTTTTCTGCCTTCTTACTTAGATTGTCAACTCCTTTCAAGTACTTATTTATCTTTCTATCCCCCAGAGTCCTGCTTTATTTATAATTGCTACTGAGTAATTATGTAAGAAGATTCAAATAATTCCTTACTGTTAGTTGGTATTTTGCAAACTTTCATTTCAGTCTAGTGGAAAGGTAAGAATGTAGTAGTTTAGGAAGATATTGACAAGGATGTTTTGATGGCATTGCCAATGGTATTACATATTATTTTTAAAGAAACCCTTTAATATAGCATCTCCTTTTTCATAAGTAACTTGCAAATCAGATTTTCTTAATTGTTTAAGGTTAAAAAAAAAATGCTATTTTCCGTATATCCCAGAACAGCAGATGAATGCGATTACTAAAACTTTTTCCAAGTCATATATTTTCATTAGCTACAGTGATCTTACAACTGAAGCTTAGCTATAGGCTATGTTAAAGATACATGAGGCAGAATATAAAGTAGCTAGAATTTATGGTGTTACATGGTATTGCAAAAGCAAGGCAAGCTGCTTTTTCTTAATCCAAACACATGTAATCTAACTGGAAAGAGATTTGGAGATTAGATCTTTCAAACAATGAAGAGTTTTTGTTGGTGGTGGTGGGTTTGTTTGTTTTTAGTTAAAACTAAAGCACAACGGTTTTATCAAATATGAGTGAAATTGTCAGGGAGTTGCTTGCATTTGTGAGAATCTGCTATGTTCTTAATGGCACAGTGAAGAAGAGCCATTAAACCTAAGAGTATGACCCTATAGCATGTATATCCAAAGCTAAAACAGAGGGGTGTCTGTATAGAAAGAGGAGTCTGCTCCCACTTTCAGAACTGATCTGAAGTTCCCTTTGACTCCCATATAAAATCTAAAACCTGTTCATCACTTGCCTTTTGTCAAAAAGTTAGTCATATCATTTTTCCATTTTGTATTCCTCTAATTATTTTCAGTGGAGCAAGCATGTGCAAACCCATCAATTATATTTTTATAATAAAATGTTTTTCACATTGTAACAAGGATACGACTGTCTCATAGCCTTGAATCCAAGTCTGTGAAGTAGATCCTGTGAGATAGATGAAGTGACTTGCCCAAGGCCTCTTTGATGTCATCAGAAAGAAATTTAGATTCAGGTCTGGCTTACTTCAGGACCCAAGCATAGTTGTCCATATGTCAGAATTTTAGATATCTGTACCTATATTTGAAATGTTTTCATTTATTTCTGGCCATCTCTACCCACAACCCTGTCCAAATATTGGACAAGTTTATTTTGAGTGAGACTGGTTTTAATCAGTTCTTATGTTATCCCTCCCTGGAGTTATTTCCATAGTAGAATGCATTTGAATATGCTATAAATCTGCCATCATGGTCTTACCTCAAATATCACCCTCTCAAAAATGACTTTATTGCTTACTACTATTATATTCTCTATGGTGATAGCTGATTTTATTTTTTTCAAAATATTTTTATCTGAACTTACATTATTTACTTGTGTACATGCTTCCTGTCTTTTTTCACTGGAATGTAAACGACCTTGAAGCTTGAAACTTATCTACTTATTCCACTTTTTCGCTGGCATTTATGTGCTAGGCATGGAATAAAGCCCACCAGATTTTGGTGGAAGCAACAATCACTAGGTACTAAACAGTGGGGTAACAATTACCAGGGGATGACATCACTCTGTAGCTCAGCAACAGTTCTACTGGGTAATAGTACTATATTTTGTTTCTAGTCTTTATGTTCTGATGGGTTCCAGTGAAATAAAACTGAAAATTATTACCATTTAGATGCCTCACTTTCTCTATAAAGTTATAAAAATGAGATAAAATATTAAAAATATTATTTTTATTACATATGAGGAGTTTATGTTTTAAAGTCTTTGAAATTATTTTCCTATGTGTATTCACAAGATATCACATTTTGATTAATTATTAATTCCAGCCATTTGCAGACATATACTAGTGGAGAAAAATGAATATTAATAAGGAAACCAAAATCTGAAAGTCATCTCTAAGGTTTTACTTTTCATAGCTTAAAATTACTCACAGTTGCTTGGTTATTTATAACTTTTTTTCATTCTACATTCTACATCAAACACACATCTCTTTCATTTTTTTTTTCTATTGGCAAGTAAGCATTATGGATTAGTGAATTAATTAGGCATCATGCCACATTTCTTAATACTACCCTTTCTATTGGTCTAAAATCAGAACACAAATATAGACCACATAGTAGCTGAGATCATAAACTGTGAAAAACAATTCTCCTAATTGGGAACAAGTTTGAAATAGAAATAAACCTAATTGGAAACAAGTTTCAAGAAAGGCACAATTGAAGAATTATCAGGTTTTTTGTTTTTTTTTTTGGTGTATTAGAACGGATAGTGACAGTAAACATACACGTACCTTTGAATATGTGCATACATAAATATATATATGTGTGTGCATCTGTATATACAGATTTTATTTGAAATCATTTAAAGTAACTTTTAATAATATAATATATTATTCATAAAAATGCTTTTTGGAAGCAGTTGTTAATTATTTTCCACATTTGACCAATGAGGAAAGTGGGGATTGGGGAGATTATATGACCTACCCAAGACTGGGTAGACTAAACATAGAACTGGACCTTGAATTCCAGTTATCTGATTAGTATCTCACTACTTAAAAATAATATAAATTAAAAAGGACAAAATTCTCAAATCAAAATTTAAGTAAAAGTTAGGTTAACCTAATTATTGTCTCTATTCAAGGTTTAGTTCCAGGCAACATAATCTACTCTAGTTAAGTAATAAAAACTATTTATTTTGAGGTATTAATTAGCTTTTAGTTGAATTACTGGGAAGGCCAAGGGTACCAGGCTTGAATGCCTCTGAGCTAATAATACTGAACCAAATCCAAAGATTGTTTCTGTGGAAGTTCACCTGTTTTTGCTGCCTACACATCAGCACCTATGGGGTCAGAAGCTTTGGCAGCTCAAGAAATGCCATGTCTCCAAAACTGTGCTTGCTTCTTAAATCTTTATAGCCTTACAAGTCTTACTAGGTAGATGCTTGCAAGATTATTGCAGGTTTGTTGAGTGCATATGTCGGAAGATATATCCACCATAATGCTGCAATATAACATGCTACCTCAAAATTCAGTGGCCTAAAATAACCATCAACTATTTTTGTTCCTACATCTGCAGGATAGCTGAGGTTGGCTAATCTAGGCTAGGCTCAGTTGGGTGGCTCTGATCTGACTGGACTTGGTTCTTTGTTGTGGGTTAGACTAATTCTGGATCTATTGAATTTATTCTGGTTACCAGGCTGTGGGAAGCAGCTATCATAGTGATGGCAGAGGGCTAAACAAGCAGAAACACACAATGTATCCTCAGTTAAGAGTCAGACCTGGCAAATTCTCATTTCTGCTGCATTTCTTTGGCTAACAGAGGTCACATGGCCAAGTCAAAAGTCAAGGTGAAGAAGTACATTCCACCTCTAGTGGAAGGAACTGCAAACTCACAGAAGAGAGCAAATGAAGGGAAGGGTGCATAATTGAGACTAATGCTCAAATCTAACATGCAGAAAATATTGTTTTGAAATAACTCTCCTGAAAAAGAGAGACATAATTGAAGAACTATGAAAATGGAAACAGATTTTACGTAAGTTTAGTACTGAATCAAAGTAAAGTAGTGTACTACATTTGTAATGGAAAATCAAAGATTAGTATATTCAGCATAGCTTTTATATGCATAATGCTAAAACGTCAGTGAAATATTGTGGATCACGACTGTGATTCTTCTTGAAGGATGTATATACTCCATACACAATATATAGATGTGTAACAGATGATGTCATAATAGTATATATAAAGCCATCTTACCATTGTTGCATCTTAATTAGAGAAACAAGATATGTATAAAATTGACATTTAAAATAGATTTTTAACTGAAAGTGTTTGTTTCTGTGCATTTTTATTCACTTATATACTATGTAGCAGTGGGTGATCATGTGGCTTTGTGCCAAGGATAAGAAGGGGACACTGATGTTGTTTCTGTTTGTTCAGTCTAGTGCATATATGAAAGGACAGAGGCATAGGCTCCAAAATACAAGCTGAAGAAAAAGTAAAATAAAAGTAAAATAGTGTTCTTATGACGTAACAATTATTTCATAACCACTTATTATCTAAGACCAGTCAGTACTTTGCTCACTTTGGTTAGGAATGATTTTATACTCCTGAATGGATGGAGCCTCCTCATTTAACAATACTATCAAGTAACAAAAGAAGAGAAATATTTCTCTCATTTCCAGATCTTTCCAAACCCTAAAATTGCCAGTCCTTCCAAATTCACAAGGACTGAAAATTTTACCCTTTCTTTTAGTACCTGCTATCTTTCCATGAAAGGAAAACATTATGCTACAACTGTATAACAATATGTAGTATTATAGTTATACCAGTAGCAAAAGCCAATAAGTTAAAAAATGATAAAATTACAGAAAACATATATATAAAATTATATATATAAGTTTATATACATATAAATAAGATTTATATAAATAAATACTAACTATATAAATTTACATATTTTATTTATAAAATAAATATATTTCATTTATACATATAATTACCTTAAATATAATTTCTTTAAGCATTTGATTGTTAAAGACTGACTAAAAAGTAAGTTTTAATTTTATTTTGCCAAGTATAAGAAAGTTCTATTTTTTTGTCAGTCTGATATATTTTATGTGCTGCTATGTTTGTTTTATGATTATTTTAAATCATTTTAAATATTTTGAGCACTATAAAATATTTTATGTTGTTATGTAAAACTTAGTCTATAACCTAGATCATTTAAAAATGTTAACTGCCTTAACATTCAGGTGGTTAAAATTCTCCCCTTGGTAGCACAAAATACTCCTAATTTTATCATAGATATTAATAGATGAAAATGAATGTTTTATAAGGAAATTGAGCTGTTAAAATATTCAGCAATGTGCAAGTTACCATTGCGTGAAGATAAGAAACCTGATTAAGAGAATTAGTAACTGGTTATTCAACTTCTACATTTCTGTTATTCTAATTTTATATTTGTAATACACTTTACAGTAAGTGCATTACAATTAAAAATGTAGAAAATGTTTATCCATTTTGCACTTTAAATCATCTCAGATCATAATGAAGGTACATGTACCATGCTTATTCAGGTAAGCACTGGGGAGTCATTGAGAGATTTTCAGCAGAATGATGTGGTTGAATTTACATTTTACCTAGGTTGCTTGACAGCTAAGTGAGAGATTTCTTTTTCTCTTAGATTTCTTATTTTTCTTAAAATATTAATATTTCTTATTAATATTTTTAAAACTCCTTGACTTTTGAAAATAATTAATAGACTTAATATTTTAGTTTTAGGTTTACAAAAATATTGAGTGGGAATTACACAGAGAGTTCCCCTATACTCCCTGTCCGCACACAACCACAACATCCTGCACTAGAGTGCTACTTTTGTTACAATTATCCTACTTTGACACACAATTAGTACCTAAAGTCCATAATTCCCATTGAGTTCTATGGATTTTGACAAATGTAAAATGACATAAAGCATACCCACCATTGTAGTACCATACAGAGTAGTTTCATTCCCTAAAAATTCTCTGTGCTCCGCCTGTTCACCAGTTTCTCCCACAATCCCTATCAATTACTGATCTTTTACTGTCTCAATAGTTTGGCATTTTCCAAAATGCCTTATAATTGGAATAATATGGTATGTAGCCTCTTTAAATTGGTTTGTTTCACTTAGTAATAAGAATTTATATTTTCTCCATGTCTTTTCACGGTTGGTAGCCCTTTTCTTTCTAGTGCTGAATAATATTCTATTATCTGGATGTACCACAGTTTTTTATCCACTCATTAACTGAGGAACATCTTGGTTGTTTACATTTGGTGTTTACAAATAAAACTGCTATAAACGTCTATGTGCAGGATTTCATGTAGATATAACTTTTCCATTCATTTGGGTAAATACCAAGGATCATGATTGCTGTATCATATAGTAAAAGAATGTTTAGCTTGGTAAGAAACTTTCAGATATCTTCCAAAGTACTGTATCATTTTGCATACCCACCAGCAATGTTCCTGTTATTCCACATCCATGCCTGCATTTGGTATTGGCAGTGCTTTGGATATGGGTCATTCTAATGGGTGTCTAATGGTATCTCATTGTTCTTTTAATATGCAACTTCCTAATGGCCTATGATATGGAGCAGTTTTTTCTGTGCTCACTTGCCATTATATATCTTCTTTGAAGCAAAATCTGTTCAGGTTTTTTGCCATTATAAAGTCAAATTCTTTGTTTTCTTGTCATTGAGTTTTTAATTTCTTGTGTATTTTTTTGGGGGGGGAGGAAGGCAGGAAGGGAGGGAAGAAGGACGGTAGGGAGGAAGGAAGGGATGAAGGAAGGAAGGAAGGGAGGAGGCGGGGAGGGAGGGAAGAAGGATGGTAGGGAGGAAGGAAGGGATGAAGGAAGGAAGGAAGGAAGGGAGGAAGCGGGGAGGGAGGGAGGGAGGGAAGGGAAGGAAGGAAATCAAGCAATGAGAGAGACATTTCCGACTTGGATCTAGAGGTTTACAAGTTGATTTCTTTTTTTTTTGAGAGAAGGAAAGAAAAAAAAAATAAGTAAAGGAGAGGAAGAGAAAGAGGAAGAGAAAGAGGGAGAGTAAATGGAAATATTGCTTTATTTTGAAAAAAATTGAGTATTAATAATGGCCAATCAATGTTTCATTTAAACTTATGGGTAGGTGTGATGTGGTATTGACAAGAATGTATATTTTGTGTATTTGAAGTGGAGAGCTCTATGAATATTTATTAAGTTTACTTGTTCCGGATCTGAGTTCGAGTCCTTGATATCCTTATGAATTTTCTGTCTCATTGACTCTAAGTCTTGTATCTGGGTGTTAGGATCGTTAGCTCTTGTTGTTGCATTGATCCTTTTACCACTATATCTTTGTTGCTTTAAAATCTATTTTCTCCGATACGAGAATTACAACTCCTGCTTTTTATTTATTTATTATTTATTTTTGCTCTCCATTTGGTTGGTAAATCTTTCTCCATCCCTTTGTTTTGAGTCTTCGTGTATCCTTGCATGTGAAACTGGTCTGGATGTAAAATGCCATTGGGTTTTGGCTGTGTCTTTTGATTGGGGGATTTAGTCAATTTAAATTTAGGGTTACTGCCATTTGATGTTGACTGGCTGTTTTATCCATTCGTTGGTGTAAATTCTTCTTTATGTTGGTGCTCTTTACTTTTTGGTGTATTTTTAGAAAGGCTAATACTGGTTGTTTCTTTCTGTGTGTAATGCTTCTTTCAGAAGCTCTTGTAAAGCAGGCCTGGTGGTAATAAAATCTCCGTGTTCTTGCTTGTTCATAAAAGATTTTATTTTTCCTTCAGTTGTGAAGCTTAGTTTGGCTGGATATGAAATTCTGGGCTGAAGGTTCTGTTCTTTGAGAATGTTGAATATTGGCCCCCACTCTCTTCTGGCTTGTAGAGTTTCTGCTGAGAGATCTGCTGTAAGTCTGATAGGCTTGCCTGTTTGGGTAACATGACCTTTCTCTCTGGCTGCCCTTAGTATTTTCTCCTTCGTTTCAACCCTGGTGAATCTAACGATTATGTGCCTTGGGGTTGCTCTTCTTGAGGAATATCTTTGTGGTGTTCTCTGTATTACCTGGGGTTGAATTTTGACCTGCTTTGCTAGTTTAGGAAAATTTTCCTGAATAATATCCTGAAGGGTATTTTCCAGCTTGGATTCATTCTCTCCGTCACATTCAGGTACACCTATCAAACGTAAATTTGGTCTTTTCACATAGTCCCACATTTCTTGGAGACTTTGCTCATTCCTTTTTATCCTTTTTTCTCTAATCTTTTCTTCACGTTTTATTTCATTAAGTTGGACTTTGACCTCTGATATCCCTTCTTCTGCTTGAACAATTCGAGTGTTTAAACCTGTGCATACTTCTCGGAGTTCCTGTATTGTATTCTTTAGTTCCATTAATTCACTCATACTCCGCTCTAAGTTGTCTATTCTCAATAGGATTTCATCAAACCTTTTTTCAAAGTTCCTAGTTTCTTTATGTTGGGCTACAACATGGTCTTTTAACTCACCGAAGTTTCTTATTATCCATTCCTTGAAGAGTGATTCTGTCATTGGGATGCGCTCGTTCTCCATCAAGCCTTGTTCCATTGTTGATGTGGAACTGTGATCATCTTTAGAGGGAGAGGCGTTCTGATTTTGAGTATTCTCAGCTTTTTTACGCTGGTTTCTTCCCGCCATTGTAAATTTATCCTCCTGTCTCTTTGAAATTACCAACTTTCAGATTAGCTCTCCTGAGTGGGCGTCCAGGTTGTTAGTTCCCAGGGCCAGAGCAGCGGCGTTAAAACTGATGGTGCTTTTCTGCCCAGGGTTCTCCTGTCGGGCTTCCTTCTTGTGTTGGTAGTAAGCAACTCTGCCTTCCTGGGGCTCCAAACCTCGGTCAGAAGGGAAACCGGTCCTGTTTACTCTGCACCGAGCGCTCCCGCGCCGAGGTGCCGTCATAGCCGCTGCTGGGCTCTGGTGTCCTGCTGGGGACCCGGGCTGGTCTCCGAACCTGTTTACTTTGCTCCGAGAGCTGCCACGCCAAGGTGCCAGCGGAACCGCTGCACCGGCCACGAGAGTCGCGCTGGCCACCCGTGTGTTTCCTCCACTGGGGGATCTCCTGCTCCGTGAGCGACCAGAATTTGTCTGAAAGTGTGGTGTCCTCTAGTTCTCCTCGCCTTCCCTGAGAGCTGCAATCCCTGGATGTTAGCGATCGGCCATCTTGGATCCTCTCCTCTTGTGTATTTTTTATAACAGACCTTTATCAGACGTGCCCTTTGCAAATACTTTCTTGCAGTCTGGGGCTTGTCTTCCCACTCCCTTGACAGTATCTTTTGAAGAGTTAAGTGGATAATTTTAATTAAGTCCATATATATGAAGTATTTTTTTCTAGGATTGTACCTTTGGTGTTTTATTAAAAAGGCATACCCAAGTTGACATAATTTTTCTATGTTATCTTCAAGGAGTTTTATAGTTTTGGTTTTCACATTTAGGGTCATGATTCGTTTTAAAAGTATTTTTTATGAAGGATCTAAAGTCTGTGACAAGATCTATATATTTTTTTTTTTTTTTGTAAATGTCCATTTGTCCCAGCACCATTTGTTGAAAAGACTATTTTTGATCCCTTTTATTGTCTTGGTTCTTTGTCAAAAAATCAGTTACCTATACTTATGTGAGACTATTTCTGGGTTTTCTGTTCTGTTATATTAATCTATTTGTCTGTTCTTTCACCACATGTCTTGATTACTGTGGCTTTAAAATAAGTTTTGAGTCAGGTATTGTTTGTCCTCTAACTTTGTTTTTCTTTGCAATATTATTTTGGCTATTTTGGGTCTTTTGCCTCTCTAAGTAAATATTAGAATCAATTTGTTGATATAGAGAAAATAGCTTGCTAGAATTCCAATTGGGATTACATTGAATCTATAGATCAAGTTAGAAGGAACTGACATCTTGACAATATTGAGTCTTCCTATCCATGCACATGGAACATATCTCCATTTAATTCTTTGCTTTCTTTCATTATTTGTGTACTTTTCCTCATATATATGTATTTTATTTTATTTATTCTGAAGTATAAATAAATGGTAATGCGTTTTTAATTTCAAATTCCACTTACTTGTTGATGGTATATATAAAGCATATGACTTTTGATTTTAAACTTATATTCAGCATTTTTGCTATAATTGCTTGTTGGTTTTAGTAGGATTTCTTTTGTGAATTCTTTTGGATTTCTACATAGATGATCATGTCATCTGTGACCACAGGCAGTTTTCTTTCTTTCTTCCCAATCTGTATGTTTTTTATTTCCTTTATTGATTTAGCTAGGAATTCTAGTACCATGTTGAAAAGCACTGCTGAAAGGAAGTGTCCTTTGTCTTCTTCCTAATCTTGGAAGTGAAACTTAAAAGTCTCTCACAATTAAACACAGTGTTAGCTGTATTATCTTATAGATCTTTTATATCAACTTGAGGAAATTCCCCTTAATGTCTAGTTTGTTGGAGAGTTTTTGTTATACATGGGTGTTGCATTTTCTCAGATATTATATGGGTGTTTCATCCTTGGATATGATCACTTGATTT
Organism: Callithrix jacchus; assembly: GCF_049354715.1. Classification (NCBI taxonomy): domain Eukaryota; kingdom Metazoa; phylum Chordata; class Mammalia; order Primates; family Cebidae; genus Callithrix; species Callithrix jacchus. Next base: position 104,002,277 of record NC_133505.1, read on the forward strand.
TTCTTCTTTAGCCCATTGATGTGATAGAGTACATTAACTGATTTTCTAACGTAGAATCGGCCTTGTATGCTTAGGATAAAACCCACTTGTTCTAGGTGCATCATTCTTCTTATACATTGATTTGATTTGCTGTTATTTTCTGAGGCAATATTAGGGTTTTGGCACATATGTCCATGAGAGATACTGGTCTGCAGGTTCTTTCTTGTAATGACTTTCTCTGGTTTTGATATTAGGGTACTGCAGGCCTCATAGTCCTTGGTAGAAATTACTCCCTCTGCTTCTATCTTCTGGGAGAGACTGTAGAGAACTGGTGAAATTTTTCCTTAGTTATTTGATAGCATTCATCATCAAATCCATCTCAGCCTGGTGGTTTCTGTCTTAGAAGATATGAACTGATTCAATTTCTTTAAACAGATACAGGCCTATTCAGAGATATTGAATTTTTTCTTGTGCGAGTTTTGGTATTTTGTGTCTTTCAATAATTTGGTCTATTAAATCTAGGTTATCAAATTCGTAGGCATAGATTTGTTCATAATATTTCCTTATGATCCCTTTATGTTCATGGAATCTGTAGTAGTGTATATTCTTTGATTAGTTAGTCTTGCTAGAGGCATATAAATTTTTTAGATCTTTTTGAAAAACATCTATTGTTTTGTTCTTTTTCTCTACTTATGTAATGTTTTAAATTTTATTGATTTCTGATCTATTTTTATTATTGATTTTTTCTGCTTATTTTGAACTAATTTGTTCTTTTTTCTGTAATACTATATTATAAGCTTAGATCATTTATTTTAGAAATTTTCTTTGCTAATATACTTATTCAGTGCTATAAATTTCCCTCTAACCACTGTTTTTGCTAAATATTACAAATTTTGATAACTTGCATCTTCATTTTCATTTAGTTCCAATTTTTTGAAAATTTCTCTTAAGATTTCTTCTCTGACCCATGTGTTATGCAGAAGTATGTTGTTTAATCCCCAAGTCTTTGAATATTTTCCTTGTATCTTTTTGTTATTAATTTCTAGTTTAATTATATTTCAGTCTGAGAGAAGACATTGTATAATTTCTTTTATTTTAAATTTTTCAGAGTGTTTTTCATGCCCCAGAATGTTGTCTGTATTGGTCAGTATTTCACATGAGCTTGAGAAGAATCTGCTGTTCTTGAGTGAAGCAGTCTATAGATGTCAATAATACCCAGTTGCTTGATGATACTGTTAAATTCAACTATGTCCGTAAGATTTTCTGCTTCTTGAATTTGTCCATTTCTGATACAAAGGTGTTAAATTTTTCAACTATAATAATTCATCTATCTCTCCTTATTTGTCTCTCAGTTTTTGCTTCTTAAATTTTCATGCTCTGTGTTTAGGAACATGGGCATTAAGGATAGTTATGTCATGTTATGTTGTTGTTGTTATGACTGTTGACTCCTTTAAAATTATGCAATGACACTTTTTATGTCTGATAACTTTCCTTCTTAAGGCATGCTTAAGAAGAACATAATCCCCTAGCATATTTAAAAATTATTTATTTTCCCCTCTTCCTGCCGAAAGCACAGGGATTTCTTCTCTAATAGTCACTGAAAGAACCTGGTAAGATTCCTGGAGGTAGAGCTAATGTGTGACCCCCTTTAAGAAGGGGTTACCATGGATTTTTTAACTCTTAAGACTTGTTCACACTGAGCATCCAGTAGTTTATTAGTTACAGTTCTGGCTTTTCTATCCTATTACTGGTTCTCATGCTTGTTTATTTCATGGGTTTATACTCAGGTAAATTGTATTTTTCTATATTTGTCTAACTGTCACTCCAACTTGGGGGCAGTGGTTTGTTCTATGACCTCCCTTCTGTGACTGATTTAAGGAGAATTGTTGATCTTTAATTTTGTTTAGCTTCTCACTTGTCAAGAAGGAGGGATGACTTCTATGTGTTTTACATGCAGAACTAGAAGTCAGAAGCCCTGAATTTTAGTAGTATTCTGAAAGGCTAATGTGTTTAGTTTTAAACAAAAAAGAAAATGTAGAAAATGACAGACCATTATTTTATGTATTTTGTCAACATGTATTTCCAGTAATAGATTACAGTTGAGCAGACCAAAAAAAGTGTGATTTTTACAAAAGGGTCATATTAAAAGACTGTTAGGAATTGGTTATAGATAATCCTCTCTGCAAATTTTGTAATTTATTCTATTCCAGTAACTGTGGTTATAGTTGAATAGACTTTAAGTGATGATCTAATTGTTTTAAAGTAGTTGCAGGTAAATTGAAATAAATTATATATGAAAACATTATATCATAGAAAAGGAAAACAAACAAAAACGTCTCTGAAAGAAGCTGTTTAGGAGAAGGAGTTTTACCTTTCCATTTTGTCCTTTGTTTTGATTTATCCAAACAGAGTGCCATAATGAATCCTCCTCAGGTCTCAACTGATAGAAGATTAATATTCAAGGTTCACCAGTACACCTTATGGTAGGTGACTTCATAAAACATAGTTCAATGTCATATTGAAAGCTGGAGACAATTTTGTTGTTGCTGTTGGTAGACTTCAACTGATGTATTATCTATTACAAGAGAACTTCTAGATGGATTTGCATCCAGTTGTTACAGGAAGTTTGTCCTAGATATACCTTTAAAAATAATCAATACTACTATTCCAGCTTCCGTGTAAAATTGTCCAGACAGATATAAGTAAAATTTGTTTTCAAAATCTCTAGCACATTTAAAGAATATCCTCCAGCCTTCATAGTGCTGCCTTCCAGCTCTTAATAATCTTTAGTGCCAAATTCCAGCTGTAAAGAAAGTTAACTAAATGCCTGAACTGAATTAATTCTATGATGTTTACCGTAATTTTTCTGAGTACTTCTGTGGACAGAAGGCTGCAATCCTTGGAGGCCATGTAAAGAATCTTTGACAACCAAAGATAATTTTCATTTTTCAAGTTTGTTTGTTAATGTCCAGGTAAGAGCGTTGAGTCATCAGATTATCTTGGACTCAAATCCCGATTCTCCCATTTTTCTGCTAATGTAACTGTGAACAAGTGATCTAGTATTTCAGAGCCTCAGTTTTGTCACTTGTAAAATGGAGATAATTATTACAAACTTAGCAGATTGGTGAAAAGATGAAAGAGAAAACACATGTGAACTGCTAAGATGTTGCATGTAGTACAGAGAGCATATAGTAAGCATTCCTAAATACAGTAGCTTCTGTGGTTGCATTTATTAATATTATTTGATTACTTCATTTATTAAAAATTTGACAAACATTATGTACATTCAGTGTTACAATCACTCTATTAACTGTTTAATATCATCTTGTGCTGCTGAATTAGATTAAATTTATATAGTTCTATTTTTATTTTATCGAAAATTGTTCCTGATCCTATTTCACCTCCACACACAGGCTACTAACTTCAGTAATAAGCCAATCATGATAAATATTACTTATTTTAAAAAATCAAAAGAAATAACATTTATTTTCTTTTATGGCCCTACTGTGGATAGCTAACTTAAAAATGGATCTTCTTTCTCTCTCAACTTAAACATTTTTCTTTACCTTCTTTTAAGCAAATGATTTCAGTTTAACTTAGTGGAGAACATGCATGCTTTGATCTCAGGCCGAATTAGTTTTCAGTCTTAACATTGCTACTTATTAGCCCAGGAACTTAGATTATTATGAACCTCTCTGAATTTTGGCTTTCTCAGCTTTTCCAGACATAATGGGAATATCTGAGAATGGATGTGAAACTTAAATAAAATACTGTTACCTAGTTTAGTATCTGACACTGAGTAGGTTCTCAATAAATGATATATTCATGAAATGGATTAAAATCAGGCACAAGTTTTAATCTGAAAGTGTCATTTATACTTTAACTTTTCATTTGGAGTCTTATTTTGACAAGTCTCACAATTTTTAAAAATCACTTTTGTTAAAGACATTGCCTATTAGAAGAACATCATACTACATAATTTTAGAACTCTTTGTCACATGAAGCCTTTATGGAAAACATTTAAGGAAAATTTTAAATGGAAATCAGGTGTCAGAAGTTTAATTAGAAAAATTCATGCCTTATACATGGGACTAATGTAGACTATGGCAAGCTGCTTAATTGTTGATTCTAAGGCTATTTTTACATTGTCAACATTCTATTTAGTAATCTTGGGGGAAATAGCGTCAAAAGCAGACAAAGAAAAATGTTTCACTTTCCTGCAGCTGATTCCCGTGATTGCCTGACGTTTAGTTACATTTGGGCATCTGTCTCAGGAACTTCCATTGTCTGCAACCATATGCAAACTGAAGTGTGCATTGGGGTATAGACATGTGGACAGAATTTACACTTAGATATGCCATCTAACAGCAGCGGGAGAAGCTGGACAAGCCTAAGATACTTCATACAGTCCATTTAATGAACTGTTACTTTATTATTTTGTAAAGCTTCTATAATGCACATTTATGATATAAAAAGTGCCTTGCATACTGCTTCATTGGAAGGGGACCTCATTTAGATTAACCTGTGACTTCAACAGCAGGTGGTAGAATGAACCAACTGCTTCAATTACTGCTTTTGCGCATGACTTTCATGTGTTGCTAAGATTATCAGAGGAACCTGATTACCTCCCCTTAGACACTATTGTTGGCACGATGATTAAGTTGTTATTTTTTTTTTTAAGACTGGAAACCTAAAAAGCTTTTTGGCATGAGGCAAAAGCACTGTGTATAGAGATCAGTAAGATAGTGTGTATCATTGCCCTGTAGCTTATCTCCACATATACAGCTCCCTGGTGGATCCCTATGATAAACATTATTGGAACAATTAGCTGCTGCTGACACAGAATCCAGACACAATAGCCATGGCCAGCAGCACAGAGCCAAAAATTATGGAGCCAAAAACCATAAAAAGCAACACCAAGCTAGTCTCCCCATTCAACTGCTGTCATAAAACCCTCCCAGTGCTATGTTTGCATAGCTGGCTTCAACGATATGGCACTGTTAACACAAAAGAAGAAGCTGCAGCACTTGTCTTTGTTTAGCTGAAATTACAAGTCATTGAATTAGTATGTCATCTTTATTGTGCTGTCATGCAGCGGAGGTGAGGAAGGCTCCGTAATGGATGGGAGAGTTTGATGGCCTGAAAGACAGGCTCACAGATGGTTGTCGATATAAAACAGTTTTCCCCCCCTTTAAAAAAAAAGGAAGAAAGAAAGGGGGAGAAAAGGCAGAAAGCCTGCTTGGAATGGATCCTTGCTTATTTGTGGTATGATACCAAGGAATATTCATATCAGTTTCAAAATTAAGAACTTTGGTTGCCTAGAGTATGCAACAAAGGCATAGAATGCAAACATTCCTGAGGAATGCTTGTAGCTTAAACAAAAGTGTTGAAACAGTTTAGCTTCTTAGAAAGCTGGTTGTTATTGTTGTTATTGTGGGGGGAAGCTTCTCTTATAATACTTCTAAACAATTGGAAATTATTAGATAATATGAATGAGAAGGGCTAACAGTGTTTTAGAAAGTTTAAAAATAAAAAGTGAGAACTTTGACTATTTTTTCTTATTATGAGAAATGTAAAGTTCTGCACTTGTGCATATTTTCATTGAGAATACTAAACAGTTAATAAGAGATAATTTGGGGTGAATTTGACTTCAGGCATATTTTTAATTTAGTGCTTTCTTGCCTAACTTGCTGCTTCTCTATAGTTTTAGTCTTATTGACAGCATGTAATTGGAGAACTATATTAGAACTATCTATTGAAAATCAATGAAATGAGACACTAAATTTTATTTTTAAAAGACAAAAAGTTTTATCTCATTTGACATGATTATTTAAAAGTTTTACCTAAATAAAGGTATTATTCTGAATTTACTTCTTTCACAGAGAAAGCACTCTGTGTCCTAGCATTTCATTTCAGGTGGGACTCTCATCCACCAAATACTCATAGCAATGCTTTAATTAAAGAGGAAACCAGTTACATCTAAGAGTGTATAGAATTTTTAATGTACTTATAATTCTTTGGGGGTTTTTTTCTTGTGGACAAGAAAAAACACATGAAAACTTCAGAAAGTAATTTTCTATTGTAAAATTGAGACAGGTATTTGGAAATATATGAAAATCTCATTGCACTCCAGCCTGGGTAACAAGAGCAAAACTCCATCTCAAAAAAAAGAAAAAAAAGAAAAGAAAATCTCAAATGGAAAAAATACACCAGTGACTATATTATTTTAAAAATATACTTGTTCCTAGCTAAGAAAATCATAAGGGATGAAATTCAAGGATTGAATAATGGCAGAACATAGCTCTTTACGAAACTGCCTATTTTCAAATGTGAGCAAAAAAGCTTTCTAAGTATTTCTAAAGTAAGACTTCAGTGTCTTTAGAAAAAGCTGTATGAAGGAGAATTAAAGAATTAAATCCCTTGAGATCTTAAGTTTATCTCTGTTTTTGCAGCAATATTATTGAATATATAAACTTCTAGTTTACTTTTGTTTTGTCTTTATTTGAGGATTTTGATGCTGATTCTTACAGTTTGTTATGACAGGTAGCTTCTTCGGGGGGAAACATTGTTAGTGCTTGTGTGAGTTGGGGACATGGGGAAAAGAATGTGGATATATGGTTCGTCATATCTGGGTTTGAATCTTGGCTCTGACATCTGTTAGCTAAATAACCTCGACATCTGTTAGCAATATAACCACTTGGCCTCTGAGTTTCTTATTTGTAAATATGAGTGAGGATAAGTAGACAGAGTAAAGATAAGGGCAACAAGTGACCAGGCCACAGCATGGGAGTGAATTTTCATAGGTGCGAGGTTGCAAGATGTAACTCACTGTCTCATTGTCCTGTGTCAAAAGTATTACACCAGTGTAAAGGCAAGGACTGACAGATCCAGATCCTGGAAAAGGAGGCTTACATTGAGGTTTGGGCACAGAAAAGTATAAGGTCAGAGCAGAACCGACAGAATACAGCTCGTTGCGTCCTGTCAGGTCTAAGGAAAGAAGGCTCCCCCAAATCTGTCCAACTAGCACTAGATCTAGTGCCCAGAGGCTGGGCTGAGGATCAAGAAGTCTCAATTCTTGGTAGAGAAGAATTTGTGATCACAAAGCCAGGCAAGTCATTAGGGTTACTATCATTTACAACTTAAAATAACTGAGCCAGTTAAGTAAAGATATTGATAGGGGTGAAGTAGGAAGATGGAGAACAAAGTGCAAACACTAAAGAATTAAGGTTTTCCCTCTAAGGATAAGAATTAAAAGAAGGGGAAGTTTAGGACAGCCAGGATAAATCCAGTTATGATTAAGCCATGAGTTGCTTAACCTTGTATTGCTAGAAATATCTTCTTTCTTTCTTTTTTTAAATCCAAATAGGGCAGGGTCTGCTCTGGCAGCCACTACAGAGATTTAAATCCCCCTAGTCCAGGATTTCTCATGCCAATGGCTGCTTGGTTACAAACATGGTGTCTAGAACACGCAGTTTATTGGGTTGTGTAAGAGATTTTAGGAGTTTCATTCCCACTATTGCTGAAACATCTTCATTTGTACTATGTCCCTCAAATATTTCTGTGAAGTCAGAAAGATTTTATTTTCTCTTTTTTTTTTTTTTTTTTTTTTTTTTGAGACAGAGTCTTGCTCTGTCACCAGGTGCCAGGCTGGAGTGCAGTGGCAGGATCTCTGCTCACTGCAACCTCCGCCTCCCAGGTTCAAGCAATTCTCCTGCCTCAGCCTCCTGAGTAACTGGGACTACAGACGCACACCACCACGCCCAGCTAATTTTTGTAGTTTTAGTAGAGATTGGGTTTCATCATGTTGGCAAGGATGGTCCCGATCTCTTGACCTTGTGATCCGCCACCCTGGCCTCCCAAAGTGCTGGGATTACAAGTGTGATCCACCACGCCCAGCCTATTTTCTCTTTTTTTTTGAAACAAGGTCTCACTCTGTTGCCCAGGCTGGAGTGCAATGGCATGATCATGGCCAGATGATTCTCCCACCTCAGCCTGGGAAAGACTTTTAATAAAAAATTAGGCATAATCAAAATATTTTTTAAAAAATGCAATGACCTCAGAATTACTTCTTTTCTAATTTACAATTTACAAATCTAGTGATAATATATATGAAAGGTATGGTAAACCAAAGAAGTCAATGTATTTGTAGTACTTATTACCATCTCACTGAAACTGTACAGAAGAGTGAAAAAGATCTAGTAGTTACATGTTGACTTGAACTTATATAAAGATGTAAGTGAAAGAGATAAGGTTTACCTGTTAATTCGTATTGAGAGGAGACGGTGCTAAAGGTAAAGGGCCCATGAGATGGCAAGGGGAGAAAGGGATATAAGATGTAGTTGGGGGGAAGCTCAAGAGAGCTAAGATGAATTATTGTTTTCAGCATTAACCATAGTACAAAGACAAAATTACCTGGTGTTTATTGGTGTCCAAATCATTTTGTTATGTATCTTCTTTCTCTATTCTTTGATTTCATTCTTTTCATAACTTTTAAATTCATTTATTGGAGAGTACTAGAATAAAGCCAATGAACAAGAAAGGATATTTGTTCATCAAAGGGGACTCTTTTTTAAATGTCTCACAGACACATATTTTTATTCTGCTGTTCTAAAGTTATCCTAGAATAGTGTTCCAATGTTTAGGTCAGAGGGTCATATATTTTATAATATAAGCTGATTTTAGCTTAAACATCCTTTTCCCCCACTTTTACTTGCAGCCTGCAACTTGTTCTTTTCAAATAAATGTCACTTTTTTTTTTTTTTTTTTGAGACGGAGTTTCGCTCTTGTTACCCATGCTGGAGTGCAATGGCACGATCTCTGCTCACTGCAACCTCCGCCTCCTAGGTTCTGGCAATTCTCCTGCCTCAGCCTCCTGAGTAGCTGGGATTACAGGCATGCGCCACCATGCCCAGCTAATTTTTTGTATTTTTAGTAGAGACGGAGTTTCACCGTGTTGACCAGGATGGTCTCGATCTCTTGACCTCGTGATCCACCTGCCTTGGCCTCCCAAATTGCTGGGATTACAGGCATGAGCCACCGCGCCCGGCCCCTGAATAAATGTCACTTAATGTGTTTAAACTGCCTTTGGCTCCCTGCTCTTCCCTTTTTTTCCTGGGCCCTGTATTTTGCTTAACCTGTGTGATTGAAAGAATTGAATGATAATTTTAACAATTATGTGTTAACATCCTAGTGTTATAACCTCGTCAAACTCAACTGAAATATATTTAGCAATTATTTTAATAAGCAATGCTCATATGTGATTTTATCATTTCATTTTTATTCATCAAATGTATAAACAATAATTGAATACATCCTTGTCCATTGTAAAATTGAATTCAGGTTTTCAGGCTTGGCTTGTGTATGTGTCTCCATGATTCTAACTTTTTCTTGTTTTTCATCTCTGTATTTTCTCTCTCTTGCCTCCTCTGGTTTCATTCTAATGCAGATGAATGCTGGCAAATCTATCACAGATAATTTTCTATCTCCAACCTCACTTTTATCATTAAATATTAGATTAATAACAATCACAACCGGGCAGAGTGGCTCATGCCTGTAATCCCAGCACTTTGGGAAAGCGAGGCAGGTGGATCACAAGGTCAGGAGTTCAAGACCAGCCTGGCCAACATAGTGAAACCCCATCTCTACTAAAATTACAAAAATTATGGTGCTGGGCATCTGTAATCCTAGCTACTCAGGAGGCTGAAACAGAATTATTTGAACCTGGGAGGAAGAGATTACAGTGAGTCAAGATTGTGCTACTGCACTCCAGCCTGGTGACAGAGCGAGACTCCATTCCAAAGTCTCGCTCTGTCACTCAATTAGTATTCCTGACCTAAGATTTTCTTTAGGTCAGGAGTCACTGACTCTTTCTTAATCCCTCTGTGTAAGCTGTGAAACTATAATTATCCTACAACCTAATATATTGAGGAGCAACACCACAGAAAACATAACTTTTATTTGGAAAATGTAACAGACATTGTCCACTGAGATTCTCTGCTAATGCTTCATACACAGTATGTCCAAAACACCTCCTATGTCCCTCCTAAACCAGTACCCCCTTCTCCTTCTGCTTGGAGCCAGTCAAGAGTTGAGTCTTCAGAGTCACGTGTTATTCCTTATTTTCAATCATCTGCCACATTCAGTAGAATCTAACTCTACAGTTTGAATAATTTCTCTTTATCATTAATTTTCACACTATTAATCTTCTTAATGGAGCCTTCAAACTTCTTGTCTAGGCACTGAAACCAGACTTCTGAAGAGTTTCCCCAACTTTAACTTCTCATTTTCATTTAACATCTCATCTTTCCTTCTCAAAAGATTCAAAGACTTCTTATCCCTCATAAATTCAAGATATGATACTCTGCCTGGCACTCAGGGTCTTCTGTATCATAACCAGTTTAATCCCCTCCCTGCAAATTCCTTGAACAGAGCCTGTATTTTCATAAGCCTTCCCTTTTCATTAAATCATCCTCACCCATAAAATCCATTTCAAATGCCATCCCCTTTTCTGACTTTCTGAGTACAGTGTCATCTTTTCTTCTGTGAATATCATCCCCTTGCATTTTGTAACTGTTCAATAGTCCTAATTATATTATACATATATGGTAATTATTTATGCCTTCTTTTTTCCACCAACTTTGTAGATTGTCTTATCCCATCTTTCTCCACCAACTTTGTTCGATTTGACTTTAAGCTCTTCTTGAGCCAGATCTGGCCTATTTATCTTTGTATTTCCAGAACATATTATTGCAGTTCCTCAATCATACTGAAAAATAATTATCATATTTGATGGAAAGCAAGTACTTGAAACTTATTGTTTCTTCACTGTTTGTCTTAGTAGGTACTTCTCCAAATACCATATAGAATTACAACGAATTGAATTCTAAGGATCTCAGCCAGCTTAATTAAATTGTGGAATGTGTCACTTTTCAAAATGATAAAATGAATGATGTCTTATAATCCTGGATTGACTATTGGAACTTGCATTCTGTGTGCCAATCTTTGGGTTCACATTTTGGGATCTGAAGTTTTCTATGTGAGGATAGTGTAAAGTGGCAATGGGATTAAAAATTAGCAGGTAATTTTTAATAGCTATATGCTCTGGTATAATTCTTAAATTACAGAGATGGCTCCTCATTTTGCATTGAGAGCAACTGAAAAAATAATTAATGGCTCTGACATCAAGAAAATCTGAGTTTTATATGACTGTTCCTTAATTGAGGGCAAAGGACGCAAGGTCTAAATCTCTGCCTGGGAGTGAAGCTCAAAAATACCTTTGTTTATCAGGCTGTGCTTCAACCAACCAGACTCACTGAAATGGAGGGAGGAGCAAGGGTATTTACAGCACTTGGAAAGGCCTTATTCACCCCCTGACTTTACACTCAGCTAAACTTAGAAATGCAATTGGTTTATTTTGTATAAATAAGCAAGAATGCTGGAAGAAACTAAATATCTTCATAAAACAAAACATTATGATACCAGAAACCCTTAGGAATAGCACTAATGCTTTTAAATGAAGGTTTTATTTGTCTCAGAGCTGCAAAAAGGAGTCACTAATGAGATGTCATTTAAATTCTAACACCTGTTTAATGGCAGTTTTTCTCTATCCCCAAAGAGTAACTGTTTATGAATGTTTGCAGTTTTCCAAGTGTATCTACAAGAATTGTTTTTTCATAAACAGTGTGATGCCTTTTTCCTCATAGGCTTCATTCACTGTTACAACATATAATGAAAATTGTTGGTTGTGGCATTTTTGTATTACATGGGTTTCAAAGATAGTGTTCATTTCAGATACTGAAACTTAAAATTTTATAATTCACATAGTACATATTTATGAGAAACTTTATGTTTTACAGATGTTTGAGTATATATTGGTATAAGAAAAATTAAATTTCTACTTATATTGTTTGCTAAATTTAAGTAAGATTGAAAAGACATTGGTGAAAATGTGTTTGCTCTTATATTCCCTGTTATGAAAAGAAAGTATATTCATAAACGAACATACATGCACACAGATTTCTAAGATTTGCAGAAAAGAAATGCTTTTTGACTTTTTTCTCAGACAAGTAAATAACTGAAAAAGCAACAAATGAAATTGTAACCATCCTTTTGTGATTTTGTTTTTCTTATATGAACAATTTCTTATTTGTAAAAAGAACCCACAAGAACTCTGTTACCACTCTCTCAAAAATGATTGTGATGATTAACAGACACTATAAGGATGAATATATGAAAAATTACTTACCATTGGAAATATTTTCTTTAGGATGTGTCCCATTTGTATTTACAGGATTTTATACATCTTGCTTTCATGGTTAACATACTTTAATAAAAATAATTATACTTCAGTGAAATTACCTATAAATGTTTAAATGAATTACCTCTGTCGAGAAATTCATATGTAATTAATTTCTTTGAGACATCAGAGACATTAGGCCATGGATTTTTACCAAAATGATTATTTGAAATCTAAAAAACGCTGGCTTCTAGGAAAGCTGCAGGGAATTTTTAAGAATGTACCTCTTTGACCAATAACAGTCATGGTTTTGCTCTGTTGGCATTCTGAATGTGTGACAAAGCAATCTTGTTTGTGTTAGGAAAGTAGGAACTTGTCCTGAAGAAAGGTGAGACTGGGCCTGTGTATGAAATATTCTATAGAACTCTTTAGGATTTAAGCTGAGCACACCAGGCTTACTGCAAAAGAGGATGGCTAAGCCATAAAATGCTCAAAGTGTGGACTTGAACAGTTCTATAAAACCTAAATGTTCTGCACATTACAGGAGAAAAGAAGAAAATTGTTGCAGATGTGACTGGATTTCCCATTATGCTAACAACTATTCTAAATTTCTTCCTCATGATCATTATTCCTTAGATATCTAAGTATCAAATTATTTCCTCTCCTCCCCTCTCAAGATTCCCCCCTTCATGAGATTCTTGCCAATTTAAGGTGCTCTTTTGAATGAACATAAGGACTGGATTTTTTCAGTTTTAAAAAAATGCTTTTCTTATTTTTCTGTCTCTGTCTTTCTCCCCCTCCCCTCATATATGTAAAAATATGCATACATAAAGACACATACATACACATATATCAAACATTGAAGAATTGAACCATATCAATTTACCCCTAGTTTATACAATTTTTATTTATAGGTGGAATCTCAGTGCTTAATCGGTATGTTCTAATTACCCATTGGATTTATTCACAATTGGCTGACATACACCTTACACTGAGATGAGAGAAATAAGCATATTCTTTTTTCTGTGCAGTTCTTGTCTTGACTTATGAAAGCCAAACATCCACTCTGTATGGGGAGATGAATCAGCAATCCATATATCTATTCATCATACATATTTCACAAGGAGGATATTGTGGTGACTGCAAAGTTCTTACAAAAATAATATGGAAATCCGGAACTTGATGTGGAGTGTCAGAGAGCCTCTGACTATTATTTACCTTATCAGTTTTTGCTTTCGGAAATCAATGGAAGGGCATCAAGTTCAGCTAATCCATATTTCTGAGTATGAAATTGAATTTATAGTCTGTAATATGTTGACTACCACTCGCATTTAAGGCATAATTGATTTTTATTGAAAAGCCAGCAGGCACATCAAAAATTTCCACAAACCACAAGGATGTTAAATTTTACCCTGTTTAGCTAATAGCGTGGCTTTATTTGTCCTTTAAAATGAAGCTTTTATATTTATATCAGCAAATGCTATGGAAGTGTGACTGATACCGTACGAAACCATTAATCCATGGTTCTGTAAAACTGTACTGCACAGAAATAAGCAACTTTATATTTCTAAGGTAAATGTCTATGGTTGGTTTGTTTTAAGGATAAATGGATAAACAGAATAATAAATCTAGCACAATATCATGTCATGTGCAAAGTTATTTTTCCATTGAAACAACAGCTTGCACCATTATTTCCTTTCTCTCCCATATTTTTTTGCATCTCCTTTTTTTCTCTACTTTACCAATTATATTTTGTGTGCATGTCTGGATAAATGGTTTATGTGTATAAAATGTAATTCCTAAGAAAAAGTCTATTTTTTCTATTTTAAAGTTAAGTAGTCAAACATAACATATGTGATGCTCCATTAAGCAAGTTTCACTCAAATGTCCCTAATACATGTGCTAACTTCATTTATTTTTAACTAAAAGTTATGATGGGAAGACTCTGTTGAGTGTTGCTGCCACAAGTGTGTAAATCCAATGTCAATTGCCTGATGGATTTTTTTTTAAATGAAACTTTGCCTCACTTTAGAAAAGCAAAACAATATAAAAACAAAAAGGTACAGGTACCATTATTTGTTATAATTCTCCTTCTTTGTAATATTTTCACAGTGATTCTCATGGGGTGGGAAGAGTATCATACCCTGAAGAAAGCACTGGAAATTTGCAGGGATGTATTAGGCTTTTATAAAAATTGCAAGGGGTGGAGCCAGAGCCACCACTGACTCCTAGGTAGAGTCAAGGGATGCTAGACATTTGCAGCTTGGAGGAGACTCTCACTGAAAAACTCTCCTATGCTTGCAGAACTTTCGAGTATCCTATGAGACATTCACGTGGTTGAAAAACTTATTTTAGAGAGAAAAAAAAAGAAAAACTTATTTAATATTATCCACCCTTAGATTTTATTTTCATTTACATGTAATTAGAAGATGTTTTACATTGTTTAATATATAATGAACTGTTCAGAAATCAAACTCTCATATAAATTAAGTGTAAATTGTTATTTCAAAATTTACCGATTGTTGGTCATTGATGGCAACTCTCTTTTCGGTGTTTGCTGCATCAATACAACAATCTTACTTTAGTTAGCATTACTGTCTGATGCATGTGCAAATTTACCATGATTCTCCACACAGCAGCAGCACTTGACTTCATGTCTTCATTGTGTAGCAGTGCTAGAACATTTATATTTCGAAATATGGGCTATTTTATTAATATTACAAAGTAGTTTCTCTTTATTTCTTTTTTTAAAATTTTTTATTGCATTTTAGGTTTTGGGGTACATGTGCAGAACATGCAACACAGTTGCATAGGTACACACATGGCAGTGTGTTTTGCTTTCTTTCTCCCCTTCACCCACATTTGGCATTTCTCCCCAGGCTATCCCTTCCCCCCTCCCCCTCCCACTGGCCCTCCCCTTTTCCCCCCAATAAACCCCAGTGTTTAGTACTCCCCTCCCTGTGTCCATGTGTTCTCATTTTTCATCACCTGCCTATGAGTGAGAATATGCGGTGTTTCATTTTATGTTCTTGTGTCAGTTTGCTGAGAATGATGCTCTCCAGATTCATCCATGTCCCTACAAATGACACAAACTCATCATTTCTGATTGCTGCATAATATTCCATGGTGTATATGTGTGTGCCACATTTTTCCAATCCAGTCTATCATCAATGGGCATTTGGGTTGATTCCAGGTCTTTGCTATTGTAAACAGTGCTGCAATGAACATTCGTGTGCATGTGTCCTTATAGTAGAACGATTTATAGTCCTTTGGATATATATACCCAGCAATGGGATTGCTGGGTCAAATGGAATTTCTATTTCTAAGGCCTTGAGGAATCGCCACACTGTCTTCCACAATGGTTGAACTAATTTACACTCCCACCAACAGTGTAAAAGTGTTCCTTTTTCTCCACATCCTCTCCAGCATCTGTTGTCTCCAGATTTTTTAATGATCGTCATTCTAACTGGCATGAGATGGTATCTCAATGTGGTTTTGATTTGCATCTCTCTGATGATCAGTGATGATGAGCATTTTTTCATATGATTGTTGGCCTGTCCTCATATATGTCTTCTTTCGTAAAGTATCTGTTCATATCCTTTGCCCAATTTTGAATGGGCTTGTTTTTTTTTTTTCCTGTAAATCTGTTTGAGTTCTTTGTAAATTCTGGATATCAGCCCTTTGTCAGATGGGTAAACTGCAAAAATTTTTTCCCATTCTGTTGGTTGCCGATTCACTCTAGTGACTGTTTCTTTTGCTGTGCAGAAGCTGTGGAGTTTGATTAGGTCCCATTTGTCTATTTTGGCTTTTGTTGCCGATGCTTTTGGTGTTTTGTTCATGAAGTCCTTGCCTACTCTTATGTCCTGGATGGTTTTGCCTAGATTTTCTTCTAGGTTTTTATTGTGCCAGGTCTCATGTTTAAGTCTTTAATCCATCTGGAGTTAATTTTAGTGTAAGGTGTCAGGAAGGGGTCCAGTTTCTGCTTTCTGCACATGGCTAGCCAGTTTTCCCAACACCATTTGTTAAACAGGGAATCCTTTCCCCATCGCTGGTTTTTGTCAGGTTTATCAAAGATTGTATGGTTGTAGATATGTTGTGTTGCCTCCGATGCCTCTGTTTTGTTCCATTGGTCTATATCTCTGTTTTGGTACCAGTACCATGCTATTTTGATTACTGTAGCCTTGTAGTATAGTTTGAAATCCGGTAGTGTGATCCCCCCCGCTGTGTTCTTTTTGCTTAGAATTGACTTGGCTATGCGGGCTCTCTTTTGGTTCCATATGAAGTTCATGGTGGTTTTTTCCAGTTCTGTGAAGAAAGTCAATGGTAGCTTGATGGGTATAGTGTTGATTCTGTAAATTACTTTGGGCAGTATAGCCATTTTCACAATATTCATTCTTCCTAACCATGAACATGGAATGTTTCTCCATCTGTTTGTGTCCTCTCTGATTTCGTTGAGCAGTCGTTTGTAGTTTTCCTTGAAGAGGTCGCTTACGTTTGTTGTGAGTTGTATTCCTAGGTATTTTATTCTTTGTGTAGCAATTGTGAATGGCAGTTCATTCTTGATTTGGCTTTCTTTAAGACTGTTATTGGTATAGAGAAAGGCTTGTGATTTTTGCACATTGATTTTATATCCTGAGACTTTGCTGAAGTTGCTTATCAGTTTCAGGAGTTTTTGGGCTGAGGCGATGGGGTCTTCTACATATACTATCATGTCGTCTGCAAATAGAGACAATTTGGCTTCCACCTTTCCTATTTGAATACCCTTTATTTCTTTTTCTTGCCTGATTGCTATGGCTAGAACTTCCAGTACTATATTGAATAGGAGTGGTGAAAGAGGGCATCCTTGTCTAGTGCCGGATTTCAAAGGGAATGCTTCCAGTTTTTGCCCATTCAGTATGATATTGGCTGTTGGTTTGTCATAAATAGCTTTTATTACTTTGAGATACGTTCCATCGATACCGAGTTTTTTGAGGGTTTTTAGCATAAAGGGCTGTTGAATTTTGTCAAATGCCTCCTCTGCGTCATTGAGATAATCATGTGGTTTTTGTTTTTGGTTCTGTTATGTGGTGAATTACGTTTATAGACTTGCATATGTTGAACCAGCCTTGCATCCCCGGGATGAATCCTACTTGATCATGATGAATAAGTTTTTTGATTTGCTGTTGCAATCAGCTTGCCAATATTTTATTGAAGATTTTTGCATCTATTTTCATCATGGATATTGGCCGGAAGTTTTCTTTTCTTGTTGGGTCTCTGCCGGGTTTTGGTATCAGGATGATATTGTTCTCATAAAATGATTTGGGAAGGATTCCTTCTTTTTGGATTATTTGGAATAGTTTCAGAAGAAATGGTACCAGCTCCTCTTTGTGTATCTGGTAGAATTCGGATGTGAACCCATCTGGACCTGGGCTTTTTTGTGTGCTAGGCTCTTAATTGCTGCTTCAACTTCTGCCCTTGTTATTGGTCTATTCATAGTTTCAGCTTCCTCCTGGTTTAGGCTTGGGAGGACACAGGAGTCCAGGAATTTATCCATTTCTTCCAGGTTTACTAGTTTATGTGCATAGAGTTGTTTGTAATATTCTCTGATGATGGTTTGAATTTCTGTGGAATCTGTGGTGATTTCCCCTTTATCATTTTTTATTGCATCTATTTGATTGTTCTCTCTTTTATTTTTAATCAATCAGGCTAGTTGCCTGCATATTTTGTTGATCTTTTCAGAAAACCAGCTCTTGGATTTATTGATTTTTTGAAGGGTTTTTCGTGTCTCTATCTCCTTCAGTTCAGCTCTGATCTTAGTTATTTCTTGTCTTCTGCTGGGTTTTGAGTTTTTTTGATCTTGCTCCTCTAGCTCTTTCAATTTTGATGATAGGGTGTCAGTTTTGGATCTCTCCATTCTCCTCATATGGGCACTTATTGCTATATACTTTCCTCTAGAGACTGCTTTAAATGTGTCCCAGAGATTCTGGTATGTTGTGTCTTCGTTCTCATTGGTTTCGAAGAACTTCTTTATTTCTGCCTTCTTTTCATTGTTTATCCAGTCAACATTCAAGAGCCAGTTGTTCAGTTTCCATGAAGCTGTGCGGTTCTGGGTTGGTTTCTGAATTCTGAGTTCTAACTTGATTGCACTATGGTCTGAGAGGCTGTTTCTTATGATTTCAGTTGTTTTGCATTTGCTGAGCAGTGCTTTACTTTCGATTATGTGGCCAATTTTAGAGTAGGTGTGATGTGGTGCTGAGAAGAATGTATATTCTGTGGATTTGGGGTGGAGAGTTCTGTAAATGTCTATCAGGTTTGCTTGCTCCAGGTCTGAGTTCAAGCCCTGGATATCCTTTTTGATTTTCTGTCTGGTTGATCTGTCTAATATTGACAGTGGGGTGTTAAAGTCTCCCACTATTATTGTGTGGGAGTCTAAGTCTCTTTGTAAGTCATTAAGAACTTGCCTTATGTATCTGGGTGCTCCTGTATTGGGCCCATATATGTTTAGGATCGTTAGCCTTTTTTTTGTATCGATCCTTTTACCATTATGTAATGGCCTTCTTTGTCTCTTTTGATCTTTGTTGCTTTAAAGTCTATTTTATCAGAGATGAGAATTGCAGCTCCTGCTTTTTTTTGCTCTCCATTTGCTTGGTAAATCTTCCTCCATCCCTTTATTTTGAGCCTTTGTGTATCCTTGCATGTGAGATGGGTTTCCTGGATACAGCACACTGATGGGTTTTGGATTTTTATCCAATTTGCCAGTCTGTGTCTTTTGATTGGTGTATTTAGTCTATTTACATTTTGGGTTAATATTGTTATATGTGAATTTGATCCTGCCATTTTGATGCTAGCTGGCTGTTTTGCCCGTTAGTTGTTGTAGATTCTTCATTATGTTGATGCTCTTTAGCATTTAGTGTGATTTTGGAATGGATGGTACTGGTTGTTTCTTTCTATGTGTAGTGCCTCTTTCAGGAACTCTTGTAAAGCAGGCCTGGTGGTGACAAAATCTCTGAATACTTGCTTGTTTGCAAAGGATTTTATTTTTCCTTTACTTATGAATCTCAGTATGGCTGGATATGAAATTCTGGGTTGAAAGTTCTTTTCTTTAAGAATGTTGAATATTGGCCCCCACTCTCTTCTGGCTTGTAGTGTTTCTGCAGAGAGATCTGCTGTGAGTCTGATGGGCTTCCCTTTGTGGGTGACCCAACCTTTCTCTCTGGCTGCCCTTAATATTTTCTCCTTTATTTCAACCTTGTTGAATCTGATGATTATGTGCCTTGGGGTTGCTCTTCTTTCAGAATATCTTTGAGGTGTTCTCTGTATTTCCTGCATTTGAGTGTTAGCCTGTCTTGCTAGGTGGGGGAAATTTCCCTGGATGATGTCCTGAAGAGTATTTTCCAGCTTGGATTCATTCTCTTCATCACATTCTGGTACGCCTATCAAACATAGGTTAGGTCTCATCACATAGTCCCACATTTCTTGGAGACTTTGTTCATTCCTTTTTGCGCTTTTATCTCTGATCTTCGTTTCCCGTTTTATTTCATTGAGTTGATCTTTGAATTCTGATATTCTTTCTTCTGCTTGGTTAATTCAGCTGTTGAAACTTGTGCATGCTTCGTGAAGTTCTCGTATTGTGTTTTTCAGCTCCTTTAATTCATTGATATTCCTCTCTAAGTTATCCATTGTTGTTATCATTTCCTCAAATCTTTTTTCATATCTTTTTCAAGGTTCTTAGTTTCTTTGCATTGATTTAAAACATGTTCTTTTAGCTCACAAAAGTTTCTCATTATCCACCTTCTGAAGTCTAATTCCGTCATTTCGCCACAGTCATTCTCTGTCCAGCTTTGTTCCCTTGCTGATGAGGAGTTTTGGTCCTTTCTAGGAGGCGAGGTGTTCTGGTTTCGGGTGTTTTCCTCCTTTTTGCACTGGTTTCTTCCAATCTTTGTGGATTTATCCACCTGTCGTCTGTGTAGTTGCTAACTTTATGGTTGGGTCTCTGAGTGGACACCCAGATTGTTGATGATCAAGTATTTCTGTTACTTGGTTTTCCTTCTACCAGTATAGCCCCTCTGCTGTACGACTGCTGAGGTCCACTCCAGGCCCTGCTTGTCTGGGGTGCACCTATAGCAGCTGCGGAACAGTGAGGGATGCTACCAGTTTCTTTTTCTGCTGTCTTTGTCCAAGAATGATGCCTGCCAAATGTCAGTCTTTTGGATATAGAGGGGTCAGGGAGCTGCTTTAGGAGACAGTCTGTACTTTATAGGAGCTCAATTGCTGAGCTGTGAGCTCTATTGTTCATTCAGGGCTGTTAGGCTGCTACGTTGAATTCTGCTGCAACAGAACTCATTAAAAAAACCCTTTTTTTCTCTCAGATGCTCTGTCTGGGGGGGTTGGGGCTTTATTTATGAGTGTCCGTTGTGCTGTCCTGCCCAGCTAGGAGCAGTCGAGTCACTATTTGCCTGCCGAGGCTTCACCCTGCTGGTGTGAGGTTCGCCCTGTTGCTACAGGCTCTACCCTTCTGCTGAGGTCTCCACCCTGCTGCCACAGGCAACAGCAGGCTGTGTCAGCAATGGGTGTGTACCTCAGTAGGGCAGTTTGCCTCAGTAATGGCAGACGCCCCTCCCCCACGGAGCTCGCCCTCAGGGACCCTCTCCACTGGGAGCATTTGGAATCGCCGTTTTGTTTGTCCCACTGCGCTACCCCAAACACTGTGTCCCTGGAATCTCCTGGGCTGGCTCACTGTCCAAGTTCCGTTTAGTCTCAAGTTCTGCCCTCTCAAGTCTCAGGTTGCCGGTTCAACAGGGCACCCGGACCGGTTCGCTTTGTGAGGAGCGCTGTGTAGCGCCCCTACAGCGCGAGCCCCCGCCACACCGGCTGCGGCTGCACCAGCCGAAACCTCTGCCTGGCGTCCTGCATCTCTTTTATGGGAATTTCCCCATTCTATGGGCAACAAAGATCCGTCTGGAAATGCGGCCCTGACTCACCCTCTCCACGCATTGACCGTGAGCTTCAATCCTGGGTTTTTCTCACAGCACCATCTTGAGTCCTTCCCCTCTTTATTTCTTTTATTTTATAGTTGGGGCATTGCATTTACTTTTTCAATGATGTTTTTAGAGTGGTTATAATATCTATGAATTTCATTTCATTATAGTAAGTGGGTTGCAAAATATTTGTTATAAAAAGGAGGCACTGGATTGGATGAAGTTGAGAACAATTGCCTCATGGCATCGAGACATGAATGCATTAGTTGAAAATTTTTAATGATAAATCCAGAGATTATTTTAATAGAACAATTATTTCCAATGAAGAAAATAGTATCTCAGGGATTTTTAAATATGCGGTGATAAGCCTTTAGTACCTGCCTTCTTATGTGTGTGGATGAAGAGTGTTCAAAACAATTTGTCATATGCACAGAAATACAAAAGATGAAACCTAAAGAGATTATACATTAGTCTCTTAAGAGTAAAACTGACGGAGAGAAGCAGTATACCTTTCACAGAGGCAGATATTTTCAAAGCAATGTGTGACAGGTACAGGGACAAATCCCGTTAATAAGTAAGAGGATTTGTGCTTGGCTCTGTCACATGCCACTTTGAAAATCTACCCTCAAACTGTCTATAAATTTTCATGCCCATCTTTTCTCCTTGCTTTTTCCAGAGCATCTGATTTTTTTGTTCACCAGTTTTTTTTTTTCTCCTGCTTCATCTCAGGGCATCCTTTAATAATTTTTAAGAGTTTGGTATATGTATTGTGATTTTGTGACTATGTTATTGTTAAGAAAATATTTGCTGTATCCATTCATTTTCACTGGCCATCATTCTAGGAGATCTGTATACCTTTTATGGCTTCCAAATATGTTAAAAATTATATAAATTGAGGAGAAATGTGACATTTATTATATTGGTTAGTTTTTCCTTTTAATATGTAGTTAGGTTTTTTAAGGAAAAAAATATATACACTATCTGGAAAGAAAAATAGGTTTTTCTTTTAGTTGTGAATTTTTGAAACCTCAATTATTAGCCTAGAGGTTTTTAAGTTCTGTAAGTGGAAGCAAAACAAATTTTAATCCTAAAGTTAGGTGAACCACCTCTGTTTCTTATTTTGGTGGCTCATCACATGTGAGTTTGATGATATTAGAAGAGGAACACAAGTATTTGGTAGAACATCTTTTGATCTCTAAGTTGGTACTGGTTTAATGCAGCCCTTTTTTTCATCCTGCCAAAGATGATTTGCCCCTGGATGTATATATTTGTTAACTTGCTGTCAAAATAAAATAATTTTATGAAAACACTTTTTTAAATAAATTATTAACTCTAAATACAAATCTGGAAATTTTGCTAGTAGGAATTATATTCTTACTTTAAATTTCGGTATTATTTCAAGAGGATGTATTATGGGGGGAAAAATTCATGAAAGGTGTTCTAATACAGTTCCACATAAAAATCATTGCTCTATGGAATTTCTGTTTTTCTTTCTCAAGAATATTAATGGTTTCTAAAACCTTTTGAATAGAAAGTGTTTTCTAGAGGACTAGCAATATATATCTGACTTAATTTTCTTTGTGCATCTTTAAGTACAGACATAGGCTGTCCTTCGACAGCATTCAACATCTGGATAAAAAGTAAAAAACAAAGCAGATCTGCCAGATGGTTTATATACATTAAATCTAACATCTGTATATTTTTTAAACATTCAGATGATTGGCTGAGCTTTTTACATGACATCTGCATACTTTTTGGAATTTCTTTTCTCATAAATGAGTGTGTGTGTGTGTGTGTGTGTGTGTGGTGTGTTAGAGAAAAGAGAAAAGATACTACTGACTCAGATAAAACTAACCAGAAAACAGAGCAACGCCTTCGAATTTCTGTATATTTCTCTGAATGTCCATATCTAAACTCAAGGACCAGATAGCTTAAGTTCAAATTATCGAAATTTTTTTTGATTGCATTTTAGGTTTTGGGGTACATGTGTAGAACAAGCAAGACAAAGTATAGAAATTTTTTGAAAGTTAGAGACAAACTGTGAGAGACAGTATAATTTCTTATGGTGTTCAACTCAGTAATATCAGTGGATACTTAGATTCGACTCTCTGGAAGGCAGTCAGAGGCCACCTGGCTGGAAGCAATTTACACTTTAGTCACTTTACCTGTGTTGGCAAGGAAAAATGTCAAAATCATATGTTTTTGAAATTCAAGTGTGTTTTCTTTTTCTTAGAGATGAGTTGAAACAGATGTATGTAGAGCTGAGCCCTCAACATAAAATGTCACTTATCTCTTTGGAACCAAAATCTGAGAATGCCGAAGAAGCAAGTACATACTGTAGTGATTGTTCATTTAATGAGTAACAGAAATTTACATTTGTAAGGGCTTTTGAAATTTTAAAGCTCTTTCATAGTCATGGTCTCATTATTACCACTTGATACTAAAAACCTTTCTGGAACCCAGATCTCATTCTCCTTTTTGGTTTTTGTTTTGGTTTTGGATTTTTGTCTTTTTATTTTTTTGGAGACAGTCTTGCTTTGTCACCCAGGCTCGAGTGGCATGGTGTGATCATGGCTCACTGCAGCCTTAACCTCATGAGCCCAATCAATCCTTCCACCTCAACCTCTGAAGAGGCTGGGTCAACAGGGGTGTACCACCACAGCTGACTCATTTGTGTGTGTGTGTGTGTGTGTGTGTTGTGTATTGTGTGTGTGTGTGTGGAGAACAGACCTGTTGCTGGTCTCGTTCTCAAACTCCTGGGCTCAAGCTATCCACCCACCTCAGCCTCCAAAAGTGCTGGGATCACAGGTGTGAGCCACCGCATCCAACTCTCATTCTCTATTTGATGCTATTTCATTATTCCATGAGCAGAGAAGAAAATGAAAAAGAAGAGGACATTTGTAGAGCATATCTAGTGTTATATGTGTTATATTAGGGGATTTCATATTTATCACTTTATTTAATTCTTACCACTACTTCTGGAATAGAAAATATGGAAACCAAATTTGCTTTACTTTTGACAAATTGGGTTTGAATTCTTCCTCTGCCACAAAGTGGCTAGCTGTGTATCTTTAGTCAAGTGATTTGAATAATTTCTGAGCTTCAGGTTCCTTACATATAAAATGGAAATATCAACCTCATATGGTTATTATAAAAATTATATGAGCATTATATATGATTAGTATAAGTTAATTTAGCAATACAAAGCACACAGTCGGTGCTCAACACTCAACAAACGTTTGACATTTTACAGATGAAGAAATAGAGGCTTGAAGAGTTAATGGAGGTCATAGAAGTAGGTTGTCCCCAAAGAAGTGATGAAAGCCATTCTTATCTTCAAGCTTCATACAACACTTTCTTCATAGTTCTAATATTGCTTACTTTTAGAAACCATAATTAACACAATTCTTTTAATTTTTTAAGAATAACTTAAAAATTACACTTTGTAAATTATATACTAATTTCCCATATCATCATTTCTCTTCCTTAAAACTTTGAATTGGTGAGAATACAGCATTGGTGGTATCTTATAGTTTCAATGAAAATCTGAAAGTACGGGATTTGACCAAACCACACATTTCCATTGCTTTTGCTATGTTTCATTAGCAATAACACCAGTTTTGGAAGGTGGTGGTAGGGTCTGGTCCTCACACTGTTGCTAAATGTTTGTGTGACTGTGGACTATATGATTTAAATGTACCAATATTTACTGTGGACCTACTTTGTCCAGCACGATCCTGGGATAAACCTAACACAGACCCTATCCTTAGGGAGTTTCCTGTCTTGCCAAGAATATCAGACAAGTCATTAAATACACAATATAGTCTGATAAGCTAACGTATTGGTAAGTTGCACTTTAGGAACATGGAAAAATGTAAAATTCCAACTAGGGTAGTCCTAGAAGTCCTTATGGAGAAAGTACCACTGAGAAGCTCTGAAAGCTGGGGCAGGATTTGGTAAAAAGGAGTGAGCAGAAGTCCCAGAGGCAGGCAAGCAGTGAATGTCTTTGGAAAACAGTTACACTTTGCTCAGCACATTGGGCATATTTAGAAGGCATAGTGATAGATGACGCTGCAATTGCTTGTTCAATTCATTCAAATTATAGAAGGATATGCTAAGGAGTGTGAATTTTAGCCTATTACAAATAGGTAATTTTGAGGTATTTGACCTGACTTAAAAAGATGGGTGCTGAGCAATGTAAAATTACTTCATCAGGGAATGGGGGAAGATGGGTTGGCACAGAGAAATTTAGACTAAAGGAAGCTGATAAAGAAACTAAAATAGATGTTGTTTCACAAATTTGAGTGACATCTATGTCTGTGTTACTTACCAATAATATCAAGAGGCTGAACTTGACTTATTTTATATGTCTGTCCCAGCTTTTATTAAGTTAAGACAATATTTCTTAAACTCTGTTCTGTTGAATGCTAGTTTTGCTAGTTAACATGGTGTTCTATGTCAATTAAAAGAAGAATTAAGTGATGGAACAAATTGGGGAAATACTGAGTAAAATAGTAGTACAGATTGTTTTCAACAAGACTTCACAGAGACTTATTCTCTGTGTTCATTAATGTTCATTATGTGCTTCCAAAGGGGGAAGCATGTGTATATTACTTTGCAAGACTATGTGGCCATGAAACCCTTCAAGCTTACATCTTCTGGTATCAGAGTTTTATGAAATGTATTTTATAAATGCATATCCAATTATGCATATGAGATTCTCTGTTGAAATTTTGATTGGCCTTGGCTCTCTGTTTTAAATGATCCATGCAATGTAACTTTTAAAAGGTAGTAAATATAAGAATTTCAATAAAATATTTTCTCCTGATACTTAAGGAGCCACCCAGAGGACACAAATTTGTAAGCCATGCATTCAGATCATCACACATGCTGCTGATATTCGAAGGCTGAGTAGTAGTTTCCTCAAATTATCCAAGACGATATTTCATGCTTCTTGTGGTGGGCTATAGCAGTGCCTAAACTCTATCTGGAAGAACTCTCTGTGACTTCTCAAGTACTTTTTAGAGGGGGAAACTCATAGGGTAGTGGGAAAGTGGGGAGTGACAATTGACTAGATGGTAGTCTAGCAGCATTTAACCCCTGGCTATCAATGAGGTGGTAGATGTTATGATCAGAATGCTCACACATCTATCAAAGAAAGCTTGAAATCATTTCCTCAGATTAGAAGAGTTTTAAGGAGAGTCTTAAGTAAGATATGACACTTGTCAGAAGAATGTAAGAAAATTGTTTCTGATGGTTGAGATTGTGAAAGGGAAGTGAGGAGGTCAGAGGAAGCAATGACTGGAGAGAATAAGAAAGAAAAGGAAGGGTGAAAATCTTTAGGGACTTGGACAGGTAACTTAAATTTGATGTGAATGACAATAATCCCAGCAGGCAACATCAGTAAAAAAGAAATTCTAAGTTCTTTGGCATCCAAAATCAGTCTTTTAGAGACCACTCTGAATTGACTAGACAGTGCTGGCAGGGTAGGAGAAGTTTATTATAAAATGGTGTCACTTTAAAAATGAGAGGAGATCCAAGTGTGATTATGCTGTAGTTGGTCGCTTTTTCCTGCTTTGCCACAGCCTGTTCACACCTTGCTGCTGAATGCACTAACAGTTCCCTCTACTGTCTACCAGCAAGAAGATGATAGTGCAGTCAACACTGCCTGCTCTAGTGTTAGCAATTTTAGCTGTCTCAGAGAAATAATTAAATAAGGCATATGCTTTTTCATTAACTACTCTCTTGACTTGGATGCATGACGTGTTTGGTTTATTGTTTTGCAAAAAAATATATTATAAGAAAATTTTACTATCTTATAAACTGAAAGCATTTAATGCTGTCTAAACCTAATCTTCCTCAAATCTGCTAGAACAAAAATTGTGTGTTTCTGTCCACCCAAAACATTTGAAAGTGCACAAACTGAAGCGTATATGATTCAGTAGTAGCATCAACAGGCTATCTAAACACTTCGATACAAGGTTCCGTGGGTGTATGTTGGATCCACTGAATGCTGGCTGTCAGATGTAGCCAAATTATTTATCCTTGTTATTACTTGGTTTATTCATCTTTAAAAGTAATATTTGCATTATAGAGTTGTTAGGATTAAAAAATACAGTATGTATAAAGACCTCAGTGTACTTTCAGGACCATAGTCAGGTTCAAATTATGCTGCTTTAGTCCTTGGATTTTTTTCATTTATTTATTAGGCCAAAAATATTTATTAATAACTTTGAATTGCTGAAGATACAGTAGTGTACAAAATAGAAAAATCCTGCATCTTTATGAAAGTTACATTTCAGTTAGGGAAGATAGAAAAAAATAAATAAGGAACATATAATTCATCAGTTATTAATAAATGCTATGGCATTAGGAGTCAAATTATTGCTTCTTAATCACTTATAGTTTTCATGGATAGCCTAAAGCAGTGTTGGGTTTATCTACATAGGGATGGATACATTTCTCTATTGGATGGATATGAAAGCAGTATAGCAATATGGTCACATGATCGAAGATTTATGGTCTAAACCAGGGCTCTTGAGAGGAAAAGCAGAGTTGCAGGTATTATACAGGGACAATAGGTGCAAATCAGGGCTGTCTCAGGCACACTAGAGAGATATAATTATGCCAATAACTAGGGACTCCAGCTAGAAGCATTTCAGGCAAGGCAGTAATATCAGTGCCATATGGCATAGGCAGCATTAGGCAAAAATGATGTAGTTCAAGTAGCAAACATCTGGGCAAGGTAAAATGGATGGTGGCCAGAGGACAAATAGGTTTCATGAATAAAGCAGCTCAGAGTCGGCTGATAAGTTCCTTGTCCTGATGGAGGGAGGATGCCAAATGTGACCACTTCTATCTTGGGCTTCCCAGCTGCAAGGCGGCAGGTCCTAGCCTTATATGGATTATCCTGGGCTCAACAGCCTGGCTCACATAGGGCAGGTTAGGTTATTGTCCTTGGTGGAGAAGGAGGTATATGTATTCCTCTAGGAGCCCACAGTGAACCCATGCTGGATAGTGAGAAGAATAATCTCTGGCTTATTTGGGTTTGGTGAATGACAGGAAGTAGTTTAGATAGCTATAAGGCTGTGTGAGGCTCACCTTGGAGCTCCTAGATTGTTCTAGTTGAGGTCATATTTTTTCTAAGGGCTTGTTTTCTTTTCTTGAGCGTCCCACATCATTGAACTCCCCTGCCTAGGATTAGAAAAAGCTCACTGATAACTGAGTCCTCAAAGTGGGGTTAAAGAAGAAAACCTGTATGGGAGTCTCACAGAAAAAAAAAAAAGAGTTCAGATTTCCACATAAATGTAAATGAAGTAATGACTGACACTTTGGCCCTTTTCTCTCTACCTAAGGTGCCTGTTGTCAGTTATTGCTAAAAAAAATCCTATCTCCCATGAGTATAATATTTTAAGGTGTCAAAATTATTTAAATTTTAAAATCCCCTTTTAATGATGACAGTGGCCTTATCAAATACATTACTCAAGTGTCATCATTGTCCTTTTGTTGTTGCTGTTTTGTTGTGTTACTGGTATTGCTATTTTATAGGCACTGAGATAGTACATGACTTACATAAGAAAGTTAAGAAGACAATCTGGTCTAAAATTCTGAATGGTTCTGATCCCTACAGCATTCTCTCTGCACTGAATAAACACATAATACTCTTGTATTTAAATTCACTTTAAAAGACCATGCTTGTTTAATACTAATCAAAATACTTTTTAAGTTCAGGCATATATTTTTAAAAATCTACTGTTATAATGTTATATTTTAAAACCTATTTTTTCTTTAAAAAAGATTTAATTCATTACCTCTTTCTTCATATCTCTGTCTAACCATCCACCTAACACACATAGATTGAATGCCTTTTGAGGTGTAGCACAGACTTATTTGCCACTCTAAAGACAAAAGAAGTATAAGAAATGGGCCCTGGATTTTCATCGAAATGACTGTAGTTCAAATAATTTTCATATAGAAGATACTCTGACAATTATGCATTATTTGTTCCTTGGTAATAATAATCACTATAATAGAAATAATATTCACATTGTTCTAATAATTTACATCTACTATCTTAATTGATATTTGTAGTTTGAGTTAGAGATTATCTCCACTAGAGATGAGGGTGATTCACTACTTATTTTAATTTGAACCTAGCTCTCCTCATAGCCTACTCTCTTAAGAATTTGCTGTTACTCACAGGTGTACAATAAAATCATTCAAAATACAATGAATACAATTATGTACTGAGTTACACTGACTTAGTGCCAGTCTCTGGTCCTGTAACTGAACAGCAGCATGGTTTGGACCTACCATTATTGCTACTCAGCTTCTCTGCCTTTAACTGCAAAATAGTGACAGTATTAGTTGCTTTAGGTTATTGCAAAGACTAAATCTATTTGCCTTTCTCTTAACTAATTAATTCAACCGATACTTTTTGACCACATACCATGTTCCAGGAACTGTTCTGGATATCAAGGAAAACAGAGGTGAACAAGAGAGGCATAGTACTGGTTCTTAGGAAGTGCGTGTAGCCAAGTAAGATAAACAAAAATGTAAACAAATAGAAAAATTGGAAATTATAGCATGCACTATACAAGAAATGGAATAATGAGATCAAACATGGAAGGATCATATTGCTAGATTATCAACTCTGTAGGTACAGTGGTTGCATCTGTTCCCTTCATTACTCTATTCCCAGTGCTTGCAATAATGTGGGCAATAAATAAATGTTAATTGAATGAATATGTAAATAAAAAAGACTGGTGTCTTTAGGGACAGCTTCTTTAAAGAGGTGAATTTTAAGTTAAGATCTAAAAGATGAGAAGACTTGATCATGTCAAGCACAGAAGAAAAGCACTTTGTGGGTTAAGAGAAGAGCATGGACAAAAAGCCAGAGGTGGGCAAGGGAGTTCTTTCTCTGTCTTGGCACTGGATGGAAGAAAAAAAGAGCCCTTTAGAATATGAAACTTGTAGTAAGATAGTTTAGAATTCAGTGTTAAAATAAATTGGTCCTAGACTAGACCACCACAGGAAAGGTTGCTCTGCAGAAACATTTCCTCAACTCAGGCCACATAGAATAGGCACAGATAGTGCCCTCCTGAAGATGAGTTTACTTTTTAAAATTATAAATTTGATATACTGTACCCTGAATAAGAACAGATATAACAAGCAGAAGGATGAATCACAACAAAGTTAGAAAATAGAACAATTCTAAGAATATGATAATAAACATGTTTAAATAATAATATAGAATAAGATAGCAAAGCTATATATAATTATGAAGAAAATATGTTAATATAGGTTCAAATATCTTTTACATTGTTTTTGTTAATTACTATTAAATAGTATTCATATAACTATACATGCAGCCATCTATCAACAGGAACAGCTCAGTACATAAAACTCTGACCTTATATCTATAACAATTAACAGCAATTGTCCGTTTACACATATTTGTTGCATAATTTATTTCCCTTAAATTTGAACTTTATATTTCTTTATTTAGTGTGTATTTGAGTTCTTCACCATGTCACAGAATACACACAATGGTCTATATTTTGTATGCTCTAAAAATACAAAGAAAAGACTAAAAGCAGAGGGCCTGTGATTGACTGTACATTTAGATAAATGCACTACAGATTGAGACAAATGCACCAAACGTGTGTGTTTCAATCACTCTATCATCACACAATTGAATAAACACACATGTACAATACAATGTTTAATTGAGTGCAGCAAGTACATTTAGTTTAGTGATTGCATCATTGCATATTCAAGCAAATTCGTAAGGTTCACTTTGGTGAGCTGAAGTTCTACATACACATATGAGTTTTAAATCTTTCACTGACTTTGATAGTTCATGAATACCCACATATTTCTAAGTGATTGAAAGGAAATGTGTTTTAGCTCATAAAATTTACTTTTAATAGATATAAATATATTATTATTAGTGCTGTAGGAGAAAACACACTTAAAATCTCTAAACATTATCTTTAAATGTCACTCTGTTCTCGGTAAGGATGAAACAGGACATTTCCTTTTTGCCTGGGCAGCTTTTCTATGACTATCTCATCTGGAAATTGCAGTTCCAACTCTTTAGGCACCAAGCATTGGACTCATTTTCTTTTGGATTGTTTGCACAGCTTCGGTCAAATTCAGTATCACCTCATGCATGCATGCACATCTGAGGGCCA
Source organism: Callithrix jacchus (assembly GCF_049354715.1). Classification (NCBI taxonomy): domain Eukaryota; kingdom Metazoa; phylum Chordata; class Mammalia; order Primates; family Cebidae; genus Callithrix; species Callithrix jacchus. The sequence goes on from NC_133505.1 coordinate 104,033,644, forward strand.
AATCTGGACTATTAGGTCTAAAGACCCAAATGGAGCTTGCTAGATTCTTTCATGCCTCCTTCATGCTCTATTTACATAAATGTTGTTTTTCAGAAATGCTGCCATACACAGATTTTCTGTCATTTCCATTAGCGGCATCTTGAATGGAAGAAAAAGAAACAAAAGCTAAATAGTAGTGTTTGTTTTATTGTGTCAGCTTTCTAATACCTGTTTCATTTTCTAGGGGTGATGGACAGGTAGTAATGGTTGTTCAGTACAAGATACCCAAAGAGAAGTTGTTCAAGTAACAAGGTTTATAGATTGATCCTTTTTCTTTGAATATATATGCTTAATTTTAATTGTCCTTCTTTAATAGATAAATTTTTTTTATTCATACTGTTTAACTTATGTCACATAGAGAGATTATTAGTGGAGATATTTTCCAACAAATATTTTCAATAATAGAAATCTCCCAATGTTACTCTAGGGTAATGTTTTCCACAGTGAATTCTGCAAATTTAATTTCAAGTACTGTTTGTTACTGGGGAAAAAAATTTGCCAGATATGTTTAAAAATATGTATATGCTAATAATATTAATTAATTCTGATTAAGTGCTTGCTGTGTGCTTGGCACTCTTAATTGCTTTGTCTGCACTAATTGGCTTGAAGTTCTGTTTTTTCCCCCCTATTTTGCAGATGATGAAAGAGTTTAACACATAAAGTAACTTCCTTATGTGTTTCTTACTTATAGATCCACAAAATTAATTAACTAAGAAGTTCTATACAGAATTAACCTGGTTAACTTTTTCAGCCCAATTTTTACCAAAGTTATTTCATGATGGAATACTTCTCAGGTAAAATCTTTTAACATCCCACTTTAGGACACTCTAGATGAGGATAATAAAAATAAATGATGCTACCCTTATAGATATTAACAACAAATGCCTGGCCGTGCTCAAACAGAAAAATATACATTTTTAAAATAAACTTGCTAATCAGTTTAGTTCAATGACAGATCATTTTGGTGAAAAATCAGCCAGGTTGGTTTCTTGATTTTGTCTATTTTTAATGCTCATTTGAATGTTTTGCTTATCACAGCAGGTCATTGCTGCATTATTCTAATATAGCTAGTTGAAAAGTAAAACAATTAGGTGAACCAACTGGTCATGATGTTTTGTAACTTACTTTTCTTTCCAAATTGACTGAGTTGAGTAGTTGATTTACCCTCAGAACATTTTGATGATATTTCTATTGAGAGGGCTTTTTAATATTTTTGTAGGTTTGCATTAGAAGGTAATTTATATTTATTATACGTATATAATTTTATTCAAAAAAGATATATCACAAAGAACAGACCATTTAACCATTGAATAAGGTTCATGGCAAGGTGAGATATAACTGTTTATTTTTAATCATGAGAAAAAAACTATACTTCTTTTATTTTTACTTTCTCTGAAGTAATATCTTCTCTTTCTTGTTCACACAACAGAGATTATATATGATAATAATAACATACATAGCATTTACCCATTTTATATCAATTAGAGGAAAGCAAACAGAAGAGCATAGCCTCATAATGGACAACACTTTCAAAATAGAAAAATATGTACATATTTTCCTTTGCTGTGACAGAAAGCATTTTGAGATCAGACAAGAAATAAAAATAAATAATTTTATAAACTTTGAGAGAGAGCTAAATTAGGCTTCAGCTCGATTGTTCTGAGATGTTTTTATTGCCATTTTATCCATCCTCTGCTTAGTTTTTGCTTAAGATGTTGGTGAGATGATGAAAGCTGAAAAGTAAATAGGTGCTTCAATAAATGCAAACAAATGAGTGCTTTCCTAGCAAAGAATTAGGGAAAATCAGCCTTTCCTCTGAAGCTAATCCCTGGACAGCTAAAACTGTGAATTTTCCCCCTCAACATGCACACAGATGGGTTGCCACTGAGGATGACAGATGAGTTGTGTTTGGCGGGATTAATGGGCATTATCATGTTAATGGATGCTTAGGTGAGGTCTGAGCAAGTCACAGGCCTGGGCTGAATAACTGCATTTTACAGAACTGTGTGTGCTCATGCTCCTCTTCTCTTTCTTCTTCTTACTAATAATTAACTTGTAATGTTTAACATTTTTAGCCCTCCGAATGATCCACAGACTACTGCCTTCCTAAGTACTGAGGCATTTATAGATCCAGCATCATGTGCTCCATCCTTTGACATGCAAAATGCAGGCAGTCCTGCCTGATTTGTCCTTCCATTGCCTTTGTGCATTCAGCTCCCTCATAATCCAGAGTCTACTTTGTTGCAATCGCTTTTGAAATCTGACATATTGATCAAGAGTTTAGCCTTAGTAACTACAGCACATATATCAACTGTTGTTTATTGTGTCAGGTCACATTTGATGGCAAGATGATCCTGTACCCAACTAGGAGAGCTTCTGCAGCTCTCATGAATCGATTCTGTTCCCCTCAACTGACCAGAAAGGTATGTTGTTGCATCATTGATAAAGCAACAGAATTTCATAGCACCTTGGTTCAGGATCTGTGTGTAAGTTAAAGGTGATGGAGATATCACCAAAGACATTAAAAAAAAAGCCTCATCGGTAGTCTATAATGGCTTGCATTACAAAATTAAAACAAAATCAATAAGTATTAATGTCCGACTTCTACATCTTTTTGAAATTTTATAAAAATGGCTGGGTGTTTTCCTGTTTAATTCAGCAAACTCCTTTACTATGAATAAATATCAATATTACCAAATTAATTCAAGAAACCCTTATAGATACTTGCTTTAAAAAATACTTTTGCAGAAAATAGTTTTTACTTAACGAAGATTTCTCTCATACCCTACAGTAGCAATTATTTAACATGCTAGATAGTTCTTGAAATTGACTTTGGCTCTTCTTTTTTAAAGAGAGTATTACTACATCATTCAGGTAGGAAGAATGTGATTCAGGGGAAAATATTTCACAAGTTAATTGATTTTTATATAATAATTAAAACTAAGTTCTCACCAATAGGATAATACTGTAAGTAGATAGACCAAAAGTCTTGTTTGCTAGAGAGAATCTAGATTTATTCCTATTGTGAGAGAGTGGTCAACAGAGACCCCTTTTATTCACAAAGGTTTACATTTGGATGATAAACCTGTAAACCAAAGTAATAGATTTCTAAATGAGGATGTCCCATATTCAGAGTATGTCAGAGTGGGATATTACTTGGCAGTAAGTTCCCATTTGTTCTACAGAGGGAGACACTGAGGAACAGGATTTCATTCTGAAAAGAATCTAAGACTCAAACCTAAATATTCAGATAACTCTTCTGTGTCTTTTCCAGTAAAATACTTTTAAACTTTTCATTAAAAATTTAAAAAGTATAAGGTCCACTTGCATAGTGACTTTTTTGATTTAATAATTTATTTTTATCTCCATAGTTTGTTCTAAATAAAATAAAAATGTCAAGTTAATTCATTACAAAATATTTAATCTCCTGAATTGATGAAATTAAGAATGATCTAGTAATCACATTAATCAGTTCATTCTCACATCAACCTTCTGAGTTAGGTAGTAACATTTTATAGACAAGGAAACAGATCTGGAGAGGTGAAGTATGTTAAGAGGACACACAAATAAGAAGTTGGGGATAGACTCAATATGCAAAGATGGCTGGATGCAAGAGCCTTCAGGACGTACTGACTTATGTAAGCACAACCTAGACATAAACTTTAAAGCCTAAGACATGCTGTTCATTTTTATATCATTCTAGAAATATGTTTGATGCCAAAATACATTCCTATGGACAGAAAATGACCGAACTCTTTAATAGTCACTCCTATGTTTTTAATGTTTTCATTTACATTTTATTGTTCCATTTTATGTTCCTCATTTTTTTTAAAACATGGCTGGATTTAAATAATTCACAGAACAATAAGTCATGTTGATGCAGAGTGATCAATTAGCACACTTCATAAACAAACACACTGGGAATTCAGACATAAGATAGCTAGCCTTGGAGTATTCTTTATTAGAGAGTGAAAACCAGTTAATGGATCAACATGTAAATCTTCAGTGTTGTATGATGAATAACATTTAAGCATCAAGTCTTTGAGAATCAACTTTAGGAAATGTGTTGAGACCCAATTTTAGGAATTAATGAAAAGTAAACTTTGGAACTTACCCCAAGGCCTGAAGTTGCCCTGCAAAAGAAAAAGCTACTGATAAGACATGAACCAAACAAACAAACAAAAATCATTTAATTAATTAATTAATTAAAGAATTAATTAATAGTCATTGACTTCTTTTACCATAGATTCTCTATTTAAAATCCTTGATATAGATAATAAATTATGTTCCACATCATAAATTTTTTATGAGGTTAGATAGGATACTATAGGCAATGGAGCATTTTAAGTTAAGGTAATCTTTAATGATTCAAGTAGATTCCTCACCATTTCATAAGTTTTTACCAAAATTTCATGGAAAATAAATTAATACTATTTTAAGCATACATGGAATCAAAATATAGTTTTAGTATTGCTATTTTTTAATATTCTTTTAGTGAATGTTAATTCAGAAGAATCTTTTACACTTCCAAAAAGTATACATATTTTATGGCCTATAAGTGAAATGCTTTCTGATATTAGGTAGATACAAGTACAAGATTCATAGTATTTAAAAAGCAAAAGAATCCCTTTCTCATTTCAGTATTCATACTTTCAGAACGATTCCTTGATTTCACATAATAGCCTCTGTTTTAGGTTTTCTGAAAGGAAATCTGTATGTGCTGTTAAAAAAAAGTTTTATTTTTCAAAAGACTAATTAAACCAAAATAAAGTTTACCAAGTTCCATAATATTCCTCACTGAGCTGACTAGTCACCCTCTTTACCCAGGGGTATAAAGAAAACAAAGTGCAGAGGGGGGAAGTCTAATTTTTTAAAAAAAGATGTATTCCCTTCTTGTGAACCAATGTTATCAGTGCTTCTCTCAGACTCTGGGAGTGTGTGTGTGTGTGTGTGTGTGTGTGTGTGTGCGTGCTTCCTGTAGGTCTTCCCCAAGGGAGTGCTGAAGCAGAAGGCAGAAAGCTGCTAAGGACAGAATGCTCTAAAGATCCCGCTCCACCTGAGCCCTGCTCTCTGCAACTGCTGACCTTTTAGGCACAGCAGTGAGTCCTGTGCCCTGCAAGGACCTTTCAGATTAGGTAGGTGAGGGTCTCTGAGAATAATTCTTGAGCAGATAGAATTTGCAGCCTGCAGATATAACTGTCTACGTTCATCAGCTGAAGGCTGTCAATGTGTATCACCAAGGAAAAAGAAGAAAAAGGCTTACTCTGCAAAACTTCTATACAGGAAAATGTGTGAAATGGAAGGTACTTGAAGTGATGTGCCCATTATGCATTCTGGAATCAGGCACTATGTGAAAAGATACATCTCCTGCATGAGTAGCCCTGAGGATGAGAGCATCCTTCCAATCTATTTATCTAATGAATTGGCCGTCCTAAATATTTACCATAACAATATGGCAAGCATTGCAAGGGTTAACTCACTTTCAATTAGCCTTTCTCAGCACTTTCCTCTTTGTTGGGGTGAGTTTATTTGTGTAATCTGAAGACTGTGTCCGCCTCTGCTCTGGACACATTGGCTCTGGACCACACCTAGAGGAAGCATGTAGAAGGGATCTACGTTTGGTGATATCCTGAGAGTGCAGATTTGTAGCTTAAATGAACATTATTTCTGCAAATTATTTCAAATATGTTGTTTAGTTAAGTTCTCTTCCCTTTTCTTCTTTTTCTGTGGATGTAATGGTGTCATTTTACCTCCACCCAGGAACTTGTGTCAACAGCACCCTCCTCGGACCATTCACTAGAGTTGCAATGTCACTGTGTCAGAACCTTGCTTTTGTTTTATTTTAATTCTGGAATTTTTTTACTACTGTGCATCACCCCTTCCCTTTGATGTCTGTTGTTAGCTAAGCTCCTACTAATTCACACTGAGTACACACAATCAGCAGTCCCATGTGTCTGGATTGGTGTATCAATTCCTTTCTGCTCCCCTTGGCTGGTTGGGGCTCTCTTTGTTACTGATTTAGTACTCACTTTCTTATGTTCCTTAAGAGCAGAACTATCAAACTTTATTTTCTCTAAAATTTGATTATGTTAGTAATACAGAAGACTCATATTAGTGTGTGCATATCTTTAATTTTTGATTGTGTTGTCAGTTTGTTTGTTTTTTAAACGTTTAGGACCAGAGTTGAGTATTTCCTATTAAAAACCTGTTGCACCTATTGGTATAAACGCTTTAAGGCTGACCCTGATTGTAAGATTATCTGATGACAAAGTATGGACATGCCTCCTACACTGAGCCTTTAGCAGAATAGTTTCAAGATTGTTTTCATTTATTGCCTGTTGAGTAAAACCGCAGGGAAATGTCAAAGTAGTACTCAATGACATGTTATACTAGTTTTAAGCACAGGGTAATTTTTAATTTTTTATTGTTGCTGCAACTGCCAGTGTGTGTTTTTCTTTATTCTGTCTTTATATCATATAGTTTTATTTTCTCCTTCTGTATGTTTGTGGCCCTTTGATTGCCAAATCTTTTTTTGCTTTGTGATTTGGACAAAATGCATTGCTTATCTGTTAGGGTTCTCTCATCAGGTTTTCTTTAAGCCTTGGGATTTTTCCTCATTTCCTTTGTCCCAATACATGAATCAGAATGGGAGTGTCTCTGCAGGAGGGGAGGGAGAAGAGACTGGGCTGAGTAGAATAAAAATCTGCTTTCAAAAAAGACGCTGTTTCTTGAGGGGGTCAGACCTGAGGGAAAGTATTGAAAGTCTAGCAAACTCAAGAATATTTTCCTCCCTTCCCCCAGCTCCAACCTCTAACGCAGGGGAGATTCAATATTGACTGTCGTGTTACTCACTGGAGAATTTTACTAATAAAATTATATCCCTGTTCTATTCAGGGTAAGTTTACATGTTGTCACAATGATATACTTTATTCTGATTTTATTATTAAGCTGTCTCAGCAATTCATTTGAAATACAGTCATCATGTCTGAAAACTAACAAAGTTTTAATGGAAGATAGTGAAATTTTTATACAAAATAGATTTCTTCCATGACAGATTGTTATTAGCTTGGAATACCCAGTGACAAATCAGGTAGTGTAATACTAAGACACATTTAACAGCCTTTATGGTTTTCATAAGTATAGCTTAAATTATTGTCTTTTGCATTGTATTCTAAATGTAGAAATAATACAGAAGATATGTATGGTTTATCAAGTGATGACCAGTGGCATATTGCGTCTTGTTTAGAGAGAGTCAGTCCTCTTGTCTTATTGGGAATATATAGTTTAACAAGACACTTGCCATCATTTCCTTAACAGGGATAATAAACAGAACAATTCTGCATAAAAGCTCATATCAGCTTCTTTCATGCCTTTTCTTTTCAGAAGGCTGCCTAAGGGTTTAAGCAATTTACTGGTCTGACCCGCATCCTTTCTCTGCAGTCTGCGGTTCTTTTGTTTAACATTAGTATGTGGGCAAACAGCATTCTGCGCTGTTCAGAGCTTATCAGCCCGCGTTCAGTCGACCGGAACCCCATTCTATGTATCTAAGTGGGGCCACATTTAATACTTCACAGTGGGAGCATCTGCAGTTTCCAAAAATGACTTGTTTATCAGATAAACTCTGTCCTTACACTGACAGATGTGGTGGATGGTGGATCTTCAGTATCATACCTCTCTAATATAGGCTTGTACAAAATATAGTGTGCTGAGGGACAGTGAAACCCACAGAGCAGAGTCATGACAAGAATCATTTATGTAGACACTCTCCAACTTCACTCAGAAATTACTTATAGGATATGATGAGGAAGAGGCAACTCTCTGTTTCTCTTTTGGAATTGAATAACTAATTCTCATGTTACTAAAGTGGTAAGTAGAAGAAAGACATTTTCACTGTTAACCTAAGGTTTTATGATTTCATTGGTAAACACTGTAAGGTGTTTTAGTACCGTGGTCTGTTAAAAGCCAGGAGCCTGATGGGGCTGACTGAAATGTTGATCATCATGAACCCAATGGTACCAGAGTGTAAGAAAATTAGAAGTGGTCTTAGGAGACTTATCTGCCATTAATCCAAGATCATGCTAATCTAGTCTGTTAACTCAAGATGATCTTTTATTTAAATTTTTCTTAGAATTTCTTGAAGTTATTTTAAACATATTGAGGAACAATAAAGCCCTGCTTCTAATCACAATCCCTCTTTGAGATTTTATGCTGTAGGCATATAGTAGTATGCAGTTATTTTGAAAGCATTGCCAGTCTTTATGAATGTATGTATATACATACATGTATAATACTTCTAAAAATAAATTAAACATTTGTTTATCAATAGAATGTATTCGTTCTCAACAAAACAAATTAAGGATTTTTAAAATATACATTTTTGAGATTTATTCCCAAAAGAACTCCAGTTATGATAGAATAATCCGTACCTTACCCTGACATCTGAGTATTTCTGAGGTAGCAGCCCAAAGTGATGTTAAGAAACACAAGTATGAACAACCAGTGCCTTACCAAGGGGATCATTGTCACAGAATGGGAGCTAATTTTAACTGATATGTTTTGATCCTTAATGCAATTCACATTGCTTGTACTACTCTTATAATTTAGCACATATGTTACATTTTTGCTCCTACCTATAATTACTTTGTATTAAAGGATTTTTCCTCGAATTATTTCACTACTAGTAGCCCCTTTCACCTCTCAGCTCTCTGCTAATTAAATACTTTAAAACATGTCTTTGTTATTAATTGTGAAGTGTTGCCATAATCATATGCTATAATAATTATTTGGAAGACCAGTTTTTAAATTAATAATTTAAGCTTTCATATTTTCAAACAGTAATTAAGGTAATATGTAGACTAAAACATATAATATCATAAATGGCATCTTTGAAGCCTATGTGGTCAATCATAGACAAAGTACAACATTATTCTTAACAATATTATAATTAACATAATATATAAATTGACATGATTCTAGAAAGCACAATGATATATTTTTGCATTTTCATCATAATTTCTTATAGGATTTAATAATGCCTTCTTAAATGTGTAATTAAATATATCCATGTAGTGTATGGGCAGGCTTATCAAAGAAGCAGCCATTAAGAAATATATTCAATATCAGACTAGAAGACATTTGTGTGCCTTCCCGACTCACTAATGTGTGCTAGCCAACTGTTCATGCAGAAATTGTACTGTTAATGAAGGTTAAAAGGAAATTTTAAATTAGATGTCGTCTTTTGACTAAGGTACCTCAAGTGTTATTTTCTGTCTAATATTTATTTTCTATCTTGCCTCTTGCTCTTAAAACAACCCAGCACTTAAAGAAATAATTATTACAATAGTTTTTCAAACAAAACGCACTCCCACCCATTCCTGGCCCAGCACATTTCCTGAGTCTAACATTTCTGATTGCTCACTGTTTTTCCTAACACTAGATCCCTTATGTCATATGCCTTGCATGGCTGCAGACTTTGGCCTTTCACCTGCTGTTTTGGTTGGCTTTAGATGCAAAGAGAAGACTATAAAAAAGAGAAAGGGGGAGGGAGGGAAGTTTGGAAGACTGAAGCTAAAAAAAAATGGCAAATGTTTTTAGCGCCTTCATCTAGACATGTGTCCCCTCACTCTGTGACATGGCTGCTCCAATGTTGCCATGGTGAGGATTTCTAATCATCCCTACACATGACAGGCTCCTATTTGTCTGCACTCCCTTGGGTGTAAATTTCTAGGCTTAAAAAAAAATCCATGTGAGCGTATCATCCGCCGTGCAGATGTTTCACTGCTTTAGAATATCAGGCAGCTGCTTGTGCCACCGTAGACAGCTAATTGGAGACTGCATCGTAGGAACAGAGGCGCAATTATGGCATAAATACACATCCTCTGGTGCATCATTGTATCTCTATTAACAGAAAATTTTAAACAGTGCTCAGAGTGTAATTAGTGTAGTTGATAAAGTTGTAAAACATGTAAATAAGGGAAATAGCAGGTACGTGGCCAATCCACTATCCAGCACTAGGGGATGCAGATTATTGCCTATTTAGAAATAATTAGCAAAGCTGCATTAGCAAAGCCTGTGTCCAACAGAAGCAAGGCAAACATTTATTCTGGTAACAGCTCTTTCTGTGCTAGCCATGAAAATCTACTAATATTGGTAATTTAGCCCTCATTACCAGAGGATAAAGCATGAAAAGAGCTCAGACATGAAATATGACAAGTAATATTAATTTTTATTCCAGAGGAAAGGATGCTTCCTTGGGTTGCATGCTGATTTCTCGGCAGGGTCTCAGCAGTGCGTGCGGAGGAGGCAGTGGGTAGCTGGTAGTTGAGAATTCAGGATACGGAGCTGACTCCCTGCTGGAGGTATACCCTGGGGTGGCTATGACAGTGGCTGATGAGGCATGCCACTGTTAGTGCCCAGCCAAACCTCAGGTCACAGTTCAAAACAAGCACTCAGCCATTAAACTTCAGTCCTTATGGACCTTGGAGAGTCTATGTCCTCATTCCTACTTTTTTCCACCCTCCCAGCCCCTTTTCTCTTACTTTCTGGCATTTTTTTTCCTCCCTTGGAATGATTTTGCAGAGCTATAAAGGCAATCAGATTGATTTTTGTGCTTGCACCGCCCTTTACAATGTGCTTCTGATAATGAGCTGCTGTTGTTGAAGTGGAGAGTGTGGGAGGGGTGGTTTCAGCTGCATCTTAGCTATGTCATGTGCTCAGGATAAGAAATGATCCTCTGGCTCATATATATTGAAAATTGTGTCACTAAAGAATATCACCTTGTGGCCAGGAATCATGAATGGCAAAAATTTGAAGCTTGTTTCACAAATACTCTTCCTAATGAAGAAAAATGCAAAAGCACTGCTAGTTCCCCAAATTAGTTTTCCAGACAGTGGGATAAAAAGGCAGAATGTTTGTGGAAGAGCCACCTTTCTTGCACTAATCTCTGGATGTTAGCTTGTTCTTTGTTTTATTCTTAAAGCATAACAAATGGCAAAAAATTAAGAACCAAGCCCATGAAGCTAACCATATTTTGTGGCATTTATATTATTTACATCATCTCCTTATTTTTGTTATGTACAGGTACTGCTGCTTTTTACATGCTTCTGGGAATACATACATGGAGTCCCCTTCCTGAATTTTCTAATTGAGCCTCTAGGAAAAAGTTATTAGCCAGTAAACTAAATTTCCACTCAGGGCAGTGTGAGTTTCACAGTACCTTCACTATGTCACAGAACATTGTGTCTTAAAGAAAAAAACAGGCTGAATATTTTAGAACGTAATGAAAATGGTATACTCACAAACACATTGAAATAAAAAGTGTTCACCTTCTTTTTCAAATATGAAAATTGAGAATCCAGATTCTATCTTCAGAGGTTGTAGACATTTACCACCTCTGGTGAGTTGTCTTTTATCCAGGGAATATTGAAAATGACAGTACTGGAGTTCACTGCTACTACAGTTTAGACTAGTGCTACCAATGAGTTGTAAGTCACGTGCAAGTACTGATCAATATTTGTAGGGCATGGGCTTGCACAAAATGCAACTGTGCACACTTACATAAATACATGCGATATCCCTCCATTCCCAGAACCCACACTGTAATATTGAACCGCAGATTCTGAATTGTGAGGTTGTATTTCATCCCTTTTGCTTCCCACTTCTGAACCAAAAGTACAATCCTGACCAGGCATGAAAGCATTCTTTCTCCAATTTAGCATACCCCCTTCTCCACAATGAGTTGAGATTAGAACAATTGGAACCAGATGACCTGATTAAGCTCTAGTTTTAAAAAGTTCCGGTGGCCTCAGTTTTCTCAATTGTGAAATTAAAACTATCTCCTTGTCTGCCTTATATGGTTATTAATAGAACCAAACGATGTAATACATATAGAAATACTCTGTAGACTGTAAATATGACCAAAATTAGTATTTACATGGTTTTCTCACTAGACAAAGTTATTACTATATCACTATCACCTCACAATCACACTTGGACATTTGCCTGTGTTTTAAAAGGAAGCACAAATAAGCTCAGACAACGTCATAAAATTTTTCTCTGATTGTGTCTGTACAGTGCCAAAACTGCTGATTCATAAATGAAATTGCAGTCAACCAACCAGATGTTTATTCTACAGTATGCCAAATTGCCACTTTAACTCTAATTTTTATCCAAGAAACTTACACTATCTGTATGGAAATTGTATGAATACTGCATTCATTATTTTCATTTGAAATCCATGTGAAAAATCTCATGTACTTTTCATATACCTTAAGCATGCATAGCTTCTTGCTTATCGGAGATACGTTTTTCATATTCTGCAAAGTGAACAGCACTCTGAGAGTCGCCTAGAGGAAAGTTATGCCCAAGTTGCAGAGTTTTCCCAAGGGAATCTGCCAGAGGAGCCTACAGAGTCCTTGTTAAGAGAAATCCCATAAAGAGCAAAGCTCTGATTTGAGTTATTGCAGTTGTTTTAACCCCTTGTAGGAAAAAAAAATAGTTGCAGAGATCCCTATTTTCCCAGTTTCCTCCATTGGCTTCTGGTGTTTGACAAACAGTTCCCATTTGGAGACATTATGCTGTTCCTCTCTACTCCAGCACGATGCCCACTGCTTTTACTAAATTGGCACTGAAACAGCAACCCTTGCCAAGATCTATGCAAGAGCAGGAAGGACTGAAAGGGAACATGAAGCAAAATGATCCCTAATTCAAGTGAATTGTTGTTACCTTTCTTCACATATTCCTTTCCCCCTCCCTTATTGTTCTCATCTCAAAAGAAAGGAAATAGGTTCCAAATCAGACCACAAAGAGGATCTTCAGAATCAAGTTAAATTGGAGCACAAGGATTGGGGCTGATGGGAATATGGATTTGCAAGGTGCCAAAGCCTGATCTAATTTACATCCATTTGCTGATTTCCAGCCCTTTGGAATCTTTTGAAATGGCATTTCATTGTGGAGTTCTTGTAACCATATATTTCATATATGTTGTTTTGAGCTTTATTCAAACATATATTTTATATATTTTATTTAGAGCAGGATAGATGGACAGTGAATTCTATGTGCCAAGTGTTTAGACTAGTTTTATAATTTTTCTGCTGCTTCTCCGAGCAGCTTTCTCCAAAGGGGCCTGTAACTCATAATCACAGGGGCTGTTTGTGAATATATTTCTCTGGGTCAGAAATTTTGCCAGCACTGACAGGCACCCCGGATAGCTTTTCAGAAATCTTCTGGTTATTACTCATCCATTAGAAAGGAAAAAATGAGATTTTTGCATGAGGAGTTGTTTCTCTCCCCCTCTCTCTCTTTCTTTTAAATTATAGAAATAAAGTGCCCATTGTAAATCGTTCATGCTGGTGGACAATATTGCATGCAGATCAGGCACACAGCCCATTGGATAAGAATGGTATGGGGGTGGGGGAAGCCTTTGTGAATGAGTAGGCATGAGAGGGATACTGAAATGTTTTAGTCAGGTCAAAAATAGCTCATTAGTGGGTAGAAAAGCTAGCTGCTCATCCTTTAGGGTGGAAAAATCCTAACTCACGTGTTTCTTATTAAGTTGTTTTAGCCTTAATAATAAAAACTTACATTTCTTCTTCATCTATTTGCATTTACTGTAATGTAGGTTAATGGCTAAACAGATCTTGAAAATAACAATAATAGTTGATATCCCAAATGAGATTTAAAAATTTTTTTCTCTGAACTTGAAAAGTAGAGTTTGGAATAGCTAAAATTCAGACACAATGATTAAAAAAAAAGTGAGTATTTATTCTCAGTGTTCTTAATATTAGGGAGAAGTTAAAGTTTCTTCTTTGAAACATGACATTAACTTTAGCTTTTAACATTAGGGCTCCCTCTTTCCAACCCTTTCTCCCCTCACCCTCTCCCATAATGACAATGGTTGGGAAAACACAGGACAAAGAAGATTAAATCAGAATATCAAGTTTCTTCCCAATAAATTAACCAAACAATAATAGGTGATCTAATAGGAGAAGAGCAAAAGATCATTCTGGAATCACAATGATTTTTGAGAACAAAACTCCTTCTGATTATTTTGAAAGAATAATCATATGTCTCCCAGAATTGCAAATATTGTTGAATTCATCAGAGACAGGAAAAAACTTTTAAAAGTCCTCAATTCTCTAGGTATAAATGAAGAAATATGCAAATCTGGAAGAAAGATGAATAACACATAAAAGTAATACAAGACAGGTAAAATAACAACATGTATCATGTAAAAGGCCATATGTTCATTTTATGTTTCTCTCGTCTTCATCTTTATTTTTTCTGAGTTCACTAAATAGGCTTTTTCCCCCGCCTGAGTCAAGTCGGTCCAATAAGGAGCATTCCTTAAAGTTCTAGTTTATCAAAACCTCTCAAAGTGAAGTACTTTTGGTTATTCTGGGCACATCTGGTTGGTAAAAACGATAACTGAATTCTTCAACATCAAGCAAAGGGTTGTTGCTTGATGACTGCATGCTTCTGATCAAAATTTATTATTATACATTTATTGGGCATTGATTTGGTGCCAGGCACAATTCAAAGCCCACAAGTAATGAATTGATGAAATAAGCTGCTCAGAGAGTCAGAACACATAGTAGCATGGTCACTTCAGCCATATCAGGTATCCAGCTGAATATAGATTGGTGTCTGAAATTTCATGCCTCCTGGGTTGCTTTGAATGAACCTCATAAAGGCCAAGGGCAGTATATGTTCATCACTTACTGTTACTTATTTTTTTTTTTTTTTTGAGACAGAGTCTTGCTCTGTCACCTAGGCTTGAGTACAGTGGTGCAATCTTGGCTCACTGCAGCATCTACCTCCCAGATTCAAGCAATTATCTGCCTTAGCCTCCCTAGTAGCTGGGATTACAGGTGCCTGCCACCATACCTGGCTATTTTGTGTGTGTGTGTGTGTGTGTGTGTGTGTGTGTGTGTGTGTGTGTATTTTTAGTACAGGCCGGTCTTGAACTCCTGACTTTGTGATCCACCCACCTTGGCTTCCCAAAGTGCCGGGATTACAAGCGTGAGCCACCATACCCGGCTGATTGCTGCTACTTTGAAAGATCCTGGAGCTGCTGCTCCTTTGACGAAAATCATTGTCCTCATTTTCTGCACCATTCATGAGATGATTCTTCCTTAGTTAACTAAATGCCTTCATGAAGCTAGAGAACATATGGATAATTCCCATTTGTGAGTTTTCTGCAGAAAGGTATGAGATAGCCAATGTAAGCTATTGTTAAAAATTAAAATTCAGTTATTCCATCACACCTTTTGGTAATTCATTTTGGGAGGTATTAGTTTTTTATATTTTGACCATTGTAAATCTTATTTTTATTTCAACATAATTGGGGAGATGAGGAGAACGGAAATATTGCACTTGCAAATTAATTTAAAGAAGCAAAAAGCAAAAATTTTTTAATTTATGCAGAATCCACAATTTTAGTGCATGGCAAATAGCCAGATTATTTTAGTGTAGGAAATAAGGAATAAGAAGTATGAATGACTAGGCAACATAAATAATTATTTTGACAATAGAAGAAATGAAAAAACAGAAAAATAAGAAGTGGGGTATGCTAAGAAAGATGCTTGCTTTATGGAGACTTATTAGGTTTCTTGCTTATATTTTCACTTTCTTCTTTATTCACAATGCACACATTTTCTTTTTCCTTTCTCCAGTTTTACTCCTTGCTTTTACCTTATCATTTTCCTCTAGGTATAAACAGGTGAAGGAGAAAATAAATTTCTTCTTATGTGATTGACCTACTAACACATATGAGATAACCCAAAAACAAAAGACCTGTAGTCTGTTAAAAGAATATGGAAGAAAATGCAATCTTAAATTATTAAATATAAAAATATGTGTGTGAGGGTAATAATAATGTCCTATTTTAAATTTAAACTTGTAGATCTGAGCCACCACTTTGCAGAGGTACATGATCATTTTAAGGATTCTGCAGTTTTCCAAAACATTCTGAAAGAGCTTCTTTTGAAATTATCAAGAGTCTGTTTTGCAACTCACATGAGAATATCAGCTGTTTTTTGTTAACATTAATTATACCAACTCCATATTATTAATTACTGTAATCATTTCATTTTAAGCTAAATAGTTTCTATCATCGAAGTGTGAACTTGAAATCATAACTCCAGCAAGAAAAAAAATCAGATAAAACAATAAAAGAGTTTCTACTTAAATTTCAGGGTGTCATTCTTCTATTTGTTAAATTAATTCTTAAAATATTTTTTCTTCATTGTAGTATGAAACACAAAACACAGAAGGAAAAACATATGTATATGTGAAGCTTAGTTTCTATTAAATTGAGGCCCTAAGGCATAATTTTTTACTTAAGAGAATAAAAATGTAAACCAGAATATAATTAATACGTTTTACTATTCCTGAATATATTAACTGAAATTCTGGTCTGGGAAGAATACAGCTATGCTTATATTATGAGATATATGGGTTTGTGCATCCAGTAGTTTTATACATTAGGCTAAAATCATCAGTGGGAGTCTTGTACTTTAGAAACTGGGTTTATAGGTAAATTTTGGTGATTTTGTTTGGAGAAGAAGCATATTAACCACATAGGATCTAATTGAGGTTGAACAATTCCTGCCCCAAAATAATAAATATCTGATAACAAAAATGTGGCTCAGAGTTTTTCCTGTACAGTTATTAGGTACTAGTTTCTTCATTGGAGAACTATTCGAGGTACACATCTCATGTGGGCAGCATGTCTTCTAATTGTACAAATGTCTGTTTGATTAAAGTAATCACCAAATTTGATTATTCCTGCATAATTTATGGTTAGAATATGAGAGCCATAACAGTAACAGGGTGATCACAGATTGGTGAGGACAATAATGCTTGTTGAATTGGGATATATTTTACCTTATACATATAAAACTAAATTTTAATGAAGAAGAGGTTTCTTATTTTCTTCCATTTATTTTATTGTTCACTTCCACTGCTTAACTCACTGAAATATTTGGATTATGGATATTATTATTTGATTAGTTATGTTGTAAAATATATCTGCAACAATTGTGAAATAGTTTTATTTTTATTTGGAGCTCTATTATGTGACAAAGTTTTGTTCCTTATCTGTCAGCATTAAAGCAATTGGGTTATGTGTTCTTTTCAATTAGCCTTTCCATAGCCACTTTTATATCAGTCTCAAAGTGTATTAGTAATCTGGTAAATACTTTTTCCATCATGTCTTTATGTATAATTGTTTACTTTAGGCCCACTTGGTTATTTGGATCAAGGACCTTTATTTCTTTGCTCTCTCTCTGATCCGCTTCTTAGGACTCAGTGAAATATTTGCTTCTTAGGGATAGATGAGTATAGAAACAAACATGTTGTGCTGTGGGAAGTGAGATTTAGTTTCCGTTTATTTGCTCTGAGTATATCTCAGCAATGCACTTCAGGTATACTTTCTCCCACACTAATGAATAGATCTCCCATTGATTTCAAAAAGATCCTGAAAAGGGTATAAAGGGATAAAAATCTGATGCTAATCTTAGAAAGTAGGATTCATATTCTTCTAAAGCTTTTTCATCATCTAGTTTATTCTTATCGTTTAAAAAATATTTCTATCTCTGTCTACCAAAGATAGAAGTACTGTATCACAAATTATTTCTGAAAGAGAGAGAGGGAGAAAGATTGTTTTCAAATACCAGATTAATAATTTTTACATAACAATTCCTAAAAACAAGCTTGAAAACAAAATGCTTCCTTTAAATTAGCTGCCACGGTGAAAATTAAATTAGTCCAATAAGTAATCTAATCATGCCTTGCTCTATCATGTGGCTAATTAATATATTATGACTTGATGAATTCTGTTTATATTAAATGTATATGTAATACACATTTTATGGTGGATCTTGAAAAGCAATTTTTAACCAATGATAGTTGCTGTGTGGCAGCTGAAATTTGGAAAGTAAACTTTAAAAAGATTAATCATTTGAGCCAACTTTTATCAATACAAGCCCAGCCACTTAAAATCAGTACTTTATTTCCCTTTTAATATTGTGCATTATGGTTTTGACGACATTTCATTCTACTAGATGTTGTTAACAGCATTAGTTTGTGATTCCACTTTAATATTATTATCTGAAAATTCAGACGGCAATAAAAATCAACCTTCATAATTATTCCCCAGGAGTGAGTAAATGTGGTAGTTACAGTGATCTTAATGAAAATGATACTAATGTTACTATTTTTAAAAAAGGCACTTAAAGTAGCTAGGTTTAGAGTATCTCACTAATTCTTGAATGTGTTAGTTAAAACAGTTCCCAGATTCCATAAACACCTGTTAGTTCCGTCTTTTTGGAAAACAATGTATAGGAAAAAAATCACCTAGACCCATTCCAATGTACATGATTTTAAACCACTTATATTTTCAAACCACTCATATAACATACACATATAAATATAAAGTGATAAAATTAATGTATACAATGATTTTTAAAGAAAAATCATATTAGAGATAAAACAGTGTTTTAAATACTATTGAATACATGTTCTAAATGTCAACAAATTCCACAGATAACATGCTTTATATTTCATATTATCTAGGTGTTGTTAGGAAATACATCTACCAAAAGTCTCTGACTTGGAGGGGCACATACTATGACAAAAAGCTTGGAATTTGTTTTATAGAAAAGAACGTATTTTTAAAATACCAAGAGTTTGAAGAAAGTACTATTATTACTCCTACATTTCTGTGTTGTTGTTGTTTTTTTAAGAAGGAGTCCAACTCCATTGCCCAAGTTGAAGTGCAATGGCATGAGTTTGGCTCACTGTAACCTCCACTTCCAGGGCTGAAGCGATTCTCCTGCCTCAGCCTCCCAAATAGCTGGAACTACAGGTGTACACCACTACACCTGACTAATTTTTGTCTTTGTAGTAGAGACTGGGTTTCACAATGTTGGCCAGGCTGATCTCAAATTCCTGACATCGGGTGACCCACCCATCTGGGACTCCTGAAGTGCTGTGATTACAGGTGTGAGCCACCCCACCTAGCATCTCCTGCTTTTCTGAATAAACAAGGTGATAGTGATAGTAAGCAACTTGGCCAAGTTCACCAATATCATGAGAGATGCAGTAGTCTGAACATTATTCTATACTGTTTCCAGACTTGTTGGGTTGGGGGACAATTTATGAAAACTCATTTACGATGCTGCACAGTAGTGGCGGAGAGAGAGTAGAGGTGAGCCTAACCCATTTGGATGTTTTGTTTTGTTTTGTCTTTTGGAAGCAATCTACTTAAGAAAGAAAGAGTCTGAGGACCCAAACTAGAATAAAAGTGAAATAAATTTAAAATTATGTATAGATACTAGATATATTGAAAAATCTAAGAAGACTAGCTAACTGACTAGACAGGAATTGAAAAGGAAAGTGTGCATAATGAGACAAGAGAATTGACTAAATAGGCTAGAATTTATTCTGCTTTCATGGATCAACATAAAAGGAAGTTGCTCAAACTTTTGGAGAAAATTTCTACAATGATTTAACAGCTTTTCTATGAAAGAAGTTCTAGTTTAATCTGCTATTATTTTCATTTGTTAAAAATAAGAACAGTAAAAAGTATATTTTCTCTTTAGACTTGATTTTTCTAGGAAATACAGTTCTTCAAATTCTAAATTTTGTTTTCTTCTTATGTTTTCCATATATTTCCTCTTCTATTATACTGAACAATAATTAAGTAAATAAACAAATTACTTGTTCAAATGTACAAGTGCCTCTGATGTTAATGATCTGATAAAATAATCAGATCAATCAATCAATCAGTTAGATAAAATGATCTGGAAAACTAATAAAAATCCAAGTTTTCCAAGTGACTTATTTTATAAAACATCCCCAAGTTGCCATGTTGGAACATTTTCTGCCCTCTCTGCCATAAAACATGGCATATAAATATATGTTCTCTTATCTCAGAGTCACTTATTTAATTCACAAAAAGATCCCTAATTCATTAACTTCTCAAAGAACTGCTAAAATACACTGAACTGCTCCTGGGTGCCCGTCAACCAGTCAGCTAGGTAAATAAAGCTCTGGACATAGAAAGCCTTTCATTAGGTCACCACACCTTTGCAGCCACCACACACTTCCTTGCTCTTCTCCCTGCTCTTAGAAGCACCACAGACTGTCAAGTGGTTGCTGGTCCATACAGCTTCATATCTGATTTTTTATTCTGAAATGAAGCCCTTGTCTCAAATGTGGCTGAACAATCTTCAGTTTCACCAGTAGGTGGGGAAACTCATTTCTTTTTGCTTATTGTCATTTTTTTTTTCCTTAGAAGAAAGTATAGCATTCTTTCCTATGATCTTTCCCACAATACCACTGATGTACTCTGGGTTTCTATTTACTGCCTCCTAGGGTGTAACAAAGGAAATCAGGAGGAAGGTATTTCAGGAAATAAAAAGCTGAGTTGTAAACCTGTTGATTACATTAAAGAATATAAATCAAGGATATAAAAATCCATTTATTTTAAAATGCTTCTTATATGGGATAAGAGAAAATTGGTGGCCTTTGAGAAATGTCTTGACTTGAAAAGTGTGGTAAACATAGAAGCCACATTTTAAACAAGTATTGAGATGATGAAATGATCCTATGTACTCTACATTTTATTTCTTGTGGATGGGACAAAACATATAAAATCATATAGAATGAAGCCTGCTCTATTTTTAAAGATCAACAGAAAAGAAATCACTCAAACTTTTTGAATAACCAACTACAATGTTTTAACACTTTTTCAATTAATAAAAGTCTTTTTAATCTACCATATTCCATTTAGCAATTACATATGTGACATAAACATGGAGAATACCAGTCATCATTTTCCACTTGTAAAGAAAAATGGAGTTTTCTTCTTTAGACTTCATTTTTTGAGTAATTTATTCTTCAAAATAGATACTGTTTTTATAGTTTTCTTCTCATATATTTTTCAAACATGTTACTCTCTCTTATTATGGAAGAATCACTAACTAGACTTGGCCAAGGAAGTTAAATGTTTAAGGATAAAGAGTTCTTAGTTTCAAGAATTGGATACTCATTTGTCAGAAGTGAGACACTAGAGGATGGGTATTGGGTGGCTCACAGCAGTATACAGGAGTCAAGATGACAGTGATCTGACTAGAAATTAAAATGTACATTAGTACCCTTGAGCCTCAATCTATCCCTGTTAAGGGGATAGAGGTAGACTGACATGCTTAGATATTATTTGAAGAAGGGCTTCCTTAGTGCCCTTATCACAGCTTATTCAATCAGGGAGTTCACAAAGCTAGGAATGTATTCTTATGTTAAGAAACAAAGAAAAATTAAAAATTTGAAAATTAGAATTGGTTTGGCTAGTTTTTACTCTTTTTGCTAATCAATTCTGTAAAAATGTAAACGTATACTGATTAAACTCAAGACATTCAGTATTATATGTCAACCCAAATGCTACGATTTAAGATGTAAAACCAGAAAATCTGAGTCTAGATCATTTGTTTCACTATTAAATAGTTTTCACAACTATTAACAGTCTTCATCAATACATTAATGGGCCATATTAATTATCACTGAAAAATTTCAATGAATTATTTTTAATGCTTATCTCACAAATTTTATTTAGCAAAATAAGTGTAGTAAGTAAAAGTAGCTCAATTCCAAAATCATTGTGTAGGTAAAGCTATAGAAGAAAGATGCCTATTCTTTATTGGAAATATTTTATAACTACCATAAAAATATTCAGCTCAACCTGATAAACTGCACAATCCAAGTCTGTTTAAAAATATGTGGTGCTATTTAGTTTTTTATTATATATTATATACCTTGCTCAAGTTTCACTTCAAAGAAAACCTAAGTATGTCAGTCCAAGCATACCCATTTAACAAATGTACTGAGGCTCAAAGATATTAACACACATTTTATTCTCAAGTCTGGGACATTGTCATCTTGACCCCTGTATACTGCTGTTAAACACAGAGGATTTACTTTGAAGCTTTCATTTAAGGAATTGAGTTATTATCCTTTGCTTGACCTTTGTCCGTGGCATATTTATCATGGTGCCCTGTAAAACCATAATGTGTGAGAAAAGTGAGAAAAGGAAGTAATATATTTGTGATTTATAAAGAAAGAAGAAATAGGTATAAATCATACTTTTAAAATTCATTCATAGATACCTCTTACATAATTCATTTATGTTCTCAAAATCCCTCCTTAAAAATGGTTTTTGTATGTTTTTAAAACAAACATTAGCAAAAGTAACTTGAAATTAATAATGATCTATGATTTTCAGGATCTATTGTCAGGTACTGTTTATATTTATTAGTAGGAAGAAAAGGGGGAAGCAACATTATTTTTAAAAGTACAGAAAGAAATAGTTTTCAAGCTGTTCCCTTAATTAGCTAGAAATAGTAACCCTGTCAAATTTAATATAAAAATAGTGTTATAAGCCTATGGCACCTATTTATTACTGGAGAACAAAAGCCTTCATCCATTTCCTTTAGAAAATGACATTTTTGTAATTCGCTGCCCATTTCATTTGTTCCGAAGGCCTTCGTGGGGTGACAAATATCCCACAGAAATGGCTACTGATACTTGATAGGATAATGTGCAGCCCCTCAGGACAAGGGCAAAGGCAGCAAACTTATCATCCTTTAGTTTAGCTTAGCATGGGTCAGTAACAGCGCCAGAGGTGACAGAAGATGTTAAAGTGTGGGAAGCAAGAGCTGAAAGCTGTAGGAGGGGAGTTTTTATAGTTTATCCTTTCTTTTGCCAAGAAGCTACAGAGACAGCTTGAATCACATTGTTGATTTGGTTCACTGCACGCCACACTAACTGTTTCTGGAAAAGAAGAGCAAGGGGGAGAAAATCCAACACTTATGGGTCATTCTCACCAACAGCATGTGGCATTTCAACATGTCCTATAGGAGGAGGGAATGCATATTTAATATTTTAGCTTCAAGTTCATATTTTAAGAATGCATTATCTTGCTGGAAGGTCTGTGGTGAATAATCAGTAGGACATCACCATTATATCAACCTGATGATTTTGCAGAGGAAAAGCAATAGCAGCATCTTTCATTTGGGAATTTTCTCAATATTGTTTTCTGTGTTAGAGTGGATAAAAAATGACTTGTATGACTCTTCTTAAAATTTTTAACTTAAAAATGTTCCAAAAATGTTGTATTTTAAATTTATCATTAACATTTGTCCATTAAGGACGATTGACTTGCATGAAATCTGAATATACATATTTTATTCCCAAGAAAATTAAATCAATATAGAACTTTCCCTCAGAATATCATAAAAGAATAATATGCACCAGCTGGTATATTACTTCTGATTCTATTAAAAGATCATGTGATCAAATTCTTCTAAACACTTCTCAGTTTAAAAAAAGGAGGAAAGTAAAAAGAAAAACATAAGTTCTTCATTAGGCAGGTATTGCTCATCATGGCTGTCATTGCACACAATGACACTCACAGAAATATGATGGTTATGTTGTGATGTCTCTAACAGCACATCTGGTAAAATGATTCTGTTTTTGCAATATTAAGAAATCACTTTTTTATGTTACATGTGATTTGAATTAATTCATTTTTAAAATTCACTTATATGGTGCAAAAATTCCTGGAGGACTGATAGGAAAAGGAACTAAAAATTGTGACCTTGTTTCATGAGCAACCAGCTCCACCTGTGTAATTAATAGTTTTGATGAGTATCTGAACCATGATGTCCTGCGTCAGAACTGTCAGGGCTTCTTCGATACATTTTTCTTCTTTAAGCAGAAAAAAATATGTCCACTTCTGGATTTGTTTTTGTTAATGATAGATAATGAAATGTATGATATCAACAGAGAACAATTAATATTAGAACTTAAATATATTAGGATAGTTTTAATGGAGTAGTAAAATTATTTGCAGTTTGATATGAATTTAAGGCATGATATAAAATATAGAGCATTTTCTGGCAGACTCCTTTTATTCCAAGCATATCTGGAAAATTACATAATGCTTAACTGCAGGAAGATGAAGACAAACTGATGTCTACTTTGAAATAAGTATGTTAAATAGTTCACATACTTTATCTCTGAAAACCTGGTTGTATGCTCCTAATAACAGTATTGCTGGATAAAATTTATACAGTACTTTTTCCATTGAGTTAGAAATTGTTCCCTTTTCAGAGAGAGGGTCATGTTTATTTCCAATGCAGAAGAACTTGTTTTAGTTTTGAGGTAAATTGAACAAGTGATTGCTTTCATATATCATGTAATTCCTTACATGTTGATGGCTGTAACTTTTCTACTTAACACATTTTATTCCTTACCATGCCTGTCACTGGTTTAAGCAATCTGCGGGTAATTGATTTCTTCTGTAAAACAGATAACATTTGCTTAAAGCTCTTCTGATAGCTTTACAGCCTCTGCATTAGGAGAAGCACTTCCGTCACCACTGGCATTCTTATAAAATATAATTATTGTATATCCATCAAAGACAAAAAGAAAAGGGGAATAGGCAAAGGCAGTACAAATATTTCCTGACTTCAACATTCACACCATTAGTGTTACTAGTAGTTCCCAGAACAGCACGCTTCACCTTGTATCACTGCCTCAAGCATATGACCTACACTCCTTTTGAATTTCATTGTTTATTTAAGCAAGCAACAAACATGGGGTTTCTCTACCCCATCCCCAAACATTTATTTTAAGGAGAGACTATTTCTCAACTATGGTTCACATGTTTACTCATGACTTCAGAAAAGTTAATATGTAGGAAGTCCCTTGAATAAACAACTTTATAATGCACATTAATTGATAACAAATACATTCATATTGTCAGAATGTTTTCTTTTTAAATTTTTGTTGTTGTTTTGTTTGCTTTCTCAAGACCAAACTAATTGACATTTTTAAATCTATTTCAAAAACACTTGAAATAAAAGAAGGGAGAGTTGTAGCTCTTTGTAGTGAGTCGGTCTGCAATTTTAAAAAGCCAATTTGACTTGATTTTTCAATTATTCAGTGTATACATATGTACATATGAGGGAAGACTACCAAGAGGAGGGGAATTATAGAATGTTTCATGAAAAATTATTTGCTCTTCTAGATATCTAGGTATTTTCCCTTTTTTTGCCCTAAAAATAATCTGTATAAATTAGAAGTCTTTTTCACATACATAATGTCTGTTGAATGAAAAAGTGCATTAAAAACTGAATACTTTGATAAAGGGGAAATAAACCAACGTGGAAGCCAGAAATAAATCCACACACTTGTAGTCAACTCATTTTTGACAAAGGCACTAAGCATATAAACTGGAGAAAGAACAGTTTCTTAAAACTTGCTGGGAAAACTGGATTTTTATATAAAGAAGAATGAAATTAGATTTCCATATTTCACCATATATAAAAATCAACTTAGAATGATTAAAGACTTAAATGTAAGACTGGAAACTATGAAACTATTAGAAAAAAACATGGGGGAAACTCTCCAATACATTGGTGTGGTCAAAGATATTTTTGATAAGACCTCAAAAAGCACAGGCAACAAAAGCAAAAATAGACAAATGGGATTATATCAAGCTAAAAATCTTCCACATAGCAAAGAAACAAAGAAGAGAAGAGACATCCTACAGAATTAACAAAAAATATTTGTAAACCATCCACCTGACAGGGATTAGTTACCAGAATATATAAGAAACTCAAGTAGCTCAGTAACAAAAGATTTTTTTTGATTTAAAAATTGACAAAAGACCTGAATAAGCATGTTTCAAAAGAAGACATACAGGTATATGAAAACCTGCTCAGCATCACTAATCATCAGAAAAATGCAAATCAAAACCACAGTGAGATATCATCACCCAGTTGGAATAGCTATCATCAAAAAGACAAAAAAATAACAATGCTGGTGAGGATTAGGAGAAAAACGAAGGCTTGTACATTGTTGGTAGAAATGTAAAGTAGTGTAGCTATTATGGAAGACAAATAAGAGGTTGCTCAAAAAACTAAAAATAGAACTACCATAAAATCCACCAATCCCACTACTGACTATATATCTGAAAGAAAAGAAATCAGTATATCAAAGAGATATGTGCACTCCCATGTTTTATTGCAGCACTATTCACAATAACCAAAATATGGAATTGACCTAACTGTCTGTGAATGGATGAATGGTTAAAGAAAGTGTGATATATACAGTGTGTATGTATACATATACACTTGTGTATAGTGTGTGTGTATATATGTGTGTGTGTATGTGTGTGTAATGGAATATTATTCAGCCATAAAAAAGAATCACATCCTGTCATTTGCTACAGCAAGGATGAAAATGGAGGACATTATGTTAAGTGAGATAAATCAGGCACAGAAAGACAAATATCTCATGTTCCTGCTCATATATGGGAGCTAAAAAAAATTGAACTCATATCAATAAGGAGTAAAATGACGGTTACCAGAGGCTGAGAAGGGTAGTAGGGAGGCAGAGATAAAGATAGAATGGTTAATGGGTACAAAATTATAGTTAGCTAAAAGGAATAAATTCTAGTATTTAATAGCACAGTATGAAAATTATAGTTAATAATTTATTGTATATTTCAAAATAGATAGAATATAAGGGGTCTAATATTCCTAATACAAAGGATAAATGTCTGAGGTCATAGATACTCTAATTATCCTGATTTGATCATTATACATTGTATACAATGTATCAAACTATTACTATCACACTAATTTTGTGTATCAAACTATCAGTTATAACAAAAAATATGCACTAATATGTTATTTTAAAAATCTTAGAATGAATAGTTAAGTTTAACTCAATAGAGACTTGTCTGTTAGGTTTGGGTGCTGTTTTAGTTTAGTATCTACTGTCAATATTTAAGGGAGGTATTATATAGAATTATAAATGACCAAATGTTTTCTGTTTTTCTATCATAGCTAATGTTGGTGTTTTTCACCTTCAGTGGAAATACTGAATAATAGGTGCAAATTAGCATTTTAGTATCTTTTACATTTGTATTTTATTGGAATTACTCTTTATACCTCATATATTAATCACTGTTCTGCCTGTAGTTTGTATATTTTCCACACTAAATTTTATGGTTTTAGAAGAGCAATTGTTTATATATCTAGTTCTCAGATTTATTTTTTTATTTATATTATTTCAGTTCTGTTTCTTGATTCAAAACTAAGAGTTTGAGTTTTTCTTGGCCTCGGGACTCGGGAAAAGCTATAAAATTGGTGGTAAGCACTCAAATTATTCTGGCCACCAGCTTTGGCTTCATTGTCTGTTTTGCTGTGTACCCCTTCCCATAACTTCAGCCATGACCTCCCAGATGTCCTCCATCCACTTCAACTTCCAGGATCCTGCTAGGCCAACTCTGTAATCATAGATAACACCACTTTGTCACCTTGCTTCAACCTAATGTTTTTGGAAGACCCATATCTTCCAGGAAGTCTTTGCATAGTGACCAGAGGAGAACTGACACCTTCTTTGTCCTTACACTTCTACTCATCTTCAGCCAAACTTGTTATAACCCCCACAATTGTATCATTGATCTTTAAATGAGTTCATGGTCATATTTTACTATCTGCTTCTTTTTGGTTATTGTGCCACATAACAAAGGCTGATTTCTTCAGTAAGTGTCATCCATTATGATAGTAAACTACCCGAGTAGTTATTTTTATCCAGTGCCTTTTATATGTAAACTGATAACTAATAAATATATTTTCATTATCATGGCATTATACATTTTTTGAGTATAACAGAGTCAGCAGTAGATGCTATAATGCCATTCTTTCAAAAACAATAAATGTTATTAAAAGATTCAAATTTAAGATCATGATTTGTTTCTTTTCCCTTGATTGATTTTAGGGCTTCAAGAAATTTGCAAGTTTTATGATTTACTTCTTGGTAAAGTACATGTGTTCAGTGCGCATAAAGTTACGTTCTCTGAATTTTTTTCTTTTGACTAACTCTATGTGACATCAGATCATCAGATGATGAGGGGGAGGAAAAAAATTAATCTTCAAAATGTTTCATCTTAACAACCAAACTGTTTCATCTTAACAATTGCCATCCTCTAAATTTTTAGTAACATTTCTAAAATGGTTTAAACTCTCCCTGAGGATCTTGGCATATGTTTGGTTGCAAGTTCTCTGGAGAAATACATTGCAGTTTTAAAATTGACTTTGTATAAAAGTCCCAGATACAGCCCTAGGTTAAAAGATGCTTTTACAAAATTGATGAATAAAAGGTGGTTACTTCATGTCCCTGGT
The DNA here is from genome assembly GCF_049354715.1 of Callithrix jacchus. Taxonomy (NCBI): domain Eukaryota; kingdom Metazoa; phylum Chordata; class Mammalia; order Primates; family Cebidae; genus Callithrix; species Callithrix jacchus. The sequence continues at coordinate 104,061,936 of NC_133505.1, forward strand.
TCTCAATCATGCCATTATGATGAACTTGTGTTTAATATATCAATAATATCTGAAATTTGATTCACTTCTTAAGACTAGGTGGGATATCAGTCAGAAGTGAATAATGCTACATTAATAATACTTTTAAAAAGTCAAATCAAAAAGAATTGAGAGCATTGCACTAATTTGTAAGAAGTAATCAAGTGTGATGGAAGGAAGGATTCCTATTAGTAATTTATTCTTGAAAAAGTGCTTCTAAGTTTAAGTATAATATTAAATGCCTTTCTCAAGTTCCTAAGTGAGCTCTTCCAAATGACCTATGAGTTGAAGTCATTTCACCTTTGGGTATTTGAGTGAAGTGCTTAATTTCCCTTCTAGCAAAAGATAATGTTGAGACTCATGTTAATACGATATTCCTATTTTAATTGACATGTATTCTATACAATAGTAGCGCAAAGTTTCCTAAATGATTTTATTAGAAAGGGTAAAAATCTTTATAAACATAAAAAATTGCACTTAAGAAAACCTACATGCTTACTTATTACTATCTTTCTCAGGTATAGGTCTTCAAGGTCCTAATTTTAATATTTGTACCTTTGTGAGATGTGTCCTGAGAATGTGAAATGATGACAGTTTCAAGCAGCAATATTTTAGCAGTATAATGCTGATTGCCTTGATCCCTCCCAGGTGATCAGCGCAGGACAGGAATCAAGAGCATTGTATTAACAGACATGCTACTACAGCAATTTAGCTGAGGTGCCTGAGAACTGTGCACTTCCTTTGCTCTGGATCTCAGCCACCTTGGTCTGCATTGTGACTTAATAAGTGGCCACAGGGGTTGCCAAGCTGAATGCTTTATGCTGTAACAGGGTAGAAAGGAGACACTTAATGTGGGAGAATAGAGTGTACTGGACACTGGGAGAGGCAGGTGCCAGCAAGGTCACAGCTATTTCAAAGCAGGAGGATCTTTGTAGAGAGAGAGAGAGAGAGAGAGAGTGTGTGTGTGTATGTGTTATGTGTGTGTGTGTGTATTTGATATGTTAGCTTATTTCATTCTATTCCTTTTTCCTTTCTGTAAAAAAAAAACATAGTGAAACTTCAATAAATGTATGTAATATAAATGAGTGCACAGATGTGTGTAAGTTGTAAGTGCTTAGACATTAATGCAGTTACAGACAAACACTGCTATTCGTGGCTATCAGATCCAATAGGGATATTCCCAATAGCCATATAAAATCCTGACTTCATGTAAAGACCTTTTGGGAAATGCAGTAATAACAGAAAAAAGAAAACCTAAGTCTCTAATATTTTACTTAATGTTATTGCAATGCTAAAACATTGAACAAAAAACTTTTGACATTTGTTAGAACAAGTCTGAGTCTCTCTAGTTTTAGACAAATATGACAGTCACTAGTTTAGATGGTCTTCCTCAGGAAGAGGCAACATGTAGAAGGAAATGACAATCATGAGGGAATGATAGACCCTGAATGATTAAAATATGTTTTCAAAAGTCACTCTTAGGAGGAATTCTAAGTCATTTTATAAGGGAATTCTAACAAGGGCAGGGACCATGGGATTCATGTAGGACAATGAGATGACTGAGGCAGAAGAGAGTCTTGTCATCCGCTAGAACACCAGGGCTCCTTGTTTTCTTCCCAGGGTCTCCTTTCATTTTCTGTCATTCAAAAGTCTGAGGCTATTACAGATTCCAGAAAATTTTGATTACTTTCGAGTGGCAGCCACAATTGTGGGAGTAAGGAGGTCTTATTTCCTGCATGGGTAGCAGATAAGATCCATTAACAATAGAAAAAGGTACAGGCTAGAAGTGGAAAGCAGGTAATGTATGTATTGACAAGTTTCCAAAATTTCTATTTTCAATCTTTATTTTAGAGAAAAAATAACAAAACACACATCTATGTGGAAGACTTCAAATTTTCTACATTTTTGATAGCATTGTTCATATTGACTATTTAAACATAAACTGTAATAGACAACAGTTCCAAAAAAGCCCACTCAATTAAGAGTCCAAATACAATGTTGAGTACTGTAAGAAGAGAAATTTTTTGTTTATTTGTTTTCTGTTTTTTTGAAATGGAGTCTTGGTCTGTCACTTGGACTGGAGTACAGCTTGATCTCGGCTAACGGCAACCTTCACATCCCAGGCTCAAGCAATTCATAAAGAGAGTTTTTACTGATGACATGGCTAGAGACAAACAAGTGAGAAGGAATACTATTACAATTGTGCTAGGGTTCATAAATTATTAGAGATTTTCATAGGACTAAATAATACTAAAGGCAGATTACTTTATGAGTTCAGCCAGGTATTTATTGATAAGCCACTAAAACCCCAAACTATTATTTATTACTGTTTTTTTATTTTCCCAATGAATTCAGAAAGGAATTTTTTTTTCCTATGGCTTACATCTCTGGCAAATACCTGAAACTTGCAGGCCTAAAATAAGACATTTTGAGGTATATTTGCTTATTTTTTTAAAAAGGCTCTGTTTTATATGCAGTCTCCTGGCAAAGGCTCAGGAGGCATAGAAAGATACAAAGTCACTGTGAAAATGCATGGAAAATGTTCAAGTAAAATTATGCAAAAAATTCCCACAGTCCTAGAAGATCACCATATCAACGTCATTACTAAAAACATCTTTCTGGTGGTAGAGAAAGCAACATATTTCACCACTGATTAGATTTTATCTGTTCTCTCTCTCAGCCCATTAATGGGAAAGAGAAAGAGAGTATGCGAGGAGGAATTGGGGCAGGTAGAACAGTCCTGAACTCAACCTGAAGTTTAGAATGAAGCCCAGGTACATCCAGCCTAGATCATTTGACCAACAACCAACTTGCAGATTAGTAAGCATGGATAAAATAATTGTCAATTTAAGACACTAAGAAGTGTAAGAGTGGTTTGTTATGCAGCACTACTATGGAGATAGCCAACTGATACACATACTAATGGTAATTTTTAGTGGAGGTCATCAAGTGTGGTTTATCCACATAGACATATTAAAAGGTATTGATTGCTAATTTTGGTATTGATACAAGAAAGTACAACACCAATACAATACAAAGGTATTGACTGCTGATTTTACCAATGTATTATAGAGATATGCCCTGACTAATTACTAAGAATGATGAAACAACTCTGTAGCTTCATATGAAGATGTAGCCATTACAACATATTTAGGGCGTATTGAAATCTGGCTCTAAAAATAGTACATAAAGAACTAAATAAGGATGGTTCTAGCAGTTTTACTTTTGTGGAGGCACTCTATTTGTTCAACTTTTATTTTAGATTCAAGGAGCACATGTGCAAGTGTGTCACCTGAATAAATGTATGATGCTGAGGTGTGGGGTATGAATAATACCATCACCTAGGTACTGAAAATAGTATGCAACAGTTAGTTTTTCAACCCTTGCCACTCTCCCTACATCCCTCCACTATTAGATCATCTTGCTACAAAGGACATGATTTTGTTCTTTTTTATGGCTGCATATATTCCATGATGTATATATACCATGCATCACTAATGGGAATCCAGTTTAATTCCATGTATTTGCTATTTGTGAATAGTGGTGCAATGAACATATGAGTGAATGTATCTTTTTGGTAGAATGATTTGGTATTTTGAATATATACCCAGTAGTGGGATTGCTTGGTTGTATGATAATTCTGCATTAAGTCTTTGAGACATTACCAAACTGCTTTTCATAGTAGTCGAAATAATTTACATTCCCACTAACAATGTATGAGCACTCCCTTTTCTCCACAGGCTAGTCAGCATGTGTTATTTTATGGACATCTATCTATTTATTTTGAGACAGAGTTTCCCTCTTGTTGCTCAGGCTGGAGTACAATGGTGCGATCTCAGCTCACTGCAACCTCTGCCTCCCTGTTCAAGTGATCCTCCGAAGTAGCTGTGATTACAGGCTCCTGCCACCACACCTGGCTACGTTTTTGTATTTTTAGTAGAGACAGGATTTCACCATGTTGGCCAGGCTGGTCTCAAACTCCTGACCTCAGGTGATTCACCCACTCGGCCTCTAAAGTGGTGGAATCACAGGCATGAGCCACCGTGCCTGGCCTTATTTTATGCCTTTTTAATAGTAGCCCTTCTAACTGGTATGAGATGGTAACTCATTGTGGTTTTAATTTGTATTTCTCTAATGATTAGTGATGAACATTTTTTCCATATGTTCTTTGGCGACTTGTGTGTTTTATTTTGAGAATTGTTTGCTCATGTCATTTGCCCATTTTTAAATATGGGTTTTTTCCCCAATTGTTTCAGTTCCTTACAGATTCTAGATACTAGACCTTTGTCAGATGCATAGTTTGTGAATATTTTCCTCATTCTGTAGGTTGACTGTTGACTCTGTTGTTATTCTGCTGTGCAGAAGCACTTTAATAGGATTGGATCCCACTTGTCAATTTTTTGTTTTTGTTGTAATTGCTTTTTGAAGACTTAGTAATAAATTCTTTCCCCAAGGCTGATGTCCAGAATGATGTTTCCCAGGTTTTCGTCTAGAATTATTACAGCTTGAAGACATACATTTAAATCTTTAATCCTTCTTGAGTTAACTTTTGTTTATGGTGAAATGTAGAGGTCCAGTTTCATTCTTCTACTTATGGCTAGCCAGCTATCCTAGCACCATGTGTTGAAATGGGAGATCCTTCCTCAATGCTTATTTTTGTCAACTTTGTCAAAGATCAGATGGCTGTAGGAGTGTGATTTTATTTAGGGTTCTCTAATCTGATCTATTGATCTATGTATCTGTTTTTCTACCAGTAACATGCTGTTTTGGTTACTTTAGCCTTATAGCATAGTTTGAAGCTGAGTAATGTGATGCTTCCAGCTTTGTTATTTTTGCTTAGAATTGCTTTGGCTATTCAGGATCTTTTTTGGTTACATATGAATTTTAGAATACTTTTTTCTAATTCTGTGAAAAATAACATGGGCAGGTTGATAGGAATAGCATTGAATCTCTAGATTGTGTTGGGCAATATGGCCATTTTAACAATATTGATTCTTCCAGTCAATGAGCATGTAATATTTTCTATTTGTGTCATCTATGATTTCTTTCAGCAGTATTTTATGGGTCTCCCCTTGTAGAGATATTTTACCTCCTTAATTAGATGTATTGGTATGTATTTTATTTCTTTTGTAGCTATTGTACATGGAATTATATTCTTGATTTGGCTATCAGCTTGAATGTTAGTGGTGAATAAAAATGCTACTGAATCTTTTTAACTTCAAATCACAATTTTTATTTCACTTTAAGCTAAAAAGGGAAGCTCTTTGATTTTGTGAGAATTTCTAAAATGCTACTGATTTTCGTACATCAGTTTTGTATTCTGAAACTTTACTGAAGTCATTTTATTAAGTCTAGCAGGGTTTTGGTAGAGTCTTTAGTGTTTTCTAGGTATAGAATTATTTCATCCATTGAAGAGAGACTGTTTGGCTTCTCTTCCTATTTGGATATCTTTTATTTCTTTTTCTTGCCTGCTTGCTCTGGCTAGCACTTTTGGAGACACTCTTCATGGCTTCATGTCAACTATTGATTTTTGTGGTGAAAGTCTTTTTCTGAAATGTTCCCTGAACAGCCAAATCCACATACTTAAAAAATTATTTAATAGTCTAGTATTCTCTAATGTAAACGTTGTGAAAGTTAACAAACCTCCTGCAAGCTTTTGTTACTTAAAAGTCCTTTTCTTAAGAAAACTGTTAAGAGAAGTGAAAATTCCAGAAGTTTGCCATTCTATAATAATGTTTGTATGTTTTGAAATAGAGTATAGGTCTAGAAACTTAAACAAAGATTATGAGGAAAACTCCTAATCCACACTGTTAATACTCAAGGAAAGATGTTTTACATTTGCACTAGACTCAATAAATTTTACTTGAGAGTAATATTAGTCATGAATAACTAAATAACGGCTGTGTAGACCATCAATTCCTCTGTGTTAACTGTGTTCTTAGGCCAAACTAGAACATAAGAAAGCTGTAAGCAATGAAAACACTTTTTTAGTCCTTTATATAACTACTTTTACTGACTTGTGCTTATCTTTATATTTAATTTAGTGAGAATAAGAACCACTTTAGGTTCTACAGCAGAGAGTAACACATGAGAGCAATATATTGTGAAGATGATTCTGCAATGTTTTCCCTAATTTCATGTAACTACTATACCTAGAAAGTAAAAAATTTACACCAAGTAAATAATAGTTTTTAAAAATTTAGTATACATATTTTACTTCCAACAGAGATGGGGTTGTAAGGATTAGAATTACCGTCCTGACTGAAACATTCAAATATTAGAAAAATATATTTGAAACAATGGTTTAAAGACACTGGGAAAAGGTAAATGAAAGCCATTCATTCCTGAGAAATAGAAAACAAAGTAAGCCTGATGTTTGTCCCAGCTAATTGCTGTGAGGATGTTTCCAAGTGATAGCACAATGAAGGGGGACAGAACCTGCCTGACTCCTTAAAATAGGGAAATGGAGTTGCGAATCTAGGGGACCAAAATAGTTAACAGTTCACAGGACAGAGTTCAGGAAAGGAGAGAACTATACCTGTGGAAAACTCCAGAGTTCTGCAGACTGTTCTTCTCAAGTATTCAGTAGAGTACTGATCAGTGCATGCATGTGACGAAAATACCACAGTCCTAGGTAACAAGGATTAGAGAAAATTGTTCCTAGCACATATATAGTACCTGTAATAGTGCCTGTGCATAATAGTCAGTTTGAAAAAACTCATAACTGGGCAGTGTACTCAGAGGGATTTGCCTCATTAGTGGGAAATAAATCATTCTAGATAAACATTTTTTGGTTCTGAAATAGCAGATCTTAAATGTAAGAGTAGAATGACTCAAGCTATTTCTTGTAACTGCATCCAAAAGCAAACTTTAAGGATATTTTTTTAATACAAATATATCAAGCACCCAACTAGGAAAAATTTGCAATGTCTCAAGTCTGATCACAGATTAACCAGTATGTAAAGAAGCAGGAAATTACAACTCACTGTAAGCAGAAAAATCAACCACTCAAAACCAACTTACACAGATTTTAATAAGCAGACAAGGATATTGATGTTGTTATAACTATATTTCATATATTCAAAAAGTTAAGTATAGATATGGAACATTCTATACAAAAATTGAAATCAAACTTGTAGAGATAAAAACTATAATTTCTTATCTAAAAATACATTTGAATGGGTGAATGAAAGATTAAACATTGAATAAGAAAAGATTAGTAAACTTGAAGACATAAAAATGATACTATTTGAAATAAAACAATGAGATAATTATCATAATAAAGTGCATCAGTGAGCTGTAGGACAAATTATGTGGCTTCTTGTATGTGTATTTGAAAACCTCGAAGTTGAGGATGGGGGTAGAGATATGAAAACTATAAACCTGCAGATCCAAGAATCCCAAAGCTATATAAACAAAAGAAACATGAAGAAAACTACCCAAAGGCATATTATAATTAAAATAATTAAAAATAAAAGAGTCATAAGGGAAACATTTTAAAAGCTGTCCTAGAAAAAGAACATACTATGCACAGGAAGACAAAGATAAGGAGTACACTAGATTTTTTATTGGAAAAAATGTGAGAAGACAGCAGATCAACATCTTTAAAGTACTAAAGGAAAAAAATACTGGCAACTTAGAATTCTGTACCCAGTGAAAATAGTTTTCAAACACAAAGATGAAATAAAGACTTTTGCAGACATGCAAAATCAGAAAAAAAATTCATCATCAGCAAAACCATACTATAAGAAATGTTCAAGAAAGTTTTTCAGGCAGATGGAAAATTATACAGAAATGAAATATGGATCTACACAAAGGAATATAGAACATCAGAAATGGTAACTACATGAGTAAATATAAAATACATTTTCTTTTTAAAATTTCCTTAAAAATAACCAACTTTTTAAACAGATATAATTTCATTATCATGTGGAATTCATATATATGAACAAGCAAACTGTATTACAATGATAAAATAAAGACCAGAAGGGAAAAAATAGAATTACACTGTTATAGATACTTATGTTATATGTGAAGTATTATAATATCACTTGAAGATAGACTGTGATAAGTTAATGGAATGAGACATTTATATGGGAAACAACATGGATGAATCTGAAAATAATTATGCCAAGTAAAAGAAGCCAGACAAAAAAGACTACATAATATATGATTTCATATATATAAAACTCTAGAAAATGCAAACTAATCTATAGCGACAGCAGATAAGTGGTTGCCTGAAATGGGAGAGGGGGTACTGCCAAAGTGATAGAAAAGACACACAAAGGAACTGGGAAAACTTTTAGGGATGATGAATATGATTTTATTTTCTTGATTTTGGTGATGTTTTACAGAATAAAACTCTATCAAAACTTATCAGATGGTACATTTTAAGTGTGAATTGTTTATTGTATAAAAATGCTCAAAACTTTAAAATATATCAATATAAAAGGTCAATGTTTTGAAAATCTTACTTGTTTGTCTAGTAAAGAACACTCTGTAAGCATAAGATGACCTTAGCCAACAGTAGAACTGAAATAGTTGATGTTTGTCAGGAAAGCGGCTAAACTGAGACTTAAATATTTATCATTTTTTTTAAATAAAAAAGGATCCAGGATTCAAAAGAATATACAATAAAATTAATATATTAATATTAATTTCAATATTAGGTGGTAGTTTACATAAACGGCTTATAGACTTTCTTCATAGGAACTTGGCAAACGTATGTGATGTACTACTTTATTTAACATCTATGCTTCCAAATGTTTATTATAAATAAATAAGACATGCAGATTTACTTATAAAGATGCTCATTGTATGCTTGTTTATTGTAGTTAAAATTAGACAGAATTTATTTTGTGTAATAAAATTTTCTTTGCATCAAAATTTTAGGTGAGAATTCATTTCAAGAACTATTTTCTTCAATTTATGAGGTGGAAGAATCCTATCATTCATCATAGAAATGATTTTTTTTGCCTTCTAGTGACATATTTGTCAACCTCACAAGTTCAATTTTCAAATATATATTTTCTTATATGGTACTAAAATGCAATATAAAAAATGCACCCTAGCCATTAAATACCAGTGGTATAGTTCTTATGCATGGTTGGTAGTTTATATACACTGGTTATAGACTTTCTTCATAGGAACTTGACAAATGTATTTGATATACTACTTGATTTAACACCTATGCTTCCAAATGTTTATTATGAATAAATTATCAAGATATGCAAATTTAGTTATAAAGATGCCCACTGTATGCTTTTTTATTATAATTAAAAAACAGATACAGTTTGATGTTTAGTAACCAGATATTAAATAAATATCAACAAATCCAATCCAATAAGAAATTATGCAGCCACTCTGAATGATTCCGTGGGATATTTAACAGCATAAGCCATATTAACAAAAATTGAAAATTATAAAGTATAATTTGTGAAATAACATATATAGGATGCTACACTTGTATTTTAAAAGTCTGTGTATATAGCAGTAAATATACAAAAACATATATATGCAATCACTTCATTAATTCTATATTTCAGTTAGTTATTAATCTGAAGAAAACCACCTAAAAATGTTGTGGCTTAAAACAACAAGTTTTCTCCCCAACAATTTTGTTTTTTCGATGAGACCACATGAAATCTGCTATGGAAGGAGTGTAGATAAACAGCAGTGAACACCAGTGCTTAGTAGTTGGGAAGGAAAGAAGAATCCAGCTGAGTTCACTGAGAAGGATAAGTCAATGAAGTGGGAGGATAAACCAGCAATATATCTAGTTCTATAAACCAAGTGGAAAAGACGTTTCAGGAAAGGAGGAGACATTTTGGGAGGCTGAGGCAAGTGGATCACTTTAGGTCAGGAGTTAAAGACCAGCCTGGCCAACATGGTGAAACCCCTCTCTACTGAAAAAAAAAAAAAATTATCTGGGCATGGTAGCACATGCCTGTATTACCAGTTACTCAGGAGGATGAAGCAGGAGAATTGCTTGAACCCACTAGGTGGAGGTTGCAGTGAGCTGAGATTGCACCATTGTACTCGAGCCTGGGCTACAGAGCAAGACTTTGTCTCAAGAAAATGAAAAAAGAAAGAGAGAGAGAGAGAGAGGGGAGGGGGAGAGAGACGGAGAGAGAGAGAGAATAGCTATCAAGGCGTCTGATAGGAATAAAAAGGAAATTTAAACATTGACCATCATTTTTTAAAATATAGAGGTCTTTGGCAACCTTGTCAAAAGCCGTTTCATGGCGTATGTTAAAGAGGATAGCAAAGCAAGAAACGAAGGCGAATTCTTTAGTTTTATTAAAGAGCAGATTCTCTTTACTGTGTTGATGCAAATTAGCCAATTTTTTGAAGTCACCAATATACAGAAATTGTTTATCTCATGTCTTCTAATTGTTATAAAGAAGATACCACAGATTTAACTTAATTTGTGGACTTACTTATTGCCAGAGGGTAAAACTCTTATCTGCTTGTTAAATCTGTACCCAAACTGGGGGAGAGATTTGTGTTTGAGGTAGTATGTTGTCCTTATGTAGACTTTTAATTAACACATATTTCACACCCAGTCTCCCATTTAATTCCATATTACCTGGCATTTCTCAGATTCCTGTGATCTGAGATTTTGAAGAGATGTCAGGCTCCTTTTTGGCTCTGCCTCCTCTACAAATTCCCTAGGAAATACACACACACACACACACACACACGTATATATACATACACATATATATGAATATATACATACACATATATATGAATATATACATACACACATATATACACATAGATATATGTTCCTTTTTCTGTTTGCTGAACATCTATGAGAAATCTATTATAATTTCTTAATTATTAAAGACTCTCACTTCGTCCTTGTTTTATGAGTTTATACCATTTTTTTACTTCTTTTATTTTAAGGGGTCTCAGGGAAGAGGGGAGATAAATACAATTATTTAAGCTTCCACTTGTAACTAAAGATTTACGTGCATTTATTTTTGGGTGGAAGGTTCAGAAAAGGGGATAACAGTTATGATTTTTATTCTCCTCCTGTGTAAAAATATAATAATGCTTACTTTTGGAAAAACAGAAGTAATTTTTAGAATATTGAATTAGTCATTCTTTGAATAAAGTATGTTGCTTTAAAAAAATGGGCTTTTATAGTATAAATGTAAGCAAAACATGAAACCAGTTGTAATATAGTTTTATAATCATGTATAATGCAGTTTTTCCTATAAGGTGCTCAAATCAACTATGATAAAAGGCATGAATATATTATGGTCCCCAAGAATTATTTTAGGAACAATCAAAACAGGAATGTCAAGGAGTTTTAGAGATGTTCTAGAAAGAATACAAGCCTTCATTTCATAGAGAAATTAAGAAGGCAATGCAAAAGAAATTGATGTTTATCTAGATAGCTGTCCACCTAAAGTATTTATATAATTCTTGGAAAAAAAGAATGGAAGGGAAAAGTGCAAGGACTCACCAATTATTCTAACTGAGAAATTCAGAATGGATATCCACATGTTGTAAGGGATGCCACAGTTTGAGACCTTAAAATCATGAACACATGTAGATGTATATGTAATTAAATATATATGATATACACATATATATATCACTTATATATATACCCAATCTTGATCTGAGAAATTATGTTTCCATATACTTAAATAATCTTGATGTAAATTAAAAAAATGTTTGTTTCACCAGTGAAATTTGTGTTAAAAAAATTCAGCATTCAGTACTAATTTTTGTTGCATTTGCAACAGTGATTGGTACTATAGTTAAGAAAGAAAAGGGCATATAAAATATATATTTTCTTTTTTACTTTTAGGTTTAGGGGTACATGTGTGTGTTTGTTATATAGGTCAACTTGTGTCATGGGGTTTGTCGTAAGGTTATTTTGTACTCAGGTACTGAGCATAGTATCCAATAGTTATTTTTTCTGCTTGTATTCTTCCTCCCACCCTACACCCTCAAGTAGACTCCAGTGTCTGTTGTTTTTTCATCCTCCTCCTCCTCCTCCTCCTTTCTTCTTTCTTCTTCTTTGAAATAGAGGCTAACTCTGTCTCCCAGGCTAGAGTGCAATGGCACAGTCTTAGCTAACTGCAACCTCCACCTCCTGGGTTCAAGCAATTCTCCTGCCTCAAAATATATATATATTTTGAGATGGAGTTTTGCTCTTGTTTACCCAGGCTGGAGTGCAATGGTGCGATCTCGGCTCACCGCAACATCCACCTCCTGGGTTCAGCCAATTCTCCTGCCTCAGCCTCCTGAGTAGCTGGGATTATAGGCACATGCCACCATGCCCAGCTAATTTTTTGTATTTTTAGTAGAGACGGGGTTTCACCATGTTGACCAGGATGGTCTCAATCTCTTGACCTCATGATCCCCCCACCTTGGCCTCCCAAAGTGCTGGGATTACAGGGGTGAGCCACTGCGCCTGGCTAATTTTTAGTAGAGACAGGGTTTCACCATGTTGTCCAGGCTGGTGTTGAACTCCTGACCTCAGGTGATCCACCCACCTTAGCCTCCCAAAGTGTTGGGATTACAGGCGTGAACCACCACCCCTGGCCTGTTGTTTCCTTCTTTGTGTCTATGAGTTCTCATCATTTAGCTTCCACTTATAAGTGAGAACGTGCAGTATTTGGTTTTCTGTTCCTACATTAGTTTGTTAAGGTTAATGGCCTCCAGCTCCATCCATGTTTCCACAAAAGGTATGATCTTGTTCTTTTATATGGCTGCATATATGTACCACATTTTCTTTAGCCAGTCTGTCATTGATGGACATTTAGGTTGATTCCATGTCTTTGCTATTGTGAATAGGGTGGCAGTGAGCATTTGCATGCATATGTCTTTATGGTACAATGAGCTTTATTCCTCTGGGTATATACCCAGTAATGGTATTGCAGGGTAGAATAGCTGGTTCTGTTTTTAGCTTTTTGAGGAATCACCACTCTGCTTTTCACAATGGTTGAACTAAGTTACACTCTCATCAATAGTGTAAAGTGTGCCCTTTTCTCTGCAACCTCATCAGTATTCTGTTATTTTGTTACTTTTAATAATAGCCATTCTGACTGGTATAAAATGTTTTCTCATTGCGGTTTTGATTTTTGTTTCTCTAGTGATCAGAGATATCAAACTTTTTTTTCATATGCTTGTTGGCTACATGTGTGTCTTTTGAAAAGTGTCCGTTCATGTCCTTTGCCCACTTTTTAATGGAGTTGTTTTTATCCTCTTATAAACTTAAGTTTCTTCATTATATGCCAGATATTAGACTTTTATCAGAAGCATAGTTTGCAAATGTTTTATCCCATTATGTAGGTTGTTTGTTTGCTCCGTTGACAGTTTACTTTGCTCTGCAGATGCTCTTTAATTAGATTCCTTTTGCCAATTTTTGCTTTCATTGCTACCGTTTTTGGCGTCTTTGTCAAGAAATCTTTGCCCATTCCTATGTCCAGAATGCTATAGTCTAGGTTGTCTTCTGGGGTATTTATAGTTGTGAATTTTACATGTAAGTCTTTAATCCAACTTGAGTTGATCTTTGTATATGATATAAGGAAAGGGTCCAGCTTCAATCTTCTGCATACTGCTAGCCAGTTATCCCAGCACCATTTATTGAATAGAGAGTCCTCTCCCCATTGCTTGTTTCTGTCAGCTTTGTTGTAGATCGGATGGTCCTATGTGTGCAGCCTTATTTCTGAACTTTATATTCTGTTCCATTGGCATGTGTCTGTTTTTGTACCAGTACCATGCTGTGTTGGTTACTGTGGTCCTGTGATTTGGTGTAGTTTGAAATCATGTAGAATGATATCTCCAGTTCTGTTCATTTTGCTTAGGATTGCCTTGGTTATTTGGGCTCTTTTGGTTCTGTATAAATTTTAATTTCTTTTTCTTTTTAGTTCTGTGAAGAATGTCATTAGTAGTTTGATAGGAATAGCATTGAATCTATAAATTGTTTTGGGCAATATGACCATTTTAATGATACTGATTCTTCCTATCCATGAGCATGGAATGTTTTGCCATTTGTGTCATCTCTGATTTCTTTCAGCAGTGTTTTGCAATTCTCATTGTAGAGATCTTTCACCTCCTTGGTTATCTGTATTCCCAGGTATTTTATTCCTTTTGTGGCAGTTGTGAATGGGATCATATTTCTGATTTGGCTCTTGGATTGACAGCTGTTGATATATAGGAGGCCTAATGATATTTGTGCATTGATTTTGTATCCTGATACTTAACTTGTTTATCAGCTGAAGGAGTTTTTGGGCCAAGATGTTGGCATTTTCTAGATATAGAATCATGTTGTCTGTACACAGGAATAGTTTGACTTCTTATCTTGCTATGTGGATGTGATTTGTTTCTTCTCTTGCCTGATTCCTCTGGCCAGGACTTCCAATACTGTCTTGAATGGAAGTGGTCTTGGCTTCTTTCAGTTTTCCAGGGGAATGCTTCCAGCTTTTGCCCATTCATTATGATGGTATCTATAAGTTTGTTGTAGAGGACTCTTACTATTTTGAGGTGTGTTCCTTCAATACCTAGTTTATCAAGAATTTTTATTGTAAAGGGTTGTTGAATTTTATTGAAAGCCTCTTTGCATCTATTGAAATAATCATGTGTTTTTTGTCTTTAGTTCTGTTTATGTGATGAATCGAATTTATTGATTTGTGTATGTAAACCAAGCTTGCACCTGGAGATGAAGCCTATTTGATCATGGTGGCTAAACTTTTTGATGTGCTGCTGGATCTGGTTTCCTAGTAGTTTGCTGAGGATTTTCACATCATTGTTCATTATATTTTCCTGAAGGTTTCTTTGTGTGTGTGTATGTGTCTGCCCAGGTTTTGGTATCTGGATGATGTTAGCCTACTAGAATGAGTTACAGAGGAATCCTTCCCCCTCAATTTTTAAAAATAGTTTCAGTAGGTATGGTACCAGCTCTTCAGTGTACATCTGGTAGAAGTCAGTGGTGAATCTGTCTGGTGCTTGGCTTTTTGTTGTTGTTGTCGGTAGGCTATTTAATACTGATTCAATTTTGCAGCTCATTATTAGTCCATTTAGGGAATCCATTTTTTCCTGATTTAGTCTTGGAAGCTTGTATGTATCTAAGAATTTATTCATCTCTTCTAGGTTTTCTATTTGTGTGTATAAAAGAGTTCATAGTAGTTTCTGATAGTTCTTTTTGTATCCCTGAGGTCTGTGGTAACAGCCCCTTTGTCATTTCTAATTGTGCTCATATGGATTTTTTTTCTTCATTACTGACTAGTGTTTTATCTATCTTATTAATATTTTTCAAATAACCAACGCCTGGATTTGTTGTTCTTGGGAATTTTTTTTTGTTCGTTTCTCTATTTCCTTCAGTTCAGCTCTGATTTTGGTTATTTTTTATCTTCTGCTGGCTTTGGGGTTGGTTGATT
This sequence comes from Callithrix jacchus, assembly GCF_049354715.1. Taxonomy (NCBI): domain Eukaryota; kingdom Metazoa; phylum Chordata; class Mammalia; order Primates; family Cebidae; genus Callithrix; species Callithrix jacchus. The sequence goes on from NC_133505.1 coordinate 104,077,358, forward strand.
TTGCTTCTTTAATTCTTTTCATTATGGTGTTATGTCATTAATTTGAAATCTTTCTAACTTTTTGATGTAAGCATTTAGTGCTGTTAATTTCCCTTTTAACACTGCCTTAACTATGTCCCGGAGGTGCTAGTTTGTTATATCTTTGTTCTCATTAGTTTCAAAGAACTTGATTTCTGCCTTAATTTCATTATTTACCCAAAAGTCATTCAGGAGCATGTTGTTTAATTTCCATGCAATTACCTGGTTTCAATTGATTTTTTTAAGTCTTAATTTCTAATTATTGCACTGTGGTCAGAAGGTGTGTTTGGTTTAATTTCAGTTCTTTTGCATTTGCTCAGGATTGTTTCCTGTTTGGTTATGTGGCTGATTTTAGAGTATGTGCCATATGACAATGACAGGAATGTATATTCTGTTGGTTTTCGGTGGAGAGTTCTGTAGATTTCTGTCATATCCATTTGGTCCAGTCAGCTCAGGTCCTGACTATCTTTATTAATTTTTTGACTCAATGATCCATTTAGTACTGTCAGGGAAGTGTTATAGTCTCTTACTATTGATTTGTGGGAGTCTAAGTCTCTATTTAGGTCTCTAAGAAGTTGTTTTATGAGTCTAGGTCCTCCTGTACTGGGTATGTATATATTTAGGTTTGTCACGTCATCTTGTTGAATGAACCTTCTACCATAATGTAATGCCTTTCTTTGTCTTTTTTATTTTTTTTTTAATTTTCTTGGTTTAAAGTGTGTTTTGTCTGAAATTAGTATTGCAACCCCTGCTTTTTTCTGATTTCCATTTGTGGGGTAGATTTTCCTCCACCCCTTCATTATCAATTACCTCTGACGGTATGGTGACTCCGGTTTTCTCCTGTTGTTCCCGGGGCACCAGGAATCCAAAGCTGATCCATCCCATCATGTCATTATATGGGAGATGGGTCTATTGGAGACAGCTTACTATTGGGTCTTGCTTTTTTATCCAGCTTGCATGGTTGTTATTGATATGTGTGTGTTTGATCCTGTCATTGTGTTATTAGCTGGTTATTATACTGTTTTTTTGTGTGTGGTTGCTTTATAGTATGACTAGTCTATGTATTTATGTGGTAACATTATTTTTATAATAGATGAAAATAATCTAAAATAGTCACAAGTGATGTCACCCAAACAGATTCTGCAAACAAAAATATTTAGAAATTTATATTTGACTTAGAGGTTCCCTTGGGATGTGATATCTGATAAAAGAAAGAAATTATGACTGAGTTCCAAAATTCTTAGATAATTGGATGGAGACATTTCCATTATACCTTAAGTGGAACTTTAAAATGATAAGTGTAGACATAAGGGAAACATGAATAAAAAGGGTTTTTTTTTTGAAGAAAGGAAAAGCAGCTTATCCCTTTTTATGTTTTCTATTCATATTTATGAAAACCTAAAGTGAATAATTCCCAACAACTTTACCTTTATTAATTGACAGGAGAATAATAGCATTGGAAACTTTGTGTAGTAGTTACTTAATTCAAAACAAATTATGCTAACCTTTTTGAATTTTGAATCCTAGAAAACTCTCATTTCAGGAAAATGAATAACCAAAAGAGAACATCATAGGCATTTAGAAAAAACATGACTTTTCACACTGATAATTCAGAGTTTATGACAATTCTGACAGATTGAAGTTTAGCTTTTTGTAGAAGAGGAAAACAAGGAAATGTAAATAAAATGATAACCTGACTAAAGAATGTTCCAACATTGTCAATTGTAGAAGCACTTGTAGTAAGCTTTTCTCCTCATTTTAAATCTTCTAAGAAGTTTATGTATGGAAGACTTACAATCATTGAAAATAAAAGCTAAAGGAAATTGGGGGGTTATCTTCACTTGACGACTTCCAAGGCATGAACTCTCAGCTTCTCAAATAATCTATTGGTATTTTTTACCATTCAAATATCCTTTCTAATGGTATTAATAATATCTTTGTTAAAAGTAAGATGAACTTTCTTGGAAATATTTTTAACCTTGGTCAGTAATGAAAGTAATAAAAATGGGAGAAGATGACAAAGAAGGAATTGGAAAATCAGGTAGAAAGAAGGTAGAAGGAAGCCCTTGTAAGGTAGATGTGGAGCAACTGAGAAGCGGTTTGTGGAAGGAAGACTGGAGCAGCAGTGTCAAGAAACTAACAGAGTGGGAGATTCTATCAAGAATGAGTGTGGAGCACAAATTCAGTCTCTCTTAATTTTTTTAAGGCATGAAAGGAAGAATTGGCAGACAACTTTCACTGCCTTTGGTTATAATACCCAGCAGTCTGACCCTTGTCCAGCCTCCCTTTTTAGGTTGCATAGCTTTTATAGATAGGCAAGAATACTCAGACTTTCTGATCTTTTAGTGATTCCATTCAGCCACAGTGCGAATTATTGCAATGATGTAAATGCCATTATCTAGGTTGGTTTTATAAATATGCCTTATTACATTGTCACACTAAACTATACTCACTTATTTGCAATCTGCCTTCAAGAGAGTCATTTCACTAGTTCGCTGCATTTCCTTGTTATATTAAATGAGGACCTGAGACTCATTAACACAACTTAAACTTTATATTATAGGAATATCATAGAGGTTCTCAAAAAGCAGATGACAAAATAGGATTAAGTATTTAGAGTTTTATTAGGAGAAATATCAGTGTGAAAGCAAATGGAGAAGGAGCTGATAAAGCTGGGTGCATAATAAAATCACAATGCAAATCTGATCCTCAGTGAAAGAGGGTGGGCAGTGGTTGGTAGTGCCCCTGATAGTCCTAAAGTCTGAAAGACATTTGCCAAGGCTGTCAGAGAATGTGTTTGAGCCAAAGTTGCCAATCAGAGGTGCCCTGTATCTCCCAGCTCTGAATCTCTCTTAGTATTCCTGGCATTCTCAGTCATTAGCTGTGAGCAGCCCATGGAACCATAGCATAAATGCAATTCTGATTGTCAGAGAACAACAGCTTGGGTGCATAGTAAATTATACTCACCATGCTAATGGGTTTAAGAAGCTCATTCTCATGGCCACCACACAGTCCCCTTGTACCATTTGGATCTTCTTCACATACAGGTCCAGGAGCAGCTTCTTCAAGGTTTCCATGGACCTTTCTTCCTGGAGGGAAAACTAACAAGAAGGGGGAATTAGCAGGATAAAGTTTCCATTGGTACAGTTTATCTCTGGGTTGCAGGTAGTATTCCTCCTCTTTCTCTCCCACTCTTCATTCTAAATTTCCTTCAACATCAATGATTCTCTCAGTAGATCTTGGTAATTTGCCTGGTGGTATGAACCAAATTTTTATTCCTAAAGCATGTAAACTCTTGGTAATCAGATCCTTCATTATATAGGCTGCTTCATATTACTGTCCATATTTACGAAGGTTCAAGGGAGTATTAGGAGTCATCCAAATGGATCATTTGGGGTCCACATATGTTTCTGTCCTGATTTTGTAAGCAGTCCCATATCATTCTGCTGATAAGAAATAATTACCTCTGCTGGTATTGTGACTCCTGCTTTTGCCTGTTAATCCCTGGGCACCAGGAATCCAAAGCTTTCACATGGCAGACATAACTTGTAATTTGATTATGTACTTTTATATCTTCCATATGAACACCCTGGTGTTCCTGGAAGAGCTCAAGTTTGTGAATACAGGGAGCACAAATATTTCAGTGAGTCCTTGGTGGCTACTCCTTGTTTCTTGAACTCATGTAACCTTCCTGTTGGGAAGAGTCCATCATATGGAAACCTTAGGTTTAAAAAACACCCTAGATCCTGAAGGATGGCACTATATCCTATTAGTGTTTCCTCAATGCTGGCCTGCAGTTGCACATTTAGGAGTCTATTTCAGCATTCTGTAAAGTTGGCTCTTTCTGAGTAGTGCAGCATGTCATGGGTCCACTCCCATACTTCATTGGCTAAGTGAGTTTCCAAGTAAAATAGCTATGATGGGTGTGATTGTATGCCTATGGATCAGGCATTCTTTTAGCCACTGGATATTAAGCCAGTGGGTGACTAATGTGAACAAGAAAGGCAAACTCATGCCCAGAGTAACTATTCCTACAAAATGAACTAGAATGGAAGTGGAATTAAGTAATTAACCAACCAGTGGATTTATTCAAGGAAAAATGCCTTATTAGAGATTAAGTGTTGGTGTTTGTCACTGACAAATTGGACATTCAGCAGTAGCAATAGTTACATCACTTTTGGTAAGTAGTGGTAATAGTTAATTTTGTATTTCACCTTCACTGGTTAAGGGATATCTAGAGAGCTATTAACATATTATCCTTATATGTGTCTGTGAGGGTGTTTCTGGAAAAGATTAGTATTTGAATTAGTAGACTGAGTAAAGATAGTCCACGGTCACCAGTGATGGCTAGCATCATCCAAGACATTGAGGACCCAGATAGAACAGAAAGGTAGGAGAAGAGCAAATTCTCTCTTCTTGGACTAAGACATCTATCTTCTGCCGATGCACACAAGGAGCTCCTGGTTCACAGGTTTCCAGACCCTGGGACTTACATAAGCTCCACCCTAGACCTCTCTCTCTGATATTCCTGTTCCTTTTTTTTTTCCCAAGCTACACATTAGACGGGCAGGCCATTGGCCATTGCACAGAAATCTATATGTATTCTTACCTTGGCTATTTTGCTTTCCACATCAAGTACACTGCCTGGAGCTCTACCAGTAAGATTATTTTTCTCCACTGTTTTTCAAGGGCAACCCTAAATGTGGCTGTAATGTAGCCACTGTCTATATTTCACTTGCACTTACATACTGTGGCAATCCATCCATAAATCAAACATAACACCTTTTTTCCTGCTCTTTTAGCTAGTGATGTAAAAAACCCCATACAACAAATCAGGGGATAGACACTGTGCAACTGGGATTGGTGACATTTGGTTTGGTCCACTTGCTCATGTCTAGTGAACTGTGTCTGGGCCTATCTAATATTATGACTTGGTTGGTCCAAAAGAATCCCACTCATAATGGGAAGTATTATTTGCATGGACAGTTTGTTTCATGGTCAAGTGTTCTGTCTTTACCAGAGCCTAGTAACACACAGAGGATGAATAGTTCTGTACTGTGCTTGAGCTTACTCCAGATTTTCAGAGACCCATGTTGTGATTCTTCCACTGGAGTTTGCCGTAAGTTCCGCATTGTGCATTTTCTAGCACTACAGAGCCTGCTGGATCCTCCAGCACTATGGAAGATTATATGACCCAGGTAGTGGAGCTCATTGCATCACAGTCTGGACCTGCTACAGCATCATTTCTTCCTCCTTAGCTATTGTGTTTTTGTTTATTACTTGTTTTTAAATTTTTGAAATATTAAACAGCACCCTTGTTAATATTTTTAAATTAACAAATTTAAATATTTTATATTTAATTTTAATGTTTAATATTTTAAATATATAAAACATACTGCCCAACTTTTCTGCTTATAAGGATGTCAGGCTCTACTAACCATTTTCACAATATCTGCAGATTAAACTCCTTGACTGTCTCTCCAACTTCACCTAACATTATGGTAATTGAAGCCTCTTAGCTTCAGTCAAGTAAGTGTTATCACCTGGTTCCATTACTTAGGAAGAAGAGCATTATGACCATGGATGTTAAAGAATGAGACTCTGTAGCTACCTCTCCTATTATCCCCAGCCTGGAAAGAATTATCATTAAATTTTAAGTGATTTTGGCATCTTCTCACCAACACATGTCTGATGGCCTTGGTGAAGACTATGTTCTCTTGAGTCTTTTGGCATTATATAACATGTCCATTCAACATACTGATATCCCTCAGCCTCATTATTCTTCCCTCTATTATTTTTCAGACCAATATTGACAGTTTTATTTCACAGAGAACTGATGATATAGTTTGGATGTTTTTTCTTTCCAAATCTCATTTTGGAAATTGATCCCCAGTGTTGGAGGTGGGGCCTACTGGAGGGGTGTTTGGGCCATGGGACTAGATCCCTCATGAATGGCTTGTTGCCTTCCACACAATCATAGGTGAGTTCTCACTCTATTAGTTCATAGCAGAGCTGGTTGTTTTTTAAAAAAAAAACTGTGGCACCCTCCTCCTCTCTCTCTCTCTCTCTTGTACTTTCTCTTGCCTCCTTTCTCACAAGGCGACAAGACAGCCCCTCTTTCCCTTGCCCTAAGATTGGAAACTTTCTGAGTTCCTCACAAAAAACAAGTACTGGGGTCATGTTTCCTGTATAGCCAGCAGAACCATGAGCCAAATAAACCTTTCTTTATCAGTTACCCATCCTCAGGTATTCCTTTATAGCAATGCAATTGGACTCAGACAGTTGACCATCATTTGTTTTACAGAACTCTCAAAGCCATTCCAGAAGCAAGTTTTGTCCATTCCCTGGAGTCCTGGCTAGGATATGAAATTCCATGTCTTTAGAAAGTGTATTTAAGGCAGTTAAATCTTGCTTGTGGATGGAACTGGAGGACATTATGTTAAGTGAAATAAATCAGGCACAGAAAGACAAATATCACATACTCTTAATCACATGTGGGAGTCATACAAAAAAATTGAACTCACAGAGATAGAGAGTAGAATGATTATTACCAATGGCAAGAAAGAGTAGTGTGTGAGTAGGGGAAGTTAAAGTGGGGATGGTTAATAGGTACAAAAATAAGATTATCTTATTACTTCTATCTAACTGTATTTTTTGTTCCCATTAACCAACCATCTCCTCTTTTTTATTTTTTGTTTACTTTAAGTTCTGGGATACATGTGCAGAATGTGCAGGTTTGTTACATAGATATACATGTGCCATGGTGGTTTGCTGTCCCTATCAACTGATCATTTAGGTTTTAAACCCTTTATGCTTTAGGTATTTTTCCTAATGCTCTCCCTCCCCTTGCCTCCCACCCCCACAGGCCTGGTATGTGATGTTCCCCTCCCTGTGTCCACGTATTCTCATTGTTTAACTCCCACTTCTGAGTGAGAACATGCAGTGTTAACCACCCTCTCTTTTCAAGATCATAGGCTTTCCCCCACTAGGGCCCTCATGTTTGTATAACAAATCTGTCATAGTTAAGCATTCAAGCATTTTTGGAGCTCTGTGACTCTCACAATAATCTTCAGCCTATCACTTAATTGTCTTCACCCTTCCACTACAGGTGATAAAGCCCTCTTTGTAAGGTGCAACTGAGACTCTCTGATTCACACACTTAACTATAAAGCCCTTTTAAACAACCCTTCATGTCTCATTTTCCTTCTGAAGGGCATCTTACTCTGATTTGTAGGCATTGTTTCTCACCTGTTTTTTAGATGTCAAAATTATTACACCTGCCACAGCAGTTTCTACACCAAGACATTTTTCCAGGTCACCATTGGCAAAATCTTCAGCAGTTGATCTACCATATTATGCCAAGTACTACCCATGTCCCACATACTAACCAGGATGGTATCTTCCTCATCTGTCTGGTAGTGGATTAACCATTAACCAGTCCCAAATCCTTGTCTTACTGCGCATTTGCTACAGTCACTCTCAGTGCTACTTGCCTTGTTCCTTCAAGAAAGTGACCCAAATGGGATTATACATGCAAGTATTTTATTAGACACCTTTGTGAGATAAAATGGAGAGAGGGGCTGGTAAGGCTGGGGGCACCTTTAGACCACAGTGTGAGTGACAGAAGGATGTTCAGGCCTGGTGGCTCACACCTGTAACCCCAGCACTTTGAAAGGTCAAGGAGGTCAAATATCTTGAGCTCAGGAGTTCAAGACCAGCCTGGGCAACATGGAGAAACTCTGACTTTACAGAAAAAAAAACCTCGCTAGGCATGATGGCACTGCCTGTAGTACCAGTTACTGAGGAGACTAAGGTAGGAGGATCACCTGAGCCCAGGAAGTGGAGGCTACAGTGAGCTGTGATTGTGCCAAGGCACTCCCACCTGGGTGACAGAGTGAGATTCTGTCTCAAAAAACAAACGAAAAGACAGAGAGGAAAATGCCCTTGACAATGATGCTGCTCAGGAATTCTTCTAGCCAAAGTTAGCCATTAGAGGAGTCATGTCTCCCAGGAATGGGTATCACGTAATATCCCTGCTGTCCTCCCTCACTGGCTAAGATAAGTTAGAGGGCTCATTGCAAATGCCGCAATAGATTTGATAACACAACAGCTAAGGCCCTCAGTTACTTGCTTTATTCATATCTGTAAAGGGAGATACTCAACATACCTGCTCATGGCTTCCACAGAGAGATAAGCATTTACTTCTAAAGTCCTTTTCTAACCCCCTTCCATTTTCTTCCTTCTTTATTTTAATCTCAAACTTAGGAATTGTTTTTGTATTATTTTTCCTAGTGGAAATAAGGAATAAAGAAATAAGGAATTCCCAGTCAGAAGGACCTGGGTTATATTACCACTATACTATAGCACAACTTTAGGACAAATTAGATGGCATCTCTTGTTTGCATTTTCCTAATTAAAAAAAAAATAGCCATGTTGCAAGCTTGTGTTGAGAATGAATCAAACTAGGTTTGTAACTGGACACAATGTTATATACTAATTCGTTTATTAGTTCTCTTCTCCCCAATTTCATTCAGCTTCCACTATAATGAAAGATCAATAGTCTGAAGAGCATTTCTGAATTGTTCACTGCTACATCCACCAGCACAAAAACAAAGTCTGACACATAGTAGGCACCTAAACAGTCTTTGCTGAGTGGATGAATTAACTTGTTTAGCTCAGTATTTAAAATATAATAGGTCTTTAATGTATGAAATTTCTTATGTTTCCCCTTAATGTGAGCAAGTACATTTTTACTGTGTATTACATTGCTTCATATGTATAAGCCAAGAATCACTTCACTGGTTGAAAAAAATTTCAGGAAAATAGGGACAGAAAACTTAACAATGACCATACATTTAGCAGAAATGTGAAAGTCATGTGAAATTTTATTTTAATTTGAGTGTTACCTTTAATTTTAATCATTTTTAAATTTCAGACTATGACTGAATGCTAAGTTCATTATTGACAATGTTTTATTTCAAATGCATACTTTTAATTTGCTCTACCAATCTAACAAATATTTTACTATATTCTAGGTGCTGTGCTAGTCTATAAACCTGCAAATATAGAAGTAAAGTTGGCTCTTTATTTCTGTCAAGATTTCTTAAATAGTAAACTAGAAAAAGACAAGTCATTATTAGAATTCCATTCTTGACACAGAACTCTCCTTTATTTGATACAAGTGTATGTTATTGTGCCTGGCCTGCTAGCATGCCCAAGGCCCTGGTTTTTCAAAGGACTGGGAACTTTCTTTCGGTAGTATATCAGGCCACAAAAGTATATCTTAGCAATAGTAAACAAGTTCCTATCAAGTGTGTTCTCTTATATAGAGTTTGGGCAGAAAGAAAATCAGGCTAGCATTGTAGATTGTGAAACCCACTGAGCAGGGACCATGTCTAATTCTGTGTTCAGTACTTGATTTTCAAATGAAAGAAAAATGAAACAATTTCATTTCTGACTGTTGGAGTTTTTCGTTTGAAGAAAAATAAGGTTTCACCAGAGCTTAGTAGAAGACTACAAAATAGGAGTTTGGAACTTATTTTAAAACATGTAAGTTTTTATGAAATAATTATTTTTGTTTCCTGATGGTTTAACAAATTTAATATCTTCCCTGAATAATATGACAAATGTTATCAAAAATTTTATTCATCTTCAAAATAAATAATAGACAAATGTGCTTTTTAATTGAGAACAGACTTTATTAATTTAAACCCTGATTGGAGCTTACTTAAAAATAATGTTTTTGTTTCTAATACTTTACTAAGCAATAGTATGTACATAAGTAAATTTATATGATTTTCCCATTCTTGGAGCCTTTTTCTCAGGATAACACATTTTATTAACTAATTGTTTAAAGCATAGTTTGGAAAAATATGCTTCAAATATCAACATTTTATTGAATTTGATTCCATTATACATATATGCAATAATTTATTTATCAGTTAAATTGTTTACAGATTTTAAGTTGTTTCAATTATGGCTATTATAAATGTTATGCTTCTTGTTCAGCTGTCATTGTTATTCATATACATCTCTTTTTGTGGACATACGTTTTCATTCCTCTTAAATAAATATCTAGGTGTAGGATTGCTGGGTCATGTGGCAAGTGTATGCGTAACTTTATTAAAAATTCCAAACTGTTGCTGAAGTGGCTAAGCCATCTCATATTACCATTGGCAATGCACTTGAGTTCCTATGCTGTTTCATCAACACTTTATTTCATATATCTTTTAGTTTTTAGCTATTCTAAAGTGTATATAATGGAATTCCAGACTGACACATGCAACAACGTGGGTAGATATCAAAAACTTTAAGCTGAGTGAAATGCATCAGGTACAAAAGAGTATATTCTACATGATTCCATTAATGTGAAATTCTGGAAGGCAAACCTAATCTATAGTGACAGAAAGCAGATCAGTAATTGATGCCAGAAATAGGACTAAGGATTACCTGCAAAGCAGCACGATGCAAGGGAACGTATAGCGATCGTGAAAATATTCTGTATTTGTACTGGAATTGTGGTTGCATTCATGTATAGATTTGTCAGAATTCGTCAAACAGTACACTTCAAATTGGTGCATTTAATTGCATGTAGATTATATATCAGTAAAATTGATATAAGAAACATATCAAATCTGGTTTTGAATATTAAGATAAAGTCTTAATCATCTCTGCATGCCATGCTTAGGAATACAAAGCATTTTAAGAATATGAAAGAAGGGTACAAGCAATCCAAAAAATCAAGCTTTGTTTCTTCCAGGGAGGCATATCTGTGAAAGCCTCTAAATATCTTGCATTCTGTCAGACTCAATCAAGTTCTTATACCTAGAGAGTAAAATTCTGATCAGATGGCCCATTCAGTCAGGTTCTGCTATTTCTAGCTTACCAAATTCTGAGTATTTGTTAATGATAATTAAATACATGTTCTTTGTCAAAAGCAATGCAGGGGAAGAGAGTATTCATCATTCTAATATCTAAAGACAACAACTACTGTTATTTTCGAGTATTTCTTTATTTTAAATACAATTTTTAAATTTCAGATAATATGGTAAGTGCTATTTTATAAGTACATTTTCATTCAATATTAGATCATTAGCATTTGCCAAGTCTTCCATAAACATGATTTTAGTAGCTCATCATATGCCTGTACCATCCTTAACTATCACTCTTTTAATGGCAGTTAGATTTTTTTTTCCTAAACAAAAGATACATTGCCTGGCCCATTGAAAATTCTCAAAAATTTTGTTGAGTGAATGAATGAATTATAACAATGTTGTGAAGAACATCGTTGTGCCACAATCTGTATTTTTTGATAAACTTTAAGATACATTCACAGAAATGGAACGTCTGTGGCAAACACATAAAAATGTTAAAGGCACTTGATTCACATGTCAAAAGTTTTTATCTTGGGAAAAAAGACAAAAACGATACTGTACATGGCTTTTCAAAAGTTATCTAAGGCACATTTTGAAATATTTAAATATATTTTAAATGTTTGTTTAAATTATTATGTTTAAAATAAAATGTTTCTTTTACTACTGTACAACTATGTGCAATTAAAAGCAAAACCCTGGCCCTTTTCTTGCTTCTTTATAAAAATAACCTCACGATGGTCCCATCTCTAAGAGCATCTTGGTTTTATGGTGCCTCTGATCACTCTACATCTCTTTCCAAGTAATTTCTAAATTCAATTTCTAAATTCACCACTTGATTATGGTGTCTGCTATGACTTCACTGCCTTCTTTTCTTCAGTTTGGTCTCTTTATAAATTTGCTGCCACTCTGACTCTTATTGAGCAGCAGATGCCATGAAAACACAGAAATACTCTGTGGTGATTGATGATAGTGGAAGAGTTCACACTCTTTACTTGGTGCTCTGCGCTATAGAAATCTTCCTTGGCTCATTTTCCCAATGAAGCCTGGTATTTCTTTTTGTATATCTTCCTTTTTGCATGTATTTTTCTAAGTCAGACTTTCTCATTGCCTGGAGAGGCAGGTGTTGGGCTTTCCTGGACACATTTGAGGTCTTCCAATTCAAGCTAGGTATTAAAGATGAGAGAACTGCCAGATGATCTGGGTCCATAGCCAGAGAATTGTCGAGTGCTGGCCTTTGTATCCAGCCTGTTCTGATTCTGTTTTAGCCCTTAATAAGTGGGGACATGTTTTGTATCCTGTGGCAATATTATGGAACTGGAGAAAAGATTTTCATATCACATTGCTGCTAGCACATGAATGCTTAGAATTCTTTTAATTTCTTTATGGCATTTTCTAGTTTCTCCATTTCCAGTTCTCTTCTTTATTCATAGTTTTGGGGCAGTTGCTTGACATAAAAATATTGTGATTTATTTTCAAACTACTGCTTTCCTGGGGGAGAAGCCACTTTTTTTTTGAGAAGGTACTTTTTAAATACTAATTAGAGATTTAAATTATGTCATGCACCTTAAATAAGCCACATGCAGGCCCTAAATTCATATCTGTATTACCAAAATAACAAAAATAGCATGTTATCTTGTAGTTTAGCTATCATAAGAACTAAATCGATATGCCGTATTCACAGCCTGGTTGAGTGTTGCAAAGATGAGAAAAGTAAATAAAAAGATTAGAGCAACTCAAATGATCTAATGAAAGCACTTCAATATTTCATATATATTTCAACCTAGGAATGAATATTTATTCTTTTACTTCCTTTAGAAAGAGCTCAGTAACTTCCTGTGTTATTGATCTTTAAAATTTTTATGCAAATTTATAAAGCCAATGAGAAAAACACTGTTTCACTGATTCTTTCTGGGATATGTATCAAAGTTGAGGTACAAAATTCTGAATGCTTTTTCAGAAACCTAATTTAAAGCTTTTTAGGCTAGTCAATACTGCTCTTCAAATTTAAAAATGCTTTTCTGTTCATTACAAATGAGGTGAGAGATTATATATAAGTGGTTAGTCAAAAGCTTGGCAAAACTCTCCTGGCAACTACCCATTTCCTTGACTCTATTACTGTGTACTTTGTGAGGGCATATCAGGACTACTGGCTGAGCAAGGGTCAAGGGTTCCAGGAAAACAGGTGTCACTCAGATCATTTTACTTGACAGTCATGAAGATCGAGGTCACTGACGCAGTGGAAGAATGAATAGGCCCAACAACAGTGGCAAGCTGTACATTTTACATTTTTTTTCCTTCCTTTTTATATGTTTTCTTTTTGATTCACACCAAATCTTTTCTTTTTCAATAATATGGGTAATGTATGTTATTTCAGGGGCCCTAAAAGGACTCACATTAAAAGTTACCTGTAGAATTTTGAAATTCAAGACAGGATAAAAAGTAATTTTGGGCCACTCTTTGGGTAATTTGATGATAAATTCTGACTTCTGCCAGGAAATATAAATAAAATGCACAATATAGATGAATTAGAGACATGAAATGTCTTTTTTGGTTCAATATACTTCGACTCTAACATTTCTACAAAAATTCAGTGGACACATTTTTATTTCTTCATTTAACATCTCTTTTATTTTTCTCTTTTCATTTTCTTCTGATTTCTATGGCTCTACTTCTCTCCCTGTCTATTTTTATAATCTGGCTCACTTACACACACACACACACACACACACACACACACACACACACATGCTTCTCTTTTTGAATAATGGAGTAGGTTTGTGCCATATTTTGAGAGTGTGTAGTAAAGGATGAAAGTTGAGCACGCTTTCAGATATTTCTTGAAAAATAGCTGTAAGTCATCTATTTGGTGCCTACCAAAGAAAGTTAAAATATTCTTGCTTTTTTCTATATTTTAAAATTCCTTTTAAAGTAGCAATCCTCTATAAAGATGCCATCAGGAAGCATTAAGTGACATTAAATAATTCTGTAAAATATCACCAAGAGTAGACACTTTACCAGATAATTCTAATAATATTTTACAGCTTATGTGGCCTGTTCCCTCCTAATACTCTAGAATATTTATGAAGACAACTGGGAATTAATTTACTAAGTATTGAGTTTAAAACCACTAGAGCATATTCCATTACTAGAGTAGTATCAGTTCAAATGGAAAAAATTGAAAGAGTGTTTCTAGATACAAATAACAGTTAAAAGTTCTGTGATGAAATGGTAATAATATGAATGAATATCTATTGATAAATTCCAGCAATTTTAAAAGTCTGTTTTGGTAAACAAAATAGACATACTTAATCCACACTGTCAGATTCAGACTTGAACAACTAAGGAAAAACTAAAGGCAATGATTTTACTCTTTTTATATTTATAAGGAAAAGTTACATGGATCAATTTGTGAGCTGCTTTTTTGATAAAATACACCAATTTTATTTTGCAAAACAGACTTTTCTTCTACATTTGACATTTAGTTTGTACATGTTTTTTGTTTTATTTTTTAGGCTCAATTTTCCTACATAATTGAGAATTTGAAATTTGGGCAAGAATCACATCTGTACTGAAATAAATTATCTGTGTTTGGTAAGTAGGGGAGAAAACACTTGATAAATATTTCTTAACTGCAGCAAATTCTTATGTTTATGTTTTATCTTTGATCTCCTTGAAGACTTTTCAGAAATTTTCTAAACACTTGATTGTGTTGTCCAAGCTGCTTTATATTTTTGTGACTTAATTTTATGAATATAAATATAATCTACTCTACTCAAAACCAAGCAGTCTGATTTTCTGTCATTCTTTTTTACCTTTTCTTTTTTCTTTTATTTTAGGTTTGGAGGTATATGTAAAGGTTTATTACATAGGTAAAAATGTGCTATGGGATACCTGGTTAGCCACATCTTATTTCATCACCCTTGTATTGAGCCCAGTACCCCATAGTTACCTTTTCTGCTCCTCTTCCTCCTTCTACCCTTCTCACTCTTCCAACCTTCCCCCTGAAGAAGACCCCAGCATCTGATGTTTCCTTCTTTGTGTTCATAAGTTCTTATCATTTTGCTCCTACTTATAAGTGAAAACATGTGGTATTTGATTTTTCTGATCCTGCATTAGTTTGCTAAGAATAATAGCCCCAGCTTCATCCATGTTCCCACAAAAGACATGATCTCATTCTTTTTTATGGCTGCCTAGTATTCCATGGTGTAGACATACCACATTTCAATTATCCAATCTGCCTTTGATAGGTATTAGGATGATTCCATATATTTGCCATTGTGATTAGTGCTTCAGTTAACATTTGTGTGTATGCATCTTTATGGTAGAATAATTTATATTCTTCTGGATATATACCCAGTAATGGGGTTGCTGGATCAAATAATAGTTCTGCTTTTAGCTCTTCAGAAATTGCTATACTGTTTTCTACAATGGTTGAACTAACTGGCAGTCTCACCAGCAGTGTATTATGTTCCCTTTTCTCAGCAACTTCACTGGCATTTGTTATTTTTCTGACTTTTTACTAATAGCCATTCTGACTAGTGTGAGATGGTATCTCATTGTATTTTAGACGTGCATTTCTCTAATGATGAGTGGTGTTAAGCTTTTTATTCATATGCTTGTTGGCCGCATGCATGTCTTCTTTTGAACAGTATCTGTTTATGTCCTTCCCACTTTTTATTGGGGTTGTTTGTCTTTTTAACCTCTTGTAAATTTGTTAAGTTCCTTATAGATGCTGAACATTAGACTTTGTCAGATACATAGTTTGCCAAAATTTTCTCCTATTCTGTAGGTTGTCTGTTTACTCTGATAGTTTCTTTTACTGTGAAAAAGCTCTTAAGTTTAATTAAATCCCACTTGTCAATTTTTCCTTTGTTTTGCAATTGCTTTTGGTGTCTTTGTCATGAAATCTTTGCCCATTTCTATGTCCAGGATAGTATTGCCTAGGTTATCTTCTGGGGTTTTTATAGTTTTGGGTTTTACATTTAAGTCTTTAATTCATCTTGAGTTGATTTTTATGTATGGTATAAGGAAAGGGTCCAGTTTCAATCTTCTACATATGGCTAACCAGGTATCCCAGCACCATTTATTGAATATGGAGTTTTTTCCCTATTGCTTGCTTTTGTCATGTTTTTTAAAGGTCAGATGGTTATACGGTCTTATATCTGGGTTCTCTATTCTGTTTCATTGGTAGGTGTATCTATCTGCTTTTATATCAGTACTGCTGTTTTGCTTACTGCAGCCCTGTAGTATAGTTTGAATTCAGGTAGCATGATGTCTCCAACTTCGTTAGTTTTGCTTGGCATTGTCTTGGTTACTCAGGATCTTTTTGGATCTATATGAATTTTAAAATAGTTATTCTAGTTCTGCAATGAATCTGAATGTTAGTTTAATAGGAATAGCATTGACTATAGATTGCTTTGGGCAATATGGCCATATCCTTGATATTGAATCTTCCTTTCCATGAGCACAGATTTTTTTTTTCCTTTTCTTCATTTGTTTGTGTCATCTCTGATTTATTTGAGCAGCACTCTGTAGTTATCCTTGTAGAGACCTTTCATCTCCCTAATTAGCTGTATTCCTAGGCATTTTATTTTTTTCTTTGGCAATTAGGAATGGGAAAATATTCCTGATTTGTCTCTTGGATTGACTGTTGGTATATAGAAAAGCTACTGAATTTTGCACATTGATTTTGTAACCTGAGACTTTGATAAAATTTTTCGACAGCTTAAGAAGCTTTTTTTGTTGGTACTATCATGTTTTGAATCTAGAGAATCATGTTGTCTGCAAACAGGGCTAATTTGACTTCCTCTTTTCTTGTTTGGATGCCCTTTATTTCTTTCTCTTGCCTGATTGCCCTGGCCAGGACTTCCAATACAATGTTAAATAGGAGTAGTAAGAGAGGGCATCCTTGTCTTGTGCTGGTTTTCAAGGGAAATGCTTTCAGCTTTTGCCCTTTTAATATGATGTTGGCTGTGGGTTTTTCATAGGTGGTTATTATTTTGAGATGTGTTTCTTTAATACCTAATTTATTGAGGGTTTTTTAAAAGGGTGGATGTCAAATTTTATGGAGAGCCTTTTCTGCATCTACTGAGGCAACCATGTGGTTTTTGTCTTTAGTTTGGTTTAGGTGATGAATCACATTTATTGATTTGTGTATGTAGAACCAAAATTGCATCACAGGGATGAAGCCTACTTGATTATGGTAGATAAACTTTGATGTGCTGCTGGATCTGGTTTGCAAGTAATTTGCTGAGGATTTTTGCATCAATGTTCATCAGGGCTATTGGCCTGAAGTTTTCCTTTTCGTTGTATCTCTGCCAGGTTTTGATAACAGGATGATGCTGGTTTCATATAATTAGTTAGGGAGGAGTCTCTCTTCCTCAATTTTTTGGAATATATTCTGTAGGTATGGTACCAGCTCTTCTTGGTACATCTTGTAGAATTCAGCTGTAAATTCATTGGATCCTGGGCTTTTTTGGTTAGTGGGCTATGTATTACTGGCTCAGATTTTTCCTGGTTCAGTCTTCGGGGGTGGATTTATTTGTTCAGGAATTTACCAGTATCTTCTAGATATTCTAGTTTATGTGCATAGAGGTGTTCATTGTATTCTCTGATGGTTGTTTGTGTTCCTGTAGGGTCAGTGGATATCATCACTGGTATAACCCCCTTGTCATTTCTGATTGTGTTTATTTGATCTTCTCTTTTTATCCTTTATTAGTCTACCTACTGGTCTGTCTTATTGATTTTTTTTTAAAAAAAATAGCTTCTGAGTTTGTTGATCTTTTGAATGGCTTTTCATGTTTCAGTCTCCTTTGGTTCTACTCTGGTTTTGGTTATTTCTTATCTTATGCCCGCTTTGGGATTTGTTTGCCCTTAGTTATCTAGTACTTTTAGTTGTGATGTTAAGTTGTTAATTTGAGATCTTTCTATTTATTGATGTGGGCATTTAGTGCTATAAATTTTCCTCTTAACCCTGCCTTAGATGGGTTCCAGATATTCTGGAACCTTGTATCTTCTTCTCATTAGTTTCAAAAACTTCTTAATTTCTGTTTGAATGTCATTATTTGCCCAAAAGTAATTCAGGAATAGGTTATTCAATTTCCATGTAATTGTGTAGTTTTGAGTGAATTTCTTAGTCATGATTTCTAATTTGATTGTGCTGTGGTCCAAGAGACTTATTATTTTGGTTCTTTTGCATTTGCTGAGGAGGATTTTCCTTCCAATTATGTGATTGGTTTTTGAGTATGTGCCATGTGGTGATGAGAAGAATGTATTTCTGTTGTTTTTGATTGGGGAGTTCTATAGCTATCTGTCAGGTCCACTTCATCCAGAGCTGAGTTCAGGTCCTGAATATCTTTGTTAATTTCCTGTCTCAGTTATCTAATATTGTCAATGGGTTGCTAAAGTCTCTCACTATTAATATTTGTGAATCCCATTCTCTTTGACGGTCTCTAAGAACTTACTTTGTGAATTTTGGTTCTCCTCTTTTGGGTACATATATATTTAGGATAGTTACATCTTATTGTTGAATTGAACCCTTTACCATTGTGTAATGCCCTTCATTTTCTTTTTTGATCTTTGTTGTTTTAAAGTCTGTTTTGTCAAAAACTATGATTGTTACTCTTGCTTTTTAAATTTTCTTTTGCTTGGTAAATTTTTTCTACATCCCTTTATTTTGAGCCTATGTGTGTTATTGCATGTGAGATGGGTCTCTTGAAGACAACATACCAGTGGGCCTTGGTTCTTCATCCAGTTTGCCATTCTTTGTCTTTTCATTAGGTTCTCATAATGTCACCTAGTTACTTTACATAATTGTTAATGTGGTTGCTTTATAGTGTCACTGGTTTGTGCTTCTCAGTGCATTTTTATAATGGCGGATAATGGTCTTTCCTTTTCATATTTAGAATTTCTTTCAGAAGCTTCTGTAAGGCAGGTCTGGTGGTGACAAATTTTCTCAGCACTTGCTTGTTAAAAAGGATCTTACTACTCCTTCACTTTTGAAGCTTAGTTTGGCCAGTTAGGAAATTCTGGGTTGAATTTTTTTGTTTAAGATATTGAATATTGGCCCCCAATCTCTTCTGGTTTGTAGGATTTCAGCTGAAAGGTTCATTATTAGTCTGATGAGATCCTTTTTTTAGGTGACCTAAACTTTCTCTCTAGCTCCCCCTCAGATTCTTTTCACCCCTTCATCTATTGTGCTATGAATACTTATGGATTGCATTATGAAATTCTTATAGTGTGTTTTTCAGCTGTATATGGTCTGTGACATTCTTCTCTCTACTGGCTACTTTGTTGGCCAGCTGCTACAATGTTTATCATGATTTCTAGCATCCTTGTATTGGGTTTCCACATAGTCCTATAGCTGAATGAACTTTGTTCCTAACCATATTCTGAATTCTATTTCTGTCATTTCAGTCATCTCAGCCTCAGCCCAATTCCAAACCTTTGCTGGAGAGGTAATGTGTTCATTTGGAGAAAAGATGGCATTCTGGCTTTTTAAATTTTCAGCATTCTTGTACTGTTTATTTCTCATCTTATCTACCTTTAATCAACCTTTGGTTGAGTGTTTAGTTAATTTTGTCTTATTTGATGACCTTGAGAGTTTGATTGTGCTATAAGGTGGATTCAGCAACTGGCTTAGTTTCTGTGAGGTTTTAAGGGGCCAGCACTAAGCTCCCAACTCTGTACTGTGTGCTCTAACTCTGGGAGACTTGCATTGAGCCCTGACTTTGTTCTTTGACTTCTCAAGTTTTAGAGACGTCTATGCTGGCGGGACTGAAGTGTGGCAAATGAAGCAGAGTGCTAATGGATGCAGAGGTGCCTGCTTTCCTTTGGGTGTTCACCACAGTGGCAGAAGCTAGGCTGCTGGGGAGGAGTGGAGGGATTCCCTGCTGAAGACTGTGTGCTGTATTGCACTGAAGGTGGTGTTGGCTTGGGGCAGGTTGCTGGCTGGCACAGGTATGAGTGCCTTCTCTGTGCTTTCCAAGTAGGAGTGATTGCTCAGGGTGTGGGAGGATCCCCTGCATTTTACACAGCTTATTAGGACTGGGCACTAGCAAGGGACAGCTTACTGGCTCCATACTAACCAAGGTTCACTCTGCAATGGTGGTCAGTGGAGTTGAGGCATGCTGATCTTCTGCATCCTGGTGGGGAAAGTAAAGCAAAACCTCCCCACGCAGACACTTGTCAGCAAAGTGATGTGAAGAGTTGTTGTGGGCTAGGGGGACAATGCAGTATGGGTAGGGAAATGTGGACTGGTTGTAGCCATAGGGGCTGCCTCACTGGAACCCTCTTATAAAGATTACGTTAATATTTCACTGAGTTATTTATCAGGAGGTCTCATTTCTGGTATAATTTTTTATGTGCTTTATTTTGCTGACATTTAAATTATATTTTACATGCATTTTTAACTGACTATTAAAGATGCTAGGATATACATTAAAATGGGAAAATAACACCATGTTAGGAACTTATATTTTTGATTCAAATTTTAATATCCTATTAAAACTTCTGCACAACTGCCATGTTTGATCAGAGCGAAATGAGCAAGAACACTGTGATAGTGGAGAAGGACTCTCTGGGCATTTTTTCTGCTACAGCTTTAGCTAACTTTTTCAAAACACTCTCATAAAAAGCAGGTGTTATCATTCTTTGTCCCTCCAGAAAGTCAACAAGCAAAATGCCTTGAGCTTCCCAAAATGCTGTTATCATTTTTGCTCTTGAGCAGTCAGTCCCTTTCTTCTTTGACTGGACTACTTCCACTTCTTGGTAGCCATTGCTTTGATTATTCATTGTCTTCAGGATTGTACTGGTAAAGCCACATTTTATCTCTTGTTACAATTCTTTGAAGAAATTCTTCATAATCTCTATCCCACTTTTTAAAAATTTTCATTGAAATCTCTCCTTTTTGTAACTTATTGAGGTGCCACAGTTTTGGCACTCACTAAGTAGAAAGTTTGCTCATCTTTAAGTTTCCAGCAGGAATTGTGTAAGCTGAATCAATTGACAAGTCTATGGTGGTGGCTACTGTTTGTGCAGTTGTCAGCTCTTTTCAGTTAGGGAACAATCAAGGTTAATTTTTTTCTCACAGGTTGATATGGATGGTCTGCTGCTGTAGGCTTTAAATTTAACACTGCCCTATCCTTTCTTAAAATGAGTTATCCATTTTAAACTGCTAATGTCTTTGGAATATTGACCATCAAAGCTTTTCATATAGTATCAATGATTTCACCATTCTTCCGCTCACTCTTCACCATAAATTTGATATTTGTTCCTGCTTCAATTTTCATAGAATCCATGTCACTATGATAGGGGCCCTTATTATCCTTCATAGTGCCTCAAACTCGATCTTGTTTGAACATGTTAGAACAAGTTACTGTGAGTTATTTTGATGCAATTTTTTTAATATTTGGGCATAGTTTTTTATAATACCCATTTTTCATGAAATTTTTGAACAACCCATTGTATTTCTCTGAGCTAATGTTATTATAGTGGGAAAGGAGTCTTCAAGAAGAGGAAAGTAAAGCATTTTTATATACATAAAAGTACATCAGAGTAGAGAAAGCACCTGACTTTTTTTTCTAAAGATGATAGAGAAATACATGCCTGATTATACAGATAGAAAAAGGAGAATAAGCATTAATAAAATAGTAATCTATAGTTTTGCTTTCAAATTTATAAGGGTAAAATAGAATGAAACAACCTAGTTAACTGAGAAAAAGGGAAAATTCAATATGTAAGAAATATTTAATTAACATAGAAGCAAAAAGTCAAATTTAAAAGATAATGATACACATGAATGAAATGGATTTTCTCATTATAAGAAAGAGACTATGAGATTGAGTTAAAATATACAACATAATTTAAACACACTTAAGGTAATACGTAAAAATGTTTAAAGATAAAGCAATAGACAAATGAACAGGAGGTAAACATAAAGATTATAGAAGTATCAGTGGCAATATCAGACATGATACAGTCAATATTAAAAGGCTGAAAATGAAATAAGATACCAAAATATGATAAAATTAGTATATTATAAAGATGATATGATATGATATAAAGAAGTAAGACATGAAAAAGATAAAATTCTTTTCAATAAGCAAAAATAGCTGAATCTGTTTGTAGAGGAATATTTCAATTAATCACTTTTAGGCTTAGAGAGATACAGGAAGAAACTAGCCATAATAAATAAGTTGAATAATAAAATCAGTAATGTTCAATCATTAGCTATACATAGAAGTTTATATCTCTTGAAAAGTAAAGATACTTAATTTGTGTATTCTGGGTGTTTTGTAAAACTTTGTCCAATATTGTCCACAGAGGAAACATTAAAACAAGGGAATTTCTAGACCAGGTTCTCTAATTATTGCCAAATAAATAAATAAAGCACATTAAAAATAAAAGATAAAGTATTCTCAGGTCATTTGGAAATTGGACAGTTATTGGTAATTTTTTTAAGTAGGAAAATTACATCTGTAAAAAGGAAAAAGTAAAAACACAACACTTGTAACATAATTATAAGAACACAAGAAAAGTTCTTCTCGGAGGAAAATTCATTATGAATGTCTCAATAAAAAAGCAAAACAAGGCCAGGCATCACCATGCCTGGAATCCCAGCACTTTGGGAGGCCTAGACAGGCGGATCACCAGAGGTCAGGAGTTTGAGAACAGCCTGACCAACATGGCAAAATTCGATCTTAACTAAAAATATAAAAATTTGCTGGGCATGGTGGTGCACGCCTATAATTCCAGCTACCCAGGAGGCTGAGGCAGGAGAATTGTTTGAACTCAGCAGGCAGAGATTACAGGGAGCTGAGATGGCGCCACTGCACTCCAATCTGGGTGAAAGAGCAAGATTACATCTCAAAATAACAAAACAAAATGAAATGTAAGAATTATTTTATGAAATTAGAAAAATAGTAACAAAACAGTGCAAAATAGAGGACATACCATACAAAAGTTAAAAATTATAAATTAATAAGATAAAATATAGAAAATAGAAAGTGATAAAATCAAAGTTGTTCATTTAATAGATATTACCTAAAGAAAAACTATTCAGGAGACTTTTTAAAAATAAAAATGAGTTAATATTGCAGGTTTCATTCCTGCCACTGAAATAACGTAAATATTGTAATAAAGTGAGTTACAGAATTGTTTTTGGTTTACCAGTGCATATAAAAGTTATGTTTACACTATACTATTATTTTTTAGGTAAGTAATAATAGCATTATGTCTAAAAATGCACATACCTTCATTAAAAAAAATTTATGGCTAAAAAATGCTAGTGATTATCTGAGCCTTCAGCAAGTTGTAATCCTATTGCTGGTAGAGGGTCTTGCCTTGATATTAATGGCTGCTGACTGATCAGGGTTGCTAAAAGTTGGGTGGGGTATGGCAGTTTTTAAAAATAAAACAAAGTTTGCCACATAAATTGATTCTTGTTTTCACAAAGATTTCTCTGTAACATGCAATGCTACTTGAGACCATTTTACCCACAATAGAAATTTAAAAACTGAACTCAAACTCTGCCACTCCTTTATCAGTTAAATTGGTCTAATAGACTAGATGCTTTGTTGTCTTATTAACACTGCTCACAGCATCTTCACCAGGAGCACATTCCATCTTAAGAAACCAGTTTCTTTTCTCATCCATAAGAAGCAGTTCCTCATGAGTTTTATCATGAAATTATAGCAATTCAGCCTTATCTTAGGGCCCACTTCCAATTCTAATTCTCCTGCTATCTCCTCCATTGAAATCTTGAACCCCTCAAAGTCATTTATGAAGGATAGAATCAATTTCTTACAAACTCCTCTTAATACTGATATTTTTACATTCTCCTGTGAATCACAGATGTTCTTAATGGTGTCCAGAATGGTGTATTATTTCCAGAAGGTTTGAATTTACTTTTCCCATGTCTATCAAAAGAATTACTTTCTATGGCAGCTGTAGCCTCACAAAATGTATTTCTTAAATAGTAAGTCTTAGAAGTAAAATTTAATCCTTGATCCATGGACTACAGAGTGATTGTTATGTTAACAGCCATGAAAACAAAGTTAATCTCCTTGTACATCTTCATCTGCGCTCTTAGGTGATTAGGTGCATTGTTAATGAACAGTACAGTTTGAATGAAATCTTTATTTCTGAGAAGTAGGCATCAACATTAGTGAACTTTAAATATTCTGTCAACCTTGCTTTCAACAGATACACTGTAATCCATGCTTTGTTGTTTCATTTATAAAGAATGGGCAGAGTAGATTTAGCCTAATTCCTAAGGGTCCTGGGATTTTTGGAATGGTAAACAAGCATTTACTTCAACTTAAAATCACCAGCTGCATTAGCCCCTAACAAGAGAGTCAGCCTGCTCTTTGAAGCTTTGGAGGCAGGTATTGACTTCTCCTTTCTAGCTATGAAAGAACCAAATGGTGTCCTCTTCCAACAAATAAAGCAGTTGCATCTACCTTGAAAATCTGTTGTTCAGTGTATTCACCTTTTTCAATGATCTTAGAGAACTCTTCTGGATAAATTGCTGGAGCTTCTATATCAGCACTTCCTGCTTCACCTTGTACTTTTATGTCATAGAGGTTGCTTCTTTCCTTAAATCTTATGAACAATCCTCTACTAGCTTCAAACTTTTCTTCTGCAGATCCCTCACCTTGCTCTGCCTTCATAGAATTGAAAAAAGTTAGGGGCTTGTTCTGGATTAGGCTTTGTCTTAAGGGAATATTATGGCTGGTCTGGTTTTCTATCAAGACACTCAAATCTTCTCCATATTAGCAATAAGTCTGTGTTGCTCTCCTCTCATTCTGTATTCACTGGAGTAGCACATTTAATTTCTTTCAATAACTTTTACTCTACATTCACAAGTTGGCTGTTTGATGAAAGCAGCATAGCTTTTACACTGTTTTGACTTTTGCCTTTCTCACTAAGCTTACCCATTTCTAGCTTTTGATTTAGAGCAACTCTTCCTTTCACTTGAACACTTACAGGCCATAAGTGTTGGTCTCATTTCAATATTGTTGTGTCTCAAAGAATAGAGAGGCCCAAGAAGATGGAAAGAAACATTGAATGGCTCATCAATGGACCAGTCAGAACACACACAACATTTATGGATTAAGTTTGCCAACCTAAATGGGTGAAGTTTGTGGTGCTCCAAACAATGACAATACTAACATCAGAGACTACTGAACATAGGTTACCATAACAGAAATAAAGATGTTTTAAATATTGTAGGAATTGCCGACATGTGATGTAGAGACATGAAGTGAGAATGTCCTCTTGGAAAAAGTGGCACCAATAAACTTGCTCAATGCAAGGTTGCCACAAATCTTCAGTTTGTAAAAAAAGTCCAATATCTACCAAGTGCATTAAAGTGAAGTGCAATAAAAGGAGATATGCTTGTATATAAAATCATGCATCACATAGTGATGTTTTAGTCAATGATGGGCTACATACATGATGGTAGTCCTATAATATTGGTGCCACTGAAGCTGAAAAAATTCTATGGCCTAGTGATATCTCAATGATACTGACCCTATGTAGGCCTACACTAATACATGCATTTCTATCTGTTGGTGAAAGTCTAAATAAATAGCGGTACAAATAGGGGTGATTAATCAATAAGTTAGACTGCTATAATACAACATGTATAAAAATTTCAGATGTATTTAAGAGGATCTGTACAAATATTTTGGATATTATATTTCCAACCTGGGACCTA
Organism: Callithrix jacchus; assembly: GCF_049354715.1. Lineage (NCBI taxonomy): Eukaryota > Metazoa > Chordata > Mammalia > Primates > Cebidae > Callithrix > Callithrix jacchus. The sequence continues at coordinate 104,102,969 of NC_133505.1, forward strand.
TAAGGTGGCTTCTTAACCAAGAATAGGAATACAGTTGCCAGAAAAGAATTGATAGGCATGTTTGATGATATAAAAATGAAAAGTTTGTATAGCTAAAGATTAAGCTGACCAAAAACTTGAGAGGTAATATAAGGTAGAAAAAGAGAAATAAGGATTCCTTATATTATTCCTAATCATACTCACTAGAATATTATGTTACCTTTGTAAAAATTATTTCATTATTACAATTAGTAAATAGATAAATGCTTTCAACTGAAATAAAGTCAAAATTTATTCATTTAATTTATTCAGCAAATATATTTTGGGCACCTATTTGTTATAGAACTGTTTTAGGTCCTGGGGATATAGCAATCAACAGAACTGAAGAAGAAAAACTTTCCTCCAGGAACTCACATTCTAAAGGAGAAAAATTAATAGTAAGTTAAATATATGATGGAAAAAGTAAATTATGCAATAAAAAAGCAACAAATAAAATATGTCAGATAATGAATATTATAGTAGGTAATAACTAGGGTAGTGTTATAGGAAGTATGATCTGTGTGTGTGTGTGTGTGTGTGTGTGTGTGTGTGTGTGCTTATACACAATTTTGGACAGCATACCTAGGGAAGAATGCTCTTGGAAGGTGGTGGGTTAGTTAAGACCTAAAGGAAAAGGGAAACAAATCCTATGAATATTAAAGTTGAGATTATAAGAGGCAGAGGAAAGGACAAATTCAAAGGATTTGAGTTGGGAGCATGCCTACTTTCTTTTAGGGGCAACAGAGAGGCCAATATCATTTTAGCAGAATGACCTGAGTTGTGGAGAAGGAAGGAATAGGTGATAAATTCAAAGGTGACAGGGGACCAGATTAGATACAACTTCATACATTAGGAAGTCTTTGTCTTTTACCCTGAGTAGGATGGAGAACTATGAGCAGAAAAGTGCATTGGTGCACTTAACATTTTTGCAGATTTTCTCTGGATACAGCTGGGCATAGATTGTAGGGGAACAATGTGAGAGCTGGAACAGCTGAGAGGCTTTGGAAATAATCTAGGAGGGAGATAATGATAGCTTGATTTAAATTGGCAATAGATGTGAAAAATATAAGAGATTATTAGTAGAGATATAACAAGAGTTGACCATTGGGCTCAGCAATATAGAGTTCACTGATAACTTAGTTTAGGTGCAGTGGAGAGTGGCAAAAAGCCCCTTTGGAGTGGAGTCAAATGAAAACGGGAGGAGAAAGTGAGATTAGTTGTCTTCAAAGGAGTTTTGATATAAAAGGAAGGAGGTAGATTAGGCAGAAGTGGAAAGGGAAAATGTAGAGAGAAGAAAATTATGGTATGTGAGAAAGGAAAGATTTGCTTGACCAGTGTGCTTGATTAGGCGATATGTGATGTAATCCAGCAGGCAAAAGGAAGACTCGGCCTATGTAGGAGTAAGAATAATTCCTCCACAGTAATAGAAAAAAAGGTAGAATGTAAGGTTACAAAGGCAGGTTTCTAGAAGTATGAAAAAAAAAAAAGGAAAAACTTGTGGAAATTTCCTTAAATTGATTTCTATTTTCTTAGTGAAATAGAGAGCAATGAGATGGCTGAGAGTGAACATGAGGAAGGAGATACTAGAAAATTTGAGAGGAGGAAATATGAATCATACATTATTCTAGGTAATTGAGAGGGTGAATGGAAATGCAGAACAATTGAGCACTAAAAAAAATTGAAGTTTATGCTCATAAATGTAAAGTGAGTTCAGAAACACTGTGTGTGTGTGGGGGGGTGGGTGTTTGTCTTCAGCTTTATTCAGACCAACTGTATATACACTACAATTGGCAGACCTATATTTAATCAAGGTTATTGTTTTGTCACCTGGTAGGATGAGTTCAAAGAGAAGCAAGGCTCCTTAGCGTTTACACAAAGAAGTTGAAAACTTATGTTCACACAAAAACCTGCAGCTTTATTCATAAGTGCCAAAACTTGGAAGCACCCAAGATGTCATTCAGTAGATGAAGGGATAAGTGAACATCCACACAGTGGGATATTGTTCATCGCTAAAGAAAAATTAGCTATCAAGCCATGAAGAGACATGGAGTAAACTTAAATGCAGATCACTAAGTGAAATAAGCCAATCTGAAACAGATATATTGTGTGATTCCGACTAATAACATTCTGGAGAATAAAAAACTATGTACATAATAAAAAGATCAGTGGTTTCCAGAGGTTGAGAGAGGAATTAATAGCCAGAATAGGGAGGATTTTTTTTTTTAGGGCAGTGAAACTACTCTCTGTATATTACCGTAATGGTAGACAGATGTTATTATGCATTTGCCCAAACACATCAATCATACAGCACCAAGAGTGAAACCTAATGTAAACCTTTGGACTTTTGATGACAATGCAGCAATGTAGGTTCAGTTTAACAATATTCTACGCTGGTAGAAGATGATGTTGATAATGGACAGACCATGCAAGTGTGAGGGTGGTAGATACATGGACCTTTCCCTTAATTTTGATGTGATAGTGGTAGGTATAGACTGAGATTTACAAAATTGGCATGAGGTTATAGAGTAAAACACTTGAAATGTTAAAAGTTTAAAGAGAAGATAGAAAGTAATATCTATGTTGAGAAAAATGAAAATTCCAACTCAGTTGTTTGTTTTGAAGACAGTTTCCATGACACATTTTGCAAAATATTTAGTTATGCTATTACATATTGAGCTCTTTCGAGAAAAGTGCCAGATGTATTATTAAACTACCATAAATTTGTTTTTCATCATTTTTTGTTCTAAAGCATTTTAGAAGGCATTGATGTAATGAGAATAATGCATTTCATTGTCTCTGAGGATGGGTTTGTTTTATATGACTTGAAAGTATCCCTTTCAAGGTTTAATGCCGATTTGTTCTCTCATTCTCTCTCACTCTCTCACACACACACGCAAGCACACACACATGAAAAAAAAAGTACAGTACCTGTAGGACTGTGTGTATGCATGTGTGTATTTTATGATTGATAAACTTTTATAATATTGTCATTCAGACTTCATATATTGAAGCATCTTTAAAAACATATGTTCCCATAAAATTACCCTTACCATGCACTGTCAGCTAACTATGGTGACTCAGTTTCTATTACATTCATTTTCCACCCTTTACATGTCTTTTGTAAGGATTCTTGAGAACTTCAGCCTAATGTAACATTTGTTTCTAGCTGTTGAAGCCAACATATAGATTATCTGGTTTTCAGGAATATGGGTATGAGATCACTTTGCTGTGCTATAAATGATCAGCTAGAATATATATTTCTCTAAATGTAGTTCAAATTATTTTTCTATGAAGTATTAACTTGTACTAAATGCTATTTACTCTGCACATGTTAACTTTAAAAAGTCTTTTAGAATTCAGAATTTTCTTTTGTACTTTGGGTTCTGGGGTACATGTACACATCCTATATCCTCCAGGATTGTTGCATAGATATATATATGCCATGGTGATTTGCTGTCTCCATCCCCCCATCCATTGTCTATGTCAAGCATTTCTCCTGGTGTTATCCCTTCCCATCCTCCCAGCCCCCCGCTGTTCCTTCTCTCCCCCCAACACACCCTCACCTAGCCCAGTGAGTGTTGTTCCCATCCCTGTGATTTCTCATTGTTCATCAACTACCTATGAGTGAAAACATGTGGTGTTTTGTTTTCTGTTCTTGTGTCAGTTTACTGAGAATTATGGTTTCTAGATTCATCCATGTCTCTACAAACAACATGAGCGTGTCATTTTATATGGCTGCATAATATTCCATAATGTATTTGTCCCACATTTTCTTTGTCCAGTCTATCATTGATGGGCATTTGGGTTGGTTCCAGGTCTTTGCTACCGTAAACAATGAACATACATGTGCGTGAGTCTTTATAATAGAATGATTTATAATCCTTTGGGTATATACCCAGTAATGGGATTGCTGGGTCAAATGGAATTTCTATTTCTAGATCCTTGAGGAATCACCACAATTCTTCCCAATGGTTGAACTAATTTACACTCCCACTAACAGTATAAAAATATTCCTTTTTCTCCACATCGTCTCCAACATCTGTTGTCTCCAGATTTTTTAATGATCACCATTCTAACTGGTGTGAGATGGTATTTCAATGTGGTTTTGATTTGCATCTCTCTAATGTCCAGTGATTATGAGCATTTTTTTCATGTATTTGTTGGCTGCATAATACTTTCCTTTTGCAAAGTGTCTGTTCATATCCTTCACCCACTTTTGAATGTTTTTTTTTTTTTTTTTTTTTTTTTGTAAATCTTCTTTAGTTCTTGGTAGATTCTGGATATTAGCCCTTTGTTGGATGGGTATATTGCAAAAATTTTTCCCATTCTGTTGGTTGCTGGTTCATGCTAATAATTATTTCCTTTACTGTACAGAAGCTCTTCAGTTTAATTAGATCCCATTTGTCTATTTTGGCTTTTGATGCCATTGCTTTTGGTGTTTTAGTCACAAGGTCCTTGCCTGTGCCTACGTCTTCTGGTATTGCCTAGGTTTTCTTCCAGGGTTTTTATGGTGTTAGTTCTTAAGTTTAAATCTTTAATCCATCTGGAGTTAATTTTTGTATAAAGTGTAAGAAAGGGGTCCAGTTTCAGCTTCCTGCATATGGCTAGCCAGTTTTCCCAACACCATTTATTAAACAGGGAATCCTTACCCCATTGCTTGTTTTTGTCAGGTTTGTGAAAGATCAGATGATTGTAGTTGTGTGGTGTTGCTTCTGAGGCATCTGTTCTGTGTCATTGGTCTATATCTCTGTTTTGGTACCAGAACCATGCTGTTTTGATTACTGTCGCCTTGTAGTATAGTTTGCAGTCAGGTAGTGTGATGCCTCCAGCTTTGTTCTTTTTTCTTAGGATTGTCTTGGCTATGTGGGCTCTCTTTTGGCTCCATATGAAGTTTAAAGTGATTTTTTCCAGTTCTGTGAAGAAGATCAATGGTAGCTTGATGGGTATATCATTGAATCTATAAATTACTTTGGGTAGTAGGGCCATTTTCACATATTGATTCTTCCTAATCATAAGCATGAAATGTTTTTTCATCTGTCTGAAGTTTTAAAGGGAGGAGGAAACTTAAGATCATTTTGTTCAGTATTTTCCATACTGTTCATAAGATGTTAATAAGTGCTCTAGTTGTTTAAATAATCTGTTTTCTTGTAAGATAATTATAAAATATATTAACATGTTAAAATATACAAGAAGTCCTGAAGTAACAAAACCTCATCAAATTCAGCACAGCTTTTTCCAAATGTATGTGATATCAAAATTACTATCCTTCTTTATTTTTTCTTTGAACATCTATAAAAACTTCATTGATTGAATGCTTCTCAGAATAGTTTCAGAATTATTTTTCTCTCTATAAATGAGTAAACACAGGCATGGGTATTTATAAGATTTTCTAAAGTTATGTGGCTATTTATTATCAGGAAGAATCAGAACTACTTTGGATACCCAATTAAGTGCTTCCTCCTTGCAGTTTGTCCCCTGGTACTTTCTTATCCTAGTGCTCTGCTGAGCCATATTGGAGCCTGGGGCAAAAGGGAACATCAGTAACACTCATCCTGTCTTTATTTAAAATTTTATATTTTGTTAATCATTGGTTTATTTGCATAAATTTTAATATTGAAATATATTGGTTAAAATGTTATGTTTCTTGATTAAGAAGTTTTTTGTTATCTCTTCTGTGCTTGAGACAATGACTCATTTTTCTGACCGTAGTCTCTGCTCTGATTATCCCTTCAAAACTACATGTATCTCCAGTCTTAGAACATCCAAGCAGCTTCATATTCCAAATTATTTAAAAACATGATGAATTTAGAAAATATCCACATCACAGTTTTGATGACTTACATTTCTTACATTTTTAGGTAGAAACATACCTACTATCCTTTGCCTTTGTGTTCCAGGGAAAAATAAATAATATCTTTCCAATTTTTGACATATTAATTTATAAATACCATCTACTTTATTGCATACCTTCTGAAAGTCTAATTTCAATTTAATTATAATTAAAAACCCAGAACTTCTATTACTCAGTTCCTATGTATAGTGGAATAAACTTGGAGCAGAGATTGCATCTAGTCTAGTTCCACTTGATAAAAATACATATTCACTAACTTAGTGAACTCTAATATGAAATTTCCCAAGTGTATTTCAGCAAGGATGTTCAAAGGGTCAGCAGGAAAAATAATAAAATTAGTTGGATAGTAAAGATCTGAAGGAAACTTAAGAGATTCTTTATTTCAGAACTTAGTGCCTCGAATATGCTAATGTTCTTTAGTAATACAGAAAATACAATGTTTTTAAAACAGATCTAAATACAGAAATTATATATATATATCTATATCTATATATATATATATCTGCATGTATGGGAGATTTTGCATTGAACATCTGCTCTGGAACTATAGTTTCACAGATCATCTTTGGAAAGCATATCTGTAATAAACTAGTCAAGCATGGATTTTGTTTCACAGAAAGTGTTTTTCCAGATGATATATAACTCAATGTTCAATTATAGCCTTTTATTCTCCAGTAATGGCTCACTAATCCTAAAGTCCAGCTAGGACTTTTCTTCTGCATGGAAGAACTATTGAAAATCAGTCAATTGTTTTACCAAGTTCAATTTATGATTTTATTTTTCTGGTCAACACATTTGCCTTTTCACAGTTGAAATTTTTTTACAATTCTTGGCAAGCTGTTAATCACTTAATGGTAGAGGTCCATCTCCCTATTCAATCATATTTGGCACAGCTTATTTGTTTATTCCTGTTGGCTCTGGTACCTCTGTTCTGTTTACTTCAAAACAAGTTTTGAAAACAGAAACTTCATTCCTTGTCATACCTCTGTTGTTTTTCGCATAAGGTGTACACTTCTCATCTGACTATCCCTGAGGCTTGGAAGAACTCTGTTTTTTCCTTCTTTTCCGTACCCTCACAGAGGCTGACAAAAATGATTTGTTGCCCCCCCGATTCCCAATTACTTATTTGGAAAAAGAAAATCTTCTGAAAATTTAACATGTGGTTTAAAACTGATATTCCTGAAAATAAATAGAAAAAATTAGAGGAATTTTGGTAAAGATGGGATAATAGTCCTTTCAACTGCAGACAAAGATTGAATATTGACTAAAATTTAAAAGCATTGCTTTGAACTCCCTCTCCATGTCTTTTGTTTTAGGTGTGGACACTTTGATAGCATGTCAAGGTGTGCTATGCTATACTATCTTTCAATAGTATCACAACAGACACCCACAACACACCTACACTTCTCTTCATATGTCAGTTTTCAGATATGTTCATCCCAGGATTGTTCATTCTTTGCCCACACAACTTGGTCCCAATTTTGATTAAAAAGGAATTTCCTCATCCCTTGTGGCATCTTGAGCAGCATTACTTTCGGAGTCTGAGTTTTGCAAAATGAAACAGGTAATTGTTGTTTATAAAATATTGTGATGGCACAGAGTCTGTGGCAACTAAAAACATTCCAGTGTTTGCTGCAAGGCATGAGGAGACAGTGACACAGCTCATTTCCTCAGCCGAGCTCTCTTTGCTGCCTTGTACAACACTTATTTCAAAGCACGCCACAGCTTAGAACTGTCGTGATCCCCATTAATATAAAATCATTGACCCCTGCTCCTGCTGGTGCGACTAAATTACATTTTGCTGCTCAGCGGCAGCCGCACATGGGGCCAGCGCTTTTAGTCATCACCAGGTGCCTTGATGCCAGCGCAGCCCCTCCTACGCCCAGGGTTTGCCTTTAATGCGGATTAGGCACCTTCAAAGATCTAGGAGGGCCTACTCCCAGGATGGAAGCCTCTCTAATGGTATCTGTGCTTATCATAAGCAGTAATTTAGTATCTCAGCTAAGACTGGAGAGAGATTCATTTCCCCTCTCTAAGAAATTGCAAGACTGTGTAGTTTTGTGATTTTTTTTTTAACCTCACATTCCACCAGCACATATTCAAGAGCATTATGCCTAACAATATTATGTTTTTATGAGACCTACAAGCTTGATGTGGTAAAGCAATACCACAAATTTTGATATGATCCAGGTGGGAAAATTCATTTTTTGGACTATTTTTATATTATGTGCTATAAATAAAACTAAATGTACTCACAGTGCCCCACATTTAATTCACCTTTGTAGTTAAAGTGGTGGAATCTCTTTACAAAAGAATTGATAACTGGGCTGGAAATGCAGTTTATTTTCACACTGTGTGGTCTCTCTTAACGTCAGCTCCTGACCCTCTGGGCCAGCCTTTCCATGCAGTATCGTTGCTCTCTGAGAGTGAGGTGGCCTGTGTTTAGCCTTCCTATAGTGAGTATGGAGTCTGCAGGAATGTTCTCTGTATGCTATAGCAATCATTCTTGCCTTGCTTGTTAAGTGATAAAGCTGGACATTTAGCTAGTGATGCGTAGAAAATAGTCAGTGAACATATAAAACATAGGAACTTTAGGTAGGAAAATAAGAAAAAATCGTCTCTTACATAAACTGCAGAAACATGAGAAAAAGCAATAAAAGATCATGCATATATATGATATAAACCAAGTTTGAGTGTGTGTATGGATATACGTATATTCACATTATTTGCAATATGTTTAGATATGTTCTGAATATAGCAAACTGTTAATAAAAAGTTCAGAAATAATTTATCAGGATAAAATATGGTGTTTGAAGTATTATTTGTATAAAAAATCAGATGTTTTTGTCTGGTGAGGGGAGGAATTTATGTATCAAAGTAAAACCCGTGGTTTTTATCCAGGAAAATGTGTACTCTTATGAGTCAACAGATTTCATTTTTTAAAAATGTTCAGTAGTGAAGCCAAATCATGATATATTCTCCATATAGTAAATTTCAACACTTAATTTTTAGTTTTTAAATATATTTCTATAAGAAACTCTGCCTTAACTCAGTCTACATACACGTTGAAACCAGTCAGTAGCATAAAATGGGACAGATTTTGATCAATACTATGCCGGTCACACCGATTGTGTATAAAGACTTTGTCTGAATTTTCTACTCTTTGATTCCTATCAGAAGAAACAAATTAAGTTTTATGGCCGTAGGGAGTATCTACAGAGAGTTCTTACTAAATGGAGAGAGGTTAAATGATCTACACACTTTAATTACAAACTATATAAATACCATTTGTTGATAAAAATCCATTTTTAATAAAAATTTACAAAAGCCCACAATCATACAGAGAAAATATGAAATTTCTGAGCTGCATTGTTCTATATGATGTATTAATAAATACAAATAGTGTAAATAATAATAATAATTTTAACTATATTTCTTAAAAAAACATGTTTTTGGTTTCTGGAATTATTTCATCCCTGAGGTTTAATTGTGTTTTATGAAATTCAGTCTCGGGATTATCGACTTGCTTCTGAAAGCTGATACCCAAACAGAGGGCTTTCTTTCCAGAAGGGTGTCCTAACCCCAGTCACACGTCTGTTAATTTGGCCTTTCTCTTAATCTCTGAAGAACTTGCTGAACAGAAGTGAAACTATGCACATGCTAATGGCTTGCGCTCTGCAAACTCCCCTCTCTCCCTGAGAGTGTCTGGTGTGCAAAGCTGAGCTGGAACAAAGATACACTAATTATTCTCCATTAATTTGTCTGCTTGAATGGTCCTAAATACCAGAGTGATTAATTAGCACAAGGCAGCCGGGGCAGGATGTCACACCCTTCTCTGAGTTTAAGTGTCGGCAAGGTTGTGCTCAAGTGTTGACAACAGCATATCTTTAATTTTCTACAAGAAGAAAAGTTTAGTCAGTACAATTAATTTGAGCTTGGCTGGCTTGCAGGAATAAATGAAACGTGTGGGATGATATTACTGCTGTATAGGCATTTTTTTTTCCTCCTTAGGGTACAGTAAAACTTTTTTGGCAACTGAGTTATTGAATAGTGTATTTCTATAATTGTTTCAATTTGGCTTAATTACTTTTGTGCATTTTGCAGCAAAAACATGGATCATAAAATAGTTAGAAATTATTATTCATAATAGGCTGAGATGGATGTAGATGAATGCATAGATAAGAATTAAAGGCAGTTGAAGAATGACATTACAATTTGATATCCTTTTAATGAAATTCAACTTGCTCTCACAAATTGAAATTTATATCAGTGTTATCAAAAATAACTTGAGACCACTTAACTGCTAAGAGATGTGAATCAACTTACTTAAAAATGTGTAACTGAAGAAGTTGCTTATGTGGCCTGCTCTTTTTTTAAGCAGATTTTGATGAGATTCTAAGCCTAATGAAAAATATTTGCCTAGATTAATCTTCCAACTAGTAAAATATATAAATCAGTGGTAAACAATAAAAATAATACAATAAGTAATGTTGAACACTTTCACTATATCTTTTTTTTGTAATTGTATTTCTCAGAGTGCTTTTCTTTAAAAAGTATCTAATTTTAAAGCAATTTTAAACTGTTTAGAGAAAAGAATCAAGTAAAGCTGCTGCTGCTCATACTATTTTCCCCTCCTTTTTAAGATCAGGCTATAAACATGACTCTGGAGCAGAGACATACTACTATATAATTAGACAATAGCCTCTTTTTCTGGTTACATTATATTCGTTTGCTGTTACTGAAAATTTAAATTAATTCATTTTGCTATAGGCATGCGGTTTTGTTTTGTTTTGTTTTTAAATAGTGCAAAGAGAAAAAAAAATTAGAGAGTGCCTTGCAGCCAGCCTGTGGATGTTCTCATCATTCCTTTCACAGTCTTCTTCAAGCTCTATACAAACCCAAAAGGCTATTCAGCAGCGAGGGTGTGAGCACCGAGGGAGGGAAGGGGTCCTTCTCCCATTCCTCCATGTATCCCATTGTTCATCCCTTGTCAATGTATTTCCCACACACCATCTCCAGCCATGCTGTGCCTCATCCTGGCTGCTGGTTCCATGACCTCCATGACATTACTCACTCTTTCAACACTCCCCACATCTAGAGTTTTGTTTCGTTTTGTTTTTTAATTTTTCCCAGACAGTGGTTGTCATAAGACTCCGCCACTCTAGTAGTATAGGATTGTAGAAAATGTTTGTTGAAATAACTAACAGTAAAATGAAATTTTCTCAGCACAATGTTTCCTGGCTTCTACTGTGTCTTCGCCCTATTTTCATGCTGTCACCTCCAAATTCTCCACAAGTTTTCACAGTATTTGCTAACTTTTTTTAAATAGCAAAAAGACCAAAATCCCTGGACCAATATCTCAGTTTTACTATTTATTAAATTTCTTAAAAAAAAAAAACTCTTAACCTCTTGAGCCTCATCTGCAAAATGAGTATAAATATTTGTTTCATTGAGATATACATGAAATAAAAATATGATCTTTAATCGACTTTAACAGTCTGCTACTCTAAGTAAAACAAGGATAATATTTTCTTGATATTTCACAGTTTCTATAATATTTTTCATATCTATAGCAAAGCATAAAATTATTGGCAATATTCAATCCTCAACTGAAATGAGATTATTCCCATTTATGGATTTTGCTACTTTTCCTCTGTCTCAAGAGGAAATAAATAAGAAGTTAAAATGGTATCAGGCCTTTTTATACCACAGAAAGAAGTGCTTTGACTAAAATATTTCACTTTAATTTTGAGACATGCTTATGTCTTTGAAGAAAGAAGAACCACTAAAAATCTGTGATAGTCAAAGCTAAAAACCATTAATTCCTTCCCTCCATATAAGTCTACACTTTCCACATTAAAAGATGGAGTCTAGTTTCCTTCTTCTTGAATCATACCTGGATTTGGTGGCTTACTTTTTCCTATAAAATACAGCAAAGTAATGTCCTGGGATTTCCAAGTCTAGGTCATACTAAGTCTTACAGATTCTCCCGAATCTCTAGGTATACTTGTATTTATGATGTTTCCTTGAAGAGCTTGTAAGAAGCCTGAGACACACAGAGATGTCTCATGTAGATCCTTTGGTCTACAGCCCTAGCTCAACTCCCATGTGACGTCCAGAATTAACTGCCTACTATCTTGAATGTCCAGGACAATCAAAGCTTCCAATGATATTTGTTTGCAACACTGCAAGAAACCTTAGTTAAAACTGTCCGGCTGAGTCCTGTCAATTGACAGAAATGTAAGAGACAATAATGAAGAGCTTTTTTTCCACTATGACTAGGGATGATTTGTTGTATATATAGACTAGTGAAACAACAACAACAAATAGCATAATTTAAACTTTTTACATCACAATGTCAAATTAAGATAATATTAACTGTCAAAGTCAGCTAGAAATTGGATAATTGAGGGAGGAATTATATTTGTGTGTATGAGCTGTTTTCGTTCATTCATCTATCAGTCATTTGACTCCCACGGCTGGAATTTTTGTTTGTTATACACACTGAATAAACAAGAGGCTTTACTTCTCAGTGTATATTGATTTGCAAGTGTGCATTACTACTGGCCAGGCTTGGTGGCGCAGGCCTGTAATCCCAGCACTTTAGGAGGCCGAGGCAGGTGAATAACTTGAGGACAGGAGTTTGAGACTAGCCTGGCTAACATAGTGAAACCCTGTTTCTAGTAAAAATGCAAAAATTGGTGGCACATGCCTATAATCCCAGCTGTGCAGGAGAATTGCATGAACCCAGGAAACAGAAGTTGCTGGTGAGCGGAGATAATACCACTGCACTTTAGCCTGGGAGACAGAGGGAGACTGTCTTAAAAAAAAAAAAAGAAAGAAAGAAAAAAAAGCAGGGTGCATTACCAACATAGCTTTTACAAACAAAGACAAAAAAAACTGAGGTTAAGTATTGGTATTTAAATAAATGTGTTATAACTCACTTTAACAACTCAGTTGAGATGTCAGATTTCAAGCGATGCTGATTTATGCTTCACTCAAAATTACACTGATTCCTAAGCACAAGTATTCTCTAAAGAGAAGTTATAGTTTTGTCAGTGTTGTATGTATAGAATGTGAGAATTAGAAAGCTCTGACTGCCTATTAGGACCAATGGCCACAATTCTGTTGTTAAATTATTGTAATAGTTGTGGCATTACTCTTGATTTGTTTTGCTATTATTATTGTTTTGTTTTGTTTTTAAGACTGACATTCGCTCTGTCACCCAGGCTGGAGTGCAGTGGTGCAATCTCAACTCCCTGCAACCTCCACCTCCCAGGTTCAAGCAATTCTTCTGTCCCAACCTCCCAAATAGCTGGGACTATAGGAGGGTACCAACACACCCGGCTAATTTTTGTATTTTTAGTAGAGATGGGGTTTCACTATATTAGCCAGGCTGGTCTTGAACTCCTGACCTTGTGATCCGCCTGCCTTGGCCTCCCAAAGTGTTAGGATTACAGGAGTGAGCCACTGTGCCTGGCATCTTGATTTGTTTTACAAAGATCAGTGTCAATACCATTTTATGGGCTACTGTGTGGCAACATTGGTCACACAGATCACACCTTTCATGAGAGATGTGGATGAAAATAATTTATGGACTCTACTTTTTCAGAAAATATACATTGTTTTCTTTTGCTTCTTGCCATTGGCCTTCTTCAACAGTTCTATCTGCTTTTATTAAAATCACTTTTGTCGACTTATTTCTTGCTGAAACTTAAGTTGCAAAATTCAAAAAGTGGGAATAGTTTATCAAAATATACTGTGTATCATATAAATGAGAGTAGTATAGAGTAGAATGTAGTATTTGGACACCCAGCAGCTTGTAATATTTAAAGCAATGGCATGTCTCTGCTTGATTCTTTTTACTAAACACTTGCCTACTTAGAGCCAGGGAAAGAAAGAGATGTAGAGGTGCTTTTGGCTTTGTAAAAAAATTAAAAAAGAAAGAAAAGAAAACTGAGGAGGAACTCATCCCATGCTGAAAGAAGCAGCGAACAATATAGATAATAACTGTGCCAAGTATAATTAGCCAGATCTGTTGAGTACTAACTGACATTCAGAAATTTCTTCCTCATTCTCTTCAAAATGTTGACATCATTATGATGTAAAGTAGACGGTAGCCTGAGAAATGAAAGATTTGCCTTTTTCCAGCAAAGGATATTTATGAAAAGCATTCACTTTCATCTGTCTATTGAAAGACTTTTTGAAATAATGTTTTAATGCCTATTAATATATTGAAACTAGCGTTCGTAAATCTTGAATCACCTATAGTATCTAAATGTGAAGTCTTACCTTTAGTAGCAGTGACTCAAATATTGGTTCAAGGTTCAATACGAGGTAATTACATTGAAATCACCTGAAGAGTCTTAAAAGTAAAGACTTCTAGGCTCCACCTTTTAGGGATGGAACCTGAGAGTCTGCTTTTGTTTCCATCTACCATCAGATGTTGCTCTATCTAAGCCTTGGTCCATGAAACTATAGTCCTTTGAGGTCCTCTGTGAGGGGAGTGTATTCTCCTAGAGATCCACAATACACATGACCATATTAAAGCTCTAAAGATGTTTAACTTGGCTAACCTAGTATTTCCAGACTTACTATACCTTTAAAACATTTTCTTAATGTAGAGGGGAGCTCACGTTGAAAAACAGGCATTTAGAGAAATTCTGAGACATCCCTTCAATAAAATTTAAGCAAAACAAAATTTTCTTTGCTTTTGCAAAATATATATTTTCACATAGATTCTTGTAATAGCACCTGTAAGATTGATGTTTCTTTTCATTATTCAATTGCTTACTATCTGCTATTAACTACTGTATGTTTTCTGATAATGTTTGACACTTAGATATTTTTTTTAAATTATGCCTGAAAATATTCAGCTTTTTCCAAGAAACATTCGTATCATTGATTACTTCAAAGACTTAATTCTAAGAATTTACAAAAGCACAATCAAAACATTCTGCAACAGAATAATCACTAGAACAACTGGTCATATTCTGGTTTATATTATTATTCGTTATAACAGTGAATTTTCCTTCACTGAACACCAAACCACTTCAAGGAAAAGATAATATCTTATTAATCTGGCCACCTCCATATGCCTTTGTTGAATCATGTTGATCTCTGAAACCAAGGTTCTTATGAATCATGCCATCAGTGTATAGATGCTAATTAATGTTCTGAGTCACATGCTTCAGTAGTTTGCTTTCTCAGGTTTATGTATTTTTTTTTTATAAAGACAAGTGACATTTTATCCTCAGCTTGTATACTGGAAATGTTATTAACCAACATTAGCTCATCATCCACTTCAGTGCAGAAACCCAATGTGTCATACCCTTGATAAGCTCCTTGAGAGCAGGAATTATGTCTTTTAACTTCTTTCTGTCCCTATAGACCTCCAATATTGTTTTGCACAGAAGCATTCAAAAGGTAGTTGTGGTTTGAGTATAAATAACCAGATGGAAAATATGTTGAACAACCTCTGGCCATATTCCTCAATATTGTTTTCCTAAAAGTCAAAATCCAGGACTTGACATTTATGGGTACATTTATGCCAACTTTGGGCTGCTTTATGTACTCACTGGATTCTCTCTGTTGTCCTTTTCTGTCTCTTCTCTTATCCCTGCTTATATCCAAAGCTCTGAATATTCTGTTTCTGCAGTTAAAAGTTAAATTTCAAAGTGAGTGTTTTATTAACTGCAACAATAAACAAGTGAGAGTTGCATTACACTGTGACAAAAGTTCTTCAGCTTCTGTGGGCCCTTGTGTTTCCAGATGAAGAGCCAAGTGGAAATGTTCAATAAAACATGTGTCAGACTGTGCAATAGAACAGTCCTTACATTTTACATCAAGCTGCATCAGGGTCATGGGAGGTGTTTTATTAGCACAGTCAACAATAATATCGTGATTTTTATTAGGAGGAAAAGATAGTGAGAGACTACTAATTATTTTTCAGCCTGAGGGGCATTTTTTCTTGAAATGACTGTTAATTTGATCATTGTCGTGCAGTTCACAGATTTACATGAACTTATTTCACTCTGACACATGGTTAAGAATCAGACTGAGATTCTTGCTTTATTAATGGTTTTCAGTAAATGTATTCAAAAGTGCTAACTGTGTGGGTGTGTGGATGATATTGATAGCACTAGGAAGGTTGAATCCTTTTGGAAGTAGCCTGCCTGAAGCTCTTTTCACATGATATTTTCTTTGTTCATGCAGTGAGATGTTAAGCCTACAAGAATGAAATGAAATCCCAGTGAAATAAGAATGGTGTTGTCTCAGATATTACCAAAGTGGCTTTTCTAGAAATGTTTCCTTTCTTGTTTTTCCTTTTCCACAAATAGGGCAAGCATGAGAAACATGAGAAAGTCAGTGATTTTTATAAAAACACTTGCTTTGGCATAATCGAGAAAATAATGCACAATGTTTTTGTTGTTAAATGGCATAGAATAGGCATAATCTATTAACCAACTTATAATTCTTGCTGGTTATAAAGCTAATTTATTATGATTTTCTTTGTAATCTGCATAAATTATGCTTAACTGAAAATGAGAATTGAAAACTAATAGTGACTAGGCTCATTTTTATTTTATCTATCATTTTTGCAAATGTCATTAATCTGGTAAAATGTCTTACAAAATCTTCTCTTGCTTTGATATTGCAAGATAATCCACATAAGACATATTATTAATTTGGAAGAAATCTTCAAAATATATAAAAGTATAAAATGTGGATAGAACTGGTGATTCATCCTGCAGAGTTCTCTATTTAATTTAAAATTATATTTTTCAAAAAAATTTAATACATTTGAAAAAAAATTCAGAATTTTTTTTTGGACTTGGGGAAAAATGGCAGTTTTTATAACATTAGAATCTTATTAAAAAGATGTTTTTAAGATAAAATTTTAACATGAGATTACCAATGTAAAACTGAGTAAATTATAAAGTGTATCTTGATTCTAAGTTATCAATGTTAAATGAAATGTTAAAGTATTTATTCGGCATAAAGACCAGTCAGTATCTCTATACTATATACTTTAAAATGATTAAAAAAATGATAGAAAATGTGTTGTGTATCATCCACTTAACTAAGTGCAGTTATAAGGACTATAGGGAGTAGATGCCAATAATGTCTGAATTCCTATCACATTTATCTCATGGTAAATGTACATTATTCATATTTTTAAGGACATCCTCATCATTAAAGCTGCTTCATACAGCTACTTTTAACTCTTCCTAGTGGGAGTTGGACTTGACAAGAAATGGATTGAAACTTGAATTTAACCTTAATACACATGAGGGAGAGATGACACCACAGCATCCAAATATTATTATTGGTCAAAAATAATTAAAATGTATTCTGAGGAAAAATATTCCCAATTATACTTTTGCCTCTGTTTAGAGGGGAAAAATAACATTTTTTTCTCAAGTGCTGTTTATATACTTGGATTGATGTGTAAACTTTCTTTTGAATTGCGTGTATTAAGTTTGTAGATGTACCTATACAAAAAAGAAAAGCTTTTCCTGTGTATATTATCTATAATTAAAACGTCTTCTTTTAAAAGCATGCTAACAATGCCATTTTACAAGGTAGGAAATTTCTCATTATAAGAATTCAGGCTGGGCGCAGTGGCTCAAGCCTGTAATCCCAGCACTTTGGGAGGCCGAGGCGGGTGGATCATGAGGTCAAGAGATTGAGACCATCCTGGTCAACATGGTGAAACCCCGTCTCTACTCAAAATACAAAAAATTAGCTGGGCATGGTGGCACGTGCCTGTAATCCCAGCTACCCGGGAGGCTGAGGCAGGAGAATTGCCTGAACCCAGTAGGCGGAGGTTGCGGTGAGCCAGGATCGTACCATTGCACTCCAGCCTGGGTAACAAGAGAGAAACTCTGTCTCAAAAAAAAAAAAAAAATTCACAAACAGACTTAGAATTTGAAATTTTTGTCGTGCAGAGGCCTTGAAAATCAGTGGATTCATTCATTGCATTCTCAGTGGGACTTAGGAAATTTTGCTTATGTTTTCATTGTGCTTTCTCTCAAACAACTTTCAAAAATATCATAGCTCTGCATTGTGGCGATAGTCCATGGTCAAGACATCAATGACTTGTTTATACTTGTAAGGAATATCAGCTTCCTTGAAAAGGTAACTCCCAGTATTCTGAATCTCCCAGGGCTCCTGAACCTGGCACTAGGCCACATCTGGCCAGCAGGGACAGTTCCTGATGTAGTTTACACTGTTATCCTAAAGCAATTTTGATTGGGAACATCTTGAAATCACTTCAGCTATTTCTCAGAAATCTCAAATTGAATCAAATATAGATTATTAAACTTAAGAGTCATCTGAAGATCTTATTGGAGATATTTTGGTAGAGAAAAGTCTGTATTGTGCACACTGATTTGGTGAATAAGTAGCCATAATAGAATAATGCCTCTTGGGTTATATTAGTGAAAAAGAGAACTTATTCCATTGCTGGTGCTAGCACATGCTTTGTTATTCAGGGCCATTTGTTGCCATGAAGCCTGACTCTAGAAAAAAAATCTTAGCCAAATTGCTAAATGACACTTTGAATTAAGACAAAGTCAAAACCAGAACCCAAGCCTACACTACAGTAAAAACTGTCACCTCATACTCTGTATTTCTTCTGGATTATTTTTTACACTTCTCTAATTTTTATTTAGCTCATCTAGTTAAGAGAATTTAGAAACAATCATGAGTACTTTAAAAACCTTAACTTTCATTTACAGAGAAGTGAATTACAGAGTTCATCTTAGGAACAGAAACATGCAATAGTACCTGAAGTGTCTGTATAGTTTTGATTTCTACTTCATTATTACAACCACCTGTGAATGAAATCTACATATATTACAACTGTTATTTTATGCTTTCCTGTTAAAAGAACTTTAATTATCCTATGAGATTTGAAAGAATCAAAATATGTTTCTTTCCTGGCATCAATTTGTAATGTACTTTTATATTGAATATCTGGAAGAGTAACAAGTAATAGCTGATAATAGTAAGAGTATAACAATAGTTGACAAGTTAAAGCTTTACTTTGTACTAGACCCGGTGCTAAGCAGTTTATATGCATTGTCATATTGCAAGACACAGACAATAAAATAAAATACCAGAAAGATGTTTCTTAAAACCCTCAAACTTGACTGCCTTCAGTGTACCAGTGTTCAACTCATTGGCTGGCATAGTTTGTCTTGCAAACATGTGCATACTTAGGCAGCATACACTGAGAAAATTTCTACTGAACACTCACTTGGCCATTAATTCAATCCTCAGCTTGAAGTATTTCCTGCACATGGATAAGAAGCTAAAAGAGCAGCCTAGGTTTGCTACTCAAGGAGAGAAATTTACTGGCAATGAAAGTAGGAAAATGATTCTCAATTCTGCTCCAGAATGGTAGACAATAAAGTAAAGTACTGAAGTGGCCAAGCAGCAGAATTCCCATGAAAGAGCCAGAGTCTTTTTGGTGAGAACATCAGAGCCCCAAGAGTTACAAACTATGGTATCCGGGGAACATGTTATTTCCTTGCTATGTCTGTATTGGAATGTAGATTAAGAAGTATTTAGTAACATTAATATCATCTCACCTCTGCTAAGAGCCAATCCTTCTTTTTTTTGTCTTTCTCTTTCTCTTTTTTTCCCTCTTTCTTTCTGCATAACTTTAAGTCACATTCCTATAAGGCCACATCAGTGGTTCTTTTTCATATGCCTGTGCCTATGTATGGAAAGCCGCATCTACCAAAAGCAGATCCTTTCAGGTTGTAGCAGGGATCCAAGTGGGATTGGCATCACCATAGGTGTTGAACGTGTTCTTTGATGGTAAACTACTTTTAATCAGTCTGAAAAAATGAAAGTTCTATTATTGTATAAAATGTCTCAATTTCTGAAAACTTCCAATTATGTTAAAAACTGTAAAAATAATAGTGTGAATTTAATTGTATAAGTACCATGCGCTAACTGATTGTGCCACTGGAACATGCTGAATTTAATTGTAAAATTAAGCTCAGCATGCTCCAGTGCCATTTACTCTAGGTGTCATTTACACCCACGTAAGTATCTTGATAATTTTTTTTTTTTAATTTCAAGCACTCAGAGATATTCTTTGAAGACTATCCAGCATTCCTGGCCTATATCCAATATAAAGCTAAAAATGCCCCCAATCATTGTAACAAGCAACAAAATGCCTCTAGAAGATTCTATTATATACTTGGTTAGACAATGAACACTTCTGATTCTATGATCCAGTTACTCTTGCCTCGTTGGAAAGATTGACTAGTGGTTTCTTTGTGCAAACATCCATATGTACTAAGGTACAGTTTCCTTTAGTGGTCTTATTTACTTTTCAACCAGCTTTGTAAAAAATTGATAGCTTTTGTAATTTGAAAGCATAGGAAAGACGTTTATGATAAATTTGCTAGATGACATGATATTTGATTTTTAAACAAACTCAATCATCCCAATGCTATATTCTTGAACACATTCACTTGCCACTCACTCCTCTTCTGCATAAAGAATAATTTGTTACAAATAAACGGATGGCAAAGCAAGAATGGCACCTTTCGTTATACAGTATTTTATGTGAAACATTCCATGACAGTCCTATTTTCAAGTGTCAATGCAGGTGAAATTCAGGGCATCACACAGTTCCACTAGAGCAGTAAAATGCTTTTTGGTGCCTGTTTTCTTCCTTTGTTTGATTTGCTAGTTCTTTCTGATGTCTTGCCATCACAACCTGGATGGAAATCCCTAGTACCTGACTGGTAGGGTTCTCTTACTCCAGGAGGTTTTATCTTGAACGGTGATAGAGGAATGTCCTCAGCTAAGCATTCATGTTGAATTCTTTGGAATAACTCTATCCTCCAGAAATTTCTACATAAGCATTCTGTACAGTTTTGTTCCTTCAGCCAATATTGGTTGAGCAAATGATATAAGCCTTAAACTAGGGTAGGCACTGAAATCCTTCTCTAGATGGACTCAATAATGAAATAAAATTTTGAAGTTCATTGTTACAATAGGAATAATAATTTTAAAACTGGCATATGCATTCATAGCTATTACGATGCTTATTATATTCATTTTATAACACTCAATAGTAGTATAGATAAAATGATCTACATCTATTTTCCTTGATATTGTCAATAATTATAAAACCCCAGTCCTGCCTAACTTATGCTGTGTATAAAAAAAAATCCACAGGCACAAATTCTAGGAAACAATTATCTTTAAATGTAAAAGTTTTCTCAGATCATTAACATCTGTGAGCTTAACAGATGTATTTTTTAGTTTTTCTTTTTTCTTTTTTTGAGATGGAATCTTGTTCCGTTGCCCAGGCTAAAGTGCAGTGGCATGATCTCGTCTCACTGCAACTTCCACTGCCTGTTCTAAGCAATTCCCCTGCCTCAGCCTTCCGAGTAACTGGGATTACAGGTGCATGCCACCAAACTTGGCTAATTTTTTTTGTATTTTTATTAGAAATGGGTTTTCACCATGTTAGTCAAACTGGTCTTGAACTCCTGACCCCAGGCAATCCTACCACCTTGACCTCTCAAAGTGCTGAGATTACAGGTGTGAGCCACTGTGCCACTAGAACTAGCCAGTTCTTGTTTTTGACAGAACTGAAATAAAATATTTGAAAGCTGAGTATATTTTCTACAGACTTACTTCACTCATATTGTAGGGCAATTGGAAAGAAATTTATTATATAAATAGACAGTGTTATGAGCACTGACTTATATTTCTTTAATTATAGGGAGAATTACCTTTTATTGCATTTCACATGCCATATACTACGCTAAAAAGCATGTTTGCATTATTTAATTTATTCCCTGTGATACTATAAGATAATTTAGTAATCCACATTCTACAGATGAGGAAACCAGGGAAGAGATAAGTAATGTCAGAGCCTGAATTTGAAACCATAACTAAAAGAGAATGTCTCAGTCATTAAAGCCACAATATGTCTGATCAGAATTACCTCTCTAGGGAGCTAGAGAGCAGCAACAACTAGAAGATAGTTTGGTCCTGGGACTTGGATTCAAGAGAATCGTTTCCCAAAGGCAACGACAAGCAAGAGTTAAAAAGTGAATGTGGATTCCAGTGTTCTGAGGAAAATAGCAATTTTGCAATCTATAAATCATGTCTAAATGACAAGTTGAAAGAGCAGAACAGGCTAAAAATAGGAAAATATACATGCAGAGAATGTATATTAACTGAATAACTTTTGTGGGGAGGTCACAGTCATAAATTCTTTATATAAATTGTATGGAATTCTCACAAAAATTCTGTAAATAAGTTTTAAATCATAGACGTAAATGAGGAAATGGAGGTTCAGAGAGGTAAATGAACTTGCTCCAGGAAGCAAACCCCTGGAGGGCAGATTTGAGACTCCAGAACCAAGACTGAGAGCTTTTGGGCACTGAGGTGAGTTAGGGAACGGGTAAGCAGGGTAGGCAGGAAGTTTCCAATGTGCTGAGAAGAGTCTGAAGTGATTGCTGGGAAACAAATCCAAAGCACCCAGTTTATTCTTTTTTGCACAAAACAGCATGTCTGAGGCAGGCTGAGATAAACATTCAGAGTTTGGCAAACAGATAGACTTACATGAAGCCTGCAATAAATATATTTTGAATAATTAATTTTCTGGTCACAAAACTCTAGTAAAAAAGCAAAATTGACATCTTGCCCTACCTCTGTAATGACTAGGCACATCATACTGCAGTCAGAAATAAAAACAAAACACACATACAAAAACCATTTCATTGATAGATAACTAAAACAAACTGAACAAGAACCCACTATTCCCCAGGTCAATGAAGGGTTTAGTGCTTTTTCTGAAGTTGCCAACTTCCTAGGAAAAGTGAATCTTGACCCTGCAGTACTGATACCTACAGATAGGTGCAGACTCATGCGAATATGATAATCATTACAGAAAACAACGATTTTTTCCCCCATTTTATTGGGCAAAATACAACTTTGGAACCCCTGTATTTTGAGTGTTTATTTTCGTTTACATACCTGCTCAAACTGTGTTCAGTTTTTAAAGACTCCCATATAAATAGTTTGCTTTTGTAAACAAATACAAAATATTTTTCTTAATAGTTTTATCCCTCAATTGTCATTCAACAATGACCAAGTGACATATATACAAAGAGCATTAATTTATAAACAAAAAAGAAAATTACACACTATGTACATGCTTAGTGTATGTTCTACATTCACCAAGGAGGAATCATTTAAACCTGTTTTCTGAAGTATATTTCAATTTATTTAACTCAGCTAAAATGTGAAATAAAATACTTATTTCTTTCCATAATTTAGGCAGCTGCAGAAAATTATATCAAATGTAGTAATTCCATCATTTGTTTATTCAGTAAACACTCAGAATCTATTATGTGACAGGCACTATTGTGATCACTGAAATGGAGGAATGACTAAAACAGATAGAAGCACTGTCCCATGGGGCTCACGTTCTAATAAACTATTAATGTATTTTAAGTACATGCAATATTAAGGATAATTTATCTTATATAATGCAAACATAAATAAGCAATTGGGACTTCAGATTACATTCAGAAATTCTTATCCTACTATCTTCATGTATTTTTGGAGATTTAAAAACTAATTTTCACTATTTAGTGACCATTATCTGAAAAGTAGACGGTGATGTACAGGTTGTATTACAAACAAAGAGAAAAAACAAAGTGTTCTCTCTTGAGTGTGATGGTTTTTTAAATGGCTTACACCTTCTTTAAAATCTTCACATTTTTAGAGAAGATAGAAAAGTCCATCAATAGAAGTCATAAATCAGTTAACAGAATTTCATTAAAAGTTTTTGATAATAGGGCATTTTCATTTAAACAGAGCTATGGACATTATGTATTTTTACAAAAAATGTTAATTCAGCTTTTAGAATTATCTAGAGAACAACGTGTTCACTGAAGGAATTTTGTTGCATATTTTGTGCGAAAATCATTGTAAAACCCATTTCTATTTTTGGAAATAAAAAAGAAAATTAAGCAACAATCATTGCAGCTTCCATCGTCATGAGATTCCTGAGCTTTATTTCTTATGTGGATATGGTTAGACAATAGCAACAACTTTTGGAGAAGCTTTTGTCCCTTGAAAATGATAAGGTCAGTGATTATTACTGACCTTACTAAATGTTACTAATACAGAAGTAAAGCATATTTAGTAACTCTTTGCTATGTGCTCACAAGATATCCATGGCACAAAGCATGGATATGTTTATGTAAAGATGGTCTTTGCTCATTAGTAGACTGGAACTTCCAGCTTATATCATTCCTTGGAGGTTAGGGAACTTGGGGTACAATTTGCAGGGTCATTAAAACAGTTGCTCTGTATATAAATTGTCTTAATGGCTTTGGTTGTTTCTGTTTCTTTTTCTTTCTTATTGGGATACAGAATCTGAGGACGGTGGCTCTGTTATTCTGATGGAATGAATGCTCAGTGAGGTCAGAATCAAGTCATTGAGGATTCCAGTAGAGTCTGGGGCAGTCTCAGGTACCCTGCAGGGTTTATGGGGAGGGTGCTGGACTTACAGATTGTTGCGGATTTCATCCTGGATGGTTTACTGAGCTCTTTGGGGTGCCTGAGGTGAAAATTACAGCAATTTTAAGAGTCTGACATACTTTCCAGCTGATAGCACTAAAAACATGAGTTGTAGACTCCTCTCTTAAGAATGTTTGCTTCTCCAAATGAAGATGGCAGAACTAATCTGTATGAACTATTATCTGTTATGTGAATTTGTATGAATTAAACTAATTTATCTTTAAAATCCATTTTTTCCCTCTATGAGCAACTTATACAATGGAGTGGACCTACTATATTTGTCAAAGTTATTAGAGCCCCGGGTTTTTAATTACTGTTTTGAACCCCACAGCCCTTCTGGCAAAATGTGGACTGCATACTGAAG
This sequence comes from Callithrix jacchus, assembly GCF_049354715.1. NCBI lineage: Eukaryota > Metazoa > Chordata > Mammalia > Primates > Cebidae > Callithrix > Callithrix jacchus. The sequence continues at coordinate 104,127,778 of NC_133505.1, forward strand.
GGAAAATGAAATAACAGATTATGCAATATACAAATAGAATTACCAATGACTTATTCTCCTTTAAGTCAACAATTTAATGCAATGTTTTTTGTTCTGGATCTCATCTCTTTTATTTTGTATTTTTTGTGGGGAAGGAGGTTCTGATGTTATAAAACAATAAAATAAATTGAACTTCAGATGACACTTGTTCTTAAAATTAAAGTAATGGAAAATATAAATTTGCATGCATAAGTAATTCAATAATTCAGTGTTTTAATGTGAAAACAAAAGTTTTAACCTGTACTAAGGGTTTGAAGTACATTCCCACTTAGAATGAAATTATATGCTTGCAAAGGGATTCTTTACCTAACCTAACTTTTATTTTCATAACTTGTATTAGTGACAGAATTTACTGAATTTGTCACAATTTACTGTTAATGATTTGAAATTCTTTCAAACTATATAAAATTGCAAATTTACAATTTTATATAAAGAAATAATCATATTTTTCTTTTCTAGAATTTTAGAAACTATGAAAAACCTCAACTAAGCGTGAAGTATTATTATGACATGAGTGAAATTTAAGAGTGCATTAAGTTATTCCTATGGATAGTTTTGTGCAATGATCAAAATGTTAGGCCTCTGGTTACATGTGAATTACATTTGTACTTCTAACATCCCAATCTACGTATTTGTTTGAATAGTTCCACAAGTCAAGAATGAGGTTTTCTTTTTCCTTTCTTAAGATTCTTCAACAATGTAATGGGGTTAACAGCAAACATTTTATGGATGAATCTAAGCATCACTAAATGCTTGAATTTATCTTTAATTTTTAAAATTAATATATCTTTATTAATTATTAATACAAGAAAGATGACTAAATTTAATACACCTGTAAGAAATAATATAGCTTTGTTCCAGTTCTTAACATTTCATAATTGTTATATTCATGGGTATATCAAATAAGTTTAATTAATAAATATCTTTACTTACAATAAATAAGTTACCTTACTCTTACCTACTATGATTATATTTCTTCACTTTTTATCACTAATTCTGCTCTGTGCTTTTTCTCAAAATCTGCTGTCCATCAGCTCTTTCTTTTCAGATTTCTTTTTTATATTTACTACTACTAAAAACCTTTAGCAGCCCCCAGCAATCACTTTATAAAACTTAGAGTGCATCTAAAACCTAATTATTGCCATGTTGTCAAATGTGTGACCAGTAAAAAAAAAAATCTTGGACTGAAATTATCACTTATGAGTACACATTCAGCTCTTGATGCACTCAAAAACCTTAATTCATAAAATATTAGTACAGAGAACAAAATGCAACTTTGCAATTATTTGCATAGAAGTCACCACTTAAAATGAGCACCAATACCTGTGACATTTGGGCTGTCTAGACAAAGGTTGTTTACTCAAACTAAATCCATTAAAGGTATGTCTCACACTGTTAGCTAAATCCTACTAAAAATATTCTTATTGAGTCCAGCTTGCCCTGGTGCCTAACTCCATGGCATAAATTAAGGTTCAGAGAAGTCTCTTAACTCTTTCAGATCGTTAGAGCAGTATTCAAAAAGAGCAATCCAAGTGCTTATTGGATTAATCCAAAATGCAAATGCACATTTTATGTTTTATTTATTATTGCAAGTCTTCATCAACATTTAATACATAAAATTTAACATTTGAAAATAGAGCCATAAAAATGAGTATTTACTAAAGCAAAACAGATAATGTGTGTGTGTGTGTGTGTGTGTGTGTGTGTGTGTGTGAGAGAGAGAGAGAGAGAGAGAGAGAGAGAGAGAGAGACAGAGAGAGACAGAGAGACAGTGTGTGTGTTGGGTAGAATAAAGGGTTCCTGAAGTTTTGCTTGCAAGAATGGTTTGTAAATGAAATAATTATCACAACAAAATAAATAGCAAGTCTACCTACAAGAAGAAATAAGCAGGACTTGACATATACTATAAGAGGTTACTGTATCTCCTAAACTCTTAGGTTACATCCTTAATGAAATTTAAAAATTAGAATTCAATTTGTAATTTTTCATTTCCTTGTCTTATGTTCCACAGGCCAGTTTCTTTGTTCTTATTTCATAGTTATTAGACCTTGGGTCTTATGTCATTATTATATTCCTGAAAACATAGACTAAAACAGATGGGGCCTGAAACTCTTCAACCAAAGTTCAGAAAAGGCTGCTCAGTTTTCCATGAATTTAGGACTGGACCCAGAGGCATTATCACTTAAATTCTCTCCACTTGACAATAGTGTGATAAATATAGAAAAAAAAATTAGGTTTGAGAATCCATATAATCTAATTGTTTTCTTATTATCACTTTGATTTTCTTGCAACTCAAGTCATTGGATGTATTCAAATATTTTAAAAAGGCATGTCTTCAGCCACACCCTGAAATTCTGGGGTTGTTTCTTCAAATCAGAACATGAGCAGCGTAGCCTGTTCTTCACCTATCCAGACTAAACCAAAAGTAAGAACTTCTTAAAAAATATTTGAGTAGAGTGATTGTAGTCATTACTGGTTTGGTTTTTATTAACCTTTATTTTATGTTTGAGGAAGATTAAGTCAATCCACCTGGAGTTTAATACTGTATGTTACTATAGTAACTTTATAGCCTGTTTGGCTGTGACAAAGGGGCTTCATTTCGTCCATTTCATGCTCCTGTGTCGACCTACTCCCTCCCAGTGTTTTATTATATCTGTCTTTAAGGATATCTGCGGGAGTCACAGCTGCTGTGCTTTTGTAACAGAAAGCAGCTTTCACTGTGTGAAATGCTAGGCTCTAAGAGGTCTTACAGGCTGATGGCATTATTGAATTTCAAAGCAAAGACAAACAACATTAAATTGTTTAAAGCTAATATTCATGTTTTCCTGCACACCATATATTTTTCTAGGAATAGTATATAATTTATTTTTTCCAGAAAAAGTATATAATTGCCATCTAATAGAATTATGAATTGAGAGGATATGTATATTACCTTAAGGTAATACAACTTGAAAAAAGAAAAGCAAAATATATATTTAGGTTAAAAAACAAACCAATTTTATATAATCTTTTAAAGGGGAGTTTAAAAACATCAAGTAACTTGATGGCTTTATCCAGGCTTTATAAATATCTAAATGTTGTTCAATGAGTAACTTCTGAATATGCTCTTATAGTCTATATATAGATGCTGACTAATATTATTCACTTAAGTAAAATTTTGACTGTTTAGATTCTATTCTTAAACCAAGTTTTAGTCTTGATCTCTTATGAGAAAATGTGTTAGCCTTAGTTATTCCCAAAGATTAAACATCATATTTGTAAGGGTAAGATTGAAATAGTTTTAATGTACTCAGAAATGTGTATGAGTGTACTGAGAAAATACTTTTGATAATATTTTTACTTTTAAGTTTCTCTCATCTTATTTATTGAGCCATAGCACCTGCCCAGCTTGAAACTTCAAAATTCTCCTCTTTCTGATGTACTCCAGTATTTGTTATTTGCCTCTGTTCCATAAAAGGCAACTTTGGTGAGTTTTTTTTTTTCAGCATATCAGTGCAGTGATTATCCAGTTGTGTTGTGTTAATTGTTGTGTTAGAAAAAGTGGTGAATGCCCAGAGTCTTGTTAACTTGCTAAGCATCTGGTCAGCAGGGTAGTTGAGTTCCAGCAAGGCTCTTGACACCTCTGCCAAGGGTTATTGATACCTCACACACCCCAGCTGAGGCAGATTGTTTTAGTTGGGCTTCATATCCATAGCATAGCCTGTAGTTAAGGAAAAAAAAAAAAAAAGCAAACATGTGATTGACAGCCCACACCTCCTGGGCCCTTCTTACTACCAGACACAACATCTGCTATGCCCTGTGGAGCAGTGAACCAACACACACCGAGAGAATTGTTTCTAGCATTGTCAGGGTAGATTTTCTTTAACCCTTTGTAGTTACTCTCTGGAGAAAAGTGTGAGATGGCTTTTCTTAAGGGGTGAGGGTGGGAATAAATGTAGATTTGCAGGGAGATTAGGATGTCTTGCTTTAAAAAAAGTGTTACTTAATAAAATACTACAGAAATTGACCAAAAAAAGGAATCTAAAGTAAGTGCCTAGAAATAACCTCCTATTTGTAATTTTTATTGTAAAATGAAGATTTGTTATATTCTTTGCCATCATTATATCAGAATCACAAAAAAATTGTACAGTATAATGAATTAGTTACAAATGATTTTAGCTTCCATACACTCAGTACCCTCAAACACATGAGATTTTTATTGTATCTAGGTTTATAAAAATTATTAGCAAAAATGCAAAAGAAATAAGGAATCCAGTATATTTGTTAAGTAGATTTTAGAAGCTACAATATGTCTAAGCCAAAGCTTTATGAAGCAAAAGAAATGTGCATCCAGTATTCCATACCTTCCAAAGTTATACACTGAAATATGGGAACCTATAGATCACTTCAGGAAACTTGGTTTTTGTTACTGCCAACCCAACTACCATGATGATAGAATACAAAGCCCTGTATTTGATAATAAATATGATACTTTAAAGTAAATCAAGACACTTTTCTAGACTGCCAGCAATGTATTGGAACATCTAAGAATTCACAAAAGCAATTCCTAAGCAATTTTTTTGACATTTTTGAAGGGCTCATATTTTTGTCTAGAAATGCCCCAAAACAATTTCATATTGGAGTATATTAGTAAAAAAGGTAAAGAATACTGTTCAGGTAAAATGATCTCATTTCATAACAAACTGCTGTCTGATACTGGTATGAATAAAAATTAGGACACAACGCTTCCCTATTGAAGAGATATAGCAATGGTTTTAAGAGTAATTTAACACATTGCTTTTAGTTGAACCACTGTTTTTCAGACTAACTCTTAATCATAATACCATACATCAACACTAATTCTTAATAGCAATAATATCTCTGTTTACAATGCTATTTAAGGACAAGCTATGCTAGAGAAGAGCTAGTGGCATTTTTATTATGTCTGTATTACAGCAATGTAATTAGTGATATTAATTTGTTATATATTACTCTCATGTCTTGCCAGTATTGTTACTTCCACATAATTCACCAGTAGAAAAAATTTTGCTTGAGTTATATGTTATTAAAATAGTGTTACTACTCATAGTTAAATTAATAAATAAATGGGTACATATCTTGAATATGAGATCCATTTGTTTCAACAAATTTGTTCTTATGCCAAAGGATTTAGCCAGAGACAGATTAGCTTCTAACAATCAAAATTTAAAAAATACTAACATACAGGTAATTCAAGAAACACTTTCCCACTGTTTTGAAATGTTGTTACTGGCTATATTCTTGTATATGTGTGTTACTACTTGTTTCATTGATCACTTTATTTATTACTGTTCCAATATCACATAATTATTATTATAGCTTTACTTTATATCTAGATGAATGGTGGAAAAACACCTTATATTTGTTTTTCTATCATTTATTTCTTGGTTATTTGTGTACACCTCAACTTCCAAAAAATACAAAAGAAAAAAATAATGTGTTCTCACTGGTTTGTGGGATCTAACAATTAAAACAACTAAAATCATAAACATAGAGTAAAAGGATGGTTCCCAGAGGCTGGGAAATGTAGTGGCAGAGTGGGGAGACTGGGGGGATGTAAGAATGATTAATGGGTACAAAAAAATAGACGGAATAAGACCTGCTATTTGATAGCACAATAGGCTGGCTATAGTTAATAATAACTTAATTGTACATTTAAAAATAACTTAAAAGAGTATAATTGGATTGTCTATACCTCAAAATTTTAAATGCTTGAGAGAATGGATACCCCATTGAAGTACTTATTTCACATTGCATTCCTGTATCAAAACATCTCATGTACCCCATAAAAATATACACCTAGTATGTATCCACAAAAATTTACAAAAATAATTTAAATAAAGAAATACAAAAGAAAAGAAAAAGACATTTTAGGTATGATAGTTTGGTTTATTTGATACAATCTTACAATCTCAGTCTGAGAATAGTAAAATCTAGTTCATTCACAGTCATTGTGAGTGGCAATTACTGATGTCTGTTTTCTTACTTTGGGTATTTTATTTGCCATTCATTCTTGATGTTTTCTTATCTTCCTCTGAATTGAGAGAGTTTCATTTCATCCTTATTTTGATAGCTATAATTTTTATTTCTATTCTTTCCATTGGTATGCTCAGTTTTCCATACATGTATATAATATATATTTTATAAAAAATATATTCAATAATATATCAGTATCTTTCTTCCCTTTCTTCTTTTCCTTTTTCTCTCTCTACACCCTTTGCCTTTTTTAACTTTAATCTGGACTTTTGTTTCTAGATTATTATTTAAAACATTCTTACCTTTCTTCTTTCTTGCTTGCTTCCACTGTCTCCTTCTCTTCCTTTTCTTTATTCTTTTTCTGTTCTCTCTTCTTATAATATACACTTACTAAGATTTAATACTCATTTTACTTACATAATTGCTCATCATTTCCTTTATTCCTTTCTGAAATCCTTTTTGTTTCCTTTTGGAGGAATATATCGTCAAATATGTGTCTTTCGAAAAAATTTTTTTTTCTAGAGACACAATCTCACTCTGTCACCCAGTCTGGAGTGCAGTGGTGTGATCTTGGCTCACTGCAACCCCCAACTCCTAGGCTCAAGCAATATTCCCAACTCAGCCTCCCAAGTAGCCAGGACTGTAGGCATGTGTCACCACACCCAGCTAATTTTTGTATTATTTTTAGTAGAGATGAAGTTTCACCATGTTTGCCAGGCTGGTCTCGAACTCCTGACTTCATGTGACCTACCCTCTGTGGCCTCCCAAAGGGTTGGGATTACAGGTGTGAGCCACACACCTGGCCTTTTAAATTTTTTTAAAGAAAAATTCTTATTGTTCATTTTATTTTGAAAAAAGATTACATTTAACAATTCCTTTCCTATATTTGATTACATTCTCTTTAGAAAAACTGCCAATAAATAAGAATGTTTTCTCCACTCTGTTTAATATTTCCATCTTTTAAATGTATTTTTACTGAAGTTTGGCATAGTTCTTTGGCATGATCATTTAGCTCAGCAATTTGTCTTTTCTAGTGTACTACTGCTATCTGTTTTTTAATATGAATATATTAATCTGTTATCATCCTGTTAATAAAGTCATACCTGAGACTGGGTAATTTATAAAGGAAAGATGTTTAATGGACCCACAGTTCCACATGGCATGGAGGCAAAAGAGAAGTAAAGGCATGTCTTACATGGCAGCAGGCAAGAGAGTTTGTCCAGGGGAACTACCCTTTATAAAACCATCAGATCTTGTTTTACATATTCACTGTCAGGAGAATAGCTGGGAAAGTCCTGGACCCATGATTCAATTACCTCCCACCAGGTCCCTGTCATGACATGTGAGAATTAGGAGAGTTACAATTCAAGATGAGATTTGAGTGGAGATATAGCCAAACCATATCATCACTAATTATACTTTTCATCAAAAAACTAGCATTTATTTATAGTTATATATTCTTGTCTCATGACTGCTATTTTCTTCCTTATCTTTCTACATATGTAAAATGTACATATTTTGAAGTCATTTCCTGATTTCTTGAATAGCTTTGTTTCTTTGAAAAACATCTCTTTCTGTATTTTTTGTGCATGCGTTTTCTCTTTAATGTGTCAACTACACTCTATGTTTTGTTTATTTTTTGTAGCATTTCATCTATAACTATGATGTTTTTCCAATTAGGTAGTATATCAGTCTTTTATGGTTGCTGGAAGTAATTACCAAAGTTTAGTGGCTTGAAACAACACAAATATGTTATCTGACCAATTTGTAAACAGAGTCTGAAATGAGTCTCACTGTGGTCAAACCAAGGTATTATCAGGGATGCCTTGTTTTGAAAGCTTTAGAAGAGAATTAGTTTTCTTGCACTATCATGCTTCTAGAGGAAGATTCTTAGCCCCCTTTCTTCATCTTCAAACAGTATCACTAGACTGAGTCCTTCCCTGGGTGCCATCTTTTCATTTCTCTCTTCTGACTTCTTCTTCCACTTTAAGGATATCTGTGATTACATTGGTCCCAACTAGATAATGCAGGATCATTTTCCCATTTTAAGGTCAGCTCTTTGGCTAACTTAATTCTACTTTTCTTCCCCCTTGACGTGTATATTAGTCCATTTTCATACTGCATAAAGATACTACCTGAGACTGGGTAATTTATAAACAAAAGAGGTTTAATTGACTCACAGTTCCACAAGGCTAGTGAGGCCTCAGGAAACTTGCAATCATGGCGGAAGGCAAAGGGAAAGCAGGGCATGTCTTACATGGTGGCAGGATAGAGAACGTGAAGGAGAAACTGCCACCTTTAAAACTATCAGATCTTATGAGAATTCTGTCACCATCATGAAAACAACATGGAGGAAACCATCCCTATAATCTAATCACCTTGTACTGGATCCCTCCCTCAACATGTGGAAATTACAATTTAAGATGAGATTTGAGTGAGGACACAGAGCCATTTCATATCATTCCAACCCGGGCCCCTCCCAAATCTCATGTTCTTTTCATACTTTGAAACGAAGCTCCAAATGACCCACTTTCACAGCATGTCTCACATCCAGGGCATGCTGATGCAAGAATTGGACTCTCATGGCCTTGGGCAGCTCTCCCCTGAGGCTCTGCAGGGTATGACCATGACCCTGGCCTATTTGACTGCATTCATTGGCTGGTGTTGAGTTCCTGTGGCTTTTCTAGGTACATGGTGCAAACTATTGGTAGATCTGCCTCTCTGGAGTCTGGAGAACAGTGGCCCTCTTCTCACAGCTTTGCTAAACAGTGTCCTATTGGCGACTCTGTGTGGGGGCTCCAACCTCACATTTCCATTCTGCACTGTTCTAGCAGAGGTTCACCATAAGGGCTCTACTCCTGGAGGAGACTTCTGCCTGGATATTGAGGTGTTTCCATACATCATCTGAAATACAGGCAAAACCTCCCAAAGCTCAATTCTTGACTTCTATGCACTCAACTCTTGTCTTCTATGCACCCACAGGCCCAGCACCAGTGGAAGCCATCAAGGCTTGGGGCTTACACCTTCTGGAGCCACAGCCCAAAGTGTACCTTGGCTCTTTTTAGCCATGACTGGAGCTAGAGCAGCTGGGATAGAGGGCACTAAGTCCCAAAACTGCACAGAGCAGCAGGGCTCTGGACCTGGCCCACGAAGCAAATTTACCCTCCTAGACCTCCAGGTACATGATGGGAGGGCCTGCTGGGATCATCTCTGGCATGCTCTGGAGACATTTTCCCCATTGTCTTGGCTTTTAACATTCAGGTCCTTGTTACTTATGTAAATTTCTGCCACTGGCTTTAATTCTTGCTCAGAAAATGGGTTTTTCTTTTCTACCACATGATCAGGCTGTAAGTTTTCCAAACTTTTATGCTCTGCTTCCCTTTTAAATATAAATTCCAATTTGAAACCATCTCTTTGTGAATGAATATAACTGAATACTTTTAGAATAAGTTAACTTACCTCTTAAATGCTTTGCTGCTTAGAAATTTCTTCTGCCAGACATCCTAAAATGATTTCTCTCAAGTTCAAAGTTCAACAGATCCCTAGGAAAGGGATAAAATGTCGCCAGTCTCTTTGGTATAGCATGGCATGAGTGACCTTTACTCCAGTTCCCAACAAGTTCCCTATCTCCATCTGAAGCCTCCTCAGGCTCAATTTCATTGTCTATATAATTTTCAACAATATGGTCAAAATTACTCAACAAGTCTCTAGGAAGTTGCAAACTTTTCCTCATCTTCCTATCTTTTTCTGAGTCCTCTAAACTGTTCCAACTTTAGCCTGCTAACCAGCTCCAGAATTGCTTCCACATTTTCAGGTCATCTTTATGACAGTACTGCACTCTGCTGGTACCAATTATTTGTATCAGACCATTTTTCACACTGCTATAAAGATACTACCTGAGACTATGTAACTGATAAACAAATGAGGTTTAATTGACTCGCAGTTCCCCATGGCTTTAGAGGCCTCAGGAAACTTACAGTTATGGTGGAAAGTGAAGGGGAAGCAAGGTATTTCTTACATGGTGGCAGGAGAGAGAGTGCACTCGGGAAACAGCAATTCTTAAAACCATCAGATCCCATGAGAATTCCTTCACCATCACGAGTACAGCATGGGGAAAACCAGCCCCATGATCCAATCACCTCCTACAAGGTCACTCCCTTGATATTTGGGAATTATAATTTGAGATGAGATTGGGGTGGGGATACAAAGCCAAATTATGTCAACATGTAATTTAACATATTCACAGGTTCCATATTCACAGGTTCCAGGAATTAGGACATGAGCACTTTGGTGGGTGGAGGGGTGTGCTTTAATTCTGACTGCTACAAGTGTACTGTAGAGCATATTCAAGTAGGTGCAGCAGCTTATTAAAATGGCCTTAGCTAATAATATTGACCATGGTTAACCTTATGACTTCTCAGCTGCTTGTTTGTTGTTGTTTATTTTTATAAAAAGTTTTTCACTGTTAGGCCAATACAAAGTTTCCATTTTTGTTGTTTGAAAATGAAAATGTATACTTATTAATTTAATTTTTTTCCTGTTCTGGGTTAAAGGTAGAAGTAGCAAATTTAACATGTACTTAAATGTAAAAATTAGAAGAATAAAAAGAAGAGTTTGTACCCATAAACCACTAGATTAGGAGCAAACACAGTTTATATAGAAAATATTCAGGAAAGGAACAAGGAAGAATAAAGAAGATATGAAAAAGAATAGTCTCAAGACCAGATATCTCAATTATAACAATATAAGAGTTACATTATTGATAAGTGAAGATTTTTAAACTGAGTCAAAAAAGAAAAAAAAAACCTATTTTCATAAGGCAATGAAGGAATCATCTAAAACAATAAAAATATCTAGATTGAAATAAAATAATTTATAATGTTGCATAAATACAAAAAGAAAAACAGAAATCACAATATTAGTATCAGACAAGTTAAATTATGAATAAAAATGAAATAAAAATAACTTTTTAAAAAGGTGTTATATGTGTTCTCCTTTTTAGAATTTGATAATTTATTTTATATTGTAAACAGTTGTTAATTTTCCACTTCTTGATAAGAATATATATTGTTTGTTCAGATTAAAATTATCTTGTATTATATATTATATTAACCTGTAAAACTGTATGTACTTCAGAGATCAAGTAAAATAAAAGGAAATATTTTAAAAGATCTAAAGTATATAAAGGTTGATACTAATATAAACTTTTTATATCACAAAAACAATACATTTTTCACATAATGAAATTCTAACAAAACTGATTTGAGCCATAAATAGGACCTCAAATTCTGCAAAGTAGAATGCAGATTACATTCTCTGACTGAAAGCACACAAATAAAAATTAACTAAACAACTTATTTATATTTTTAAGTTACCTATTATAAAACTCTGAAAGAAGAAAATAAATAATAGAATTTGAGTTTTTCAAAAGGAACAGAAATTGAAATACTATTTATCAAAAACTCACAAAATATTGCCAAAGTTTTCTCAAAAGAAAATTCATAACTGAATATTTTATCAAATATATAGAAATGATAAATTTAAACCTTGAGCACTAGAAAAAAATTGAAAAATAAACATAAATTTAGAAAGTAACAGATTAAAAGATATCAAAAGTTAGAAAATCCCAAAAGTGTAAAGTGGAGAAATTAAAAACTTCTTTGCTTGCAAGGGTATAGAATAAGAAAGCTTTTAGAAGGACTAAATTCAAAATTTCCTCTAAGAAAGAGTAAAATTAAAAATATGAGATTAAAAATTATGGGCCTATGTGTGTATATTTTTCAAATCAATTTAAAACTTGTTATAATAAATGAATTTGTTTAAAATGTTAATGAACATATTTTAAAAAAAAATACAAAAATCCCAGAAGAGAACTGAAAAGTTTTCAAATAATTATCTCTAAAACAATACACTAAGCTCTTTTAAATTTTTTTGTTGTTGTTTAGAAGTGGGTTCTTGCTATGTTTTTCATGCTAAACTGGAACTCCTGGGCTCAAGCAATCCTCCTACTTCAGCCTCCCAAGTAGCTGAGTCTACAGGGACCACAACACTATGCCCAGCTTCAATTTTGAAATATATGAATCATTATATTTATTGTTAATATTGTAGTGAAGCATGGAAGGAAGTTATGATACTGACAAAAAATTATGAAATTTACATGAAAATAGATCTATATGTTTTATAGAAATAATTTAAAACCATAAATCAAATATGAGCCAATAACTACAAACCCATATATTAAAACATAATGCATCACTTCCAGTTAGGTTCCTTTCCAAAATGTATTTTTTAAAGTAATAACGTGATAATTCTGGTTTATGTTGAAAGCCTTTTGACATAATTTAATATTCATTTAAAATTAATTTCTGACTAAAATAGCAAAAAATTATAGTAAACAAGAAATAGAAGGATACACATATGTACATAAGGGAAACAAAGATGTAAATTCTATTATATCTACGTTAAGCTACATGCCTACATTATTCTTTTTTTTATTTTATTTTGGTGTATGTATGCACATCCTGTATCCTACAGGATTGTTGCATAGGTACATACATGCCATGGTGGTTTGCTGTCTTCATCCCCATGCCCTACCCCTATCACCTACATCAGACATTTCTCCTGGTGTTATCCTTCCCCATCCTCCCCCACCACCTTACATTATTCTTAATGAAGAATTATTAAAGTTATTTCAGAGAAAAGTTAAAAATAGAACTATCAAATGACCTAGCAATTCTACTTCTGGGTACATGCCCAAGGAAATGAAATCACCATCTCATAAAGATACATGCATTCCCATGTTCATTTAGGCATTATTTACAATAGCCAAGATATCAAAACAACCTAAGTGTCTGTCAACAGACGAATGAATAAAGAAACTGAGATATGAAATAACATCATAATGGAATATTATTCAGCCTTTATAATGAAAGAAACGGTGCCATTTGCCACAACGTAGATAAAGCTGGAGGACATTAAACTAGGTAAAATAAGCTAGACACAGCAAAAAAAATGCATAATCTCACTTTTGTAAAAACAGTCAGATACACAGAGATAAAGAATAAAACATTGGTTACCAGAGATGGGAGGAGAGACAAAGAAATGGGGAAATGTGGTTCAGAGGATACATAGAGTAGCAAAGGTGTAGGATGAAGAAATCTAGAGATCTGCTATACAACATGAGAACTACAGGTGATAAAATTCTACTGTGTTTGGGATTCCTGCTAAATGAGTAGATTTTAGCTACTCTTAAAAATGAAAAAAAAAGATGTATATATTATCTTGCTTCACTATAGTAACCATTTCACTATCTGTATATATCCCATAATATCATATAATTTTTAAAAAGTCCTTTCAATTAAAAAAAGATAGCAATTCCAAAAGTCAACACTATTTATTTGACATTATTTATTTAACTTGGAGCACTACTCAACATTGTGCTCCAAGTTAATTTATGTGATAAAACAAGAAAATATATAAACAACAACTAGCTCATAAAACAGAGAGAATGAAAAGAAAGGAAAAGAAAGTATTATCACTATTCCTATGATTTTTCAAAGCCAAAAGCATTAACTAATATAATAAATATATTAGAAATTATAAATTGAAATGGTTACCTAGCACATTTTCTGCATCCAAATTGAAAATTAAATGGGGAACAAATTTTAACAGTAGCCTAAACTATACCTGAAAATTAACTTAAATAGAAATGTGTGTCAAAGAGGAAAGCAACAAAATCTGACCAATGAATATATAAATACTTACAAAAACGGATATACCTTCTACATTCTTATAGTGGAAGACTGAATAAAGATGTAAATTTTTCTCAAATTAGTTTATGCATAATGCAAGTCCAATTATTACACAATGAGATTTTCAGAACTTTATTGTGATTCTAAAAATCATATAGAAGAGAAAAAGAACTGTTATAGCCAAAAACAAGTTCAAAAGATGACCTAAAAATTATAAAGGAAGATTTGTATGACTAGATATCAAATATATATTGCACACTTATAATAATTTAAACAAGGGAACACTTATGTGAATACATGATTCATGGAAGAGTAAATCCAGACATAAGCCTAAAAGTCATCTTCCAATGAGGGCTATTCTAACCATCTACATCATTTTTTTTTATCATTTAATACATGATAAGTTCCTTGTTTATGTCTGTTTCCATCCATTACCATGTAAAGATCTACAAAATAGGGTTTTTGGTCTTTGTTCACTCATACACTTGAACAACACTTTGAGCATACCAAGTACTCAACATAGATGTATTGAATTGATTATTACTTCAAACTTAGGGAAAAGATTAATCCATAAATAGTGCTGACAGATTGGATTAGTATCTGATAAAAAATTGAGATATGCCAAAAAAATCTAAAATATAAGTACAACTAGTTTGCATTATACATAACACTATTAATGTCCTAAATAATGGATTGGGCCAAATTAAATATAAAAATATACTGAAAGTAAGTTATTTTTTAATATTCATAAAAGATAGAATTTCTATCGAGTTTAAAAGTGCCCATTTAGAGAGCCCAGCTTAGAAACCCAGTAATCTGTGCCACCATTAGTAAAATTCCAAGTTGTTGCAGAACTGTAACTCTGGTTACTAACATATTTTCCATTTTATGCTTTTTATTTAATATTTTTGCATTTTTATCATTAAATCTTGATGTTTTACAAAAATTTATGTGAATTATTAGACAAAATATATTTGATGAGCAGGAATAACACAAGGCTTTTCATTACTGGCCATAACAGAGTAACTAGTATTGAAGTTAGCCCCATACTTTAATTAAATATGAAACTAACTAAATATATAATAACACAATTTTCAGACATGGGACAACATATAGTATAGGGCTGCGATCCCTGACAAGAGTGAAATGTAAGAAATGAGATTCACAACTGATTTAGCTTTGTACCTGAGCACAATGTAGGCACTGTCTGGACATATGTGTGGAAAAAGAGTCAAAACTAAACACAGAACCATAGTACTTTCACTGAACTTTGGAGGCAAACACTGCAGTTTGGTGATACTGAGACTGCTGACACTTGCAGGGTAGGGTATTAGAGAAAAGTGAGCTGTGCAGGAATATATTTCCCCAGATCTGTATAAGAACTTCATCCAATATTTGCCTGAATAGAATGCAGGACATGACTAGAGGGAGATTTTACAAGGCCTGGCAAAGAACACCTACTGGAAAGCTGTGAATTGAATGGAGCCTGGAGATTTCACAGTGACAGGAGGCATATCTTTCTAACTACCTAAGTGAAAAGACCTGTATAAATATAAGTGGTACTCAACTGATAACCCAGAGAGGCCATTCTTCAAAAGGGGCTCTAAAGTAAGCAATTCTATAGACACAACCTAACCAACACTAGAAGGCAAGACTAAAGAATCAAGTTGATACCCAGTAAAATAAGTGAATGCCAGAACAAAACACAGTACTCATTAAAGAAAGAATACAAAATACAGACCTTTAGCTATGTAGAATCCACAATGTCCAGCAAACAAGCAATAAAATATTACTAGTCATGAGAGCAACAACAAAAACAAAAAACAAAAACAAGGAAAAGTATTCTCCGACCAAGTAAAAAGCACTTAATAGAAAGGACTTTGACAAACCCAGACACTGAAATTAGCAAACACAGGCAAACAACAAGAACAAAAATGTTTTAAAGCAACTGTTATAAAGTCACATCAAAGCCTTAGGTCACAGCTTTTAAAAAAATGTAGTCATAATGAATAAATGGATAGGGAATTTTGTCAGATTAGTGGAAGCTATTAATAAAACTAAATCGAAGTTTTTGATATTAAATTGAGTCTACTGAAAAAAACAGTAATTTTAGGGTAGCAGAAAAAAGTAAATTTCAAACAGTACAATAAAAATTATGCAATCTGAGGAACAGTTGGGGAAAGCAAAAACAGGAAAAAAAAACCCTCAAAGTATTAATGATCTGTGACAATATCAAATAATATAATATGTGCAATTAGAGTCTTAGAAAAAAATGGAGACAAAAAAAATGAAGAAATAATGAGGCCCAGTTTTCAAATTTGTCAGACTGATATCTACTTGGAGATCCAAAACTCCATCAACTTTTAGCAGAATAATAAATAATATTAGAACTGATTAAAATGAAAAGTAAATTGAAGATTGTGAAAATATTCAGAGAAAATAACACATGACATGAAGAAAACAGCTATACAAAATGTATCAGGCCTCTCATCAAAGAAAATTAAAGGGAAAAAGACAATAGAACATTGTTCAACAATATAACTGTCAACCCAAAATTCTATATGCAGTGAAAAGCAGAGCAAAATAAAAAAGAAGCAAAGCAAAATAAACACATTTTTAGATAAACAAAAACTAAGAAAAACCATTGTCAACAGATTAGTTTTTTATTAAGAATGCTAAAGTAAGTTGCCTTAAGCTGAAGCAAATTGACATGAGATGGAAACTCTACGGTAAAGAGTAAAGATCACAGAAAAGTAAACAAAACATACATTTCAAAAATTATATGTTCCTTTTAAAATTTTTAAACTAAAATTTTGTTTTCAAAGCAAAATTATTAGTTTTTTATTTTATTTTAAGTTCCAGGAAATGTACAGAGTGTGCAGGTTTGTTACATAAGTATTCATGTGCCATGGTGGTTTGCTGCTCCTGTCAACCTGTCCTCTAGATTTTGAGCCACACATGCATTAGCTATTTGTCTTAATGCTCTCTCTCCCCTCACCTCCTAGTCCCCCCACAGGCCTAGGGATATGTTGTTTCCCTCTCTGTGTCCATATGTTCTCATTGTTCAACTCCCACTTATGAGTGAGAATATACGGTGTTTGGTTTTCTGTTCCTGTGTTAGTTTGCTGAGGATGACGGTGTCTAGCTTCATCCATGTCAGCAAAGAACATGAACTTATCCTTTTTTATGGCTTCATAGTATTCAGTGGTGTATATGTACCATATTTTCTTTATTCAGCCTATCATTGTTTAGCATTCAGTTTGATTCCATGTCTTTGCTATTGTAAATAGTGCTGCAGTAAACGTACATGTGTATGTGTCTTTATGGTAGAATGATTTATATTCCTTTGGGTATATACCCAGTAATGGGATTGCTGGGACAAATGGTATTTTTGGTTCTAGATGTTGAGGAATTTCCTCAGTCTTCTACAATGGTTGAAATAATTTACATTCCAGCAGCAGTATACAAGTGTTTCTATTTCTCCACAGCCTTGCCAGCATATATTGTTTTTAATTTCTTAATAATTGCCATTCTGACTGACATGAGATGGTATCTCAATGTGTGGTTTTGATTTGCATTTCTCTAATGATCAGTAGTATTGAGCTTTTTTCTATGTTTTTTGACTACATAAATGTCTTCTTTTGAGAAGTGTCTGCTCATATACTTTGCCCACTTTTTGATGGGGTTATTTGGTTTTTCTTGTAAATCTGTTTACTTTCCTTGTAGATTCTGGACATAAGAACTTTGTCAGATGGAGAGATTGCAGAAATTTTCTCCCATTCTGTAGTTTACCTTTTCACCCTGATGATAGTTTCTTTTGCTGAGCAGAAACTCTTTAGTTTAATTAGATCCCATTTATCAATTTTGGCTTATTGCAATATGCTTTTGGCCATTTCATCATGAAATCTTTGCCCACGCCTATGTCCTGAATGACATTGCCTAGGTTTCCTTATAGGGTTTTTATGATTTGGAGTTTTACATTTAAATCTTTAATCCATATTAAGTTAATTTTTGTGTAAAGTGTAAGGAAGGGGTCCACTTTCAATTTTCTGCATATGGCTAGCCAGTTTTCCTCATATGGCTAACCAGAACCATTTATTAAATAGGAAATCCTTTCCCTATTGCTTGTTTTTATTTCAGGTTTGTTGAAGATCAGATGTAGTATTATTTATGAGGTCTTTTCTATTCCATTGGTTTATATGTAGCAGTACAATGCTGATTCTGTCATTATAGCTTTGCAGTATAGTTTGAAGTTGAGTACCACGATGCCTCCAGCTTTGTTCTTTTTGCTTAGGAATGTCTTGACTATACAGGCTCTTTTGTGGTTACATATGAAATTTAAAGTAGTTTTTTCCTAATTCTGTGAAAAATATCAATGGTAGTTTGATGGGAATAGTATAGCACATATGAGTTATTTTGGGCAGTATGATCATTTTCACAATATTGATTATTCCTATCCATGAGAATGGAATGTTTTTTCATTTGTTTGTATTTTCTCTTATTACCTTTTGCAGTGGTTTGTAGTTCTCCTTGAAGAGGTCCTTATTAGGTGTATTCCTGGGTATTTTATACTCTTTGTAGCAGTTGTGAATGGGAGTTTGTGATTTGCCTTTTTGCTTATCTATTGTTGGTGTATAGGAATGCTTTTGGGTTTTATACATTTTTTTGTATCCTGAGACTTTGCTAAAGTTGCTTATTAGCTTAAGGAGCTTTTGAGCTGAGATGATGGGAATTTTTAAATATGCAATCATGCTATCTGCAAAGAGAGACAATTTGACTTCCTCACTTCCAATTTGAATATGCTATATTTTTTTCTCTTGCCTGGATTGCCCTGGCCAGAACTTCTAATATTATGTTGAATAGAGTGATGACAGAGGGCCTTCTTGACTTGTGCTAGTTTTCAAAGGAAATGCTTTCAGCTTTTCCCATTGACTAGGATTTTGGCAGTAGGTTTGTCATAAATAGCTCTTACTATTTTGAGATATGTTCCACCAACACCTAGTTCATTGAGAATTTTAATATAAAGTGATGCTGAATTTTATTGAAGACCTTTTTTGCATCTATTGAGATGATCAAGTGGTTTTTGTCATTGGTTCTGTTTATGTGGTTGACTACATTTATTGATTTGCATTATGTTGAACCAGCCTTGCATTTTATGGATGAATCCAACTTGAAAGTGGGGAACAAGCTTTTTGATGTGCTGCTGATTTCAGTTTGCCAGTATTTTATTGAAGATTTATGCATCAATATTCATCAGGTATATTGGCCTGAAGTTTTCTTTTTTTGTTTTGTCTCTGCTGGTTTTGGTATCAAGATGATGCTAGACTTATGAAATGAGGAGGGAAGGAAGAGTCCCTCCTTTTTAAATTTTTGGGAGAGTTTCAGAAGGAATGGTACCAGCTCCTCTTTTGATGTCTGGTAGAATTTGGCTGTGAATCTTTCTGGTCCTGGACTTTATTTCATTGGTAGGCTGTTAATTACTGCCGAAATTTCAAAACTTGTTATTGGTGTATTCAGGGATTCGACTTCTTCTGGTTTACTCCTCAGAGGGTGTATGTGTCCAGGAATTTATCCATTTCTTCTAGATTTTCTAGTTTATTTGTATAGAGTTGTTTACATTATTGTCTGATTGCAGTTTGTATTACTGTGGGGTCAGGGGTAATATCCCCATTATCATTTTTTATTGCGTCTGATTCTTCTCTCTTTTCTTCTTTATTAGTCTAGCTTTGGTCTATCTATTTTGTTAAGTTTTTCTTTTTCTTTTTTTTTTGAGACAGAGTCTTACTGTGTCACCAGGTGCTAGGCTGGAGTGCAGTGGCACAATGTTGGCTCACTGCAACCTCCACCTCCCAGGTTCAAGCAGTTCTCCTGCCTCAGCTTCCCAAGTAGCTGGGACTGCAGGTGCACGCCATTACACCCAGCTACTTTTTGTATTTTTGGTAGACGGGGTTTCACCATGTTGGCCAGGATGGTCTCGATCTCTCGACCTCGTGATCCACCCACCTCGGCCTCCCAAAGTGCTGGGATTATAGGCTTGAGCCACCACGCCCGGCCTTTGTTAAGTTTTTCAAAAAACCAACTCCCGAATTCATTGATTTTTCTTTTTGGATGGTTTTTCTTGTCTCTGTCTCCTTCAGTTCTGCTCTGATCTTAGCTATTTCTTGTCTTCTGGTAGCTTTTGGATTTGTTTGCTCTTGTTTCTCTAGTTCTTTAAATTGTGATATTAGGGTGTCAATTTGAGATCTTTTTAGCTTTCTTGTGTGGGCATTTAGTGCTATACATTTTTCTCCTAACACTGCTTTAGCTGTGTCCCAGAGATTCTGGTGTGTTGTCTCTTTGTTCTCATTGTTTGCAAAGAACTTCTTGATTTCTGCCTTAATTTCATTATTTACCTAGGAGTCATTCAGCAGCAGGTCATTCAGTTTTCATGTAGTTGCATGGCTTTTACTGAATCTTAATCCTGAGTTCTAATTGGATTGCACTGTGGTCTGAGAGACTTTTATGATTTCTGTTCTGTTGCATTTGCTGAAGAGTGTTTTACCTCCAGTTATGTGCTCAATTTTAGAGTAAGTGCCACATGGCACTGAGAAGAATGTATATTCTGTTGATTGGTGCAGAGAGTTCTGTAGATATCTATTATGTCCACTTGATTCAAAACTGAGTTCAAGTCCTGAATATGCTTGTTAATTTTCTTTCTCATTCATCTGTCTAATATTGACAGCCTGATGCTCTCTGGGACTCTGAGTTTCTTTATAGGTCTCTAAGTACTTTTTAAAAAATTATTGTGGGTGTTTCTGTATTGGATGCTTATATCTTTAGAATAGTTAGCTCTTCTTGCCATTATGTAGTGCACTTCTTTATCTTTCTTTTATTCTTTAATGGTTTAAAATTTATTGTATCAGAGACTAGAATCACAACTCCTGTTTTTTTCTGCTTTCCATTTGCTTAGTAAATTTTCCTCCATCCCTTTATTTTAAGCCTATATGTGTCTTTGCATGTGAGACAGTTCTCATGAACACAGCATACTGATGGGTCTTGACTCTTTATCCAATTTGCTAGTCTGTGTCTTTTAATTGGGGCATTTTTCTCATTTACATTTAAGGTTAATATTGTTATGTGTTAATCTGATCCTGTCATCATGATGCTAGCTGATTATTTTGTACACTAGTTGATGCAACTAATTCATAGTGTCATTGGTCTTTATATTTTGGTGTGTTTTTGAAGTGGCTGGTAGCAGTTTTTCCTTTCCATATTTAGTGCTTCCTTCAGGAGCTCTTGCAAGGCAGGCCTGGTGGTGATAAAATCCTTCAGCATTTGCTTGTCTGGAAAACTTTTTATTTCTCCTTTGCTTGTGCAGCTTAGTTTGGCTGGGTATGAAATTCCTGGTTGAAAATTCTTTTCCTTAAGAATGTCAGATATTAGCTCCCACTCTCTTCTGGCTTGTAGTTTTTTTGCTGAGAGATATGTGATGGGCTAAGTCTGGACTTAGTTCCTTAGTCTGATGGGCTTCCCTTTGTAGATGACCTGGTCTTTCTCTCTGGCTTCCCTTAACATTTTTTCCTTATTTTGACCTTGGAGACTCTGATCATTATGTGTCTTAGGGTTTATCTTCTTATGGAGTATCTTTGTGGTGTTTTCTATATTTCCTGAATTTGAATGTTGGCCTGCCTTTCTAGGTGGGGGAAATTCTCTTGGATAATATCCTGAAGTGTGTTTCCCAATTTGGTTCCATTCTCCCCATCTCTTTCCAGTCAGTTGTAAGTTCGGTCTTTTTACATAGTCCCATATTTGTAATGCTATTTCATAAATTTTTACATAGTCTTTACATAATTTTTAAATTGTCTCATATTTGTCAGCAGTTTTGTTTGTTCCTCTTCATTTTTTTCCTCTAATCTCATCTGCATGCCTTCTTTCAGCATAATAGTGTTCAAATTCTGATATACTTTTTTCTGCTTTATCAATTTGGCTATCAACAGTTGTATATGCTTCACAAAGTTCTTGTGCTGTGTTTTTCAGCTCCACTACATCATTTATGTTCCTCTCTAAACTGGCTATTCTAGTTAGCAGCTTTAGTAGCCTTTTTTAAAGGTTCTTTGCTTTTTTGCTTTGGGTTAGAACATGCTCCTTAAGCTCAGAGGAGTTTCCTTCTGAAGCCTTCCTGTATCAATTTGTCCTTCTCATCCTCTGTGCAGTTCTATGCCCTAACTGGAGAGATGTTGTGATTATTTGAAGAAGAGGCATTTTGGCTTTTGGAATTTTCAGTGTTTTTGCATTGGTTTTTCCTCGTCTTTGGGGATTTACCTACTTTTTGTCTTTGAGGCTGATGACTTTTAGATGGGGTTTTTGTTAGTGGGGGTCTTTCTTTGTTCATGTTGTTGTTGTTGTGCTTTCTGTTTGTTAGTTTTCTTCTTACAGTCAGGTCCCTCTTCTGCAGGTCTGCTACAATTTGCTGGAGGTCCACTCCAGAATCTGTTTGCCTGGATACCAACAGGGGAAGCTGCAGAATAGCAAAGATTGTTGCCTGCTCCTTCCTCCAGAAGCTTTGTCCCAAATGGTCACCAGCACGATACCAGCCAGATCTCTCCTGTATGAGGTGTCTGTTGGCGCCCATTGGGAGACCTCTCCCAGTCAGAAGGCATGAGGTCAGGGACCTGCTTGAGGAGGCAGTCTGTTCCTTAGCACAGCTCGTGTGTTGTGCTGGGAGAACCTGCCTTGTTAGTGTGATGTGCCTAATAACAGAGCTTCAAAATATGTAAAGGAAAATCTGACAGAACTAAAGATAGAAAGGCAAATCAAAAGATATAGTTAAAAATTTTAACAACCCTCCCTCAGTAATTAAAAAAAAAACAACAAAACTAAACCAAAAGTGTCATAGAGAAAATCTGAAAAACATTATCTACCTTCTTGACCAAATTGGTTTTACAAAATACTCATACAACAATTACAGAACATAGTTTTAAGTGCTTACGAACAATTTACCTAGGAAGACTATGCTCTGGACAGAGTATACTATCTGATCATAAAAAATTTAAATAAATTAATAAGAAATATCTAGAAATCCACAAATACTTGAATATGAAAGAACTCAATTCTAAATATTTCATAGGTGAAAGATAAAGAAAATTAGAATGTATTTCAACATGAATGATAATAAAATATAATATATCAAATACAATGCAATACATTAACTGTCAACTTGATATATTGTATTAAATATTATATATCAGCTGTTGGAGAAGTACCAAAAGCAATACTTAATTAGTGTTTAAAATAAATGACCTTAGTTTTTATCATGATTTTAAAGAAAGGTGAACATTAGATCCAAAATATATAGAAATAAAGAAAATAATAACAAGCAGAAATAACCAAAATTACCAAAACAAAAACTGATTCTTTTAAAAGACATAAAGTTGATAAAATATTGATAAAAGACTTATCAAAAAATTATAGAAAAATCCAAGTTACTAATGTAATGCAAAAAAACAGGCTTTTACTGCAGATTTTACAGATAGTAATTGAATAATATGGGAATATTATTAATGGCTTTATTGAATATACTTGACTCCTGGGATGAAATGCATGAATTTCTGAGAAAACACAGTGTCTAAAAACTAACAAGATGAAATAGAAACTAACAAGGTGAAATAGCCCACTTATTCAGTAATAAGTAGAATATTTTTTAAAATATATATAAAATAAAACTTTTTTATAAAAACACTCAAGGCCTGGATGTTTCTACTACTTAATTTAAATTCTGCTAAGAAAATTAGAAATGCAAACTTTACACTATTTTTTTTATCTGAAAGTAGATATAGAACACTCCCAAAATTATTTTATGAGGCCAAAATTACCCAAAACATGACCAAAAACTTACCATAAAAATTAAAGACTAACATTCCTCACAAATAAATATGTAAAAATTCCTCACAAAATGTTAGTAAAATGAAGCCAGTCACATATAAGAAGGATCATAATGACCAAATGGGGTTTCTTAAAGCAATGGAAAGATGTTTTAACATTTGAAAATCAATTATTGTAATTTACTATGTAAACAGACTCTAGCAGAAATAACTTGGAATCCTCTGAATAAAGAGACTGTATTTTCTCAATATTATAAAAGACTTACCTAAAACATCTATAGCTAATATTATGAATAATATAATAATGAATAATTTTTCTATAAAAATTAGTAATAAGGTAAAGATGTCTGCTTTTAGCAGTACTATTTTGCATCATGCCAAAAAGGCAAGAAAAAAATACACAAAGTTTGGAAAGAAAAAATTAAATCTGTCTCTACTTGCAGATAACATAATTGTTTACATAGAAAATCACAAGGAATTTTTAAAACAACTGCTAGAACCAGTAGGTGAATTTAGCAGAATTTCAGAATACAAGATTAATATATTAACAGCATACAACTAGAAAATGAATTTAAAAATCAATCCTGTATAAAATCATGTTTAAAAAACGTGAAACCCCTAGTAACAAATCTAACAAAAGACTGCAAAGCCTCTACACTGAAAGCTACAAAATATTGCTCAGAGAAATTAAACTCTTAATCAATGGAGAAACATACCATGTTTGTGGATTAGAGGGTTCAAAATTAAGTGTTAATTTTACATTCTTCTTCAATTGATATATAGATTAAACACCATCTCAATGCAAGTAACAACAGGTTTTCCTTGTAGAAATATAAAAGCTGATTGAAGATGTATTTGGAAATGCAAAATACCTAGCATAGCCAAAAATTATTGGAAAAAGAAAAGGTGGAGGACTTACACACTATCCAACTGTGAAATGCACTATAAATCTACCATAATTAAGACAACTTGACTTTTCTTTAATGGTAGATAATTGCATCAATAGGGTAAACTAGAGAGTTCCAAAATAGACCCACACTTATATAGCACAATTGGATTTCCACAAAGACATCAAACAAATCATTGGAGAATGTTTTTTTTTTTTCAACTAATGAATCTAGATCAACTGAATATCCATATGGGAAAACATGAAGCACTAACTTTACCTAACACCAAACGTAAAAATTAATTTGAGAGATAACATCATGTAAATGCTAAAGTCATAATGATTCTTAAGGCAAACAAAAGGGATTATCTTGGCAAAGTATGGAAGGGAAAAAATTTCCTAGGACACAGTAAACAATTACTATAAGAAATAAAATATATAAAAATGACTAATACTTTTGGGAAATATAAATTATAGCCATTATGAAATGCTACTATACAGCCATTCAAATTACTGAAATTTTAAAAATGAAAATACCAAATGTCACTGAGGATTTGAAGCAAATGGAATACTCACACATTGCTGCTAAAAGCACAAATGGTACAGCCAGTTAGGAGAAAATTATTGCAATTTCTTACAAAGTTAAACTTACACCTACCATATGACCCAGTAACTCCACTCTTAGGTATTTTCCAAGAGAAGTTGAAACATATGTCTGCAAAAGACTTTTAAAAGAATGATTTTGGCATTTTTATACATAAAAGCCAAATGCTGTAAACAACCCAAATGTCCATTAAAAGTAGAATGAATTAATGAGTTGTACATTATACAAAGGAATACTGATTAGCAATAAAATGGAACAAACTTCTAATACATCAATTTTAGCAACTTAGTAAAAGAAGTCCAACACCAAAGATTACATACTGTATTACTTCCCTATTCTATATGAATAAATATTCTAAATTTTGATAAAAATATATGTTCTATGAGTACATCTGCTTTTGAAATTCATAGAATTTTACACTTATGATTGTTAATTTTACTGTGTACAAATTTTTTCTATGAAACAAACTCTTGTGGGTAGTAGACTTGCTTTTCACAGTGGTATCGATCAGCAATTCTGAAGGTCCCTTCTAAGTGGCCTAAGTTTTAGTAAATGAGTAAATATGTTGAGCATAATGGAAAGCATGCTTTTCTGTTGAGGAAACAAGTTACAAATAGAGAAAGAAGGAAGATATATTCTAATACCCTGTGTCATTATATTGCAATTGAAAGTATCAATACAAACTGATTTCATATATATTTAAAATATATAATACATATATATTCATATATATAATGCATTAAGTATTTTGTTACATATATATCTATATATGTGGGATAAACACATTCACACTTACATGGATTTCCCAGCTCTGTCAATACATAGATTTTGTTTTCTATATACTATTTTCCAGTGAAATAAACCAGGATACTTGGACAAATGGTTGAATCTTAATGTTTTGGTGGAAAAAATACAAGATGAGTACACAACATTTTCTTGCAACACTAATTAATTACTAAAAAACATTGGGGACTTATCAGAAGGACACAGGAGCTAATGCTTCATCAAATGTGAAATAATACGAATATCATAACAATGATAGTAAATAGTGATACTAATATATTTTAATGATTGAACAAAATAAGATTATATGAGTCCACATAATACATAAATAAATAAGTAAATAAATAGATAAATAATAGAAGTTATTCCTTACTGTGGAACTCCAACTAAGAATTGTAGAAAAATGGTGGAGTTGAAAATCAGCTTGTGCTAGAATCAGTGGGCAAAAATTTTGACAAGAAACAGAATGTAGACATAATATATCTCACTAAAAATTATGCTCAAATTATGTTCACATAAATTACATATTTATTCAAATTAAGAAAACAGTAACTTTATAGTGCATAAAAATGGATTCAGCATATACTAAATGGTCAAAGTTAACATTATTAATGTTGGATCTTGTGCCCCTTATGATTTTCTGTAGGTGTGAAGCAATATTAAAAACTTAGAAGAAAAGTAATACACAGTTCTTCATTTAAAAATTCACGGCCAGGCACAGTGGCTCACGCCTGTAATCCCAGTACTTTGGGAGGCCGAGGCAGGTGGATCACGAGGTCAAGAGATCGAGACCATCCTGGTCGAAATGGTGAAACCCCGTCTCTACTAAAGATACAAAAAATTCGCTGGGCACAGTGGCACATGCCTGTAATCCTAGCTACTCAGGAGGCTGAGGCAGGAGAATTGCCTGAACCCAGGAGACAGAGGTGGCGGTGAGCCAAGATCGCGCCATTGCACTCCAGCCTGGGTAACAAGAGCGAAACTCCGTCTCAAAAAATAAATAAATAAATAAAAATAAAAATTCACAAATACTTTTGATACCTTGTTAAAGTATAAACTTGCCTTTTGCAAACACTATTCAGAAAGGTATCTCAATGACAACCAACAAGTGAACTGACAACTATGTAATTTCAAAAGGTACATTTTTAATGCTGTAGGATATATGCACATTATTTTCTAAAGTACATTTTTATTTTACTCAAAAAGTTGTATTAAAAAGTAGATTCTTCCATAACTTGGATCTTGTTTCCCCTATATTTGTCTGTAATAAAATATCTCATGGACGCTCTTTCAGTTTTGTATTGAAAATTTAGAAACTGCAATTTAATACCTGTTAGACTTCCTATTTTTATATGATTTCCAAAATCAGATTATTCTATTCTATCACTTTTGAACTTATCCCTTTACTTTATTAATTTATAATTTGCTATTCTATTGCTCTTATCCAATGCAATATGCTAGTTAGTAATAAAATGTGTTGTGCTTCAACAGTGCTTCAAAAATCACAAGCTCAGAGTAGAACACATGAGTTGAACAACTTTAAACTCAACAGAATATTAAATATTAAATTGAACTATTCTTACTATTTCTTAATTCTTATTCCTAGACCATGACTTCTTTCATTCAATTGACTCAAACTAAATAATGTATTATTTATTAAGTATGATCATTCATGAAACAAACACAATGTTGTGCTTATCCCATTAAAGTTTAATGTTACATGTTGTATGAGTCAGGAGAGAATATTCATGAACAATATTAGTAAAATATTGTTCATTCTAAAATAGAAGTTAGTAGATTTAAACACATTCTTGCCTTTTAAAGGAAAACCTAGTTCATTCTCTGTTAAGTGAATTAAGACATTCTAAAATAATCATTTGTTATTTCATTATCTTATTTTTCTATAGTATCCATACCTGGTGTTCTCACTGTATTTCCCAGTCTGGAATGCAATGGTTTGATTGCAGCTCACCACAGCCTCAACCTCCTGGGCTCAAGTATCCTCCCATCTCAGCCTCCCAGAGTAGCTGAGACTACAGGCCCATGCCCCTTTGCCCAGCTAATTTTTAATTGTTTTTTTTTTTTTTTTTTTTTTTAAGACATGGTCTCTTGCAATGTTGCCTAGGCTGAAATTATTATCTTTGTTTGTTTGTTTGTGTTTTTTGTGATGAAGTTTCAGCCTCGTTTCCCAGGCTGGGGTGCTATGGGGTGATCTCAGCTCACTGCAGCCTCTGCCTCCGAGGTTCAAGTGATTCTCTTGCCTCAGCCTCTGGAGTAGCTGGTATTACAGGCATCTGCCACCACACCTGGCTAATTTTTTGTAATTTTTAGTAGAGATGGGGTTTTGCCATATTGGCCCAGCTGGTTTTGAACTCCTGACCTCAGGTAACCGGTCCACCTCTGCCTTCCAAAGTACTAGGATTACAGGCATAAGCCACCATGCCCAGCCAGTAATTATTCTCAATTATTATAAAATTAAAATTATCTGTGTCAAAGGCACTACTCACAAATAGCTATCAATGGTAGTAAACAAAACGTATGGTACAGATATACAGATAATAAGCTTTGCTCCTTATCATATCTGAATGTGAAAAGTCATAAAATATATTAAATATCTTTTTGATTGTATGTGCTATCAGGATATATATTTGCACTCTGATTTCTATGCCTAAGTCAGTTAAATGCTAATGGTTTGCTCTTGATAGGTTTTCCTTTTTAGATTCCAATTTTCTACTGTTTCTCTAAGAAAGTAATGATACTTAAATCATTATCTCTCACAAATAATGTTTCTGATAATCAGATTGACCTTCTTAGTTTAATTAATTCAAGAACTAAGCTGCCCACATTTTTAAGCTATCCTCAATTATACCAGATATAACTACTGTGTTGGGTTTTGTTTTATTTTTTATTTAAATTATATTTTATTTAAAATGAGAAATGGTGAGTATTTTCCACAGGAAATATACTAGATACTAAGAATTTATGCCCTTATTTCTAAAATGTATTAGTGATACACCTGTAAATATGATTTATGTTATTAATGTATTACTTTATTTCATATGTTCATATTGATGCTAACTTCATTATTTTAACTGTGTATGGTGAAACTTAAGAACTAGACTCTTTTAAGACAGGACCAATATTTTCCCCCATTCCTTCTAGTGGCTAGTACACTGTACTATCCACCAGCTGATTTCTTGTAAATAGGAAGTTACTGCTTTATCCATTCTGTTTGGTAGAGGGTTAGGATGTGAATGATGTGAAAGTATATCACTATTAATGCTCAAAAGAGGGTAGGTTTTAAAAGCAATATATAAGAACTAATCGAAATGATTTAGTGAAAAATGTGTATTTGGAATGTGTCTGCATTTTGCCAAATAGCCTTATTTCTACTGTCTTTCATCCAATCACATATGTAGTGCTTGGGATTAAACAATGGATGTATATATTTGTGCTATGTTTTTATTTGGTAATATGTCTATAACAGAGCTTTTAATGTCATTGTGCAGAACCTCTTGTTAGTTGTAAGAGTAGTAAAGAAGACAATAATGACTATTAATTGAGCACTTTTGCTCCAGTATACAGGTGCTAAGTACTTGCCAAGTACCATAAAGCACATATTAGGAATATAGTTTTTGATTTATGTGCTCAAATTTGAAGAATGGATGCTTTTCAAGCCAACTTTTGTGTAACTATGGCCAACATTTATAACTTACTAAATAAAAAGTAGATACTATTAGTAGCTTCGTTTTGCAAATGAGAAAACTAAATCACAGAGTACTTAGGGGTAAAAAGTAGAGGCAGAAATCTCTCTCCAGAACTCATGCACTTAACTTCTACATTCTATTATTCTATAAAACTAGAAGAAGTGATGAATGGAGAGACAATCATGCTTATGCAATGATTGTCTCATGCTTATGCAATGAACTCTTTGGGCCATCTCACACACATCAATTAAGTTCAGTAAGCATTTACTTACTCATTTACTATGTGTCAGGGAATGTCCATAAAAGATAACAGTAGAAATTATTTGAAGGCCACCAAGCAAACTTAAATTAAAATCAATAAACATGGAATAAAGACTTACTACAATCCAAAGGATATCCTCATCCCAATTGATACAAAAGTCTTTGCCTAGTAGAGGAACTTATAACATAGTTGGAAATTAACAAATAAATGTCATGTACGTAGAGTAGAACACCAAAGAAGATGTGTGTAATCAGGGCAAACAACTATTAGGCAGTAATACTGATGCTGAATCTTGAAGAATAGATTGAAATTTTGAACTTGATATGGTGGTAAGGGAATACCACATATCAGAAACAGCATACAAGAAGGCAGAGAAATATCACTTAACATAGTATATTCAAAGTACACAGACAATATATTATGGGCAGAGTATCAGGTCTTGGATGCAATAGAATGAATGACTATTGAATTTGGAGACCAGGGCAGAAGCCAGAAATAGCTGCTACAAATGAGTCATGCTATCATTGGTTAGCTTTGCTTAAAAACAATATCATGTTCTAAAAGCATTAGCTGTATCTGAGAACTTAAATTATAAAATTAATAATTTTTTTAAATGTTAAAAAAGTATCTCAGAACTTAAAGTATAATGATAATAATAATAAACATGTTGAAAAAGCATTAGCTGACAACTATATGACCAGCAGATCAACAGAGACAACAAGAATTAACCAACAGGACACCACATCTGCAGATTAAATATTCAACTCAATGTGTATTCCCTGCTCATTGACTGTGGAAAAGTCAAACAATGCTTTAACAAACTGGGAGAAAATTTCAATTTTACATTCCATCAGGAAATGAGCCCCATTGCCTCTATTCTTATAGTTGTCATCCAACAGGACATCCAATTGTCAAGCCTAAGGTAGTAACAACTTATTTTATCTAATTCCAGCCATGTGTCTATATGAGCCCATAGTCCCAAGACAGTATTTCCTTTGAGTTTAGTTTTGTTGTCATTGTTGTTTGTTTTTTGTTCTCACTATTGTTATTCCTTTTGGGACTTGCAGATGTGACCTTGTGATGGTTAATAGAGTGTCCACCTGATTGGATTGAAGGATGGAAACTATTGATCCTAAGTGTGTCTGTGAGGGTGTAGCCAAAGGAGATTAACATTTCAGTCAGTGGGCTGGGAATGGTAGACCCACCCTTAATCTGGGTGGGCACCATCTATTTAGCTGCCAGCATTGCTAGAATATAAAGCAGGCAGAAAAACAGGAAAAGACTAGACTGTCCTAGCCTTCCAGCCTACATCTTTCTCCTGTGCTGGATACCTCATGCCCTTGAATGTCAGACCCCAAGTTCTTCATTTTTGGGACTCAGACTGGCTTTCCTTGCTCCTCAACTTGCAGACAGCCTATTATGGGACCTTGAAATCCTGTGAGTTAATAACTAATAAATTCCCATATATGTGTATTCTGTCCCTCTAGAGAATCCTGACTAACACAGATTTTGGTACCAGGAGTGGTTCTAGAGAAACAGAATAGTAAAAGTGGTGTTCTTTCTTTGGTTTTGGGGTTTATGGAGTTGGCTGCTTAATATGATTAGACCCCAAAATGCTAAGAACTCTACTTCTAATAGTATGGAGAACACTGATTGTGCTTGACATATGTGAATAACTGTTTAGAGAGTTATTCTAAATAAATGCATTTGACACTCCTGATTCACCACTTGTAAGAGGCTAGGAATTTAGTGACTCTGTACATACCTTTGACCATATGTGAAGAACCAAGGAACATAATGAACCTGATTGGTTGTTCCTAAGTTCAGTGAACAAAGTGATGAAAGAAAATGACGAACTCAGGGATTCTAACTCCTGGCTTCAGAAGCAGATACTGAGCCTCAAATCTGTTAAGATTTCCCTGAGTGAGTCTTATTTCCTATAGAGAAAGAGCTGAAATTTTGGAAAAACAGACACAAGCTCTTATCATCTGAGTGGTTGACCTGCAATGCAAGGTGCATGCACAGCCTTGTCAGGTGGTAAAGTGAGGGCATTGACTGGAAAAGAATGGGACTCTGCAACTTGGAATGGGAATGTGTAGGAGAACCCTGCTGAAGCATGCGACACTGAGTTTGTAAATTCTGATGAACATTTTTTGCCAGAAGAAACAGCTTCCCCATGCCCAGTAGTGGCAACATCCCTTCACCATGCTGCTATCAACCTTTCAACCTTTGCCTGAGAAGATAAACCCTGTGCTGCCTGAGGCAACAGTGATAGCCTCCTCTGAGGCAGTTGCCAGGTAAGATAGTGTTGACTCTCCTCAGGACCCATCCCCAACAACCCATTTGCTTCTAGACCTATAACTAGACTAAAGTCCTGGTGGGCCCCAGAGGTGAGGTCAAGAGTGTGACCCAAGAGGAGGTGCCCTATACCTCGAAAATAACTGTTTGAGTTTTCCAATTTATGTGAACATAAATCTGGAGAACAGGCATGGGGATGGATATGAAGGGTGTTGGATAATGGTGGAAGGAAGATGGAGTTGGATGAGGCTGAATTTATTGATTTGGGCCCACTAAGTAGGGACTTTGTATTTAGTGTTCCAGCTTAGGGAATTAAAAAAGGTTCTAATAGTTTATTTGGTTGGTTAGCAGAAATATGGATTAAAAGATGGCCCAATGTGAGTGAACTAGAAATGCCTGATCTCCCTTGGCTTAATGTAGAGGAAGGGATAAAAAGGCTTAGGAAGATTGGGATGATGGAGTGGATTAGTCACTTTAGGCCTATGGATCCCAGCTGGGGGGGTCCAGAAGATTGACCAATGCCTTGTGATATAAACTGTTGCAGGCAGCACCTGCATCTTTGAAGAGCCCTGTAATTGCTCTTCTTTGTATGTCAGATCTAACAGTGGGAACTGCAGTTAGTCAACTACAAAACTTAAATACAAGGGGAATAATTGGATTCTGAGGTGACAAGGGCCAAGCGGTGGCAATCAACCATCAAAGGCAAGGTGGGCTTAGCTACCATAATGGACAGCAGAGGCAAAGCAGCAATCAGAATAGTCTGCCTAGTGTAGAACTCTGGCACTGGCTAATTAGTCACACTGTTCCTAGGAGTGAAATAGATAGGAAGCCTACTGCTTTCCTACTTAATTTATATAAGCAGAAGACTTCTAGATCTAATGGACAAAAGACTAATTTGAATTATCAAAACAGAGAATCATGGCCCTGTAATCAATTTTCAGACTTGAGCCAGTTTACAGATCCAGAACTTTGTAAATGAAGGGGAAAGACCCCACTACACTAGCAACAATTTATGCAGTGAATCTTTCTCTCATCCTTCCCCAGGGAGGCCTCTTGCCTTTTATCAGGGAAACTGCACTGGGTAAAGTGAAATAACCAGATATTTCTGGGACTACTGGACATTGGCTCTGAGCTGACATTGATTGCAAGGGGCTCAAAACATCTCTGCAGTCCTCCAGTTAAAGTAGGGACTTATGGAGATCAGACAATTAATATTTTTAGCTCAGGCCCACCTTTCAATGGGTCCCCAGACTCATCCTGTGGTAATTTCCCCAGTGCCACAATGCGTGATTGATAAAAATATACTTAGCAGCTGGCAGAATCCCCATATTGGCTTTCTGACTGGTAGGGTGAGGGCTACTATGGTGAGAAAGGCCAAATGGAAGCTTTTAGAGCTGCCTCTATCTAGAAAAATAGTAAATTAAAAACAATATTGTGTCTCTGGAGGGACTGAAGAGATTAGTGCCACCATTGAGGACTTGAAAGACACAGGGGTGGTGATTCCCAGCACATCCTCATTCAACTTTCCCATTTGGCTTGTGCAGAAGACAGATGGATCTTGGGAAATGACAGTGGATTATTGTAATCTTAACCAGTGGTGAATCTAATTGCAACTGCTGTACCAGATGTGGTTTTACTGTTTGAGCAAATTAACACATCTCCCAGAACCTGGTAAGCAGCCATTGACTTGAAAAATGGCTTTTTCTCCATTCCTGTCCATAAGGCCCACCAGAAGCAATTTGTCTTCAGTTGGCAAGACCAGCAATCTGCTTTTACTGTCCTACCTTGGGGTATATCAACTCTTTGGTTTTATGTTATAATCTTATTCAGAAAGAACTTGATCACTTTTTACTTCTGTGTGATATCACACTGGTCCATTACATTGATGACATTATGCTTATTGGATCCAGTGAGCAAGAAGTAGCAAACACACTGGACTTATTGGAGAGCCATTTGCATGCCAGAGAATGGGAAATAAATTCTACTAAGATTCAGGGAACTTCTACCTCATTAAAATTTCTAACGGTCCAGTGGTGTGGGGCCTGTTGAGATATTCCTTCTAAGATGAAGGATAAGTTGCTACATTTGGCCCCTCCTACAACCAAGAAAGAGCTACAATGCCTAATGAGCCTATTTCCATTTTGGAGGCAACATGTTCCTCATTTGAGTGTGTTACACTGGCCCATTTATTGAATGACACAAAAGGCAGCCAGTTTTGAGTGATCCAGAACAGAAGGCTCTGCACCAGGTACAGGCTGCTGTGCAGCTGCTCTGTACTTGGCCCATATGACCCAGCAGATCCAATGGTACTTCAGGTATTAGTGGCAAATAGGGTTGCTGTTTCAAGCCTTTGATAGGCCCCCATAGGTGAATCACAGCAGAGGCCTCTAGGATTTTTGGGCAAAGCCCTGCCATCTTCTGCAGATAACTACTCTCCTTTTGAGAGACAGCTCTTGGCCTGTTACTAGGCTTTGGTGAAAACTGAACGTTTGACTATTGGTCATCCAGTCATCAGGCAACCTGGACTATCTATCATGAACTGGGTGCATTCTGACCCATCTAGCCATAAATTGGATCATGTACAGCAGCATTCCATCAAATAAAAGTGGTATATATGTGAATAGGCTTGAACAGGTCCTTAAAGCAGAAGTGAGTTACATGAGGAAGTGGCTCAAATGCCCATGATCTCCACTCCTGCCACCCTGCCTTCTCTTCCCCAGCCTGCACTGATGGCCTCATGGGGAGTTCCCTATGATCAATTGGCAGAGGAAGAACAGGCTAGAGCCTGGTTCACAGATGGTTCTGCACGATATGCAGGCACCACCTGAAAGTGGACAGCTGTAGCACTACAGCCCCTTTCCTGGATATCCCTGAAGGACAGCAGTGAAGGAAAATCTTCCCAGTGGGCAGGACTTTGCAATTATGTACTGATTCATGGGCTATAGCCAATGGTTTGGCTGGATGGTCAGGGTTTTGGAAGAAGCATGATTGGAAAATTGATGACAAAGAAATTTGGGGAAGAGGTATGTGGACAGACCTCTCTGAGTGGTCAAAACTGTGAAGATATTTGTATCCCACGTGAGTGCTCACCAACGTGTGACCTCAGCAGAGGAGGATTTTAATAATCAAGTGAATAGGAGGACCCATTCTGTGGACACCACTCAGCCTCTTTCCTCAGCCACCTGTTATCACCCAATAGGCACATGAACAAAGTGGCCATGGGGGCAGGGATGGAGGTTATGCATTGGCTTATCAACATGGAGTTCCACTCACTAAGGCTCACGTGGCTATGACCACTACTGAGTGCCCAGTTTGCCAGCAGCAGAGACCAACACCAAGACTTTCATATTACACCATTCTTCAGATGATTAGCCAGCCACCTGGTGGTAGGCTGATTCTATAGGACTTCTTTCTTCATGAAAAGGGCAGAGGTTTGTCCTCACTGGAATAAAAACCTAACTCATGGAATGCCTTATTCACCACCATGGTGCTCCACAGAGCATTGCTTCTGATCAAGGCACTCACTTTACAGATAAAGAAGTGTGGCAGTGGGCTCATGCTTATAGAATTTACTGTTCTTATCATGTTCCTCATCATCCAGAAGCAGCTGGAGTAATAGAATGATGGAACGGCCTTTTGAAGTCACAATTATAAAGCCAACTATGTGAAAATACTTTGCAGGGCTGGGGCAGAGTCCAGAAAGCTGTGTATACTCTGAATCAGCATGCAGTCTGTGGTATTGTTTCTTCCGTAGCCAGCATTCAGGGCTCCAGGAATCAAGAAGTGGAACTGGCAGTGGCACCACTCACCATCAACCCTAGTGATCCACTAGCAAAATTGTTTATTCCTTTCTCACAACATTACATTCTGCTGGCCTAGAGGTCTTAGTTCCAGAGGGAGGAACTAAGTTCCACCAGGAGACACAACAATTATCCCATTAAACAAGAAGTTAAGATTGCCACGTGGGCACTTTGGGATCCTCCTACCTTTAAGCCAACAGGCTAAGAAGGGAGTTACATTGTTGGCTTGGGCGATTGACCCAGACTATCAAGATGAAAACAGTCTACTACCCCACAACAAAGGTAAGGAAGAGTATGCATCAAATACAGGAGATCTATTAGGGTGTCTTTTAGTATTACTATGCTCTGTGATTAAGATCAATGAGAATTGACCACAGCCCAATTCAGGCAAGACTACAAATGGCCCAGACCCTTCAGGAATGAAGATTTGCATCACTCCAACAGGAAAAAAAGCACGACCTGCTGAGGTACTTGCTGAAGTTAAAGGGAATAAGAATGGGTAGTAGAAGAAGGTAGTCATCAATACCAGCTATGACCACAGGACCAGTAACAGGAACTGGAACTGTAATTATCACAAGTATTTCATCTTTCTTTTGTTAAAATCATGTTTGTGCATGTATACATTTGTACTAAGAAAATACCTTCATTTTATTTTCTTTTGCCTTTATCATGTGACACAGATTTATTGGCTTAATGTCAGCATTTAAGTATTTTTTTTTCTTTTTTCTTATTTTTTTATTGCATTTTAGGTTTTGGGGTACATGTGCAGAGCATGCAATACAGTTGCATAGGTACACACATGGCAGTGTGTTCTGTTTGCTTTCACACCTTCACCCACATTTGGCGTTTCTCCCCAGGCCATCCCTCCTCACCTCCCCCTCCCACTGGCCCTCCCCTTTTCCCCCCAATAGACCCCAGTGTTTAGTACTCCCCTCTCTGTGTCCATGTGTTCTCATTTTTCATCACCCACCTATGAGTGAGAATATGCGGTGTTTCGTTTTCTGTTCTTGTGTCAGTTTGCTGAGAATGATGTTCTCCAGATTCATCCATGTCCCTACAAACGACACAAACTCATCATTTCTGATTGCTGCATAATATTCCATGGTGTATATGTGCCACATTTTCCCAATCCAGTCTATCATCAATGGGCATTTGGGTTGATTCCAGGTCTTTGCTATTGTAAACAGTGCTGCAATGAACATTCGTGTGCATGTGTCCTTATAGTAGAATGATTTATAGTCCTTTGGATATATACCCAGTAATGGGATTGCTGGGTCAAATGGAATTTCTATTTCTAAGGCCTTGAGGAATCGCCACACTGTCTTCCACAACAGTTGGACTAATTTACACTCCCACCAACAGTGTAAAAGTGTTCCTTTTTCTCCACATCCTCTCCAGCATCTGTTGTCTCCAGATTTTTTAATGATTGCAATTCTAACTGGCGTGAGGTGGTATCTCAATGTGGTTTTGATTTGCATCTCTCTGATGACCAGTGACGATGAGCATTTTTTCATATGATTATTGGCCTCATATATGTCTTCTTTCGTAAAGTATCTGTTCATATCCTTTGCCCACTTTTGTTAACTTTATTTAATAGTATTTGGTTTGGGGATTGGTGCATTTCCAGTTGTATGAAGGATAGTTGCATTATGTTAAGCATAATTATGACCTTATTATTTTCTGTATTTGAAGATTATGCATGATCTCAGGAGTTGTGTATGGGTTCAAGTTGACAAGGGGTGTACTTGTGATGGTTAATACTGAGTGTCAACTTGATTGGATTGAAGGATGCAAAGTATTGATCCTGGTGTGTCTGTGAGAGTGTTGCCAAAGGAAATTAACATTTGAGTCAGTGGAATGGGAAAGGCAGACACCACCCTTAATCTGGGTGGGCACCATCTAATTAGCTGCCAGCATCACTAGAATATAATGCAGGCAGAAAAATGTGAAAAGACTAGACTGTCCTAGCCTTTCAGCCTACATCTTTCTCATGTACTGAATGCTTTCTGCCCTTGAACATGAGACTCCAATTTGGGACTCAAACTGGCTTTCCTTGCTCCTCTTATTGCAGATGGCCTATTGTGGGACCTTGTGATCATGTCAGTTAATACTTTATAAACTCTCCTTTATATGTATTAATATATATTTATATATACACATGTGTACATATATGGGGAGTTATATATATATATATATTATATATATAACTAATAGGAGATATATATATATCAAATATATATATATTCGTTCATATATATATATATATATATATATATATATATATATATATTAGTTCTGTCCCTCTACAGAATCCTAATACAGACCCTAAACTGTAGCTTTGTCACTTTGAAGACTTTGACACATGTCTGGGTAGCCAAATGCATAACTTCAGACTTGGATTTTACATTATGTTTCAGACACTTGATAAAAATCTCTTCTCAGATTTTTATCTGAGAAATCTCTTCTCAGGAATCATTCAGTTCACTATTTTCAGTCACAGCTAAACTTGCCATGTTTTTTGATATTGAATCTTGACACATTTCCTCAAATTTCTTCAGGATTTCAATCTCAACTGTCATTATTTATCCTACTCTATTCTATGAGCTTCATGGAAAACTTACTCTGCCTTTTTCTCTTCTTTCTTTGTTTTTAATGTAAGTCATCAGGACTTATACTAAGTATAAGGTCAGGAAAATTGCACCATTGTAATTGTATACACTTTGCAATCAATAATATTATTCAGTGATAAAATTTCATCTCCTTATATTGGTCAAAGACATTAATGGGATTTTTCTATGGTAGATTGTACAATTGAAGTAAACAAAATATAGTATCACTAGGAGATCTTGCCAATCGTAATACAGGCTAAAAATCTCCTTATGTAAAAAGTAGAACATCTGGAAGCTGCTTGAATTGCAGAGATATCTAATTTATTACATATATATATATATATATATGCAGCAAGATGGAGCCTACTGTTCTTAACTCTTACTAAAAAGATACGCCACTTAACTCTGACCAAAAGAACAACATTAAGTAGAAGTGATAGAAGTGACTATATAATCTTAGCATTTTAATCTTAGAGTATAACTTGTGCATAATAAATATAATTAGCACAGTACAGAAGTTTTAAGTACATGAAGGTATTGTTAGGTTTTAGTGTGTTGCACACTGAACCACCTCACAGCATAACCTGAAAAAAAAGACTAGACAGACATGGAAAGCATATTTCCAGAAGTTCATTGAAAAAAGACTCTTAAAACTTATTTAATAAAATTATATGTGAATAATATGCTGACCTCTTACAGAAAAAAAGAAAATAAAGCAGTGTATACCATGAAGACTTACCTAATGAGATATGATTTCAAAAGGGAGTGTAAATCAGGCAGCAGAAGTAGCAAGGGAAGGAAGAAGGGATAAAATGAACCACAATGGTCTGTGCTTTAGAATTTTTCTGACTTAAGAATAAATTTTTAAAAAATAAACTTTTACCTTAGGACAGTTTTAGATTATAGAAAAGAATGTGAAGACACCGTAGAGAGTTCTCATAAGCCAAGTATCCATTGTTCTCTATTGTTAACAAGTATTGTTACAATTAATAAATCAATGATGATACATTATTAATAACTAATTTTCATACTTTATTCAAGTTTCTTTAGTTTTTACCTAATGTAGTTGTTATGTTCCAGGATACCATTCAGGATCCTACATAACCCTTAGTTGTTATATCTTCTTACATTCCTCTTGTCTATGACCATTTCTCAAACTTTCCTTGTTTTTAGTAGCCTGCATAGTTTTGAGGAGTACTGGTCAGGTATTTTGTAGAATATCCCTCAATTGGCATTTGTCTAATTTTCTTCATGATTAGAATTAAGTTATGGATTTTTGGGAGAAAAACCACAGAGGTAAAGTGATATTTTCATCACATCATATCAAGGTACATACCACCAAAAAGACTTATCTCTGTTGATGTGAATGATTACTTGCCTGAGATAGTTTGAGTCAGGTTACTCCACCATAAAATTACTTTTTTCCTCTTTACATGCTGTACTCTTTGGAAGTAAGTCACCATACACAGCCCAAATTCTTAAGGAGTGGGCATTTATGCTTCACCTCCTTGAGGGTGAAGTATGTGCATAAATTATTTGGATTTTTTCTGCACAGAGGACTCATCTATTTTCTTCCATGTATTTATTTATTTTATTAGTATGGACTCAAATATTTATTTTATGTTTTGGGTTATAACCTAAAGTTATTTTGTTACTCTAATTGTTCAGACTTTGTTGAGATCACTTTTAGTTGACTCCTGTATCTCTTTGTCATAACTTCATTCTTTTCTTTTTAAAAAATTAACCTATGGTGGGAGGCTTCAGTGAACCCCCAGTGCAGCACAGCTGCTCTACAAGAACATGGCCAGACTACTTTTTTAAGCATGTCCTGGTCCCATTCCTCCTCACTAGGCGAGACTTCCCAACTGGGGTCTCCAGCTACTTCATACAGGTACCTTTGGTCTAGCAAAATGTCTGTACCTCCCTGGAACAAAGCTCCCAGAGGGGGCAGGCTGCCATCTTTGCTGTTTGATAGACTTCTCTGGTGATACCCCCAGGTTCTAGAAAATCTGAGGTGACTAGGACTAGAGTGGGCCATAGTGCAGCAGCCCTATGGAAAAGAGGCCAGACTGTTATGTGGGTGCTTGTTCCCACATTTATTCACTGGGTGAGTCCTCCAGCCTAGGCCTCCAGCCACCCACCTACCAGAGATATTGAGCCAGTACCAACTCAGTCAGTCCCTAGGCAGAGCCTTCAGGGGCAACTGAAAGCTTCTCTGCTACTGCCTCCGCAGTGGAACTGCCCTTGCCACCCTCAGACTAACAAAGGAGCAAAGACCGTAAGTGCCTTATTCACACTTCCAACAAGCTTTAGTCGAGCCAAGGAGTGGAGACCAGTTCATCGTCCATGGATTCCACACAGCTGCCATGGCTCATCACCAGAAAATGAACCTCTGGCTTTGACCCACAGCATAAACCCTCCACTGTGGGCTGACTGTACTGAGCGATTGCCAACCTGCATCTTCCTGGGGTAGAGCCCAGGAGTCAAGCAAACAACCCTTGGCCACAACTACTACTAAGATCTTTACCTCTGCTACCTCTAAGCTGTGAAGGAACATAAACACTGGGATCACCCCAGAACTGGATTGGACAGCCCAACAATGCCAAGTCATGTTCTACAACCAACACTCAAAAGGCAGTGGAGCCCACACTTTCAGAGCACTGAAAGGGAACATGGCTGCAACTGTGAGGAAACGCTGGGGAGTCACACAACCAAACAAGAGTCTACCAGTAACTGACCAAGAAGCCTAAGTGTCACCTGCTGTTGTTTGTATCTTTGCTGATTTCTTGAGCAGTGTTTTGTAATTCTCAGTGTAGAGATCTTTCACCTCCTTCGTTAGGTGTTTTCCTGGGTATTTTATTTTTTGGTGGGCAATTGTGAATGAGATTGCTGTTGAGTCTGTTGGCCAAGTCAGGTGCACACAAATATCTGTGTTGTTGCTTTTCTTCTAATCCTTGCAGGGGAGTCAGATGTCCATCTCAAACTGAGCATCATCTTCCCCAACTGCATGTTTCCTCTCATGATTGTTCAAGTTGTTCAAATTGTTTACTTCTACTTTGGAGTCTTTGATTAAGGTGCAAGGGTTAGTGACTCCTGGGATATTGGATAGATGGCAGGGTGGAGTCTGAGCCATGGGAGAATTGTGACAATCCAACAGAAACTTTTTACCATAAATGAATTGAGTTCCTCCTGGCATGGTGCAGATGAGTTATGAGGTAACTGTGCAGTGTTGCTGATGGTCATGGTGCTGGCAGGGGTGGCACAACTCTGGCTGAAGTTCTCTTGTACTTGAAGACAGTGAAGTGATTTTGTCTATTCCCAGAACAGCTCCATACCAAGTAACAGAGGAACTTTAGTCTCCAATTGGTGGGTTAGGCCTGATCACAGTATTTTTTCAGATAATGTCTAAGAATGATCTCTGAAGAGTATTTCAGTACCCAGTCTCAGTAGTCGTTTCTAAATCCAGTGGGCATTGTGATATTTGTTCTCAGATTGCAGTTTCGTATGTTTTGAGTTAGAAGTTGATTTTTAGAATGTTCCTAGAAAATAACTGCACTTTTTTTTCCTTTGTGGATATGCTTTGTTTGGCTGCTAGGATACAGAAGCATAGCCTTCAAAATAGTGTTCCTTTCCAGTTATCTTGCCTTTCCTATTGCACTCTGAATTTCTCTTTCTTTTCTTCCCTCCCTCTCTTCCTCCTTCACTATCTTCCTCTCTCTTTCCTTTTCATCCTTTCTCTCTGCCAGGCCATTTTTCAAATGTACATCAAAGATACCTCAAGTGTTGATATCTGAGAATATTTGTCAGTCCTCTTACCTGAGTAGTAGCCTTTTAAGATGAATTCAGACTTATTTTTAGGGAGGTTTTCAGTGCAATTTTGAACAGCAACTTTTTAATGAGTTGGCTGTTCTATGCCACTATCTTTTATCTCCCCCAGATTCCCAGGAGCTCTTTCCTTTGCCCTCTAGTTTTGGGTGTGCATGTTGGGAGTTTGTAGTGGGTAGTTTGTAAAACTGGTTAATTCTGCCTTGCTATGGATTCTTCATGAAAGCCTTATTCTTTTCCCTGACCCTTAGTTGCATTTATCTTCCTCTTCACTCAGCTCTCCTGGGACTATTTCCCTGTGTAAAAATTCCTGAAGAATGAATCCCTTCATAGAAAGACTAAAGCATCTATCTCCTCATACTTACATAGCCACTGGTAGAGGCTGGGAATTTCTGGTTGGATTTGCTGCCGTGAGCAGCTCTTATTCAGAAATCAGATCACAGGGTGTGAGTAACAGGCCAACTGGCCAAGAAAGAAACCTGTTTGTTTTCCTTTTCATTTATGAAAAGACCCTGTTTGTGAATACATTTTAGGAAAAAGAGAGGAAGGATGTCTGTAGAACTTTGTTCTGTTTTCTGCTACATAAATATAAATTGTTCAAAGAGTGAAAATCTTTTGTGATGGTTGATGTCTCTCAGGAATAAGCTGGATCGCCAATGTTTGGGGAATGCTTTGAGTCTCTAAAATTGATAATCAGAAAAGTATTTTTTGTTTGTTTCTTTAATGTATCCCCATTATGATTTTAATTAAGCTCCAAATCTCACTGTACATAAAGAACAAGGTCATGTCTTCTGCAGGAATATGGATGGAGCTGGGCTCTCATCCATAGCAAGCTAATGCAAGAATAAACAAGAAAACCAAATACTGCATATTCTTCTCACTTATAAGTGGGAGCTAAATGATCAGAACATATAAACACACAGAAGGAAACAACAGATACTGGAGTCTACTTGAGGGGTGAAGGTGGGAGGAGAGAAAGGAGCAGAAATATATCTGTTGGGTACTGAGCTTAATACCTGGGTGATGTAAAAATACATACAATAACCCCCATGACATGTTTTTATCTATGTAACAAACCACATGTATACCCCAAACCTCAAATAAAAATAAACATAAGAAATATGTTATGAAACCATCAATTTGACAAAGTCAGTAAGAACTCACAATCAAATGGCAATTAAATACCTGGTGAATGTGAAATATTTCCTTTGTTTTGACATAGTACAATATGTTCTGGGTTCATTTTTATATTCCCTGCCCTAGAGCTAGAATAAATTTTGTCCAAGGAAAC
Source organism: Callithrix jacchus (assembly GCF_049354715.1). Lineage (NCBI taxonomy): Eukaryota > Metazoa > Chordata > Mammalia > Primates > Cebidae > Callithrix > Callithrix jacchus. The sequence goes on from NC_133505.1 coordinate 104,171,487, forward strand.
TGTTCCTTTTATTGGAGAATAGCATTAGCAATCAAGATCTGGGTGCAAGGTATATTCATTATTCTTGGGATGTCTTTGCTTCTAGACCCTCTCAACTGACATAGAAATGAAATACATATGTGTATGCTAGTTTTGTATATATACAATTCTGTACACATCTCTGTTTCTATATTAAACTAGTCACAAGTTTGTAGAGATGTTTCACAACTCTAACCCAGTATTATTATTCAATTCTATTATGCATATATGACAATATTAGAACTGTTTGTTTTTCCAGGGGAAACAATATTATCAAAATATAGAACTTATGTACAATTCTTTTTTTCTTTAGTCTTACAAATATCCAGTCATTTCTGTTACTTAGATTATCATCTTTTCTTTACTTCCCACAGCAAGACTATTTCATACATATGTAATATAGTTTGATTCTGTTGTCACAGTAAGCATTCTATCCTGGGATCTCTGACTTCCTAGATGATTTTTTTAAACTTGTGTACATTAAGTTTTAATATTTGTGCCATAAAGTTCTGTGGATCTGACAACTATACAGTGTAATGTGTCCACCATTACTGTATCATATACAATAGTTTTACAACCCTAAACAATCCACTATTATTCACCTGTTCAATCCTTTCCTCTTCCCAAACTCTTAGCAACTGCTGACCTGTTTATCATCTTTATAATTCTGTGTTTTGCACAATATCATATAGATAGAATCATATGATAGGTAACCTTTTCAGACTGGTTTATTTCATTTTGCAATATGTATTTAATATTCTTCCATGCTTTTGTGTGGCTAGATAGCATGTCTCTTTCTATCATGGAATAGTATGTACCATATGGATGTAGCATAGTTTGTTTTTCCATTCACCTACTGTAGGACGTCTCAATTACTTTCAGCTTCTGGCAATTATGAATGAAGCTGCTATAAACATTTGTGTGCAGATTTTTTTCATGGACATAGGTTTTTTTTTAATCAGTTTGATAATACCCCGAAGTATGACTACTGGATCGTACTATAAAACTATTTTTAGCTTTGTAAGAATCTGCCAGCCTATCTTTCAAAATGGACTGACTAAAACATTTTACATTTCCATCATCAATGAATAAAAATTCTTGTTGCTTCCCACCCTCATCAGCAATTGGTGATATCAGTTTTTCGAAGTTTAACTATTTTAATAAGTATGTTGTGGTATTTCTCACAGCTGTTTTAATCTGCATTACCCTAGTGACAAAGGATATTGGACATCATTTCATATGCTATTTGCCATCTATATATCTTCTTTGTGTTCAGATATTTTGCCCAATATTAAAATGGGTTGATTTCTTACTGTTGAGTTATCTGAGTTCCTTGCATATTTTGGATGCAAGCCCTTTAGTCTATAAGTGAATTGCAAATATTTTTTTTCTAGTAGATGTCTTCTTTGAGTGTGTTTAATGTTTTCTGTAGCTGTAGGTGCCAGAGGCTTCAAATGCTATTAGTGTTCTTTGTTGTTTTCCACCTTGATTTTGGGCTTCCTTAACTACTCCTCTTCAGGAACAGTCTGTGTCCTGCAGTTTTTAAGCTATATCCTTTGTTAATATACTGGAACCTCATTGATATGAGGGTAAGGTGTCAAGGAGGGAGAGATGCATATAATCTATGATGGAATAAGATTTTATATATATAGTCTTTTGGTAGGCCTGTGTCTCTTGTCTGTGACTTCCCAAACATCCAGTGGTATAGCTTTTTTTTCATTTATATGTGAGACAGGGCTAGAAGGGAATAAATGGAATGTAAAGAATAACCTCCTACCAACTGGGATAAGATTTTTATAATATGTGCTCCCCTGGAGAATGGACCCTTGTTATGGAGAATTCTCTGGGCATGTTACACAAAGATTATTCTTTGTTCATCAGGCAGATTCATGAGAGATCAGTCAGGTCTTCACCATAGGACTTTCACCACAAGAAACTGCTAGGGTTCTTGGAAGTGTGTGCCCACCATCCAGAAGATTTTCATACTGAGCATCCATCATTTTGTCGAAATTATTATTGTTATTATTATTTTTTCAGATGGAGTATAGCTCTGTCTCCTAGGCTGGAGTACAGTAGTACCATCTTGGCTTACTGCAACCTCTGCCTCTTAGGTTCAAGTTATTCTAATGCCTCAGCCTCCTAAGTAGCTGTGACTATAGGCACGCACCAGCACACCTGGGTAATTTTTGTATTTTTAGTAGAGATAGGGTTTCATCATGTTGGCCAGGCTGGTCTCGAACTTCTGATCTCAAGTGATACGACTGCCTTGGCCTTACAAAGTGCTGGGATTACAGGTGTGAGCCACTGTTCCCAGACTTTGTTGAAATTATTATTTAAATATCTCTATCAGATTATGACTTTAGAGACTTTTGCTTCAAGTAAGCAGATCTCACCTGTTTTCCCTGCAATCTTAATTCACTGGTGGATCTAATGAAAGGGCCAGAGTTTCAACTTGTTCTGCTTTTTTGTTGTTCCAAGGACATGAGTGATGACTTCCAAGATCTTTACATGTTGAAGGTGAAAGTGACAGTTGTATATTACTTTTCAATTAGAAAAATATATATAATTTTTGTAAGTGTCAGATTTTTTTAGAATCATGGTATACTAAATTGCTGAAAGAAATTTTTGAACCCCAAAAAAATCTTAAGGCCAACAAAAAAGGACATTTGAGCTAGAAGGCTGCTAAGAAAGATTCATGGCCTGGAAAAGTGACATAAGTAAACTCTGACAGAAAGAAGAAATACTCAGTTCTTATAATATTTCTCTTTATTTCATTACAAAGAATGATACAAATAATTGAAAAAGCAGAACTAGCAAATTCTTAACTCAAATCTGAACTTAATATGAACAGATATAAAAAGATACCTATCTTCTTTAGAGGAGATCATCTATAGTCCCAAAAGGGCTATTAATAAGACTTCAGGGTTCATTAAAAAACTGGACTATTGAGATAGTTTCCAAAAATCATCCAAATAAGTAAAACACGGTCAATATATAAATTGGTAAATAATCAATGATTTTGATCTCTCCCTCAAAATAATTGGTTGTTGATTAATTAACAAATTATAAGTTAATCTGTGGAATCACCACAGATATGTCCAGAACAAGCCACGCTAAACAAACTTTACTTCCCTCTTCAGAAAATTAACAGTCTTGTAGAGAAGAAAAATACCATAAGCAGTATGATACTCTCGAATATGAGATAGAAAAATGATTTCTAGGTGGTAGTATAATTAAGTGGATTTATAATGGTTTGCACAAAAACACCCAAGTGGTAACGAATACAGTATCTATATCAGGTAATTAGGAGGTCTCTGATATAATGCTACTAAACTAGTTCCTAAAAACATAACCACCATTCTACCCAGCAATCCCATTACTGGGTATATACCCCAAGCAATATATAGTATTCCATCATAAAGACACATGCACTCATCATGTTCATTGCAGCACCATTCACAATAGCAAATACATTGAATTAACCTAAATACCCATTGATGACAGATTAAAGGAGGAAAATGAGGTGCATATACAACATGGAATACTATGCAGCCCTAAAAAACAAGATTATATATTTTGTGGAGCAAGGATGGAGCTAGAGCCCATTATGCTTAGCAAACTAACACAGGAAAAGAAAACCAATTACTGCATGATCTCACCTATAAGCGGGAGCTAGAAGATGAGGACACATGGACACATAGAGGGCCAACAGACACTGGGGCCTACCAGAGGATGGAGGGTGGGAGGAGAGGGAGGATCAAGAAGCATAATGAATGGGTACTAGGCTTAATATCTGGGTGATGAAATAATCTGTACAAGAAACCATTATGAAACAAGTTTACCCATGTAACAAACCTACACATGCATACCTGAACTTAAAATAAAAGTTAAAAATATATAAATATAAAAATAAATACTGTAAAACACTGGTAATACATCAGAACAAACTCTAAAAGAAAAAAAATAGTGTTGGAAGCTATCCTAATCAAGCTTTTCAAAACTGACAAGAAACATCAAGCCACAAGTTCATAAATTTTTCAGAAACTAAGCAGGAAAAAAACTACCATGTTAGAACTAGCTCCATGAGAGGAAAAGTATTGAAAACCGAAACCAAGAGAAAATCTTGAAAATAGCTAAGGTAAAAAAAAAAACAACAATATGACCCATTAATTTTAAGGAAACAACAATAAGCTTGACAACCAATTGTTCACACCAATAATGAAAACCAGAAGAAATTAAAATGGCAACTTGAAAACTGCAAGAGACTATATGCCAGCTTAGAAATATACTATACACACATACACATACACACACTCACACACACACACATACACACACACACACACACACACACACCCTTCAAAAATAAAGTAATTCAATATCAAGACATATCCTGAAAAAAAAAAAAAAACCAGAGAGACCATCTTCAGGAGACATCAACTAAAGGAAATACTAAAGAGAGCTGTTCAGGCCAAAGGAAAACACTGAAACTTCCAGAAACTACTGATGGGAATAAACGTTTCTTTGATGACATCTAACTTTGGAAAAATATTTGGTAGCATCAACTAAGTTGAACACATGCGTGCCAATTAACAAGCTATTCTACTCCTAGGTAAGCACTCAACCGAAAGGTATACATGGTTATGACAAAATACAAGAACATTCATATTAGCGTTATTCAAAATAGTCAATACCCGAACATAATCCAAATGTCCATTGTCAGGGAAATGGATAAATTGTAGGATATTGCTACAAGGTAATTCCATGCACCAATGTAACCAATGAATCTCCCCTCCATGTAACTATCATCATGGATCATCTCACGACAGGATATGGAGCAAAAGAAACCGGACACAAAGCAGACACTACACATTTTCAGTTACAAATGTTGAAAAGCATTAGAAAAAACAACTCTTTGTGATAAAACTCTGAGCCATGGTGAAGCAGAAACTATTGATGCCCTATTCCATATTATCTCAGTCCACCTGGTTATGGCAACAGCCTTTTTGTTCTTCCTTTCACTCTGTCTCTTTGTTTCTGGGCTCCCACTAGCAGCAGGGGAGCTTGTTCGGCCTCACTTAGGCCCAACCAAGAAGTGCAGATAAGTGAACTCCTTTGAAACTCAGCAAAGCAGAGAGAGGGATAAGTGGAAAAATGGAGTCTCTGTTTCCTTCAGTGGATAATTCTGGGGAGTATTCCACTTGAGTTTTCAGAGTGTTCATAGCAGGGTTGAGATCCAGTTGCCCACTGCACTAACCCAGTTAACACACATTTTGTTGATCTCTCTCTTTCTTGCCTCACCTTCCCTTGTGAACTATGGGATTGCCTCTCAAATAAACCAGCTGTGCCCAAACCCTCATCTTACAGTTCATTCTTGAGAAACATAATGTAAAATAACTGGCCACTTTTGTGGTTGGTGATAACTGGGATGGGAAAAGAGGAATATTTCTAGGGTACTACTAACATTCTTTGTCTTAATCTGTGTAGTGTTAAACTCATGTGTTCACTTAGTAAAAAATTTACTGTGCATTTATAAGTTGTTCATTTTTTCTTATATTTGGTATAGTTCACAAAATAGGTTTATACAAAACAGTAAGGTGTATTAAAATGTCTAATGACAAATATTTTGATGTGCTGCTTTGGTACTGGAGTATTAAAATAATCTAGTTTATAAAACAGCAAGGATTTTAAAAATTCCCAAAACTGTGATTTAAAAAAAAAAGTATGTGTGTGTGCATATTTTAAAATTAATTTATTTAAATTAATCCTATTAAATAATTTAAAATTAAATCAAGCATACATATATATGCAAACACACTACTATAGTTACCTATGGATAAGAAATTAACGAGCTATATGACTTAAATTTTATATCTACAGTATTCATTTCAGATTATATCAAATATTTAATACCAGTTATTCTTTGGGATTTGTTAGCATATCTTTTAAAACTTGCCTGCGGCAGTTACAAGAAGGAATGTAAAAAGTGGTTTTGATTATCGTTTTGGATTGTCAACCTTGACAGTTTGGGTGGGATTTATAGGCATGAAGAAAGAGCACACAGACACTCACACCAGTATACCTTTATTCTATTCCTGGAGAAGATTCTTTCCTAAAATAACCAAAGAGCTTATTATTTGTCAGAGGAATTAAAGAGTGGAGCTCTTTGGGACTAACCTGGTGCACAGGTTTCTGGAAACAAGAATTTACTAATGACCAGTTTGGATCCATAGGCACCTATGCAGAGATATTTTGTTTAATGTCTGCTCTTTAGCAGACCTAAAGCCCCTTTTATTTTATTTTATAGCCACACCACGAAAATGTGGCACTTTAAACTTCCATTTATTTATTCAGAAAAACAACAGTTTAAATTTAAAAATGGAAGTCAAAAATAATGGATTAGAATGTGGATTACTGGTAAGAAAAAAGAAAACTAAGTCACTAATTTATTACTTGGTTATAATCAGAGGGGGCACCTTCAATAAGCAGATAGTGTAGAGAAGCTACTCAGGGCTATTGTCCTCTCCAGAGAGGAACCTGAAAGAAACAGAACTATAAACTTTATACTATAAAAATATAGTGGTGTCCCTGAAAAACATGTTTGTTTTCTCATACCTAATGCCTTACCAAGGCTTTAATAATTAATTAAAATGAGAGTTCCAAAGGACTGACTGTTGAAATACCCATGTTGTTTTCATGGGAGTCAGTTTCTGACTAAGCTTTTCTCTGCTCTCATACTAAGCATGAATAAAATATATTCATAAGAGGATGATGATGCCAGAGTAACAGAACTGGAGAATGCTGCATTCAAGTTTTTTTTTAAACTCTTTCACAATTTGATTGGAAGCTGAATTTCAAGATTCTTTGTTACTAACACCCATGCATCATAATTGCTCAGGCATATTATCATCCATCCTTACATTGAGTCTGCATATAGCTTTACCCTGAAATCCACATGTCTTTGTGAGGCATACATTTTTTTTTCATTTAAGTCCTTTTATTACAGTGGTGCCAGCTACTGCTGCTATCGTTAAATGCCTGTCAGCATTTCCATTATAAACCTTATTTTCAGGGGATTTATAACCTAGCCATTTTAATTCACATTCGCCTGAAAGTTGCCATCGAAATTCTCAACATACAGTGGGTGCTGTTTTCTTTTATCACCAAATTTTATTTGAATCTGTTTATCTGCCTGAGATTTAGCAATATGTAAAACCATAACACTGACGTAGAAGAAAAATACAATGGGTGCTATTTTCTTTTATCACCAAATTTTACTTGAATCTGTTTATCTGCCTGAGATTTAGCAATATGTAAAACTATAACACTGATGTAGAAGAAAAATAGGGATGCTTTGGTACATGTTTTCTAAAGTAAAAGTATACACATGAAAAATTAGAAAGGAGTTGTTAAAATTGAACAATAAAATGTCTTTAATGGATAATTTACAAGCACTATTATGGACAGTACACAACTATTCCATACTCATAGTTTTGAAAAAATATATTTTTCTGTGAACACCAATTTATGTCATGAAAAAGTTATAGGCAATTCAGCATACCATTCTGTTTACCATGAGCTTCTGACACCATGAAATACAATATAAAGCCATATCCCTTTTGAAGTAAAATAAAAAGTCTTAATGTACAAATATGACATATAATTTTATAAACAATTTTAACTTTGATTCTTCATGAAGAAAACCATGCTTTAAATTTGTTTATAAAACTTAAAATGTTTTCATGTCATCTGACTTCTTTAATGATTTTATTGTTATGGTGAGGATATGCTGGGCATTTTTAAACACTGTAAAAGCAGTAATTTAGATATTTCATATGCACAGAATAAACTAAGATTATCTTGGCTCTTGGTGCTGAAGGCAAGAAAACTTAAGAAACAAGCATTCTAAGTTTGTGGAAATGTTATGTCAATGATTAAAAACCAGAGCAAAATGGTGCTCATGTTGAATACAGACAGCTAAAAGCCTAAAGAAAACTCATGCAAAACATACGAGTAGGCATAAAATATATTCGGACTTCCTTTGACTAATTAGAACAATATGTTAAATTCAAATAATTGAAAGGATAGTGGCATGTTTGATAATATATAGTGACAAAGACTTTATCAGAAACCCAGTGCACAGAGAATCCCCAATTTGTGATACTTGAACACATTCTCCATCTCCACCTTTGAAATCTAAGTTCTTAGCCTCCCTTTAGCAAGGATCCTGTTAGACCAGTTTAGCAAGAATTCCTCACTATCTGTGATGTCTCCTGTTAGAAATTTTTCATTCACTGACCCTGACTCTGTTCTCCAGCTATAAATTCCCAGCTGTCTTTGCTGTATTTGGAGTTGAGCCCAGATTTCTTTTTCCTACTGCAATAGTGCTATTGTAATAGCTCTGACTAAAGTCTTCCTTACTGTCTTAACAAGTGTCAGAATAATTTTTTCTTTAACAATAGTTGTCATCCAGCATTTGCCTGGCACTGACTATATGTTTTATACTATTTCATTTAAGGGTCATAAGAAGTTTCTGATGTGGAAATTATTATTATGTTCATTTTACATATGGGTTCAGTATGTTAAAGTACTTTGCCCAACGTCATACAGAATGAGATGGCAGAGCCAAAACTTAAATTCAGACCTGCCTATAATTCTTAAGCCTGTGAACTCTTGGCCAAAAGGTAAAAAATGGAATATAGGGAAGTAATATTCATTGTGCATATGCATAAGTGTACATTTATGTATACTAAAAGGAAAGTTAAATTACACTAAGTGGCTCTCTGCTTCTCTGTTTCTTTATATCTATAACACATTGACTAGAGATCTAAATAAAAGCATTTTTAAAGTCATTCTACAAGAGTCAGTAAACCAGCAATCTGGTGCCCTAAAATTCCATTCTTTATAGTACTTTACTTCATATACTGTGAAGCATTAAACTTTATTCTGCCAATAGCTGTTTACAATATTAGCCTTTTCAGCATCTGTAATTTGCTTCTTGAACTAGAGAATTTCCCTCCACCCCATGTATCTATAGATTGGGCCCCCATGTATCTATCAACTTTTAGTGATATTCTTAAAAATGATCCTGGGTTAAACCCAGCAAAGTTAGTTAGTACCACTATTTTTCAGATCTGAAATCAAATTTTGGTAACTCTATTTTGCCATTCTCAATATGAAAACTAAATTTGATTTCATTAGGGCTAAATCTCTCATTCTTCTGTGATTTTAGCCATACCCTTGAGTTCATAGATTTGAAGTTTGATCTTTCACAAAACCATATTTTTTTATTATATATATGCTTCTGATTTACTTTTTTAGACACCAGACATCTTTATCTTGGTTCTAGAATTAAATTTAGTGAATGCCTTGGTTCTGACCTTTGCTGAAAAGTTTAGCTATAAGAGTTTTCTGTTTACTTTACTTAAGCCAAAAATAATTTTTAACAATGTAAACTATGTTCTAGTAGAACCTTCTCTGTTCACATGAGCTCTCAGATTTTATTCATTAACATAACATAAACATATATTAGCAATTTATGTATGTTTTAAGAACATTGACTTACAGTAGAATACCATCAGAATTGGTTACCTTGCTTGTTTTTTACATGACCTCATGAAATTAATCCTAGAAACCCACCTCTATTACCCACAGTTTGTTTTCTGAAATATTCAAATAATACACAACCAATGTTTGTCTTATTAAAGACATACTGGCTGGGCACGGTGGCTCACACCTATCATCTCAGCACTTTGGAAGGCTAAGGCAGGTGGATCATTTGAGGTCAGGAGTTTGAAACCAGCCTGGGTAACATGGTGGAACCCTGTTTCTACTAAAAATATGAAAATTATCCAGATGTAGGGGCATGTGCCTATAATCCCAGCTACTCAGGAGGCTGAGGCACAAGTTTGCTTGAACCTGGTAGGCAGAGATTTCAGTGAGCCAAGATTGTGCCACTGCACTCTAGCCTGGGTGACAGAGTGAGACTCTATCTCAAAAATAAAACAAAAACAAAAACAAAAAGACATATTAATATCTACTAAGATTTATACATATAAGAATGAATATTAGTTTGGAAAAAAGTTTATTAATTTTTTTAAATTTACTCTTCCACCTTTTCCTCTCATCTTCCTTTCTGTTTTTCTCCTTCCTCCCTATTTTCCTCCTTATTAATCATGGTCAGTTGAGATATAACAAACTACTCAGAGCTTTTAGTTTTGTTTCACATCTCAATAAAAATATATGATTGTTACTATCTTAGGAAATAAATGAACTTACATTTCTTTTTTTTCACTGACAGAAGGTATTCTGTATAGTTTTATCATCTTTCTATCATTGTAATATCTTTTTCTTATGGAGGTGGGGAATCACATGAACCTCTACTTCTATAACATATATTTATTATAAACTCTGTTGTCACACCCCCATGGAATTCATTGCATGGTTTTATAGTTGTCTAAATAGCTGTCTCTCATTTTAGTTTTTATTCCTGTTACTAAAAATAATCTCTGATACCAAATAATACTAAATTCATTTATATTTATTAATTGGCAAACACTCGCCCCAAAATGAGGACACAAATACTTTCTAAAAAGCATATGAAACCCATCATCAGAGGGATGGCGAATTGAATGAACATACGTATATATAATTATGTCACATTAAAAGGGTGAAACATATCTCTGGTATGTTCTCAAAAGGTAAAGTACACTGCAGGAGTTTAATAGGATTTCATTTGGTTAAAAAGACTCACATACACAGGCAAACACATAGACACACATACACATGAGCACTTCTCACTGCATACCACAAATACATAGCTGCACACATGTATGTGTGTATGCATACTCTTAACTATTTGGTAGTTACTCATAAGAGTTGTTTCTTTTTTAAAAGATTAATTTCTATTTTTATCTAAATTATACATGTATATGATTCTAAGTGAAAATTTTATAAGGTTTATAATTACAAACAGTAGCCCTGCACCCCCCTGCCAACTTTACATTCCAATTTAGATGGTAATTACTTTTTTAAATGCAGTTGTTTCTTCCTATACCACACTTGTCTTTTTGTGTTTCTTATAATTCCAACATTTTTATAAATAAGTTGCTAAAACTTGATTCTTTTCTTGATTTTTCAGGTTAATATTATCTATAACTGTTTTACTGTTGACCTCTCTGACTAAACTCCATCCCTCCATCTTTTCATTATAATTACATCATGACTGTGGTTACATCAATATTCAGTGCTTCATTATGATAACTTTGAAAGCTGAGATCTAGCATAGGAGACCCTGAAATTCAGTGAAGAAGATTCTCTTATTTTCCTACCCTATGATTTGTTCTAATAAAATAGGAAATCTGACATTCTCTTATCTTCCTTCCTAGCCAACCCTCCATCTTGGAGAGTCAGTATTTTCCAGAATTCACTGTCTTGGGTGGGCCCTTGGTTACCTCTTCAGCTTAGATGTGAAATGCAGGATAGAGGAGGCCCTAAAGCACAAAGTGCTCCAGAATACCAAGTTTCTCTATTTCTTCCTTCCTCTTCTGTTTTCCCGTCTTCTCTCTTCTTTCTACTCCTCCTCTTTTTTCCTTTATCTTCTCCTAACCCTCTTCTTTCTCCTCCTCTTCTTCTCTTTCCTGATGTAAGTGAAGCTACAAAGGATTCAGTGCGATTTCCATTAGCTAGATGTTGGGAGGAAGCTACCTAATAAAGGTTTGTTCATGCAAAGTTTGATTAAAATTTTCTCAACATTAGAAGATACATTCGCATTTTTTGAAAAGGATTTATATTAACTGTAGAAGATATTTCACTGGTTAAATTTGTGTTGGCATATTGGACCTAGCTATGAAATCTAGGTGGGGAAGTGTGAAGGTACATTAGGACAGATAAATATATTAGACAGGATTATTTTGGTTACAAGTGAAGAAACTCAAGCTAGCATAATGAAATTATAAAAACTTAGCAGTTCATGCAAATCTAGTTGGATTTAATCACTTAACAACATAATGGAAAGTATATCTATCTCAGAGGAAACTGAAACCACAATAAAATATCATCTCATGCCCATTAAGATGACTCTGAATCGTTCTACTATAAGGACACATGCACACGAATGTTCATTGCAGCACTGTTTACAATAGCAAAGACCTGGAATCAACCCAAATGCCCATTGATGATAGACTGGATTGGGAAAATGTGGCACATATACACCATGGAATATTATGCAGCAATCAGAAATGATGAGTTCTTGTCATTTGTAGGGACATGGATGAATCTGGAGAACATCATTCTCAGCAAACTGACACAAGAACAGAAAATGAACACCGCATATTCTCACTCATAGGTGGGTGATGAAAAATGAGAACACATGGACACAGAGAGGGGAGTACTAAACACTGGGGTCTATTGGGGGGAAAAGGGGAGGGCCAGTGGGAGGGGGAGGTGGGGAGGGATAGCCTGGGGAGAAATGCCAAACGGGGGTGAAGGGGAGAAAGCAAACAAAACACTGCCATGTGTGTACCTATGCAACTGTATTGCATGCTCTGCACATGTACCACAAAACCTAAAATGCAATAAAAAATAAATAAATAAATAATTCCCCCCCCCAAAAAAAGATGACTTCTATAAAAAACAAACAAAAAACAAAAAATTACAAGCATTGGCAGGGCTGTAGAAAAATTAGAACGCTTGTACACTGTTAGTGGGAATGTAAAATGGTGCAGCCACCATGGAAAGCCGTATAATCATTCCTCAAAACATTGAAATTAGAACTACCGTATGATCCAGCAACCTCAGTATAGGTCCAAAATAATAAAAATCAAAGTCTCAGAGAGATATTTTGCACACTTATTTTCATAAAAGTTTTATTTATAATAAACTAGTGGTTTAAATAACCCAAATGTCCATTGGCAGATGAATGAATAAACAAAATGTGATATACAAATATATAATGGAATATTAATAAGCCTTAAAGGCAATTCTGACATATGTCATAACATGCATGAATCACAAGGACTTTATGCTAAGCTAAATAAGCTAATTGTAAAAAAAGGGAAAATACTATATGATCCCACTTACATGAAGTATCTAAAGTAGTCAAATTTATAGGAATAGAAAGTAGTGGTAATTACCAGGGACTAGGGAGAGAAAGAAAAGGGGAGTCATTTAATGAGTATAGAATTTTAGTACCCAAGATGAAAAAATTCTGGAGCTCTGTGAATATATGAATATACTTAATGCTACTGAACATTCTATTTGAAAATGATTAAGGTGGTAAATTCCATGTAATATGTTTTTTTTAAACCACAATTAAAATAATTTAAAAACTTCAAAGTAGTTTGTATATCTATTACAGACTTCAGTCTCAGAGAGGTCTTTTCCATACTGAATGGAACTGGAGGGGTATTGGCCATCTAAGGAATATGTTCTTTAAAGGTTATTATTCTATAAGAAAGGGGTACATCCTTCCTGATAGCTTATGGAAAAACTCAAAGAGAGAAATTAATTGGAGAGCCCTGAGAAATGTGGACTGGGTATAGGCTGGGGTTGGGTGCAGATACAATCTAAGAATGAGGTATAATTTCCAGAACCATGTGTAGCAGCATTATGGAATGGGGAGTGTGCTTTTACCAAGGGCGTAAATCTACCCCTGAAGCCTGTTTTAGAGTAAAAATTCTAGTCTGACAAGGATTGTAACCAAAGTCTTGGGTTTAGTTGTGATTGCTTTTGTTTTGATAGGCTTTTCCTTAATTCTTTCTTCCCCAAATGGCAAATTTGCTGATGTTTTTTAGTTCTACCCTCTAATTTCAAGACAATGTAAGCATTTATTTAATTAAGTATTCCAAGACTTATTACTGTCAGACCCTGTGCTGAGAACTAATAATCAGGGATTTGGTGTTAAAAGTCATAGCCCTGAGATGTGCATTTTATTGCAGTTTAAAAACAAGTAAATTAATAGCTATCACACAATATCATTATGTGCTTTGATAGAAATGTGAAGAGAGTTATGAGAGCACATAGGAGGTATGCCTCCACCAGCGGGGGAGTAAGGAACTTGAGGAAAATTGGAGAAGATAACTGGGCGAGTGCTATTTGAACTGAATCTTGAGGTAGAAATAAGACTCATGTAAGAAGTTCCAAAGCAGGTAAGTTAAGGAAGTTTGAAATGAAAAGGCATTTCTGGTAGTGTGTGCAAGACAATGACAGTAGAAAGAGCAAAGTATATTCAAATATCTTCAAATCATTTGATATTCATGACAAATAGAAAGAATGAGGAATCAGAGCCAGGAGACAGAACCCAGACCCAAACCTTACTTTAGAAAAAGCAGCATAGAGTTCATTCTGAAAGTTATGAAGATCACTGAATCACTGAAGGCAAGAAACATAAGAAACCCCAAAGTATAAATTGTCAGTTTAGGATTTTAGTAGAGTAACATGATCAGTTTTCCATTGTAGAAAAATTAATCCGTGGTTTCATGAAAGGGGATCTAATACTTTCTAATTATAAAGATTTCTCTTTCTCCATTTTTTTCAGGCCTTTTATCCAGAAATTCCAAAATAACTGATAGGTTTATCCTGGTATGTCAGTTCAATTAAGAAGCGTAAGGAAATAAGCTAACCACCTTCCCACCTCACACCAAAGAATTCACATCCTCAAGAATCCTCCAGAAGATAAATTGCTTTCTCCTAACTACACTGAATCTCCTTGACTGCTACATAATTAATGTAAAGAGCAATGTAAGCCCAGGTCCAGAGTCAGATTTTCATACTTCATTATACCTAAACTGGTTTCTGGAATATACAAATAAGACCATATCACCTAACCTGAAATATGGAGTTTTAAAAACTGCGTGTATTTATAATTTGGTATTCTTCACCATATTTCTGCCTCTGTTAAGTTTTTTCTTTATGTTATACTCTTTGATGTTTTAAATTTACTTGAGGATATGCTTCATAAAGTACAGTTTTGAGAATTTATTATTCGAACTCCTTTATTTTTCCAGTGACAACAGCATTCCCTCGTCACTCCCCTGTGAACATGCACATTAATATATACTTAAAATTGTAGAATGGAAACCAGGTGGAAATTGTTCAGTAATATTAAATGTTGATAACTTAATAAGTTATATTGAGAGACAGTGGCCTACTCAAACTAAAAGAGTTATTCCATTGATCCATAGAGAGGTCAGGCTATTCATGAACCAAAATTCTGGTGAAAAGGTTAAATTGATGTTTTATATTTGATGTTTCAAAAGACTTTGCTTATTTAAGATGTAGTGGGATTTATATATGAGTTGATAATGCATTGGTTTTCAAACCTTAAATAGGTTACTTATTGAGCATGGTAGCTATAATGTGCCTTTCATCAATACACTGTATAACAAATCTGCAGTATTTACCATTTACTTTAAAATCAGCAAAGCAAGCAAAATACACTTACAATAGTTGATGTAGTCAGCATTGGCCTTCCAAACTGGTAAGAGATCAAATATGTCACTGTACTAGGGATTAAATAAAATGAACATAAACTCAGGCTCTACATTAAGTATCCATTGCAAAGTTTCTGAAGTAACCTTGTCAATAGCATTTTATCTGTGATAATTACAAAAAGCCATATATTTATCCACAATTAGAACAGCAATTAAGCAGGTAAGAAATTGAGTTTGAACTTGAAATTTTAATGTGGTATATTCTATTGAAAATTCAGCCCTGTCTCTACTGAAAATACAAAAGTTAGTTGGGCTTGGTGGCACATGCCTGTAATCCCAGCTCCTCAGGAGGCTGAGGCAGAAGAATCACTTGAACCCAGGAGGCAGAGGTTGGAGTGAGCTGAGATGGAGCCACTGCACTCCAGCCTGGGTGACCAAGTGAGACTCCATCTCAAAAGAAAAAAAAAGGAAAATTCAGTTCTTAATATATATACTTAAAAATGAAGCAATAATATGAAGTAAGTTGTGGTTTTAAAAATCTACTGCCTTGACAGTTTTGGTTATTTTACGAAATGTAGTTTTATTCTAAGGTAAAAAGTTTGGAGAGATTGCTTGAAAGCCTTGTATTTACTATGAAACAATGTAAAATTAACTGCCTAGTTTACTCTGCATCAATGAGGACATCAGCTTTTCTATTTTCAGAAGACAAAACATTTTTAAAAATAGGTAGGCTTTTAATTTACTTAGTTTTTGAGGAGTTTGCATTTAAAATAAAATAAATACATTCTGTGAAAAACTGTATCTCTATTTCAAGTTAATCTCTTCTATTTAAATCGATTATTTAATTAAGAGCTATAAATTAGAAGTACTCTACAACATTTCTACTTAATATTCATAACCAGTTACATCAGCATTCAGTAAGAGATGATTGCTATTAAAGGGTTAACAAAGATACATTGATGAATACTGGCTTCATGATTTTTATCACTACTACATTGCAACTATAAGGAGGAAAAAATAGGTCAAATAACTATGTTTTCTCTTCTTAGTTACTTATTTTACTTTAATTCACAGTGAATTTCACATACTGTGAAATGTCAAAAGCAACCTTGGATTGTTTCATGCAGTAATGATATAGTTAAGAAGCTCTTTTAAATAAATGTGTCAAGTTTCATTCATCTTAGATCCAGATGATATGAGAAAACTTCACATTCTCAAGGGGAATGATGGGTGGAAGAAAAATTACTTATTCCAGTTGCACTGATGGTAAACACAGATGAGGGTCAGAATCTTGGATTTTGACTAAAATAGATTCCTATAACAAAAATGGTGGTCATTATAAAAATACTGGTAAACATATTAAAAATAAAAATTATCTTAATAATCATCAATTGTTTCTGTCCTAACCATAAGTTATTACAATATGTGTATATAATATCAGTAATGTTAATGAAATTTTACCAGATTAAATTTCAAGCAAGAAGTTTGCAATTTAAAAATTGCCACATAAAACAGTATTTTTTAAAAAGACATCAAATTTCTGTATACAAAATGAGTTTAGAATTATAGTAAGACATAGTGATGAAAAGTGAACCCCCAAAATCTTAACTTATTCTCTACCTCCCATAAAAAAGGCTCCATATGTTTTTCTTCTTGAAAATTTGATCTTTATGAGATTATGGGTAATGCACTCAGCTAGAAAGAGCACCTTCTCCCAGAGATTTAAAGGACTTTTTTTCTACATGGAGCCATGAAAGATAGCGTCTGGTAGAACTGTAGTGTCCTGTTATTAGGGAACTACTGATTCATTAGGAATTCTAATGCTATAATACATTTGTCTCATGTTTCATTGACCAAACCTATTGTCTTCCTGTCTGCTGCTTCAGGGCCAGTTTAGGCAACAGATGAGACAGCAATGTGGTCATATGCCAGTAAGGTAGTTTTTAAATTAGAAAAGTGAAGAGACGTGCTCTGAATTCATTGCCTTATTTTTTTCACATAGAAGGAGCAGTGGAGGTAACCTAGAAAAATAAAGGCTGATTTATACATTAACATCTCATTCAAAACATTCACCCCAGACCAATTAGGAGCCTTTCTCCTACCTCCAGGGCCACCTTTGCTCATATCAGTGTGAAACTCTCAAAGGAGATCTGTATCCATTGTCTATCCATCAATCCCTTTCTATCTCAGGGAGTGAGCCAATATAAGTAGAAAGTGTTGCCCGAAATATCCTCAAGGATACAAATCATTTAGCAAAGATAATAAGCAATTTATCCACTAAGGATAATAGCATGGCCAAGGAATCAGACATAAAAGAGATAATTCTATCAGCTTAAAAATAGTAAAATTAATTTTTCTTTTTCTCATAAGGCACATAGAAATGCCAGCTACTTGAAATTTGACAAAGCCATGACCAGTAGTATTACTAAATTACTGCTGATTTTGATGCTTTCAAAAATTTATACATCGAACTCTTAATACTTTAAATAGCACAATTTTTAAAAATTACCATTTATGAAAGATTTCATAGAGTAAACTTAGCCATTTGGTAAGCTCATACCAGCTAATGAGGGTAAATTATTAAATTTTCAGAAATTTTGGTTATTTAAAATAACCATTATTAAAAATTAAATTATATAAGCCTGTAATTAGGAGACTATATTAAAATCAAAGGCAATAAATATAACTTATCACTTCCAAATTATTTTACTATGCTCTTTAGCTTATTTACAACCATAGTATTGGGGATGGTAGGAACACTATGTAATGGTATGCTACTGTGAATCTCTTCTCAAGTGCTCATTCGATGACTCTACCTTAGTGGCTGGAAAATGGCCATGCTAGAACTATGTGCATGACAGAAATCAGCAAAGACTATGAATGAGGCTTTTTTTTTTTCTTCTGGACAGCCAGATATTAAACATTTACCAGCACACCACTGGCTATAAATTCTATGGTGAAGCAACCAACTGATAAGAACTCTCTGTGTAGGGAGAAGGGTAAGATCAAAGGATTACTAACAACAACAGAGGAAGGTCTGGGCAGCTATGGTAGTCTCTCAAACTTGAGAAAATAGTGTGTATGCATGTATGTGTGTATAATTTTGTAAACTGAGCTGCAACATACATTTTATCCACTATTACTAAAATGAAGGCTGGAAATAAAAGACAAAAATTCCATGTAATTTCTCTAAATATTCCTAAATATTTTAACAAATATGAGATTATTATAATTTTGATTTTTTGAATTTGTAAATATATTATTCTGTTGGAAATACTGGATGTGCTATAAACCTATTTAAGACCTGTTTATGGTTATATTGGTACAGGTTATTTTTTTCCCCAGGTCAGCAGGGTTTGGTCTTTTATGTACACTGAGTTATGTAACAGATTCAAATATGTAGCAAGATCAGAAATACGAGACTGTGGAAAGGTTTATGATTTTAAAAATAAGAGGTTTCTTTAGTTCACAATGAGCTATGTACTTAACATATTCAATGATACTATTTAATGCAATTTGCCATGTGACTGTAATCCATTATATACTGCTTATACTATTCCTTTATTGGAATGCTACTGGCTTAATAAGTTTCAGTTTAAATTAACTTGGAGTATATATATATGTACATACACACACACACATATATATATATATATATATATAATTTAAAGACGAATTTAAATACTTGGAGAAAAAAATCTATATTTTTTCTTTATCAATGGGTATTACAGAAAAATTAATTTGTTTCATGTGATAAGGTACATTTTTCTAAGGAAGAAATATGGTTTTAATGGAGTAAATTTGTTGTTGATGTGAAGTTATTCAGGCATAGTGTAGATAACAGAAATATTTATAATAACATTCATAATGTTCTTCAAAACAATAAAAGACTTATTGAATTTTAAAAATACATATTTATTGCTAAAAGTTAAAACCTGACCATTTTTATCTTCTTGTGGGTACTAGAAACATTAACATTCTCTAAGACAGAATTATACATTTAACATAAGAATAGTATCCTGAAAGATAACTATTGTGTTAGAATATTTTGATCTTTTGTTTTTATAATTTGATAGTAGGATACATATATTTCATTACTTATTAAGTGTATCTATTCTTAAGTTTTTTACAATTCTGAAGTAGTTCTGCTTTTATATTAGGGAAAAACCTGGTCAATAGACCTCTGGCAGAAAAAATGTCGTCTCTAAGAGAACATATATAAAATGCCATCCCTTTTTGCAAAAAGATACCATTCCATATATTTAATGTGTTTATACTCATCTACTAGAATAAAATGGAATTTTCATTTCTAAAAAAAATGAATAAATCTTTTCTATGACCAAATATCCTCCTTACTGAATGTGAACCTTTAGCTTGAAACTTTAAAAAAATCTAATTACATGCAAGAAGTTGAGTTTCATGCCTAAAATGATGCTCACGCTACCAGAGCATTTTTAACTTAAACCAATGTTCCTGTGCTGTAGAGAAAGTACTATAAATTTTTAATTATAAGTATGAATCCATGTAACCTGTTTGTACAGAGAAGAGCTAATGGTTCTTTTGTTACTGTTTTTATTAGCAAGAAGAAATGGAATAAATCATGTGATTGCTTCATAGGTTATTTGCATTTTTGACTTGTAAAAATAACAGTCATATGCCATTTTGTTTTTATGAACTAACTTCATATATATAGAGTTTAGTACAAATTGCTGAGAACAAAATAATTACTTCATAGTACACCATGTTAAATCACTGCATCCTGTAGAAACAGTATACAATCTTGCTTAGTAGTGAATTCCTTCAGGATCATTACTTAAATCACTTATAAAACCTTTTATATAGAGAGCAGATTTTTGATGTTAAGCCACAATCTAGTACTTATAGGATGGTACTGTGTAAATTAGCCAAAAGGGATCCCTTTCTTATGACAAATAAAAGGAAAGAATGGAGAAAATAAAGAAAAGAAACCACAATTAAAATGGAATGAATAAAAACATCTTAACAGAGCTTTTAGTATAAAAATGCTTTTTCTTTTCAACTTACATTAATGTTACATTTCTATTCATCATGCATATTGTTTTCACATTAATATATGTTAGGACCACTAATGCATGATGACACACACTGTAGTTTGCTCTGGCTTTAAACACATCTCAGCAATTTTCTGAGAAACAGAGAAGTAAGCACACCACTCTGGGAAAAAATAAAGATGAAGGAATATTAGTTGCAGATTAAAAGGCTGATAGTAGACCATCGTTACTGAATATTTTAGATGGTACTAGTTGCTAATATTTAGAACAAGTATCATATGACATATATTAAATCTCAGTAGGCATGTAAAAAGGCAATACAACTTTTGTTTGAAAATGTCTTTAAATGATCTGGTTTTTTTTTCCAGTTTAACATTAGGAAATTTTTATGCATTCTTGTATTTTTCTATAAAGGATCCTGTGAAAATCATCAAAATGCCATTATACTTTAGCTAGCCTTCTTATTCAGTCATACTTATGTCCCTTGTTGGTATAAATATTTTTCCTTATTAATTACTTGGAATTCAGGTTCACATTATCGTGTTACCATTGGATAGGTGAAGCACAAGAACAGAATTCTATTTCTAAATGCATCTACTATAATTTGAAATTATTACCAAGAAAGTAAAGAAAAAGCACATGACAGTCTTATACAGAAATATTAATGTTGTGAAATATATTTACTTTGTTACCTAAGATGTGACAGTGGTCCCTTAATCTATAAGAATAATCTCCTCTGCTGTAGCAGCAAATAAAAAGAAGGATGCATATTATGGATTTTTTGAGTATCAGGATATCACTCTGCTATAATATATCATGCTTCATTGTGACACATTCCCCCATTTGTCACTTTCTGTCATGTTACTGTATCTCAAAAGACACAACATTGCCCAACCATTTTTTAGTGCAGCAAATGGATGCCAAATATTTGACATTGACAACAGAACTATTTTTAAAAACCATATAGTTTTAGCCAAAAGCTGTTTAAATAAATATTTCAAGTCATGAATACCAGAGAAAGTGGTTATTTAAATGTATATTTGTAAAGCTTGAATATCTGGTAAATACAAACATTTATTTTACCTGTAAGCACTTTATTCTTAAATTATGAAAACTCCTTTCCTTCCTATTTGATGGTACTCTTAGAAAATGATTAAATTTCTATTTTCATTTCCTGCAAAAGAAGCAGGTTTAATTTTTATCAGTATGAAAATACTGAAATAGTTCAACTGCTTTCCTTAGCTTTTACATTTAAGCATTTCAAGGTAATGTTCTAAAGTTGTCCTTTGAAGAAATACATAAACATATGAACGTGTATTAGGACTCCATGTTAGATTTCAGGCAATAGAAGCCACAAGAAATACAAAGCCATCAGCCATCTTGCTGACACCGCTACTGAGGGCTGTTTCTATCAGAACCAGTAAGCACCTGACAACATTCCAGACACATCTAGATAGAATAAAATAGAAATGCTAAACTAAAAAGAAATGAATTGCCATTCACCTACTTTCTCATATAACCCTGTCCCATGAATCTTTTTGTACAGATGAAGAGGATCCCTTAGCATCAATGGCTATCTCAAACTAATTTGAAAAAATATTTTGAACCTTAAGCACATAATTCAGTATGTTGGTAATTTTTGCAACTATTTGAGTCAGGACCAAGGAGACCTCCCAGATTTTGTTCTCCCCGATAAGCCCTGCACTAACAGTGGTGAGAGCTCACATTAAGCCCTATGTTAAGGGTTTTACATAGATTATTTTACTATTTAAACCTCACAGAATTATTGTGAGGTAGTCACCACTATTTTTTTTAATGAGTACTTAGGCTCAGAGAGTTATCAGGGGCTGATTGTATAGCTTCTGCTTTAGAGCTCGCTCATCCCTGAGAAACATCACAGTATAATTTGCAATTTGTATTGTTTTGATAAATAACATGATATTTATGCTAAATATGTTAACATATCATGTTTACATTATGTTATTATAACAAATAATTATGTTAAATAACATAGTGTTAACTTTTCGATGCTATTGCCTATAAATTTGGAATCGAATATTTTTTCATTTTTACTTAGGTGGCTAATACATATTGTATGTAACATATTTTGATGAGTTTGTCAGAAAGAAAACTTTGTTTCAACTATGACCCTTTAATATTTGTAATGTTCAGCTCTGTGAAAAGTCATTCCCCTGTTTGAGAACTTCGTCCACTCCCCATCCCATATAAAGTAGTGTTTGAACCAACTTTAGGTAGGCAGGATCTGGCCTAACCTTCCCTCCCAGCTGAATCTCCCACTCCTCATTTCTATTAATCAAATCCTAGGCTTTCTGCCCTTCAGTTATACAAGCTTGAAATATTTTTGTCTCTCTGTCTTTGTTTGGGTGGTTTCTCTCAGCTGGGAAAGTCTGCTCTGCCATCTTCAGCTGTAGAAAATCAACATCTTCCTCAAGCTCAAACTTTGCCTACTTCCAAAAACTTTTTCTACTTCTACCACCAGAATTTATCTTTTCCTCCCCTACTCTCCAATAATAATGGAAATGTTACTGCCATCCCAAGACCTGTGTTCTAGGCTTATTACTTAAATGCATTATTGCTATAATATAAGCATATAACCTTCTATTGAACATCTGTGTCCATAGACTTTTGGCTTCAACTAAATTATAAATCATCCATTGTCTATTGATTATTTCTATGTCTGTCATTTGTTAGATTATAAACTTCTTAAGGTCTTCCATCTAATTCATCTTTTTATTCCTCCAGGAAACCTAGCATAATTCCTCACATTGAATTTAATGGAAGCAGATATTTAAAGCCAACATAAAATGTTTTGAAATATGTCTTTGGTTTTAATAATATCTCATTAAGTCTTAAGGTAACCACATGTTAACAGTTACAAAACTCAGATAAATTATTTCCCTCTCATTTTTCAACTTTCTGAACCATATGTGGATCTTCTATTTATATTTTCTTTGTATAATGCTCATTTAACTTTAAAACACACTGAAAACCCTCTGTATCCCAACACACTTCTCTCCTTCTCTGAGAAACACTTACTCCATTGATTTGAATCAGGACTAGATGTTTTACTCCAAGAGTTATAATCAGCTACGAGACTCATTTAACTTTTGTAAGTGCAATTTTTTGAGGTTGATACGTGTTTTTTGTTTGATTTGTGCATCCTCTTTTCAATTTATTCACTTTTACATTTTTAAATTTTTATTTACAAAAGAACACATAAATGAATTCTAATTAGTAATGTCCTTGATTCTTCTCCCTCAAACATTCTTTACATTGCCACTCACTTCAATTTCATATTATTATTCAGTCCTTTTTTTTACTGCTATAAATCTATTTATATGTTATCATAAAGATAAAATTTTGATTTTTGAGTTTAATTTTATATAAGTTAAAATACATTGTGTATGTATTTTGGAATGTGCTGTGTTGTTCTAACTTAAAAGACACATGAGCAAACATACTCTCTTCAAACTTCTACCTATTGCATAATTTTCCAGGCTAATGCTGTATCATGTGTCATTTAAGAATTCATTGCCAACAGATGAATGTTTATATGTATTTTAGCTATAAAAATGGAACAATATTCTTGTACATGACTTTATGTGCACATGTGCAAGAATTTCTCTAGAATAGATATCTAGACCCAGAATTTTGGGATAAATAAGTATAATTTAAATTTTAATAGATATTACCAAATTAGCCCCTGAAAGACCTGCATATATTTTTATTTCCACTGAGAATATATAAGATGATGCATTTTCTGTACATCCTTCTCATCACTGGATATTATCAATGTTTTTAGGTATCGATATTCTATTATGCCGCTATTGAATTTTGGGATATTCATTTACACTTTCCTGAGTACTAGTGAGGGTGAAGATAATTTTATATGTTTGTCATCATTTTTATTCATTTTTTTCAAATTGTTTACATTATTTCCCATATTTCCATAATGTTTTAATTGTAGGAGGTATTAACATATTTTAGATATTTATTTTTTGTTATATACCTTAAAGTATTTCTTAGATGCTTGTCTTTTAATTATATGTGCATTGCCATTGGTATGTTAGATAACTGGCCGTATTGATGTATTTATGCCATCTTGATTCTGTATTTTGCCTTCAAAAGCTTTCCCTTTCCCAATAATGTTAGCTTATTCCAATATATGTTGTTCTAATACTACTGTACTTTTATCATCTTACATGTAGTTCTTTATATCAAAATTTTTGTGGATATGGATAAAGTATACAACTTCACTTTTTTCAAATGTCTCTTTATCTTTTAAAAATTAAGTCAAGTGGACTAATTAGATCTATTAAAGCTATAAAAACAAAGTCATTAAACACAATCACAACATGCTTTTGCAAGCAAACTGCAACTCTTGGGCCAATAAAATATAACTGTCCCCTGTTTATAGCTTGCCATTTTTATAATAGTTATTCAAATAGCTTGAACTCCAAATCTTTCTTCTCCAGGGTAGATCTGTTTTCCTTGAGTGAATCTATGGGAAGTCATCTAAAGAAATGTGGACAAATATCATACCAAGTCCTAAAGGAGCCAGGGTCCCCGTCATCCTCAAGCATCTGGCATATTCAGAAACAGGAGTCTATCCTAGGAATATCACCTTCTGCAGAACAGAATTTATAGGGGCTCCTCAGGTTGAGGAGATTACAGTAGGTGCTGGTATGGGGCAGAAACAGCATAGATGATAAGCTTTTATACCTAGAATAAAGAGAGGGGGATATAAGGTATCAAAGAGGTCCAAGAAGTAAGTAGGACAGAGATGTGCTTTCATCCAGACAAATACGTACAACACTTAAGTGAAGATTTCATGACAGCCCTTCTCTACCTGTAATTCTGCCTTTGGCACTGTTCCTGACCACCACTTCTTGTTGGAGGTACACATTTTCTAGGTATATTGGAAATACAAATAGTGGCTTCTGACATTACTTCAAGAAGTTATTTCTAGACGTTGCGATTTCTATAAGAGGATGAAAAAGAAAATCTAGACTGGAAACTTCTATACCTTTTTGTCTTGGGAATCAAAATGTATAACCAGGGGATTGAAAAGGTAATTAATATAATGCTTACTATATGCTAGTTGTTTTCTTCTTTTTAAAAAATTTTGACAATTGGTTTTTTTCATGTAGGTGCTATTATTCTTATTTTGAGATGAAAAAACAGGTTCAGAATGGCCACAGAGTGATAGAGTCAGGATTCCAGCTTCCAGCCTGGTTTTGATTACTCTGCCCTACCAACTGTGGAAGGGAACTAGACACAAAGCAACCTCCATTCTCTACCAGCTCCACCAGGATTTCCCTTTATAACAGCCTTTATCCAAACGACAGCCATCCAAATCACCCATTTTGCTGGTTTCACATATTATACTTTAAAAAGATGTTCCTCAGTAAAGAAATGTTTGTACCCCTCAATTCATGTTTTATGTTGGATGTTACATTGATTTGCAAACCAGATATATTCAGCCTTCCTTAACAAAACCAATTCATCTTAAGAAGATAAGTTTGTTTCATTTCAAATACTAGTGTCAAAATTACTTAGCAAATGGGGAAATGAGGGCAAAATTAACTCCTTTATGCCTGAGGTTGCAATTATTTGAATTTTTGTAATCAGACATTGGTGATGCCTTAAGCAGTAGGATATAAACTCTCACATGCTTAGGGTTCCAATAATGGAACACTAGGCATAAATTGCTAAAATTATTTTCCCAGCACCACCAAGATTAGAATTCACCTCCCAGTTAAAAAAAAAAAATCAGAAATCATTCACCTGCAGAGGCACCACATAAACATAGTAATTTGCCTTCCATGGATTTGAAATAGTAAAACAAAATCTCTCAGGTCTTGAAAAGCCCTATGTAATGTATTTTATAGAAGCAAAATGTCACTGCCCATTAGCTCAAGCAATAAAACTCCCTCTCATAGAAACTGGCTGTATTTTTAAGTATGATTCATTATCATAAAGTATTGAGAGTCACTTTGTTCAGTTTGTTCAGGCAGAGAACAGGTTAGTTTTGTTTTTCTTTTTTTTAGTACTCACTCATCAAACTATCATAGAATCATTTATATTCAGAGGGCTTATTGTTCTAAGTATTCATATTCTGCAAATAAAACCCAATGGAAGTACATTTGGAAACAGACTTAAGGAATACCTGGCTTAATTTTTAAAGGAAAGAAAAGCATCATAATTATTTCTATTCTTTTTATTCATACGTGTATCTTGTTTGGACTTCAGGTGCAAAGGGTAGAATTAATCACAATTATCTTTGGTTCATAATTGACATTGATTCATCCAAAGCTCTCTCTTGCTTCATTCATTCATTTACTCATTTTACCTCCACTTTCCATTATCTTTCTCTTTCATGGGCAAACATTCAAATACATTTTCATTTATAAACTTTCATTTGTGTGTGCATTATACACCGTGTGGGTTTTATTTTACTATTTTTTGACTTACATATTTATTTTTGTTCTTATGCCATGTCTTAGTTCAGGTGGCTCTAACTGAATACCATAGAATAGATGGTGTATATACCAAAAATTTATATCTTAAAGTTCTAGAGGCTGGGATGTCTAAGATCAAGGTGCAAGCAGATTCGGTGTCTGGTGAGGATCTGCTTTTTGGTTTGCAGATGGCTGTCTTCTTGTATCCTCACATTGCATTGTGCAGTAAAAAGCAAGTTCTCAGATATCTGTTTGTATAAGACTCTACCCTTATGACATAATTACTCCCAAAAGACCTCCCTACAAATATCATCACCTTGGGGATTAGATTTTCAATATATGAATTTGGGAGAACACAAGCAGTCTGTCCATAGCATGGTAGTTTCCCCAACTTGGAACTTAAACTTGCATCATTAATACATTGTTACAGGGTATTTGATTATCCTTACTCTCTATATCTTTGGAAGTATCCTCCTTTGTTTTTTTTTTTTGTTGTTGTTGTTGTTCTTGTTCTTCTTCTTGAAGCTTATCACATTAGTGTTTTTGATATTAGCTTTTCTGTTAATGTTAAAGCTATTAGGTCTTTCTTATTTTTTACCACAGAAAATCTATTTGAATCTTTGGCTGTATATAATATTCTAAGCTAAAAATTTCTTTTCCATTAATACTTTAACAATATGATATCTTGTTCTTTTTGTACCCAGTGTTGCTTTAATAAATTTGACAGCATTCTGATTATTATTCCTGTGTAGGCAATCTACATTTTCTCTATTCAAGCCTTTTGAAATTATTCATTTTTCTTTGATATTCTTAGTGTAGAATGTGTCCATATGTGTTTTTGCTTCCTTACCATTCCTGTAGCAATCTATGATTCCATTGTCATTTAAGATCATCCATCCAGTATTATTAGGAAAAAATATTTTTGCTAATTTTTCAAATATCCTCTGATAACTCTGCTTCTATTCTCTTATCTGTTTTTCTTTATGTTTCTATATTTTTGGCCCTTTTTGCTACATTTTGAGAGAGTTCTCTAATCTGGTCTCATGATTCACATATTTGTTTTACATTCTTTATTTTTTCATCCCTATTATTCTGTTCATTTTTTAAAAATTTTTGTTTTTATGATGTCTTGGTTTTGCCTTATATTACTGATGTTTCCCAATTTTCTTACATGTATTTTGTGCTTCTTTTACATTATTTTTTGTATTGAGTTAATTGTTTTTGGAAAAAAATTGTAAGAACACCTAACATGCAATCTATCCTCTTAACAGCTTTAAAAGCATACAATACAGTATTATCACTTGTAGGCACAATGTTGTACAGCAGATATCTAGAACCTATTCATCTTTTATAACTGAAATTTTATATCGCTTGATTAGCAGCTCCCCATTTCCCTCTCTTTCCAGCTCCTGGCAACCACCATTCTATTATTTGCTTCTGTGAATTTGAATATTTCAGATGCATAATGTAAGTGGAATCATGTAATATTTGTCATTCTGTGATTGACTAATTTCACTTATTTTAATGTTTTCAAGGTTCGTCTATGTTGTTACACATTGCAGGATTTCCTTTTTTTTAAGGCTGTATAATATTTCATTGTACATATATAATATATTGTATTTATTCATTCAACTACCAATGGACATTTGGATTGTTTCTACCTCTTAGATATTGTGAATGGGACTGCTAGGAACATGGATATACAAATACCTTTTTGAGATCCTGCTTTCAATTCTTTTGGACAGATACCCTGAAGTGACACTGCTGGTAATAACAAACCATTTGAAAAGAAAATTTGAAAAAAAAAATCTCATTTACTATAACATCAAAAGAATAAAATAATTAGAAATAAATGTAACTAAGGAAGTGAAAACTTATATACTGAAAATTTAAAAGGCATTGATTAAAGAAATTAAAAAGGAAACAACATATGAAAGCACATCACATGTTCATGGGTTGGAAGACTTAATATTGTTAAAATGTCCATGCTACACAATGTGATATACAAATTCAATGAAATCTCTATCCAAATCCCAATAACATTTTTATAGACATAAAGAATTCTAAAACATACATGGAACCAATAAATGCTGCAAAAAGTCAAAATAATCTGGAAAAAGAATAACAAATCTGGAAGCATTACACTTTCTAATTTCAAAATATATTAAAAAGTTACAATAATTAAAAACATATGACACTGGTGTAAGGATACAGAAATAGGACAGTCGAATAGAATAAAGATGCCAGAAATAAATACAAAAATATGCAGTCAATTGATCTTCAACAAGTGTGTCAAGAATCCATAATGTGGAAAGAATAGTCTCTTCAACAAATGAGATTGAGAAAACTGGATGTCCATATGTAAAGGCATGAAACTGTGCTCTTGTCTTACACTATACACAAAAATTGACCGAAAATGGATTAAAGACTTCAATGTAAGATCTGAAACTGAAAAACTGGAAGAAAACAGGGGGAAAGCTTTTCAGCATTGACCTTATATTGATTTCATGGTTATAATACTAAAAAGCACAGGTAACAAAAGCAAAAATATAGAAGTGGAAATATATCAAACAAAAAAAAACTTTACAAATGAAACAATGAGTAGAATGAAATGATGAATAGAATTAAAAGACAACCTACAGAACTGGGGGAAATATTTGCAAACCATATATCTGATAAGGGGTTAATTTCTAAAATGTATAGGGAGTTAGTACAACTCAATAGCTCAAAAATGAATAACCCAATTATAACGTAGACTAAGGACTTGACTAGGCATTTATTCAAAGAAAAAACAGATGAGCAAAAGGTATATGGAAAGATGCTAAACATCAGTAATCATCAGGGAAATGCAAATCAAAACTACAATGAGATATTAACTCACACCTGTTAGGATGTTTATCATTAAAAAAAGACAACAAATGTTGGCAAGAATATGAAGAAACTGGAACCCTTGTATACTGTTTAGTAGAGATGCAAAATGATGCAGCTACTATGAAAAACAGTCTGGAAGTTCCTAAAAAAAATTATAGCAGTAAATGCCCACATGAGAAGCAAGGAAAGATCTAAAAGCAGTATACTATCATCAAAAATTGAAAGAGCTAGAGGAGTAAGACAAAAAAAAAAAAACTAGCAGAAGACAAGAATTAAGATCAGAGCAGAACTGAAGAAGATAGAGACACAAAAAAACCCTTGAAAAAAATTCATAAATCCAGGGTCTGGTTTTTTGAAAATATCAGCAAATACACAGACCCCTAGCCAGATTAATAAAAAATAAATGAGGGAAGAATCAAATAGACGCAATAAAAATGATAAAGGGGATATCACTACCAATTCCACAGAAATACCAAATACATCAGAGATTACCTACAAACGAAACTATGGAAATAAACCACTAAACCTGGAAGAAATGAATAAAGTCCTGAACACTTGCACCCTCTCAAGCCTAAACCAGGAAGAAGTTGAAACTATGAATAGACCAATTACAAGGGCTGAAGTTGAGGCAGCAATTAATAGCCTACCAACCAAGAAAAGCCCAGGTTCAGATGTGTTCACAGCTGAATTCTACCAGATGTACAAAGCGGAGCTGGTACCAATCCTGAAACTATTCCAAACAATGCAAAAAGAAGGAATCCTTCCCAAATCATTTTATAAGACCAGCATCATCCTGATACCAAACCCTAGAAGAGACTCAACAAAAAAAGAACTTCAGATCAATCTCCATGATGAACATAGATGCAGAAATCTTCAATAAAATACTGGCAAACCAATTGCAACAGCAGAACAAAAAGCTTATCCATGATGATCCGGTAGGCTTCATCCCAGGGATGCAAGGCTGGTTGAGCATATGCAAGCCTATAAATGTAATCCACCACATAAACAGAACCAAAGACAAAAACCCCGTAATTATCTCAATAGATGTAGAGAAGGCCTTCAACAAAATTCAACAGCACTTTATGCTTACAAATCTCAATAAGCCAGGTATGGATCGAATGTATCTCAAAATAATAAAAGCTATGACAAACCCGCAACCAATATCATGCTTAATGGGCAAAAACTGAAAGCATTCCCTTTGAAATCTGGCACTAGACAAGGATGCCCTCTCTCACCACTCCTGTTCAATATAGTATTGGAACATCTAGCCGGAGCAATCAGACAAGAAAGAGAAATAAAATGTATTCAATTAGGAAAAGAGGAAGTCAAACTGTCTCTATTTGCAGATGACATGATAGTATATTTAGAAGACCCCATAGTCTCAGCCCAAAACCTCTTTGAGCTGATAGGCAACTTCAGCAAAGTCTCAAGATACAAAATCAATGTGCAAAAATCACAAGCATTCCTATACACCAATAACAGACAAACAGAGAACCAAATCAAGAGTGAGCTCCAATTCACAATTGCTAGAAAGAGAATAAAATACCTAGGATTACAACTACCCAAAGATGTAATGGATGTGTTCAAGGAGAACTATGAACCACTGCTCAAGGAAATAAGATAGGACTCAAACAGGTGGAAAAACATTCCATGCTCATGGTTAGGTAGAATCAGTATGTGAAAATGGCCATACTGCCCAAAGTAATTTATATACTCAATGCTATCCACATCAAGATACCTATGACCCTCTTCACAAAACTGGAAAAAACCACCTTAAACTTCATAGGGAACCAAAAGAGAGCCTGCATAGGCAAGACAATTCTAAGCAAAAGGAGCAAAGCTGGAGGCATCATGCTACCCGACTTCAAACTATACTTTAAGGCTACAGTAATCAAAACAGCAGTGGTACTGGTACCAAAACAGAGATATAGGCCAATGGAACACAACAGAGTCCTTGGAGGCAACACTACACATCTACAACCATCTGATCTTTGACAAACCTGACCAAAACAAACAATGGGGAAAGGATTCCCTGTTTAATAAATGGTGTTGGGAAAACTGGCTAGCCATGTGCAGAAAGCAGAAACTGGACCCCTTCCTGACACCTTACACTAAAATTAACTCCAGATGGATTAAAGACTTAAACATAAGACCTAACACCATAAAAAGCCCTAAAAGAAAACCTAACCAAAAACATTCAGGACATAGGCAAAGGCAAAGTCTTCATGACTAAAACACTAAAAGCAGTGGCAACAAAGGCCAAAATAGACAAATGGGACCTAATTAAACTCCACAGCATCTGCATAGTGAAAGAAACAATCATTGGAGTGAACCAGCAACACACAGAATGGGAAAAAATTTTTTGCAATCTACCCATCTGACAAAGGGCTAATATCCAGAATCTACAAAGAACTAAAACAGATTTATAAGAAAAAAACCCATTTGAAAGTCAGAAAAGGATATGAATAGACAATTTTCAAAAGAAGAGATATATGAGGCCAGCAAACATAAGAAAAAATGCTCATCATCACTGGTCATCAGAGAAATGCAAATCAAAACTACATTGAGATACCATCTCACACCAGTAGAACGGCAATCATTAAAAAATCTGGACACAACAGTTGCTGGAGAGGATGTGGAGAAATAGGAACACTTTTACACTGTTGGTGGGAGTGTAAATTAGTTCAACCATTGGGGAAGACAATGTGGCAATTTCTCAAGGACCTAGAAATAGAAATTCCATTTGACCCAGCAATCCCATTACTGGGTATATGACCAAAGTATTACAAATCGTTCTATTATAAAGACACATGCACATGTATGTTCATCGCGGTACTGTTTACGATAGGAAAGAACTGGAACCAAGACAAATGCTCATCGATGTTAGACTCAACAAGAAAAATGTGGCACATATGCACCATGGAATACTATACAGCCATAAAAAATGATAAGTTTGTGTCCTTTGTAGGGACATGGATGAAACTGGAAACCATCATTCTCAGCAAACTGACACAAGAACAGAAAATCAAACATCATATGTTCTCACTCATAAGTGGGTGGTAAACAGTGAGAACACATGGACACAAGGAGGGGAGCACCACACACTGGGGTCTGTTGGGGGGGGAACTACGGGTGAGACAGCAGGGGGTAGGGAGGTTGAGGAGGGATAACTTTGGGAGAAATTCCAGATATTGGTGATGGGAGATGTAGGCAACAAACCACATTGCCACGTATATACCTATGCAACAATCCTGCATGATCTGCACATGTACCCCAGAACCTAAAGTACAGTAAAAATATAAAAATAAATAAAAAATAAAATGAAGTAAAAATAAAAGTGCGTTTACAAGGAAAAAAGTGAAGATGCTTCTTTTGTGTTTTCTGTCTACCTGTTTTAATAATTCTGTTTCATATGCTCTGTTTTTTGTTGTCTTGCTTTATTTTTGAGGTGTTTGTGCTGCTCAGTTTTGTAGCTATTTTGGTATGTGAGTTCCTGCTCTAGACAGTGTTTTGAGGAAAGGCCAGGGGCTTAGTGCAAATTCTACTTAAATTTGAGGGCTGGGCACAGTGGCTCATGCCCATAATCCCAGAACTTTGGGAAGCCAAGACGGGTGGATCATTTGAGGTCAGGAGTGAGTTCAAGAGCAGCCTGGTCAACATGGTGAAACCCATCTCTATTAAATATATAAAAATTATCTAGGTGTGGTGGCTGGTGCCTGTAATCTCAGCTACTTGGGAAACTGAGGCTGGAGAATCCCTTGAACCCAGGAGACTGAGGTTGCAGTGAGTGGAGATCATGCCATCATGCTCCAGTGTGGGCAACAAAAGTGCAACTTCGTCTCAAAAAAGAAAAAAAGGGGGATGAGTCCAGGGACCACAACCCAATATACCACAAAATATTTGTTGATAACTGCACTTTGTTGCCTAGTCACCAGCAGATGCTACTAATGGAGGGCAGCTTTAAGCTGTTATGAAGTAGCAACATTAGGAGGAGGGTATTTACCTAGACTGTCACTTTGTAAATGTGAATCTCTTTAGAGTAGAGGACTGGAGTAGAGGCTGAAGACTCTTGGTCATGCCATGCTGCTGTTTCCTAGCCTCACCCTTGAAGGGCTTTTGTGCTATACTAATATTACCCATGCCCTTCTTTATCCCTATAATTAGTATATGTTAAAAAGTAATCTAAATAATAAGCTAAATAATGACATGCCTTGTGAATCCCCAAACTGGGTATAAAAACCGGTAAACTTTTCTTGGAGCCTAATTTATACAATAAACTGTTTTAAAAACTGTAATTTATGAGGCAGTTTGAAATTTGAACACACACTCTCTACATTAAAATCTTAAAGAATCATTGTTAACTTCAGGTATAAGAATGGCATAGTTAAATAAAAGGTCCTCAATTTTTTTTTTCAATTTTTTTATTGCATTTTAGGTTTTGGGGTACATGTGAAGAACATGCAAGATTGTTGCATAGGTACACACATGGCAGTGTGATGTTCTGCCTTCCGCCCCATCACCTATATCTGGCATTTCTCCCCATGCTATCTCTCCCCAACTCCTCACCCCCTGCTGTCCCTCCCCTATTTCCCCCCTACAGACCCCAATGTTTGATGCTCCCCTTCCTGTGTCCATGTGTTCTCATTGATCAACACCCACCTATGGGTGAGAACATGCGGTGTTTGCTTTTCTGTTCTTGTGTCAGTTTGCTGAGAATGATGGTTTCCGGGTTCATCCATGTCCCTACAAAGGACACAAACTCATCGTTTTTGACGGCTGCATAGTATTCCATGGTGTATATGTGCCACATTTTCCCTGTCCAGTCTAGTTTTGTTTACATGTGAGGTTTTTCATAATAAAAAGCTTAAAAACTATAGAAGCTTTTATAGAAAAGCTTGCCCTGATATTTTCTTCTATCCTCATAGTTTATTAAGAGTGAAAAAATATTGATAAGTATTTCTAAGAATAAATCATTTACATTATTTCAAGGTATACCTTTTCTAATTCTAAAATAAAATTTGTATTTTTTTATTGTTTTAACAAGGAATTATAGAAATCCATCTTTGTTTTTAGCATTGATGCTAAGATTACACATTTATACTCATTCAAACAACAAACATCAATGAATAGTTTACCTGTGTCATAGTGAAATATAAAATATGAACACAAGTATTCTTGAGGATATGTTATTGATTTCCATACTTTTCCTTTTATTTTTATTATCTGAGTTTTGAAAATGTCAAAAATACTGTCTGTTATATAGAGAAGTGGTAAACAATTCTCTACTAAAAATATAAAAAATTAGCTGGGCACGGTGGTGTGTGCCTGTAATCCTAGCTACTCAGGAGGCTGAGGCAGGAGAATTGCCTGAACCCAGGAGGCGGAGGTTGCGGTGAGCCGAGATCGCGCCATTGCACTCCAGCCTGGGTAACAAGAGCGAAACTCCGTCTCAAAAAAAAAAAAAAAAACCCCAGATAGATAGTAGGTCAGGCGCGGTGGCTCATGCTTGTAATCTTAGCACTTTAGGAGGCTGAGACATGTGGAGGATCACCTTAGATTTGGAGTTGGAGACCAGCCTGGCCAACATTGTGAAACCTCGTCTCTACTAGAAATACAAAAGATAAGCGGGGCGTGATGGTGGGCACCTGTAATCCTAGCTACTCTGGATGCTGAGGCAGGAGAATCGCTTGAACTCCAGAGGCAGAGGTTTTAGTGAGCCAAGATCTTGCCATTGCACACCAGCCTGAGCAACAAGAGCGAGACTCTGTCTCAGAAAAAAAAAAAAAAAAAATGTAAAAGGCAACTTTGTGAGTCATATTATCTCTGTTGCTACTATGAAGCTCTGTTGTAGGGTGAATTCAGCCATAGGTAATATATGAACAAATAGGTTGGGCTATGTGCCAATAAAACTTTATTTAGAACAGAAGTCTGTGTCCCAGATTTGGCCTGCAGTCTATCATTTGCTTAAACCTGATTTAAAATCATCTTTATGTGTAAAGTACATGGCAGAGATAGAGGAAATTTGGATGAATAGAGAAGTACTTGTATTAAATAGCTGAGATTCAGTTCCCTAGGAAAACAAGAAAATGGACTATACACAGTATTATGCAATATTATATACATTTAAAATGTTGTGTGTATCATATGCTAAAGTAAGTCCATGAATCTATCCCCAAATGAATAAGTAAACTAATAACTAAAGTAAGAAATGCACAATAACAGCTATTGTTCTCTGCCCCCAAATTCCCCCATAAACATAGCACTGGACAATTTTAAACAGAATTTTCAAGTGCTTTCTGAATTTTTAATGATGAATTTTTCCACCTATATATTGCTGTTTAGGCAAACAAAAATATACTTCATTTATCTAAAAGGGTAATATATTTCCAGAACTGCTTACCTTGGACACAGCAGGGTCTAGTCCATTATGTGTACAACATTTCATTATACTTGCAAAATTCTAACTGTAGAAAGACAATGTGATATTATTTTATTATTGTTGATATTAATAGAACTGTTCATAATGCAGTTGTTATTAATGATCCAATGGTATAAAAAGAATCCTTAATAATTAATGGCATTGATATGACGTTATTAATTTTGATACTAAAAAGAACATTTTATTATTCCAGATGCAATTATATTGTTAGACACAAGTTATTGCTAATAGATTATACTTTCTGCAGTCTTGTTTTGTCACATGGTAATTAGCTGTAGGTTTATATAACTGGATAAAAAGCTCACATTGGGGTTTTATTTCAGGGTAGTAGAGGTTCAGAGAAGTAACTCAGTGGAATAGGGCCAGGTCAGAAAAATTGTTGGCCAAACTTTTTTCAGCTCATTCTGTCGGCTCAAGATGATGTCTCAGTCCCATACTTGAAGGGAGAGCATAACTGACAGTACTAGTATGTAAAGATTTGGCTGGTGAAGGGGCTTCTGTCAGGTCATATTTTCTACACAGTAAATCAACACAGAAGTCTCTTTTCTGTTCAGCATTGGTTATTAAGATGTGATATTATCTTGTGATTTATATCATGTTGTCACAATGCATTTCATTTTGCTTTGTTTCAATAATACAATGAATTCTTTCATAATTTCTTTCAATTTGCCTCAGGAGTTGTTATATACTCCAGGCTTTTATTTCTTTATATTCTGCTCAGCTTTATTAATACAAGTGAAGAAAGTATATCCCTCAATAATTGCTTATAGCCTGTACAATGCAATACAGCATATTACCTCATTTTAGATAATTCTTTTGTAGTGCCATGATATTCTAACACTTAAAAGCTCTGTGTAGAAGCAAATAGCTTTGCAAATTACTTTATAACCTTGGTCAACTTCAACTGGTTATTCCCATAAACCACTTTAGTCTTTGTCCTTTAACAACTACCCTGCACTTTAAAAATCCTCAGGCACAACTTGAAGGGCAGTTGAGCAGAAACACTAATAGAAGTGCTGAAATATTCTCAGGCCAATCCTACAGCAGAATTTCCAAAAGCCTCTCATATTCTCTTCATGCCTCCATCCCCTCTTGACCTCAGCACATATAAACACACTTGGAGCTGTTACTCCTATAATGCTCTGGTGCCTGGGGTTAAAGAAGTAAGATGCTGGTCTGATACTGAGACAAGGCAGGTTGAATTTGTGTTTATATGCTTCGAAAACTACTTCTTTTAAGTAGTTGGTGACTTCTTGCCATTTTAAAATCTGTTGGTAATCAGAAAATTATCATGGGAGGAAACTGAAGTGGGCAAGAAACTGCAGTAGAGTCCTATGTAAGCAAACTTTGAAGTAATTTGCATAGTTTTATTTTCAAGATAAAAATATTACTATGCAAGTTGATGATTTATTCTCAAGAGAAAAATATTACTATTGAATTTAATAGTTTTAAAGTTTCCTTGAAAATAGGATAAAATAACAAGAAAAGAAGCATTATCTTATCTTCCTCATAAAATAATTAAAACATCTGTAATATACTTCTAAACAATAAAACGTAAAGAATCTAAAATAATGTTTAAGCCATACTCTAGGGATAAGTAATTGTCTAATTAGGAAATCTCCCACCAAGGATGGTCACTTAGCTTTAATTCAAAAGAGCTCTATCCAAAGGTAGCTATTAAAATTCTTTAGTTATTTCTTTTATCAAAACCACATGCTTTGCTCATTTTTGTAGAGCCTACAGTAGTAGTGATCTTTAACCAGTGATATTGGTGGCTTGCTAATTAGAATAAAGAATATTACAAATGGTATTACTGAAATTAATGTATTCAACATAGATGCATTTGCTGGAGTATTTTAGACAATTCTTTATCTTCATCTTTCATACTTTACATGATGAAGTATAAAAGTCTGTGGATCCTGATCTTTTCCTTGGGAGTAGAATTGTGGACTTTTCAAGTTTTCCAGATGATGTTTGGTCATGTAACTGTGAGAGAGAGGTAGCTAAATTTGGCTTCTACAATAGTATTGCATTTGCCTTAGGTAAAATTTTTATGCAGGGGTTTTTCAGAGCTTCAGAGGTGACAGAACATCAAACTTGTAGAATTATTTTGTAAATTTTTATTAATGAATATTCATTTATGTTGCTATCATTATAAGCCTAGTAGCAAGTTGTAGAGAACAGTTAACCTCTACCTACCTTGAAGTCTTTCAGGATATACTAAAAATTACCTAATAAGTTTGTATAACAAAATTAGCCTAGATCAGTTCATAATAAGAGTTAAAGTAGAAAAATTAAATTCAAAAGAATCTAGAATTCATTGTATTTAGGATACACAGATTGTTAAATTTTCATCCACTTATTTTTTGGGGGGAGTTAAATGGGTCTATTCTAGAATTAAGATTTAGATTTAGAATAACTTCATGGATCCTTCCCTTTAGCTGATATAATGAAGCTTTTCTCAGCTATAGTCAATTTTGTTTTACTTTCCATCTTTTTGGTATGCTCTTGGCCACAGCTATTCTAATGGATCCAACTGGTTGAAAGCCAGGAGTCTTGTAATTTGTGTCCTCCTAAGGGCAAAGGAGAAAGTCTGCTTTATTATAACAAAATGGCAAAGTTATCTAATAAACAGCATTGTGCTTTGGAAGTTGTAATTATGATTATGGAATTATTCAATTTAGGTTTCTACATCTGTGTTTCCTGTATCAAATAATCAAAATATGCATTCTTATTTTACGTTACTATTGCATTCTATTTCCCAAGTGGTTTACATTTATAAATTAGTTTCTGCATATGAGAATTTGATGTGAAATGAGGGTAGTGATGGTCTTCCCTCACTTCCATGGGGAGGTTATTTCAAAGGTTAAAAAATGACATACTGCTACTTTATCAGTTTATTTCTTGATTGATTTTTCACCTAGATTTCCACTTGCAAATTGCATTACTACTAAACTAGATAAAATGGTTTGAGGATTACATAACACCAGTGAAACTACAAACAAGTAATTACAAATATGAAATCATTTATTGTTTTTGTGAATCAGTCTCTCAATTTGGTAAGCAGTTTATATATTCCCAATGACCAGAATCATTTTCACTGGAAGAGAAGAGGGTATGTTGCCCCGAGCCACCTTGGGTCTAAGCCAGAATTTAAAATGTTAGCACTTTTTATATAAAAGGAGGAAAAATTATAAAAGTTCAGTAGAAAACAGACAAAAGATATGAATTGATAATTGACAGAAAAATGGGCCTTTAAAATATGAAAAGATCCTCATCCTCAGTATAATAAGAGAAATGCAAATTAAAGTTACTCTGAGATATCATTTCTCACTTATCAGATTGACAAAAATAAAAATTTTACAATATACGCTCTTGGGGAGGCCATGGAGAAGTAAGCACTCACACATTGTTGGTGGGAAGATTAAATAGTATGACACCTATGGGAAATTTGGCAATTGCATGTATATATATGTGCATATATGCATATGTATGTGTGTATATATGTAAGCAATATACATATATATGTACATATTTATATCTACATAGTATGGAATCATCTGCAGGATAAATTGTTAAAAGAAAATGCAAAATACAGAACAGTTTATAGTATGCTACATTTTGTTTAACACAGTGGAAGACATGAATATATATATATATATACACATATTTGCTTATATTCTCAAGAATAAGCAAGAGATGGAAAAACTATAAACTAATCAAAATAATTACCTATAAATGAAGGTAAGAAAGAAGATAAGCGGGATAAAGATAGAAGTAAGACATCTGTCAATGCACCTTGTTACATAATTTTGAATTTGAAACTATATAAATGAACAGTATACTTTTAAAATAGCAACGTAAAATGAACTCCTAAAAACTGAAAACAAACTAAAATAAATGAATCCAACTATATATCAGGTTGCTATTTTAACTACACAAAGAAGGGGATTCCTGTAACTGACTTTAAAATAGTATTTTGTTTGCACATCCCTTGTAAAACCTAATCTAATAAGAAACTAAGAAAGGAAAAGCAAACATATGTTAAACTGCATTTTTTGATTACTTTTAATTAAAGTAAGGCTTTGTTATTTTGACACTATTAGAATATAGTGTCAAATGAACAATTTTTGTTTTTGTTTTTGTTTTTGTTGTGACAGTTTCGCTCTTGTTACCCAGGCTGGAGTGCAATGGCGCGATCTCGGCTCACCACAACCTCCGCCTCCTGGGTTCAGGCAATTCTCCTGCCTCAGCCTCCTGAGTAGCTGGGATTACAGGCACATGCCACTATGCCCAGCTAATTTTTTGTATTTTTAGTAGAGACGGGGTTTCACCATGTTGACCAGGATGGTCTCGATCTCTTGACTTCGTGATCCACCCACCTCGGCCTCCCAAAGTGCTGGGATTACAGGCCTGAGCCACCGCGCCCGGCCTAAATGAACAATTTTTATTAGAATATAGTGTCAAATGAACATACAGCAAATGAACAGTTACATTAATATTATGAACCAAGATTTTTGAGTGATAGAAAAGACACAAAATTTTAAAATAAAGAAGTTAGCCAAAAAACTGTGATATTTAACTTCAATCCAAATATTAGTACACATTCCTGGTTTGCTTCCATGTTTTGAAAAATATATGTATTTTTGTGGTTCTGCCTGAAAAAGAAAACAAAAGGTATAGGAACAAGGATAAAGCACCTGTAGAGCCATCCGTTATAGTGACAAGGTTAAGGTTTCCCAGTTATATTTACCATGAGAAAGGAACCATGGCTTCATGGAAAATGGCTATTTCCAAGTTCTGATAAGCAAATGTACAAAGTGAGCTTGGGACAACTTGTTCCAGAAGGCAAGTATATGCTCAAAGACTAAAGGCATCATGTCAAAAGGACATAAAAGCCATTTGATGAGTTTTCTTCTACCTTACAACAAGACAAGGCAAGAAGAAAAATGACTAACATTCAAACACAGCAAATACATAAAATTTATTAATTCATATCTACTAAAAGCATTAAAAATAATTGATCCTATTAGAAGTTGATAGTACATGAACTTATTCTCTCAATCTTATAACAAAAGAGAAAAATATCAAGCTTTTGGCCTACCTTTGCTTTACATCATATTTCAGGGTATGCAAATAGTCAATATGAGATAGTTCTTTGTGGAATAAATTCAGTCAATAAATGGAGAAGGAAACAGGGGCAAAAAATTATTATACTGTGACCCTTAATGAAATAATGGAGGCAGGACTTGATCATCAATGAATACTAAATCTACTGAGTGAAAAACTCACGAGTTACTTGGTAATAGCTAAAAATCTATGAACCCACTGCTTAATCCTATCACCACTGATAATGGAAAGTTTTAATATTATCTAACTCTTAATAGGACATGATAAACTGCACATAGTATCACTTTTTTTTCTTTTCTTCCAACTTAAACCTGAATCTAATTAAATCTCTAAATCTTAACTACTATTTTATAGGAATTAGGAGTTAGAGAGTATTTCTCAACTTTTTCTTCATTACACCACCCCTAAAAAGCATTATTTGACTTTTTTTTTCCTCATGTCCCCACCGATTTATATAAGATGGCTCTCTATATACTGTGGCCCTTTGGATGTACCCCTGGTGGGCATACATCACCCCCTTTGAGAATGCATGAGTTAGAAAAACAAGTCAAATGACATCACAAGAAAGGAATCAAAGAAATATGTAATGTATAATTATTTTTCTAAAGAAAGCAGTCAAATAAAAATAAAAACCAAAGGGAGGGGCACTGATAAGAAAGAAAAAGAAAGAAAGAGAGAGAGAGAAAAAGAAAAGAAAAGGAAAGAAAGAAAGAAAGAAAAAAGAAAGAAAGAAAGAAAGAGAAAGAAAGGAAGAAAGAAAGAAAGAAAGGAAAGAAAGAAAAAGAAAGAAAGAAAGCAAGAAAGAAAGAAAGAAAGAAAGAAAGAAAGAAAGAAAGAAAGAAAGAAAGAAAGAAAGAAAGAAAGAGAAAGTAAACGAACATATCATCTTAAGGTTGGGCATGATGACTCATGCTTGTTATTCCAGTACTTTAGGAGGCCAAGTCATCTGGATCACTTGAGGTCAGGAGTTCAGGATAAGCCTGGCCTACCTTGTAAAACCAAATCTCGACAAAAAATACAAAAATTAGCTAGGTGTGGTGGTGCAGGCCTGTAATCCCAGCAATTTAGGAGGCTGAGGCAAGAGAATCTCTTGAAGCAAGGAGGTGGAGGTTGCAGTGAGCTGAGATTGCCCCACTGCACTCAAGCCTGGGCAATAGAGTAAGACTCCATCTAAAATTAATAATAATAAAATCTAAAGAAGCATGACATCCAAAAGCAATGTGTGAATATATGAAACTTTTTTGGATTCATGTTTCAAAAAATTAACTGTGAACAGACATCTTTGTGACAATTAGAGAAATTTGAATAAGGACTGAACATTAGATGATGTTAAGAAATTATTGTTGCAGTCCGTTTGCCCATATTTTATTGAAGATTTTTACATCTATGTTCATCATGAAGTTTTCTTTTTTTGTTGAGTCTCTGTCAGGTTTTGGTATCAGGATGATGTTGGTCTCGTGAAATGATTTGGGAAGGATTCCGTCTTTTTGTATCATTTGCAATAGTTTCGGGAGGATTGGTACCAGCTCCTCTTTGTACGTCTGATATAATTCAGTGCCCAAAATACATTTGACACGGAGGAGACAATTGAATACTTGTTAAATGAGTATCTGAATAAACAAAAGTTATTATCCACCATCTGCAATTGTAATGTAAATTTCTCTTGTTTTTCTGTCATTATTCTTTTATTCTCTCACTTACATGCAGCTTAAATATTGCATTCATATTTAACTCCCCAAAATAGTATTTTAAATATATTTTTTCTTGAATAAATGTCATCAGCTATTACCTAATGCCTAGGGAATCAAGTTCAGTCTCCTTCCCCTGTCATTAACAGAAACAGGGAAACCTGTTGGAATACAGTCTCCCAAATGCACTGAAAAATAATTGAAATCTTATGAACCATTTCAACTTTGAATTGTAGAACAAACCTCTTTTATCTCCAAAAGTTTGCTTTACTTTATAGTGAAATATCTCATCTCTCATAGAATTCAGAACAACAAATTTTTGTGCATAGAAAGAGAAAACTCACTTTCAAAAATGGAAATTGGTAACATTTTTAATACCCTTGCTAGTATTATGTTAATGATCCCTCTGATGATTGCTTATTAGAGTTACTTAGGCCATAACATGTAAA
This sequence comes from Callithrix jacchus, assembly GCF_049354715.1. Taxonomy (NCBI): domain Eukaryota; kingdom Metazoa; phylum Chordata; class Mammalia; order Primates; family Cebidae; genus Callithrix; species Callithrix jacchus. The sequence goes on from NC_133505.1 coordinate 104,215,025, forward strand.
TTTCTCACATGTTACAGATTGTGCTTATGCAGCTTTTACATAGATTACATTTTGGGGCATAACATTTAAACATCTAGGAACAGATTTAGTGGTAGAAAAGCCTGCAGTCATAACTACACATTTTTCTGATAAAGAGATTTTATGTCATATAGCTTTCAAAAGCATCACCAACTTTCTAAAGAGCTTAAGTATTATATTAATACAGGAAGGATTAGTTCAAAATTATGAAACCAGTAGTTGTCAGAGCCAAGATAGGGGTTCCCCTCCACAGAGTCCAGCGTCTAAACCATAGTGGGACAGAGGCTTTATCTCTGAAACACTTAAATAAATTAATACATTTTAAGAGCTTTCAGAAGACTACAGTGTTTAGACTGGAACTGCTGTTGGTTTTATGGTTTGTGTTTGTTTTTCCTATTTTAACTGTCAGCATTGATATTTCTTGATAGTTAAAAAAAAAGATGTCACCAGACTTAGCTTACCTTTGTAATTATGTCCTGTAGTTACTGAGGTACATTGTAAGGACATGGATAGGCGTAAGGGTTATTTGCTGGGTATGCTGGATACAGCTGATACTATAAATATGGATTATGTTGGTGATACCTCCCCTGGATACACACAAAAGAAGATAGAAAATTGCAGAGAATTCAGACAATGACCATGGAAGGGTTTCACAATTATTGCTCTTAAAAGCTTAGACTGTTAAAGTTGTTAGTATCTTATATATCATGTACATAATCACTTAAACTATTAGTTTTGTTGTCCCTTTTCTAAACTAAAAATTGTTAAAAGAAAGTTAAAAATAAAAAAGAATAAAGCATTTACATTTTCACTGTTAAAAAAAAAAAAAGAATTTGGCGGTGAACCCACCTGGACCTGGGCTTTTTTTGGTTGGTAGGCTATTAAGTGTTGCCTCAACTTCAGCCCCTGTTATTGGTCTATTCAGGGTTTCAGCTTCTTCCTGGTTTAGGCTTGGGAGGGTGCAAGTGCCAGGAATTTATCCATTTCTTCCAGGTTTACTGGTTTATGTGCATAGAGTTGTGCATAGTAACCTCTGATGGTAGTTTGTATTTCTGTGGAATTGGTGGTGATATCCAATTTATAGTTTTTTATTGCGTCTATTTGATTATTCTCTCCTTTATATTAATCTGGCTAGTGGTCTGTGTATTTTGTTGATCTTTTCGAAAAACCAGCTCCTGGATTTATTGATTTTTTCAAGGGTTTTTTGTGTCTGTATCTCCTTCAGTTCTTTTCTGATCTTAGTTAATGCATGTCCTCTGCTAGCTTTTGAGTTTTTTTTTTTTTTTATCTTGGTCCTCTAGATATTTCAATTTTGATGATAGAGTATCAATTTTAGATCTTTCTTTGCATCTCATGTGGGCATTTACTGCTATAAATTTCCCTCTAGACACTGCTTTAAATGTATTCCAGAGATTCTGGTATGTTGTGTCTTCATTCTTGCTGGTTTTGAAGAACATCTTTATTTCTGCCTTCATTTCATCGTTTATCCTGTCAACAGTCAAGAGCCAGTTTTTCAGTTTCCATGAAGCTGTGCGGTTCTGAGTTAGTTTCTTAATCCTGAGTTCTAACTTGATTGCACTGTGGTCTGAGAGACCGTTATGATTTCAGTTGTTTTGCATTTGCTGAGGAGTGCTTTACTTCCAATTATGTGGTCAATTTTAGAGTAGGTGTGATGTGGTGCTGAAAATAATATATATTCTGTGGATTTGGGGTGGAGTTTTGTGTAGATGTCTATTAGGTTTGCTTGGTCCAGATCTGAGTTCAAGTCCTGGATATCCTTGTTAATTTTCTGTCTTGTTGATCTGTCTAATATTGACAGTGGAGTGTTAAAGTCTCCCATTATTACTGTATGGGAGTCTCAGTCTCACTGTAGGTCGTTAAGAACTTGCTTTATGTATCTGGGTGCTCCTGTATTGGGTGCATATATATGTAGGATTGTTAGCTCTTCTTGGTGCATTGATCCTTTTAGCATTATGTAATGCCCTTCTTTGTCTCTTTTGATCTCTGTTGGTTTAAAGTCTATTTTATCAGAGACTAGGATTGCAACTCCTGCTCTCTCTCTCTCTCTCTCTCTCTCTCTCTCTCTCTCTCTCTCTCTCTCTCCATTTGCTTGGTAAATTTCCTCCATCCATTTATTTTGAGCCTATGTGTGTCCTTGCACATGAGATGGGTTTTCTGGATATAGCACACTGATGGGTTTTGACTTTTTATCCAATTTGCCAATTTCTGTCTTATGATTGGGGCACTCAGCAAACCGATTGTGACAGCACATTGATAGCTTATCCATCATGATCCAGTAGGCTTCATCCCAGGGATGCAAGGCTGGTTCAACATACCCAAGTCTATAAATGTAATCCACCATGTAAACAGAACCATAGACAAAAACCACATGATTATCTCAATAGATGCAGAGAAGCCCTTCAACAAAATTCAACAACGTTTTATGCTAAAAACTCTCAATAAACTAGGTATCGATGGCACATAACTAAAAATAATAAAATCTATTTACAATAGACCCACAGCCAATATCTTACTGAATGGGCAAAAACTGGAAGCATTCCCTTTGAAATCTGACACTTGACATGGATGCCTTCTCTCACTATTCCTATTCAATATAGTATTGGAAGTACTAGCCAGAGCAATCAGGCAAGAAAAAGAAATAAACGGTATTCAGTTAGGAAAGTAAGAAGTCAAATTGTCTCTATTTGCAGACAACCTGATTGTATATTTAGAAAACCCCATCATCTCAGCCCAAAATCTCCTGAAACTGATAAGCAACTTCAGCAAAGTCTCAGGATACAAAATCAATGTGCAGAAATCGCAAGCATTCCTACACACTAAAACAGACTTAAAGAGAACCAAATCAAGAGGGAACTCCCATTCACAATTGTTACAAAGAGAATAAAATACCTAGGATTACAACTAACAAAGCATGTAAAAGACCTCTTCAAGGAGAACTGCAAACCACTGCTCAAGGAAATAAGAAAGAAAACAAACAATTCGAAAAACATTCCATGCTCATGGTCAAGAAGAATCAGTATCATGAAAATGGCCACACTGACCAAAGTAATTTATAGAATCAATACTATTTCCATCTACCTTCCTGTGACCCTCTTCACAGAACTGAAAAAAACTACCTTAAACTTCATATGGAACCAAAAGAGAGCCTACATAGCCAAGACAGTTCTAAGCAAAAGGAACAAAGCTGGAGAAATCATGCTACCTTACTTCAAACTATACTACAAGGCTACAGCAATCAAAACAGCATGGTACTTGTACCAAAACAGAGATATAGACCAATGGAACAGAACAGAAGCCTCAGAGACAATACCATATGTCTACAACTATCTGATCTTTGACAAACCTGACAAAAACAAGCAATGGGGAAAGATTCCTGTTTAATAAATGGTGTTGGGATAACTGGCTAGACATGTGCAAAAAGCGGAAACTGGACCCCTTCCTGACACCTTACATTAAAATTAACTCCAGAAGGATGAAAGACTTAAACATAAGACCTAACACCATAAAAACCCTAGAAGAAAATGTAGGCAAAACCATTCGGGACATAGGCATGGGCTAAGTCTTCATGACTAAAACACCAAAAGCAATAGCAACAAAAGCCAAAATAGACAAATGAGATCTAATTAAACCTCACAGCAAAAGAAACAATCATTAGAGTGAACTGGGGACCAACAGAATGGGAAAAAATTTTTACAATCTACCCATCAGACAAAGGGCTAATATCCAGAATCCACAAAGAACTAAAACAGATTTACGAGAAAAAAACCAAACAACCCTATTCAAAAGTGGGTGAAGGACATGAACAGACACTTTTCAAAAGAAGACATATACAAGGCCAACAAACATATGAAAAAATGCTCATCATCACTGGTCATTAGAGAAATGCAAATCAAAACCACATTGAGATACCATCTCACTCCAGTTAGAATGGCAATTATTAAAAAATCTGGAGACAACAGATGCTGGAGAGGCTGTGGAGAAATAGGAACACTTTTACACTGTTGGTAGGAGTGTGAATTAGTTCAACCATTGTGGAAGACATTGTGGTGATTCCTCAAGGACCTAGATATAGAAATTCCATTTGACTCAGCAGTCCCATTACTGGGTATGTATCCAAAGGATTACAAATCACTCTAGTATAAAGACACATGCACACACATGTTCATTGGAGCACTGTTTACAATAGCAAAGACCTGGAACCAATTCAAATGCCCATCAATGATAGACTGGACAAGGAAAATGTGACACATATACATGATGTAATACTATGCACCCATAAAAAACTGATGAGTTTTTGTCCTTTGTAGGGACATGGATGAATCTGGAAACCATCATTCTCAGCAAACTGACACAAGAACAGAAAATCCAACATCACATGTTCTCACTCATAGGCGGGTATTGAATAATGAGAACACGTGGACAACAGGAGTGGAGCATCACACACTGGGATCTGTTGGGGGGGAATAGGGGAGGGACAGCAGGGAGTAGGGAGGTAGGGGAGGGATAACATGGGGAGAAATGCCAGATGTTGGTGACAGGGGAATGGAGGCAGCAAACCACATTGACTTATGTACCTATGCAACAATCCTACATGCTCTGCACATGTCCCATGAAACCTAAAGTGCATTAAAATGTGTGTGTCATATATATGTATGTGTGTGTGTGTGTATTATATATATATAAATATACATATAAAGGACATTGGGATCAAGAGAATAACTCAACTTTTTATTCTAGACTATCAGTTGATTTGGCTTATGAGTTATGGAAATAAATACATTCCAAATAAAAAAAATATAAAAATTAGCTGGTGGTGGTGGTGGCAGGTGCCTGTAGTCCAAGTTACTCGGGAGGCTGAGGCAGGAGCATTGCTGGAACCCAGGCGGTAGAAGTGGTAGTCAGTGAGCCAAGATGTGCACTCCAGCCTGAGCAACAGAGTGAGACTCTGTCTCAAAAAAAAAAAATTATATTTGTTATATAATTCAATAGCAATAATACATGTAATCTATTAGGGAATCATACCACTTTGAAAAATTTGGACCACTTGCATATTTAAAAATAATCTTTCCACATAATGGGGAAATAAAATGTAAAAAAAAGCCACTCATCTTGGCAACAATATTCATGGGACTGAAATTGATAGAATTCCAAAGACAAAAATAAATTTTTTTCATTCATGGTCATATGGAAAACCCTGCATTCACTATATCTGGATTCCTAAAGAGTGACATGTGATAACTATGACTCCAGTCTCTTTTCTTTGCATCAATCTTCTCTTTCTTTTCAATGCATTTTCAGTGGAAAAGATAATGAAACTGAAACACTGGGAATCGGGATATGTCTGATATTTGCCTGAGAAATGCCATGGCCTCAGGTCTAAGTAGCTAGCCAAATAATATTTTACCTTCACTACTGATAAATTGGTTGGCAGTGAAAATGTTCTACTCATTTCAAATATACTGGTTTGTATATTAGGTGCCAAAACAATTTATTTGAATATTCTTATGATAAAACTAAATAATCCTGTTGCTAATATGTAATGTAGGCCTATGTTGCTGATTCCACAAAAATTCTCAGGAGAATTGATGTTTGTCATCAGAAAATATCTCAAAAGAATTACTTTTTGGCATAGATAAGTGTAGTTAAATGCCCAGTCTTTGTTCCAGTTAAAGTTATAACAAGAATGTTACTGTTTTTCCTTTACTTTCAATAACTTTTGGCTTTTTATCATTCTTTTTGGAAGAACCAGAAGTGTTCTCCCAAAAAGAATTAAAAACCATGTCCCCATTAGGTGTTTATAATTGTTGATGGTGATGGTATCATTTTATAGCAATTTCTAGCTATACCTCCAGTACTTTCCAGTGAAGTCAGAAAACAGTAATGACAGAATGTTCTAAAGCTGAAAGTGAAGCATATACCTCAAATGAGGAGAGGGTTTGATATACTTCAAGATCTTGTACTAAACCAAGGTTGATTTTTAAACCTGCATATCACATGCGGATCAATAATAGAAACTTGACCAATTGAAACAAAATGTTGAACTGTTTTAAGTTCTATTTGATAAGTTCATTTTTTTCTTTCCCATTTCCTGTCCAGCTAAATTTTTGAAATGGAGTCTAACTCTGTTGCCCAGACAGGAGTGCAGTGGTGCAATCTTGGATTACTGCAGCTTCCACCTCCCAGGTTCAAGTGATTCTTCTGCCTCAGCCTCCCAAGTAGTTGGGATTGCAGGAGCTCACTCCCATGCCTGGTTAATTTTTGTATTTTTAGTAGAGACAGCATTTCACCATGTTTGCCAGACTGGTCTTGAACTCCTGACCTTAGGTGGTCTGTCTGCCTTGGCCTCCCAAAGTGCTAGGATTACAGGCATGAGCCACCACACCCAGCCTGTCCAGCTAAATTCTGTATAGTAATTCTGCCATTGTTTAAAACAGCACTTTATCAAACTAACTTCTTAATAGTTTATGAAATACTGCCATTTCTATTATTTCCCCTTATTATGACAACTAAGTTTTGACAAAAATAGAATTCCCAGAAAGAGTAAAGAACAATTTTTTTCTTCCAATAAAACTAAACTGCAGATAAAATAATGTACTTTTCAGCAGTGGTATTAATATTTGAATTTTAAATTAAAGTCATCTCAAAATATTTAATCCTGATTTACTCTTAACAAAAATACAATTTTTCAGCTAACCTACAAGTTTCTGAATTGTGGAGCTGATTTATAGCTTATATAAAAGGTATTTTTAATAGAAAAGCAAAATTAAAATTGAAGATAAAGAATTCTACATGTTTCAATTGTTTTCAACCCCTCTCACTGATTAAGACTTGACTCAGGTATAAACTTAATGAGGCAATGGATGTGTTTCCAAGGCAGGTGAGCAAGGAGAGGGAGTTAGAAACTATCTGATGTATGATATACAGATTTCTTACACTAAGTAAAATATAAAAGACCCAGAAATATTTTAAATTAAGGAATATTTTTAATAAGTGACTCATCTATTATAAATTTGGAAACAGTTATTTAATACTGAAGTTAAAAGCTTAAAAGTCATCATTCTCACTTACTATGGGACACATGAATCTTTATATAATTCAATGAAGCCACTTTTTAGCTTTTATAAATGTTCAAGATTGTGTTGGTTGTTGGAGAACTAAAAAAAAAAGTTTGTGTAAATATCTGTGACCCATCCTGTCTCAAAAAGTTAACTACAAAAAGCATGTTTCAGTCATTTATCAAATATATGATTTGTGTTTTTAACATTTTAAAGGTTTCCTTCTTTCTCTGTTGATAGCATCTGTTTTGATGCACAAATTTTTTAAATTTTCGTGAATCCTAATTTGTCTATTTTTTTCTTTTGCTGCCTATGCCTTTGGTTTTATGTTCTAGAAGTCACTGCCCAACCAGATGTTATAAAGTATTTTCTCTTAAAAATCTTATTGTTTTAGGTCTTTGATATCCAGAATATATAAAAACTAAAACTCAACAACAAAAAAGAAAATCCAATTCAAAAATGGCCAAAGGGCTTCAATAGACATTTCTTCAAAGAAGATATATAAATGGCCAGTACACACATTTAAAAAATGCTCAGTATCACTACTTATTAGCAAAATGCAAGCTAATAATATAATTAGATACCACCTCACACTCATTTGTATGGCTATAAAAATACAATAACAAGCATTGACAATAATGTGGAGAAAATAGAACCCTTATTCACTGTCAATGTGAATATAAATGGTATGACTGCTGTGGGAACAGTATGACTTTTCCTCAAAAAAATAAAAATAGTTTATAATTCAGAAGTTCCACTTCTGGGTATATACCCCCCAAAACTGAAAGCACGGTGTTGAAAAAAATACTGTTCACCCATATTCACAGTAGCATTATTCATAATAGCTAAAGCAACCCAAGTGTCCCTAACAGATGAATGAATACATAAAATGTGTTTTATACATAAAATGAAATATTATTAAATCTTTAAAAAAGAAAATTCTTCAATACACAACATGTGTGAAACTTGAGGACGTTGTACTAATAATATAAGCCAGTAACAAATAGACAAATACTGTATGACTTCATTCATATCTGATACTTAGAGTCATCACAGTAATTGAGACATATATATATATATACATACATATATATGTGTATATATATATATATATAAAATGATGGTAGCGGGGGGTAAGGGGAGGGAGGAATGGGGAGTTATTGCTTAGTGTATGTAGAGTTTCAGTTTTACAAGGTGAAGAGTTATGGATGAATGGTGGTGATAGCTGTACAACACTGTGAATTTCTGTAATACCTCTGAACTGTATACTTAGAAATGGGTATAATAGTAAATTTTATTTTGTGTGTTTTTTACCATAGTAAAAAAAATAAATAAATAAAGGGTGCATGTAGATGTTACGAGCTAGAAATAAAGCTTGAGTTGGAAATAACTAAAGAGAAGTACATTTTCACTGGGCTTTTTTTAAAGAGTAGGTTTAAACCTACTCTTCTGAAAAAAAGGTGTGAATGCAGTTAGGCAAGAGGTCATTTAGGCTGGGAGCACAAACTTATGAAAGTGTAGAAAGGCATGGAAGATCTACTTGTTTAGGGAACATTGAACAGTTCCAGTTCGCTGGAATATAAAATTTCAAGAGCTAATGTTAGAAAGATAGCTTATGGAAAGACTATGAATGATCTGAAAAGTTTATTGAATTTTTCTTTAAAAAATGATAAGTCATTGAATAAGGAATGTGATGACTAAATACACAGTTTCAAAGTGAGATTTCAGAGGCAAAGAGAGGTGAGAATTGAAGAGTTAATAAGTTGATTGTAGGGAATTACTTAAAAGGCTACTGTAATTTTGCCTGTATGGGTAAATAACAGTGGGTATGGAAAAGGGAAGATAGAAATAGAAGGAAAACATTGTTAAAACTGAATTGACAGGGCTTTGTAAGTAATGAGAAAAGTGAATGGAAGGGAGAAACGGGAAATGAGAAAAAAAATGGCAACATTGTTAAATGGGAAATTGAAACATAGGAATTGAGAGGAAAGAATTTGTGATGGGATCAACTGATAAGAGTTCCCTTTGAGGCCTGATGTGTTTGATATGTTACTAGAACATGCATGTAGAATTATTTTCCATGTAATTAGAAGTGTAGATCTCAGGAGAACAGTAACAGCTAAAGACATACATGTGAGAATTATGGAGCCTGGTTGAGGTCATGGGAATGGCAGGGTCAAAGTATGACCTGGACTGAAAGTCAGGAGGATTGGGTTTTACACTCATCTTTACATATCTACAAAATGGTCTTGTCCTCTTTGTAGGGTTGTAGTAGCAATCCCATAAGTTGGTGAATTTGAAAGTTCTTTATAAAATACAAAGCACAATATATACATCAGAGACTCCAAAATATTAAATATTTGCCAGTCACAAGATGATTTATTCATTTAATATTTTATTCATTATTATGTACAAATGAATATACTTTTTCATTTTTTTCTTTTAGTTACATTTACACCCTTTGAACCCACTTATCTTTGTCTACATGTATGATGTCTGTACTGTGCCTTTTAACACTGAGGACACTATAATGTGGAAGAGTAATGTGGAATCCAAACTAAATACACAAAGAATTTTTTGCCCTTGGGAAGCTTTCAATTAAGCTGGAGCATCAGCATATGCACAGAAAGCACGGTAAGAAGTAGGCAATGCAAAACTACCAAAAGAGGATGTATGTCCTGGGGGAATGCAGAGTAGAAAACAGTCAGGTGGCTGGGAGTTTTAAATGAAAGCATTTAGGCAATGAATTATGTTCAGTCCAAATTGTAAAAGGGAGTGTGAGGCATGGATTCCTAGAGAGAAGGAAAGAAGGTGCTCCAGGCATTTGTTACAGTCGATTTATTCAGGTAATAGCCATGCTAATGAAGACTGCTGTTACCCATAATCACTACTGTCTGCCAGCAGTTCCTGAACAGTGTGCACAGAAATCACTTGGGAGCTCAAACTCTTCACCAGTAGGTTCTAACTCAGGATGTCTGATAAATATACTAAAGCATATGCATTCTTTTGGCCCTCCCAGGTGATTTTGATGTGTCCAGACCCCTGTTTAGATACCACTATGCCAGTTATTTCCAAGGTTGTTTGTACATTTAAATTACTTTGAAACTTGAAAATTCCAAAACTCAACTTATGCCTCAAAGTAAGTAAATCCCATAATATCTGGGGGTGAGGGGAGAAGAAACATTCATCAGTAGTTTTTAAGTTTCCCAGGTGATTCCAGTGCACAGACAAATATGGGAACCACTGCAATTTCCTCTCTCCCTCAATTCACTCCCTAGAAGGATGAGAAACTCATATGTGTAGAGGAAACAAGATGGATTCCAGAAGTACATGTATGCCAATGTGCTAAACAAAGAAGCTTCTGTTTGGAAAGGGGTACACATTTCTGTAGAGAAATGTTTGAGATGCCATATTCCTTACTGGCACCTCAATATCTTGGCTCCTCTGTTTAAAAAAATTTTTTGTGTTGCTCTTTTTTTTTTGTGTTGCTCTTCCTTCACTTCTCCCCATATAGCTAGTGTTACAGAAGTGGCCTGGGGGTTCATCCCACAAAAGAAATGTAATTCTCCCTCCCTTTCCTTTAGGACAATAATCAGAAAGAGACTGGAGAAAAAGAAAGGAGTTATGAGGCATCTTACATAATTTTGATTGTGTATGGAAAATATATGTTATTTAATAAAGATAAGTCCTCCAACATAGAATATAAGCAGCTGGCCAGATATTAATGTGCTTGACCAGTCACTTTCAGATAGGACTATCCAGTAAATCCACACTATAAAACTGATGAGTTAAGGTCTTATTACATCATAAGTCTCAGGATTTTTCATTCGTTTGGCAAATGAGTTTTCCCTGGTTTGCTTCTTCTTGAAAAGAGCCATTAGAACATTTTGTTTTCCATACCTCTAGTGTAGCTTATTTCCTTTGTGATTGCAGTTTAATCTGAAGTGATATATTAGCAGATTTGGAACTCAATTATCTGTATCTGTCCATTCTTACATTACTATAAAAATACTACTTGAGACTGGGTAATTTATTTTTTTAAAAAAAAGAGGTTTAATTGACTCACTTCCACATGGCCAGGAAGGCCTCAGGAAACTTACAATCATGGCAGAAGGCAAGAGGAAGCAAGGCATGTCTTCACAAGGTGGCATGAAAGAGAGAGCTCAGGGGAAAGAGATAGGAAATTATCAAACAACTAGATCTCAAGAGAACTTCCTCACTATCGTGAAAACTATCCCATGAGCAAATCACCTCCCACCAAGTCCCTCCCTTGACACATGGGGATTACAATTGAGGATGAGATATGGTGAGAACAAAGGGTCATACCATATCATTTCACCCGAGCCCCTCCTAAATCTCAGGGTTTTTTTTTTCACATTTCAAAACAATCATGTCTTTCCAACAGTTCCCCAAAGTCTTAACTAATTCCAGCATTAACTCAAAGTCCAAGTCCAAAGTCTCATCTGAGACAAAGCAAGTCCCTTCTGCCTATGAGCCTGTAAACTCAAAAGCAAGTTAATTTCTTCCAAGATACTATGGGGTACAGGCATTGGGTAAATGTTCCCATCCCATCTGGGAGAAATTAGCCAAAACAAAGGGGTGACAGGCTCCGTGCAACTCTGAAACCCAGGAGGGCAGTCATTAAATATTAAACCCAAAATAATCTTTTTTTATTCCATGTTTTACATCCAGCAAATGCTGATGCATGGGGTGGGCTCCCATGGCCTTAAGTAGCTCCTCCCCTGTGGCTTTGCAGAATACAGCCAATGCACTGCTTTCACGGGCTAATGTTGAGTGCTTGTGGCTTTTCCAGGTGCATGATGCAAGCTATCAGTGAATCTAACTTTCTGGGCTCTGGAGGATAGTGAGGGCTCTCTCACAGCTCCACTAGGCAGAGCCTCAATGAAGAATCTGTGTGTGGGCTGGAACCCCACATTTTCCTTCTGCACTGACCTAGCAGAGTTTCTCCAAGAGGACCCCACCCCCGCAGCAAACTTCTGCCTGGACATCCAGGTGTTTCCATACATTCTCTGAAACTGGTGAAGCCTGCCAAACCTCAACTCTTGTCTTTTTGCATACTGAGGCCCAACACCACATGGAAGCCACGAAGGCTTAGAGCTTGCATCCTCTGAAGCACATACTGAGCTGTACCTTGGCCCCTTTTAGGCATGGTGGAGCTGAAGTGGCTGGGACACAGGGGCCAAGTCCCAAAGCTTCACAGAGCAACAGGGCTCTGGGCCAGGCTCATAAAGGGATTTTTCCCTTCTGGGCCTCTAGGCCTATGACAGGCAGGGCTTCCATGCAGGTTTCTGACATGCCCTGGAGACATTTTCCCCATTGTCTTGGCAATTAACATTCAACTCCTTGTTACTCATGCAAATTTTTGCAGCTGGCTTGAATTTTTCCCAAGAAAATTGGTCTTATCTACCACATGGTCATGTGGCAAATTTTTTAAACCATTATTCTCTACTTCCCTTTTAGACATAAGTCCTAATTTCAAACCATCTCTTTGTGAATGCATATAACTAAGGGCTTTCAGAATAAGCCAGGCCACCTCTTGAATGATTTGCTGCTTAGAAATTTATCCCACCAGATACCATAAATCATCCCTTTCAAGTTCAGTATTTCACAGATCTCTGGAACACGGGCAAAATGCTACCAGTCTCTTTGTTAAGCATAACATGAGTGACATTTACTACAGTTCCCAATAAGTTTCTCATCTCCACTGGAAGCCACCTTGGCTTGTACTTCATTGTCCATATTACTATCAGCATTTGGGTTAAAATTATCCAGAAAATCTCTAAGAGGTTCAAAATTTTCCCACATCTTCCTGTCTTCTGTTCCAACCTCTGCCTGTTCCCCAGTTCAAAAGTCACTTCCACATTTTCAGGTTATCTGCATAGCAGTACCCCATTTCTGGTACCAATTATGTTTATCAGCCCTTTTTTGTACTGCTAGAAATATACTTTCTGAGACTAGGTAAATTATAAAGAAAAGAGGTTTGATGACTCACAGATTCACATGGCAGGAAACTTACTATCATGGCAGAAGGTGAAGAGGAAGCAAGGTATGTCTTCATGAGATGGCAGGAGAAAGAGAGAACACAGGGGAAAGGTCCAGACACTTATCAAAAAACCAGATCTCATGACAACTTTCTCACCGTCATGGAAGGAGCATGGGAGAAACAGCTCTCATGTTCCAATCACCTCCCACCAATTCCCTCCCTCGACATGTGGGGATTACAGTTCAAGATGAGATTTGGGTCAGGTCACAGAGCCAAACCATATTCAGGTGACTCTGTGCCTAAATAATTCTCTATTGAAAGGACCTTGGAAGTCATAGCACATGAATCTGTTATGACCCTGTCTTGAAATCCTTAGGGTCTAGTGATAGTCAGGGAAATACATATCAAGAGAGGAAAGACTGCCTTTGACTAACCCCCATTTCTAGTCTATTTTATGTTCCTCCATCATAGTTGGGGATGTGAACCTCCTCAGACGTGAGAGAGATAGCAACAAACATAGCTTCTACCTTTAGAGGCAAGGCTAACCTCTACAGTAGTTGCCTCATATGCTAATATTCCCAGGAATAGTTTGGGGACCTTATTTAAAGTCAGGCACCATGAAGAAAACAAATGTTCTTCCATTGTGAAGTGGTAGACAGGGAGACTATTCTCAGCCATGTCTGAAGTTCTACATCTGCCATCTGTGCCCTTCCCTTGGTTGTTGGAGAACTGTATGATGAGAGGCTCCTGGAACATCAGAATAAAGGAGCCAGGCAGCAAAGGGACTGATCAGTGGAGTTTTTCACACCTGTTTGCACAGGACAAGCTTGCCCTATTCAGTTCTGAGGTATCAAGAGCACAATTTGGAGTCTCAAAGCAGTGAAGTCTTTCACATAAAGTTACACAGGACAAACTGGCCCTCCTCAGTCCTGAGGGATCTAAAGCATAGTTTGGACATTCCTGCAACACAAAACACACATGTAAAATTCTTTAGGGTTTAAGAGTTAACAGAAGAAATACTCAGAACTGTCATATTCACAAAAGAGAGAAGCAACAATGTTAGTTCAAGGTACATAGAAACACTGGGCTTTTACTACTAACAGGGAACAATGTGGACTTCTAGATCTCAGAGATGATAAATAAAAGCTTGGATATTTGAGGAAGCTAGTTCAGGCTAGTTTCAAATCCTTCAGGAGCAGACTGTCTCTACTGAGCTTATTTAGAGGCCTAATGTAACTCAGCAATAAATTTGGCTTGAATGGAAAAGGCACAAGCATATATGCACTGGCCTATCCCATTGGCAGAACAATCAAAATGTGTACCCTAATTCCCTAAGTAAGGAGAGAATTACATTACAGAATCTCACAATTGAAAGGAAGCTTAAAGATTATCTATTATCAGGATCTTTGAGGCCAGAAGTAGGTTCATTCATTCATTCAATTATCTACTTATTTATTCATTTAACAAATATAAAATGAATACCTGGAGATGGCACTCCTGATGTGATTCTTTTCTTATAACTATAGTCTCCTGCTAGGAAGAGAAGAAACTTCATTGGTTCCCAGGCTGCCATTAAGCTGACTTGAGCTAATAGTCTCTATTATAATGATATACAGGAGACAAAGGTCCATAAAAGACAAGTCACCACTGTTTATGATGGTATGCTTAGAGTTCCTTGGTTACCACTAGCACAGGAAGTTGCGTTGTCAAGACCAATGAAGAAAATGTATATTAATTGATGTTCATGGAGTAGGGTAGTCAAAGAAAGCAGAGCATTAGAAAACACTGGCTGCTGGAACACGAAGAAACCCAAACAGTTACAGATTCTCCCTCATAACCCCACTGTAAATGAAAAATATCTTAAGCTGAAAATTCATTTAATATACCTAACCTACTTAACATCCTAGCTTAGCCACCCCACCTGAAATGTGCTCAGAACACTTACATTAGCCTAATGTTGGGCAAAATCATCTAACACAGAGCCTATTTTATGATAATTGAATATCTCATGTAATGTATTGAATACAGTAAATTCTCATGTATTCAAATAATTGAATATCTCATGTAATGTATTGAATACAGAAAGTAAAAAACAGAACAGTTCTATGAGTATTCAAAGTGCAATTCCTAGTGAATGCATCTCACTTTTGTATCATAGTAAAATGGAAAAATCCTAAGTCAGCCATCTTAAGTTTGGGACTATCCATATATTTATAGACTGTCTGAGAACAGGCCTCTGATTATGGAAGTGATGACACAAAAATATTTCTTTTAAAAATAGTAATCTTAACTATACTACAAGGCTACAGTAATCAAAACAGCATGGTACTGGTACCAAAACAGAGATACAGACCAATGGAATAAAACAGAGGCACCGGAGGCAACACAACATACATACAACTATACAATCTTTGATAAACCCGACAAAAACAAGCAATGGGGAAAGGATTCCATGTTTAACAAATGGTGTTGGGAAAACTGGCTAGCCATGTGCAGAAAGCAGAAACTGGACCACTTCCTGACACCTTACACTAAAATTAACTCCAGATGGATTAAAGACTTAAACATAAGACCTGGTACCATAAAAACCCTAGAAGGAAATCTAGGCAAAACCATCCAGGACATAGGAGTAGGCAAGGACTTCATGAACAAAACACCAAAAGCATTGGCAACAAAAGCCAAAATAGACAAATGGGACCTAATCAAACTCCACAGCTTCTACACAGCAAAAGAAACAGTCACTAGAGTGGATCGGCAACCAACAGAATGGGAAAAAATTTTCGCAGTCTACCCATCTGACAAAGGGCTGATATCCAGAATTTACAAAGAACTCAAACAGATTTACAGGAAAAAAACAAACAAGCCCATTCAAAAGTGGGCAAAGGATATGAACAGATACTTTACGAAAGAAGACATATATGAGGCCAACAATCATATGAAAAAATGCTCATCGTCACTGGTCATCAGAGAGATGCAAATCAAAACTACATTGAGATACCATCTCACGCCAGTTAGAATGGCGATCATTAAAAAGTCTGGAGACAACAGATGCTGGAGAGGATGTGGAGAAAAAGGAACACTTTTACACTGTTGGTGGGAGTGTAAATTAGTTCAACCATTGTGGAAGACAGTGTGGCGATTCCTCAAGGCCTTAGAAATAGAAATTCCATTTGACCCAGCAATCCCGTTACTGGGTATATATCCAAAAGACTATAAATCGTTCTACTATAAGGACACATGTACACGAATGTTCACTGCAGCACTGTTTACAATAGCAAAGACCTGGAATCAACCCAAATGCCCATTGATAATAGACTGGATTGGAAAAATGTGGCACATATACACCATGGAATATTATGCAGCAATCAGAAATGATGAGTTTGTGTCGTTTGTAGGGACATGGATGAATCTGGAAAACATCATCCTCAGCAAACTGACACAAGAACAGAAAATGAAACACCACATATTCTCACTCATAGGTGGGTGATGAAAAATGAGAACACATGGACACAGAAAGGGGAGTACTAAACAGTGGGGTCTATTGGGGGGAAAAGGGGAGGGCCAGTGGGAGGGGGAGGTGGGGAGGGATAGCCTGGGGAGAAATGCCAAATGTGGGTGAAGGGGAGAAGAAAAGCAAAGCACACTGCCATGTGTGTACCTACGCAACTGTCTTGCATGCTCTGCTCATGTACCCCAAAACCTATAATCCAATAAAAAATAAAAAAATAAAAAATAGTAATCTTTGGCAAAATAGGCATAGGAAGTAGGATTATCCTTCAGGACCAGAAGGTACCAGTATTTAAATACACTCTGTTGAATGTCAATAACTTCAAGGTGAAAGAAAGAACTGAGAAAATAATCAGGCAGGCAAATATGATACTTATAAGTATTATAAGGGGAAGAAAAGTCTGGCCTGCTGCATACTTGTTCATAACATTAGATGCCAAAGGACAATAGAGTAATATCTTTAGAGTTTTAAGATATAAAAGAGTGAAGGTATCATTCATTTATGAAGGCATGCTATTGTCAAAGGAGTGGGAAATAATTATGAGAATAGGGAATCAGAGTACTATTAAGTAATAAAAAATCAATTTAATAAATATATATCAAACGTTGTGTCCCACAGATACTACATTCACTTATTCTCCTAAAGGTCATTTCAACTCCTTGACAATTATTGTTGGAATAGGACCTAAGTTCCACCTCTTCTCTGAAGCTGCAGGACACTCACTTATATTTGAATTTCAGATAAATACAAATTTCTTGTATAGATATCTTCTGTGCTGTATTTGTAACATACCTATACTAAAAAGTTATTCATTGCTTAGCTGAACTCCAGATTTAACTAAATGTCCTGTATTTTATCTGGTAATCTTATTCCAATTGTTTCTCTCTCTCTCTCTCTCTCTCTCTCTCTCTCTCTCTCTCTCTCTCTCTCTCCCCCCCCCCTTCTCTCTCTCTGTCTTCCAACACTAATATCTCTTCAGGATACTTAGCAAAACTGAATTTAGCTTTGAAATTAAAAGTGAACTCTGGAGAAAATTGTTTGCAGGCAAATTCTGCTTTCATCCAATCCTGAAGTAGTGAGTACAGGGTCTATGTTATGGATAATAGCAGAAGAAGAAAGGGGAAAGCCAAAGTGAAAACATAAATTAATAGTTCAAAAAAGGTAATTTCTCACAATATTGACTTTCTTATGAAACATTTCTATGTAAGAAATAAAAATTGGGGTGGGGGGAATCTTTCAGATTTTGTCCTTAAATGCACACCATGCTTTGTTAATAACAACTAATGGTGGCACACAATTTGAACCAAGTACCTAGTTTTTCAATCATTAAGTAAATTATTCACAGTCTCTGTTTGGTGCTGACTTGATCCATGTTTCTCATTTTTTCGCACCAGCTTTCAGTGAGAAATAAACCAGATGCTCTTTTTAAAACATATTCCTGAAAGTCTATGATTTTAAAAAGGCAATAGATAATTTTTTTATGGAAAAGCACTGAAAGGAAAATGATTTTATTCTTAAAGAGGCAAATAAGTAAGAAAATTTCAGATCAGGTTTCATTAATGACTTAGAGAGTGAGACCTTAAAGAAACTCCTCAGCCAGTGCTTCAAATGTTAACAATCACAACAGCATTCTAAGTCCCTGATCATTGCGTTATGAGAACAGATTTTGTTTTTGAGGGAGTCTGGATGTAAATCCATCACCAACATGTGGCAAATGATCCAGAACACACGTCCCTTACCAGTGGGCAAATAACTTGTCTTTCACTTAGAAGCACAAAGCTCTCATTACCTGATTCCATGATTTGTTTCATCTACCAAGTTTCTCCCATGTGGTATGACTGTCTTTGAGGCAGCAAGTTACTTCTGATGTGTTTATCTTTAAGTGTAACATGTCCAACATCCCCAAACCTGCAGCTCTTTCTCATTGCAATAAAAGAGACCACTCTTTACCAAGTCGCTTAAAGGATACCATCTAAGACCCAGCCTTGATTCTTCTCTTTGCCTCACCCCTCACCACCAATTCTTTAACAAACTATCAATTCTGTCTCCAAAACACATATTTGATAATCTCCGCTGCCATATTTCACACCTGCACTACAGCGACAACATCCTCTATGGCCTCTCAGCTTCCACTCTTGCTCCTCTACCATCCATTTTCCATACAGCGGCCAGGATGAAGTTTTGTAAATCTAAATCTGATTATATTGCTTCCTTGCATAAAAACTTTCCAGAGCTTCCTTCACTTTCAGAAGCAGATTTAAACTCCTACAAGTGTTGTATCATCTGAGTACGTCTCCAACTTGATCTCAAGCCTCTGTTTTCCTTGCACACTATTCTCTCATCATATTAGCATTCTTTCTTATCTTCAAATACAGCAAGCTCTTTCCCACATCAGAAACTGCACTTAGCATTTGCTTTGATTGTATTTATCTGGGTTCTTCAGTGATTGCTTATTATTATTCTTAGCTTAAAAATCACCACCTCTAAGAGACCTTCACCAACTATCTTAAATTTCATCCCACCTCACTCCGTTTTTGGTGCTCCCTGATCATCACTCTTCAGTTTTCCCTCAATCTGTAAGCAACTTGTTTATTTTTTTCTTATTCATCACTGCATTTCCAACTATTAGCATAGTATGTATCACAAAATAGGTGCTGAGCAAATATTTGTTAAATGTGTAAACTCCTTAATGCCCAGTAGATTATCCTGTAAACTAAGAACCCATAGGAATAGTAGCACTGCTGACTACCACAGTGATGATAATAGTATTCGCAAAGCTGCCCAGGAGAATCAGTGTTCCCCACCTGATTCCTATTGGTGTGATATTATTAAATGTGAGATTCCCCAGATGACTTTAGGATTTATTATTATTTTTCTTTTATTCCATGACTAAGCAACATTTTTGTCTTCTACCAGGAAGAAAAGCAGTCAGCTGTCAACATCTGTCAGCAAAGTTGGATAGAAAGTTTCTCCAGCTGGGTGCAGTTTCTCACGTCTGTAATCCTAGCACTTTGGGAGGCTGAGGTGGGCAAATCACCTAAGGTCAGGAGTTCAAGACCAGCCTGGCCAACATGGTGAAACCCTGTCTCTACAAAAAATTAGCCGGGCATGGTGGTGGGGTCTGCTACTCAGGAGGCTGAGACACAAGAATTGCTTGAACCCAGGAGGCAGAGGTGAGCCGAGATAGTACCATTGCATCCAGCCTCAGTGACAGAGTGAGACTCCCTCTCAAAAAAAAAACAAAAACAAAAACAAAAAAAAGCATTCTCCAAAGACCTTCCCATGACTGGAAGTCTGGAACCATAACTTTCACTTTGGGTTTAGCAGCCACTGAATTGTATTTTACAAACTTCCAGATTCTTAGAGACATTATTGTAAGATGTTTTTCACTAACTTAAAGTTCTCTACTGTTCTAGATTTATATGTAGTAGACTTTTTGTTGGAATATCTAGTTTTGAATATTAATAACTGTTTGTTTTAGATATAATGCAGCATTATCATAAACAATTCAAACTCAGATAACAATGTCTAAACAAATTACAGAGAATATCTTATTTGAGGTAATTTTTATTACATTTACCATCCATTAGCCCACAAAATATAGCAGTTTACAGATAACAGCTATACCTGAAGAATAAAATAGATTTTAGTCTACATGTAATTTTGATTTAAGTTATGGCTATATGTTATAAATCAAAGTGATAAATATGTATAGCAATTTCTGTGTTTTAAAAATCCATTCATCAAGGTGCTTATTAAATACTTATTGAGCCACTGTCATCTTCTAGGCTCTAGACTAGATTGGAGGGATTTGATGATAAATAAAGTAGCTGGTATGTGTTTCCTCCTGGAGCTTACAGTCTAGCAGAGAGGACACATAGCACTGTGTGAATTTATGCAATTTACTTCATTTATCAAATGAGAGGATATATCTCATTTTGTGGGGAAGAGATAAGGTTGTCCATAAAGACTCCTGGAAGAAATGACAAGTCTGTTAGAACAAAGAGGTCTGTAGGACGCTTACTGAGGCAGAATGTGGGATACATGGTTACAGGCAAGGGAAGAGCATGTACAGAGGAGGCCTGGAGGCAAAAGAGAGCACAGATAGAGGAACTGGAAGGAGTACAGAAACATAGCATACATAAGAGGAAGTTGCAAAGAAATATTTGAAGGGTCTGGATGATGCAGGATCTTATGAGTATAGTTAAAGAATTTGGAGTTGTTATAAAGACAATGTGATACAATTGGGAATAATGTGATCAGGTTTATGCTTTAGAAGGTCTTCTCTGAATGTACTGTTGCAAATGGATGGGAGGGAAAGAAGACACTAGGTAAGAAATTTGCCAAAAATAAAACCACTTTTAGTCAAAAATATAATGGGGTAAATTAAAATTAAATATAAATGCAATGACAACTCCAGACAGATGGTAAGGTTCACAGAGCCAAACTTGGATTCAAATGCATAAAAAACATAAAATTTGATCTAATCAAATGCAAGATGTATGCTAAATTCATGTTCTACTAAAATGTAAGACACTTAAATAAGGAAATAGAAAAGTAGAGCAAGTGAAACCACATTAGCACAATTACTCAATGCCCATCCCATGCAGCCATATGATGTGTATTTTCCTCTAATATTATCTAAATGGACACTGCTGCTGATGCCTCATCCCCAGGAAGGTAATGGGATAGTTTCTGAAGCATTTCTTAACCAGTACTAGTACAGCATTAATTCTTTATTCCACATGATACATAAAATTCTTTATAATCCTATTGTTCTTTAGAGAATTCAGAATAAAACTACTTGATGCCAGACAATTATTTAAGATTGTTACATAATGGCATGCCATTGTGTTCTTTCTCTGAATAATGTCACCAAATATGCACATCTTCACCTTGAATGCTGATGACATAGTGTTAGGATGTCACGGTTTAAAATGTACGTAATTTATTATTTCCTTAACAATTTTACAACTGCATAGCTTAAAAATGTTAACAGACAACTATTTTGACTTTTTCTTTTTGTCAGTTTATTCAGCTTTCTCTAAAGAAAGGAGAAATACTTCATATACACCTCTAAACCTGCACATATAGGCAGTGTAAACTTTTAACAGTATGAATTGAAATAAATTGTTAAGTGCATGTTCAGTTCCAAATTTTGAAGCAAAAATAACTTTGAACATTTTGGGGCTAGAATTAACAAATATTATAGAATTTCCTTCCCACATTTGAAATTTTAATTTCATAGTATTTTCAGTCCTCTGGGCTGAAATGAGGACCAGATAATATTTTAGCAAAAAAGGTGTTTTGTTTTCACGCTTTCATCATGCAAAAATAACCCAACTAATTTAGCCCTAACTTCCAAAAAATATTCAGTTTTATGCAGAAATCAACTATGTAGATCTCAGGCCAAAAGGAATATTTATCAGAAAACTCTGAAGCAAAGACTTTTATAAAAATATGCTCTTCCTTAAAGTTTTATTTTCAGTCATCTTTGACATGATGTAAATGAATTACTGCATTATTGCTTCCTAGTTATCTCTTATCTTTGCTCTGCCAGGAGTTTGTGAGATTTTTTTTTATAAATTTTGATCATTTAAAATGATAAATCCCCAGGGTCAAGCTTAAATATTGTAATTTTAAAATAATTATGAAATATAATAGCAGTTCACACTTTTCGTGCTTTCAAAATGCCAGAGACTATGCTAAATGTTGTGTATTTATCATCTCTTTTAAATGTACCACAATCTGGAGAGGAAAGTATTATTGTTATCTCCAATGTCTAGCTAAGGAGACTAACCCTTAATGGGATTAAATAGTTTGTACTAAGCTACTGTATTCCTGGGTGATGGAGTCACAATTCCCCTACCTCATGCCTCTCTGACTCTATACTCCACTTGAAAGTGGCAACCTCCTTTAGAACAGCCCCAGTATAGCCCTAATCAATATAGCTAGAGACACTTCCCCAGAAGAGACAGAAAAATAGTCAGCAGGTTCATGAAAAATGTTCACCATTACTAATCATCAGGAAAATGCAAATCAAACCACCATTTCACTTCACACCTGTCAGAACGACAAATATAACAACAACAACAAAAAAAACCACAAGTATTGGCAAAGGTATGGAAGAATTGGAGCCCTTGTACACTATTGGTAGGAATGCAAGGTGGTGCAGCTGTTAAGGAAATTCCTCAAAAAATGAAATATAGAACTATTACATAATCCAGCAATCCCACTCTGGGTATTTATCACTCCAAAATAAAATTAGGATATCAAAGATATATTAGCATTCCCAGGTTCACTGCAGCACTATCCACAATAGCCAAGACATGGAGACAACCCAAATGTCCATGGATGGATGAATGGATAAAGAAAATATAAAATACACAGACAATGGAACATTATTCAGCCTCAAAAAAGAAGAAAAACCTAAAATATGTGACAACATAGATAAAGCTTAAGGACATTATTCTAACTGAAATAAGCCAGTCACAGAGAGATGCTGCATGATTCCACTTATGTAAGGTATCTAAAAATAGTCAAATTCATGGAGTCAAAGAGTGAAGTAGTGATTTCCAGGGAAGTAGGGAGGTTGAAATGGGAAATTGCTAATTACAGGGCATAAAATTTCCATGAAGCAAGATGAATAAGATCTAGTAATCTGCTTACGACCTTGTACCTATAGTCAATAATCATGTATTACACATTTAAGAATTTATTAAGAGGGTAGAGCTCATGTTAAGTATGTAAGTGTTCATAACATAGTAAAATAAAATAAAATACAAAAACAGCATGGGCAGGAAGAACAGTTGTAATAAAATAGCATGTATTATAACAATATATAATATATAACATGTATTATAATAAGTATAGATGAAATGCTGAACATTCAAACCTTCTGTTAAATTATATAGACATTAAAATGATGTATTATGTTAAGTTCTAGGGAGGATTAAATCAACAAATTAAAAAAATTTATGGTAATTTAATACTGACAAAAAGTATCAGCTCAAATATAGCAATATCACCTTAGTTATTAAGACACTTTGGCCAAAATCTAAAGCCAGCAGGGACCATTCTAAAGACTTTGAATCAGTACAGAAGGTATGCTTTATCTAGGTTTTTTAGGTTTTTCACTTAACCACCTATTCTGAGCACCTCAGTGCTAGGTTATTTTAGGTGCTAGAATGAGGAACATTAAGATAAGTAGTAGAAATTTTATTTTTAAGGGACTTACATGCTATAAATTTTGTCCTTAAGGGACTTAGATGTTCCACATATAATTTGGTGAATGAAACAAATAGGGATTTCAAGAGTGTGGACTGCTAATAATAAAATTATGTATTGAGCCAAGGAGATGTGAAGGAGGGAACACATAATCAGCCATGAACCATGGCCTACAGGGCCAGTGCGACTTACTAAGAAGCTGCATTCCAACTTCAGCTCATTTTACAGTTCCCCTTCCTCAGCTTGCTCCTGCCACCATTGGACCCTGTATCTATTTCCTAAAACTCTGAGCTCCTGGACTCTTACCCTGTCCGGACACTCTTTGGCCAGCAATGTGCTTGTCAGCTCATTCTCATTTTTCAGAATTCGGCTCTAAGGTCGCCTGGTCAGGGATGCCATCCATGAACCTTCGTTTTTTTTTTTTTTTTTTTTTTTTTTTGAGACAGAGTATCGCTTCATCTCCCAGACTGGAGTGCAGTGAGTGGCAGATCTTGGCTCACTGTAACCTCCGCCTCCTGGATTCAAGCAATTCTCCTGTCTCAGCCTCCCAGGTATCTGGGATTACAGGTGTGCCCCACCACGCCCCCACTAATTTTTTTTTTCTTTTTTAAATAGAGATGGGGTTTCACCATATTGACCAGGTTGGTCTCGAACTCTGGACCTCGTGATCCACCCACCTTGGCCTCCCAAAGTGCTGAGATTACAGGCCTGGCCCACCATGCCTGGCCCCATGAACCTTCTTTCTAAAGTGGTTCTTCTTCTATCACTCTCTGTCATGGAACTCTGTTTTTTTCTTTTATAGCACTTGAAACAATCTTACAAGGTAGTAAGTTTCTTTTGCAATATTTTGAGTATAACCGTGAGAGTGATTAGGTGTTCATCAAAGATAAGTGATTAGGGTGAGATATATTAAAGACTTAACCATCAGGGATCATGCCCAGGCAAAACTGGAAACTTCATCTACTGCTAGAAGTACTTCTATGCACATACCCTAGAAGTCAACGACCAATCCTAGATTTGGATGAGAGTTGGAAGGCAACTGAGGGGTCACTGAAACTTGGTTATAACTCAGTAAGTTTGGATTAAGTACTAGAACCTATTCCCTAAGTTTCTTCAGGATTCATCTGATGACCCACCTCTTTTGGAATATGGTTATCTCTTTGATAAGATCTCTATAGAATCATTATCTCATCACCACTACAACATTTTGAATAACTGACAACTCAGTACTTCAAGAGCACCTTGATGCTTAATGTATGAAATATTGATGTTCTTCCAAAACATAGCCTAAATTAGCCCTCCCATAACTTACAACCACTGATTCTGCTCTTAAAGTTAAGTCTACACCTCAACACTTCCCTGAGTATTTCATTTCACATGAGAGCAAATATTTGAAGACAGTTATCACCTTTTCCACTAAATTTTCTATTCTTCAGGTTAAACATCTTTACTTCCTTCCACTTTTATTTCCTTCCAAGGCAACAGATATTTGAATTACTACTACATACTAGACACTCGACTAGACACTAAAATAATATGGTTTTATTTTCTTCATAATTCTAAAATTTTGCGTTATACTGCCTCTGCAATCTGCATTATGCACACTGTCTTGAGACCAAATTGTCCCTACATGTGAACACCACACATTTAGTAATGTACTTTGTTAGCATATTGGCTTGAATAATCACATTAACTTGTATTTCCTACTTGCCTAAACTTGTCATTCTTATATCATCATCATGAGTTTACTGTATCTGGACACTACCTCTACAGAGTTGATGATTTTCTTTAAACTCTCTCTCTTTTGTACCTATGTATTTTTACAAAAGAAGTTTTAAGGGTAGTGTCATAAATAAAACACCAGTACCACTTTATTAATGTAAGGAAACAATAAAATAAATACAATAAAAATGTTATTAAAATTCAAAATAAAAAATAACTCCATGTATCAATAAATATAATTAATAGTTTAAATTACTACTTTAAAAGTCTCTCAGTGAGTAATGGAACATTTTTACTAGTTACTGACTTTATAGGGAAGAAAGGTATTAATCAATATGAAATAGTATCTTTAGTTTTGATACTAATTATCTCCTTAAATTTTTATTCATATATATACCTAGGTAAAAATGTAACAGTAACATTAACCATATTATAATTTAAACTATTAATGGCAATGGGTGGATCTTTGACCAATAGTAAAAAGATGCAAAAACAAACACTTGGTCGTGATTATTGGTAACTGAGCTCAGCCTTCACTCCAGCTGCAGGAAACAAGAATGTAAGAATCCTGTGAACTGGAAAATGCTCCCAAGGGCAACAGGCTGAACACATGTGTTTGTTTCTATCCACTCACTCCACAATCCACTCCAGAAAAACCCTAATAAGACCACAGTGACAGAACAAGGAAGAGACCAGGCACAGTGGCTCACACCTGTAGTCTCAGCACACTGGGAGGCCAAGGTGGGTAGATTACTTGAGTTCATGAGTTCAAGACTAGCCTAGGCAACATGACAAAACCCTGTGCTACTAAAAAAATGCCAAAAAAATTGGCTGGAAGCCTATAGTCCCAGCTATACAGGAGGCTGAGGTGGCAGAATCACCTCAGCCTGGGAGGCAGAGGTTGCAGTGATTCAAGATTTCACCATTGCACTCCAGCCTGGGCAACTGGAGTGAGACCTTGTCTAAAAAAAAAAAAAAGAACAGGAAGAGAGGAGTTCATGATGGAAACAAAGAAATTGGGCAAGAGGCAGTAGCATCAACTGATAAATATATGGAAAAGTTGTAACTGATTTAATAGACCTGAAAAGCTGTATCCTAAATTAGCTGTGGGACAAGCCAAGAAGCAACCTCACTAAAATTGTGCTGAAAAATTCTCAGAAGGCTCAGAAGCTGGGTGATATCTCTGAAAGCATTTTAGCACAGAGCTAAACATTTTTTTAAATGGTTAAAAGTTTATTTAGAAAACAAGTTTGTTTAGATTTCCCCAAGATACTGCTTACCAACTGGAAGATGTCTGGGACTTTATTCCCTGGAAGGAGTAAAACTGAGGTTCAGTGGATCAAGGGGCACTAAGCACAGGCAAGGGCAGGAGTACCTCATTCAAATCAAAGTCATCAGGAGTGTTTTCATCCTGAATGTTGAATCCTCAGCCTTATTCTTCACCCAGGTCCTAAAATGTTAGCAGTCATGATTATATCATCCGAGAAGGAAACTGGGAGAAATTCCTCTAAAGAATTTGACCCTAGGGAGTTCAAAAGAAAACACCTAAAGATATTGACATCCAGGCTGGTCCCCTACACAGGTGGGACCTTTCATGAATTTTCTTCATGAAATTTCTTACCATGAATCTTATTTTAGTGTGGCACTGGTCTTAGCACCACTGACCTAGTTAGCACTTTCAGAGAATAATCTGCCAGTCGTCTGCCAGTGGTGAAGGGGATATCTTGGAGTCCTAAATAAACTTTTCACCATTTAAAAACTTTTTAGCTCAAAAACTCATTTTTAACAATGCCTATTTACACATGCAATGGTTCCATCTCTCTTTCTTTTTGCCCACTCTGGCAACGGTAAACACTTGAGAAAAGCCTTTACTGTGAGAGGACGATCAGAGCAAACAATTAAAATAAAGCAACTATGAGTACCACATATTAGGAAACAGTGATATGGTCCTTTTAACTTCTGAGGTTTGCATTTAATAATCAATAAACAAAATATTAAGTATCCACTGTTGGAGTTTGCAAGCGATTGTGAGATGAATTGATTCAGATACAAGAGATCATGACATGAGCCATTTTACTGAAAAACGTAGGTGAGAAACATCGCTTAAAGATCCAGCTAAAAGGGTATGCCAACTGCCCACTCACAAACCCCAGTCTAGGCACTGGGAGACCATCTAGAGAAAAATTTGCATCCACAGAACAGGCAAAATATACTCACCCAGGATTGCTCTGTCAAACTGGTCTAAGGTAGAAGCAGAGAGGGGATCCTTAGAAATCATAATTTTTTCATCAAATTGTCCTATCCAATAATGGACTTGGGGTAGGAAATGAAAATACTAATGGCCGTCATCCACCAATCTAGTAGCACCCTCTCCCTCAATGGACAGAAGTGAGTGAGAGGGAGAAGCAGAGGCCAGTAATGCTACTCCAGTGGAAGTAGCCACAGAGACACCTGAAGGGAAATACATGTTCCCCTTTAACACCTGCTGTGTTCTAGACTCTTTTCTATGTGAATTGAAAGCAGTTTCATCCTTTTCAACAGTGTCATTATTCAACTTACATTTATTTCAACTCATTTTTTCACCTAAGCACTTTGGACATTTTTTTTCCAAATTGTTGACATATGTTCAAAATCTGAATGTTATAATAGAGAACTTACCTACCAAATTTTAATATCACGATTCAATATCTTATCCTTTGTACATACATATCTAAATATAAAATGGTACCCTAGGATATGGCTTAGGACAGGAGTTTATTTCTCCATGGTAGCAGTGGTACATCAGGTGATTCTTTTGGATGTGGCCATTTGGCCAGTTATAAATCTACTTACCTAAACACAGTTCGGTCCAAATGTCTTACCATCAACATAAGTCATCTTATCATAATGGAAATATTAAGAAATTTGATCAACTATTGTTCCAATATTCATATGTTTATGGCCACTGCAAATTTCTTACTAATTTATGTTGTAATCATATCTTTCAAAAAAGAAAAGGATAAGAGAAAACAAAAGGGCCTTCTAAGTGATTTGTACTAGATGGATCCTTGCTATCTAGTAATGAGCATCACTTCCTTTACTTAGTGCTAAGAAAATAATCTTTAAACAAACTTTTCTGGACCTTTATCAGTGACAAGGTTATACCCATTTACCTGTATTTTTCATATCTGCCCTTTTTCTTCTTTTTGAAAATTAGAGAAAAGTTCCCATTTCTGGTATTCTAGCTTTTTTTTTTTTTTTTTTTGGAATGGTTATCAGTTGAGGCTCTGCAGTCACTTCTGTAATCTATTTCAGTGTTGTAGTATGAAATTCAACCAGCCTAGAGATTTGGATTCATTTAAAGAATCTCTGTACTTCCCTACTTTCTTCTCACATTTACCTCTTCATCATTTTTACCCTTCCCAGTTTGTAAGTCATTCTCCTTGAAGAAAAAGACAAAAGCATAATACTTGTGTAGTTTTGCTTTTTCTGCGTCAGCTGTCAACTCAATCTTTTTCCTCAGTAATAGAATGATATAATATCTGTGTAGAGTCTAAAACTTCCTTTTAGCTCAGCATTTGTCTTTTTAAAAATGTCCAGGAGAAGAGAAAAGAAACTGTAGAAGGATTCTTTATATCCTTAATGTATGCATTCATTTACTTGCTTGCCCATTGAGTCATTCATGGGAGAGTGATTAGGCAGTGATTTTCAGATATTGGGTTGCATATGAATTATAGAGACTTAAGACTGATATCACTTCTGGCCTCAAAAGGCCTCATGGTTTAGTCACTGGGGGTTGTGTTAGGGTTAGGAAATAGGGATGGGAATGGGGTATCACAGATCAGAAAACTAAAACAACAAAGAGAATGGAGAGTATTAATACTCCAACTCAGTGCCAAGGGAAGGACACTTTGCCAAGGACAGTGCCTATGATGGGAGGCTGTGTGCAGAAGAGTCAGAGAAAGCTTCCAAGTGGAGTCGACCTTTGAGCTCAATCTTGAAAGTTGGGTAGAAGATACACTCCTAGACAGGATGAGGAAAATCAGAGTAGGTAGAAAGAGATGACAAATGGTTAAAGAGAGCAGGACCCAGTTACAAATCTCTATCATTAGATCTGGCATCTGATGAAGTTGAGCAGTGAGAAGGCATTTCCTTTCTTAGTAACACTTTCTTTCAACAGAGTTTTCAGGTAGCTAGTTCAGATTTTCTCAAGTGTTCTTTATTTTGCTTTTGTGAATGCTTTTTGAGAGCTTGTATATAGGAAGTGATTTAAAACTTCATGCTGGTCTTGTTCACAGCAAATTTATAACAACTTCTGAAAAGCAATGTTTTTCTTCAAAGGCTTGGCACAGTGAACATCTTTTGTCCTGGGATGGTCTCATTTTAGGTGTTCTGTTATCTCTTCTACTAATATACTTGTCCCACTGTTTGCAAAACAGAGACCTGTATATGAGAGAATACTGGAATTACTGGAAGCCTGACTTTTAAATATCTCAGAGAGCAGAGAAAAATTACTTTGTTACTTTGACTGGGGTGTTCAGTTTGCTATTTCACCTCAGATACTCTATGAGTAAGAGACAGCAATTCCTAGGTAATAATTCTCCAGAAAAGAGGCAGGGCACTGTGTTCAACCTGATAACTTTGCAAACCAATGTCCAGCCAGGCGACTCCAGCCCATGAGTGTAAAATGATGTCACATTAATTTTATGCCCATGTTACACTGACTTGAGGCCCTTTGTCTTAATGATTAGGTGTCAATACAATCTCCTCACAAATCATTATGGTAGAATTTTCGTGGAAAGATTTCTTGATCCCCAGAGCAGTATGTGTAACATGTGTTCACACACAAGTTCTGTCAACTACTATGCCTAAGTGGCATCTGTTATATTATTTTTTCTGCTACAACTGTATGTGACTCAGGTCTTCAACTTTTAATCCACCTAGACAAACCTCCCAAGTGGTACTGTTGATGTACCAGTCAAAAGATTGCCAATATCTATGTCAAAGGTTTGAGTAAATGAAGGTCTCCATGTTCCTGAACCCTTCTAAGAAACATTAGGTTTTACATGGAGGTGAAAGAAATGCTCTCTACCAGGGTTTCAGCCATATTTAATTACTTAGGCTCCTAAGCAACTTGGTTCATGACCTGTCTACTATAGAATTATTTCTTCAGTGTCTGCTCAGCTCTGCTTTTTTTTTCACATGTAGACAAGTTTCAACCTGCCCCACTCACAAGAAATCATTCTCTTATCTCTTCCTCGTCACCCCAAATCACTCTTCTCTGCAGCAACAAGCAAGCAAGTAACAGTTCTGACAAAGTCTATTTTATAATAGACAAAATTGTATTTATTTATCGTGTTAAATGTGACCTTTTGTTATGTGTATACATTGTGGAATGGCTAAATCAAATTATTCGACATTAAATACATATAGTTTTGGTAGTGAGAAAAGAAAATCTACTTTTTCAACAATTTTCAGACATGTAATATATTATTATTCACTGTAGTCAGCATGATGTACAATAGATCTCTTGAACTCATTTCTGCTGTGTAACTGAAATTTTGTGTCTTCGGGCCATCTCTCCAATTCCTCTACCTCTTGGCTGCTGTTAACCACCATTTTACTGTTTCTAAGAAGTTAACTTTTTTACACTCCACATATAAGTGAGATTATGTGGCATTTGTCTCTCTTCTTTCAGCTAATTTCACTTAACATAATGTCTTTCAGGTTCATCCATGTTGTCTAAAATGACAGGATTATCTTATTTTTTAAAGGTTGAATAGTGTTCTGTCATATATATATCACATTTTCCTTATCGATTCATCTATTGATAGACATTTAGGTTGACTTCATTGCTTGGCTTTTGTAATTAATGCTGCAATAAACATGAGAGTGAAGCTATGTCCTTGACATACTGATTTCATGTCCTCTGGATATATGCCTAGTAGTATGATTGCTGAGTCATCCAGTAGTTCTGTTTTAATCTTTTGAGGAAACTCCATGTTTTCTATGATGGCTGTACATTCCCACCAACAGTGTGTAAATGTTTCCTTCCCTCCACATCTTGCCAACACTTGTTATCTTTTCTCTTTTTGATAATAACAATTTTGACAGATATGAAGTGATATTTCATTGTGATTTCATTATTAATTTGCATTTCCCTAATAATTGGTGATGTTGAGCATTTTTTCATTAGTCTATTGGCCATTTGTATAGCAAAGTCTCTTTTAGATTATACTTTAAAGAGACAGAATTCTCCTCAACTCCACTCAACCTCCACTCAAAAAATCCCAAATCAAACATGGAACAGCACACATACCCTTAAACAAATACAAATTGCCACTGCTACATTACCAACTAGAAAACTGAATAGCATCAATAGTGAATTTTTAGATTTCCTCAAGAATATTGATGAGTATATGACAGACTATTATCTGAAAAGAGCACAACTGTATCTGCCATCCCACATGCTCTTCCTGCAATGTGACTTTGACATGGGTCTATGTTCCCACTCCTTAAATTTGGGTGGATTTGTGACTATAGCAGACGTGACATTGTGTGATTCTTAAGGGTAGCTATAAAAAATAATACTGTTTCCACCTGATTCTCTTAGGGATGCTTGTTCCTATAATACAGCCAGGATATTGTGAGAAAGTCTAAGCTGCTCATGGAGAGGTCCATGCAGAGAGGAAACAAGGAAACTTGTCCATATCCTGGCTGAACTCTCAGCACCAACCTGCCCTGACTCCCAGTCAATCTACCTCACCTGACACAACATGAGGCAGAGATCATCTACACCTGCTGAGCTTTGTTTTCTGAGCTCAAAATTGCTTATTTGGGAGCAAAAGATATGATTGTTTTTGTTTGAATCCATTGTGTTTGGGGGTGGTATGTTATGGAGCAATGGCTAACTGAAAGACAGTTTAGTACCTGGAAGTTGGGTGCTCCCAAAATAAAAGTTGTAAAATGTGTGGCAAGACTTTTGGATCAGCCAGAAAGTTTAAGTTGCCAGACCTCAAGGACAACTAGTGAAAACTCAAGGGCTTCAAAAAGAGAGTTAGAAGGAGCCTTAAGAGATTAGAGGAAGTTGTCAGTGAGAGCTTTAAGAAAAGTGGAGAAAATGTTACTGGACACTGGAAGAAAGAGGACCTTTCATATGAAATGCAGGAAATGTGACAAAACTGTTGTCTGAATTAATGTGAAAAAATAAGAAATTTTTAGAAAGACATTATGATCTGAGAAAATTTTCAGGAAAAAAAATGTCTTGGAGGTGGCTGACTTCTTCCAGCCGCCTAGACTGAAATGGGAGAGACAAGAGAAAACCAAAGAAAAGAACTGATCAATTTTTTTACGGAAAATTTGAGGAAATATAAATGATCTGGGACCTTCAGGGATTCCAAAATAAAACTTTTCCTCATTCCCATTCTCCCCTAATTGGCAAACTGTTTTTAATTCAAGAAATTACCTTTGCCTAATATCAAATACAAGATCACCTGTAACATCCTTCATTACAATCTGAGAAAAATTTAAGGTGATGCCACAGAGTTCCCCCTTAACTCCCTAGGAGTTTTGAAGGTTTCAAATCCCCACCTGTGTAAGAGTTCAATGCCTTAAATGCAGATCTCCCATTCAAGGCATTCAAATTTTATTACATATTGAATGCTGTCAGCCTTTCATGAATGCATGCTCATGTGTACTACCCTGGGAAAATTCTGTACCATTTAATTTATGCCTTTCAATATGATAGGTAGAGAGTCCCACCAAGGCTCAATCGATGCCTACAAATGCTGCAAAGATTATGTATCTTGCAGTTATCTTAACCTGTTTCTGACAATCACTGTCCAAACTGTAGATTTGGGAGATTTTTCTTGTTTATTTTGTTTTTAGTTTGAGTTTGTTTATTATGCATCAGTTAGATAAGTGAAAAAAGGTATTAGCTTTATATTTGGATTGAATGCTTTGTGATAATTTCTGTAAAATGAAAATCCCCACAGAAGTGGATAATACCAATGGTAAAAAAAAGTTAGTTAAAATGGATCAAGCTTCACATCACAGCATTATTTAACTGATTATCTAATTAGTTAATACAATAATTTATAAAGTATTATTATTAAAAGTGCATGGAAAAAAGATGCAACCATATTTTTGTACATATGACTATATCTATGAAAAAATAAATATTTTTAAAACCCCATAAAACAAATAATATACATGAATAAAATAGTGAAAAGGCATTCAACAATTTCCCTCAAATGATGAGATTATGGATAGCCTTGTTCACCTTTTTTTCTATCTTTTAGTAATTTCCAACATTTCTAAAATATACATTATATTTACAACAAAAACACCACATGCCATATTTTTATAAAAACTCAATGATTTTATGCACCTTCAGTACAAAGCAAAATTGTAAGTTTTTGTCTGTTAGTTGTTGTTTCATGGTTTCAAGGAAAATAAAACATAAAAAGTTTGTTTTACTTTCTCAAAAATATCTATAAAATATGCCTGGGTGAAACTGTTTTTTAAATTTTATTTCCCAGATCTTCTTTAGACAAAATTTTAAAATGTTTCTTCTAAAATGTAAATTCCACAAGGGCAGAGATATACTCTCTTCATCTTTTTATGTATATACCTAATTACACATATTACAAAATCCCTTTCCATAAATATTGTTGCCTGAATATATGAACTCTTTTTGATGATTCCTGTTCTTTTTCATAACAATTTTATGTGTCTTGTAACACTTGGAAAGATAGATTTATATTTTTTCCTGATCATGATCTTAAAGAGCTGCTTTTCTGTGATACGTTTGCCTCACTTCCCTGTGTATATAATTCATCATTCTGTGTCTTCATTCCTCTTTCCTCTTTTTTCCTACATTTCTCAGTGCTCTGTTAACATCTTCAGTGGGCATGTTCATATATCGCAGCCTTCATTATTTCTTAAAATTTCATGCTGAGTTTCTCATCTCTATAATATGCAAAAGGTTTTCTCATTTTTTTAATATTTTCTATTCAGTTGTAACCAGAATACTCAAATATTGTGTATCTGCTTCTTCCAACTCATCATAGGTTTTCCTTATTTCCTCCCCTGCCTAAAGTCCTGGGAGTAAAAATAATGAAATAATTTGTTTAGAGTGAATCAGCAACTCAAGTACTCAACTCTGAATACATAGAGCAGGCACTCAGTTAAATCCTAATTCTTTTCACCCTTCTCATCTTCATTAATTGCTCTTGTTATGGCAAACAAGCATAGGCTTCTTTTCTTCTATTCTCCTCATTGTGATCTGTGTAAGTCCCCATGGCCACAAGTATCTTTCTCATCTATCCATTTGCCATCATAACTAATGCTTCACCATAAATCCTCACTGACACTGTTTTTTTCCCTTTCTCACTAATGCAGATGATTGATCTGAAGCTGTAAATTTTCCAGGAGCCAACCCTATTGACTCACCTGATACTTCATAATCAGGCAAGACAACTTGCTTTCAGTCAAACAATCAGAAATAAAATTCTTTGAAAATCAGAAAAAAAAAAGATTCTGGGAGAAAGAACATGATAGAGTTGTAACAGGACAAACTAATGTGCAAAAAATTGTATCATTATTCATTGACAATTTTGTTCTGATTTTTGTGTGTTTTGATGGTTAATGCTGAGTGTCAACTTGATTGGATTGAAGTATGCAAAGTATTTTTCCTGGGTGTGTCTGTGAGAGTGTTGACAAAGGAGATTAACATGTGAGTCAGTGGACTGGGAGATGCAAACCTACCCTCAGCCTGGGTGGACACCATCTAATCAGCTGCCAAAGCCACTAGAATAAAGCAGGCAGGGGAAGATGGAAGAGCAGGTTTGTTGAGTCTTCTGGCCTCCATCTTTCTCCTGTGTTGGAAGCTTCCTGCCCTTGAACATCAGATTGCAAGTTCTTCAGCTTTTGGACTCTCAGACTTAATACCAGTGATTTGCGGAAGGCCACACACCAAAAACTTCACTGTCAGCTTCCTTACTTTTGAGGTTTTGGGATTCTGACTGGCTTCCTTACTCCTCAGCTTGCAGACAGCCTACTGTGGGTCTTCACTTTGTGATCATGTGAGTCAGTTCTTCTAATGAAACCCTCTTCATATACACATATATCCTATTATCCTGTCTGTGTCTTTAGAGAACCATGACTAATACGTGTGTGGTCATGTGTTTGCTTGTTTTCTTGTTCAGGAGAAAAGGGAAGATAGTCATATTAAGAAAAATAAACTCATTCAAAAATACGTGAAAATATTGTCATGCTTATCATGTGTATTGCAAATGAGTATGACACATGACTCTCTACTGGTAAACAGAATTGATTGTTAAGTAAATGAAGTGCTTAATGATATGCTATACTTAAGTATGTGTAATATGAGTATGTGCTGAACAGAAACTTCACAAAATAGAATATGCAAGGTAATACAATAAGTTTCTGAATAAATGTAGAAGATGTAAAACCTTGCTCAGGTAATCAAGGACAAGCAAAGTGAAACAAAATTCAATTGCCATTTTTACATTAGGTTATCAAAAAAACTTAAATTATATTCCAAATGGAAACAAGGAGGTCATGAAATTATTATCCTGCATTTTTCATTGATGTTCATTATCAATGGTCACAAGATTTTGGAAAGCAGTTTGGCAATGTGTATTGAGAGCCACAAAATATTTGTAAACTTTTAGCTGATAATTGCATCTATGAAAAGTATTTTCTAAAAAATCTAAAAACAGAAAAAATTTATTTTTATTATAGTAAATTAAAAGTTAATAACTAACATTATTGCCTTCAAGTACTCAATGGAAATTATGCTACAACTAAACATTTATGTTATAAATACCATACTATGGAAAATATGGATTACAGAAAGTGACATGATATATTTGGAAACTTTTACTACATTTTTTCTTGTAAAGAAGTCTTATAACAGTCTATAACAATCAAAAAACAAATTACTTAAAATAACACTATCCAGACATAAATGCTATTATGTTAGTATATTTTGTTCCACAAAAATTGACAGATTGTTTGATAGTTAAATGCATATACAGGTATATAAACGAACATAGTTACATAAATATATAGTGTAACTATGATTGTAGAGTTTGTAGCTTGTTGTTTATTGTGTAATACTGATACTGAGAGAAGCAGAATACAAAATTGAAAATAATGTAAGAGTAATAATATAATAAAAAGAAAAATTAATTATGGGAAAAAATTTAAAAATACTAAATATATTAACCCTGGCTTGTAGTAGTAAAATGTGATTAATTTTTTCAACTTTGTAAGAATTTTGTTTTTCCTTTTTTCTTTTTGAGGAATGGAGTTGCTTTGAGTATTTGGGAGTTTTGACAACCCAAAATCATATACCCTTCCCCCTTAGAAGAGCACCCCTAAAAAGAGGAGGTGTGGTCTCCAACAACAGAAGCTGAAAAGGTATCATTAATACTTTTCCCAACTGCCTGCCACCTAGTGCTCAAGTCCATGACACAGGCAGAGGCATTCCTTAGACATTCCTGCTCATGACTTAGAGTCTCAGGGAGGGAGTAAAGTTGTAGTGAAAGCCAAGAGATTTTAAGTGACTGTGGAAAACAGAGATATGTCCATGTATCCAGGGGCTATAATACCAGTAGCTACAAATTAATCAAACTTTTGTGGAGGAAATTATGGCTATACCTTACTTCTCTTAGGGTTTTGAGATGGGCTTTCAAGGGGTATTAATCTAATGAAATAATATACCAAATGAAATCTGTACGTATGTGCATTTTTCTTGGAAAAGAATCTTCAGATAGGCAAAAGATTCCATGATCTGGGATATGCTAAGAGTCTTCAACGTGGGTGATGCGATTTGTCTCTGTGTCCCTATCCAGATCTCAACTTGAATGGTAATAATCTGCACATATCAAGAGCAGAACCAGACAGAGATAATTGAATCATGGGGATGATTTCCCCCATGTTGTTCTTGTGATAGTGAGTGAGTTCTCACAGAACTGATGGTTTTCTAAGGGGCTTCCAACTTTGCTGGGCACTCTTCTTCTCTCTTGACCCCCTGTGAAGAGGTGCCTTCCACCATAATTGTAAGTTTCCTGAGGGCTTCTCAGCCATGAGAAACTGTGAGTCAACACTCTTTTCTTTATAAATTACCCATTCTTGGGTATTTCTTTATATCAGTGTGAGAACAAACTAACACAATAGGTCAACATTACTGAGGTTTCCTACCATTTCTGTGCTTCATCTGTTCTTTACAAGATATCTCCACCAGGCTTTACATCTAATCATCAGAGGTTTCAATGAATCCATGTTATTTTAATCAATCAATGAGTCAAATGAATGAATTCATTTGTTCAATTACTTAAAATTATTTATTGCCATCTTCACCTATTGAGCATGTTTTGCTAAATGAGATACACACGCAGCAGTCATCAAAGATATTCCAGGTGAAGGGTAGAAACATGCACACAATCATTGCAGTCTTCCCCTGTAAAAATGGAAAACTGGATACGCCGAAAATCTCTCACTACAAATCATCTAAAAATGCCAAGTAAAATACATGTAAGATTCTCCTCAACAAAAGAATGACCTTAGAAGATAGCAAGGGAAATCCTCTGAGAACTAGAAAGAAATTCAGGTCTAGGAAGTAAGTGAATCTTGCAGGCATCAGCAATCAGGCACTTACAATCTTGGGCGGCCCCAAGTTTTAACGTTATATATTTATTTGAAGGGCTTTAGGGGTACAAGTGCTTTACATGCATGAATTATACAGCAGTGAAATCTGGGGTTTTAGTATACACAATACCTAAATAGTGTACATTGTACCCAGTAGGTGATTTTTCATTCCTCATCTACCTCTCATCCTCCTCATTTCTGAATCTCTAATGTCCATTATACCATTCTGTATGCTTTTGTGTGTGCATATCAAACTTTAAACTGTAGATGTAGAAGGAGAGAGGAAACTTATGGGGTCAATGGAAATTCAGTATTTGTTTAACTCTGGACTTTCCTGCAGTTACCAATACTGAATCCCCAGTGGCTGCAAAAGTCTCCTTTCAACTGATTTGTGTGAATTTGAACACATCATTCAAAGTCTATATCTCAATCCTTCCACTATTAAAATTTTAATTACAATGCTTCTATTACTTTTGAAGATATATATTTTAAAAGTCCCAATGTATATTACATTGCCATATTCATGTATGGGTAGAATTATTGCATCAGGCCACATTATAGGCCTCCATATGAGCTGCCTTTATGTCAGCTACTCACTCCAGATACATAGAACAAAGCAGCATCATGACATTTCATGCTTAAGGGATCACCTGTGAACCCCTTTCCTCAGCAGGATTAAATGGGCAGAAACTTTTTAGAAAGATGTGTGGAAAAAATTCTGAGACTTTGTCTTTCCAACTAAGATGACTAAAGGGTTAATTTCTAAGTAAACAGGGAAGCAAGGGATAGTTATTTCATTTTTAACCAAATTAGTGATTTAAGTCTAACACATTTTTAATAATAATTTTCAAACTCCAGAAAAACAGTTAAAAGAATTTATATCCAAGGTAAGATGCATTGCCTAGTTGTATTTATATTTTAATGTTATATTTTAATATGTAATTTTAAAATATGACTCAGAAATCTAACCCAAATAGGCTGAGAAATGTGTGATGTGTCAGTCAGTCATTCACATGAAAGTGTATAAGCAAACATTAAACTATCTGACAGTAAACTGAGTTGTAAGACTAAGATATATATTTATTTTCCTTTAGGAGATAAATATAAAAGAAATAGCAGTATATTACTGTAATATATATTAATTGCTATAGGCTGATAATTAGAAAGGGTAGCTGAATCAAATATTAATTTATAAATATCACAAAATTTGGATGGTTTGCAAGCACTAAATAATACTGTAAATATGTTTATGAATGTAGAGAGGTTACATATTTCAATAAGAAATATCAAAATAAGATTGGACTTTGGAAAATGTAAAGTAATGCATCTTGGATGAAATA
Source organism: Callithrix jacchus (assembly GCF_049354715.1). Lineage (NCBI taxonomy): Eukaryota > Metazoa > Chordata > Mammalia > Primates > Cebidae > Callithrix > Callithrix jacchus. The sequence continues at coordinate 104,254,577 of NC_133505.1, forward strand.
TTCACAGATAATCAGGGAAATTGAGCTACTGTACTTGGAAAATTGTAGTGTTGCATGAAACCTGGAAGTGATAGTTACAGAAAATTAGTACGAGATTGCATGGAGTGATATAGTGGTTTATAAAAACTGTTTGGGCAGCACATGCAGAGATAACACATCACAAGTCAGACAAGTGTGTCGATTTATAAAAAAACCTCAGTACCAGAAGGATGTCATCATACTATAGTGAATGCAGAGAGGGGCTACAAAAATGATTGAGAGACTGGCAGGGCTGATGTGAAGTAAGATTAAAAAGAACTAAATATGTATGGCTTATCCAAATATAGACTATATTACCACAAAATAATGTGCTCACACACTGAGGAAAGGTACAGAACATTCTAAGTTTAAGTAAAGGTTATCAAGAACATCCTTAGCAAAAAAGTGAAAAAGAAGTTAAGGTGAAACAAGGGCTCCCTAGTGTGTTAAGTAGAGAAAATAAGTGTACCACTTTGGATCTCTAGGCCCATTTTGCAAAGTGAATATAATACCATAATTTATTCTTCTACTCCTTCAGTCTCCACATCTTTAAAATCAGGAGTAATAATCCCTTTTTAGCAAACCTACAAGTTTTGATTGACAGGATCAATTCTAGCCATATTCATTTGAATTTTGTTTTTAAAAAACATTTAATACAATGCTTAGCATTTAGTATAACAGCATTCAAATTATATTTCAATAATTAAAGTTGATCTAAGAAATGTATAGTAAATGTAGTAAGGATTAAACATAAACATGAAATATGGAAACTGGAATTGTGATTTCTGACATCAAAGAGCTTGCAGTCTCATAAATGAATAGACATGTATTCAGGCACACAAGCAAAATATGTTAATGGCTATAGTAGAGTTTCAAAAAAAAGCAATTGAGATTTCAAGAGATCCCCAGGATAATATTGTAAGGTTGAGATGGAAATGGTGGTACTGGAACTGGTCCTTAAAGAGTAGTAGGAATCCAACCAGAGGGGATTGGGTGCAGATTTAAGGAGTGAAGAATATCAGTAGATGATACCCAGGGAAAATATGAAAGCCATGGCCAAGAAAATGAGTGACCTGATATGGCTAAAACAAGAACCACAGGGAAGTATGAGTGTCAGACCAATCTGGCCAGGTACATTATTATTTATTGGAGAAAAACTATGACTGGGATATTAACAAGAGTTGAGACCATATAGAAGTCAGTTGTTTTCAAACATTTTTAAGGCTTTTGTTAAATAAAATCTTACACAGAGGACTTTTCTATGAAACAGATAAATACAGTCCAGAAGACTCTGAGACTACTGGAAAGACTGAGAAATTGCATCATACAGTTTGAAGAATACAAATTTTTGTAAAAAGAAACAACCCAGAATTTTCTAACAAGGCAATGTAACTGGCAGAAATGTGAAGGATAGGTCAGGCTGTGTAAGTCTGAGCCTAGGTGGTAGATGACGAATAGAAAAGATGTAGCTTTGATACAGTATAGTTGAACAGTAACTCTCCTGGATTAAAACAAAAAAGACTGACCATGCGAAATAGAATACATGCTAATTTAGATCTTCAGAATGTGTAAGGCATTGTATAACACCACTAACTGAGTTACAGAGTGAATTTTCACTTGATACATAATTACGGCTTAAGATTGAATCTATGACTGTCTTTTTCAGCAACTCTGTTGTGTACCTAGTGACATAAACAATAATAAACCGTATTGCTTGATAGAGTTCTTTCTCCTGAGATCTGAATTACAAAATCCTGTTACCAGGTGGAGAGGGGAAAGAAGTATGTAAAAAAAGAATGGGATATCATTGTAAATATATTCTTTTATTCTCTCATTCATTGGTTGTGCATCACTCACTAATCATTTAAAATGTGTTAAGTATGGTGGTAGATGCTGGAATAATTCAAGTTTTAATTATTTACTCATTTTTTATTAACCTTTAAACTCATCTTCCAAATAATCATTTCTGTCTTTGTCTCTTTGGGCTACTACAATAAACTACCACAGACTGGGTGGCTTATAAACACCAGAAATTTATTTCTCATTGTTCTGGAGGCTGAGAAGTCCAAGATGAAGGCACTGGAAAAGTAAGTGTCTGATGAGGGCTCAATTTCTGGTTTATAGACTGCCATCTTCTCACTGTGTCCTCATACAGCAGAAGGACTGAGGAAGCTCTGTGGTGTGCCTTTTATAAGGACACTAATCCTGTTCACAAGGGCTCCATCCTCATGTCCTATTATCTCCCAAAGTTCCAGCTCCTCATACCATCAAATTGGGGTTAAGATTTTAACATATGAATTTTGGAAGGACACAAATATTCAGTCTATAGCACCATGCTTCCAGATTTATATTCATATAAATTGAGAATATTTAAATGATTTTTTTCATTTTTAAATATTTTTGTATATGTCAAATAGTGTCAAATACTTGTGTAAGTACCAAATACCTTCCCTAAATCAAGACGTTTTGACCTATGTTATCAAGTGTTCATGTATTTGAAAATAGTTTATGTAATAAATGAAATTTAGATCTGTATCCATAAATTTATTTTTATTGAACTTTAGATACTTTATTTTCATTGTCTTCATCAAACTAGGATCCTAGTTGGTCAATTCCATTATGTAAGGACAAATCTATGTCTTGAAAAAAAAATAATGTGATAAGAGTGCTCATTTAACTTATACATCTCAATCCCAACATTTCATTTCTTATTTGTATGGTTAGAATTATTGGCAGCAATATTAAGAACTAAAGTAAGTTTTTTTTAAAAAAAGGACTATCACCAACATATTTTGAACTATCAATTTTAGAGCAGAGATTGAAAATTTTGAAAAACAATATTGTATACACAACCATTACTGTGTCATTATAATATGTCATATAAAAATATAGCATTGCTATATTGTCTTTTATATGATTTTATATTTTTATATAAAATATTTTTATATTATATACTTTTATTTAATCTTCAAATATGACTTTTAGATTTTTATATAAAATATTTTTTGTATTCTATTACTTTTATTTGATTTTTGAAACCTAGGGGCAGGTATAATCACCAATTATATATATGAGGAATTCGGGGTTTTAAAAGTTTAACTTGCTCAAGGGCACATAGTTCATTATAAGTTGAGCAAGAGTTTGAATTCAGGTTTCAAAGTCCAAGTACCTTTCACTAAAAATGTTCTCTACGAAAGAATAGTGAAGAACTCATTAATATCATTCAATGTCATTTTCACTGGGGAGGGGAGAGACATTAATACTTTTTCTTCCTTCTAATAACTCACTAATTGTCAATTACTGTCATAATATTGTAGAGATAAACCAATTTGAGTTTTGTTTTCTTATCTATTTGGAAGAGTTATCTCTGGTCAAAATAGCTCTTTAGAAGGAGATCTATTTATTTGCTCTCTAAAGCAATCAAGGTCACCAAGTCTCAAATTTATTATATAAATGAATGAAAAATTTGATAATATACATGTTCATAGGATGTCAAATTCATTATAAATATTTGAAGGATTGGCCTGTAAACTATTGGGAAGTGTTTACACTGAAATACATACCACACTACATTAAGGTGGGGAGAAATGACATCTTAAAGAATGTTTTGGAAGACTGATACATTGACATAACTGCATCAAAAGTGGTTATTTTTTCTTGTTTGTCCAAAGATGCTTTACTAAGTGGTAAGACCAAACAAAACAACAATAAAATAGATTTTTCTATTTTTAGAGAGTTCAAAGAATATTTAAAATCTGTTCTATGAGTCAAGATCCTAGCCCAGTGACTACTTCCCTCTAGGTTCTTGGCATGTTATTGTAGCCTCTTTGCACCTCTGTGTCTTTATTTGTAAAATTAAGATCATGTTAGTATCTAATTTATAGAATTTTGGGTGTGAAACTGAGTTAGTCAATGTAAATATTTAGTCCCCATGGGTAGAAATGGAAAAAATCATTGATGCGGTAGAGAGCAGTGAAGAGGCTTGCTTGGGAGCAGCGGGGCAGGAGCAGGGGCCAGGGCAGAGGTGTCCCAGAGACGATGAAAGGAGCATATCCTTACACTAAAGACACTGAACAGCAGTTGCATTTTTTTAGGCAAGGACATGATATAATGAAATCTGTAATACAGAAATAATGTTGAAGCTAAGTAAAGAGGATATAATCAAGAGTTTTTACTTTCTTACTCTGGAGCAGACTAGGGTAACTATTTAGCCTTTTGTTACTTTGAAGTGGGATCTTGGTCAGGTTCTGGTAGAGCTGCTCTTTTCCATAACTCCTGAAATAGAAAGGCTTATCCTTACATGGAATAATCAAAAGAGAATCTTCAAGAGAATGGATAATAGACTTATCTAAAAAGTCAAGTTAGAGAGGAGATCAACAGGAAAAGAAGTGCCATCTCAAGCCATCACACCTAGAGATAATACCCAAGTATAGTCTGAACTTAAAAATGTTGTACATAATACATTGCTTTTAATGTGTAAAGGAAGAGAGAGGCAACAAAATTAGAGAATGAAAAATTATATTGCGTGTGTGTGTGTGTGTGTGTGTGTGAAATAAATGTTTTAGGATGTCTTAGTATCCTGGATCTATTATTTGCATACCCTGGATTAAAAATATATAGTCAATGAAAGTGTGAGGGAAATATAATTTTTTCATATTTTAAATACATTGAAATATGTGGATAGACACAGAGACAGATGAACAGAAAAGGGCATAACAAAGATACTAGAAATGAATTGTGTTGGAATAATTTTGCTCTAAAAAATAACTATTTGGGTTTTCTCTTGAATATAAAGGCAATTAAGAGGATAAAGGGCAGCCAAAAATCAGCCAAAATCTTAAAGAGCCAAGTACAGTTCCAGTCTATCATCTGCAGCACACTAGTGCTGAGCCCAACTTAGCCAGGAGAGTTGCGTATAAAATGTACTCAGAGATCCTGGTTTTTTTCCAACATTTTGCACTCTGCTTTGGCTGATGTTCATTTAGGTCAAATGGTCACCTTTTTTTTTTTTTTCAAAACAAGAAAACATACTTCATCAATTTTTAAATGTTCTGGAAAAATTTAATGAATACAAATGTTTCTAAGGTCTAAATTATAAACTTAGTAAAAAATATAGGAAATATATGTAAAACATCATGTTATCTAATTATCTGAGTTATTCAAAAAAGATTCTCTCCTTCCTTCCTTCCTTCTTTCCTTCCTTCCTTTCTTTTTCTATTTCCCACAGCCCTTTCCTTTCCTTTCTTATTTGATTTTTCTTTCAACTGAACTAACTGAATACTTGGTGGTTGCTTTCTATCCAATGACGACAGTGTAACAGACTATGAGATCCAATAAATAAATAAAATTATTTTGTCATGGAGAACTTTGTTAGCTTACTTTTTTATAATTTGTGTAAATTTAAGATGTACAAGTGCTGTCTTGTTACATGGATATATTGTATAGTGGTAAAATCCGGGCTTTTACCATAGCCATTACCCAAATAGTATATATGTATTCATTAAGTATTTCTAGTCACCACATTGCTCAGTTTTGTGTCATTAATTTAGAGAGGACAGAAGGCTAATCTTAGACTACTGTGTTTGTTTAATATTATAGTCTAGGCCTTTGGTCTCCACTAATTACTATGCTGAGGAAACTAATCATATGAGCCAACTGTAGAAACATCTTAGAAATTAGAAATTTTCCTAACTTAAATACCTAGTATTTCTGTAGAAAGCATATCATATTTGTTTGGCACATCATAGGTCATAGAGATTAGAGTTTTATATTGTTTTATTTAATTCATTCCTTTAACATTAATTCATTCACAAAACTATTGTGTGCTAGCTATACACAAAATCGAAGATGTCCCTGACTTTAAATAATTTGTGATCTAGTTACTTACTCCTTACAAAAACTGTCCAAGACTTATCATCATCTCTACCTGAGAATTAAATGCTTAAATCAATAGTGTGGGAGCACTGGATAAGAGCCTTCTGAATCTAAACTCAGGGTATTTCCATGATTCCATGTTTCAGACATAGTCTCTGCAAGGAAACGTTAGACTCTACTTGACAACCCCTCTCTCTTAGTTTGTTTGTGCTGCTTTAACAGAAGACCACAGCCTAGGTATTTATAATGAACAGAAATTTATTGACTCACAGTTCTGAAGGCTGGAAAGTCCCAGATCAAATTTCTGGCAGGTTTGGTATCTGACAAAGGCCCAGTCTCCACTCCCAAGATGGCACATTGAAATGCTGCATTTCCCAGAAAGGAGGAGCAATGTTCCTCACATGACAGAATATCAGAAGAGCCAAGAAAGAGTCCTAACTCCAGAAAACTCTTCATTAAGGTATTACACTCATCCCTAAGGGTGGCGCATACATGACCTAGTCACCACTTAAAGGCCTCACCTCTCAATACCATTATATTGGCAATAAATTTCAACATGACTTTTGGAAGGGACACATATTCAAACCATGGCAGTGTTTTAATAAACACCTTGACATATTGATAATAGCATGTTTTCTGGAGTCAGGTAGATCTGACGGAGGATCCCAGCTCTATCTTCTAATACTTGTATGGATGTGGAAAAATTACTTACTTTCTCTGTTATTTCCATTTTTGATAGAAACTGCTCATGACCACCTTACAAGAATGTAGAGATCAGCAAATGGGAAGGTACAGATGAGACTAGCATAGGTAATTGAGACACTCACCACAGGATACAAAATGTAAGGAGATGGTACCAGTAATGTAAATAAAATTTTAAGGTAACATTTAAAAATCATATTATTAAATTATGACCCATGGGTTAGTCACCTGGTTTTGCAGAAAAAAAAAAGGTTTTATCAAAAACATCGTTGGGGCAAGGATAAGGCAAGTGAGTCAGGGCCATTCCTGCAAGTGAAGGATTAAGTTCTATCTTATTTAAAAATTTGATGTTTTGTTCATCATTGTAGAAGGCAGAATTTCTAAAGCAGCGCCCCAAAGATGTCCTTGCTTACCTCCCAGAACCTGTGAATATTCTGATATGTCATCCTCATGATTGTGTCATGTTATATGGCACAGTTGATAATTACATTAGTTTTTAAACTCAGAGAGCTTTCTCTGGCTGATGACAGAAGAGTAAAGCAGAAGTCAGGAAGATTCAAAGTGTGGGAAGAATTTAATATACCATGGCTGCCTTTGAAGGAGGAAGCCATAGGCAAGGAGTAGAGAGCAGCCACACAGAATGAGAGTGATCAGTAGGCAACAAGGAAATAGGAACTTCTGTCCAACAACCACAGATTGCACTGTTAACAGGAATGAGTTTGGAAGGTAACTGTAAGCTATGACCTGATTGCACCTTAGAAGATCCTGAGCAGACCTAGCCATGTCATCCCAGATGTCTAACCTGCTCAAACTTTGAGATAATGAATGAGTGTTGCTTTAAGCCACTAAATTTGTAGCAATTTTTATGCTATGATGAAACAAATAAATCATGAATGTTTTATATTAATTTCTATTTTTAAACACTACCTTCATTTAAAATTTTGATGTTTTGTTCATCATTGTAGTAGGCCTCATTTCTAAAGCAGCCCCCAAAGATGTCCTTGCTTACTCCCAAGAACCTGTGACTATTCTGAGATGTCATTCTCATGATTATGTTATGTTATATGGCACAGTTGATAATCACATGAGCTTTTAAAAGCAGAGAGTTTATTGTAAATATATTACATTAAAATATCATTTATCCTAAATACTTGATTTTTAGCACCCCTTACATATTTTACCAGAGTTAAGCCCCTCCTTTACAACCTATTTCTTCTAATACTTGGCATTATGTAGCTACAAAGTGCATGTTCTTATTATTACCCTTGTTACTTCACAGTGTCCTGTAATTCTTGTCTTCTTGATAGAGAATCATCTTTATCTTCCCCATTTTTTCAAAGTTTCTCTTCTCCATCTGCTTCTTCCCACCAGTGACCATGATCCATGCCACCTTTATTACATCAGATCCACATAGTCCCTGGACTAACCAGGTGATTATATATTGGAGCAGTGTCATAAGGCTATCACCAGATATCCTGCCAAGTAACTGTCTCCTTAAAAGGCCCCTGACTTCCAAACAATTAAAAAATAGTTTTATCCTGTTTATTTGAGCATTTCTTTTCATCATTTGCTATGGTACATTGAATTCATATTACTAATGCAATTTACTACTATAGATTTCAACTTTTTCTATCTTTTAAAATACTTTTGCTAAATGTAGGGGATATAGGACTTGCGTGTTTGAGAAACATGAGTTTGGAAAGAGGTAGGTAAGAGCAAAAAAGAAATGGCTAATAAATTTTCTCTCTGGTCTAGAAAGTTTCTGTAGGAATTGTTATAGTAACACTTATTCTGCAGTTCCTATTTTATTACAAAAAAAAGAGAAGGAAAGTAGCTGTAAGAATCATTCATAACTGCCCATATTAATGACTGTTTTCACTAGATTGAATCATAGATATTTTATATCTATAGAAAGTGGTCATTTTTACTGTGCGTGTTGATTCATAGTTGCATAACTAATCATGACAACTTTATTAATTACTTATTATCAAGGGTTTTCTCTTTTATTAGAGAACAAGTGACTTCCTTCCCTTGCACTGGTGTGCATATATATCTCTGTGTGATAGAGATTAATGCATAAAGCTTTGCAGGAAACTGCCTCATTGATTTTGTTGCCTTTATATTTGTCTTCCTTAGATGACTTCCACTAACATAGATAGAGGATGTATAACCAATTTCAGTGGGACACCAAGGGCCCCGCCTATGGAAGTTGGAGTTCTGGCTTGAGTTCAGGCAGCTGAGTAAATAAGAGTTTAAAGAGATATTTTTAGAGAAATGAATGCATTATATCACTGGTTCTTTTTAAGGTCTCCAATACACTACTTCTTTGATGAGGGAACTTTTACATAGTATTAGTCCTTGCTTGTGTTTTGCATAATCATTAGAAAATGCACTACCAACACTGATGTAAAGATGTGCCACAGAATAGTATTTAATTTTCTAATGAGTTGTATAGAAGTTCTCTCTCTCAAATCTGTGTGTTTGGATATTCTATGCCATATTTTCTAATTCTTCAAATTTCATGTTAAGCCATTCACAGCCTTACTGTATAATTTAGAAATGTTTTTAAACTCCTGTTGTTTTCCCTGTTATTAAGACTTGAATAGATTTATAAGATTTGTATGCAGTGGTAAATTCTACTCTTAAACATAAGTTAATCTAGCAGCATCAGAGCTAATGGTGAATAAATGTAACCCACCTCAATAATGGTGCTTCCTTTTAAAGAAACCCACTTTTTTCTTCAAAAAAGACTTCAGAGTCTTCTATGCTATGATAGTGCATTGAATACAAGAAAGCTGATGGGGTAGTTTTAAAAAATGTCCTGACAGAGTCAAGGTGATGGCCATTTTTAGCTGCCCTGCTATCCATCACCTCTTTCAGCCAAGCATACTCCATCATATGCAACAGCCTCATGAATTTATGCATCAAGCTGTGCAGCCAGTCGTGCCGAGGGCGCTGGTGACAAGTGAAATTGCTGTGCGCCTCATTTAGCTGTTTATTGCGCCTGAGTACGTGTTGCAGCTGTCATCCCACGATGGGATGATAGTGCTCGTTAATAGACAAGACAGGCAAATAATGATGGAGGCCACAGCAAGAGATGCTCATCTGCCAATGGGCTCTGAGCAATATCATAAACATCCACGAAGTTCTCCATCAAAAGCAGCCCTGTAAGAAAATACAGAAGGCAGGACTGTTCTTCATGGGACTAACAATGGAGATTAAACTGTTGAAAAAAGTGTAACCCAGTAGATCTTGTAACTTAGGAATGGCATTTGGGCTTCTACACTATGCTTCTCTTCTAAAACAAATACAAGAAAATGACCACACACAATCTCCAGGTTTGCTTCTGATGTGTAAGGTGACTGTATTTTTACCACACACCATGCAATTAAATTTAACCCAGCTGAAGAGTTGGCCTTATTCTGCTGGCAACCACAGTACCAGAAATTTGCAAAAGTTATTTTTCAACAGTTTGACTTGTTTCATACATTTAGGATTTCAGATGGCTATCTTTCAATTCTTTTCAGTATTTTAGTGAAAAGTAACTTGAAATAGAAATATTCTATCTTTAGATTTGAATGAAATTTTCTTTTTGTATAAAATTGAATTATATTCAGGCATTCATATCTTGGAACATAGCAAAGAAGCTCTTAATAAAATCTCTTGCAGATGAAAGTCTGTTAAATAACTTGACTTTCATTTCCTTTTTCTCTGAATATGTGATGCTTAATCTTATGGATATTTTACAGTTGGTGATTTGTAAGTGCCTAAGGTATAGGTTTAAATGTGAATCTTTATGATTTTACCAACAGTTTATTCATTTTGTAAGAATATAGAACTTAAAGAGTTAATTAACATATTTGGTGTGATGACATGAAGCAAATCTGACAATTCTTTGCAGACTTTTATATATATCAGTAATATTTAAGACAATTTGAGTTACACTCTTCCTAGCTGGATATTATTTTAAGTGTCAAATATAGAAACAAATATCAAGGTCCAAACTGTGAACTTGGGAAGGAAATAATATGTTTATTATAGAATTTAATGGAAGAGCTGGAAAAACCCTTCAGTATGCAAAAAATGAAAATGAAATATAAGAATAATCTATTAAACACATGTACACTATTAGGAACATGGCCTACTTGGATTTAATAACATGTGGCTATGGTCTTTTTAATGATGTCCATCTTGCTATAAGGAAAGACTGACAAAAGTTTAGCAAAGACATGATTACTCATAAGCACAACAAGAATCATCTAAAGTACTAACCATGGCTATGTGGAGAGAACAGCCTTATCAGGGCCACAAAGCTACCATGATAAAGAAACCCTGAGAGCCTTCTAGTGTGACCTCATCATTTTAAGGATAAAGAAACCAAGTCATAGAGAGGCTAAGTGACCCAGTGAGGTCTGCAGTGAGTCACCCATAGCATCTGCAGATCTGTGGGACCTAATGTCCTCCATAGCTCCTGTACCTGTGATATTTCCCACATCCTTGCTGTGACTGACCTTGTGAGCTTACTTTCACTATTTACTAACAAAAACCTTATTTTTATGTGTATGTTGCTTTAAAAGATCATTTTGATTTGTCATCTTACATATGCATATTTATTTATATGTTTACTAGTTTTAAAGAGGGAAAGATAAGACATGTAACAGTAGGGGTGAAATAATAAAGGTTGAATAATGAAAAGAGCAGAGAGAATCAGAACAAAAATACTCAGGCTAAGGATAATTGCTAGATTTGAATATAAAATTTACCACCGATTTAAAAGGATTGATTTATTCTTAAATGTGATTATTGTCTTTGGGCCAAAAATTACTTCAGTGAGAGTGAATCTTCAGTTTTATGATAGAAATAAATTAGAAAATATAGGTTAACCTGCAGAAAAAATAGTTTTATGATGTGCATTTCAAGAATACATATTTTCTGTAAAGTGAGGCATATTTGTGCTAATTATTTAAAGTTTCTTTCCTTCTTTAAAACATTCATACCTATGAATCTTCTGTTATTCAAAATGTGTAATGAAAACCATTTAAAACCAGTATCCAGTGAGTATCTTGATCCAGAAATATCTACTTGCCATAGAAATCTGGTAAGCATTTAGTATACAGTGCAATGTATATTCTACAACAATTAATTTGGATGCCCAGTGGGCATCATTACATAGGCAGTACAGAATTATACTTGGATTATATAATACAGTAGTGATTTAGCTCAGAGTCTTAATGTAAAATCCCATAGACTAACATGTAATAACTTTACATACTTTATTTTCTTGTCCTGTTTTGTGCTTACTGTGGAATAATACAGTGGGAGCTATGTTATTCTGTCCCTCTGCTTTTTCAAAAATAATGACAACAATCTTTTTTTTGGCATTTACAGAACTAATGGTCAGCAAATTTGAATATGTTGACTCCTTTTTCTTGATGAAATGAAAAAGAGATGTGTTACACACACACACAGTTTTAGTAATGTTTCATAAAATGGTTGCTACAATCAAAGGAACTGCTCTGAAAATTAAATTACTAGGCTGACTCTGAAAATCAGCATAATATGCTCTGTTTAATTCAGTCATGGTAAGATGTTAGATTCTCCTTCATTCTCTCAGCTTTCTCTCTCCTTCACCTGGGGGCATCTGCTGATGAGTCTCTTCTAGAGGTTGTTTAATGACTATTTTACAGGAACTGTCAGCTTTCTAAAGCCCAGTGGCATTGGGCGTCACTGTATTACCAGGCTTTTTACACAATTTGCCTGACTGTAAATCGGAGGTTTAAAAGTACAAGAAAAGCTCCTATTTGATTTAATGACTGGTTGATGGGGGTTGATTAATCTTTCTATGCTCAGATGTTTTACTTATAAAGGTCATCTATTGTTTGTTTATTCTCACTTTTCTGATTTTATAAACACAAGAAATAAGAAGACCATTTTGAGAAGAACAAAGTAGCCTTAAGAAAATCCCTGTCACATGCACTTTGGGATTTGGACTCAAATCCTAATTATACAGTAAGTGAAATGAACACAGCCTTTACATTAACCTAATGTAAAGCTGCAAAACTGTGATACCTGCTCAATTTGGTTAAAGAAATTGAAGATGGTGGCCCTTCTTTTGAGCGGGGATGGGAGGTATTTATTTCTATTTTTAAAAGCAGGGCTATTGGTCATATAAAAAACAGCATTCCTCCCTTCCCCACCCAGAGCTTTCAAAAAAACCCAAACAGGAATATTTTTAGTACTATTATCTTGTTTTACTCAAGAAATAGCCTGTATTCATAGTTAGGAGCTTTATTTAATTTAAAAAATGCAAATTTACCACTTTTAAAAATCAAATCAATTCATTATAACCTTAATATATAATATATATTCTTATTTCTTGAATATAACATGAGTATTCAGGATGTTCATCAAATTATTTTAGTCAGTTTTAATTTTTGTAGTGTTTAAAGAAGAAAGGGTAATTCCTTTGATCAAAAAGTATATCAGTCAACCAAAGCTAGTTAACAAATGATAATAGATCACAAAAAGTAGCCTACAGAAAATAAGGCTGAGGAAATATTGAACAAGTTTGTTAACATTAGCTTTTCAAAAGTTAACACAACAGAGTAGAGTTATTCTTCAGCCAATCAAAATATTATCTAATAATGGGCTCACCTAAACAAGTGGAAAGAAACAATCATTCTGGCAGTTTTTCGTGAATGAAGCTTTTTATTATAAGTGGCCACAAAACAATAAAACCCAGGAGAAGGTGGGACATACACACTGAGCAAAAGTGGTTGTAAATTCCCCCTTTCCTTTTGAGAGTGAGAATAATATAAACGCTAAAGAAAAATATGGTCCCACAGCTTTTCACTGGAAAATCTGTTCAGAAATGCAGAGCTGAGGCATCTAGATATTAACCTTGCAAAATCTCTAGAGGAAGGATTTTTGCTATTACCAAGCAATTCAAGGTGTCAAAAAGCCACCTATCTAAACTTAAGACTGCCTTGTTTGAATCTCAGGTCCATATTCGACTACCAAATGAACATGAAGCAACCATACATATAAATAAATCAATGAGTAGAATTCTGGTAAATTTTTCTTAAAGTATGGTTTTAAAGGCATTTCTAAGAACAAATGTAGAAGGAATGGGGTATAGCACAGTATAGCTCTTCTGAAAATGTAGCTCAGGTATCATTTCTTCATGGAAAATTCCAGAACTTCTTTTACTGTGAAGCCCCTTCCTTAGGCTTTTACTGCATCAAATTGTATTCATTTTTTAAAAATTTGGTCATCTTTCTCTAAAAAACTGTCTTTATGAGAGCAGGCTCTATTTTATATTTACTTTGACATATCCCAAACATTTCAGGACCTTGGATAGTGTCACACATTTGGTAAACATTCGATAAATATTATTTGAATTAAATAACCAAGTTCTGCTAAAAGTTTTTCACATTTGATAGAAGTCTTACTACATGTTTTAAATATTACATTCTCTATTAGGATTCCAACTGCTTCCTATTGCTAAGCTTGAAGGGGCACTGAGATTGAACATGGAGATGGAAGCTCTAGTCTCAGCTCTGTGACTACCAAGTAAGGCACTTAAACTTTTGATTCTTTAGTTTCTTATCAGCGAAATTCAGGATTGGATTTATCACCGAGATTCTTGACAGCTATGATACTCTGATTCTTAGATCCCTGCTATTCTCATTTGTAGTCAGACCTTTTCTGTCAGCCTACTTGCAACTCTAAATTGTCACTAATATCTAACATTTACTAATCATTTATTTGTGGTATTCATACTATCTCCAGTAATACTCACAATAATCCCATGAATAAAGTTTTTACAGTATTAGTATTGTGGCTCAGGAAGATGTAATATTTGTCCAAGAGATTATGTTAGCCATAAGTGGCACGCATAAGATTCAAACATTGGTCTTTCAGTAATAATTTCCCCCACTTTTTCCATTATGCTGCCCAATATGAACTGTGGCTCATTCATTTCTGGACTTCTAACAGGATAACATTGTAATTTTTAAAATAGAATTCCTCAAGGAAACAATAGGGCCCTCTGAGAGGAGACTTTGTAATTTAAGTCAGTGACTCTGAGTTGTTTCATTATCAGACCTGATGGGATTCTTCTGATCTTCCATATCTTTTCTCATCCTATGGGGCCCAGTGCCATGTACTTTTAACTGCATTTCCTGGACAGATGGCCAATGGACCCTTTGGCCATAAAATAGAGCTTGGCAAGCTACTCACACAAGGACTGAACTTGTGACCTCGGCGTTATTTTCACTAGACCCCAAACAACTGATTTAAATGGCCAAAGACAGACAGGTCTGACAAACACTACATGAAATAAAACACAACCCTGAGATGTGTAAATATTTATCATTTGGTCCATTTATATGTTAATTAATTTCATTTGTTTATTCCAGACTTGTACTTTGTAAAACAATGCACTAGAAACTGCAGAATAAATGCATAGTCTGGATGGATCTCAAGAGCTTAGAGGATATGGGGAGAGGTGAAACAAGGAGCCTTCCCACAGGTCCTAAGACAAACCAAGTGCCATGAATTACAAAGCCAGAAGAACCTCATTCAAATGTGAGTTATCAGAAAGAGCTTTGTGAGGTGACCCTGATAACCTCTCACTCCTCCCCATTTCCTCTACATATCTCTATTTTTATGATCAGGAATAGTTCCCAAGTTACCACTTCAAAGGGCTCTTTAACAGCCCATTGGCATTCGTACCAAATTCTTAATTGGATCTCAGTCCTTGACCTTACTCCACTCTGTATAGTGAACTTATTTTTATCTACAGATCCAGGTGATTTCCAATGTGATGCCTAATTTTATGCGTCAACTTAACTGGGCTAAGAGGTGCCAAGATAGCTGGTAAAACATTGTTTCTGGCTGTGTCTGCGAGAGTGTTTCTTAAAGAGGTTAGCATTTGAATAGGTAAATTGAGTAAAGAAGATCCATGTTACCACTATGGGTGGGGATCATCCAATCTGTTGAGTGATTTCCTTTTCTAAAAGGAAAAAGAAAGGTTAACTTGCTTTCTCTGTGTTTGAGCTGGGATATTGATCTTCTCCTACCCGTGGTTACTGGCTCTCCTGATTCTGGGGCATTCAGACTCAAACTAGTACTTATTCCAACAACTCCTTGGTTTTCAGGCCTTTGGACTTGGACTGAATTACACCACTGATTTTCCTAGTTCTCCAGCTTAGAGACAGTAGAGAGTGGGACTGCCCAGCATCCATAGTCAAACCAATTCCTAATATATTCTATTTGTTCTATTTCTCTGGCAAACCCTGACTAACACACCCAGTTTACCTGTTTCATTTAATTTCCCATTTACTGGTTTCTTACTTCTCTAAGTACCAACTGGACCTTTTCTTCTTTGATTTCACTTTCACCGCCTAATATTATTATTATTATACTTTAAGTTCTGGGGTATATGTGCAGAATGTGCAGGTTTGTTACATAGGTACACACATGCCATGGTGGTTTGCTGCACCCATCAACCCATCATCTACCTTAGGTATTTCTCCTAATGCTCTCCCTCCCCTAGATCCCCAACCCTAGACAGGTCCCAGTGTATGATGTTCCCTTCCCTGTGTCCATGTGTTCTCATTGTTCAACTCCCACTTATGAGTAAGAATGTGCCATGTTTGGTTTTCCATTTTTGTGTTATTTTGCTGAGAATGATGGTTTCCTGCTTCAACCATGTCCCTGAAAAGGACATGAACTCATCCTTTTTTATGGCTGCATAGTATTCTGTGGTGTATAGGTACCACATTTTCTTTATCCAGTCTATCATTGATGTCACCCCCTAATCTTTTAGTTGTACTTCCCCGGCACTGTGTTCATGATCCTATGCAGTCACTGTCTGTGTTCCTTAAAGCCTTTGTTCCACACAGTTCTCTCCAACTTCCAGAGGAGCCCAGAGATTTCAATCTTAATCCCTTAGAATATTACAGCACTAACTGCCTTAGAACAGAAGCTCTAGAATGTAGAGTATTTTGAAAAGCCAAATTTAAGATGTTATTTTAAAGGGAGTAAGTAAGCTCACCTAACGATCCAACCCAAGGTCAGGTTGACAGTAAGTAGAGACTATAGGGGGATTTTGACTTTCATGTAAGCATCACAGAATGTTTGTCTCTCCTCATGAATCTTTGACCTCCCTTCTCTATTGACTTTTCCTGAAGGTCTCCTCTAACTCTGAGGTTCTATAATACACAATGTCAATCAAGCTGGGTATATGGGACAATACAATGATATGTTTTAATGCTTTTGTTGTCTACAAATCTGATGGTTATTTTTTAGAAATTTACTTCATAAAATTGTTTTTTAAACCACAAAAAGAAATATTTTAAAGTGTAGAGGGATTTAAAAAATATATAATTCAGTATTTTTCAATAAATAGTAATTAACAGACTAGCCTCTCAATCAATGCCAGCTCTTAAATTAGTATCCCCAGAAAGCTACAAGTAATATTTAAAATTAACTTTAACTTAATATTACTATATGTATTCAAATTCTTAGGAATATTCTTAGCCTCTTATTATAAACTGCTTTTAATATTCTATCTTAATATATGTTATATTTTGGGATTTAATTTAGGCAGGTCATGCCACTGCATATATTTAAATGTTTCTCTTCTAAAATTTCTATGAAGTAATGCCGACTTAAAAAGTCTATAACGGTTAAAAAAAAAAAGAATGACGGCTGGGCGCGGTGGCTCAAGCCTGTAATTCCAGCACTTTGGGAGGCCGAGGCGGGTGTATCACGAGGTCAACAGATCAAGACCATCCTGGTCAACATGGTGAAACCCTGTCTCTACTAAAAATACAAAAAAAATTAGCTGGGCATGATGGCACGTGCCTGTAATCCCAGCTACTCAGGAGGCTGAGGCAGGAGAATTGCCTGAACCCAGGAGGCAGAGGTTGCGGTGAGCCGAGATGGTGCCATTGAACTCCAGCCTGGGTAACAAGAGCAAAACTCCGTCTTAAAAAAAAAAAAAGAATGACATTTCTACTAATAATTGCATACCAATCACAGCTTAACTGAACCCTGATTTGGACCCACTGAAGTTCACATCAACATTTCCCCCCATAAAGTTGCAATGAGCTTAAAAGATTGTCTCTCCTGATCTATAATGATGACTGCAATAGGAAATTCAGACAGCAAAAGTGGTTGCCTCTTAGACTTCCTGCCAGAATTTGAAAACCACTATAACAAGTTGTTTCTGCCAAGTAAGTGAAATCTGAATGCTGGCTAAAACATTTGAAGAAAAAGAAAAAAAGAAAGAAACCCATGCTGACTAATAGGAGCTAATGTGTGAGTAATAATTAGTGCAATTAAGTGACTGGCGCTGTGCGGATAAAATTTTCAGAATACAAAACATTAATGTAGGGGCTTGCATACACATAAACAAAGCTTTAAAATGGGCTAATATAAGCTGTGATATATGGACAAGTTTAATGGTCAGTATAATACTTTTGCAAGTCTCATTGCAGGTATGTTATTACTCGGTATAGAAATTTGATGAATATAAATCACTATTACAATCTTATGTAATCTATAAAAATGTGTGAGTGTGTGTATGACGTGTGTATGTTTCATATATCCTTGAATATTGAAAACAGGTTTTGAAGTCTGATAGAGGGTTTAGTAACAGTAAACTGAAGTATATGAAGTTAGAAAATGTTCATATCTATGAAACCGCACTAGCTAGCCATCTACTCAGGTTCTTATTTATCCCGCTCTACAACCTGTCCAACCACCCCATCTCCTTGCCACATATCCACCCATATATCTACATATCCACCTCTATTCTTCTATTCTTTAAATCTATCTGAATAAATATCTGTCATTCTTTCTATTCTCTCTCTCTCTCTGTGTGTGTGTGTGTGTGTGTGTGTGTGTGTGTGTCCATCTGTCTCTCTCCTCCACCCATCACTTATCTAAATATATAGAACTAGTTTCTTGGTAAATAGTACAGAATTATAGCTGAGAACCATGGACTTAGTTCATCTAACATGGACAATAAATTATTATTCTCTCTTAGAAATACTGCTGTGTCAAGGTCAGGGTTGAGGTCATTTGCAAGGCAATGCAGAGGACAATATATAATTTACTAGCCAGAATCACTCACAACTGATGGGGATGGGAATCTTTCCATCAGAAATCCATACTCATTTAGCTTTCATAAACAAATGCTTGTAAAAGTATAAAAACTACTGGGTTGTGAGCTTAATTAAGAAGCATCAAATTACCCACTTCTTTTGTTCACCTTTGGAAAATATATTTAGTAGCTGATGATTAGCAACCTGTGTGTTTATTCAACAGGAATAAGGAACTTTAAATCAACATGTTCTAATGTGCTGTCCTTTGCAAATCAAGACAACATTATTGATTTACAATCAACAGCCATGCATTTATTTCTTCTTTCTTCTGAAGGGTTAAAGTATTGATGGCCAATGGACTATCATCCCCAGTTTCTTACATTGTCTAATTTGTGACCTATGACTTTAATCTAATAAATAGCTGTCCAATATAAAACAGGTAGCTCTTGATTATGAAACAGAATAACACAGTATAATGTTTTTTGCTCTCTTTGCCAAGTATCCTGGAGAGTTTAGTTTAAATCCTCACTAGTTTCAATATTTCAAAACATTTATATTTGATGATGCCATTTACCACTATCCCTTGCTATATATTCTCTCTTTATGCTCTGTATGGTGAGAAATGGACCTCTGAAATACAGAGGGGGCAAAAATAAGGCCAACAGGAAAGAATCTAGAAAATATTAAAATAAAATACCCTACAAGTAGAATTCTTCTGGGCTTGCATATATAAGTAACATAATGGTCTGAACTTTGGTTAGCACAACTTGATATTTCAGCCTATCCTCATCATTTCTTTCTAATTTTAAAACAACATGATCTCCTTCTACAATCTGAGGGATCCTCCTTCTCTGTTCTCCATCCTGTATCATTTCATCTCTTCCTTGACATAGACTATCTCATGCAATTTATGAAATACTGTACTGAAAGTGAAAACCAGAAAGATTATATGAGTACTGGAAGCACAGTTTTTACTTAACATATAACATTTTCATATCATCATAAAGTTTAAAAATTATAAGTTGAACCATGATAAGTTGAGGACAGTCTATATATACAAGTATATAAATATATGTAAATTTATATGATTAATGTCAGAAGTATAAAAATAATTTGACTGTACATTTAAGTTGCTTTTGTTTATGCCTTAAATTCATATTCTTTTTCCTAAAAAAGACTCTCACTCTTGCTAGAGGTATCTTTATTTTACAGATATTTAAAATGAAACATATTCAATTTAAAAAACTTTCCCAAGGTCGGTTATGTGGTAGTAATAATGGCTAGAGATCCGAATCCAATTCTGTTAATTTAAAAAATACTATTTTTACAATCCACAATAATTCCATATATAAATACTTTCAAAAAGAAAAAATATAAACAGTTTTTTCGCTCCAAACCAAGAGTCAATATCATTTCAAGATCAAATGATACTATGATATACAAAAAAAAAAAAAAAAAGAAAACTTTGGTGATTTTTAAAACATTATTCTCACTTAAAATGCTTTATGTGAATTGAAATTAGTTGTAGATATTATTAGTACCTATTGATATACACTATATGTTTTCTTAATACTTCACTAATGCAAATTTTAAGGACTGTACTACTGAAATCTTAGCAAATTGCATTAAACACATTAATGGGAATTACATTTTTAAATTTGTTTGTAAATTTTCAAAGTTATCAATGTGTGAAGGTAATCTGTTCTTCACACTTTACCCTTGAAAGTTGATATTAGCCTTTTTGAAAGCAGCTAAAAGGACTGAGAATAATAAATTACAAAATGAATCCCGAGAATAATAATTAAAATGGCACCCAACTGAAGTATCATGACAAAACATAGCATGACAGGTAGTGAAAATTAAAAACCAAAATTAATCAAAATATGAAATAAGCACCAATAATTAAAGTCCCTTAAAAATTAAGGCTAGTGACTCTTAATGATCAAAGAAGCCTTAAAGGTATGAATATGGCACATTATCATACAACCCACTACTTGGTGGCAGCCAATTCACAAATATTAATGTTGGAGGAAGACAGAAAATATTTCTTACATCTTGAAAGCTAAATCCAAATAAAAGCAAGCTAATAAGTAAATCTGATGACAGTTTTCTTTTTAGTGTTATATAAATTAAAATTTTAAATTGCATTTCTTGTATGGACTAAAGAAAAACATTTTTGGAGTAAAAATCAAGAAGTAATTTTATCTTATCATTAAATAGAAAAACCTTTGAAGTGGGAAGCATAGGAAGGCAGTAAATGGTTCAATAGTTTGACCTTTACATTTTTTTCATCTTTAAATATATTTCACTAAAATGTGTAACAAAAGCAGAATTTGAAAACATGTAGTTGACCATTTATTTTTAAACACAGTGAATACTGACTGTGTATGGAATAGAAATTAGTATTTTTTTAGTTGGAAGGAGACAATGATAAAAATATCTAATAGTCAAAAGCAGAGGCATAAGAAAATCTGAAATAAAACTGAATGAAGAAAAGAAATTACAGGCTCAGAAGATAATGTGGCCTTTTAAAATGAAATTTATTTTAAACCTATATTTTATTACAACAAATCTTTGTTGTCAAGAAAGGAAAAATAAATAATTCCAAAGGGATATTTTCAACTTTCTCCTAAGCACAAGTGATGTATTTGCAAATCTTTAGGCCATTCTAAATATTATAGTGAGTTCCTGGATGGTAAAATATATGAGATTGTATAGGAAGCATGACTTTTTCAAAAGATGGAGTGTATTCAACAGGGGAAAATAAACCTTAAATAAAAGGCTTAAAATTCTTTGAAGGAGCCATATGTGATAGCAAGAAAAAAAAAAACTATTGATGAAAGTAGCAATGGTTTACATTACAATAATTATTAATATGCATTTTCGTCAACTCTAAGCTCAAAATGCAAAAAGCTCTGCCTCATTTAAGATTAAAATTCTCTCTAGAACATTTTAATCTCAGTATACTCAAGAATCTCAGCTTCCTTCGTGCTGATCTCAGCTACTCTATCACTGAAGGCCAAAAAGAGTGTGTCACATTTCTAGTCAGGTATAAATGTTAAAAGAAAAAAATATTTTAGGCAAAAATTGATCTTTTTTCAGGCTTTAGGAGAAATCACATCAAAGATACTCCACAGAAAACCCTGAGGGCAGAAATAACAGTAAGAAATGAACAAGTGGCAGGCGTGAGGAAGAAATTCTTTCTTCACTTGGAAATCATGTATTTTTTTTTAAATAGAGGATAAAAAGAAGAAAGCATTATTCTTTATGATATAATGCTTGTTAGGTTACCATGGACTATTCTGAACCCGAGAAAGCACAGAAGGTAAGTGATATGTGCATTATATAAAACGGAAGTCAAGAATAGAAAATGGCAGGAGGTAAAAGAAACAGGAAGATAATTACACTTGGAGTGAACCAGGTGCCTCCCACAGCCAATTCTCAAAGCATTCTAGAATTTCTTTTTAATTGTTAAGGGCACTTAGGCTTATAGGTCTCAAAAAGCTGAACTGGAATGAGTAAGTTAGACTTTGGCTATAGTTGTCACAAAGATAAAAGGTCTAGAAATGATTTAAAGTTCATCCAACCTCCTATTTCTTCCAAGAACTTCACCTACCCATCGTAAGCATTCATTGTCAGAACAATAACTGTATTGTCTCCTTTGTTCCCCTTAACTTAGTCAAAGGTCTCAGGGTATCTATCAAGATTTTTCTAATAAAATAATTACCAATTATTTTTAAACCATTATATTATATTCCAGATTTGGTACTAATGACACTTAATTTCCACTCTCCCATAAATTTCATATCACTACATGTAGTCAAAATTATCATACTCCTTTTCTTATACAGACTAAATAACCCAGTTATTTTGCATTATCTTATTACCATCCATTTTCTAGCACCTTCATTATTTCAATTTTTCTCCTCTATGCCTTTATCAATTGATTAAAATATGGAGTTAAAAAGTAGATGAAATGATAGGTTCTGAGGGCTTAGTCAAAAGAAGATCCGTCATGGAGACTCCCAAGGATTTAAAATTTATTTGGCTTTATTAACTTGGAACATAGATCTGTTATAACATCACAGTGCACATAGCACTGTGGATATAGGAAGTCACTTTGCAGAGCCTTTAATGTTATGTTATTATTTATACATCTTCAAGAACAATAATGAATTAACTGTGGGCATTGCTGACTCCTGGTTAGTTCTCAGGTCTTTTTAAGCCATGGCGCTCTTGATGATCATGACTAATTTTATATTTGTGAAGTCATTGTCAGGTTTCTTATATTTGGAAATGTAATGTCACTCTCTGCCTACCAACACCTCCAATTATGAATCTGTTCTCCAGCTATGTGCACTGTGATGTTGACAACAGATCTGTGCTCCAAGTTATAATAAAATGATGTAAATTTTAAATCTTTGGGGCTATTCTAGTTAGATCTTCTGATTTAGCAATAACTTACTGGTCATTATTTAATCTCTAGAAAATTATAACATGTTTTCAATGTTTTGAAATAACACAAACCAAGCAAAAACTTTCTACTATGTAGATGGTTCTGTCTAGGCCCATCAAATAATAAAGATACAGGTTTCCATTTATTGATTCATGTTAAACATCATCATTCTTTATGTTACAGATTTTGCTTTTACCAAAATATTATAAAATATTAAAAAATAATTACAAGTGCATGATTGCTATATTATGGAATATTTGCAAATTCATCTAAATAGTGCTAACTTAATTTTACAATAAATATATTATTTAAAGTGCCATACAATATAGCGAGGATAAAGTCTTAATTTTAGTGAATTCTAAATACAGATTCAATAGGCAGAACCATTAAAGACATAGACATAGGCAAGGACTTCATGACTAAAACACCAAAAGCATTGGCAACAAAAGCCAAAATAGACAAATGGGATCTAATTAAACTCCAGAGTTTCTGCACATCAAAAGAAACAATCATTAGAGTGAACTGGCAACCAACGGAATGGGAAAAAATTTTTTGCAATCTACCCATCTGACAAAGGGCTAATATCCAGAATCTACAAAGAACTAAAACAGATTTACAAGGAAAAAAATAAACCCATTCAAAAGTGGGTAAAGGATATGAACAGACACTTTTCAAAAGAAGACATATATGAGGCCAACAAACGTATTAAAAAATGCTCATCATCACTGGTCATTACAGAAATGCAAATCAAAACCATATTGAGATACCATCTCACACCAGTTAGAATGGCAATCACTAAAAAATCTGGAGACAACAGATGCTGGAAAGAATGTGAAAAAATAGGAATGCTTTTTACACTGTTGGTGGGAATGTAAATTAGTTCAACCATTGTGAAAGACAGTGTGGTGATTTCTCAAGGACCTAGAAATAGAAATTCCATTTGACCCTGCAATCCCATTACTGGGTATATACCCAAAGGATTATAAATCATTCTATTATAAAGACACATGCACACATATTTTCATTGCAGCACTGTTTACAGTAGCAAAGACCTGAAACCAACCCAAATGCCTATCGATGATAGACTGGACAAAGAAAATGTGGCACATATACACCATGGAATACTATGCAGCCATAAAAAACAATGAGTTCCTGTCCTTTGTAGGGACATGGATGAATCTGGAAACCATCATTCTCAGCAAACTGACACAAGAACAGAAAATCAAATACCTCACATTCTCACTCATAGATGAGTTTTGAACAATGAGAACACATGGACACAGGGAGGGGAGCATCACACACTGGGTCTGTTGTGGGGGCCTTGGGGAGGGACAGGGGGGTGTGGGGAGGTTGGGGAGGGATAACATGATGAGAATTGCCAGATATAGGTGACAGGAGGATGAAGGCAGAAGACCACACTGCCATGTGTGTACCTACGCAACAATCCTGCATGATCTACACATATACCCCAGAGTCTAAAGTACAATTAAAACAAATCTCAATTGATTTATTGCTATTCACCAATATCTGCGTCCCCAAAATATTCTGGAAGCAAGTGAAACAAGATGGCTATTAAAAACTTTAAGAAAATGGCAAAAATAATCTTTAGGCTTTTGTGAGGATGGAAGTGGGGAAGTAGTTAATGGGGGTGAAAGAGCTCACTATTCACAGGTGCAAAGAAATGCCTCAGATTGCAACGCAAAATTACATATAGCTGTCTAATACTGACTTACTACTGCATATGCTCTTGAGTTTTCACAGTTTTTCTCATGAGTTGTGACAAGATGACAACAAAACTACTGCCTTAATTACAGGAAGATTGGAAGGTGTATAACAGCCCCTCAAGATGACTGAAGAATTTTCACATGCAATACAAATCTCAAGACTAGCATTTAAATATGTCTAGATAAAATTTTAAAGTTAGATGGAGACTATAATCTTGATATCTTTATCTGTTCTTTGATATATGCTACTGTTTATGTTTTGAACCAGAAGCCTGCTATCCTTCTTTAGTAAGATATAGATACATTTTCTGAAAATTAGATACAACCCCTGTTGGAAACCTTTGTTTCCTTACAAAATTCTTTAACACAAAATCATGAATGATATAACATGATGCAGTTCTGACAATGTATTGTTTCATCTAGTGGCTTTAGTTTTTTTATTTGTTAGGCAGATCTCACACATGAAGAAAGTTCTCTCAAAGCCAATTTGCAAAGCCCTATCACCCTCAGTATTTGAGTATGCTGTTTCTGATCATGATTGCTCTCCAAATAAGAACAGAAGAAGAAACCAATACTTTGCATGTATAAAGATGGCTCTTTAATCTCCAGGACTTTTAGATTTGTCAACTCTTCAGATGTTTTCTTGTAAAATACCAAGGCACTTCTGATCGCTGAATACTAAACTGCCCAGACTGCTCCATGGTCCCCCAACCAATGCCAGGTGGTTAAAGGTGAGCAGCTGAGAAACCTTAGGGTATTTCTGTTTTTTCTTTCCCTGTCTTTGCCTTCTTCAGTTCAACTGTACAGCAGCAGCTTAGAAATCTGGCTGTCATTCATTCCCCACAGATCTTTAACCAAAGGAGGTTGTGCTGTGATGAGCAGCAGCACTTCTGTGCTGTTAGATTGGCTGAGTTCCAGCCCTGGTTTTGAATAAGCCTGTCTTACCAGTTACTGAAAATATTGCTCATGTCTGGGCCAATGAATTGAGAAGAAAATTTCAGGCCTTAATTCTAATGAAGGGAGGGTTCTAACTAGGGACGTTGGACACCACACAGGGACTATCCCCGTCCTCTGAATACAAAACCATACATTGTTACTGGGGGGTTCAAATGCATGCCACAGGAATTAGGATAGTCCTATTGCTGTTAGAAGAACAAAACTGAAATCACAAACATATCTCAAAAGAAAATGAATCATTACCGTGTTCTGTATATTCAAAAGGCAATGGGTTTAATCTCTAACTCTTTCACATGTTAAAAGGTAAACTCAGGAACAATAAATTTTTAGTGAGTTTATTTAAAGAAACAGCCATTCATGCAATGGAGAACACCAAACTGAAGGTGGTTTTGGGATCTGCAAAGGACACTAAAGGGGAAGGTATTTAGAGGGTGAATACATTTGGTCTAACCTGATGGAAAGTTTCTAGTTATGTAAGTTCATTGGCAGCTTCTGATTGGTTGAGCTTAACTTTGGGGTGTGTGTGTGTGTGTGTGTGTGTGTGTGTGTGTGTGTCTGTGTCTGTGTTTAATATAGCCATTTACAAGAAATAGCCTAAATTAACTTTCACTTACGTTTTCTAATTAAGCAAGGACCAAGCTGCTTCCATGGCTTAATTAACTTTTTCTGCTCAGAGGATTCTTAAGCCATTTTATTTTAACAAGTCCCCCCTTCTGGTCATCTTCTCAGTTGAACTGCGAGTGTGGTCAACTATTTAATGTTACTCTTCGTTAACACATGTTTGTCTTTCTATGGGCATCCAAGGATGGTAAAGCAGGATTTTATTAATCATAGATTTTTTAAATGATGATTTGATTTTATGTCATTTTTGTTGTTCAGTCCTCATGGAGAGCATCTTGTGAATCAGTAGCTGACGACAAGCATTAAATATTCTTGAGAGAATATGACAGACAAGAGATACTATCAGTATGACTAACAAGAGGATAATACCAAAAGTTTGAAAAATACCCCAAAATAGATTCCCTGGAGTCAAGATTTAACCAATTAAATAAATTAGTGGAAGAAGTACTACCTATCTGATCAAAATTTTGCATCTGATCTTTAAGGTCTTTTAAATTTGGGGTAGTAACAATTTCTGACTTCGCCTATGTCCATTAACTTCTGCTGGGCCCCATATCTCTGATAAGTTGGAATTCTCAGTATGGATAGGTTGTCTCATTTTCCATTCAGAAGTAGGGTGATTGGTATCTAAAAATGCTAAATATATAGACCAATGGAACAGAATAGAGAACCGAGAAATAAATCCGTGCATTTACAGTGAACTCATTTTTGACAAAGGAGTCAAGAACATACAGTAGGGAAGAAACTATCTCCTCAATAAATGGTGCTGGAAAAACTAGATATTCTTATGCAGAGAAATGAAACTAGACCTCTATCTCTTACCATATAAAATCAAATCAAAATCGATTCAATACTTAAATTAAAACCTGAAACTGTGAAACTAGAGGAAAACATTGGAGAAATTCCCCAGCACATTGGACTGGGCTAAGATTTCTTGAATAAGACCTCAAAAGCATAGCAAAAATGGACAAATAAAATCACGTGAAGCTATAAAGTTTCTGCACAGCAAAGTAATTAACAAAGTGAAGAGACAATCTACAGAATGTCAGAAAATATTTGCAAACTATTTAACTAACAAGGGATTCATAACCAGAATATATGAAGAACTCAACTCAATAGCAGAAAACAAATCATCTGATTAAAATTTGATCAGAAGATATGAATAGACATTTCTCAAAAGAAGACATAGAAATGGCCAGCAGGTATATGAAAAATGCTCAGTGTTACTAATTATCAGAGAAATGCAAATAAAAACCAACCACAATAAAATATTAGCACCCAATATAGAATGGCTATTGCCAGAAAGACAAAAAATAATGGATGCTCGAGAGGAAACAGAGAAAGAAGAATGCTCATATACTCCTAGGGGAAGATAAAATACTAGAGTAACTATGAAAATCCCTATGGACGATTCTTAAAAACCTAAAAATAGAGTTACCATATGATCCAGCAATCCCCTTGATGGGCATTTATTCAAAAGAAAGGAAGTCAGTATATCAAAGAGGTATCTGTATTCCCATGTTTATTGTAGCCACTATTCATAATAGCCAAGATACGGAATCAAACTAAGTGTCCATCAACAGATCAATGGATAAAAAAATATGGTACATATACACAATGAAATGTTATTCAGCAACAAAAAAAGAATGAAATCCTGCCACTGTCAGCAACATAGAGGGAACTGGAGACAAACCAGGCACAAAAGACAAATATTGAATGTTCCTGCTCATATTTGGGAGCTAAATATATTGATCTCATGGAGATAGAGAGTAAAACGATGGTTATTAGAAGCTAGAGAGATTAGTGAGAAATGAGGGATGAAGAAACTTTCAATAATGGGTATGAAGTACAGTTAGTAGGAATAAGAT
Source organism: Callithrix jacchus (assembly GCF_049354715.1). Classification (NCBI taxonomy): domain Eukaryota; kingdom Metazoa; phylum Chordata; class Mammalia; order Primates; family Cebidae; genus Callithrix; species Callithrix jacchus. Next base: position 104,282,913 of record NC_133505.1, read on the forward strand.
CTAGTGTTCAGTAGCAAAGTAGGGCAACTGTAGTTAACAATAATTTATTGTATATTTCAAACATCTACAAGAGTGGTTTTGTAATGTTCCCAACCTGCAAAATTACAAATACTTGAGGTGATAAATATACCAGTTACCATGATTTGATTATTACACATTGTATTCAGGTACTAAAATATCACATGTTGTCGGGTGCAGTAGCTCATGCCTGTAATCCCGCCATTTTGGAAGGCCTAGGTGAGTGTATCACCTGGCGTCAGGAGTTCGAGAACAGCCTGGCCAACATGATGAAACCTCTCTAAAAACCTACAAAAATTAGCTGGGCGTAGTGGTGGTCACCTATAATCCCAGCTACTCAGGAGACTGAAGCAGGAGAATCTCTTGAATCTGGGAGGCAGAGTTTGCAGTGAGCCACAATAGTGCCATTGCACTCCAGCCTGGGTGACAAGAGCAAGGTTTGGTCTCAAAAAAAAAAATCACATGTACTCCATAAATACATAAGGTATTATGTAACCAGAAAAATTAAAAATTAATATATTTAATATAGTAATAGCTAAAATTTACTGAGTGTTTACCATAAGCTAGGCACACTGCTGGGTTTTTATTTGCATAAGCCATGTCTAATTCTCACAATGTTATGCCCATTTCATGCATAAAACTAAATGATTGGTCCAAAGTCACACTGTTAATAATTAGCTAAGCTAAATTTCAAACCCAGATTACCTGTATTTCAATGTCCATGTTCTTTCAATACCCTAGACAAGCACTGCCAGTGTAGCACTGCCTTCGCCTGAGGGCGTGAGTCCTATGTGGCCCAATAAGTGTTTCTGGGTGTCTCTCCTGGAAACTCTGTCCACTTTTGCTCAAAAGATCATGCTTCTCTACTATTTCTTTTTAAACCTCTGTGATTCTTTCCTAGGAGTGGTCTTCTTGCTTTCAAATTTTTGAAAGGCTACTTCACAATCGAGAGTTTCTTAAAGGCAGAGCCTAGGTCTTTGTTCTCCATATTACTAGTATAAAGGAGAGTATCTAATAAATCCCAGGTATTCATCAGACACTATTTGAGTTTATGAGTGAATTGACTGAATTGAATTAAATTGAATTGAATTGAGACATGACTCATGGACTCACAAGGCAACAGGATAAAGTGACCTAAAAAATACTGCCACGAAGACCTATCTTCAATGCCAGCTTAATTACTACCTTGAGCAAGTTACCTTACCTTTCTGATTTTCTGTTATCATGTTTATAATAAAAATAACTACAATTTTTTCATAATGGTTGTTGAGATCAAGTGAAAAGCAAGAAAAAAAAATCCAACATGGTACCTGGCGTTTTTATAGGCACTCAGTAATGGCTCCTCTCCCGATTAAACTGTGTGCTACTCTCATGGAATACACTGTTAAAAGCATAGTACTTTTCAGAGAATCAATAAAGTCCAAAGTGTAGAAAAGACAGAAGCTGTATAAAGTAAGAATGGCCTGAGGGAACTGACCAAGAGCAGGTTCATTATTCTTTTCTGCTAATTAGTTCCTTTTCCTTCATCACTGATCTTGTTCCATCCCCACCTCCTTTTCGCAGTCCTTCCATTCGCCTTTCTGGGGCATACAATCTCCTCCTCTCTGATGCCAAAAAAACAAGTTTTGATATTTTCACCTGTTACAATCCATCTTAAATTGGTCTGCTTTTCTGTGTCCCCTCTGGCTTGACTTTATTTCAGGCCCCATCGTCTCTCTCCTGGTCAACTGTAACAGCATCCTGGTTCCTGCCTTTTTCTGGGCTTTCAAAACCGAACAAACAAAAACCAACCAACTTTCTCTTTTCGAAATGTTGTGAGTTTTGAGCTTCTAAATCTACTGGATTTAAATCTATTTGCCTAGTACTGATTTCTTAAACTATCACCATATATTAGTAGAAAATTAGGGAGGAAAAGTTATTATTTTTCAATTTTATTTTTGTAAAAATGTCTTTTTGGGTCATGTGCCCCAATGTTAAATTCAGAACCCATGGTCACCATATCTGTGAGTTACCTTGCGCCCAAGAAAAGGGAAAGAAAGCCTCTTACTCTTTTCTCATCCTGTGCAAAATGAGTTATTCCCATCCCAGATCTCAGACTTCAAAGAGCTCCAATCCAAGTCCCCAGAAATCAGTGATAGTATAGCTGAAGAACATTACTTTTTTACAAAGGTGGTCCAGCCTTAAAACCAACAGTGATTTATAACATTGGCTCTTTGGGAAAGGGCATTCTAGATCCCACATCACCATCTAACTAAAGAATTTTTGTAATACAACCCATTTGTAAGTGGGAGGCTGCATTTACTGGGCATGAAATAGTAAATCAAGGATTCATAGCCCTAACTTTAGCATTGCTAGAAAGGAAAGAATTGTGTACTACCTGTTCAAGTGATGAGCAGAACAGGAGTTCTTCATGTAAAGTAGCACTTTGGAATCACTTTCTTTGACTCTGTTTCAGCCGTCCACCTAATAAGAAAATTCTGGAAATCTCTGTATTTCAACATTTACTTTTCCTTTCCCTCACCAACACTCAGTAAGATTTCATTCTAAACCTGATAATATTATTTGCGTCTTGGTAGGCTCTGATAGTTATAAAGCATTACTCATTTCTCTGCTTTATTTCTTTAAGAACTATAAAGTAATGCTTTATAACTATCAGAGCAAACATGCTCTGTGCTAGCTCTGTTCAAACGCCACTGCGTGAAACAAGTGAGTGAGTCTCATGACCCCCATCTCATTATGGCAAAAGGGAATTTTCTAATATTTAGAAAAATCTATTCTGTTTTCTAGGGACACCATGAATGTAGAAGCTCTTTTTTTGTTGATTTAATGAGAAGCAGAGGTTAATGTTGTGTATGATTATGTACTGAGATTATTAAATTATATAAGATCTCTTTTGCTTTGCTGTTTGTTTTTATCTTTACTTTAAGATTACCTTAATGAATCATGTTTTGCTGAGAAATTATCTGCAGTTTTCACCAAATGGTTCCCATGAGGAAAATGATGACTTTCTTCACTACTGAAAATATTGAGAATATTATTGTTTCCTCTGGGTGAATGAAACTAGAGGATTCTTTCTCTGAGAGCATAATGCAAATAATGCCAATAAATCAGAGAGATGTTATAACTCCTTTGGGAAAACCATATTCCTTATTTTTGAAGTATTCCCAAACAAAATTCTAGATCTCAAAGCTAGTCACACCATGATTCATCATATCTTAGCTACTTGCAAGTCATCAGCAGGTTACCATGATTTACACTTAGTTACCATGTAAACACAAGTGGAATTCTTGTTGCTCAGGCTGGAGTGCAATGGCGCTCACTGCAATCTCAGCTCACTGCAACCTCTGCCTCTCAGGGTCAAGTGATTCTCCTGCCTCAGGCTCCCGAGTAGCTGGGCTTACAGGCGTGCACCACCACCATGCCTGACTAATTTTGTATTTTTCATAGAGACAGAGTTTCTCCACATTGGTCATGTTGGTCATGATAAATATATTTCATACATGTTACTTTTCAATCTGTTATAACAGCAAGTTCAGATGGAGTCCATTTTAAAAGATTTAAGAGTTTAAAGCAGTATAACCATTATCCTATTTTATTATTTATGTGTGTGTTTATTTGTTGTTAGAGACAGGATCTTGCTTTGTTGCTAAGGCTGGAGCGCAGTGACATAATCATAGCTCATTGTAACCTCAAACTCCTGGGCTCAAGAGATCCTTCACTTCAGCCTCCCGAGTAGCTGGGACTATGTGTGTGCATCAGCTCATTTTTATTATTATCTTTTAAAATTTGTTGTAGCAACAGTGTCTTGCTATGTTGTCCAGGCTAGTCTTGAACTCCTGGCCTCTAAGAGTCCTCTTGCCTTGGCTTCCCAAAGCTTTAGGATTACAGATGTAAGCCACTGTACCTGACCTTATTCTCCTTCTTAAGTAAACATTTTTATTTGTGAAAATACATGGAATATATAACTGGATTCAATAATTAGAATGTATATAATGTTACCGAAGGATCAATATAACAGAAAGTTAAGATTTGAGCTCTGCTATAAGGCAGTCTGCCTGAGTTCAAAACCTAACTCATTGTCAGATGGGCTGTGAGACAGTGATGAAGATACTGACCTCTTTTAAGTTATCTGCTTTTTCATCTATAAAATGTAAAGAAAAACTGCCTTGTGCTGTATGGTTGTTGGGACAATTAACATGCTAAAAGAGAATATGGGAACATACACTGATAATGCCTTAAATTAATAACTTGCATTTAAGGTTGTTTTTGATAGTATAGTAATATTTAATAGTTTTTTTCTAAAATAAATTTTAAAAATTAACATATCTTTATTTGTGGTTGAAGAAGTTACAACTTTAGCTCTTGACTCCAAGATGGTGATAAGATATTCTGCATTATGCTTTTCACTTTTAGCAAATTAATTTTTAATAAACAATTGATACCTAAAATATGTAAGTTATTCTAACATATGGTTAACTTTGCTAACCATGTCCATAATTTGTTTCACTACTTATAAGGAAATAAATACATGAATTTATACCAAGGGACAGAAATAGAAAAAATAAAATTCTTGCACAGTATATTTTATCTGATGTTGCAAACTTAAACTTTTTAAATATGTTTATCTAGTAAAATTGGTTTTAATCCTTTAGTTGTGTCCCAAATATGAGACAATAGGTTTAATAGAACATTGTGAAAATGCACATTTTTCCATACCCTGATTTTCGTCTGTTTTTTATAGGAACAAATGGTCCAGCAACCACTCCTGAGGTTGGCTGTCCTCAAACTAACTCAGTGATGCAGTCTCACATTTCTGAGTTTAGCAATCTGGAGACATATGGGGAGCGTGTGAGCTGGTCAGCAATCAGCAGTGCTTGATTCAGTTGCAGAATATCAATTAAGGGAGAGAATAACCTAATGTTCCTTCCACTAGAGAAATGACTAGAATATTATGTCTCCCTTAGCCTACTCGGTGACAGCTGACTTGTGCCCATAAACTTAGGTGCATGGACCTATTAGTTCTGCAACTTCAATAAGCTTTATTTTCAATAATGTACCCAAGCTGTGACTTTGTCATAATTTTTCCCACAGGCATTTGTATTTCGAGTGATCTACTATGTGTAGTGATATTGGCACACTCTTGAAATCACCATACACAGTTTACTAAAATCCATGTGGCTGTGCTCTAAAGATGATCCTACTGTTAAGTGACTTTGAGTGCTAAGCATTCTTCATTCATGACAGGAAAAAACACCTACCATCTGAAATGTCTGGATTTTGTGTAAAAAGATAGAATGAAATGGAAAAAAGAGAGAGAAAGAGGGCACACACAGAGAGCTTATCCCTGTTTACATTTTCATCTTGTGTCTACTGGATTGATCTTCTACTTGATGTCAGCTCACCAGGCTGACAGCAATTCTAGCAGAGAGACAAGGAGTTAGAGGGGCTTTGATTCATCCCCTCCCCCTAAATCCTTGCCTGTCATTGTCTGCTCCTGAGTAAGCAAAGTGAATGTGGTCAGAGAGGTCTGGGGCTGCTGGAGCTATGTTTTCCAATCTCAGGGGCAGCGACCTTCTCATCAACAAATCCATGCAAGCATTCGATGCATTATGCTGCTTTTTACTCACAAGTTTTTTTCTTCACTAGAGAAGCACTTAGCCCAAATAAGATAATTCACCGTGGTATTGCGTGTGTGTATGTGTGTGTAGATAGATTGAGTGATAGACTGAAAATTTAAGGTGTTTTTAAGCCTTCATCTCTATTTTTATAATGTTAATTTTCCCCTTCCCCCATAGTTCTTCCAAAAACTGCTCTGTGATGTGATCACAAATACTCATGTGCATAAATTCCCATTATCATAATAGGAGCACTGCAGTGAGGCTTCTTCTGAAAATAAATTACTCTGTAGAATATATTAGGAGGACTAAACCCAAACAAGCTAAATTGTGTTCTCCCATCCTGTAAGTTTAGTATTTGAAGATACTAAATCAATTGCATTTTTCATTTTATGTTTATTTTCTTGTTTTATTTGCTTCATATATGGTCCATCTATTCTCTCTCTCTTTTCTTTCCCTCTCTCTTAAAATAGAAGACATTTCAATTATTACATTTTTTTCTTTCAAATGCCTTTATCATTCTTTTTAGCTGCCCCTTCTTTTCAACACATTGTAGTCCATGTCAGTAGTCTTGGCTGACTTCAAACACATGAATATGCATGTTTTCCAAGGAAGAGAGGTGTGCACCAGGGCATATTTATTATGGTAGTCTAAGGGCACAGAACAGGCTGAAAGTGTGGGGTCTATGTCCTGATATTGCATAGGCTTGAGTTGTCACCCACTTTGCATCCTCTCTTCCCTTTCTAAAGCCAGGAGCAAGACCAGTCTTCTTACAATTTTCTAAGGATGATGTCAACACAGATGAAATCATCCAAAGGAAAGCACTATAGGCTTTAGGATAACAAAGACTACTAAATTCAAGATGATTCCAATAACTTATCTTCATTCTTTAATTTCTGGTAAATGTTTGTTAGCAACTTTTGGGTATGCTTGTAGGTTAGTTAAAAAATTAAAACTACTAGGGAAGTGATTACAATTAAGCTGTATTCAAACGGGCCACCATTTTCCAATGACTGCATTACAGCAGGATTTTACCCTTATGAATGAGAGTTACTGAGAATATTGAAATCACCTTTAAAATGAGCCAGAGGTAACAAGACCTATCTTGTTCCCCCGCTATTGGTAACCACCACTGCCATTGATTCAAGGGTGGACAGTCAGCTAATTAAGAATTACCTTTGATGACATCTGGATTAATTTAAAAATGTACAAAATCTTACTTGATGTATTTTAGAAACTGAGCTTTGAGGGGTTTGCTTTTGAATTTAATATGAGCTTGAGTTTGTGAGTCAAATGGATACATTAAAATATCTTTAAGTTAAGGTCGAAACTTGTTTAAGATTATGCTTGGCATGAAAGACATAAGGCAGCCCATAACCTTTCATGAATATATCATACAAATGCTTTTCTAGATCCTGTGCATTTTGTCTTCTCCAAGGCCAGCTCCACTCCGCTTTTTACTGATTTGTAAAAGAGACCATCAGATATAAAAGTTGATCTTGGATCAAATAAAGAGGTTCATGAGGATTGTATTTATTTTTCAAATGTGTATGTTACTTTTAAAAATGTATTTGCTTCATTGTTATCTATCTGGAATGGTAATTTTTTACACCAATTCCGGCACTTATATTGCTTATGCCATTTTCATGTCCTGGCTGGCTGGAAAGTGCCTGCATACTGGACTTTTCAATGACATACAGATAAAAAAGCAAATTCCCTCGAGTCATGCGGAAAAGAATTTTAAACTCAGTGTGCATCCCTGTTGGAGCAAGAGAGCCTATTGCAAAAACAAAGAGTGAAGGGAAAATGCTATCCTTGGAAGCTTCACAACAACACAACCACAGCTTTTCGTGTAATAGCTCCAATGTTCCCACTACAGCCATTAAAAATGTAATGAAACAAATCACTTGCTATTCATCACAATTATGATAGCTGGAATCCAACTGGACTAACTTGGGGGAAAAGTCACATCTCAAAGTGGATCCATTTTAGAAAATAGCAAAGTGTGAGGGGTAGGGATAACACTTATTTCCCATAAACAATATAGTCAGACATTTGATCTATCTAAACCAATAGGTTACTGACTTGATATATCTTTCCCCTGCAATTTTGTTTTATTTTATTAGACCTAGTGAAGAATTTCGTGCTGCCAGTGTGAATGAGAGAACTAGTTTAGGACCACACAGAATGTAATAGTGAGGTAAATATAGTAAACTAGTGTGCTTATCACTCATTCTTCACTCTGCAGGTAACTATTCTTGCTCCCTTTGGTTTTCATTCTTCCATTGGATTTCTATATTCCCACCACTTTCAGAAATCTCCAGAAATATTACTAGAAGTAACAGTTGTCACAGTATTCAATTGATAATAATGGAGACCTATATTGAAAGTAGATAATACATTATATTTAAAAAGATATATGGCCAGTAGCTTTATGGTACTCATCGGAAGCCAGTTCTATTTCAAAAATTATGCTCATGAGTTTAAGCATTTCCCCTCCTAAGAGGGAAAAAATTAGTGCAGAAGGTGTTGAACTTAAATTGATTCACAGGACAAAATACAATAATCATTGTAGCTATCACTTCCTAAATACCTGTTTGCACCAGATAAGCACCCATGCATTATCTGAATCTTTACTGCACTCCTATAGTCTTAGGAGCTCTTTTGTAAACCTCATTTCACAGGTGAGGAAACTGAAGTTCACAAATGCTAAGAGATTTTTGAAAGGACCAGTGTGCTAGGAAATTGCCAGAACTTGAATTAGAATACAGGAGTGTCTTTCTAGGGATCGAAGCCTTTCATTAACCAAGATTGTTGACATAGCACAAGTCTTTCATCTTTAAGAATATACATGCACATCAGTTAGCCACCCAGCATTCATCATAGTTGCAGTACTTATTTAATACCATAAGCTTAAAGTTAAGTTTTATCCCTTTTGAAAGCAATGGGCACCAATGTATTCATTAACATAAGTCATAACTGGCATTGACATCCTATGTGCAGAACCTAGTTATAAAGTCAGCAGGCAGATCATCCAGAATTGTATATGTATGGTCATTGAAATGAAAACATACAGGAAAAAAGTAATTGTAATAATATTCAACCTCTGAGAACATGGTCTACATTCCTAGCTGGCACAATTATGCTCTCTACCATCGTGAACACAGGAGACACTTAGAGCTGAGTGCTGTGGCTGCATTTTGGAAAGCAGAAGGTGAAAATGTGCTGACTCTTCTGAACAGAGGCATGTTGCTTTCCTAGGACACATATCTTGTGTAAAAACATATCATCACTGACTCCTAAGCTAAAGAGCTGCCATCACAACTTTAGGGAAAGTGGATTTCTACCCAGAGGGATATGAGTAGACACAAAAATCTAAGCCTGAAGGTGTGTTTCCCTCTTTTTAATTCTCATTTGAGTAGCAGACATTCTGAGAAACGCATGAATTTTAGGAGATGGCTTCACTGATACAAAAATAGCAAGAAAAAATTAAATAAATGCTTGAAATGCAAATGAATTTAAATTTCATTCATGGGCAACAAAAATCTAGAAGATGCATGTGATAGGAGAAGGGAAGTGTTTTGTACAAACTTGGGTCAAAGAGCTTATTTTGAAGTAACACATCGGCTTGACTGGAAAAGCGAGATGAGGCAAGGCATGGAAAACCCTCAGAGGACAGTGATTCTATGTTCTTGAAAAGGTGAGCACCTTGCCCTTTGCAGGTGCTAACAAACATTAATAAATGGGATAAGGAATGTAGTTTCAAAGACCCAAATGAAGAAATAACTAATCTCTGAATAAGGATTTGGTGCTAGAAATTGCTTATACTTAGCACATTTTGGGTGCTCCAAGAATAATGATTAAATAATAACCAGAAGGGTATATCTTTTTTTTTTTTTTTGAGATGGAGTTTTGCTCTTGTTACCCAGGCTGGAGTGCAATGGTGCAATCTTGGCTGACCGCAACCTCCACCTCCTGGGTTCGAGCAATTCTCCTGCCTCAGCCTCCTGAGTAGTTGGGACTACAGGTGAACACCACCAAGCCCAGCTAATTTTTGCATTTTTAGTAGAGACGGGGTTTCACCATGTTGACCAGGATGGTATCGATCTCTTGATCTCATGATCCACCCGCCTCAGCCTCCCAAAGTGCTGGGATTATAGGCGTGAGCCACCGTGCCTGGCCCAGAAGGGTATATCTAATTAGCTTCCTATCAGGAGAAATGTTGTAAAAGTGGTTAAAGGTTTTACGCTGGAAAAGGAAGAACTTAAAAGAGTGGTAATTATTTCCTAGAGAAGCCCAGGGGATTGTTAGGGCAATAAAGCTAAGGATAGACACAAAAATTGAAAACAGGTCCTGTACCCCAACTTTTGAATGAGGAAAACCCTGCCTCCAATAAAAAAAAAAATTCATCCCATTGGGTAAACATCCAAGCAAGAAGGAAGAGATTTCTCCTTGAGAGACCAAACTGCTGAATCAAGGGCTTCACCCATCTCTGCCCATCTTCATCACTCTCTTATTGCTTTTTCTAGCACATTTTGTTTTCTAATTCAAATGTAACTATAAAGACTGGAAAGGATTTACCAAGTTGAAGCTAGAAATGACAGATTGTACAGCAACTTGATCCAGAAAATGAAAGAGATAAACAGACATCAGAAACAAGTAAAAGACAACAAACAAACATGCTTCCCGTAGTACACAAGAGGACTGAAATGTTTCATGGCTCGTTCTGAAAATGGAATATGGAAGCCAGGCTAATTATTGAAGTCACTAACTTTCTAATAACTGTATTCAGGTGGACATATATAGTAGAACAAAATAAAACCAAACAACAGAGTGGCTTACAATTGTGGTAAATTATCAGTTGTTTCAAAATTCCAGAGCCCCCTAAGTTAAGAACTTCCTCTTTTTGCCCAAATGCATCTTTATGGTCTACTGTTATTATAGCACATTTTCCACATTGATTTGTTTATATTTTAGTTATGCCCATTACACTGTAATCTTTTCGAGTGCACTGGCCGTATCTTATTCATGTTTAGCCTATCCTGGGAAATAGTTGGCTCAATAATTGTTTGTTGAAATTAATTGAACCAAATTAAAATGATAGCACAGGTTTAAAATATTAACTAATCCCAGTTGGCTGCTTCATGTTACCCACAGGACTTAATTATGATTCTTATATAGCCTTGCTATTCAGAGTGGTCCACAGAACCAACAGCAGTGGCATCACCCAGGAGCTTATTAGAAACAGAGACTCAATTCTGAGACCCCATTCCAGACCTACTGAGTCAAAATCTGCATTTTAACAAGACCTCCAGGTGATTCATCTGTACATTTGAAGTCTGAGAATTACATTTATTGCATGTCTACCATGTGCAAATAATGGTGCAAGGCAATATGAATATAATGAAAAACAAGATGTACAGTACTTAGTCTTTTACATCTTGTATTTCTAGCAAAGAAAAAGATAAACAATAATATATTTTCATGATGGATTATTTAATTAATATTTGATTGCTGTGTTGGAGAAATATAGGAGCTATGGGAGACAGATCTAGCCTTGGGAACACAGGAAGGTTTTCATGAGAAACTGATATTTGAAACTGAAAAATGAGTAAGCATTAACTAGAGAAAAGCCCAATAAATGGAAGAAGGCCTTCTAGTAGAGGGGACAGCAGATATGAAGATTCTGAGCTGAAGTATGGCATTTTGGAGGAACATAAAATAGTAAATATGAATGTAGGTCAAAGAGTGTAGCAGACAGGATATATCATTCAGGACTTTGAAGGTTTTGATTTTGATACTGAAAGCCTTGAGAAGCTATTGAAAAGTGCTATATGATACAAATATATTTTAGGACAAATAACTCTGCTTACAGTACAGAAGATAGAAGAAACTCAAGGATAAATGATGCAAGGAGACTGTTCAGCTGGGCAGTTATCTGATTCATATGGTGGTGACTGGAGTAGCTGGGGCTGGAAGATCTGCTTCAACGATATTACATGTCTGCTGCCTTGGTACTCTATCTATCTACCTTTCCATCTATCCATCCATCCATCTACCTATGAATCTTTTGATCTTTTCCTCTCTCCCTAGAAGACATCTTATTTTTCAGTGCCTTTCCATATAGCTTGGGCTTCTGACAGGATGCTAGCCTTGAGGTTCTAAGACTGAATTCTCCAAAAAACAATAAGTAAATGCTTCCCATTTTTAAAGATTTGATGATGGAAATAAATTAAACATGAATTAAAGCACTTAGAGAAGCCAGCCTAGATTCATGGGAAGGAAATTTAGACCGCATACCTCTAAAGGAGAAGTAAATAATCTTTAATTTTTAATTTAATTTAAGCATTTTCTTTTTCAATTTTTATTTTAGATTCATGGGGTATATGTGCAGTTTGTTACCTGGGTATATTGCATGATGCTTAGGTTTGGGTTATAAATAATCCCATCACACAGATACTGAGAATAGTACCCAATATTTGGTTTTTCAACACCTAACCCATTTTCACCCTTTCTTATCTAGTAGTCCCCAGTGTCTACTGTTCCTATGTTTATGTCTATGAGTACTCAATGTTTAGCTCCCACTTGTGAGAACAAGCAGTATTTGGTTTATTTGCTTAGGTTAATGGCCTCCAGTGTTGCTGCAAAGGACATGATTTTATTTTTTTTTTGTTAGCTACATAATATTCCATTGTGTATGCATATCACATTTTCTTTATCCAATCCACTGTTGATGGGAACTTGGGTTGATTCCATGTCTTCACTATTGTGGCTGGTGCTGTGAGGAACATGCAAATGCATGTGCCTTTTTGGTAGAATGATATGTTTTCTTTTGGATATATATGAAGTAATAGAATTTCTGGGTTTAATAGTAGTTCTGTTTTAAGTTCTTTGAGAAATTGCCAAACTACTTTCCACAATGGCCAAGCTAATTTACATCCCCACCAGGAGTGTATAGCATTCCCTTTGCACTGCAACCTTGCCAACATCTGTTTATTTTGAAATTTTGATAATAAGCATCTGACTAGTGTGAGACAGTATATCATTGTGGTTTTGATTTGCAGTTCTTAAATAATTAGCGATGAGCATTTTTAAATATGTTCCCTGGCCACTTGTATGTCTTCCTTTGAGAAGTGTCTGTTTATGTCTTTTGCCCATTTTTTTTAACAGGGTTATTTATTTTTTACTTTTTCAGTAGTTTAAATTCTTTATAGATCTGGACATTAGACTTTTGTCAGATTTGTAGTTTGCGAATGTTTTCTCCCATACTGTAGGTTGTCTGTTTCTGTTTATAGTTTCTCTTACTGTGCAGAAGCTCTCTAGTTTACTTAGGTTCAATATGTCAATTTTTGTTTTTGTTGCAGTTGTTTTTGAGGACTTAGTCATAAATTCTTTCCCAAGGCTAATGTTCAGAATGATGTTTTCCGGGTTTTCTTCTAGGATTCTTACAGTTTGATATCTTATATTTAAATATTTAATCCATCTTGAGTTAATTTTTTCTATGGTTAAAGGTAGGGGCCCAGTTTTATTCTTCTACATATGGCTGGCCGGTTATCCCAGGACCATTTACTGAATAGAGTTCTTTCCTTCTTGCTTATTTTTGTCTATTTTGTCAAAGATCAGATTATTGTAGGTGTGTGGCTTTATTTACAGGTTATCTATTCTGTTACATTGGCCTATGTGTCTGTTTTTGTACCAATACCATGCTGTTTTGGATACTATAACCTTCTATTATAGTTTAAAGTCAAGTAATATGATGCCTCTGGCTCTGTTCTTTTTGCTTAGGATTGCTTTGGCTATTTGGCTCTTTTGTGGTTCCATATTATTTTTAGAATAGTTTTTGGAAATTCTGTGAAAAATGGTATTGCTAGTTTGATAGGAATAGTGTTGAATCTGTAGATTGCTTTCGGCATTATTGACCATTTTAACAACATTGATTCTTCCCATCTGTGAGCATGGAATGTTTTTTCATTTGTTTGTGTCATATATGATTTCTTTCAGCAGTGCTGTGTAGATCTCTTTGTACAGATCATTCATATTTTTGGTTAGATGTGTTCCTAGGTATTTTACTTTTTTGCAGCTATTGTTAACTGGATTGTATTCTTGGTCTGGCTCTTAGCTTCAGTGTTATTGGTATGTAGAAAAGCATTTCTATATATGCTAAATGCTACTGATTTTTGTACATTGATTTTTATCCTGAAGCTTTGCTGAAGTCCTTTATCAGTTCCAGGAGCCTTCTGGTGGGGTCTCTAGGGTTTTCTAAATATAGAATTATATATCCATGAAGACAAATGGTTTGACTTTTTTTTCCATTGGATGCTTTTATATCTTTCTCTTGCCTAATTGTTCTGGCTAGCACTCTGGTATTTTCTTGAATAGAAGTGGTGAGAGTGGGCTTCCTTGTCTTGTTTCCATTTTCAAGGGGAAGAAAGATGCAAAGAATTTGAGGTTATCTTTAATCTATCATAGAAACTAAGTTGATGCTTATGAGAATAATATGGCTTTGTCAGCCCAAGATCAAGATCTGCTTCTTGGATGAGACCACCATTAGGTGAATCTAAAGCCAAAGCCAGTCAGATATGCCCATTCCCTGATAGCTGGGAGATGGTCCTGGTTCCTTGTCTTGGCCAGCAGATTCACCCAAACTGAACTATAACTCTGAAGGAAATGACCTTGGCTTTTTTATTTACAGTCTTGCTTCCCATGTCATTTTTTTTGAGATCCTAAGATGACCTCTTCAGTATTCTCCAATTATCAATGACATGCCCAATATCCTTGTATGATATTTCTGAGTAAATTACCCAGAGCTGATTTGTTTTGCCTGTAATATAGAATCCTGATTACTACAGTAGTTCAAGCAAGAGTTGTTGTAATCTGTGCTCAGTGGTGAAAATGGAAAGGCAAAGAATTTAGCAGATGATGGTAAGAATATTAACTAGATTAAATAGATTGATAATAGTATTAGATGAAATATGAGAATGAGAGAAAGAATGGCTACTATCTGGTTGATAGTGCCATTCATTGAGATATGGAACATTGGAGGAGAGTGAAATGTAAGGATTTGTACATGTTTTAAGTTTTGAATATGTTGATGTTGAAGTACTTGTGAGAGCTCCAAATCAAGACATTGTGTAGACAGCTATACATATCATTTGTAGTTCAAATGTGAAGTCTGTAGTAGAAACAGAAATATGGGAATAGTTAGCTTATCCATCTTAAATAAAGCTATGTGTATGGATGAGTGACCCTGGAATGAAAAGACAGACTTCTTGCTCTATATCTGTTTCTGTAAGTAGACTTTTATTTGAATAGAAAACATTTCACTACAGCCTTGTTGCTTGAGTTTCTCTTCAGTCTGCATTATTGCTTTGATTGTTCTCTATTATGAGAAATCTCATTATGAAGGCCAAAGAGGCTCTTCTTAGAAATTTCCAAAACCTGGTATTCCTGAAGTAGCAAAAGGCATTCAGAGCTTAATGCAGAAGTAAGGTGAATGCCCTCTTTTCAACCTCTGGCTCCCGATATTCCAAACAGCATTGTTTGTACCCAGAGTCTAAGGAAGACTGGTGAGAATTCCTCTTGAAATGTTGGAGTTTCTAGTTAAGAGTTTGGTAAGCACAAAATGGCAAAATATCTCTGAATAATTCATGACAGATCCTGATCTTTTATTTTTCTGGAGTAGAAGACTTGTCTGAGACATAAAAGTTATACAAATAAGTCACATAAATAAATTAGGTGTGCTCTCTTGTAGTTGAAATATATCAGTAGAAAGTCTGCTTAATTCCATTGAAGGGTCACCATCCATGCAAGGCACGGAGGCCAAACTTGTATGTTAAGGACTTGGTATTTTTGTTGAAATGAAGAGGCTCTGGGCACTAATTCATGCTAATCAAACTTAAGCATGATTGATAAGTGAGAATCTTAATTTGTCCACTTGTACTGATTTATATATATATATAGACTGAGGTACAGTATGCTATCATGTAGAAATTGCTCTTTGGGAAACTAAATTACTAATCAAAATTTACTTGATGAATATAAGGTGATATTTTCCAAAATTTTTTCTTGGTGGAATGCAATTTTCAAGTTATGTTAAGGGTGTCATATTACTCCCCTTCCACCAAAAAAAGTTTTGGCAGTTTGGAAAATTAATTAAATTAGATCAAGCAGTTTGGAAAATTAATTAAATTAGAATGAATACTCCCAAACTCAATGGCTTAAAACAATAGCACTCTATTATTTCTTAAAGCTTCTGTGTGTCAGAAATTCAGAAAAGACTTGGCTGGACAAGGCTTGGGATCCCTCCTGCATTTTCAATGATATGATTTCTAGGATTGAAGAGCAGATATCTAGTGTGTGCAGGTGCTGGCCAGCATCTTTCTCTCTTAATGTA
This sequence comes from Callithrix jacchus, assembly GCF_049354715.1. Lineage (NCBI taxonomy): Eukaryota > Metazoa > Chordata > Mammalia > Primates > Cebidae > Callithrix > Callithrix jacchus. Next base: position 104,298,939 of record NC_133505.1, read on the forward strand.
GTCTCAAATCTTCTCCATGCAATCTTTTCATGTGGGCTGATTTGAGTTTCCTCAGAGTACAGCAGTCTTACCATGGCCAGACTTCAGTATTGAGACTCTTAGTTTTAGGAGGAGTATTTCACCAAATAAAATCAAAATTGCAACACATTTTCTGACCTAACCTGGAAAGTCATGAGATATCCCATCCACTGCCTTTTGTTCGTTTCAAGCAAGTCATAAGCCTGCCAAATTTTAGGGAAGAAAACAAGACCCTGTCTCTTAATGAGGGAGGTATCAAAGTCACAATTCAGATAGCACTTAGAATGGGAAATAATGTTACAGCCGCTCTTTGGAAATATACAGTCATTCCTTGGTATCCACAGGGGATTGATTCCAGGACTTCCCTCAGACACCAAAATCCATGCATTGACCCTGAAATAAAATGGCATAATTCGCATATAACCCTTGCACATCTTCCTGTATAAATTATCTGTAGATTAGCTATAATACTAATACAATGTAAATGGTAGGTAAATAGTTATATTGCATTTTCTATTTGTATTTTTTAAATTGCTGTAATTTTGTTTTCCAAATATTTTTGATACCCTGTTGCTTCAATCTGTGGCTGTGGAACCTGGAGATATGGAGAGCCAACTGTAGCATGCAACAACAGTCACAGATACCTCCCAGATATCTCAGTCTCAGTGCTTCACACTGAGGAGGGGGAGAAGTGCAAAGAAAACTTCCTGCTTTGAGCCTCTACAAATCTATTACAACAAAAAATAGCTATTAGATACATTCATTAGACATAAATGTCATTCTTTCTTTGCCCTCAGTCTTTATTTCACCTTTCTACTTTCATATTATTAACCACTTTGCACATGTGTTTCTTATTTTTCATGATTATAAATTCCATCTATAAGCTGACAAATCTCAATATCTCAAGCCTAGACCCTTTCCCAAAATCCAGACTTACAGATTGAGTGGCCTGTCCAAAACTAAGATCCTGATATTACTTCTGTGAAGGGTTAAGATCTTCTTTTTCCACTTTTATTTTAGGTGTGGGGGTACATATGCAAGTTTGTGACAACTGTAAACTTGTGTCAGGGGGTTTTGTAACACAGATTATCTCATCACCCAGGTATTAATCCTAGTGCTCATTAATTATTTTTTCTGATCTCCCTCATTTTACCCTCCACTCCCCAATAGGCCCCTGTGTATGTTGTTCCCCTCTATGTGTACATGTGTTCTCATCATTTAGTTCCTACTTTTAAGTGTGAACATGTAGTATTTGGCTCTCTGTTCCTGTGTTAGATTGCTAAGGATAATGGCCCCCAGCTCCATCCATGTTGAGGCAAAAGACATGATCTCATTCTTTTTTATGGCTGCATAGTATTCAATGATGTATATGTACCATAGTTTCCTTAAAGATTGGCAAGGGTTAGGTCCAAATTGCTTCTTTGCTTGATAAATTCTAAAATTATCTCAGACTTACTTATTCTTTGACCTGTCCTCTAACTGTGGTCTCCACACCAGGAGTATCAGTATTACCTGAAAACTAGAAATGTAATCCCTCCCTTTGACTCTGCTGTGCACACAAGTTGTAAACCACTACCTTAGGCTCTGTGTTTCTGAAATCTAAGAGCTGTTAAGTAATGTCTTCTTTACCCTTCATCTCATACTTCTGGATTTCATTTCCCTTTAGTTTTACTAACCTAATGTTTATAAGTTATAAAACCTTTTGTAATTGACAGTAGGCAGAGCTGAATTCCATTCATATGCTTCTCAAGTTACAACAGAAAACTATAACTTTCTCTTTTTAACCTGTCTTCTGGTTGTAATACTGGCAAGGACCATTGACATCTCAAATTTGCTACATCCTCACGCTTTCCTATCTTGATTGGTAACAATCTTTCCTTCTAGCATCTTTGCTCTACCTGAATAGATTCAGACTCCAACCGCAGCTCACCACGCCACTGCCACCACCTCCACATGGTTCACTCACAGTAACTTTCACCTGGATAATTGTTGGCAGGTCTCCCTGTGTCTGTCCTTGCCTCCCTAGGCTATTCTCATCATAGCAACCCAAGTGTTCCTTTTGCAACATAAATCAGATCACATTACACCCCTGCTCACAAGCTGTTAGTGAGGCACTTCATCTTTTTCTCAGAAGAAAAGCCAAATTCTTTTTCTTTTTCTTTTTCTTTACAACTTTTATTTTGGATTCAGAGAGTGCATGTGCAGGTTTATTACATGGATATGTTGTATGATGCTGAGGTTTGGGGTATAGATGATTCTGTCACCCAGGTAGTGAGCATGGTACCAAATTAGTAGTTTTGCAGCCCACTCCTTCATCTAGTAGTTCTATCTATGTGTACTCAATTATTAGCTCCCACCTATAAATGAGATCATATAGTACTGGGTTCTCTATTCCTGCAGAATTCACTTAGGATAATGGCCTCCAGCTCTATTCACATTGCTGCAAAGGATGTGATATCATTCTTTCTTGTAGCTGCATAGTATTCCATGGTGTATATGTACCTCATTTTCTTAATCCAGTCCACTGTTGATGAGCACCTAGATTGAGTCCATGTCTTTGCTATTGTGAATAGCACTGCCATAAACATGAAAATGCATGTATCTTTTTGGTAGAACAACCTATATCCCTTCGGATATACGTATCTAGTAATGGGATTGCTGGGGTGAATGGTAATTCTGTATTAAGTTTTTTGAGAAATCTACAGTGGCTGAACTAATTTGCATTTCTACCAACAACATAAAAACATTCCCTTTTCTCCACAGCCTTACCAGCATCAGTTATTTTTTGACTTTTTAATAATAGTCGTTTTGACTCATTGTGGCTTTGATTTGCATTTCTCTAATAATTAGTGTTGATGAGCATTTTTTTCCATACGTTTATTGGCCACTTGAGAACTTCTATTGAGAAGTTTCTCAAAAAAATGAGCATGTCTTTGTCCACTTTTTTTTTTTACACTCTTGCTCTGTGGCCCAGGCTGGAGTACCATGACATGATCTTGGCTCACTGCAACCTCCGCCTCCCGGGTTCAAGCAATTCTTCTGCCTCAGCCTCCTGAGTAACTGGGACTATTGGAACCACAGGCACATGCCAAGAAGCCCAGCTAATTTTTTTGTGTGTGTATTTTTAGTAAAGATGGGCTTTCACCGTGTTAGCCAGGATGGTCCGGATCTCCTCACCTTGTGATCCGCCTGCCTCAGCCTCCTGAAGCTCTGGGATTACAGGCATGAGCCACCGTGCCCAGCTTTGTCCACTTTTTAATTGAATTATTTGCTTCTTGCTTGTTGATTTAAGTTCCTTACAGATTTTGGATATAGACCTTTGTTGGATACATAGTTTGCAAATATTTTCTCCCATTTTGTGGGTTGTCTGTTAACTGTTGATAGCTTGTTTTTCTGTGAGAAGCTCTGTAGTTTAATTAGGTCCCACTTGTCAATTTTACTGTGATTTTACAAGATGATACATGATCTGCCCTTGCCCCTTACCTTAGAGCTTCTCTCTTGGCTTCCCTCCCTCTCCTTTTGCTCCAGACACACTGGCCGTCTGCTATTTCTCTAGTGTTACCTGCCTGCATAAGGGAAGAAAGGAAACAGCCTGAGGACTTATCTCATGCAGTCAACACAGGGGAAGAAGTGGGGCTTTAAGAGAATCTTAAAATTTAATGGAAGGAACTGCTGAGTCAGAAATAAGCCTTTAGCAGGTCACATGACAGTAAGTTTCCCCAGAGCTGTATTGGTCAGGTAATGAAATAGAATGATCTTTCTGTTTTTCCCTCTTCTTGTAGGTTCTTTTTTCTTTGCTATATTAAACATAACAGGCTTTGCTTAAACAAGTAAAAAAGAGATGTTTTTGAAAGCTCTATCTAATGAGAGTCACAAGTGAGCATTCATTTGATGGCCAATTATAAGCCATTGACAACCAAATAAGTGAGAGTTTATTGTACTGAAGGAAACCACAGGTGTACTTCAGCTCTGCATTCTGCGAGTGTTAGAAAATCCTGGTTCTCTAAATTTGGAATGGGACGAGTTGAGAATATGAGGATTAAGGCACTAATCTGCCATTCATAGCTTGCTCTTTGAAAGGGCAGAAGCAAATAAAGGCTTTGATCAGTGCTAGAGTCGAAGAGCAGAACTACAGCCTTTTGTACCCTTTGATTTGGAAACATTCGCCCTTCACAGCGGGATTCAAAGCCTGGATCTTCACTCTTGGAACCTGTTTCTTACTGTGAGCATGAACACTCCTGCACTTTGTTTCCAAAAGGATTCACTTAGACAGTGGTGAGTGCCTCTCCCCTTCCCCACATCCACCTAAAGACAAAATTTCAAGTGACATTCAGTTCAGTTCTACTTTATAGTCCTAGAGTAAAAGCCTCTATTCTGTTGGTGTAGGCTTGTTTCTCTTTCCACCAGTGTGATATATTTATGATATGAAATAATAAAATATATACATTTTATAAACTTTATTTTTACTCTCTAAGATCTAGAAGCCTATTACATTTCCCTTTTCAAAAGCTACAGCTGCAAAAGTTGGTCCTCTAGGCTTATACCTGTAAGATCACGCATAATTTCTGACCAGGAACCCCAAATTATTTGACAATGTTCTGCGAAGGTTAATGGGAACCCAATGGATGCTAGCTGTGGTGTCAATAACAATTGTTAAAAAATAAATGTATTTTCAGCCTAATGGGGAAGACAGACACAACCTGTGCGATAAGTAGCATCACAGAAGGGTATGAGAGATGCCTTGAAAGCAGAGGTACTTAAGGAGCCCAGAGGGGATCAGAGAAGGAGACCTAGAGCAGGGAATGCCTCAATGAGAACGAAGGGCTTGTGAGGTTGCAAAGTTAGTGTCTAACTTTATTTAGTAAATTTCTAAGCCTGTTTTTCTAAGTCCTCCCAGGCTTTTATTTCTTAAATTGCAGTAATTACAGGATCCACTAAGACCTCGAAGACTAATTAATCTAATTTTCTGAAAAAATAAAATAAAACCAGATGTATTATTTTAATATGTTGGAGTATAGGTTTGGGGTTTGTAGGTTTGTTTCTTTGTTGTCTTTTAGGAAAGGAAGCTAGGCAGGGTTTTTGACAAGTCCTGTCCACCCATGGGGATTCGACCTTAGAATCTGAAAACCATAGCATGAAATGTGAATATAGTTATTCTTTTTGTATATAAGTGATAACAAAAGGGAAATGTGTGCTTTATATCCTTGACACCAAGCACAGAGCTGGTGAATTTTGCATTCTGTTTTGTTGAATGAATGACTGTCTTGTCATGCTTTGATGATTTTCTTCTTCTTGGTTGAGAATGTTCATTCTCTTATTATGGCAGTCTGCCCCCAATACACACACACACACACACACACTCACAAACACACACATTTGAAACTTTTGCTAAATGTTTCTAGCCCACATTCATCAGTCTTTTCTCAAAATTTTTATTTATAATTATTAGTATATCATCTTTCCCTCCATACCCACACTACAAACACGTGTGCATGTGTGCACACACACACACACATTCTCACAAAAACACTTATGCAGTAAATTCAGAAGTTTATATATTAAGGCTGAGTGTGATGTCTCATGCCTGTAATCCCAGCACTTTGGGAGACCAAGATGGAAGGATCACTTCAAGCCAAGAGTTGCAGACCAGCCTGGGCAACATTGCAAAATCCTGTCTCTACAAAAAATTTAAAAAATTAGCCAGGTGTAGTGGCTTGTACCTGTAGTTATAGCTACTCAGGCAGCTGAGGCAAGAGGCTAGCTTGAGCCCAGGAATTCTAAGCTCTAGTGAGCTATGATTACATCACTGCATTCCAGCCTGGGCAACAGAGCCAGACCCTGTCTCAAAAGAAAAAAAAAAAGAAGTTTATATAATATATTAGATTTTGTTCTCTAATAGTTTCTTCCATATATTTCTTGTTTCTCTGATGAGATTAAGCTTCTTGAAGTCAGTAATTGAGTCTCATAAGCTTTCTCGCCTTCCTAATGCACTTTGCCAAGGTGGCACTGTAGGCTTTATGAACTTTATACCACCAACAAAAATTATTAACCTTCCATCACATTTTCAAACATTCTCATCAAATATTCCCTCCACATGGGCACATTTGCCTGTGTACACATTTGCCTGTGTATAGGTGTACAGGTATAGGGCACACCTATACCTGTGTAAGCACATGCATACACACACACACACACACATGCATACCTCCTGTCTCTCTTACACTCACCCATGTACATGCATTTTATCTCACTCTCTCATATATACATATTCTCCACATACTCCCATGCCCTCCCCACTTTCATGCACCACTCTGGTCTTCAGATTCTGCTTGCAGCGTTTAGCCTACAGGCAATGCCAAAAAATATGTAACCACACATATCCCCTCTAAACTCCTCTGTCATATTATTATAAATCTGCTTCATTCACCTCTAAAGTCAGAGATTTTAAATGTATTTTACCAACATTGCTGGTGAGGTTAGTAGACTGCTACTTTACCAATGGAACTTTGGAGAGTGAGGAGTTCAGAGACTTAATCAGGACATTTCAGGAAGGTCAGCAAAGGCTGCTCCACACAGTTCACACCATTGTACTACATATTTACAATTTTTTCTTTATTGTAAAGTTTCTGATATTTTTGAAAATCCTCATTATTTTTAGTATTTTAAAATTGAACATTTATCTATAAAATATTATTTTGGACACAATAGTAAATTTGACTACATTTTGAAAATAATAAAGTAATGTATATATGTACAGTAGTATGTTTCTAAGGAAGTTTGGCATCCATAACAACATCTGTACATCAGAATTGATCGAAATAGAACCTGTTAAATATTATCCTTCATTTTCAATTATATATATATGTAGATAAAACTTAGATAAAACTGATAGGAATTATCTGTGAAGTGATAGGTGATATGCTGACAATCAATCATTGGGTAAAATGTACTAGCCTCCTACAGAAAGCTGAAATATTATAGCTATAAGTTATAGATGAATATATAATACACAAACTAATAATCATATACATTTATATAAAATAATTATTTGCTGAAAACTTTGTTTTGGATTGTTTTCATTGATGAATTAAGATTAAAAAAAAAAATCTACCCTGGTTCCATTCAAGGCATGGATTTTTTTTAACATCCTAAACAGCAGAAATATGTAGTTTTCAACTAATTAAAACAAATAAAATGGAATATCATTTATTCGGAGACCCCGAATGGATTCTGGTGACTGGTGCTATATCTCTATATTCTAATCTTGTTATTCACGTACCATTGTTTCTATTACCAGAATTTCTTTATGTGGAAAAGAGAAAAAGTCTGATAGTATAAATAGAGAATTAACATGACAAAATTCAAAACAGTATTTTATAAATCCCATCTTAATTGAGGTAGTTTACAGTGTCTTACTCCCTAGTCCGGAGTCACATAAGTGGAGAGCAAGGGCTATGTCTTTGTTGTAGGTATCCTGACCATGTTTCTCTGCAGTTGCTCAACCCCAGAAAATGGTTCTAGAAGACTGAAAGAGCTTGCAAACAAATGGGGTTTTCAAAATGGTCAAGGAAACAGAACTTCTTATAAAGGTTTCACTGCATTGAAAGTGTCTCAGGCTATTTAAAACACCATTTAACTTACCAGCATATGATTTACAGGGATATACTCATTTCATAAAAGCACATGCATCCTCCATATGTGTCCACTTTTATAGCTGCTCAAATCTTAATGCTAACCTAAGGTCACCACCACTGCTTTAACCCGAATCCAAGTATAGAATGGAGACTGGCCTCCTCATCCCCTTTATTGAAGTACACAACTGATGTCATTTGTTGTTTTATTCAAACCATGCAGCACTTTTACTGAAAAGAGGTGAAATGCTGGGAATGTAGCTTACAAGGCTGAACAACAGATAACTCTGCCAGTGCACTTTGCAAAGTCTGAAGGCTATGAAGGCATACTCAAGTACTACAAAGAACCATATCTAACCTATGGCTTGAAATAGGAGGATGCTGCAAATGCTGTTTCACTGTCCCTGAATGATCTACTTCTTATTCTTACAACAATCCACCTTGAAAGTATGGGTGACATTGCTTTCTCTTGTTTTGTTCCTTTCACTTTTTCTATTTCTCCTTCCACCCTTTAAAATCTCAATTTCATCTTGCTTCCACTCTCTTGAGTTTAGATCAATTGTGCCTTGTGTCTGAATTTCTTAAGTTTTTTTTCACACTGTGGCCAAGGTCAGCACAGTCCATTCACCTAGCTGCTTTCCTCATCTCTGCCATTACACAGAGTACTGGGAGAACATGTCAATCATATGACAACCATTGAGAATAATGACTGCCATTGATAATTTTGCAGTGTTATTAAGCTAAGAAGCTCCCTCCCTACAGTGGGTGAAGACAGGAAAGAAGGAGGAGTTTTAATAGATAGAGACACCTGTCCTGCCACATTCTCTTCCAATTGAAAATTATTGTAAATGGAGAGGGGAAGAGGGGAAGCTCCCTTTAGAAAGCCCTGTCAGAGAAGATCCAAGATGGCCCTTTTAGGAGCAGCTCAACTACAGCTCCGAGTGAAAGCACAGAGGGTGAGTGGATGCCGCATTTCCAGATGGATCTTTATTGCCCACAGACCAGGAGATTCCTAGGCAGAGGAGCCCTATGGGTCACCAGCATGGCGGTTTTGGCCAACGTGGCTGTTTTAGCTGGCACAGCTGTTTTGCCTGCTCCATGGTGCAGTGGCTCTCCGTACAAAATACACTGGTCTGGTTGCCTTTTTAAGCTGGCCAGGAGATTCCCAGGCAGTGCCGTTGTTTCAGCGAGCACAGTGGGTCACCAGAAGGGAAATCACACAGATCCCGGCACCCTTTCAGCAGGCAACTGGAACACCTAGGAGAGAGTCAACAGTTCAACTTAAAAAAAAAAAGCTGGCCGGGCGCGGTGGCTCAAGCCTGTAATCCCAGCACTTTGGGAGGCCGAGGCGGGTGGATCACGAGGTCAACAGATCGAGACCATCCTGGTCAACATGGTGAAATCCCGTCTCTACTAAAAATTACAAAAAATTAGCTGGGCACGGTGGCGCATGCCTGTAATCCCAGCTACTCAGGAGGCTGAGGCAGGAGAATTGCCTGAACCCAGGGGGCGGAGGTTGTGGTGAGCCGAGATTATGCCATTGCACTCCAGCCTGGGTAACAAGAGCGATACTCCATCTCAAAAAAAAAAAAAAAAGCCTCTGAGGCAGGGAGCCAGGTGATCAGGCTAGGTGGGTCCCACCCCCACAAAAACGAACAAAAAAACCCAGCAATTGGAAATGCTCGGGGTTGAGAGTTTCAAGGCAAGCACAGTGGACCCCAGGATGGTGCAGCTCGGTGGGGGAGGGGCGTCTGCCATTCCCGAGGCACTCTACCCCTGCAGAGGTAGTCTGCCATTGCTGAGGCAGCTTGTGGTTGCTGAGGCAACCCGCCATAACAGATAGAGTACCCATTACAGAGGTGGGCCACCATTGCTGAGGCAGTTCTAACCACACCCATATAAACAGGACTACAGGGAAGCTCAACGGCAGCAGGGCGGAACTCAGCAAAGCCTCTGCAGGTAGAGAGTGACTAGGCTGCCTCCTTGCTGGGCAGGGGAGCCCAGAAAAAAAAAAGGCAGCAGCATGATGGACACTCATAAATAAAGCCCTAATTCCCGGGGCCAGAGCACATGGGGAAAAAAAGGTGGTTTATGAGTTCTGCTGCAGCAGACTTAAACGTACCTGCCAAGCAGCTCTGAATGAACAACGGAGCTCACAGCTCAACACCTGAGCTCCTATAAAGAACAGACTGTCTCCTCAAGCAGCTCCCTGACCCCCGTATATCCAAAGAGTCACCTCACAAAAGACTGATCAGACTGACATTGGGCAGGCATCATTCTGGGACAAAGATAGCAGAAGAAGAAACTGGTACAACCCTTACTGTTCTACAGCTGCTGCAGGTGGTCCCCAGGCAAGCAGGGCCTGAATGGACCTCAGCAGTCCTACAGCAGAGGGGCCAGACTGTTAGAAGGAAAACTAAGAAACAGTAATAACTTCACCATCAACAACCAGGATGTCCACTCAGAGACCCAATCTGAAAATCAGCAACTACACAGATGACAGGTGGATAAATCCATAAAGATGGGAAGAAACCAGCACAAAAAGGAGGAAAACACCCAAAACCAGAAAACTTCTCCCCCTACAAGGGATCACAACTCCTCACCAGCAAGGGAACAAAGCTGGTTGGAGTGAGTGTGATGAAATGACAGAATCAGACTTCAGAAGGTGGGTAATGAGAAACTTCTGTGAGCTAAAAGAGCATGTTCTAACTCAATGCAAAGAAACTAAGAACCTTGAAAAAAGATTTGAAGAAATGATAACAAGAATGGACAACTTAGGAATATGAGTGAATTGATGGAGCTGAAAACACAACACAAGATGATAGACTGGACTGGAAAAATGTGGCACATATACACCATGGAATATTATGCAGCAATCAAAAATGGTGAGTTCCTGTCCTTTGTAGGGTCATGGATGAACCTGGAGAACATCATTTTCAGCAAACTGACACAAGAACAGAAAATGAAATACCGCATGTTCTCACCCATAGGCGGGTGTTGAACAATGAGAACACATGGATCCAGGGAGGGGAGCACTACACACTGGGGTCTGTTGGGGGAAATAGGGGAGGGACACCGGGGTTGGGGAATTGGGGAGAGATAGCAAGGGAAGAAATGCCAGATATAGGTCAAGGGGAGGAAGGCAGCAAATCACACTGCCTCGTGTGTACCTATGCAACTATCTTGCATGTTCTTCACATGTACCCCAAAACCTAAAATGCAATTAAAAAAAAATAAAATAAAATAAACAGTTAAAATATATATTTTTAAAAAAAGAAAATTATTGTCTTTCCAAAATGGAAGCTGCCCTCTTCTAAATAAGTGACTGAGGTTCTGGTCTTGCTTCACGGACACCCAACCAGTATCTCCTTGAACATAGATAGCTAGATTTTGAATAATCATCATATTGATGACTTTCTCCAAAATGTCTTCAGGAGCTGACATTGGTTCATCAGTAGTCAGCTTTTTTAACACAGTACATTGCCCACATTTCTCTAGATGGAACAAGGTTCTGCAGACTTGATATCTGTGGCTTTTGGATTATGTCTGGGGAGGGAAGTTGTCTCCTGGAGACGCAATGATAGGCGTCCTGCTTCCCAAGTCTGAAGTGTCATCAAGTTTGTAACTTAAGGATGCTACTTCTTTTTTTTTCTCCATTTTCTCTCAAAACATCTCTTCTGTGAAGGTGAAGATAGGATTCCTTTCTGGTCTTATGTAAATAGAAGTAACTAAACTGTAGATTTCACTACCATTATTCTAGGTTGGCATGAATTTTCTCTCCTTTCTAACAGTTTTCCATGATGAATTGCAATTTTTAATGGTCACAGATTTGACTTCGAGATTGCAATAACCATAACAGACACACTGAAATATCAAGAGCACTTTTGACAGTCCCTCAGTTTTATTGATTTCTTATTTCCAAATCTTGCTTAAGATCTCAATCCCTGACTGAAACTCAGGACGCCTTACCCAACTGTCACACTGTTCATGCTGGCACCCAGTATTACCATGATTTGCCAGAGCTGCTAGCCACAGAGGATCTGGAGGTTTGCTTTCCAGTTTACCTGTGTCAAAGTCAGGCCTTCCTAATCTGTCCCTTTGTCACTAACCCCAAGGCACAGGTCAATTGGCAGTTCCTTTTAAACATCAAGACAGAGATTGTAAAAATAATGGTCTGCTCTAGATGGATCTTTGCAGGCTCTCCTGCCCCTTCTACCCTGACCACATATACCCAGCAGATTTAGTAAAGTCACATTAGCTCTCCCAGATTGAAGAGAGAAGTTCCTCTTGAGAATAATAGACATGATTCTATATCTTGATTCCTGCAAATTAGATTTCTTTCCAAAGGCATAGTTCTCCCAATTTTTCCCTTGGTCAGAATGGATCTATAAACCAAGAAGAAATTTCACCTCTACAGCCAGAAGTGAATTTGGAATTTGTGTATATTTAAGGAAAAAATCACCAATCTGGTGGGCACATTCTGGTACTGTCTTTCATGTCTGTGGAATTCACAAATTTATACTTTTTGGTCAATGGACTGGGTTCCTTAAGTCAAGGTTCCTGATGGAATGGTCTGCCCAGAACACTAACTAAATGGTTTTAATTCAACCCAGAAAATGCTGTTCTCCTTTAGATACTGAACTCATGAAGAAAAAACACTTGCTTTCTGAGCCATAGCCTCCCCTTCTGTGGGCTTCACAGAAATCCCCAATTAAAGCAGCCTACGTTCGGCTGCCACTTCTTCACAATTAGAACATGTTGGCTGAGGAATAGAGGAGGCTGCAACGAGAGTCTCTCAGCATTTACCTCACCACATGTGTTAGCACAAAGTGTCTGTGGGGAGGGTGGAGGATCCCTATAGCACAGCAGTAACCACAATAGTGAAACATCACACAATACAGGTTGAGCCCAGTTAATGCCACCACTGTGCTCAAACCCACTGTGCAGCTCAGCACAGGTAAAGTATCCAGCAACTCTCTCACCCCACAATGTGATAGAGACTCCAGCCTCAACACAGCATACCTCAGGCAAGTAACATTGTATATTTAGACTGCAAATATCTATAATCTTTTCAGACTCTGAGAGGGAACTGGAGCCAGGTAGAGCTCCTAGATAAAATAGTTAAAAACTAAGTATTATTTGAGACGCACATATAGCCCTGCATTGCATATATGGTAGGCAAAATTCTAAGATGGTACCAACAGTATCACTTTTTGGTGTAGAGGTCCTGTATGACTCCCTTCTCCTGTGTGTGGTGGGACCTTTGAATCTGGTGTGATATCACTCCAGTGAAAAGGTGAAAAGATTTTGTAGAAGTAATTAAGGTCCCAAGTTAGTTAATACTGAGTTAATTCAAAAGGAGATTATCTTTTTGTGTAAGTAATTAAGGTCCTCAGTTAGTTAATACTGAGTTAATTCAAAAGGTGATTATCCTGAGTCAGCCAGACTTAATCAGGTGAGAGAGGACCCCGGAGGAGAGACTGGACCCTTCCTGAAGAGAGCAATACTTTCCTGCTGCTCTTGAAGAAGCACACAGCCATGTTAGAAACTGCCTATGGAGACAAGGGGCCTCTAGGAAATGTTGGCCTTCATCCTTCAGCCAAAAGGAATGAAAAAGTGGTAAAATGCTGGGAATCTTAATTCTTTTTTGAGACGGAGTTTCGCTCTTGTTACCCAGGCTGGAGTGCAATGGTACGATCTCGGCTCACCACAACCTCCGCCCCCTGGGTTCAGGCAATTCTCCTGCCTCAGCCTCCCGAGTAGCTGGGATTACAGGCACGCACCACCATGCCCAGCTAATTTTTTGTATCTTTAGTAGAGACGGGGTTTCACCATGTTGACCTGGATGGTCTTGATCTCTTAACCTCATGATCCACCCGCCTCGGCCTCCCAAAGTGCTGGGATTACAGGCTTGAGCCACCGGGCTCGGCCCGGGAATCTTAATTCTATCAACAATCTTTATAATTTTGAAAGAAGACCCTGAGCTGTAGATGGGAATATACCCCAGATAACACCTTGATTGTAGTTTTGTGAGAACCTGAGCAGAGAACCCAAGTAGGCAGTGCCTGTGAGATAATACATTGTGAGACAATAAATGTGTGCAGTTCTTAGAAGCTACATTTGTGGTAATTTGTTAAGCAGCAATAGGAAAATAACTCAGCATACTTCTTTTCAATTGTTATGGACACATTTTCTTGGTATTCCATTAGTCCCCATGAGAAAGTCCTGACTGAATTTTGTAGTCCATGTTGGAGGGCTTGGAGCTTGGGATGCTGATGTGGATTTGAACCATTTTCATCTTGTGTCCTTCTGATCAGTCCTGAAGTCCCTACAGTTTCCCAGCCATGTCCACTATTCCCAGTTTCTCCCCTCATACTAGGGAGGAATTATCAAGAATCTCCTAATTTTCTAGCATGTATCCTCCTGTCTACAATGGGAAACAGAAGGTGGATGATGCTCAATGCAGAGAAGAGAAGAGAGGGAAAGGTAGGAGATAACCTAACTCCCTTTATCCTCATCAAATAAAGGATTATAAATTCCCAGTCTCAACCATTTTTGAAGCAGTGGGCAGTATCCAGCCTCTCTACAGTTACTGCTAGCTTATTTATTTAGAAATCTGAACCAAGATACCATCCTGTTTCTTTCTGATTCTTGATCATCTTATTTTTTTCTTCTTTTTTTTAACTTTTTAGGTTCAGGGGTACAAGTGCAGGTTTGTTACACAGGTAAACTTCTGTCATGGGGATTAGTTGTACAGATTATTTCATCACTCAGGTACTAAGTCTAGTACCTATTAGTTATTTTTTCCTGATCATCCCCCGCCTCCCACTCAACACTTTCCAATAGGCTCCAGTGTATGTTGTTTCTCTCTTTGTGTCCATGAGTTACCATCATTTAGCTCCCACTTATAAGTGAGACCACGAGACATTTGGTTTTTATCTTCCTGCATTAGTTTGCTAAGGATAATGGTCTCTAGCTCCATCCATGTCCATGCAAAGGACATGATCTCATTCTTTTCTATGGCTGCATAGTATTCCATGGTGTATATGTACCATTTTTTCTTTATCCAGTCTACTCAATTAGAATTTGTGATAATAGTAAAGAAAGTCCTGGAGATCACACTCAAGCTTTCTAAGACTGTCTAGCTGAATGAGCCTGTACCTTTATGAGCAATTGCTGTGGGCTTTGGTTCCTGGAAAATATCAAAACTCATCCTGGTATTTGTTGATTTGTTTAATCTCAACTACCATACTGTAAAAAAGTTTTTTAGCCTTACAGTACAGTTGGAAATAATTTTATCATCTCTATACCTGGATATCAAGATGTTGGGACATGCTTCCTCAATGATTTCTACAATTGAGTCTGTTCTAGCAATCAATAACCTGTCTGGTCTAGGAGCTGCCTTCTTTTAAGTGTGTATTGAAATGTCACAGTGAGGTGAGATCTTTCATGTTCCCAATGCTTGCTTGCACATAGACATTGAAGCATTCTATTCTTGTAACATTTTCCTAGTTCATTCAATTCATAGTTCATATTATTCTTTTCTTAGCACCCACTCTGCCCTATCCTCCAAACCCTCAGATACTTGAGGATCACCAAGTATTCTTTATTCTATTGCTTTTTCCAAAGCCAGCTCTCTTGTTGACTGAGATTCATCTGCCAATGCTACCATTTTTTTTCCTGGATCTTTTATCTTTCTTTGGAAACAATCCACTATTCTTTAAAAATTCCCCAATGAATACTTATCACTGCTTATGACTTTTTGTCCTCATTAATTCTGGACAAAATTCATCAGAATATTTTAAATAAACAATCATAACATCATTCCATTTTTAAAGTTTAATTCCCATAGGAACTCTTCTGTGATCACATTTGTCTCCATATCATTCCTTTTCCAATAATTAAATATTGCTAATACCATATATACTTGCACTAGATCTTCTTTCCACGCCATGGCCCATTCTGCTAACACTAAAGGTGACACAGTGACATGCTACTAGTTTATTTCTGTAGCATACTTTCTTGGGAGAATGGATAACAGTCCAACTGTCCAAAATTCAATAATATTGAATCTTATCCTTCATGCAGATGTGTCATCTCATCCTGCCATATCTGAAAAAGAAACCAGATCAACCTATTATGAACAGTTGTATTCATAGCCAAGGGCTCTAAAATTTAAAAGGATGCTGCAATATATCTCATTCCATTCATTCCTTTTAACCTAGACATTCCACTTTGAATAAACATCCTGAATCCCCTATGTGCCCCATTGCTTTCCTGACTTTCTCTTCTCAGCTTCCAACCCTCATCAATTCCCAGGCTCTCAGCTACATTTTACTGTTATTGCAGGGGCTCAAGTCAGCAATTCCTTTTTATCCCATCTGGCCAAGACAAATATATCTTTTCATGGCAGTTCAGCATAGAGAATCAACTCTACAAACCTCTATTGTCCACTATAGCATATCTGTAAAATGCAATGTAATATCTACATATCTTGCATTTAATATATATTAGATACATTGCATTATATATACATAAATATATGTATATATATACATATATATATGTGTGTATATATATATTATTCCACAAGATACTATCTAAATGACATTAACCCACAAAGGTAAGAATAAGAGGAATGAAGAGATTAAAATAAAGTTACCATTATCTCCAAAACTCCCCTTGTCCTCTGTATACTTTAGAAAATAAAAATGAGTAAAAAGAGTCTTCATATAAGGAATAAGACAGGAAATGTAGTTAGTTCAAGCCTGTTTCCACTCCCGGAGTCCTCAACACAAGACACAACTCTTAAGCAATGAACTGTAGGAACTGTCCAGCCAGCAACTGCAGAAGTGTCTACTCCAATCACACACCATACCATAACTGTTAAATCACATTTAAACAGAACCTAAAGTTTGAAAAGAGACTTATAAAGTGGTTTTTGCCAAGGGGAACATCTTTGAAACTCGCACAGACAATCCCCAGATGGGTTGTCTGTAGATGCAATCTGGGCTGGGGCTGTCTGTCACCTCCAGCTAAGAGACAATCTGGCAGCATACAAAAAGAGCATGGAGCAAAAAGGAAGATGGAGGCGGTCAATGCAGCTCTTATTAAGTGACCATGATTTCCATCCACTTCACTTTTATTTGAAAAGTTTCCTTGTTTTATTTTGCTGCTACTGTGTAGTGAAAATATAAATTCTTACAGGAAGGTATTGCATCTGTTCAAATGGAGAACCATACATAATCCCTTGAATTTTACATGAAATATAAAATGTGAGTATATAAAATATTTTGGCAAAATACTGAATTCCTTGTATATTTAAAGAATTATGTAACACATATTGCCATAAAATATTAGCAAATATCATTTGGAAAACTTAACCTAAGCCAAAGTTATTATGAATTCAACAGGAAAAATGTCAAAAAAGGTTATGAAAGAATGTTAACAAATGTAGTTTATAGATGAGAAAACTACACCCAGAGAGACTGATTTGCCAATGTGACATCATGAGGAGACTGCAAAACCAGGATTAGAATATGCCATTTGCCTCCTTGCAACTGCTGCTTTCTACGATTTTATATAATTATTTGACAGCAAACAGTCAAATGATTGATTTTCTTTTCAACAGGTAGCTGTAGTATTGTGCAATTCTGACTGTAAAATGGAACAATTGCAAATCTAGCTGTACTTTTTCAAATCCAGCGATCCTCACATTATTATAAGAAGTAATGTGGTCAGGTACCAACTTAAAATCAATCATGCTGCAGAAAAGTATATGAAAGTTCAGTATGTGCCACTCACTGATGCAAAAGGCCTAGTTTCTGCCATCAGAAAGAAGTTTAGAGTTACAAACCTCTCCCCAGTGTTGCTTGTATTTTATATCCTTCAGTCCCATTAATATATGTATATAAGGATTCTAATGAAGAAAAAATGCTATTTTCAAATTCTTCTGTAAATTTGTGGAAAATATTTATTAATGTATTCAGCTTTCAGTTATGCTTGCAGTTTTAAAACTGGTCATATACCTAAAGATGTAATCTGATTTCTAAGGAGCCTAAGTGTAAAGACAGTCCTTGCAGACTATTTTTAATCTTCCTGACTTCTCAACATTTGAGTGCCCCAGGGCTCGTCCTCAGAAGTTTTCTTTCCTATCTGCATTCCTTTTCTTAGTGACCTCATCAAGTCTCATCTCTTTAAGTATCACCTATATGCTGACAACTTGCTAATTTGTACCCTAGCCTAGAACTTTCTCCTCAACTGATATGTCCAACTGCCTATGTGACATCTCCATTTCAAGATCAAAAGAAATCTCACCAGGCATGGTGGCACATGCCTGTAATCCCAGCACTTTGGCAGGCTGAGGCAGATGAATCACTTGAGGTGAGGAGTTCAATACCAGCCTGGCCAACATGGGGAAACCCCGTCTCTACTAACAATACAAAAATTAGTTGAGCATGGTGGCACATGCTTGAAGTCCCACCTACTTGAGAGGCTGAGACATAAGTATAGGTTGAACCTGGGAGGCAGAGGTTGCAGTAAGCCGAGATCCTGCCACTACACTTCAGTCTGGCAGACTCACTACACAACAGAGTGAGACTCTCAAAAAAGATAGAAGGAAAGGAAAGGAAAGAAGGAAAGGAATGGAAAGGAAAGGAAAGGAAAGGAAAGGAAAGGAAAGGAAAGGAAAGGGAAAAGGAAAGGAAAGGAAAGGAAAGGAAAGGAAAGGAAAGGGAAAGGGAAAGGGAAAGGGAAAGGGAAAGGGAAAGGAAAAGGGAAAGGGAAAGGGAAAGGAAAGGGGAAATGAAAGGAAAGGAAAAAGAAAAGGAAAGGAAAGGAAAGGAAAGGAAAGGAGGGAAAGGAAAGGAAAGGAAAGGAAAGGAAAGGAAAGGAAAGGAAAGGAAAGGAAAGGAAAGGAAAGGAAAGGAAAGGGGAAAGGAGAGGAAAGGAAAAAGAAAAGGAAAGGAAAGGAAAGGGGAAAGGAGAGGAAAGGAAAAAGAAAAGGAAAAAGGAAAGGAAAGGAAAGGAGGGGAAAGGAAAGGAAAGGAAAAAGAAAAGGAAAGGAAAGGAAAGGGGAAAGGAGAGGAAAGGAAAAAGAAAAGGAAAGGAAAGGGAAAAGGAAAGGAAAGGGGAAAGGAAAGGAAAGGGGAAATGAAAGGAAAGAAAAAGAAAAGGAAAGGAAAGGAAAGGAGGGAAAGGAAAGGAAAGGAAAGGAAAGGAAAGGAAAGGAAAGGAAAGGGGAAAGGAAAGGGGAAATGAAAGGAAAGGAAAAAGAAAAGGAAAGGAAAGGAAAGGAAAGGAAAGGAGGGAAAGGAAAGGAAAGGAAAGGAAAGGAAAGGAAAGGAAAGGAAAGGAAAGGAAAGGAGGGAAAGGAAAGGAAGGGAAAGGAAAGGAAAGGAAAGGAAAGGAAAGGAAAGGAAAGGAAAGGAAAGGAAAGGAAGGGAAGGGAAGGGAAGGGAAGGGAAGGGAAGGGAAGGAGAAAGGGGAAAGAAGGGGAAAGGGGAAAAAGGGGAAAGAGGAAAGGGGAAAGGAAAGGAAAAAGGAAAGAAAAGGAAAGGAAAGGGAAAAGGAAAGGAAAGGAAAGGGAAAGGAAAGGGGAAATGAAAGGAAAGGAAAAAGAAAAGGAAAGGAAAGGAAAGGAAAGGAGGGAAAGGAAAGGAAAGGAAAAAGGAAAGGAAAGGAAAGGAGGGAAAGGAAAGGAAAGGAGAAAGGGGAAAGAAGGGGAAAGGGGAAGGGGAAAAAGGGGAAAGGAAAGGAAAGGAAAAAGGAAAGGAAAGGAAAGGGAAAAGGAAAGGAAAGGAAAGGGAAAGGAAAGGAAAGGAAAGGAAAGGAAAGGAAAGGAAAGGAAAGGAAAGGAAAGGAAAGGAAAGGAAAGGAAAGGAAAGGAAAGGAAAGGGGAAAGGAAAGGAAAGGAAAGGAAAGGAAAAAGAAAAGGAAAGGAAAGGAGGGAAAGGAAGGGAAGGGAAGAAAGCGAGAGAAAGGAAGAAGAAAGAAAGAAAGAAAGAAAGAAAGAAAGAAAGAAAGAAAGAAGAAAGGAAGGAAGGAAGGAAGGAAGGAAGGAAGGAAGGAAGGAAGGAAGAAAGGAAGGAAGGAAGGAAATCTCAAACTTAATACTTTCAAGGCTGCCCCAATGCCCCAGTAGGCTCTGCTTTCATACCAGGTGTCTTCATTTCCATAAATGGTGATTCCATTTTTCCAGTTGATCAAGTTAATAACTTGGAGCCATTCTTGATTTCCTTCTTTCTCTTATATTTTACAAATTCTCAGGAAATTCTGGCTATATTTTAAAACTGTACTCACAATTTCCATTGTGAAGCACTTGCTTCACCTCTGTTGCTACAATCTTGATTCGGGTAACCATTAACTCCTGCCTGTATGACCACTGTAGACTGGGGCTTGGTCTCCCTCTTTCTATCTCTGCCTTCCTGGATTCTCTTTATTAGGGCAGCAGCCAAGACAATCATTTTATTCCACTTCTCAAATCCCTCCTATGTAGCTTCCTATCTTACTTAGATTAAAATACAATTACCTCTATGTTCCCACATCCCACATTTGCTTCCTTTCTCTTCCTGCTTTCTGACTTCATCTTCTGTTACTACCTGTCCCCCTTGTCTACTGAGCATCTTTGGCTGGAGTCCCCCATGTGGGGGTCCTCAGAGCATTTACATCTTCAATTCTCTTGAAGATGTAAAGCTTCTCTTGTCTTCGCTTCTTTTAGGTCCTCATTCAAGTGAAAACTTCTCTGGCCACCTCATCTAAAATTGCCCTGCCAACACATGCATATGCACACAGACATTTCCATCACCATTGCCTGCTTTTGTTTTTTTCTTAATAAATGTCACGCTTACTTATTTTTCTTTCTTTCTTTTTTTTTTTTTTTGGCTGACTCCTCTGCTTGGCGCTAAAAGTCAACAAGCTATAGCCCATAGACAAAATCTAGCTCCCCTCTCATTTTTGTAAGTAAAGTTTTATTGGAACACAACTGCACCTGTATGTTTGTGTGCTATGATCACTTCTGTATGGCTGCAAAAGCCAAAAATATATATTTACTATCTAGCCCTTTGCAGCAAAACTTGCCAACCTCTGCGAATGTAAGCTTCAGCAGGACAGACGTTTTTGTTTATTTTATTCTCTTCTTTGTCACTAGAGTCATAGAGTCATGACTGGCTCATGTTAAGTATCCAGTGTTGTCTGATGAATAAAGTGTTGCTGGCTTTGTGATTTAAGGACCTTGATGAGAAAACAAAGTTGAATTGGACTTTTGTATGGCTAGGGATCTACTATAAACATTGGAAGGGTTTTGATGATGTTCCTTAGTGTTGCCTTTCTACTAAAAAAAAAAGACATTTTTGAATATCATTCATTCTAAGTAAAAATGGTCATCTCCTAGTGTTGATTTTAAATACAGTATAAAACAACTGGTAGAGGTATTGTTATTACACCAATTATATTTTTACAGAACCACAGCTGTAATAGGGCTATTAAATAAGCCCTCTGAAAGCAGTTATGCAGGACTAAAATTACTTTAAGGTGCCAGTTGAAATCACCTGTGTGACCTTTTCAGGTCTGTTTGCATCTTGTTATCCACCAAGTGAGAGATAAGAGCTAATCCATTTCGAATGCATGATTGTAGTGGGCGTTGGTCATTTAGGGCTGGCAGAAAATGTAGACTCCACTCTGATTTTACACTTTTAGGCAACGAAATAGCCTATTGCTCCCAGTGAAAAGACAAGATAGAGAGTATTTTGTTTGATCTCTGGTGGCACTAGAGATTTCAGTTAGTGAAACCAAAACCAGCGCCTTCTTCCTTTCCTGTGTAGCCATTCACAAAAACTCTGGCACCTAAGCGATTTGTCTTTAGAGAGAGAGGTTGGGACTCTTTCAGGCAGAAATATTCCCCTCTTTTTACGTGACACTTCAAACTCCATTCAAAAAACAAGGGTTTCAGGGTTAGACTGATTGATGGCAAAGATGACAAAACCTTGAGCAGTCTGTTAGCTTGAGCTGAAAAATGTGTGTGGCTAACTGCCTTAAACATTTTAAAATATAACTCTCTAGCTGTAGTAAAAGCTATCGAGCTAAGATTTGGAATTAATTGTTCACTATTCAACATGATTTGTGAATAATTGTATAACTGTAGCAATTAAATTGTGCTTTCTACAAAACAGGCAGCACACGCCATCTGCTTCAGCTAGATCCACAGTTTTGGAGATTGGCAAACCTCTGTAATCTATCTGGATGTACAGGTGACATTTCTCTTTGAGTCTTCAGGACCCTGGGACCTCTGGGATGTTTGATATACATAAACTTGAATGATGAAAAAGCAGCAAGACTCCTTCAGCGTCTAATTGGAACCACTCAATGCAGCAAAGAAACTGAGCAACTCTTTATGATTCCATTTAATGTTTTTTTCTACATTCACAAATCATTATCAGTATCATCTGAAAATGAAAAATGATAAGTGCAGTGATATTTGGCACAATACATCCGGTTTGTTATTCAAGAGTTGGTACATCGGTACAAAAGTGTTAGCGATGAAGTCATACCCTGGAGAGGATGCAAAAGAAAAGTTTTTTCAGTTCTGGCTGAATTCCCAGGTTTGGGCCAATGTGAATCTACCGGAATTAGTGATAATATTTTCTGTCATGGTTGTAAAATACTTTCAGAGAAACATAAAGTTTTTATGAGAAGAATAGTAAAAGAAATGAGTTCTTGTATGCCTGGGGGGTTAATATTTGTTCTTGTTGGCTCATTTGAGGATAGCAGAGGTTGAGATGGAGAGATAAAGGCACAAAGCCTTGAGTTCCCTCTTGCCACTGCTCATTATAAATAGTAGCTTCTAGATAGCTCAATTGCTTAAAATGTGAAGGTCCTAACAAATCCCTAAGTCACTAAGTTCAAACCTTTGTACTTGTTGGTTTTATCTAAGTCTGAGGCCCCATTGCAGTTTTCATTCTCCCCTTCTTTATTCTTTTGTATTTAGGATGATAGAAGTTTTCCTGTGATAGGTTTCCAGGTTTCAAGTGTTATTTATTTAGAATAGCTTAATGTAGAATGTCAGTGAGGTTTAGAGACCTTTCCAAAGAATGGGAATGTTAGGATGCTCAAACCACATGCTGTCAAAAACTATTTTAACTACTCTGTTTCATCAAGTAAATGCAGTTAGTTAAATTGAATTTAGAGAATTTTTCCCTCCTTGTGATGAACAGAGAATGATTATCATACCTGTGATAATCCTGACTTCCCTTTTGTACAAATAGTATAGTCATACTGATCTTGAAGTTTATTAGAGCTTTAAGCTGTCAGGTTATTACTGTCAGTTTCAAGAAAAGAAAGAGTTACTGATGTAAAATTAATTTATTGAATGGGATTGTTTTGCCCTCAGGGAATAACATCACCATTTAATTTAATTTCCCCATCATATTGTCTCATCTGCAGAGGAAAAAAATAACTTTTCTTTTTAAGAGAATAAAGTGCATTATGCTGAATGGTGTACTTCATCCTTACAGGTTTTGCTTGTTCTAGATCATCAGTTGTCATAACAGTATAATACATTGTGCAGTAACGAACGTTTGCTTGCTGAATTTGGGAAGCCAGCACTGATTTAGATATTTACTTATAAGAAAAGACTGTGAGGACTTAAAAATATGTAAAAAAGTTTTCCTCTGGTTACATTTTTCAATATCACACAAATTCATTATGGACCATCTGAAGCCAAAACTGTATTTTAAATATTGTTATTAAAAGCCTTGAAATCACATATGTCCTTGTTGCTGGTGGTATCCTAGGTATTTGCCCAGATATATAACTACGTTCTGTTCCACTGGGGTTCAGAACACAGGTGTGCTTATGCATGGTAGGTGGTATTAGAAAGTCAAAACCACAAACACCAAAGTGCCTGGCATTTAATTCACATTTCAAAGAAAAGCCTACAGAAGTGCTGAGGGCAAAGGTGGGGTCTTGGGGAAAACTACTGTCTTAACTAAAGAAATGCAAGACTTCTTTTGAGCTCTGTTTAAAGTTAAATTTATCTTTAGCCAGAAGTTACATATCACACTAGAAATTTCTCCTGTATATATAGGTCAAAAAAACAAACAAGCCTTGTAGTTAACAATGTGAAATCCTCAAGAACTCAACTCCTCTCTTTATGTGTATTTTATTTAAGCAGCATAGTTACAAAATCTTTTCCCTTCCTCCTCAAAATGAGCCATAATGGAAAATCAATATTCATTCAGCAAACACTTATTGAGCACTTATTATGTGAGATGCATAATACTTAACACTACAGGCTGTAAAAACATGAAGAGTCATATTTCTAGCCTCATGGAGCTTGCAATCATATTAATAAGGAGAGCAATACAATTACACCAAGAACAACTCTATAGAATAAAGCAGATGTCTTGGTTGTATATGCACAGGTACAGTTGTCGCCATTGCTAAAACATTGCATACTTCTGTACAGATTGGTAAATATTAATAAATGCTGACCCAAACTCCACAACTGGCCCCCAGTCCCAGCCACCTAGACCCTTTACAAGGACTTTCATTTTCCCGATTCGTCTTTGGGCAATTGAAATATTAAAAACCTACAGAGCAGAGGACCCTTAAGGACTCCACCCCAATGAAGAAACCCTGTTTGATTCATGAGATCTCAAACATGGAATTTTAATTTTCTTATGTATATTTTACTGGCAACCTTAAAATGCTAAAATAAACATAGCATTCCTAAAAATTACTGAAACAGTATATTGAGAATTAAGACTATCAGCTTTTCCAATGTCAAAGCTCATTTTTGTTGTTTTTTAAATCTCTTCTATTTTAAAATGTATTCTCTGGAACCACAATTATGTGTATATATGGACCCTTCTGTTCTATAAGTATATATATATATATATTTTAATTCTGTTTTTTGGTTAGATTACAGGAATACAGAATTGGAATTAGCACGATCCTTAAGACCTCCTCATCATGATCCTTACATGCCTGATTTTGTTGATTTATTAATTGATTTCATTATTTTCTATAATAGAGTTTACACAGTGAATTCACCCCCTACCTCAAAAGAAAACAGAAGTTAGAACTTACATCTAAAAAGTTGGTTTCTGTCACACCAAGCCCTTCTCTTCATGTGTGGAAAATAATATTTTAAATCTTACATTGATTATTCACTTGCATTTTTAATGGGTTTCATATATTTCTAAATATTCCTAAATAAAAATTTTTAAATAACAAACAGACATGGCTAAAAGTTTCATTTCCAGAGCATTAACTGGAGAATGATTTACATTTTTTGTTTACCATTCACTTAATTTTTATTTATTTTTATGCCTTTATGTATTTATTTTATTTTAATAGTTTTTTGGGAGAACAGGTGGTGTTTGGTTACATGAGTAAGTTCCTTAGTGATGATTTCTGAGATTTTGGTGCACCCATCACCTGAGCAGTGTACTCTGTACCCAATGTGTAGTCTTTTACCCCTCACACTCTCCCACCCTTTTTCCTGGAGTTCCCAAAGTCCATTATATCATTTTTATGCCTTCGCATCCTCATATCTTAGCTCCCACTTATGAGTGAGGACATAGGATGTTTGATTTTCCATTTCTGAGTTACTTCACTTAGAAGAATGCTCTCCAATTCCATTCATATTGCTGCAAATGCCATTATTTCATTCCTTTTTATGGCCAAGTAGTATTCCATTGTGTGTGTGTGTGTGTGTGTGTGTATACATATGTTTTTTTCTTTATCCACTCATTGATTGATGGGCATTTGGGCTGGTTCCATATTTTTGCAATTGTGAATTGTGCTGCTATAAACATGCATGTGCAAGTATCTTTTTTGTATAATGACTTGTTTTTCTCTGGGTAGATACCTAGAAGTGGAACTGCTGGATCAAATGATCAATCTACTTTTAGTTCCTTATGGAATCTCTACACTGATTCCCCTAGTGGTTATACTATTTTACCTTCCCCACAAAGTGTAGAAGTGTTCCCTTTTCACCACATCCACGCCAACATCTACTATTTTTTATTATAGCCTTTCTTGCACAAGTAAGCTGGTATTGCATTGTGGTATTGATTTGCATTTAATTAGTGATGTTGAGCATTTTTTCATGTTGTTGTTGGCCATTTGTGTATCTTCTTTTGAGAACTGTCTATTCATTTCCGTAGCCCACTTTTAGATGAGCTTGTTTGATTTTTTCTTGTTGATTTGTTTGAGTTCCTTGTAGATGCTGGATATTAGTCCTTTGCTAGGCATATAGCTCATGAAAATTTTCTCCCACTCTCTGGTTTATCTGTTTACTCTGCTAATTACTTCTTTTGCTGTGCAAAAGCTTTTTAATTTAATAAAGTCTCATCTATCTTTGTTTTTGAATTCTTGGTCATGCAGTCTTTGCTTAAGCCAAGGTCTAGAAAGGTTTTTCCAAAGTTATCTTCTAGAAGTTTTATGATTTCAGATCTTAGATTTAAGTCTTTTATCCATCTTGTGTTGATTTTTGTATAAGGTTAGAGAGGATCCATGTAGTCTCATCCTGCTACATGTGGCTTGCCAATTATTCCAGCACCATTTGTGGAATAGGGTGTCCTTTCCCCACTTTATGTTTTTATTTGCTTTGTCAAAGATAAGTTGAATGTAAGTATTTGGCTTCATTTCTGGGTTCTCTATTCTGTTCTGTTGGTCTATGCATCTGTTTTTATACCAGTACCATGGTGTTTTGGTAACTATGGCCTTATAATATACTTTGAAGTTGGGTAATGTGATGCCTGCAGATTTATTCCTTTTGCCTAGTCTTGCATTGACTATGTGGGCTGTTTTTGGGTCTTGTATTAATTTTAGGATTTTTTTTCTAGTTATATGAATAATGATGGTGGTATTTTGATGGGAATAACATTGAATTTGTAGATTGCTTGTGGCAGGACGGTCATTTTCCCAATATTTATTCTACCTATCCATGAGCATGGGGTGTGTTTCTATTTGTGTTGTCTATCATTTCTTTCAGCAGTGTTTTGACGTTTTTCTTGTAGAAGTCTTTCATCTCCTTTCTCGTGTATATTCCTAAGTGTTTTTCTTTCTCTTTTGCAGCTATTGAAAAGAGAGTTCTTGATTTGATTATCAGCTTGGTCACTGTTGGTGTATAGCAGGGCTACTTATTTGTGTATATTAATTTTGTATTCTGAAACTATGCTGAATTCATTTAGCAGTTCTATAAACTTTTTGGATGTCTTTAGGGTTTTCTGGGTATATGATCATGTCATCAGCAAACAGTGACAGTCTGACTTCCTCTTTACTGATTTGAATACCTTTTATCTCTTTCTCTTGTCCAATTGCTCTGGCTAGGACTTTCAGTACTATATTGAATATAAGTGGCAAAAGTGGGCACCCTTGTCTTGTTTCAGTTCTCAGGGGGAATGCTTTCAACTTTTCCTTGTTCAGTATAAAGTTGGCTTTGGGTTTGTTGTAGATGGCTTTTATCAGCTTACGTCATGTTTCTTCTGTGTGGATTTTGCTGAGGGTTTTATTTATAAAGGGATGCTGGATTTCATCAAATGTCTTTTTCTGCATTTATTGAAATGATCGTGTGATTTTTTGTTTTTAATTCTGTTATGTGGTATATCGCATGTATTGACTTGTGAATGTTAAACCATCCCTGCATCCCTGGTGCAAACTTACATGGTGATTGGTAGATTATCTTTTTCATATGCAGTTGCATTCAGTTAGCTAATATTTTGTTGAGGATTTTGGTATTTATGTTCATCAGGAGCATTGGTCTGTAGTTTTCTTGAAGCTCCTTTTTTAAGTTCATAATTATTCTTACAGCCATTTGTGCTGCTATTTTTTCAATCCACCTTTTAAAAGTAAAATGTAAATTAAAAAGTATTGGAAACTGAAAAACGAACATTTTAAATATCATCTCTAGTTAAAAGTATTGTTAGAGATTTTAAAAGTTGGACTACATGAAACTGCCATTTTTGTAGTTTACAAGCAATAACATTAGCAATTTCATGTTTCACTTAATGCAACTCAGGTAATATGAACATTCATAGGAGAAACTGATTATATCCTACTGTGTGGGAAGACATCTTGATTCTCTAATGTGGTGGTCTTCAAACTTCAGCATGTATCATCAAGCCCAGAAGGCTTGTTAAGGCACAGCTTACAATAGGGATGGAATGGGGCCTAAGAATTTCCATTTCTAATAAACTTCCCAAATGTCCCTTCAGCTAGTGCTGGAATCACTTTGAGAACACAGGGAGCCTAGATTCTTGACTTTTTCCTTGCGGAAAGTGTTGTTGTTTTTATTATATTGCTCTTATAAGCCAGTAAGGAAGAGGAGTCTCTCAATTTAAAAAAATTGCAACAATGCTAAACCAGAAAATGACAAAAGTAAAATATAAATGTACATGTAATAAAAAAATTCAAAATAATTAGTTATCAAAGACATGTAAATTGAAGAAACAAACTACCCCTTTTGAATACTCAATAGTCAACATTGGAAAATATTAGTAGGATTTAATGTTTAAAAAGGTAGAAACAAATAGATGCTCTCATACATTGCTAGTGGAATTATAAATTGCTAAATCTTTCTGAAAGATAATTTGGGAACATATATCAAGCACAATACTTATGCTCTTTGCTCAGATAATTCTGCTTCTAGAAATCAATGCCAAGATTCTCATCAGAGCCATACACTAAAATTTATATACAAGTGTTCATTAAAGCACTATGTATAATCAAAAGTTGGACTAACTAACCTAAGTATTCAACACAAGATCCACAGAATTGAACATTGTTAACCGTTATGAAACGTTCTTAAGGATTATTGTATAATAAAATGAATAAAGCTGGAAAAAGCAAAGATCCATTTCATGTGTAAATACATACATGCAGTACATGTACACAGAGATGTATAGAAAAATACTGAAAGGTATTCAAACTAGAATATTAGTCACAGTTACCTCTTGCCAGTGAGATTATAGAGGATTTTTCTTCTTATTTCACATACATTTCTGCATTTCCCCAAATTCTCCATAATGAATTTTGTGAGGAGTGGTAAACTGGTTCCAGGACTCCATAGCTCCATAGGTTCATTGCTCAATTTTCTGATTAAAATATTTTGACTAGCAATTTCACCCCTAGGAATATGATCTATCAAAATAATCAAATGTGCATGTAGAGTTTTATGTACTGGGAATGCTGATTGCAACAATATAACAAAATTTACAACCTTACTAAATGTTGTCTGTTGAGAAATGGTTAAATAAATAGTGGTTTATCCATAATATAGAATTCTAAGAAGCCATTTGAAAGAACATGCTGTTGAAAATTAATGACCTGGAGAAATGGTCATTGTCTAATGTTAAGTGAAAAAAGCAAAACAGAAGCTATGTATGCAATATAATCCCACTTTAAAAATACATAAATATGCAAAAAAAGATGGGAGGAGCATATTCACATATAAATCACATTTATCTTATTAAGGTTGACTTTCAGTAGTCTTAGTATTTTTAAATAAACATAATATTCCCCCAAATTAACAAAAAGATGTATTAAAAGAGTATCAGCTTTTCCACTATCAAAGTTCCTTTTCTAAGGTCATAATGTTCTCACAGCCATTTGTGCTGCTTTTTTAAAATCCACCATTTAAAAAGTAAAATGCAAATAAAAAGGAATTATTCATTGAAAAATAAAAAGAGAAGTGCATAAAATGTTTAAAAACAAGGAGTCCTTGTTTATCTGACTGATGATAATAACCCAAGCATCACTTTCCCAAAAGAATTTGTTTCATAAATATCTTCGGGAGGTGTGGAAACTGGGGTTCCTGGGGGTTTCAGTCACTAGTTCTAGCCAGAAATTCAGAGACACAAAGCTCCTGAATTTACATTTTATAATCCACTTCTTAGTTGTAGACCTGCACATTTCTAGCTGTAGTAATTCTGGAAAGCGGCAGCCGGTAAACACTAAAAGGAGCTTAGCTGCAAGCAAAATGGGAACATAGAAGGTGGTAGCAACCTGCTTCTAGGTAATCAGTCCATGTCTAATATAGCCAGTATCCCTTCCCTTAGTTAACTCCTTTCTACCACTCATAAGTTTTCTGGAACTGGCAATCCCAGGACCTTTCCCCAGGTAAATCCAAAGACATTTGGCCCAAGCTAGGCCAATCAGACTTTTCTCTCCTAGGACATAACAAAATTAAAACTGGGTAGTTTGATAAAATGGCCTAAAGTTACATTCTGTGATTTGCTATTACTCAATTTTCAAGATTTGCTCTTGTTCTTCCTCTGAGTGCTGATTAATTCTTCCTTCAGTTTTGTAAGTTACTCAGTCTCGTTCCAATAAAGTCATCATTTTTCATTGTCAGTGAACATTTCTGTTGTTTACAACCCAGGAATGCCACCAGAAGTGTGGTGGAAAGTCAAACAACATATAGTGAAGGAAGAATAGGATTAGGGAAGGGGAAGACCATGTATTGATCTGGTCATGTTTGTCACCTGCATCTGTTATGACATCAGAGGGTATATGTTTGTTTATGACCCTTAAAGAGTTATTGTGAGAATTGGCTTCTCCTATTTGGTCCATTCTTGAAGCTTCAGCCATGCTGACATTTTTCCTTTTCCTCAAAAGGACCAGATTATTCTTGTCTTTTGTGTGGCCTTAGTAACACTTCTGCTTGAAGTGTTACTGTCATAATCATGACAACCCTTAAACTAACAAAGTACAACTTATTTTGAATGTCCTCATTAACTGTCATTTTCTTTGAGAAAGCTTCTGTGTCCACAAAGACAACAAAAGGTCAGGCCCTTGACATTTCTTTAGAGCATTAAAAATAACTATAGTTAAATAATTTGCTTTATGGTTAGGTATGCAATGTTTGACCAATAGCTCCATGGCTGTATAGAGCCACACCTGTCTTACATATACTGATGTCATGCCCATCAACATACATCCAATTCCTAAGAGCCTTATATCTAGTTAATAGTTAAATATTTGTTGAAAAAGCAAATGGTCCAATAAAATATCTACGTGAAAACCTTTGGGGGAAAAATGAGGATTAAAAACATAAGGTGATACAGAGTTCCACCATCCATAATGAGAGCATTTGTGTTATTTATCTTCTTAGTGTTACCACATTCCCTGTACATCACTGTGGGTCACCGAATGTCAGCAAGCTTAATTGCACTTCCTTTTGAGGACTGATTTGGAAGAGAAGGGTTCAAAAGTGCAGAATGATGGGTGGGAGTGTCTTCACGGATAATTAGCAGAGCCTTGATGTAGTTTAAGGCCTTATCTTAGTCCATTGGCACTTCTATAATAAAAATGGCATAAACTACGTGTCTTATAAATAATAAACAGATTTCTCACAGTTCAGAAGGCTGAAGTCCAAGATCTAGGAACCAGCAGATTCAGTGTCTGATGAGGCTCCACTTTCTCATAGATGGCCATCTTCTTGCCATAACTGCACATAGTGGAAGAAGCTAGAAGTCTCTCTAAGATTTCATGTATAAGGGCACTAATCTTATTCATGAAGGCTCCACCTCAGGGTTATATCACCTCTCAAAGACCACACATTCAAAAAGACTCATAATTGGGTATTAGGTTCCAATATATGACTTTGTGGGAACCGAGACATTCACACCACAGCAGGTTGCTACCCTGAAGACATTCTAAATCATACAAGATCATGTTTAAAACAGTGTATTTTCTAAACAATGCAGCCTCAAGAAAAGCAGCTGTCACTGCAACTCGATTTTCAACCCAATCCCTCTTATATAGAAACTCCAGAGATGGCACTCTTGTTGAAGCTTATTCAATCTGATTTAGCTGCTGCTATAGGTAAGTAGTCAGGACAACATGGCAAACAGTGATCCAACCCAAATGGTTAATGGAGAACTAATGTCTGATTTGGAGTGTTTATCACCTGAACTGCAAGATAATTATATTAACATATGCAGTAGAAGGAAAAAGAATATTTTACAAAAAAAATAATAATTCAAGACACATCTTGCACGTTGGCCATATTCTTCTCCATTTTAGTTATGCCACTAGAAAGGTGATAGCAATATTTTCTTTACCACAATAATACAATTTTATGTTTTATGATGAAAATAACTCATTCTGTTTTGACTTGTCTTTTGAGGCCTGTATTTACAAGCTCTGTGAGGGGAGCTTGAAATTATATAAAAGTTGTGAGTGGGAAAAAAATAAGCACAAGCATTCCTTTGAAATGTTCTTAATAAATGTTTAAATTAATTTCCAGGATGAAAGGTCTCAGAAATCAATTTAAACTATTTAACTCACCATGCAAGAATGAAATTATTTTTTTTAAAGAGGCAAGCTGAAAAATTTTGAAGGCTATGTGCAGAAAGCCTTTAGCAGACAGCAGGAAGGAAAACTGCAGGCTTATAATGGGATTAGGAGGGTTTTTTTCACTGGGAAGAGTGCTCACTGAAGAGTGCTAAGATGTCCAATTAAAAACACTATTATATCTTATGAGCAAAAATTCATCCTAAGAGTTGTAACCAGCCCATACTAGATGATCCTAACCTGGTTTGGGCTATTATTTTTTAACATATCTTTAGTCCTATTAAAGGAGTTTACATTGTAGGTGCTAGACTATATCTCTTCTCTTTCAAAACTGGTCTATTCAGGATTTATTTATTATACACAAATAAACACCAACTGTTTTTTCCCATCAATTCCTTCAATAAACAGAATATGTTTGGTCAAATTATGTTTTAAGCTTTTGGAATGAGCACAAAAGAGTAGAGTCATAGAGAAAATCTATAAATTTTTCAAGAGAGTAAGAAAGCCTTGACATGTTTTATGCATGTGTAACCAATGCCAAATGTTCTTGCTAGGTAGCCACTTGGAATATGGGGGCAAAGATTCTTCCAAACACACCCTTTCTGTTTCCAGCTGTAATGTTGGCTAGAAAGTGTACATTTAACAATTATTTGGATTATTTTATTGGAGTTTGGTTCTTCCCAGCAGTGCCTTGTTCTTCTCCATATAATGAATATCTGTATCCAGTTGTTGCATCAGGAAAGCAAGAGTGAAACAGTACCTCTAGGCTAGGTAACTTTTTAATTCAATTCAATTTAATTATACCTTGCAACCACTTATTGACTCTTTCTCTAACCTAAACTGGGCTAGTATATGTTAAATAAGACCAAGAATCATACTACTTATGCTATCTCTTGTTCCTTTAATAACTCATCTGCCTTTCCTTGGGTGGCAGAGAAGTAAAGGATCATCTAATTGAGCATATAGATAGATCTCTCTCTCTCTCTCTCTGTCTCTCTCTCTCTCTCTTCCCCCCCAGATACATATACACCCATATATATGCTTTTTTATTTTCCGGCTTAAATATCTAAGTAGCTATTATACATGTACCTTTTGATCCATCTATCTATTTTAGAAGAATTTTATTTAAAAAATCTTCAGAGGAAAGTTGTTAAATGTATAGCTTATTCCACACCTACACACATTTGCACACTCATTCCACTCACACCCACATGCACACTCACACACTTTATTTTTTTCTTAGTTGAATCAGCCACCACAGCTGCCAGTGCCTCAGGGGCTTTAAACATCAATCAGTTTCACAGCTGGAGGCAGAGTGATCTACAGCAATAAAGCTTAAAGTGCTTCCTTTTCTGATATAATTTGATTCTTCCATTAGAGCACACATTCTTTTTTTTTAAGCCAAAGCAAATGTTCTCTGTCCATACCAAGGCAAATAAATAGTTACCTTAAAGAGACAGAAGGTGTTACTCACTAGTTAGGATGCTAGAATCCTTACTTCTGCAATGCTGAGTTTTTCACTTTTATCTCTCAGATTTGCATCTCACCTGCTTCCCTAGGGCTGCTAGTGATCTTGGATCTGTTAGGCTGGGGGTGAATTCTGGTAGCTATAATAAATCAGACTATAGTGCCTTTATTAATATGTTCTTGGGTTCTTAATACAATGGAATTCAATGGAATAGAGAAAGATGCTATGGCAATCACTGTCATATATTTTCACTAGACCCACGATGTTTGTCTTAAAGCTTCTTCATCCACTAAAAGTTTTAAATTATCTTAAATATGACATCACTGTTTCTCTGACAAGCTCACTGTACTTGTTATTCTTGACTTTTGAAGTTATTTGTTAAGTAGTACTAGGTAAGGTAGAAAGTGATTCCAACTAACCTTGATAACAATAGTTGCAAAGAATGTGCTGTTGACAATAAAGATGTGCATTCAAATATTAAGGGTGAGAGTGAATCAGAATCCATTTGTGAAATATGGCATTATGCTTTTATCCCTATCAAATAAACCCAGTTGGAATACTTGTTTGTTTGGCTTTCAGAAAGGACAGGGTTTTGGCAACAGAAATCCAGAAATTTTTAAACTAAATGAGCAATTACATCCTAACCTGGAGTTTGCCAGCACAGTTTATCTGCTGCTGTTGTCACCCCATTCCAGCTGTTGACAACACTGTAATATTTATAGTTACATTTACATTGGCCCTACTAAGGCTTCTTTCCCCTTTTTTGCATGAACCTATGAAACTAGTTTATACCAAAATTCATAATTATGGAATCAGGGATATTAAAGCTAAGAGGGTCATTAGAAGTTTCTAGCTCAGCAATATTTGTTCATCCTCTTCCCTGTTACTGTGGGAAATATGGGACTCAGGAAGTTTAAATAATCAACCCAAGGACACAACAGATATTAATTTATCAAACTATAATTTATACTGAAATGTTCTAAACCCCTATTGCAGTTGACTGACTTGTATCTTTCTCAAAAGCATAGGTTGATACCTTAACTACCAATATAACAGTATTTGGACATAGGGTTTATAAAAAGATAAAAAAGGTTATAAGAGTAGGGCCTTAATCTTACAGGTCTGGTGACCTTACAAGAAGAGAAAAGACACCAGAGCTCACATCTTGAGTCAAAGGCAGCTGTCTGCAAGCTAGGAAGAGGGCCCTTATTGGAAACAGAACTCTGCAGGAAACTTGATCTTGGACTTCCAGCCTCCAGAATGATAAGAAGTCAGATACCTGTGGTTTCTGTAACCTAGTATATGGCTTTTGTTAAGACGGCCAAACCTAAGACACCTATCTTTCCATTTTTTAATCTTATGACTGAATTCTAAACTTGAATCTTTTTAAGAGATCCAGTTCTGCCATTGCACAGAGTGGGGCATGGACGTGTCTCTGATAATGTGTTCAGGGCTGAGATCACTATCAGTGACTGCGTGCTGCCTGTGTCCACGTTACTCTGGACAGCTTCAAGAAAGGTAACCCTTAAGCTCAAGGTAAAGTTTTCATTGCTTCAAATTCTCCCAGCTTTAGTCTCCTTCAAAAGGGGCTAGTTTTTATTTATTTTTATTCCTTAAATGTCTAGTCCTTGGTTTAGTGCTTTCAAACTAAGTGAGCTTTACTACCACCTGGCTTTGTTTCTTTTCTGGTTATCCTGCTTTTCTTTCTTTTGCTACAGTGCTGCATTAATTTTGTCAAAATTCCCATAACCTGTTATAGAAGTTTAGAAGTATATATTATTCTTTATAAAGGGCTCTTACTTGGTAAATGTCTTTGTCTCTCTCTGGGGCAGAGACAAAAAAAGAGATCAGGGGGTGGATTGTGTTCCCCAGTTGAGCCATGCAATGTATCTTAGGAGAAGCAATAGTTTTTCATATTTGAAATTAAATTTTAAGAGATATACTTGGAATTATAAATAAGTAATATTACCAGCCAACACATTTTCTTTTGATGAGTTTTTGAATTAGCTAAGCAATTTTAGGGGAAGAAAAGTATATTGTACTCAGCCTTACTAAAATTTGGCTATATTTGTCATTCTTCTGTTCAAAACCCTTCCATTGACCTTCTCTTCCTACAGAAGGGAATCAAACTCTTAAGCCTGGTCCTAACACTCCTCAAGATTAAGCCCCTTTGTATTCTCCCATTCTTATTGTGTCTCTTCTATCACATCTTGCCCTAGACGAACTGGTTGATCCTTTGTTCTTTTAAAACACAATGTGCCTTTCTATCATTTTATCATTACTTTCTAACTGAAATATCTCCTTTCTTCTCTGCCATTCAAATACATTCTACCTTTTATTCAGCATTAGGTCTCATTTCTCATCATTTCGTCTCATTTCTCATCATTTCTTTCCCTAAATACTCCTGAAACAGTAATTTTTTCCTTCCTTGCTACTTCTCTGTCACTTAAAGTCTATATTTGTTTTTCCTTACTTATATGTTAATTTGTCAAAGTACTTTCATATTTGTATGCCTTTTCTTCTTACAGGCCAATGCTCCCTAACTGTAGGGATCCATGAGCCCTACACATTGGGTGCCAAAATGTAGAGAACCAGCCCTACATCACCCATGGGTATCCCGTGTTTGGTGGCAAGAAAGGAATGAGAAAAAGACAGATTAAGAGAGATAGTGAGACCAGGGGGCCATCACTCATTACTTTGGAGGAGACAGTGAAGGCCCCAAGCTCTGATCATCCACCCTGTTTATTGGTTACACTCACTTTGATTTACAGGGTAGGGGTGGAGTGATGGTGGAGTGAATCAATGAGCCAGAACTGAATCAGTGAACCAAAACTGGTGTGTCATTCTAAGGATTGATAACAGTAGTGGTTTGGGAGTTTCACAAAACAAGAACATGTGGTTATCTTTAGCTTATTATCTATGTACAGCTGATGGAACATGGGCCTTACAAGGAGCCTACAAGTCTGGCTACGTCATAGTGCTACAAAGGGGCTTTTATGTCCTTGAGCACAATGTTTATGGTAACAGAGCTAAGGTCACCCTGCACTGGAACATGAGGCATGAAGAGGCCTTCCTCCTCAGAGGCCTCCTGTTGCCTTCTGTAGTTTGTTGTTCCTTGTTACTCATAATCAGTTTATGTAGGCACTTTGTAAGTCCTTTCTCCTTTGCTGCTTTTCCCAACACCTAACACTCAACCCTGAGTACTTAACACAACACAATCCAAATGCTTTTTGGTTTTGTTAATAGTGATTGCAATGATAATGAAGTTGCTCCACAACTACTCTTAACTACCACCACTTGCTACTGAATGTGTGTGGACCAATTATCATCAGGCAAGGACTGTGCAAGTGCTTTATGGGCCACTTCATTTATTCTTTCCACAACCCTCTGAAATACATGTTTCTTGCTCTTTTACAAATATATAAAATGAGACTGAAGATGTCATATTAGACTGCTTTTTTGTATGACTAGATGATGGAGAAAAGGACTAGTACAAGTTCAGGTTAATGCCTTCTCAGCGTCAGCTGTTTTGTAGATATTACATCATTTAATATTCACAACAATCCTGTGACATGGATTCATCTGAAGATGAAAAAGTCCAAACTCCAACAGGTTAAGTAACTTGCCTAAGGTCAGGCGAGTTGGCACATACCAGGTTTCCTCCTCTTTCCAAATAATTACCTTTAGTAACTGCTTTAGGGATTTGTAAACAAAAATACTGCTTATATTACAATTTAATATGGTTTTACCAACCTTAAATTAAATTTTTCCTTTAAATAAAAATTGTTCAAGTCCAGATTAAAGAATTAGTTTATGGATATTTGAGGATAAATAATCTACATTAACAAATTAATGAGTACCATTCCAGCATAATTTATAAGTTTTGTAAACTTCCTGAAATAAGGAACTCTTTCAGAATAATTGATTTTAGGTGGTCACTATGAGAAGAACCCTATTAGAATGGTTGGTTTTGGGGTATGGCCCAGACCTTGGTAGGGAGCATGTCTGGAGTCTGCCTGGCTGAGGGATGGGTCTCTTCAGAGAAATACTACATTTTAAAGGGAAGATATTTTTTTTCCTCTTCAGAGACTTTCAAATCTTGGCACTAAAGAGGGGGAAAAAGGTATGTCTTCTCTTTGAAATACTGGCTTTTTTTCTGAAAAGACCACCCTCTCCCCAAGCCTTGAAAACTTCAAACAGCCTGACCGAGAAGTCAGAACTCCTCTGGTTAAAGAAACTGTTATCTTGAAAGCTGCTACAGGCTATAAGCTCTTAGAGGGTCCTGAAGCTCAGAGTCTGTTTGTATTCATTTTTAATAAGCTAAATGAAACGTGGAAAAGAACTCTGAACATGTGTATAAATGCATACATATGTGTATATCCACTTATGCACATATTCTTATCATTTAACAATGTAAATATATATTTAGTTAAATATGCACCTGGCAAGCTAAATGTCTTCTTTTAAAAAATAAAATTCAACCAAAATGTAAATTTTATTTGAAAAATTATGATTACGCTTTTTTATTAAATATATTCTTGTGGCAAATTTCCTGTGAAATTTTAATTGGATTTCATACTTTTAATCTTATTTTTATGCACCTCACATTTTACTTTTCTGTAAGAATTTGACATAATATCTGTGTGTTTCTCTTACCTGATATTATAGTTTAAATACATTTTAAATGCATGAATTAAAGGGCAAAATCCAAAGTTGTTGACTGGGTGAATATTAATTTTAATATAGTGTCTCTATTTTTGGCACATTCTACACCTTGGACACTTTATCTGTCTCCTGGGTGCATGTAATTGTAGCTCTTGCTTTCTACAGAGGAAAAAGTCCTGAATTACATATATAAGCCAACATACGTTTTCCTGTTCTCCTTTAAATGCATACAAAGAAGAAATATCCAAAGTCTTAAATAGTAACATAATGTGTCTCTAGCTGACATCTGACACCCTTCCAACCCTACTTTACATCCCTTCTAACCACTTTCTACTCCAACTATAGCTATGGCAACCAATCTCACACAGGTGTAACCAGAAACCTGTCCTCAGCAGCATTTCCTTACTTTTTGACCTATAGTTTCTTTCATAATTTGTACAATGCTTTTGTGAGCCAACCAAGCCATTCTGACACATCACAAAGGAGTACAAGGCATCAGTCCCCTACAGGGTGACCCTTGACAGATGACAGATGTGATCCAGTAGATAAATACACCTGTCTTGCATCCTTCAGGTAAACAAAGCATAGTTACATCTTATATACTCAGCGGTCCCACAAAACAGAGCCTCAGTTGCCAGTTGTTCCCAGTTGTTATCAAGCTAGTGAGTAGCTTAATGACATATCCTTGGATCGACTTTTTCTCCTTCTAAATGTCATTCTATGCCAGTTCTCAACCATGGGTTACTTTGCTCCTCTCTTCTAGCCCCTGGGGATATTTGGCAATGTCAGGAGACATTTTTGGTTGTCACAATTTGGAAAAGGGGGATACTGGCATCTAGTGGGTAGAGGCCAAGGATGATGCGAAGTATTCTACAATACATGACAGGGCTCCCACAACAAATTGAGCTGTTAACTGTGCCTGAGTATAGACTAACAGCCCAGTTTGCTTTCTTTAGGTTTGTCAAGAAAAATTTCACTTGCTCTTTTAATTTGATGCAAACAGATTTGCAGGGAAGAGCTAAATTAAAATCTAATGACGCTTAGAAAAAAAGAGGCTGAAAATCAGCAATTTAAGCTCAACCTGAATGAGTTTGAAAGTAATTGGGTCTGGACAGTGATTAAGTTAAAGTTTACCTGATGCTTTCCATGAAACACGGCTCTTCTTTTTCTTTTTCTTTTTTTTTTTTTTTTTGAGACGGAGTTTCGCTCTTGTTACCCAGGCTGGAGTGCAATGGCGCGACCTCGGCTCACCGCAACCTCCGCCCCCTGGGTTCAGGCAATTCTCCTGCCTCAGCCTCCCGAGTAGCTGGGATTACAGGCACACACCACCATGCCCAGCTAATTTTTTAAATATTTTTAGTAGAGACGGGGTTTCGCCATGTTGACCAGGATGGTCTCAATCTCCTGACCTCGTGATCCACCCGCCTCGGCCTCCCCAAGTGCTGGGACTACAGGCTTGAGCCACCACGCCCGGCCGGCTCTTCTTTTTCTAGATGACAACTCCAACTTTACTGTTTTTTCCTCACTGGGCTGTGCATTCTTTGGAGGCAGGATCTTGTTTCATCCTTGAATTTCTCATAGCTTTTAGTTTGTCTCTGCCCAACAAATGTTCAAATGGTTATCGAATTTGTGGCAGATGAAGATTGTGCTCTGGTCCCTTGATTCCTAGTGTGCTGTTATTTCCAAGGAATGTGGATGTAATGTAAGAATGGTCAATTAGGAAAGCCAATTATTTTATAGCCATTTTAAAGTTTCATTCTTTTGTTATCCCTAAGTATGTATTTTCCATTTTCCATTATTTTGGAATGTTGGAAAAATTAATTTCAATCAACTTTTCAGTTTGAATATTATCATCAGGTCACACCTTAAGGAAAGTATATCAAAGCCCACTGAGCTTGTTTATACTTCTCAAGAAACAACAAATGACCTCTCATAAGGGATTTAGTTCATTTCAAATATGGGTTAAATCTTCTCTGAATTATTTTAAACTCTCTAAATCTACAAAATTGGCCCAAAGAAAGGAAAAAATGTCACAAGGATTAGGATTTTCCAATTATACCCTGTGTCATTCAATGACATCTTAAAAGTTCAATGAAATTAAGGAAAGAAAACTCTGCTCACTTATCGTTTGAGTTGAAATTTGAGAGAATGTGTAATTCAACTAAGCCACGTCCCTCATTTTAAGAATCAGAACACTTAACACTGGGAGATGTTGGTGAAGGGTTATAAAGTTTTAGTTAACATGATAAATAATTCTGAAGATCTAGTTTACAGCATGGTGACCATAATTGGCAATAATGCATTGTGTGCTTAAAATTGCTCACAGAATGGATCTTAAATGTTTTAACCACACACTTCACAAGGTATAACTATGTGAGGTGATGGATATGTTAATTAGCTTCAGTGTGGTAATCATTTCACAATACAAACATTTTCAAAGCATTACACTGTACACCCTAAAAGACATTTTATTTGTCAATTATACATCAATAATAAATGTTTTAAATGATTACACATAAAATAAAAACATTTAACTTTTCTATGGGCAGATATAGAAGAGCTCTCTTTGATTGTTAGCAGACTACATTGCTTCTCTAAGCCAAATCTTTTTTATGTAATTATGCAGTAGTGGCATGGCTGACTTCCACTTCCACTTGTATCTTCTAGAGAGCTAATCATAGCATTACTGTCAGACACAGCATGCAGGTGGAATAGGAGAACAAGAACACAGGTTTCATGCTTACAAATGCACCTTCTCAAAGAAGAGGTATGATATGTAACCTTGAGCAAACTTCTGACTTTAATTCTGTGCCACAACCCTATGACCTTGACCTTCTTGGCCTTCTCTTTAGCAAGGAGGGACCATAATACAGTATTTGCTCTCCTAAGACATTAGCAGGTGTTTAAAGGATCAATATTTCAAAAGCAACCTAGGGAGAAAAAAATGACTTGGAAACGTGTAATAGTTTTATTAATTCACCTTCTTTTTAATGAATCATTAAAATTAAGCTTAGAGCAACCTACGTGTTGTAGATTCTTGCTTCAAGCTCTCTCTACGCTTACCACCCTGAATCTGAAACCTTGTTGAGAATGACTGTGAATCTATAGTTTTAAGGTTCATTAATCAGACTCCCTGCCGCATATGCTTTCTGATGTGCTATGATGCTGAATGAGATTCCTATACTTATGCAAAATATTAGCAGAACTTTTTTTATTAAAGATGTGGTTTATTAATCTTAATAAATCATAGTTTGTTGGGGTATTTCTGACTGCTTCTCAAGTAAAATGGGGCTTGACTGTGCAGTAACTGTGTTTATGTCATGCTTGAATTGTTTAAGGTGAGGCTTTGAGTAGTTTTATTGCTTTTGTTTATATAGGTAAACCCAATCTGCACATTTGAAATGATTGATGAACTGCAGCTCCACTTGGAGTGTTTGTCATCACTCATGTGCTGAAGTGACATTTCTTTATGTATTTTGGCATAAACATATGCAACTACT
The DNA here is from genome assembly GCF_049354715.1 of Callithrix jacchus. Classification (NCBI taxonomy): domain Eukaryota; kingdom Metazoa; phylum Chordata; class Mammalia; order Primates; family Cebidae; genus Callithrix; species Callithrix jacchus. The sequence goes on from NC_133505.1 coordinate 104,340,521, forward strand.
GGCAAAGCATTTGACCCTAGAGTCTGACTATTTGTCATTCTAATATTTTTTTGTCCAAAGTCAGGCAAGTTACTGTATATTCTCTCTTCACGCATGTTGCTAATTATTCAACAGACAGTAAAATAGTCTTTTGACTGGGATTGCATAAATTGCTGAATGTGTGATCTTCATTTCTCCAGCCAGGCAGCTAGGTACTATGCAGTAAAATAAATAAAGTTGAGATTCATGTAAATGTCAAGGAAGACAGCCATATTGAACTACAATAGCTTTTCAGGACAATCTGCAGCTTTTATCAATGAAAAAAAAAAGGAAAATGCCATGACTATGAGATTTGGCAAATCAAATGTAGGCCAACATTAAGCAAAATTCATTAAGTACAACTACCTTAGAGTATAATTTTTCTATAATGGGTCTTCACTGAAAAGCAAGTAACCAATAACTCATATCATGTGGACAGAGATAAATGAAAGTCTTCCCAACCTCCAGGCTCGGAGTTCAAACTCTATGTTGTGCTGTTTGAGAACTTCTGATTATTTATTGGTGAAAGTGTCAGAAAAATAATTAAAGTGCAAAGTAATTTTCTGAGGAAAGCAGTCACACCTCATTCAGAGAATTTGCCTATGGTTGCATTCCTGTGAGGCCTGAATGAGCAACACACACACACACACACACACACACACACACACACACACAGATGATAGGAGAAACAAAAATAAATGACATCATTATTACCTGGTTCATGGAATGTAATGAAGAGGCAAATGTTTAAAGGTTCATTTGAAAATCAGAGCTGACAATTCTAGATAGAATACAGAACATGATTCTTAGGATACACTTTAATGAGAAATTAGGTAACTGGCTCATTTTTATGATACAAAATATTTTACTTACAATCATTAAATTTTAAGCTAACTACTCAAATATGGGATAGTTGACAAGGAGACACCAGGTGAGCAAAGAGATTTCAGGTATTTATCTTCAGTAGGCACCATGAGGTAGTGTGATGCTCAGGGGGAAAGTTTTTCATTCTCTCTCCTTAGTAATCAAATTGACACACTGGGGTTAAAGGATAGCAGCCATTGTGTTAGTGTCAAAAAATGAGCATGAGGTAATAATAAATTCTTAAAAATATAACTATATACATATCATGTACTGGGTTTTTCTTTACATGTTAATTAAGTGTTAGTGTGAAATTTCCAGTTCCGGAAGGTAGTGTAGGAATTTGTTTTTTACTTTGCCTTTGTTTTCAGAGTACTTTTTAAAAACTGCATTATACCATGTTATTGTTCAAAGTATTTGCTGCCTTCTCCTGGAGATGGATTATACTTCCCCATGCCTTCAGATTTAGTCATGTAACTGGAAGTGCTCCTCTGAGCAAAAAGATCATACATCAGGAGTGGCCACATGAATTTTTTTTTTTTTTTTTTGGCCAATGAAATGTGCACAGAAAGGCTAATGACACATCTAAACAAAAGCTTTAAAGACCATTCTGTAGTTTCCCCACATGATTGTACCTCTGCTGCAAGTCTGGCAATATTCCAGGAAAGGGATACTCCATCAGCCTGGCTCTCAGAATAAAGAAGGGAAGCAGAGCCACAATTGATTCACAATGGACATGTAACAGGAACATGAGAGAAATTTTAAGTTACCAAGAGTTGGGGCTCATTTATTATCGTAAGTTAACATGGTTTATGTTGATGGGTATCCTAAAGATTTGGCAATCTTTTGAAAATTGGAACATTTGTAGAAATTTTCACCAGGGATTCCTCATGTTTCTTCCTCTATCAATTACACTAAGTTAAGTAGATAATTATTAAATATCTAACACTCTGCTAGGTGGTGTCAAGAGGTACAAATGAGCATACACCATAATCATGACCTTCAAGCCCTTAGTCTTTGTTTATATCATCTACTAAAGAAAATATTTCTTTTATGCTTGAGACATAGTTATCAAAATGATGCCCACATTTACATATGTGTGCAAATTATAATTATTATAATCTGATTTCCAGAAGTCACAAAGGATAGTCTAATTACTTCATGTTTCCACCTCTAACACGCCCACTACATTACATGTACCTTCAGAGAAAGGACACATTTATGCAGACTAGTTGAAGCTAAACTCCATGCTGTGCATTTTTGCATTTTACTTCATATAAGCCTAACCACTTCCCTGTGAAGTGGACATTATAATCCAGGTGTTACAAATGAGCCCCAACTGAGGCCCCAAGACTTAGAAGCAGTGACTGGGAAATCCGCCCTGCATCTATTGGTGCATCTACTGACCCAAGTCTCTTTCTTGTACATCAACTTGATACAGAGCATGAGTGTTTCGCAGTCATGTGCTGGGAACTGCAGTACATTGGGGCCTATAAGAACTGAGCTATAGTCTTTTTTCAGACTGTGTCCCTTCGATTCTTTCTGGCATTTTTTTTTTCAATTATCAGCATGGTATTTGGACTGTGCATTTCAAAGTATTTCTTTGTGACTTATTCTGATAGTAGACACCCGCAAAGTGCCATTCTCTCCATTTCCTGCTTCCTGTCAGGGATGATAGACGCAATGCTAATGAGGAATCATATCTGAGGAATATTAGACCAAGGAGCTATGGTTCCATTTTCCTTTAAAATCCTATGCTTATGCATCAATATCTTCTTGACTTCTTGGCCGCATTTCTCTTAAACCTCACATTTATAGCTTGTATTAATTTGCATGGTTGCACTGACATAATGAGGAAAATAATTAGAGTCCAAAATATGATGAATCAGAGTATTCACAGCAATAGAACTAATGCATTAGGGAGTAAGAAGGAAGATTATAGACCAAAGAACACTGTTACAATACACCTCATGGTACTACAGATCAAAAGTGGGCATGCCATTTTGTTCAATATCAGACAAAACATTAAAATATTTTTTTGGTTGTTGTTTTGGCTCACACAGCATTGAAGATATAGTAGTAAGAATATGGTATGTAGTATGGAACCAAGTCTAATCTTTTATAAAAATACAATAATTACAGTGTCATTTCTTTGTAATTATAAGCTGGGCATTCCAAAGAAATATGAGGCCTAGTATCAGCAAGCCATCTTTTTCAAAGTGACCAAATTCCTTTAGCCCTTTCTTTTGGTCTTGTCATTTGTTATTCTCCCCATTTTATTGGTTCTATACTGTACTCATGTTATCTGTATTATCTGAACATCTTTCTGTGTTCTTATAATGTATACCCTATTGCATAAGATAAGCTGACACTCACATTATTAAAAAGGAGTAGTAGTTTTTTATAGCTGTACATACATTAGTGTGTATGACAACTTTGAATGCAACTTAAGTTACCTAGGTTTATTTGCTGAGTATATGCAATTAAAAAATTCTAATACTTGAATAAACATATTTATGTTTCAATACATGGGTTTACATTCTACAATAAATTTGTTGAAGGCCTACCTTATACCAGGTTTATTTTTAGGACTTGTATATAGACAATTAACAAAACATCTCTGTTTCATAAAGCTGATATTCAAATGGGGAAAACTGACAACAAACAAGAAAAAAGATATTTAAATTTTTTTAGAATAGCAATTGATAATTACTGGAAAAAGTTAAAAAGAGTAAAGGAATAGGTAACGCAGATGCCATTTTAAATAAAGCGGTCAGAAAAAGGCTTTCTTAGGATGGGCTTTCTTTCAAAAGAAATTTGTAACTGAAGTAAGGATGATAAACGAGGATTAAAATGAACATTGATGATTAGACTAAGGATTCATTCTTAGAGGAATTAATTGTTTTCTTCTGTCTTTACTCTTTCTGCCTTCTCCTCTCCCTTCTTTTATTTTTCCAATTAAATTCTTATATATAAAATGCTAACCTTTATTTTATTGGGTCTTCATTACTAACAGAAAATCATTCAGACAATGGTAGCCTCTCTTCAAAGATTAGAGTCACCTTACACTCTACCATTTATATTGGGGATTTTTGTCAGATATCCTCTTAGAATTAATAATTGTTTTGCCAGCAGACAGTCAGTTTTACATATTTTTTCCTTGAATTAAGAGAAGCTTCATTCTTCTATTTAGAGATGATTTATCAGCCAGATTTTCCTCTAAATTACCAAGCCAATTCAGGTGACATGAAATAATTTATTCTTTAAGGTAAACATGGAGTGAAAAATCAGAAAGAAATTGACAGCCTAGTGAGACAAAAAAAGGCATATTCATTAAAGAAAACCTTTTTAAGAAAAACTTCCCACATTACTTCTTTGAAAATCTACTTCTCTGTCACAGCTGTGTGGCTACACATATAGCTAAAGCTACCTGCAGTGACACAATCCTAGGGCAGATACACAAAGCTACACTTTAAGTTCACATTTCTTTTCATCCTAAAGCTGGAGCAGGAAGGAGGTAGGGAGATACCTGCAAAAGGTGGGGAGGCAGTGAGTTTCTATCCTGGCTTCGTACTGTCTGCTTAGATGAGCTTGGGCACATTGCTAGACACAGTGACTAGATTTCTTCAAATGTAAATGGAGATAATAATGCTTACCTCATGGGGTTTTTATAAGGATTATGTAACATAAATGTGCATAAAAACCACACCATGGTGCCTAGCATGTGGTCAGCACTCAATAATTATGAGGTCTAATTATTAGTATGCCCTATTTTCTCTTTCCTCTTTATTCATTTTCCTCATGAATATGGAAGTATTGATAAAAGACATTACAGAGATGAAAAATTGGGGAAAACTAATGGACACCATGCAGTAATCATCTGGTATCCTCAAAAAGTTGAAAGTTCTAAGTTCCAATTACTATGAAGGTCTGAGCCTTGCCAATGACAGCAGTTATATAAATGCTTGTCAGGCAAAACGGAAGACTAAGACTACCTAGATGGAGTTGAACCATGCTAGATGGTTTTGCCCATCCTAGCATAGAAGATTGAGCATAGAAAAAGGTTCAGATAAAACCACAATTGTTTAGATCCCACCAAGAGATACATCCCGAAGATAATGATCTACAGCTGTTGTGTTTTCTGACTGGCAGGAGGGGAGAGCTGTGTGCAGCTGATCTACCAGTCTTGACAGAGACTTAGTTTAGAAGGGATTAGCCCTCTGCTTTTCAAAATGATTTCATGCTGATATTCTGTGATTTTTATATTAGTTTTCTGAGAGATGAAAAAAATCTAAAAAATAAATTTTAAATTATTGTTTATTTGTAAACTTTCTGTAGTTTCGTCCACTTAAATGTAAAATCTATGAATATATTGGCATATCTTCAGAGCTTAAAACATTGCCATAAATCTAGTAAGACATTCAGTAAAAACACTGTAATTGTTGGGTGAATATATAAATAAACATATTAATGAATGGATTAACAAATAAAACAATATCCAAATGAGGAAATGTCTTTTTTGAGTCTTTTTTTACACTTTCAACAGTGTCTGAAATGCAATGAATATTTAATACATTAATAAGTACTTTGAATCATGAATGCTTGACTAAAAAATAGTCCTCTTTTTTCTAAGAAAAATGGCCTTTTCAACCCAGGTTGTAGCTTCAAGAAAGACATAAAAAGAGTCAAAAGGAGGGGACTCAAGATGGCGCTGTGAGAACAACCCAGGATTGGAGCCCGCGTTGAATTCGCAAACGGTGAGTCAGTGCTGCATTTCCAGACTGATCTTTGTTGCCCACAGAACGGGGAAACTCCCAACTATAAAAAGACACGGGACGCCAGGCAGTAGGTCTGCCTGGCGAAGCCAGCAGCCGGGGCGGCGGCGGCCGGCCCTACCCAGCAATCCCCACAGGGCGCGCTTGTCCGGGTGCCTTGTTGAACCGGCAACCTGAGACTTGAGAGGGCTGGACTTGAGACTGAACGAGACTTGCACAATAGCCCAGCCCAGGGGATTGCAGGGACAGATCGTTTGGGATACCCAGTGGGACGAACAAAACCGCGATTTCAAACTATCCCGGCAGACGGTCCGAGACGCTCTGTGGGGGAGGGGCGTCCACCACTACGGAGGCAACCTGCCCCAACTGAGATACACGCCCACTGCTGACGCAGCCAGCCGTTGCCGAGGCAACCCGTCCCTACTGAGATACACGCCCACTGCTGACGCAGCCTGCCTTTGCTGAGGCAACACGCTACAACGAAGAGACTCCGCCGCAGGGCGTGGCGGAGACCACAGCAGAGCCGGCAGGAACAGCGCGAATCACACAACAGCAGGGCGGAGCCTCGGCAGCCAAACAGTGGCTAGTCTGCCTTTGAGCTGGGCAGGACACCTGATCGGACATCCAAAAATAAAGCCCAAACCCCTCAACACAGAGCATTTGAGAAAAAAAAAAAGGGTTGTTTAATGAGCTGTGTTGCAGCAGAATCAAACATAGCAGCCTAACAGCCCTGAATGAACAACAGAGTGCACAGCTCAGCAATTAAACCCCTATAAAGTACAAACTGTCTCCTCAAGCAGCTCCCTGACCCCTCTATATCCAAAAGACTGTCATTAGGCAGGCATCATCCTGGGACAAAGAGAGCAGAAAAAGAAACTGGTAGCATCCCTCGCTGTGCCACGGCTACTAGAGGTGCACCCCAGACAAGCAGGGTCTGGAGCGGACCTCAACAGTCGTACAGCGAAGGGGCTAGACTGGTAGAAGGAAAACCAAGCAACAGAAATACTTCATCATCAACATTCTGGGTGTCCACTCAGAGACCCAAACGAAAAGTCAGCAACTACGCAGACGACCAGCGGACAAATCCACAAAGATGGGAAGAAACCAGTGCAAAAAGGAGGAAAACACCCAAAACCAGAAAACATCGCCTCCTAGAAAGGACCAAAACTCCTCACCAGCAAGGGAACAAAGCTGGACGGAGAATGACTGTGACGAAATGACGGAATTAGACTTCAGAAGATGGATAATGAGAAACTTTTGTGAGCTAAAAGATCATGTATTAAATCAATGCAAAGAAACTAAGAACCTTGAAAAAAGATTTGAAAAAAGATTCGAGGAAATGATAACAAGAATGGATACCTTAGAGAGGAATATGAATGAATTAAAGGAGCTGAAAAACACAATACGAGAACTTTGCGAAGCAAACGCAAGTTTCAATAGCCGAATTGACCAAGCAGAAGAAAGAATATCTGAAGTCGAAGACCAACTCAATGAAATAAAACGAGAAACCAAGATCAGAGAAAAAAGCGCAAAAAGGAATGAACAAAGTCTCCAAGAAATGTGGGACTATGTGAAAAGACCTAACCTACGTTTGATAGGTGTACCAGAAGGGGACGAAGAGAATGAATCCCAGCTGGAAAATACTCTTCAGGACATCATCCAGGAAAATTTCCCCCACCTAGCAAGACAAGCCAACACTCAATTGCAGGAAATACAGAGAACACCACAAAGATATTCCGCAAGAAGAGCAACCCCAAGGCACATAATCGTCAGATTCAACAGGGTTGAAATAAAGGAGAGAATACTAAGGGCAGCCAGAGAGAAAGGTCAGGTCACCCACAAAGGGAAGCCCATCAGACTCACAGCAGATCTCTCGGCAGAAACACTACAAGCCAGAAGAGAGTGGGGGCCAATATTCAACATTCTTAAAGAAAAGAACTTTCAACCCAGAATTTCATATCCAGCCAAACTGAGCTTCAGAAGTGAAGGAAGAATAAAATCCTTTGTGAACAAGCAAGTACTCAGAGATTTTGTCACCACCAGGCCTGCTTTACAAGAGCTCCTAAAAGAGGCACTACACATAGAAAGGATCAATCAGTACCAGCCATTCCAAAATCACACTGAATGCTAAAGAGCTTCAACATAATGAAGAATCTACAACAACTAACAGGCAAAGCAGCCACTTAGAATCAAAATGGCAGTATCAAATTCACACATAACAATATTAACCCTAAATGTAAATGGACTAAATGCACCAATCAAAAGACACAGACTGGCAAATTGGATAAAAATCCAAAACCCATCAGTGTGCTGTATCCAGGAAACCCATCTCACATGCAAGGATACACAAAGGCTCAAAATAAAGGGATGGAGGAAGATTTACCAAGCTAATGGAAAGCAAAAAAAAGCAGGAGTTGCAATTCTCATCTCTGATAAAATAGACTTTAAAGCAACAAAGATCAAAAGAGACAAAGAAGGCCATTACATAATGGTAAAAGGATCGATACAACAAGAAGAGCTAACGATCCTAAACATATATGGACCCAACACAGGAGCACCCAGATACATAAGGCAAGTTCTTAATGACTTACAGAAGGACTTAGACTCCCACACAATAATAGTGGGAGACTTTAACACTCCACTGTCAATACTAGACAGATCAACCAGACAGAAAATCAACAAGGATACCCAGGGCTTGAACTCAGACCTGGAGCAAGCAAACCTGGTGGACATTTACAGAACTCTCCACCCCAAATCCACAGAATATACATTCTTCTCAGCACCACATCACACCTACTCTAAAATTGACCACATAATTGGAAGTAAAGCACTGCTCAACAAATGCAAAACAACTGAAATCATAACAAACAGCCTCTCAGACCATAGTGCAATCAAGTTAGAACTCAGAATTCAGAAACCGACCCAGAACCGCACAGCTTCATGGAAACTGAACAACTGGCTCTTGAATGTTGACTGGGTAAACAACGAAATGAAGGCAGAAATAAAGAAGTTCTTCGAAACCAATGAGAATGAAGACACAACGTGCCAGAACCTCTGGGACACATTTAAAGCAGTCTCTAGAGGAAAGTATATAGCAATAAGTGCCCATATGAGGAGAATGGAGAGATCCAAAATTGACACCCTATCGTCAAAATTGAAAGAGCTAGAGGAGAAAAATCAAAAAAACTCAAAACCCAGCAGAAGACAAGAAATTACTAAGATCAGAGCTGAGCTGAAGGAGATTGAGACACGAAAAACCCTTCAAAAAATCAATAAATCCAAGAGCTGGTTTTTTGAAAAGATCAACAAAATAGACAGACCACTAGCCAGATTGATTAAAAATAAAAGAGAGAACAACCAAATAGATGCAATAAAAAATGATAAAGGGGAAATCACCACAGATTCCACAGAAATTCAAACCATCATCAGAGAATATTACAAACAACTCTATGCACATAAACTAGTAAACCTGGAAGAAATGGATAAATTCCTGGACTCCTGTGTCCTCCCAAGCCTAAACCAGGAGGAAGCTGAAACTATGAATAGACCAATAACAAGGTCTGAAGTTGAGGCAGCAATTAAGAGCCTACCTCACAAAAAAAGCCCAGGTCCAGATGGGTTCACAGCCGAATTCTACCAGACACACAAGGAGGAGCTGGTACCATTCCTTCTAAAACTATTTCAAACAATCCAAAAAGAGGGAATCCTTCCCAAATCATTTTATGAGACCAACATCATCCTGATACCAAAACCCGGCAGAGACCCAACGAGAAAAGAAAACTTCAGGCCAATATCCATGATGAACATAGATGCAAAAATCTTCAATAAAATATTGGCAAGCCGATTGCAACAGCAAATCAAAAAACTTATTCATCATGATCAAGTAGGATTCATCCCAGGGATGCAAGGCTGGTTCAACATACGCAAGTCTATCAACGTAATTCACCACATAAACAGAACCAAAAACAAAAACCACATGATTATCTCAATTGACGCAGAGAAGGCATTTGACAAAATTCAACAGCCCTTTATGCTAAAAACCCTCAATAAACTCGGTATCGATGGAACGTATCTCAAAGTAATAAAAGCTATTTATGACAAACCAACAGCCAATATCATACTGAATGGGCAAAAACTGGAAGCATTCCCTTTGAAATCTGGTACTAGACAAGGATGCCCTCTCTCACCACTCCTATTCAATATAGTACTGGAAGTTCTAGCCAGAGCAATCAGGCAAGAAAAAGAAATAAAGGGTATTCAAATAGGAAAGGAGGAAGCCAAATTGTCTCTATTTGCAGACGACATGATAGTATACCTAGAAGACCCCATCGCCTCAGCCCAAAAACTCCTGAAACTGATAAACAACCTCAGCAAAGTCTCAGGATATAAAATCAATGTGCAAAAATCACAAGCATTCGTCTACACCAATAACAGACTTAAAGAAAGCCAAATCAAGAGCGAACTGCCATTCGCAATTGCTACAAAAAGAATAAAATACCTTGGAATACAACTCACAAGGAACGTAAGGGACCTCTTCAAGGAGAACTACAAACCACTGCTCAACGAAATCAGAGAGGACACAAACAGATGGAGAAACATTCCATGTTCATGGTTAGGAAGAATTAATATCGTGAAAATGGCTATACTGCCCAAAGTAATTTACAGAATCAACGCTATCCCCATCAAGCTACCATTGACTTTCTTCACAGAACTGGAAAAAACCACCATGAACTTCATATGGAACCAAAAGAGAGCCCGCATAGCCAAGTCAATTCTAAGCAAAAAGAACACAGCGGGGGGCATCACACTACCGGATTTCAAACTATACTACAAAGCTACAGTAATCAAAACAGCATGGTACTGGTACCAAAACAGAGATATAGACCAATGGAACAAAACAGAGGCACCGGAGGCAACACAACATACATACAACCATACAATCTTTGATAAACCTGACAAAAACAAGCAATGGGGCAAGGATTCCATGTTTAACAAATGGTGTTGGGAAAACTGGCTAGCCATGTGCAGAAAGCAGAAACTGGACCCCTTCCTGACACCTTACACTAAAATTAACTCCAGATGGATTAAAGACTTAAACATAAGACCTGGCACCATAAAAACCCTAGAAGGAAATCTAGGCAAAACTATCCAGGACATAGGAGTAGGCAAGGACTTCATGAACAAAACACCAAAAGCATTGGCAACAAAAGCCAAAATAGACAAATGGGACCTAATGAAACTCCACAGCCTCTGCACGGCAAAAGAAACAGTCACTAGAGTGGATCGGCAACCAACAGAATGGGAAAAAATTTTCGCAGTCTACCCATCTGACAAAGGGCTGATATCCAGAATTTACAAACAACTCAAGCAGATTTACAGGAAAAAAACAACCAAGCCCATTCAAAAGTGGGCAAAGGATATGAACAGATACTTTACGAAAGAAGACATATATGAGGCCAACAATCATATGAAAAAATGCTCATCGTCACTGGTCATCAGAGAGATGCAAATCAAAACCACATTGAGATACCATCTCACGCCAGTTAGAATGGCGATCATTAAAAAATCTGGAGACAACAGATGCTGGAGAGGATGTGGAGAAAAAGGAACACTTTTACACTGTTGGTGGGAGTGTACATTAGTTCAACCATTGTGGAAGACAGTGTGGCGATTCCTCAAGGCCTTAGAAATAGAAATTCCATTTGACCCAGCAATCCCATTACTGGGTATATATCCAAAAGACTATAAATCGTTCTACTATAAGGACACATGTACACGAATGTTCATTGCAGCACTGTTTACAATAGCAAAGACCTGGAATCAACCCAAATGCCCATTGATAATAGACTGGATTGGAAAAATGTGGCACATATACACCATGGAATATTATGCAGCAATCAGAAATGATGAGTTCGTGTCGTTTGTAGGGACATGGATGAATCTGGAAAACATCATCCTCAGCAAACTGACACAAGAACAGAAAATGAAACACCGCATATTCTCACTCATAGGTGGGTGATGAAAAATGAGAACACATGGACACAGGGAGGGGAGTACTAAACACTGGGGTCTATTGGGGGGAAAAGGGGAGGGCCAGTGGGAGGGGGAGGTGGGGAGGGATAGCCTGGGGAGAAATGCCAAATGTGGGTGAAGGGGAGAAGAAAAGCAAAGCACACTGCCATGTGTGTACCTACGCAACTGTCTTGCATGCTCTGCTCATGTACCCCCAAACCTATAATCCAATAAAAAATTAAAAAAAAAAAAAAAAAAAAAGAGTCAAAAAACCCCAGAGAGATGTCACAGTCAAATTGCTCTCACCTTCAGCATATGTGCTTTGAGAGGTCCTATAGGTGTATTGTTTAAACTTCCACCGAACTCAGAAGACTTTCCTTGGAGGAGAGTACTAGAGCATGAGTATTTGCTTGAAAACTACCTGTGAAGGGAAGGTCATCAAATGAGTAAGCCCATTAGAAGTTTGGAAAGCTATAATTATTAAAATTCTTCTTTGGCTATGGGATCAAAACCTGCCTGCTTCTAAGTGGTACTCACAGGAGTACCCTTTGTTATCCCCCCACCCCAGGAGCCATAAAATCAGCTTTATTCTCTCTTAATTATGTAAGATAATATTCTTCCCTTTTTTTTTCCTCCACCCCAGTCCTTTTGCTATCTGCTATTCAGAGAAAATGTGTCTGATTATTCATATTCCACAGTAGAATGTAATGTGTGTGGTCCAGGCATGGTGGCTCAGGCCTGTAATCCCATCACTTTGGGAGGCTGAGGCAGGTAGATTGCTTGAGCCCAGTAGTTTGACTCCAGTCTGGACAACATGGCAAAATCCCATCTCTACAAAAAATTAGCCGGGTGTGGTGGCACACACCTGTAGTCCCAGCTACTCGGGAGGCTGAGGTAAGAGGATGGCTTGATCCAGGAAGGTAGAGTTTTAAGTGAGCTATGATTGTGCAGCTGCACTCCAGTCTGGGTGACAAAGCCAGCCCTGTCACACACATACAAAAAAGAGCATAATGTATGTGAGCCATTTACAATAATGCAGGAAATAACAAAAGAATATTCAAACTGTCATATTTTCACTTGTATTATTTCAAATGAATTCTCACCATCAAAATACAAAGAAGCCTTTATTAGACCATTTTAAGGATTAGGAAACCAAAGCACAGAGAAGTAAAATGCTATAGAAAGTGAAGCTGGAATGTGAAACCAGAAATAGTTAACTTGAAAAAATATATGTTCTGTCTTATCCAGATACAATATGGGGTGTCTTTCTGTAAATTTTGGATAAAAATAATTAATTTTCTGAGAATAAAGGTAACCTTATATTGTCCTATGATAAGAAATTTGTTTCAGAAAGAACCAGCCCCAGTGGTTTGTGGCATGAGTGTTAAAGGTTTTGGATGAAGTTAAGTGTCACTATCATGAGCAAGGTACTGAGAAGTGACAGGAGTATGTGCAGGACAAGGCAGAAGTTGCCTGGCAGACTATCGTAATTGGGTTCCAACAGTTCTATAAAATTTTGGGAAGTACAGAACATTCAGACAGACAAGTCCACTCCCAAGGGCGTTGACTAAGAATGAAGATATCACATAGCTGCCATAGTTCTCAGCGGCATGAGCCTGGAGTCTGAGAATTCAGCATTAACAAGGCAGGTATTTACAAGCATTTCATCATCTGTTTGCCTATTATGTATAAACTTTCATACTTTTAAAAACAATGTAAGTGTTTTAGCTTGCAAAATACAGATAGAAGAAAAACATTAAAATAAAGATAAATGATTCTGTCAAGTCATGAAAGAGGGAATATAATTATATCAGAAACAATGAGTTACGGTTGGGCTCTGCAATTGTGCATCACATTTAACTCTGAGCTTCCTGACAGCCAAGAAAGAATTAGTGAACAAGAAGCAATTTATATGCCTGAGTCTAGAACACAGGCTCTTACCATATTCCTTTTCCTCCTCTCCAGAAACACACGAGGAAAAGCAACAGTGTCTTCATTATAGCTTGTTCTAAACTGAGCTGGAAATTGCAGACTGAACCCCCTGGTAATCTTTTATAAGGACTGATACTCTGATCGTATCCATCTGTGAGGAAAAAGTTTGTATATTGTCTAATATGAATTTGTTATTCAGTGAATTAATCAACAGGTATTTATTGAACCTCAGCTAAGTGCCAGGCAAAATTCCCCTCTCTTTACAGTACAGAGTCAATGTAAAGAGTGCTTGTCTCCCAAACCATGGGTATAAATCAGGGGTTTTCAAAGTATTTTCATTAGAGAATTTCTTCTGAAAAATGCAATGCACATACCACACCCAGGAGCCCAGATATGATGTAGCAGTGAGGAACACAGAGGCTTTTGGTCTCCTGGAGCCTTCATTCTAGTGGTGTTTTCATATTCATGCCAAAACAGTTGAGAAACAAGAATGATTAGATGTTCAGGCTCTGAAGTGGACTTAAACTCAAATCTTAAGTCTCTCTTTTCTATTTGTGTGCCTTTGACCATTAAACAAAACTAATCCAGACCTTGATTCTAATTTCTCTTAGTAATAAGGGAGATAATTCATAAGGTCATGAAAAAGTAGGTGCACTGGGCACAAAGTAGGTGCTCAATACATTTTGTTCGAGATGAAGAAACTGTAGAATTCATGAAGGCAAAATGATTGTCTTGAGATACATAGCTAATAAATGATAGAACTTAGATTCGTGTCCAAACAGCATGTCCCAAAATCCTTTGTTCTTCACCATTATGCAATGCAAGACAGGATCACAGAGAGTCTGAGCTAGATCTCAAAGTCTGTGGAATGACAGGCTAAAAAAATGAAGTTAACAATAAAGAGTCATTGAAGATTTGGAAGACCATATGTGAAATGACCAAAAGGTTATAGGATGACTGATCTTATGGTAATATGAAGAATTATTGAAAGGACAATTAAAAATAATAGAAGTTTATGTTTATATCAATTCATATTTCAGTGTTTAATAAAAATGGAAAAAAATTTGCTGCCAGAGCTCAAAAAATGGTCACATCATTGACAGATTAATTTCAGTGGACCAAGTCCAACCAGAAGGAACTGGGCCTCAGAATCCAACACTCTCAAGTGTAGAACCATCTTTGCAGATCAGAAAAGAGAGGTTAACATGACTGGTCAGGACAGTCCACTATGTGGAGGTAGGAAGTAGTTGAGCCTTTAGTGATTCTCAATCACATAGCCATCCACTTGATAGGCTCTCTTGGCTCTCACTTCTCTCATCAGTAAAATGGGGATAATAAAGGTACCTACCTACTTCACAGAACTGCTGTGAGTTTTAAAAATAGTTAATATAAGAAAAGTGATTAGAATAGCACCTGTTACATAGTATGAGCTCAATAAATCTCAGCTCTTGTTACTGAAATTCAAAGAGCTTAAGCTCTTTGAATTTTAGTTTCCGCATCTGTCAAAATGGAGACCATACTTTATTTACTGAGTCCTGTACCCCTTTTTTCCCACCATAAAATTATATAGTCAGTTTGAAACATATTTTACATATAGCTTTTTTTTCCTAAAACAAACCTATTATTATTATAACTATTGAAATCTTTATAATCAGTGACAGCTGAGCATCCAAAAAACAAGGAGATGCCTGTCTTGCATAGTCACTGGAGATGCAATACAAGCCCCAGGGTCTAGCACACGGTAAATACTAACTTCTCTCTCTTCATTTTCTCATTTTGGTTCTAGAACATCTTTCTTTCACTCCAGGTTTGTATGAACATTTACCTATAACTTTATGTTTTTTTTTTAAATCAAGTGCTTATTTGTTGTATGTCTCCTTTCAGAATCAGACAAAGATATACTATTCCTCCTTCCTCCTTTCCTCCTCCTCCCCCAGTATAATATATTTTGGGTAATTAACTCTGAGAGGCTGGTACTTGGCCACTTCATGAAACAGTTTAGCATCACTATTAGATGTTAAACTGAGATTAAGAGCTCAGGTTTCTGATTTTGATAGAGCTTTAACACTTTCATGTATATATTTGTAATAATGAGATCAACCTAGACACTGTTTGAAAATTAAGTAATATGCTAAACATGTAACACAGTACCTAGTATATAGTAAGCTCTCAGCAAATGATTGCTCTATTTATTGTTCATATGACACCAATTATGAGTTCTTACCATCCATGATCAGTGAAATTATAAGCATAAAAATGCCTATATAACATATATTTTATTTTAAAATCACTGATTATTTAATATAATCCATTTTAAATTGTCTCAAAACATTATAAATTTCAATGCATAAGTTGTCATATTCTAAAGTCAGATACCTCTGTCCTCTAAATATTTGATTTTTAGATAATAAAAACTCATTGTAATAAAATATAAATAAAATACATCCCCAAAATGAAATGCACACTAAACACTATTTCAAGGTTGAAAATTATTACCTGATGTCACAGTTCAGAATTCTGTTAACATGATTGCACGAAATATGAGGACATAGAACAACTAAGAAGAAATTCCGTTCAATGCTAAGGGTATGTCTGAAATGCAAATTTATTTAACAAAGTCTAAGGTACAAAACAAGTAAGTCCTATAAAATGGGAAACTAAGGCTAGAGTTCTCCAGTTCTTATAGGAATCCAGAACAAAAATCTATATATACATTCAATGTGCACATCAAGTGTAAAATTTATCCTGATTATTAACTTTGAAATGTGGTGGGTTGAGGTGGGGGGAAGAGGTCACAAAACTGGCAGAAACCATGAGTCATCATTTCTGTAGAGAGGGAAAGGGTAAGATCAGTGTCCTGTCACCACCCACTTAAAATTACACAGAATGTCCCCCTTTGAGCTCTCTGTCAGAAACTAGTTATTAAGACAATGATTAGGTCAAATAGAAAAACTACTATAATTCCACTATGTAAAAATGTTTTTGCAAATTAATAACTAGCAATAATTATAGTCAACTTTATTACATGCTTTGTATGTGCGAGCTCCTGTACTAATTAAACACTTCTTATATAATCAGTCAAGAAGCCTGCCTTGTTCATCTTTATGCTTTCAGCATACAGTGTTGTGTTTGTTACATAAGAGATGTTCAATTAACATTTGTTCAATGCAAATGTAATAATGTTACATAAAGATGACGGTTAAAGATCATCACATTTCCTTAGTATTTTTGAAATAACTTCATGTTTATAATTATTATTTATAATCTTCCAACCATTTTCCTTTTGCCTAGGTAGCTGTAGCTCATGTTTGAGAAAACTGTATTGCCTAAACAATTATAAACACTTTGAAGTATTACTCAAATTCACACTTTTATATTCAAGTTCCTTTTGCATTTTAACCTTAAAAAACATTTTATCTGAATATGAATATATTTTCTAACCGTCATCTTCATGTAGGCCATTAGACTATCCCCCTTTTCCTTAACTTTATCATTGAGTTTTCTGGGGGTCATTTTCATCTCTTTTGTAAATGTAAGTAGAACATTGTATTTTCTTTCCTTTTCATCTCTTGCAGTTCCCTAGATCCCCACAGTTTTTCAAAAATAACTGTAAATGATGCAGTTAGCATGCTTGCCAGTTTCTTTCATCCCACAGAAAGAAGGTATATCATCTGGACCTGCTGATTTGTAGATATGCCGACTGTCCAAGGACTCACTTAGCCTGCTTTTGTAGATAGCTATTTTTACAAGATCTTCATTACTTCTGATTGACCAATATTTTTCTTCTTTTATTCTTTCCAAGGACCAATTTGTAAGATAAGTTCAAGGCCTCAGACATGTTAAAGTTATCATTAATTTCAAGACGCTCCACATTCATGAGTCCATTGGTCACGGCATTGATTGTGCTCCTACTGTGCTCAGAGCACTGTGCTTACCAAAGCTAAGAACAGTCTGAGGCTTTTCTCTGAGAGCTTCTTCCCCTTATTACAATTTGCTTGCTGCTCTGAACAATTCTGAAGAGTATTATGAGAAAGCACACCCTATGTTTACACATTTAAGTTCTGATTTATTTATGGAATGTTAAAAGTTACTCTATTTTCCTTTGTGTCATGTGTTCACTTGTTAATTTCTTCCAAAATACAAATTATTGATATTTATTAACTTAACCAAATAACATGCATGCCCTGACTGGAATAGCACACAAGTAATGGAGTTTGTGGGGTAAGTTTGGCTTTATTGCTATCCTAGATACACTACAACACGTATCTAAGCAATAATATAGCCAACACTATTCTGTTAATGGACAATTTTGAAATAGATTCTATGACTATTAATAGCCTAACGGTTTGTAAGATTTGTATTTCACATCACGCCATTAGGAAATCACAGCCATCTAACTACAGAAAACTGCAGTCAGATACATGCTGTATGTAACTTTCTTACTCAATTAAAGGGAAGCAACAGGTTACTGTCCATCTTAAGTTGAGCATTAATGGCTTCATTTACATGGCAAATGGCTAATTTTGATTAATACCTGAGTTTCCATGCCACATTTCTGACTATACTTTGGGATGTCTGGAAGAATTAACATTTTGTTTACTTTGTTTTTGTTGAAATCTCAAGTGTTTTCTTTTCTCATATCTACTGCTTTAACCCTGTCCCGATGACATATAATTCCATCATTGGGCAAAACGTTTTAACTCTTCATGTATTGGATAAACACTTGACCAAATTAACTGAGATAAGCGGCTTTTTAGCACTTAAAAGAAATGCAGTTGTTTAATGAAGCCTTTTATCTGGGTGCTTGGGTTCAGGCTCCAAGACCATGCCTGAAAGTGCAGGTTGGCTTTTCTGTGGCATGGCATGGTCTCTCCTGCTGGGTAGCAAAGTATTGTTTAATGTAATGCTAAGAGCATAGGCTTCTGACTCACAAAGGATGGGTTCAAGTCCCCAGACCTCTACTCTTCATTCCTTGAAACTGAACACGTCACATTATTTCTCTAAGCTTTACTTTGTACATATGTAAAATGCAAAATGTACCTACTTCATCATTGTTGTGTGAGATCCCATGTGGTATCAAATGTATAGAGCTTAGCATGGGATCAGGTATCTGGTTTAATTTAACCAGATACTGTGTTTAAAGAAGCCAGAAACAAGATTATTTCTGGGCAAACAGATAGGAAAGGAGCCATGTACACATTACCAACATAATTATATACAGAATTACTTTATAGTCACTGTTTTAATGAGATATATTTACATATATCTTGCTACATTGTAAAGCATTTGCTTCTCTCCTCCTTGAATTCCCATCTTTGTCTCTTATGAGTTTTGCAATATGAGAATAACCTTGAAGACTTGATAAACATCAGATTAGTACCACAGGCTAGTACTAAATAGGCTACTGTTTTTCAGCTCTTGTCATTTATCTTTTGGTCAGAGGATCAAAAGTTCAGTCT
Source organism: Callithrix jacchus (assembly GCF_049354715.1). NCBI lineage: Eukaryota > Metazoa > Chordata > Mammalia > Primates > Cebidae > Callithrix > Callithrix jacchus. The sequence goes on from NC_133505.1 coordinate 104,359,578, forward strand.
GTGAATTAACATGTAAGTTTGTTATTCCCACCAATTAATGAAGGCTTTAGATAGATGCAACTAAAATTTATGCTGTTGGGTTAGATCCCTTTTGCCTTTAAAATCTTATTTTTTATATTATCCTTGTGTTCCAATCCACGTTAATCTAGCTCAGTATCTAATCTCTAAACATGCCACATGCTCATGCTTCATTTGGGAATGTATGTCTTTATTCCCAGAAATGCTCTCTGGAACCAAGTTCCATGGCCCCTGATATTTATCTGTCAACTCTCAATTTAAGCCTGACTCCTTTACTAATCTAGGCCTTGTGTCCACTTAGATATTTCTTTCTCTTGGTTTCTAGAGCTCCTATGCTGTAGCACTCTCTGGATTCTTAGGGACAAAAGAGCACCTCTCTCTCTCTCTCTCTCTTTCTCTCTCTCTGTCTCTCTCTCTCTATATATATATATATATATGTGTGTGTGTGTGTGTGTGTGTGTGTGTGTGTATACACACACATAACAGGTGCCATGGTGATGTTATAAAGATATTTATGGGCACTATGCTGAAAGTGTAATCCATAGCAGTAACTAATAAACACTAATAAAGGGGTTAGTGGAATTTCTCAACGGTCATATTTTTAGCAGCAAACTATAATAAACTACTTTGAGTAGTAGAGTAAGATCATACACCTATATATCTGTACATAATTTGGAAATAGGACAACATCCTTTTTGCCAACCTTCTTGCTATCAGTGGCTTCTTTTAGTATATATTATTTGTCATTAACATACTAAATACAAATAATGAAAGCTGAAAGTCAATAAAGGGTAGCAGTCTGAGCTTCTGCAATGTAAATGCAAGAACACAAATGACCCCTGTTAACTCTTAGAAAATGTTGATAAGTGCCGAGGGACCCACTGCTACACTAGGGGAGGCAGCCTTACCAGAAATGTCTGGGGATCCCTGAAGGACACTGTTGTTCTAATCCATTTTCTTTCAAATAGGCCATTTTCTACTTTAAAAGAGTCCTTAAAAAATTCCCCACAGTGTGTGCACTGCCCAGTATTAAGGCCAATTATTTCTGCATTATATATTTAATAGTTACATCTTTCAGAGGTCCTCTGTTGAGAAGGCCAGGCAAAGCTCTCCCAGATAGCTTAAAGGAGATCTCAGCTTTATCTGCACATTCATCTGAATTCTGACTCTATCAGGGTATGTAATCGAGTGGGACCCATCTTGTTTCTGTTATTATTCATCTTATTGACAAATGAGATGCTCCATCATTTTAGTTTACAGTTACATTGTATAGACAGAAATATATAGAATATTTCCAGGATTCTAATAAAAGCCACATTGCATAAAGATACACTATTAGTGAACCAAAAAAAAAAAAGTGATACTTGGGAAGCCAAGGCAGGCAGATCACAAGTCAGGAGAACGAGACCATCCTGACCAACATGGTGAAACCCTATCTCTAATAAAAATACAAAAATTATCTGGGCATGATAGCCCATGCCTGTAGTCCCAGCTACTAGGGAGGCTGAGACCAGAGAATTATTTGAACCCGGGAGGTGGAGGTTACAGTGAGCTGAGATAGCGCCATTGCACTCCAGCCTGGTGGCAGAGTGAGATTCCATCTCAAAAATGAATGAATGAATGAATGAATGAATGAATAGATAAGCGATACAACAAATGCACATCTGAAATGTCAAAATTTGTCAGTCTTTAAAATGTCATTCTTAAAAAAGGCAACCAGCTGTCTCTTATAATTGAATTAAATGCTATATTTGGCTGTTTAAACAGACTAATAAGTATATTTTTTCTCAGTGTTGCTTCCTGTGAGGTATAGTGAATTGCTTTCCTCAAGGAATTTCTGTGGGAATCTCACTTTTTTATAAATATCCTTTCTTTACAAATGTTGGGGTTCATTGATCTTTAATGGTTTGTAAATTTTTGTTAAAATTAGCACTTGAGGAAAGTATTTTTAAAAGGATGTGAAATAATGCATGGAAAATGATGGTTTCTTTTATTGTAGGTAGATGAATGAGTAGACACATAGATATACTGTTCTCTCTATTTAGTGTACTTTTCTGTAATTCTATTTGGTGCCCTTTTCTATAATTCTCTTCGTCTGATCAATAGGTTACTAAAGAAATAGAAGGATGTTACACAGGACTTTTAATTGGTCAATTTCTACTTTAAAAATATCTTCAATACTTTTCTAATTCTCCCCTTTTAATCTTCAAGGTTATATCTGCAATTATGCTACATCATTGAGGTCATTCAAAATAATATATAGACACCTTAGAATTTTCTATTCTCCATTGATGGCTTGACTGTCCTTTCCCCTGATTTGCTGTAACAGAGCTCCCTTACAAGCATGTTGTGCATATATGGCTTCATGCCTGTTTTGCATCGGCCGTTTTTGCCTCTTAAGCATCCATCCTACTTAACACATTATATAGTGCTAGTTGCAAGATCACCTTACAAATAAAACATTTAGTGTAAATTCTGAAACAACAAAAGTAAATTGATCAACACAAATCAGGTGAATCATAAAGCTTAATATCCAGTCAGTCGCTCCTTTGTCAGGCCTGAGCTTTGTCTCAGGAGGGCTGCACTTGTTATATTATTCTTCTCATGTTTTCCTCCTTTTTCAGGGGCTAGGAGAATTGGGAAAGTACCTGGATTATCAGCAAGTATGGTGGGAAGGAAGAATATGAGCACACAACTGCACAGTAAGATGCTCTTCTCTGTCCGCGTGCCTGTGTGTGTGTGTGTGTGTGTGTGTGTCTATAACAGTGGCAGATGTGGAAACATCAACACAGTGAGGCGGCAAGGTATCTCTAGCATTGTCCATTTCATGTGATAGTAGCAACATTTTAATTAGGGTTAAGAGAATTTGAATTTGTACCTGTTCTTTTCATCTAAAACCTTCATGGGATCCACAAAATCTCTTATCCACTACTTGAAGAAAAGTAAATAGGTGCAACTAATTTGAATATTTAAGTCCTAATATTGAATATTTGTACTACCTAGCAATTCCATTCCTAAATGTACCCCAGAATCTTCACAGCAGACATCTTCATATTCACAATAGCAAAAACCTGGTGAAATGCCCTTCAGCAGCTAAGAGAATAAATAGTCATCTATTTACAACATAAAGTATTAGCCCATAGTCACAACAAACCGACTGCAGTGAGAAGCATCAATATAGGTGAATCTTGGCAATGCATTATTTTATTTTAAATTATTTTAAGTTCAGGGCTGTAAGTGCTGGTTTGTTATATAGGTAAATGTGTGTCATGGCAATTTGTTTTACAGATTATTTCATTAATAGCCATTAGTTATTTTCCTCACCTTCTCCCTCTCCCTCCTCCCACCCTCCACCCTCTGAAAGGCCCCAGTGTGTGTTGTTCCCCTCTATATGTCCACATGTTCTCATCATTCAGCTCCCACTTGTTAAATGAGAACATGTGGTATTTGGTTTTCTGTTCCCGAGTTACTTTGCTAAGGATAATGGCTTGAGAAAAAAAAAGATGTTCAAAAGTGGCAGAGTACTCTCAAAAACACTAAAGTAAAAAGTATGCACTTTTATGTTACTGATAATGATGCCATAAAAATGATATAACGTGAAAAGTTGGGGGTGACAAATTGGAGACTCAGGATGATTACCTTGGGTAGGAAACCCATACAATTAGATGTGTTTCAGTTACTAAGCCTGCGCAGAAACATTACTCCCAAATTTTATATAATAAAACAGCCATTTATCATGCAAATGGTTTCTGTAGGTCAGAAAGTCGGACATGGTATGGCATGATGGCTGGCCTCTTTCCATGATGGCTGCCCCAGTTGATAGCCAGAATTAACCACCAACTCTGAGTGAATGAGCCTTCAGATGATTCCATCCCCTTCATGTTTTCCATCTGAAGTTGCAAGACAATGTGAAGGCTTTGGGAAGGTGGTGAGTCTATATATACATATACATATACATATACATATACATATACATATACATATACATATACATATACATATACATATACATATACATATATATGAATGCCCACCATATGTGCCAGGTGATCTTCTAAATGGTCTGCATAGATTTAGCTTTAAACCCCTCAAATAACTTTAAATGTAGATACTATTATCACCACTTTTCAGATGAGGAAATTGAGATACAGAAAGGTGAAGAAATAATGTCACATAATAGTGGAGTCAGAATAAAAATGCAGACAGGTAGGTTTTTGGCTCCTATGCTTTTAATCACCATGTAATTTCTTGTCTCTTAAATAACCATAACAAAACAACAGTTTTGATATAGGACAGTAAAGAGCCGTTTGATATACTACTGGTTTTGATATACTGCTGGGTTTGAATGTGTATAGAGGCCTTATATATACTCTTCAGACAGTAAGAAATTGCAGTAATATTTTGCTTCCAAATTGTGGGGTCTGTAAATTTTCTCAGTAACATCCTCTGAAAATCCACAGAGGCCAGGGATGAAGTGGGAACAGAACTAAGGTTCAAAGGCAAATTGTGAGATGGGCTTGAGGAAGTAACAGTGAGGTTAGAGAGAAGAAGGGAAGGAATGAAGGATGGCTAGCAGACCCAACTTAGTGTTCAGAGGGGTAGGGAACCAAGGGAGACCTGGGGAAAGACTGGATATGGCCACAGAAGCAGTGTGCAGAAGAAGTTCATAAACCTGGTCCTGTCTGGTATGGAACAGGGCCGAGGATTCAGGACATGGAAGAGGACCGAGGATTCAGGACCTTGTTAGCGCTGCCCAGTTTCATGATGGGCTTCAGTCAGAGAACTAGCTAAAGCGAGAGCCCACCTCAAGGTCAGTGAGTCTTCTTACGTTACTTGACCCAGTGAGGTTTGCCCTTATGAGATCTATTGCTGCTATACCAGCATGTGTCCTGAGGTATTGCAGTTGCTTATTTACTTGTCAGGAACTCTAATTAAGGGCAGTAATATGTCCATCTTACTCATTGTCATCTCCCAGAGCTTTAGCTACTGTGAATCACTAACTAGATTTTAATGAGTATAGCTTAATATATATAAGTTAACTGAGTGAAAGCTGTAAATCTACAGTATAATTAATTGGGGGTTGTTGGGGGCTGCAGGGTAATGGAGTGTGAGAAACTTAGAAAGTACAGGTACTGTTAGGTGGGAGTTCATGCTGATCGAATGAAAAGGGAAAACAGAGTTACGCTTTAGCAGTAGGTGCCTGCTATTGTTGGAGGGGTGTGTGTGTGTGTGTGTGTGTGCGCGTGCGCATGCACACGCACATGCTCCCACGCACATGTGTAAGTGCATTTGCAAAATATGAAATTTGCTTTTTGGGAGTGGGGAGCATAAGCAGGGTATAAACTGTGTCAGTGAACAGAATAAGACTAATTCCACATTTTTATGTGTATTTGTCAAGGTTTGCTCAGAGCTAGGACATTTATGATTCCATCAGTTGCAAAACTTGCACCTGAGAAAGACAGGAGAAAGCCAAGAACATGCCATTCCAAATATAGCAGCCAAATTCTACCATAGGTCTCCTCTTTCAGTGCAATTAAGGGAACTGATCTTATACACTTGAGTATTTACAAATAAGATTCTATCAAGAAAACTTGGGAGGAGACCAAAAATTAGCATCAAAACCTTATTGCAATTATTTGTTGCCTGAAAATTATATAAAAGGTGTACCTATAAATTCAAAACCACTGATATCTCAATAGTATACAATCTTACCAACCTGATAAAGGTATACAGCACATATTAGGCAATGAAACTTACTTCTAAAAATATAAAGAAGGTAGAGTTTCTGTTATCAATCCGGAAAAGTGGTATTGCTCACTGTCAGCATATGATGAGTAGAAATTAGCCAGCATGCTAAGTAAATTACTGAATTCTCATGGATCTGATTTTACCATAATTGGACCAGAAGTTTAGAGAGATGCCATGAATGACCATTTTCAGATGTTTTATTTATTTATAAAGTAATGCTGTACAAAAGAACCATTCGCTATTTGAATAACACAAAAGGAAGAAGCTGCTTATCTTCCTTTGAGCCATTAATATGACATCAGAAAAATTTGATGAAAGAAACATGCAAATTGCACCTTTCCCCAGAGAAGCCTGACTGGCTGTGGATATCTGGGAAAGCACAGCCCTGATTATTCCTCCCTATAACACAAAATTTCTCCTGACACCATCTGTCTGTCCTCACCTACCAAACATATCTGCTCCATTCTGAGAAAATGTCTCTCGGCAACTTTCTGCTCATAAAAAAAGTTATGAAAATAAACTAGCATTATTCATGAACATTTCACCAGTCTGAAACAACATGTGCAAAATAAAAATAAAATTTGGAAAACCACATCTCAGGAAAAGCACAAATTCAAGCCATGAAAAAAAAAAAAGAAAAAAGAAGTCAGCCAGCCCCATAATAATTTTAAAAGTTCCTTCAGTTGAAGTAGCTAGGCAGGCTCACTCGCCTCTCAAGCCTGAGGTTGAGAGGATATAACCCTTTTTTGCATTACATGAAATAGCTTCTCCAAAGGAAAAAAAAAAAACCAAACTTGCTACATAGCCCTTGTGGTTATCCTTGAAGCACAATAGGAAGGCTGTGAAGGCACTCAGAAAAATACATTTGAGTGAACTGGATGACTTTAAAGGAAATCAGAAAATGACCTCCAGAGCAGTAATCTTCATAGAGATATTTATATTTTAATATTGCTGGAAATTTTGCTGCTTATCAAAGCTGAAAAGTAAAAGTGCTGGCTGGAGCTGAGCCTACTATCTCCTGGGAAGTCTTTCTCCACAAATACATTGTTTTTCATGAATTCTGACTTGAGGCAAGCCTCCTTTCAGTGCTGTCTATCACTTTTCTTACTCTTGACAGTATACGTAATGGTTTACAAAGAGTAAAAATGACCCAGCCCTGTCCTTAAGAAGCTTGCACTCTAGTTCAGTGGCTTTGAAGCTGTTTTCACACCAACTAAGAAACATATTTTATGCCATAAAAGAGCAGACACACAACACACAGAAAAACCAAAAGAATACTTACATTAATTTTTCTAGATTAAAGAACAAGAAGTAACAATGAAGTATCATTGGAAGTATTTTAATTAAAAGAAAATCCCTCCCCCAGTGTTTCTTCTTTCTACTTATTGTGTATTTATTGTATGAGTAAAAATATATGAAACAGGGAGAAGAATGTTTCTGGATATCACAAATAGGTTTAAATGCAAACATAGTAAACAATTTTCAGAGCACACTTTGATAACGACTTAGATTGAAAACTAATTTTCATTATTAAGCAAATTCAGGCCCACCCAAGATTTTGTGAGGCTCTCTAGAGCTTTGTGCTTTCTAATTCACTGGGCAATACAAGCATTAAAATAATATTGAAGTGATTTTAAAATAATAACCTTTAAAAATTAAAAGAGGGAAACATGGACCAACCAGTTATTGAATATGTACTGTGTAGTAAGCATTAGGTTGAGAACTTTATATATATTATCTTATTCAGATTTTATGTCATAACTGTGAGATGAGTAGATTAATTGGCCATTTCACAGGTAGGAAAACAGAGGCTCCTGCAAGTTAAGTGACTTGCTCAAAGTTAAAGGTATGGTAAGTGCCAGTGGCAGTATCCAAACCATTTTGCTCTGAGGCACATCTGCACAGTGCTGGTCCCTCATAGCCTAAGGTCATCAGAGTGGCAGATGGTCATGTGTACGTTTTGCATGTCTCTAAAATGGGTATAAACATGCTTACCAAACAGAAATATCTACTATAGGTCCCAACATGGAAGTCACAGAAAGGGCAGCCTGAGAGAGGAAGAATTTGGTGACCAATATGTGTTACAGCTGGCATGTTAATTTCCTAGAGTGTGCCAACCATAAAGCACACATTAGAAACCTATGCGTCTTGCAACATTTTCTCATTTTGATGTTGTTCATTTTGATCATCACCCTAGTAATCTGTTTTTATAGTGGTGAATTGTCTTGTGATGACTTTTAAGGAGGGGTACAAATTTGCAAAATTACTCAATTTCAAATGCACATTGTAATATAGTTTTCTTAAAAAATATGTAATATATATTTGTGTGTGTATACACACATACACACACACACACATACTTTTTCAGAGGTCAGCCAACTTATAGTTAATAGAAAATATTTGGATTTATATTTTATTATTTCAATTTGGGTTTTATATTTTTCTGGTTTTATTAGGATTAAATTACACTAGCCATGGATAAGACCAGCAGTTTGTTAGGTCCAAGTGGATGCCACAGACTCAATTCTATATCTAAACTGAAATTCAGATTGAATGGACACCTTTGAACTGATTCCTTTTGTCCCTAATCATTAGTAGAAGAAATGTGGCCTTCTCCATCCAATTCAGAATTGTTTATGAATTTATCCCTTCTGGGGTTTTCCTTCCCTCATTCTTTCTCTACTCCTTCTTTCCTCCTCTCTTCCCTCCTTTCCTCCTTTGGGCTTACAGAAATTATATTTATAGAAAAGAAAAGAAGTCTGTGATATATGGGAGAGTAATTTGATTATGTAAAAAGGGAGATGCTCTTTATATTTGTTCTTCTGGGCTTGAAACAATGTCATTAATCAGACTCTGATAAGAGTTATTTCAGATTTTTCAAAACATCAGTTCTCCTGTTTTTGTTCCTCACATAAGATCTAAACCCTTTTTCTACCTACCTTGTATCCAACAAGTAATGATTAGGAACTGTTGAAATCTTTACACTATCCTAGTAATGTGCCAATTAAAGAAGGTGTTTTACCCAGAATACAAAGATTTGTCTGAGGTGGCCACCACTTTGTTAAGGCTGTTTTGTGGACATCTTCATAATTAATGAAAAAATCATTAGGAATTCAGTCTTTATTAACCCCTATAGCTGCAGGGGCCCATTTCATCTTAATTGCATTCATTTGGCACTGGCAGTATTATACAGCATAATCACTAATAAATGATCTTTTAATTTGTACCAATCAACGGAGCTTGCTTTCATGCCAATATTCCTGTTTCTTTGATGTTGACCTGTCTTGATTTTTGATCATTTGGGCTTAAGATGATTTACTGGAAAATCAATATCAATACCAGAACTGCTTGTATTCATACGTTTGTGGTTAGGTTCCATTTGAGTGTATTTTGATTGAAATAAGTAGTGCTTGATTACCCATTCAGATGAGGGGGAAAGCATAATCAAGTTCAGAAATCTGGTACTGTATTCTTACTCAAAAGAAAATAATTAGAAACTGTAGGGAAACTGAAGATTCAGGAGAGCAGTAGAGGTAACACTTCAGATGCCACTAATTAAGCAACTTTGTCCGCCATCTCCTAAAGGCCTTCACCAATAGCATAATATGCTATTACCCATTAGCAAGGCCAATGGGGGCTTTGGTTACACTTGTTAATGGGAAACCCCAAGACAGTTTCTCTCATTATCCCGCTGTCAGCACTGTCTCTGCAGTGTAAAGTGGTCGTCATTGTTCTGTGGGTCAGCTAACCAGAAACCAAGCTTCTGTAAAGAAACATTCTGCAGCTAATTGAAAATGACTGAAAAATCCCCTTATCATCCAGTCACCTCTCTTTATTTGTGGAACAATGGGACGTATATGGAGTTGTGGAGAAAAGGGAAAGTTCAGGCTATGACATTGAATTTTTCCTGACTAATACAACTACAAAGAAGTCTTTGAAGATAATTCCAGGGGAAAAATCCACTCACTTTTTTTAAGAGATAATGACAGTAAGACGTAAGTGAATGTTGAATATTGCACTTGCTGTTCTGAAAAGTACTTTATGTTTATGTGATTCCCTTCACTAGAGGAACTCAAAGCTTTTTCCATGGAACTGCTGAAATCCTCATTATCCTAATGAGCAAATGGCACAAAACTGGAAAAGCCACAAGGAACATGAAGCTTAATCACATATTCTGAGCCGGGCTGTTTTCCTGAACTCTTAAATATAGTTTAGTATTAGGTATATTTCACTTTAAGTAACTCAAACTCTGGAAATACAAATTGACAGAAAAAGAAACAAATCAGGTTTTATATACAGAAAGGGAGGGAAAAGAAAAAGGACTAAAGTAATCCCTATGTTTAGAAGAGTCTTTGCTTTATGAAAGGACTTGATGCATTGTTCTTTTCTTTAAATATCAAAGTACATTTAAAACTTGATTCAAACAAAAATTTAAAAAGACAGACAAAATGTGATGATTACATATCTTAAATGAGGAATGCTTAATTTGGGTATCTGTGGAAGTTTTCTATTTTGTCATCTGCAGGAAGATGCAGCGATACTCCATGTGACAGTGAGCTAGGTGAACTGAGCTGGTATTGTTCATTCATTATTTCTTTCAATCAGTATTTATTGGCAATCATTCTGTTTTAGGCAGAGTGCCAGGCACAGGAGATACCAAATTAATTAGATATGACATTTTGCCATAAGAAATCTACAATCTACTGGATGAAGTAATGACAAAAAACTTATAATAATTATATGATAGTGTAGTAAGTGAAGCAATTTATATATAGCAAACTATATATTGCACAATGCTTTACAGAGGAAAGATAACTAAGGCAACTTGGGAGGGTTAGGAAAGATTTCTATGAAGAAGTAACCCATTAGCTGAACTTTAAAGGATGAGCAAAAGTTATCTAAGCAAGTCGCAGGAAAAGAGAGCAATGATCTTTGAGTACATTTCAGGGACATCATAAGCAAAGAAGAGAATAAATAAATGATAGGTTGTCCACAGAGTATGTATGTAAGCAAGCAGTTCAGTGAGGCAGGGAGTAGAGAAGAAAGAGGCTGAAGAGGCAGACAGAGAACAGATAGCTACCTCCTCTGAATGTCCCTTATAAGATATGAGAAACAGAGGAGTCAGATTTGCATTTAGCTAGATCACTTTGGTCACCAGAGAGAAGATTTTCTGAGGGAAGGACCAGATATATGACTACTATTTATCGGCATCTTGTTTCAGTAATTCATACAAGAGATAAAAGGGGCTTGAACCGACAGCAATTTCAATGGGAAACCATTAAAGATAAGCATGAGTAAGTTCCCTTGGACAGGGTATCCAAAAAAAATTTAGTGAACTAAGGGCAGAACTAGGATATCAAAAGATTATGAGTAAGTTAAGGAAAAGAATTTACAAAGGAGTCAGAGGAGGACAAATGGAGATGGAAGAAAAACCAAAACTGTGAGACATAAGTTCCAACAAGAAAAAGACTTCTAAATTAGAACAAGTAATCAGCCATATCAAAATGAGGTAGAACCTGCACACAACTAAGGCCTTGGAAATATTGCCTTTGGATTTCAAGGGTTATTAGTAACTTAATGAGTATACTTTCACTGGAGTTGACATGGTGGAGGCCTAAAGGTAGAGCAGGGAAGAGTTGCAAATGATGGCTGTGAACTAGTGTTTCAAAAAAAGGGAATACCAAGCTCAGCCAGTGGCAAGCTGGTTAGTTGGGTATAGTGAATCCAGGAAACATTTTCTTGGATGAGAGACATTTGAGAATGTTTTCAATCTGAGGGAAAGACGTTGGCAATATGATACAAAAGAGGTTGAAGATAAAGATAGGGGTAGAAATAATGGGCTACAGGGAAAGTGGAGGAAAAAGCAACCATTCTGAGAACAGAAAGGGGAACTGAAGAGGTGAGGTAATAATAGGCAAGCTGGGGTTGAAGGTCATACATTTGTTCTGCATGGTCGTTGTTTTCTCCTGCAATACTCAGTTGTCCCAAGGTAGGCATAGAGAGGGCAAATTAGCATTGAACTTGATGGGTATGGTTTAAAAAAAATGGAGGTACTAAAGAAACTGAGATTCTGGGAAAGGAGCAGTTCAGATGGTCAACATGGGAACTCAATCATAATGGGTGGGGGAAGGAAATAGGACATATTTGATATAATAGATAGATTAAGAAGGTTTCTATGAGGTCAAAAGATACCAGTGAAAGTAACAAAAAGAAGGATCTGGAAGGATAGAAATGATCATTAGGAGGGCAGAGCCACTCTGAACCTTTTAATAGTGCCTTTCAAGTTCCTGGTCCTGCAAGGTTTTCTTAAAAACCTCAAAGAAATTTAGATTAACTAGGCAGGTCCAAAATTCTTGCCTTCATATAGTTTTATTTGGATCCCCTGTTATCCAAATCTCTAGAAAAGTATAAATTTAATGGCCCTGTAACATGACCATCAGAAGCAACTTGGGACCAGTTACTCTAGATCATCATTTTCTAAACTGTTTTCTGGCTTCAGCAAAGGTCAGTAGATAGTTGCCATTCCACTTTCTAAAGAAAAATGTTTGTGGATAAGAAAGTTTAAGAAATATCAGGTTAAATCCAGTAAGTAGGCATCGATTGTGTATTGAAAGACTTCCCAGAGCCTTTAATAAGCTTGTGAGCATGGTGAATGGTCTGTGCTTTCCCATACTTGCTGGTGGTAACACATTTTGGTCCACAGATCTCCTTTAATTTGCTGCAGAGCTAGTGGGAAACACTGCATTGGGTTTTCACTGAATAATATCTTTTGATTTGAAATGCTGGCTGCTATATTCTGAATATTTGTGTTCCCAAAAACTTACACATTGAAATTCTAACCCCCGAGGTGATGGCATTAGGATGTGAGGCCTTTTGGGAGGTGATTAGGTTATGAAGGTGCAGCTCTTATGAATGGGATTAATGTCCTTTTAAAAGAGGCCAGAGAACAACCTTGCCCCTTATACCATGTGAAGGTGCCACCTATGAATCAGGAAATGGACCCTCACCAAGCACTGTCTCTGCCTGCTCCTTGCTTTTGGACTTCCCAGCCTCCAGAACTGTGAGAAATAAATTTCTTCTGTTCAAAAGCTACCCAGTCTATGGTATATTGTTACAGAAGACTAAAATGAATAAGACACTACTTTAACTGTAGCTTTAAATTTTAATTTGAGATACTGGAGAAATGTAAGTCACTTAGGATAACAACATTTTTTAAAAAAATTTTACCAACATGTTGTTAAATGTTTATAAGAAATATTATATGCGTGCTATTAGCTTGCCACTGTGCTGGATGCTGAGAGGTAACACTCAAGCACATTTGAGTTGTTTCTTAGTGCCACGTACTGAACTATGGGGAATAGAAAATGGGAAGAGCATGGGTCGCACTCTCAGATTGTTTAGTGACTTTTCTTTACAGAATTTCTCTTTTGCTCCAACCTACCTCAGGAATTTTGCTATAATATTCTTTCTTCTAAAATCATTTTGGTTTTCTTTTTGCACATTTATTATTCTTGGCATGAATAATACCGATGTCTGTTTTGAATGTGTTATCTTTTTATTTCCATTTATGTTGTTCTTGTCCTGTCTTTCTGTGCCACGCTGAAAATAACAGTTCATATTGATATTATCTGGGCCATTTAAAAATTGAAATAATTGAACTAAATATACTTAAGTGATTTTGTTTTAAACTTCACACTTGCAAGTATTCCAGTCTGTCCTCAGACTTCATTTCTTCAACCTTGCCACATTTTCAAGTACAACAATATCCCATCTGCAATTTTGTTCATTTGACATGATCTCCAAATAGCACCATCCACTTGGGGTCTCATATGCTTATTAAGTATACTCTAATTATCTACATATATTTGTCTTTGAAATCACTTTCCAAAGGTCTATGAAAAAGTCATCCTGAATTTTCAAGACTGTATATCTCTCCAAAATGTATTTTAAAGCTCTGATTCTCTTAATAATACAACCACGGCTTCGCTATTTTTAAGTTATGCTTTTAAATGTCTTTTTTAAAAGCTTGATTTAAAATTATGCTATTAATTGAGATTCACTATTTTCATTTAATAAGATCTGTTTTGAAATTATGTTTAAAATATGGTACTACTTCACTGATGAAGTTCTTGAATATTGTTTTTGTGTGTCACTAAAACACACATCATCATCACTATTATTGAAAGGCTTTTAGTACCTCAAAGGACAACATTTTGCTAAAAATTCCAATGAAACATGATCCTTACCTATTCAGAATTTTTCTATTATTTCTAATAATTCATATAGTCAGAATTAAATGTGAATTAAAAATCAAGGAGACTACCCATCCACCTCCCAAATCTATAAAAGTAAAACAGTTACAAAACTAGGAACTTCAGCCATTTGCATTGTTAGAATGCTTCTAAACAATGTGGATTTATGATCAGCACACACAATAACAAAAACAGAAACAAAACAATGTTAGATGATATGCTGGCAAAATGAAGCATGGTTATCAATTAGAAATTAAAGTGAGGTTTTTCCTATATGTTCATACTCTGGGATTCTAACATTTTTGATATGGCATTTTTTAAAAAGTAGCATAGAAATTTTTTCATTGATTTTGTTTATAATAGCTTTATGGGTTTTATAAACATAGTTTTCAAAACTTTCAAGCCCACAAAGTACAATTAAAGCTATTCATGTTTACCAAAAGCCTTTGGAAAGCAAGGTAGAGCATCACTCACTCAAGTTTCTTGATGTAAAAAAGCAGACCACAAGTTGTTGCCTCTTGCCTCATCTTCTTGGGGAGAACTGTTCACTTAATTGCATATTTGCCCCCTGCCTGACCACTGGAAAAATAACCTTTCTAGGACATTCCTTTGTAGCAACATGTGACTTGCTCTTTCTTTGGTGACCTGGGCCATGCTATCCCAATATGAGAAGCAATAAATTGAAGTCAAATACTTATTGGAATGAAACTCTCATTTTTAGAAGAAATTCAGATCTATTTAGCTTGACCTTGGAACTTGAATTGAATCTTTAGACACTCAACTTTCTCCAGGGAAGTATGAGGTTTATATGAATTTGAGTGTATTAAAGCTAGTCTGGCTCTGATCTATGTACCAAGTTGGTTAATTTTTCATTTAAAGGACAAAGGGTTTCACTGGAACTAATTTAACTGATTTAATTTGTGATATTCACATACCAGTTTATATTCTAAACCAGGAGAGGTTTTTTAAAACCATTAACATGTCATTAAAAAAACATAATATGTTCACTGATTGATGTTTTGAAGGTAGCCTCGGTTGCCTATGGCTGGGGACTTCTGACATGGTTCATTTTTGCCTTTGCTACTAACCAATTGTGTGACCTGATATGAGGTGTTTCACCTTTCTCTGATTCACTCTCTGACTAATAATCAGCTGTTATAATAATTCTCTCTTCTATCTTTCTCAAAGGAGTATACTGAGAATTAATAAGTTAATGGTTATAAAGTACATCAAAATGATCATCTAAAAGGCAATCTGTTAGGACTTTTATGTTATGGAAACATGTTAAAAAAAATTTTTAATTTAACCAGAGAAGATCACTGCTCTAAGATTTATCAAATGAGTAAATGTGAGGATAAATGGGTTTATTTTGTGCTTAACCTCATAATGTTTATAAGTTTGTAGAAATTCTGAGTTAACAAGACAAAATAATTACATTTGAGCATTACATTGAAAATATTTCTCCATAATAATTTTCCATGTCCTTTACCAGTTCAAAATGTAGCTATTACCAGAAACTTCCTTGATTAACCTTACTCCATCCAATTTCTCTTATACTTTGTCCATCACAATGCAATATTCACACTAATTTTATTGTGCTCGTGCTTTGTAACAGTTTTAAAGTCATTTCCCATGATTATTCTTTTTCCTATCAGCTTATATACTTTATATTTGTCAGACACAGTGTACCTGCTTACTCTATCTTTTTTGATGCATCTATGACCGGGCCACAGAAACACTTGAGAAATGATGTTTGCTGATTACATGCAAATAGAGATGGAAATTGAATTTGATCAGTGTTTCATGTCTCATATCTTTATAAAAAGCTGTACATTGCACCATGAAAGAAACCAAATAGTAACTAGTCCCTTGGACACTTAAAAGTTTACAAGTTTTGTTACATTTAAATTAAACAACATACATTTTGATGCAATCATGTTAGTAGTTATATTGCCATTGAAATACAAAAATATAAAACACAAAAAAAGACAATTACAGTAACAGCTAAAAATTATAGTAATATTTTCCAATGTAAATTTTACTGTCTTAAAAACAATAAAATGTAGATATATTAGAAAAAAACAAGTTTACAAGAGGAGTAAAATGGGTCATAAGGAAGAAACACAATATTACTTTAATCTTCAAAAGATGAATTTGGCATCACATATTTATTTATGAAATAAATGATTAGTATTGTAAGTGTCTATAAAACAAGCTCCCAAGCATTCTTTTCAAAAGGAAGGAAAAGAAGAAAACAAGTTCTAATTAATGCACAAGTGTGAATGAAAGGGAAATCTTACAACACCTAATAGGAGATTTTGGTTATTTTTGTCTTTTTAAATGTAAATTTATTTTATTATTAAGATCTTTACAGAATAGAAAACTATTTTTGTGTCTAATTAATCAAAGAAATATCTCATGTAATTTACTTTGCCACCATAAACCTTGAGGAATTTTCCAAGAATTAGTTATTGAGTAAAATAACAAGAAAGCAGCTTTCAGACAGGAGTATTACTTCCACCTTTCTCTATCCAATTGGCATTGCAAGTCTATCTTCTCTTAAAATGGAGAAATAGTCTCCAAGTCTATGACTAGAGCTTGCTGGACAAAGTTTCAAATGCATCTTACTGCCATGATTATTATGAGTTCTAATAGTGATAAGATAGTAATAAAATGTATATAGGTATTCTTGTAAAATAAGAAACAGGAGAATAAGCCTGGGCAACATGGTGAGACTCAATCTCTATCAAAAAAAATTTTTTTTAATTAGCCGGGTCTAGTGGTGCATCTCTGTAGTCTTAGCTATGTGGAAGGCTGAGGCAGGAGGGTTGCTTGAGCCCAAGAGTTTGAGGCTGCAATGATCTGTGATCAGCCCTTCTTCCAGCCTGGGTGACAGAGAGAGATGATGTCTCTTAAAAAAAAAAAAAAGGAAAAGAAATGAATTAAAATGGAGAAAGTAAGAAACATTAGTCTTTCATCAACTTTTAACATAATTTCTAAAATGTATTTGCTTCATAATCTTTTAAAACATTTTTGTATATAATCAGGAAAGCATTCTCTTAACTTTCCTTTATATATGTGTTTGTAATTGCATTTTTCATTCTAATGGATGTTTTATCTGTGTTTCAATAAAAAATTGATTTACCAATTTTATTTTTTATCCAGAGGGCAAACTTGCTTTTTGACTTATACTTTCTATCATTGCAGTCTTTTATAATGCCTTTTGCATTTATTTAAACCATTTTAGATGTTAAAATCCTAACTTTTTTTCTCTCTCTTCTTTTATTCCTCTTTTGCTTTGTTTTCTACCCCCCCCCCAATTTTTTTGCTTTCCACCCATCTGATATGTGTCTGTTATACACAGGATAAAGTTGAATTATATCATGCTATCCAGCAAGACTCTTTTTGTAGGTAAATCCATCTCATTTATATTTTAATGTCTTAGTTTATTTTATGAAATAACTTTTTGTTGTTCTTTTCAGCCTCCTTATATCCCTTAACTTTTTAAGTATCTACAAGAGTTATTATTTTTAGACTGAATATATTTTAACACTTGGAAGAGCATAAATAAAATAAACTTGCTTAATATCTTTTTCTCCAATGAATAAGAGAAATTAATAGAACCCTATTCAGTGATATAATTCATTTCCATTATATATCCTCACTTTGATTAAACTTACATCTCTTCCAATAATCTTACATAAAGAAAATGAGTAGCCTTACATTTTCTTCCATCTTCCTTCTCTGACAATGTTCCATTTTTGGTTAGGTGTATGATTAATTTTTTAATGTCATAAATTCACCCATAATTTTACCCATAATTCCTAATAGTTATTTCACACCACAGTGTAGTTGTCAAATTTTTATTTTGATTCGTGGATGGATATGATCACTAAATAGTTCTTTACAAAAGCCCTCTGGATTCCTTATCTTTTGGATTCTTGCAGGTTTCAGAACATCTTTCTGTTGCTTTTATGCTTATACCACAATTTAATATACCATAAAACACATGGGCCAATTTTTATATTTTTCTTTAAGTGTGTTATGAACATTTCTTTTTTTTTTTTTTTTTAATTTATTTTTTTTTATTGGATTATAGGTTTTGGGGTACATGAGCAGAGCATGCAAGACAGTTGCGTAGGTACACACATGGCAGTGTGCTTTGCTTTTCTTCTCCCCTTCACCCACATTTGGCATTTCTCCCCAGGCTATCCCTCCCCACCTCCCCCTCCCACTGGCCCTCCCCTTTTCCCCCCAATAGACCCCAGTGTTTAGTACTCCCCTTTCTGTGGCCATGTGTTCTCATTTTTCATCACCCACCTATGAGTGAGAATATGCGGTGTTTCATTTTCTGTTCTTGTGTCAGTTTGCTGAGGATGATGTTTTCCAGATTCATCCATGTCCCTACAAACGACACGAACTCATCATTTCTGATTGCTGCATAATATTCCATGGTGTATATGTGCCACATTTTTCCAATCCAGTCTATTATCAATGGGCATTTGGGTTGATTCCAGGTCTTTGCTATTGTAAACAGTGCTGCAATGAACATTCGTGTACATGTGTCCTTATAGTAGAACGATTTATAGTCTTTTGGATATATACCCAGTAATGTCTTTGGAGATTAAATGTGCTTGTAGACACTTTTGGTCACCTTTCTTATAAGATATTTCTGGTCATCTTCTCATAGGATGATTTTTTTTACTACCTTTGCAGCTAAATACATTTATTAAAATATATATAACTGGGCCAGGCATAGTGGTTCATGCCTGTAATCCCAGCACTTTGGAGGCCAAGGTGGGCAGATCATGAGGTCAGGAGTTTGAGAACAGCCTGGCCAATATGGTAAAACCCCATCTCTAATAAAAATACAAAAATTAGCCAGGTGTGGTGGCATGCACCTATAGTCCCATATACTTGGGAAGCTGAGGCAGGAGTATCTCTTGAACCTGGGAGGTGGAGGTGGAAGTTAGCCAAGATCGTGCCACTGCACTCCAGCCTACACAAGAGTAAGACTCAGTCTCAAACAAACAAACCAACAAACAAAAATAAGCAAACAAAAAATATATAGATATTATATTATATATATAGATATTAATATAATATCTATATATATACAGAACTATTGATGTTCTAAATACATGCTGTTTATCCTGGAATATCATTTTATATTTTATCTCCAACTTTTAGAGAAGTTTTCTCTGATTATTTTTGTGGCTGTTTTTTTTCTCCTACTTGTTTTTATCTTTTTTTAGAAACACAAATATGTATACATAGAATATTAACTTTCTTCAGTATCCACTATGTTCCTCTTAGTTCTCTTTTTTACTCCTTATTCTTTTACATTCTGTGTTACATAATTTTTTAGGGCATGAGCTAATGACTCTGTTTGGAGCAGTGTTTATTCTGCTTCTTTATGCTTCATTTTGCAGTCTTAATGTATTTATTTATTTACTTTTAATAGTCTAACTTTTATTTTAGGTTCAGGGGTACATGTGCAAGTTTGTTATATAGGTAAATTTATGACTCAGGAGTTTGATGTACAGATTATTTCATCACCTCAGTACTAAGCACAGTACCTGTTTCTTTTTTTCTCTGAATTTCTCCCTTCTCCCAACCTCCTCACTCAAGTAGGTCCCAGTGACTGTCATTCCCCTTTCTGTTCCATTTGTTCTCATTGTTTAGCTCCCACTTAAAAGTGAGAACATACAGTATTTGGTTTTCTGTTCCTCCATTAGTTTGCTAAGGATAATGGCCTCCAATCCATCCATGGTCCTGCAAAGGACATGATCTCGTTTTTTTTCTGGCTGCATAGTATTCCACGGTGTATATGTACTACATTTTTAATCCAGTCTACCATTGATGGACAATTAGATTGATTCCATGTCTTTGGTATTGTGAATAGTGCTGCAATGAACATATGCCTTCATGTGTCTTTATGGTAGAATGATTGTATTTCCCTGGGTGTATACCCAGTAGTGAGATGGCTGAATCAAATGGTAGTTCTGTGTTTAGTTATTTGAAGAATCACCACACTGCTATCCAGATGGTTAAACTAGTTTACACTCCCAGTAGTAGTATATAACATTCCCTTTTCTCTACAACCTCACCAACATCTGTTATTTTTTGGCATTTTCATAATAGCTATTCTGCCTGGTGTGATATGGTACGTCATTATGGATTTGATTCGCCTTTCACTAATGATCAGTGATGTTGAGGTTCTTTTCATGCGATTGTTGGCAGCATGTATGTCTTCTTTTGAAAAGTGTCTATTCACATTCTTTATCCACTTTTTAATGGGGTTGTTTGTTTTATGCTTGTACGTTTGTTTAAGTTCTATGTAGATTCTAAATTTTAGGTCTTTGTTAGATATGTAGTTTGCAAATATTTTCTCCCATTCTGTAGGCTGCCTGTTTACTCTGTTCATAGTTTCTTTTGCTGTACAGAAGAAGCTCTTTAGTTTAATTAGGTCTCATTTGTCAATTTTTTGTTTTGTTGCAATTGCTTTTGGTATTTTCATCATAAAATCTTTGCCACTTTCTATGTCCAAAATGGTATTTCCTAAGTTATGTTCTAGGGTTTTTATAGTTTTAAGTTTTACATTTAGGTCTTTAATCAATCTAGAGTTGATTTTTTATATGGTGTAAGAAAGAGGTCGAGTTTCAATCTTCTGCATATAGCTAGTTAGTTATGCCAGCATTATTTATTGCTTTATTCCCGTTGCTTGTTTTTGTCAGCTTTGCCAAGGGTCAGATGGTCGTAGGTATATGGCTTTATTTCTGAGCTCTCTATTCTGTTCCATTGGTCTATGTATCTGTTTTTGTACCAGTACCATGCTGTTTTGGTAACTGTGGCCTTGTAGTACAGTTTGAAGTCTGACAATGTGATTCCTCCAGCTTCGTTCTTTCTGCTTAGGATTGCATTGGATATTCAGGCTCTCTTTTGGCTCCATATGAATTTTAGAATAGTTTATTTCTAGTTCTGTGAAGAATGTCATTGGTAGTTTGATAGCATTGAATCCATAAATTACTTGGAGTAATATTGTCATTTTATTGATTCTTCCATTCCATGAGCATGGAATGTTTGTGTCATCTCTGATTTCTCTGAGCAGTGTTTTGCAATTCTTATTGTAGAGGTCTTTCACCTCCCTGCTTTGCTGTATCCTAGGTATTTTATTCTTGTATTCCTAGGTATTTTATTCTTTCTGTGGATGTTGTGAATGGGATTGTGTTCCTGGTTTGACTCTCAGCTTGGCTGTTACTGGTGTATAGGAATGCTAGTAATTTTTGTACATTAATTTTGTATCCTGAGACTTTGTTGAAGTTGTTTATCAGCTCAAGGATCTTTTAGGCTGAGACTATGAGATTTTCTAAATATAGAATCATGCTGTCTGCAAACAGGGATAGTTGACTTCCTGTCTTCCTATTTGGATGTCCTTTATTTCTCTTGCTTTATTGCTCCTGCCAGGACTTTCAATACTACGCTGAATAGGAGTGGTGGTGAGAGAGGGTATCCTTGTCTTGTGCCAGTTTTCAAGGGGAATGCTTTCAGCTTTTGCCTATTCACTATAATGTTGGCTATGGGTTTGTCATAGATGGCTTTTGTTATTTTGAAGTATGCTCCTTTAATGCCTAGTTTATTGAGGGTTGTAACATAAAGGGATGTGGAATGTTATCAAAAGCCTTTTCTTCATCTTGTAATTATATTTTTTGTCTGTAGTTCTGTTTATTTGATAAATCACAGATATGCGTGTTAATTTATAAAACGGGTATATTATTTGACTTAGTGTTTTCTTCAGAGCTCTATCAGCTTATGTGCTACATTCTTCTAGTGTATTGCTTTTTTTCTGCTCTTGTTTCTCAGGGTTTTTTTCAGCACTAATGCTTATCTTCAAATATATTAGAACAAAGAGAAATGTTTGTCTGAAATGTATTATTTGTTTTGTTCTCTCCTTTCTTTTTGATGGTATGCTTATAGTGTCACCTGTGAGGTTGTTCTTGAGTGTTAGTCCTCTTTGAAAGGGGCAGCTCTATCCAAGCCTACTATTACCTCAAGAATAACGTGGGAGGAATGGGAAAATTGGGATGAGTTGAGATGCAGCTGTATATAGGAACATGTGTGTGTATTAGTAATTTATGGTTTCTTTAACTGCTTTCCCTCTAAGCCCTTTTTCAAAATCCAATTTTAAGAGAAAATTAAAAATCCATATGTTCATCACCCATCTTTACAAAATATTACACCTATAACTTTTGTTAATGTGTCAATACTGTTTGAGTCAACTAAACACATTTAGGACACTTACATATAAGCTCATTTATGCTCGATTTTATGTTTAAGAGAATCCATAATTTTGTGACCTAATGGAAAACAATAGAAAACATTAGATCTGGGTTCTAGATATAGCTTTCCCTAAAATAAGATTTTTTTAGTTTTATAAAATTATTTAAATTCTTTATATTTAAGATTCCTAATAAATTCAGTTAAGACAATCACTAATTCTTTACAAATGGAAATCTCTTCATACTAGAAAACAGAGTAATGACACAGAAAGCTATGGAACTCATTGGAAAGATTTTTGTCCAATTTATAAAGATAATTTCAACAAAATAAATGAATATCGAGAAAATTTTATTTACACATTAAAAAAATGTCATGCTCAGAAAAGATGTAGGTATGTTTTCCTTACTTATTGCTGTCCATATGTCTTGGAAATGTCCCACCACAGAGGGAGTCATTAAAATGAGAAAGCTTTGTTAAAGTCTCTTGCATTTTCTCCATAGAGATTTGTCCTTTATGGAGGAGAATCAAAGTAAATCAACCACTGCATTTTTTTTTTCATTACAACACTAATCACTTTTTTGCTAAAATAAATATTAATATCAAAATTCAGAGAAAAGTTACATACTGACAAATAATGTAATGCTATTAAAAATAGTCTATTACTTGGATTTTTTTGCCTCGAACTATAACTGTCTCCATGTGACATTTTGAAATATCTATCCTGCATATGATTAAAAATTACGTAGGATATATACTTTTTAAAACTCACAGAAAAGACAACTAATAAAAGACCTGCATTTTACTCACACCAAAAGCTATCAGAGAAAGAAATTACAAAAGAAAACCTGTAATATCATAGGAAAAACACATAAGAAAAAGCAGAGAGATTCTAATAGGTCACTTTCTCATACACAATCATTTAGTCTAAGGTAATCTTCCAGGACTGTCAGATTTGATTGAAAGATAATGCAAGATTTTTTCTTGCCACAATTTATAGCATGTATCCATTAGGAATAATTATGGTTGCATGATTTTGCTAGCTGTTATCTCTACAAGTGTTACTAATGGTTTTATCAATTACTCCCTGTCCAATAACTGCATGGTTGTAACCTAATTTAAAGACACTCTATCACCAGGCTGATTTGTGTAGTAGTAAATGACAGCATTTGAGACATCAGCCAAATGAGTCACTTCAGTGACTTAGTTAGTCTCTAATAATTAACAATTATTAGGTACCTAGAGAAAACTCAAGAGACTGGAGCTCCCATGTTTCTCTTTCGTATCTAAATACAAGAAGTTAGAGAGACTTCAGTGATTCATATTAATAAAATTGAAGGCCTCTATGGGTTTAGAGAACATGTGTATATAAGAGCTGTTAATACTTTCTATTTAAAATACAATAAATTAGGAGTGATACATGTTCATAGGTTATGTTTTATTGCATTGGAGTAGGTAGATACTCCAAGACCCACAAGTAGAAAAATTACTATCTTTTTCCAGTCCTGTTAGTACTTTGGTTCAAAAGTACAGTCAATGTGCTAAAAGTTACAATAGTGTTGGCAAATTTGTGCTGTATCTTGAACGTTAAAGGGAAAATGCTGGATGTGCAAAAAGAAGTTCTTCATTACAGATCATTAGTGGGGACTTTACATACAGCTGAAGGCTCAGAAACATATTGCCTGCTTAGAACTAGCTAAGAAGATATTTGAAATCCTTTCTTTTTAATTTAATTAACGTAAAAGATGATTTTTTTTCTTTGAAGATGTTGTCTCTAAGGTTTTTAAAAAAGACACCATCCCATTTTAAAAGGCTAAGTCAGAGTCTGAATTTCAAGTCTTAAGTGAGCTACATTTTCTGAATGTAGTTCAATGTCTCAGGGTGAAAGACAGTGAAACATAAATAGCGAATGCGTGGAGCGACCAGGGCTTTGCCCTATGCTGCCCTTCTACAGAGTATATCAGTATGTTTAGTTCTACTCTGATAAGACCCAGTTGCTTTGGGATAATTAATCAGGTTATTTTGTCAGATCTTAATACTTTAAGGTTTTCTGATTTATGATCAATTTAAGATAATCATTTAAAGATGAGTGAATCAAGCAGAATGATAAAAAGCTATATTCAACCCTGTGATGACACTCCCAGTGTTACTAGTAAATCCCAGCCTATAGAGAAACATGGGCACTGTTCTTCATTCTCTACCAGATGATTCCCAGTAACCCCTTGAGGAATAGGCAAGCAGAGCCAGCTGCAAAGATTTATTACTGCCTTGGAATTTTAGGGATGTTAGGGAAAGTAGTCCTTAAAACAAACCTTCACACCTACAAGTAAGCCTATTATGATGATGGCACTTCTCTATAGAGAGTCACAGCTAATGAACAGATGTTCCTTTATAAGCTCTGATGGATATTTGTAACCCCAATTTCTTTGCCTTGCTCCACAAATATGCAGAAGGAGTAAAATGTGCAAACAAGCTGAAAGTCCAGATCCCCATTCGCTCCCTGCTAGTATCATTCCTTGCACATATATTTATGTCTCCATTTTGTACTAATCACAAAAGAAATCAGTGGAAAGGAAGAAAATGAATTACTGAGATCTGATCATCTCCTGAACAAGATCACAATGGCCAATTTGCAGAAATGGGTTTCTCTAATTTTCCCTTGTGGTGGTGATGAGGTTATGAAATAGTCATAATAGCACAAGAACTGCCCTCTCTGGAAGCTGCTAAGAAAACTCAAACAATAATAGAAGGGCAAGGACTCGTAGTGTTTCTTACAATGGAGTTGAAGCCCCACCCCTCTTTACCCAGTCATATTTGCATATTCTTTTGAAAACCACACATTGAGTATCTATAGCCCCAGCTGATGTCATCGGGCACAGCATGCAGCCACTAGAAGTGGGACAATTATAATTTTTGTAGCTGATTAATCATCATGAAAAAGTAACAGTCAATTGACTCAATCATACATCCATGGTGATTAATCACACTTCACTTGTGTTTTTTTCCCCCAAGTATTTTACTGACAGTGCAGATGTTGGTTGATTTTCTCCTTTAGCCTTTTACTTGGTCACAGATGTTAAGTAATCACCTTGTTCTGATACTTGACTTATCCATAATCTTTGGTATTACAAGTCCTTAAAAGAAAATGTGCTTCTTTCTTAGAAATCAAATGGTAACATAGTTATTACCTTAAAAAACAGGTTAATCAATATATAAAATAGCCATAATTGTACTCTGTAATCACAAATGCTTTTTTTTAATAATCATGTTACTCCCCCATTTGTTCCCCAATGACATGATTACTGATAAAACATAGAGAAAGACAGCTGTTTTTTTTTTTTCTTCTCCTGGAGTGTTAATAGCTCAATTTCATTTATATTTAATCCAAACCAGACATTCCAATTCAGATTGATAAAAGGCCTCATCTGGTTGCATTTCATTTTTGGGGCAGCCATAATACACTCCTGAAAATAAAACAGACATTGTGCCATGCTCTCACCTCAGCACAACACTATTTGAGACTTCTCGGTCACTAGCCCATAAGAGAAGCTGAAATAACCCTACTAGTGTCATATTTATAAAATTGTCACATATGAATTGTTGATATTTAAGAAGCAATTACAAACACCAGTCTGTTGGTAAAAGAGCAATATTCAAGGAATATTCTAAATTATTATGAGTCAATTAAATCACTTTTAGGGACAAGTGAAGACCTAGTTTGCATTTAAGGCAACAGAAATGCTTCACTTTAACTTCTTTTGTAGAAGTGGGATTAGTGAGTGAGTTGTGCCTAAGATATGCTGCAGTCAAGCCCTGGTAGATAAGACCTGCCTGTCTAATTTCTCAAATGGAAATGTCTGATCCTCAGGGAGAAACAAGGGGCTGTCACAAAATAAAGTCCTACTCCAAGCCCCCCAGACTAGCTTCCATGATTTTAGACTCTCCAATCTTAGAAAGAAGCATCATCTCCCCAATGCTGACCTTCAGATAATCTTTGAGATCATTTCCCATGTTAAAAATTGCTTTCATGGCATGATAACACAGCAGCATTGGGTTCTGTCCTGGATGACTGTCTTGATACTGTTAATAAAGAGCCTTGGGTTAGATATAATTGTTAATAAACTAATTCTAAACATCCACTCAAATGTCACTTATAATCAGGATTTTCTTCTGGGCTAGGACCCCTGGGGAACCTTTGAAGCTGTGGATCTTGTATGCAATGGCAGGGATGAACATAAGAAGGTAGAGAGTCACCATTGCTTCATAGCTTAGTTGTTTAAAATGATTACACATGATAAAGCTCAGAACTACTTGCAGCTGTGAGACCCAAAAAAGAAAGTGAGGGATAGAGAAGTGAACCAGTAGGAAACTCTCCAACTACACCTCTTTGGATGTGCCAGAAGGAGAGGTGAAAAGATGTGATTACTTGTAATTTATGGCAGGAACATCAGGGCACAGAAGATAATATAAAAGCATTTCAGTGGGAAGATACCCATGACATGAAACTGTTTAAAACAATTAATCAAAAAAGCCTAATTATTCAATTAGATGGATAAATGAATCTTTTAAAAAGTGGATATGCAAAAATAGTGTGATGATGAAATCTTTTAAAGGGAAATGAGTGTAACAAATCAGCTAAATATGATCTCTAAAAAAATTCTGAATAATAAGTCAGTGATTATGTTTTAATTGGGCTTTAGCTTTATTATAATTGAGGACACTCATTATCTTGTTTTATTGTATTTATGATTTTAATATTCATACCATTTGGTACTTTATCTTTGTGTACTTTCTGCCAGTGCTTGTTGCACTTCCTGGCTGATTAGTGCATGGGTCCGTGTGAAGTGAATACAGATGTCTCAATAATGATCGGCAGGACATTGGGCTGATTTTCAGTGTTTGAAGGTCTCCTGTAAAGTCGTCCTTTGTGCAATAATTGTGAGAGTTATTTTTTCCATTCTTTTTCTTTTTTCTTTTTCTCTCTCTCTCTCAACATGAGCAGCTCTGTTGGTAAGAATCATCTAACAGGAAACTGTTTTTCACTCTGAAGGAGATCAAGGGACCTCGTTTTGGGATATGATAAGTGTTTCTAAAATAACAACTTATAATGCACATTTATCCTTTCTTAGGAAAAACATGCTTTATGCAAAGAGTAACATCTAACTGATAATTCAAGCTCTTTATCCCAGGGTAAAATGGAAGGCAAAACAGCTCCTATGCTTATAACTTCCAGGCAATCGGATAAGCCACCCTTTGTTCATAGAACAGGGCAGTTCAGCCAAAGATTATTTACAAGTTTTTGCCAATCACTTCTCCCTGTAAAAGGTGTACACATGGCTGATTGCTTACACACTCATAATCAGCCAAAAAGTACAGTCAGAATGAGTCGGCAATAGAACAGCTGCCTTATATGTAGAGAGATTTAAATAAGCCTTTGAGAAGAAGAGAAGTTAGCCATTTAGTTCTTATGCATGAGATTTTTGTGAACCTAAGTGGCATATGTGAGTATTTAATTTATTTTTTGAATCTTTCAAATAAGTCAGTGGTGAGAATTGTATTTAGGTTTTATTTAGGTCCATAGTTTTGCTACTGATTATGTTGAGATTAAGAGGTAAATATAATATATGAATTCTAATTTGATGCATCGCCTGAAAAATGCATATTTTCTATTCAATCCTCCTCTTAGAAAAATATTGAATTAATCAAAAACAAATTAAATAATGAATTAATTAATTTAAAATGGAAAGCTAGCGCCCACCCCTAGTTGGAATAGATATTGCCAAATGTTCCCTGGGGGTCAAGATCACTTCTAGTTGGGGACCATTGTTTTCAAACTTTAGTCTACAGTACGTAAAACATTCTTAAAACAAAGATAGCCCACAGTAAGACAGTAATGGACAATTATAAAAGCAGGCTATTGATCACATACACTCTAATTTGAAAATTGGGAAGTGTTGCATGATTTTCAGCTTAGTTTTCTGGTATTAACCAATATTATCATCCATAACATTTTTAAAGAATTTACAGAGATGAAGACACAATGTTATAAGAAGTTTTGATGTTTAACACAAGAAAATTGGCATACTATGAGAATAACTCATATATTATTATATGTTAATAATATGTTATAATAATGTATAATATATTATATTATGTATATTTTTTCCTAAGAGGAAATAGAGTTTTTTTCCCTAAGAGGAGGCTTGATTGGAAAACATGCATCTATCTGGAAATGGGGCAAAACAGAGTCCATGCCTTTTATTTACCTCTTAATCTCAACATAATCAGCAGCAAAACTATAATCCTAAATAAAACATAAATATAATTCTCACTACTGACTTATTTGAAAGATTTAAAAAATAATACATATGCCACGGGTTCACAAATATCTCATATATATATTCTACATAGAGAATATATGAAATATAATTCTTTATATAGAAGATATATCTCATATATCTTCCATATTTAGAAGATACACAAATTACTATTATGTAAATTAATTATTAATATTGTGTAAAAAGTATTAATATTGTGTAAAATGTATTATATCATATATAAGAAATATGACCTTATAAGATATAAGATATATGATATAATATTCTGTATTCTATATTTATAGAATACTTATAATGTATTAATTTATAATATATTTATAACATATTAATTTATAGAATATTAATATTTATAATATATTCTAGATAGAATATGTATTATATTCTATTACATAATAGAGTCTATATGATACTATAAAGCATTATATATTAGGATATTACAGAATATGTATATAATTTACTATAATTTTGATATTCTATAATATTTAATATACTATGACACAGTATAATATATATAAGCATAATACTATACATACACTATAATAGTAGTATATATACTATTTTGTATACTATTATTTAGAATATAATAGCAATGATAGTAACAACAATGCTAATAATCAGTATCAAGCACAGTGCTAAGCAGACTTTCATTCATCTACTCATTGAGGTTATTTGACTGTGAACAGTTTTTGGAGGTAACAAACCTAACTTAACTTAATTAAAGCTTATTTCCTGCTGTCTTGCTGGTTTGGTGAGTAGCAGCCATGTAACAGATGGTTTGGCACCATCTTTCAAGGTCAAGTGTACCTGGGTTCTTGGATCAACATCAGATGTTTTGTTGGGTACAGTGACTTAGTGTTTCCATTTTAAAGGTGTAAAGATCAAGCTATTTAACTGGAGATTCAGGAAGCAAAGACATCATTTTCTTTTTAATTTTCTATTTTAATGGTTTTAGGGGTACATGTAGCTTTTGGTTACATGGATGAATTTTATATTGGTGAAGTCTGGGCTTTTAGTGTACCTATCAGTCAAATAGTGTACATTGTACCCAAAGCTTGATATTTTATCCCTCATCCCCCTTCCACCCTCCCTCCTTGAGTATTTAATGTCTATATACCACTCTATATGACTTTGTATACACATAGCTTAGCTCCCACTTATGTGAAAACATGTAACATTGGGTTTTTTATTCCTGAGTTATATTGCTTGGGATAATGGCCTTCAGTTCGAGCCAACTTGCTGCAAAAGACATGTCTTCTTTTCGTGACTGAGCAGAATTTCATGGTGTTTATATATATATATATATATACACATACACATACATACCACATATTTTCTATTCACTCATCAGTTGATGAACACTTAGGTTGATTCTGCATCTTTGTAATTGTGAATTATGCTGCAATAAATATATGCATGCAAGTGTTTATATATGTATATATATATACATATACATGTTTATATGTATATATATACATATACATGTTTATATGTATATATAAACACACATTTATATGTGTGTGTGTGTGTGTGTGTGTGTGTGTGTATACACACACAGCTATATAAATGACCTCCTTTCCTTTGGATAGATACCCAGTAGTGAGATTGCTGAATTGAATGGTAGATCTACTTTTAGCTCTTCAAGAAATCTCCATACTATTTTCCATAGAGGTTGTACTAATTTACATTCCTGCCAGCAGTGTATAAGTGTTCTCTTTAACATCCATGCTAACATCTGTTGTTTTTTGACTTTTTGATAATAGCCATTCTGGTTGGGATACGATGGTATACCATTGTGGTTTTAATTTGAATTTCCTTGCTGATTAATGATGTGAAACATTTTTTCATGTTTTTTGGATGTTTATATATCTTCTTTGGATAAATGTCTGTTCATGTCATTTGCCCACTTTTTAATGGAATTAGTTTTTCTCCCTGATTTGTTAGAGTTCCTTGTAGATTCTGGATATTACTCCTTCATCAGATGCATAGTTTGCAAATGTTTTCTTCCATTCTGTAGGTTGTCTGTTTAGTCCATTAATTATTTCTTTTGCTCTGCAGAATGATTTTAGTTTAATTATGTTCCATATATTTATTTTCTTTTTGCTGTCTTTACCTTTTAGGTCTTAGTCATAAGTTCTTTGCCTAGACCAGTGAAGAGTTTTTCCCTAGGTTTTCCTCTAGAATTTGTATGTTTTCAGGTCTTAATTTAAATATTTAATTCATTTTAAGTTAAACTTTTTATGTGATAAGAGATAGCGATCCAATTTCACTGTGGCTATACGATTCACTATTTCACATGTGACTATCCAATATGTGTCTACTTTTATGCCAGTATCATACTGTTTTGGTTACTATAACCTTGTGGTATAATTTGAAGTCAGGTAATATTATGCCTCCACATCCATTCCTTTTGTTTGGACTTGCTTTGGCCATTTGGGCTCTTTGTTGTTCCCATATAATTTTAGAATCTTCTTTTCTAATTGCAAAGACATTATTAAAGAAAAACTAAGAAGTCCCTTTATGTGATTTTGTAGTTAGTATACAGATGTATATCACTAATTACAGGAAACACAACACAGATATGATTTCTTCTTTACCAATGTTGGTTCAAATCTTTCCACAAGGGGAGAGAACAAAAGGCAGTGCTGGCTTCCATGTTATCGTCTTTATGCACCCATACATATTCTCTGCAGAACCAGTAACTCTAAAAGAAAATGTGTCTCCCTAAACCCTCTTAATTTTCTTAATCTGCTTTAAAAGGTAGCACATTTTCTTTAACTTCTTTGTGGCTGCTCTTAGGATTTTCCTTTCATCTAGCCGAGTATTTTTACAATGCTTTTGCTTTTAATTTGTATTATGTTTCTGTCCTAGACTGAGACTTCTTATATTTTATAATTGCTGAATTAGGATCAGCAGTACCCACTTCTCATTCTACTTCTCTATCTGCGTCTCAGGATTTGAATTCCCTTTGATTCTCTCCCTAAAGATAAGTTCCTTGTCATGTAAGAGTTTGAATCACATGATCTCAAAAGAAGTGAACTCTAGGCATTTACAGTCATTATTCATTCTGATCTTCTTAACTGAAGAAGGCAGCTGTTGTCCATTTTGTACTCAGAGTTACCATTGGTAACACACAGGTCTTCCCCATGAGATATCACCTTAACTATGAGATATGAGATCTCTAAGTCCTCTTATCTTCATACTCTGTGTACCACAGTTGTGTTTGGGAGCTGAAACCTTCTTAATAGAGTGACTTCAGGAAAGCAAACACCCAAAACCTAAAGGAAAGACCCCAGGGTTGCTACTCCTATTCTTTTTCCTCTGATGAAAACTTATCTCCTCTTCAGGGAAAACAGAAATTGTAAACACAGTATGCAGAAGCTGCAAATTGCCTCCAAACATCTGTAATCCCTTTTACTGCATTAAAATATTTTAACTATTTGTGCCATATTGTGTATTTTTTTTGTAGAAACTGTTTTTCCCATTCAAAGATGTTTATTGCAAGATTGTAATAATTACCTAAATATAAGGCTAATGTGCTTTTTCCATATACAAGAGGTGAAAAATCTATTTCCTAAGGTCCATGCAGGAGATTTTCTTGACATTCCATTCAGAAGCCAGTTTCATAATTATATGCCAATCATTTTGATGAGAAACTTCATTATTTCTCTTTATGAGATAATGTATATCAACATGTGAATTCAGATGATACACTTCAAAGAAGCAAAAATAAAATTGAAACAGTATTTTAAGTTGTTGTTATCCTTTTCTGCAGTTAAGATCAGAATAAACGTATGACATAAAATTACACACATTAGCAGAATCTTTAAAAATAATAAAAGGGAAGAAATTTTCACAAAGTCAACCATTACAATAAAATTCATTTTTGCTGGGTTAGCTGAAAGATCATGAAAAAAATCCACCTGCCATTCAGTTTAATTTCTTGTGTTTAGAGCTCTACAGCATTCTGTGTAAAACTAATCAATAAACAGGATTTATGAGACTTTGAAATAGAACAGTCGAAAGAAGGAAATTATAGTCAGTTTTAGTTATTAAAGGTTTTCACCACTAAATTTAGTATAAGGGAAACGTTATACGTCTTTTTTAGCTGAAACAGGGCATTTATCAAGTACATGGATTGGGGAGACAATTGTGCTAAGACCTGCTGCAATGTGTCTTTATTTGTTGCTCACCATTTAGTGTTGGCTGTGTTGAACTAGGCCCAAACAGAAAGCAAATGGGATTGGAAAAACGTGTTTTTTAAAAAAGCACAAAACAGGCCGGGTGCGGTGGCTCAAGCCTGTAATCCCAGCACTTTGGGAGGCCGAGGCTGGTGGATCACGAGGTCAAGAAATCGAGACCATTTTGGTCAACATGTTGAAACCCCGTCTCTACTCAAAATACAAAGAAAAAAAAAAATTAGCTGGGCCTGGTGGTGCGTGCCTGTAATCCCAGCTACTCAGGAGGTTGGGGCAAGAGAATTGCCTGAACCCGGGAGGCGGAGGTTGTGGTGAGCCAAGATCACGCCATTGCACTCCAGCCTGGGTAACAAGAGTAAAACTCCGTCTCGAAAAAAAAAAAAGGCACAAAACAGGTAGCCACAGTGAGCCATCACCTACATATAAGAGAAAGTTAAAACAGGGAAATGCTTTTCTAAAAAAAAAAAAAATAACTATTTATGAATTCTGACTCAGTCCATGCTAAATTGCTTCATTTGACAATCTTTTGAAAAGAATGAAGGCAGGACAAGGAAAGTAGAAGGCAAGGGACAGAGGAAGTGAGGAGGAAAAGGAGTCAAAACCCACCAACACCTCAAATAGCTTTTCACTATTGTAAGATAAAAATGCAATTCTAATAATGCTCAAAGACCCATCACTGATTTTCATGTATTTTCAGTATTTTAATATTTGCAGGACTACGAGCATTTCTGAAAACAGTTAGACATGGGCTGTGTAACACTGTTGCTTGGTGACAGTGAGTTTTGAGAGACTGCCCCGAAGCACTTGGGGACTGTGCATACTGCCTGGAGACTTTTACTTGTATACATTTCTCAGCAAGGTAAAGAGAGAAAATTTAAGAATTTAGCTTTTGTTTGATGACTCATAAATGACAGATGGAAAATTGCGATATTTTGAAAAGGAAAACAATGCAGTGATGCACACAACATAAGAATGCCATAGGGACATGGATGAATCTGGAGAACATCATTCTCAGCAAACTGACACAAGAACAGAAAATGAAACACCGCATATTCTCACTCCTCATAGGCGGGTGATGAAAAATGAGAACACATGACACAGAGAGAGGAGTACTAAACACTGGGGTCTATAGGGGGGAAAGGGGAGGGCCAGTGGGAGGGGGAGGTGGGGAGGGATTGCCAGGGGAGAAATACCAAATGTGGGTGAAGGGGAGAAAGCAAACAAAACACACTGCAATGTGTGTACCTATGCAACTGTATTGCATGCTCTGCACATGTACCCCAAAACCTAAAATGCAATAAAAAATAAATAAATAAATAAATAAAGAATGCCATAATAATAATGGTACACAGCATTTACGCTGAGTTCTTCATCTGCAAAGTACTTTAAAAACAACTAATGGAGCCTCATAACACTCCTGAAGGGCAGGTAAGCATCATTACTGCCATTCTACAGATGGAGAAAATGAGGCATGGAGGTTGAATATCTTTGCCTAAGGCTACTGGGATTAAATAGCAACACTTGAATTAAGGTTTAGGGATTCAGTCCTTTCTGGATAAAAGATCAGGGGACCAGCATTACGTGAATTAAAACAATAAAGGTTTAATACTAAATATCCCTTTTGAAAAGAAGATTAACTCATCATTAAGTTAACACTGATTTTCTTATAAATTGAAATTATACCTGCTTCAGAAAACAACAATAACCTGTTCTCAGTTTATTTCCCTCATTCATTCTCAGTCCACAATTATCCCCATAGAATGCCTTTACTGAATGACTAGATGATGAGTCAATGTCAGCTCAAAGCATTGAGATTCGAGTTTGCTTTATATTAAAGTTGCAAATCATATCAATAGGCTTCATTTCATATTATGACAAGACTTCTCATTTCTGATGAGTTATAATTGTTAGCAATTTTTAAATCCTATATTAAGTGAAAAAAGTACAGTTTATATATTTCTGCTAGTTAACTCTCTCCATAATTTTCCTGAATCCCAAAATTATTGCTCAAGATGTAGAACATTGCCAAAGAAGTGATTCTCAGCTTGAAAGAAATGACCTGGAAGGTTGTGTATTTTGGAGGCTTTGCTGCTTTCCTTTGAAAGTAATACAGTTTTAGTTTTATTTTGTTTGTTTGTTTGAGACAGGATCTTACTCGGTGGCCCAGGGTGTAGTGCAATGGCACAATCTTGGCTCACTTTAATCTCCGCCTCTTGGGTTCAAGTGACTCTGGTGCCTCAGCCTCCCAAGTAGCTAGAACTACAGGTGCATGCCACCACAACTAGCTAATTTTTTTGTATTTTTAGTAGAAACAGGATTTACTATGTTGGCCAGGTTGGTCTCAAACTCTTGGCCTCAAAGTGATCCGCCCACCTCCACATGCAGTTTTTAACCAGTATTTTGCAGAGTTAGAAGCACAATGTGGAAAAAAGCAGAAATTTTAGGAAAAACTCCTTTTTTTCTCTCTCTTTGGGAGATCAATGGCCGTGTTTTCATATATACATATTTGTAAATTCCCAGCCCCTAGGATCTTAACTGAGGGGACAAGATTTGAAACAAGAGTGAGCAGTTCACTAACACTAGGGTATGAAAATATAAAATTAAGTCATACTCTCCTAAATGTTGAGGAAACATGAAAAGGAAGGGAGATTTTTTTCTTTTGCTAATGTACTGATTTGCAAAATTTGATTCTTAAAAAACCTGTTTTTTAAAAAATATTCTCAACAATGAAAATGTTCTAAACTTAGAATTTGGTGATGGCTGTACAACTCTATTAATACATGACAACCTTTTATTTATATACTTTAAGATGTAAATTTCATGTTACATGAATTATAACTCAATAAAGATATATATATATATATATATATATATATATATATATATATATATACACACACACACATACATTTCAAGTTTCTGAAAATGGCGTGCCACTCCCCCACCCCACTCTATCCCAACTTCAGTGCTGGTCTGCCTTAGCTCCCAGGACCTCTTTTTGGTATGTATTCTTCAGAATATTTGGAAGGAATTCTTTTTTCTCTTCTCACTTAGTTTCTCTTTATTCTGCAGGAGCCACTTGAGTGCCCAGCTGCTGTCCATTCGCTACACTTACCTCACCTGATGGAATGCAGTTGAAAGAAACATCACTACAATGCCTGATAAACTGACATGGGTCCCAGACCCAGTAAGAGTGAAACCATCCCCCTATTTAAATGAAATTATGACTGATGAGAAGGACACATTAACTGCTCTGCCCCAATCTTCCACAAAACTCTGGATGCTGCCATTGTTACAATTTTATTTTCCCCAGGATGTCAGAGTCCACCTTCATTCTTTTTGTTTACTATCTCAGCTGGGTCTCCACCTGTAGAAGACCAGAATGAGCACAAACTATGTCTTCAATGATCTGTAAATCCATTGGGAAACCATGTAATAAATATACGGTGTTTGCTAACCAAATCTGTATAGGATTAGATTGACTGACTAATTATTAGACGGATTAACACATCATTTCTTTTTTCTCTTTCCTACCTACTTCTTGTTTTAACGATACCTTCCAAGTTTTATTTCTCCAAGCCTAACCCCTTACATAATACAAGAGGACAACAATTTGCAAAATAAATTTCTGTTGGCCCTAACTGCTAAATACTGAAATAGATTTCAAGTAATGTGAGTGTTTTTGAAACCACCTAAATCTGGAAGCCACCCTCCTAGGAACAAGGGTTGCAGAGTGAGTAAGCCAGACATGTAGAAATAAAGATGACAAAATGGAAGGCAATTAATGCCTGTAATGGAGATAGGGAATGACGAGTTAGCAAGAAATTTATTTTTAAATACTATCTGCCATAAAATATCCATGCTTATTTTAGAAAATTTGTAAAATGTTTAAGAATTAAACATCTTTTAAAAAATCATGTGAACTCATTACCCTGCAACAAAACACACACAGATAAGTGCACACACTTAAACATACATATTCAATTAGTATATAAAGTTAACATCCTGCTAAGTATGATACTATATCATGAACATTTTGTCTAGCCAATATTCTATGAAAACATAATTGTTAATTATTACAGACCTTTCTAGAAAGTGAATATACTGGCCGGGCGCAGTGGCTCAAGCCTGTAATCCCAGCACTTTGGGAGGCCGAGGCGGGTGATCACGAGGTCGAGAGATCGAGACCAACCTGGTCAACATGGTGAAACCCCGTCTCTATTAAAAATACAAAAAATTAGCTGGGCGTGGTGGTGCATGCCTGTAATCCCAGCTACTCAGGAGGCTGAGGCAGGAGAATTGCCTGAACCCAGGAGGCGGAGGTTGCGGTGAGCCAAGATCGCGCCATTGCATTCCAGCCTGGGTAACAAGAGCGAAGCTCCGTCTCAAAAAAAAAAAAAAAAAAGAAAGTGAATATCCCATGATTTATCCAATTATTTCCCTATTAACGTACATTTAGTGATTCCAATTTTTCACTGTGACACGGTGTCTTCTTAACCTCACTTATAGTTTTGTTTTAACATTTTTTATTATTTTCTATTTAATCTAATGTTAGGGTTTTACTATATAAGGTGTATACACTATTGTAATGCTTTTTCCACTGGATGCCCAAAGCCCTCAGTAAGTTTAGTGAATAACAATACAATGCCCAAATATATGAAAGTTTTACTCCTTTTTTATTTTTGCATTTTGCACTATATTTCCTTTTGAATAAATTAATTCATTTAAAGTGCCAAGTAATGTGAGTGTTTTTGAAACCACCTAAATCTGAAAGCCGCCCTACTAGGAACAAGGGTTGCAGAGTAAATAAGCCAGACATGCGGTGTCTTTCATATCCTTTCATAGTGTCTCATATAGTGAGACATCATACATAATTATATTATTATAAATTTTGTCACTAATGATGTATACATCGGTGTTCAATTACTAGGAAAATGAATGCTTTAACTTATCATTCTTTTATTATCAGTGGGTTGAATTATGTCTTATATTTATTGGCCATTCATATCTCTTCTGTGAATTTTCTTGTCTTTTATTATCAGTATATTTTTTCTCTAGATTTTGTGTTAAAAAGCACTAAAATGTGTTGTAACAATATTATCTCTTCATTACTTTTGTTTTGAATATTTTTATTAATTTATCAATTACCTTTTAATTTCTTATGGTTATTTTACATAAAAAGTTTATAATCATTAGTTAAATACATTGGGCTGGGCGTGGTGGCTCATGCCTGTAATCTCAGCACTCTGTGAGACTGAGTTGGGCAGACCACCTCAGGTCAGGAGTTCGAGACCAGCCTGGCCAACATGGCAAAACCCCATCTCTAATAAAAAATAAAAAAATTAGCTGGGCATGGTGGCATGTGTCTGTAATCCCAGCTACTTGGAAGGCTGAGGCTGAAGAATCACTTGAACCTGGGAGGAGAAGGTTGCAGTGAGCCAAGATTGTGCCACTGCACTCCAGCCTGGGCACAACAGAGCAAGATTCCCTCTCATAAGTAAATAAATAATTTTAAAACATTATTATATATGCTATTATTTTCATACTTATAATAGCTTTTCCCAAAATTTAATCTATGAAACACTAGGCTTCTAAAAAGCTTTGTTAAATAAATAAATAGTCTCACAAGTTTGGAGAAAATGAAGGGATAAAAACTTAAGTAGTTTTCTTTCATATTTTTTATGTTTGTAGGAAGCTAATATGCATTGTCGTGCCAAACAGCATTTACAAAACATTTGACCATGGCACCCTCCATTCATAACACATTTCGTAGGATTAGTGTGTCTCTGAACACATTTTAGTTGACCTACATGGAAATTATTGATCTGTTCTAAGACCAGGTAAAAAAGTTAAAGCAGGCCGGGAACTGTGGTTCATGCCTATAATCCCAAATCTTTGGGAGGCTGAGGTGGGTGGATCACCTGAGGTCACAAGTTCGAGACCAGACTTGCCAACATGGCAAAAACTCATCTCTACTAAAAATATAAAAATTAGCTGGGGGCGGCCATGCACCCCTGTAGTCTCAGTACTCAGGAGGCAGAAGCAGGAAAATCACTTGAACCCAATAGGCAGAGATTGCAGTGAGCCAGCATTGCACCACTGAACTCCAGCCTGGGCAACACAGCCAGACTTGCTCTCAAAAGAAAAGAAAAGAAAAGAAAACTTAAACCATACTTCAAAAAAATGTTGAAGCCTCATAATATATTCATTTATTTGTTTGCTTTATTTATTTAACAACTTTTCATAAGTTATTTGTTTTGTAAATATTATGCATTAGGGCTCTTCTTTTTTTAATCCAATAATTAATTCTCCCAATACCATTTGTTTAGAAACTTACATCTTTTAATCCTTTGGTTTGTGATGCCCTCTGTTTTTGCCATAAGCTAAATTATTACACATACTATATATAGTGTGTCCAAATACTATCTATTCTGTTCTGTTAATCTGAGTGTAATTTCATGAACTGGAACCATAGTGTTTTAATATCATAACATAGTTAAACACCTGTCTTAATATATTAAAAGATGTGAATTATTTTTCTTTCCCCATAATGTTAAGAAATAGATTTATCTATTTATTCTCACAATGAATTTTGAATTATTTTATCATTATCTCAAACAACATATATTAACCTTATCATTAATTTGAAAGTTATTTGCACACTTTAAAAAATCCAGTGCTCTGTTATGGGAATACCATTTCTACTTTTATTATATTGAAGTTTTTATTTAGATTGTTTATTAAAGTATTTTAAGACTCCTTATATAGATTATACATATTTCTTAATAAGATATTACTATTTTGTGAATAGTACCTTTTGATATTATGTACACAAATTGGTTATTGCTACTATACAGAAAAACTTTCAACTTTTGCCATTTAATTTGTATACAATCACTGTAATGAACTTTAATATTAATTTTCAGAGTTTTGCAGATTATTCTCTTGAGTTCTCTATTTAAATAGTCATATGGTCTGCAAATAATAATAAAAATTTGTCTTCTCTTATTTCAGTATTATATTTTATTGCCTTGGCAAGAAAATCAAAGTCTGCATTAATTAGTAAGGGTATTAGCAAATATTCTTTTTTATGAAATATAATATTGAATAGTTTAAAAATAATTTTAAGTTATGTTATCAATTCATAATTTGGTAGGAATTAATTTTTAAAAATTAGGACTGAGTGTTGGGTGCTATTGAATGCATTTTTACCAACAAATGAGAACAAAATAAATCTTATGGGATTTCTTCTTTTCTTATCTATTTTTAGCTACCCACCTACCGACTTAAATCTACTTATACCTACTTAACTCACTGTCTATCCACATATATAAATATTCCTCTATACATTAAGATGTGTATATATGTAGTTGCATGCATAACATATACTACAACATACAAATACACATTTCTATGTCTATTACTAAAACACCTGACTTCTCTTGGCTAAATTCTCTGATTGAGGTTCTAAAGGTTTCTGCAGGTCATGTCTTAGAGCTTAATATTCTCAAATAGTTTTCTTATGTGATCTCAGAGTTCTGTAATAAATTATTTTCAGATTCTTCTTGGGCCTCAGTAAAATGTTCTCTTTATCTTTCCTTATTAGACCTTGTGTTATTGTTTGTTTTTTTTCTCCTAGCTATTCTTAAGTCAAAGACATCCAGATTCAGTGTTTGCCATCAGACAATGTATCAATTTCATTTGATGCTGCTCACTGTCTACCAGGTGCTCACTGAATCACCTTTTTATACCAGTATAGATGAAA
This sequence comes from Callithrix jacchus, assembly GCF_049354715.1. NCBI lineage: Eukaryota > Metazoa > Chordata > Mammalia > Primates > Cebidae > Callithrix > Callithrix jacchus. The sequence continues at coordinate 104,400,172 of NC_133505.1, forward strand.
GGGTACCTAATGTCTATGAGTCTTAGCCATACATCAGTGTCTAATAAAAGTTTATCAGCGTCAGGTCTCTGGACTGAAATGGAACCATTTTCTAACTCTGTTGTCTGTATTATTGACCTCCTGCAGATAAAGTACAAAGGGAATACTCTTCTGCTTTAGGAATTTCTGCCTATAGTCCATTTATGTTTCCACATCTAGAGGATGATGTTTTCTAAGTTGTAACTCCCCCTGTTCAACCCTGTGCCACCTGCTTTTGTTCTCAATTCAGATGTACATACTTGTGTGTGGTAGGGTTGGAAGAGGTGTCAGAGGAAGGTGGAGGATGAGTAGCCTTGGTACCTTAAGAAGCAACACTTTTACATAAGGATGACTGCCCAGTGTTCTGTTAGGTTCTGACCTAGTGTCTCTAGTTTGTGGGTATTCAGTAGTTGAAATGAGACGTCTGCCTGTTTTTTTGTTGTTGTTGTTGTTTGTTTTTTTGTTTTAAGGAAACCTGACTCCTCTTTTGTAGGGAAAGAGATTGAAGAAGACCATTAATTATTTTTATCATAATCTTCCATTACTCTGCTGTTCAGTGAAAACCTTTCTCCCAACCACTTTCAAATCAAGCACTATGTTCTCTGACAGTCTTAATTTTCTGTGTTTCCGTGAGTTGCATCTTTTGTTCTATCTTCACAGATTTGTTGGGAAGTGGGGAGACATTAGAAACACTGATTGAAGAATTATTTAGTAGGTACCCAATTAGAGTAGAACCTTGGGGAAGACATTCAGGATTTTCAAATGAGGATAAAATTCACAGAAATAAATTGGAAGAAGTTTAGTCCATTCTGTTCTAGAACATTTTAATCTGTTTTATAAAATAAGAAATTAAAATTAAATAAAAATCTTTAGTCAGAGACTTAGAAACTTTAAACTTACTTTATGTAATGATCATATGATAAAACTACTCCAGATAAAAATGCTATGAAGCTATTAGACCATATATATTCTCAAAGTAATTATTTAAGACAATGAGAAAAACAATACAAGTAACTACTTTTCAAAATTATTGCTATTTAGGTATAGAACAATTTTTGTAAAGAATAGCAAAATGCTTAAAAACATATTGACATACCAACAATTTATCTGACCATTTTGAAATTATCCTCAAAGGGATTTTGTAAATTGTCAGTTTCCCCCTAGATGCTTGTATTAATCTAAGTTCTCCAGAGAAACAGAACCAATAGGAGACACACATACACACACACAAACACACACACACACTCAATATAAGGAATTGGTGCACACAATTAACAAGGCTGGGAAGTCCCAGATCTGCAGTCCAAAAGAGCTGATAGGGTACTTTTCAGTCCAAGTCTGAAGGCAGGAGAAGACTAATGTCCCAGCTAGAAGACAGTCAAGCAGAAAGAAAAAACCACTTTATTCTATTCAAGCCTTCAACAAATTGGGTGAAGTCTACTCATATTATGGATGATATTAACATTCAAATCAGTAGACTGAGAGAAACCTGTTTCACTCAGTCTACTGATTTGAATGTTAATGTCATCTGAAAACACCCCCAAAGACATACCCAGAATTATGCTTAACCAAATATCTGAGTACCACATTGTCCACTTAAACTGAGACATGCAATTAACCATCACAAGTCCACTCCTTTATCAACTTTGCACTCATATGCATTTCTTTAAACTATACCTGATCTCCAAATGAAGATGATAACAAGGTCATAATTATGTCTAACATGATAAAAATATACTGCATATAATGAGAAACACACTAACCCTTTCTACAGAGTAGTCAAAGTCCTTAAATGATATTTAATCTTCTCCTTAATATCCTATAACTTAAATATCATGACATAAAATCAACCATACATAAATACTATGATATAAATCCAAATATCTTACATCATATAATATTAAAATAAAGGAAGAACGAAAACAAAGATATACACACATACACACACAAACATGTTTATAACAAAATAAGAAAGAAATATTCATGACAATTACGGTCTTCAATTCTGCAACTGGACACGTAGCCATAGCTAGTACGTATAACTTCCTTCTTTCACTACTCATTCTGTATTTCTATTGCCTTCAGCAAGCACCTCAGTTGGTCATAGTTCTTTACCTGGTAGAAGGATATAAGCCTTTATTCCTAAAGAATATAAGCCATTAGTTTTCCTGCCAGGATTTGATTGTTGCAGTTTTTCATTGACCTTAATCATATGGCATGGTAATACTAAGAGATGATGGGAAAGATATTCGGTATACCAACCATACTCTTCCTTACCTTCATTGTGTAGTAGCAGTCCAATTTCCACTTGGAAGTCATGTGGTCACCAAGCATGGTAACTATTTTCTTTGCTTATTGATTCAGAGGCATGAAGAGTTCAAAGTAATCAGGCTGTAATCTTAACTTCCAGTTCAATGAAACATGTTCTTATGTTTTTTGGTAGAAGCATTACTCCCTTCAGAACTAATAATTCTAGGCCAGCAGAACATAAGCTGACAGTAACAGGAAGAAAAATTTTGCTAATAGGTCACTGAAGTTAATAGTGAGTGATGCCGCTCCCATTTCCACTCCTTGTTTCTTGGACGCATGCATCCTGACTCTCAGAGAAATGGCACAATGTATTGAACTCAGAGAATATATATCCTTCCACAGACCCTGCCCTAAACCTGCAAGTTATTGCCATATATTTGGAAGTATAAAAGAGTCTTCAAAAGGCCATTCTACCGTCTATCAAGCCAGCTGTTTCAGAAGGTGGGGAACATGGTAAAATCAGTAAATCTCTTAAGTGTGGGTCCATCACCACATTTCTTTCACTGTGAAGTGAGTATCTTATCCACAAGCAATGCTGTGAGAAATATCATGGCAGTGGATAAGGTATTCCGTAAGTCCACAGATGCCAAAAACATTGCATGCAGGGGAGGAAAATCCATATTCAAAGTAAATGTCTATTAGGGATAAAAGCCTTTAAGATTAAAAAATAAAAATAAAAAATAGAGTAAATGTTTATTCTAGAAAGAACAGAACACAGTCCCTTCCATGATGAAAACAGTATAATGTAATCAATCTCCTACTAGGCAGCTGGCTGATCACCCCAAGGAATGGTGCTATATCAGGGGTTCAATGCTAGTGTCTGCTGCTGGCCAGTTGGGCACTCAGCAGTGGCCACAGCCAGATCTGCCTTTGTGAGTGAAATTCCATGTTGCTAAGTGCATGCATAAACTACATCTCAGCCACCATGGCCACTTTGTTCATAAGTCCATTATATTATGACAGGGGTGACTACAGAAACAGGCTGACTGAATATCCACAGGACAAGTCATTCTCTCCAATTGATTAGTAAAATCCTCCTCTGCTGAGTTCACCATCTGGTGAGCATTCAAATGGGACACAAATATCTTCACATTTTTTTCCCATTCTGAAAGGTCTGCATATCTCTAATCTAAATTTTCTTATTACCAATTTTCCAATTATATTCCTTCCAGGACACTGACCATACTGCCAAACCACTGATCACAGCCCAGGAATCAGTATATACATCTGGCAGATTTTCCTTCTGAGCTAAGTGAACAACGATGTTCTGCTTGATGGAAGGATTTCCCTTTACCATTCTCATTTAGGATGCCCAAGAAAAAGGCTACAGTGCCACAACTACCTACATTCAGGTTGGGCCTACATATAATTCACAATCCAGGCCCTAGACATCTTCTTTTGCCAGCTGATCATCAGGATCTTCCAATGTGGCCTTAGGTATGGGCTGACAAAGAGAAGGCTGAGTAGCACAGTGAGGACCATAGGTTTGGGGCCACTTCTTCATGTAGTTTACCTGTTTCCTTACAGTCATCACATAAATATCACTTCCATTTTATTATGGAGTGCTGATATGCATGCCCAACTTTAGACTTTGTTGGGTCAGATAACACCCAGTTTATAATGAACAGCTCAGGTTGCATGGTAACCTGGTGGTCCATGCTTAAATGTTCAGTCTCTACTGAGGCCCAGTAGCAGGCCAAGAGCTGCTTCTCAAAAGAGTATTTACTTGCAGAAGACGGCTGGGCTTTACTCCAAAATCCTAAGGACCTTCTTCGATTTATCAGTAGGAGACTGCCAAAAGGTTTCAAAAAGCATCTTTATCTGCCACTGAAACTTCAAGCCTCAATGGATGCAATGGATCATATGGCTCAAGTGTCAGAGCAGCTTGCACAGCAGCTTGGACCTGTTGCACAGCCATCTCTTGTCTCTATTCAAAACCAGCAGCTTTTGGGGTCATTTCATATGAGCCCACTAAATGTTGTGCCCCTCCTTTTATTGATTTTAAGGAAAGGCCAGTTGCAACAACTTATCCTTTACTTTAGAAGGGATATCTCAACATGCCCCATATCACAGGACCCTAAGAAATTTCCCTGAGGCACAAGGCCTCCAAATCTTTGACAAATTTATTTCACATTCCCTCTACACAAATGTCTTACCATTAAGCCTAAATTAGTTGCCACTTCTTGCTCATTAAGTCCAATTAGCATAATGTCATCAATGCAATGGACCAGTATGATGTCTTCTGGTAGGGCAAAGATCCCTGCAAACTAAAAGATGACACAGAGTTGAAAAAGTGATATCCCCCTGAGGTAGGACAGTGAAGGTATATTGCTGGCCTCGGCAGCTGGAAGCAAACTGCTTCTAGTGATGTTTACTAACAGATATCAATAAAAAAGCATTTGTCAGATCAATAGCTGCATGCCAGATATCAGGGGATATATTAATATTAATTTGCTCTAGCAATGAAACCACATCTGGTACAGCAGCTACAATTGGAGTTACCACATGATTAAGCTTATGATAATCTACTGTCATTCTCTAAGGTTCCTCTATCTTCTGCCCAAGCCAAGTAGGTGAGCTGAATGGGGACATGGTAGGAATCCCTACACCTACATCATTCAATTCCTTGATGGTGGCATTATTCTCTGCAATCCCTCCAGTAATGCAGTATTGCTTATGGTTTATTATTTTGCTAGTATAGTAGCAAAATATTCTAACATTCTAGTGGTTCTCACTTAGTCTTTATTACTACAATGGTCCTCACATCACAGGTTAGAGAATCAGTGTGAGTATTTTGCCAGATACTGAATGCATCTCTTCCAATTTTGTATCGCAATAACCATAGGATGGGGTCAAGGACACACTGGGCCAACAAAGAGACACACCTGAGCTAAAACTTCTTTGATTCCCTGGCTACCATAATCCTCTGCCCTAAATGGTGAGCCACAGTGATATTCTGGGTCTCCTGAAATCAACATTATTTCACAGTTGGTGTCCAGTAGTATCTGAAAGTTCTGATTATTTTTTTTCCTAATACACAGTTACCCTGGTAAAAAGCCATAGGTCCCTCTGGGGAAGACTGGGAGAAAAAATAACAGTACTAATTTTCAGTACTTTACCAAGATCCTTTCCCTAGGGATCTTGACCTTCCTCTTCATTCTAGCAATTCCAAGTTTGAAAACTGGCTCAATCCTGATAATTGTTTGAGGGGCTGTGACTCTGTTATTACAATTCAGGTTAGACTTTTGTTCATTTGACCTAGAACTTTTCTGCTTATATAAAGGAAGGAATGTAGTAGGCTTCCTATCTATTTTACTCTGGGAAATAGACAGGATCATGATCAACTAGCCAGCACCATAATTTTGTGTGAATCAGGCTATTCTGATTCCGTTTTGACTCTGCTGTCCATTACAGTAACCACACACCCACCTTGCCTTTGGTGGTTGTGTGCAGCCACGTGGGAACCAATGATTCCCAATGCCTTTAGTTTTCCCAGTGGTCTGCAGTCACTACTGTAAGGTCTGGCCTACAGAGAACACTCTTCAAGGATGCCATGACTCCTCTCACAAATTTATTTCTCATAGTAGGGGTAATAAATAGGTATGTTTTCTGAACCCTCCTAGTATGGGTGAGTAGGCCTTAAATGACAAATTCACTCTAATGTTCTAATGTCCCTTTGAATCCCTTCCTCTATGTTAAACAAAGGCAGGTCCTGTATTTCTTATTTGCTTACTGTGGGAACAAATAAGTTCCTTTCTAACTAAGTTTCAATATTTCTTATTTGCTCACTGTGGGAACAAGTAAGTTCCTTTCTAACAAACAAATAAGAACCCTTTCTAACTAAGGAAACAAACTGTTAGAACCAACCATCTCTTGGTTCATCTTTCAACCAACTAAGCAAACAAGCTGTTAGAACCCTTTCTAACTCCTGAATAGCCACAGAACAAATCATTCTGTCCATATGATTAATAAAATCCTCCTCTGGTGAGTTCACCATCGGATGAGACTTCATGTGGGACACCACTATCTTCACACTTTTTGCCCATTCTGAAAGTTCTACATACCTCTAATCTAACTCCTGAGCTATGATATTAAATATAGAATCTCTGTTATGTGAGTCCATATCAATGAATTCATACTGATCCAACTTGATGTTATTTCCACCCATTATCCCACACCCTTAATATCTATTCCCACATGTGTTCTCTGAATTTCTGCTACCTTAATTTAGAAACCTGAAGCTGTTCCTTTGGAAAGTAGCATACCATGGGTCACAAGTAGTACCTCCCTTTAGTGGCTGGCTAGAACTTCAGTCTAGTACTAGGTCTAGAAGCAAAGCGCGGTGGAAAGGTCAGGTCCTGAAAAGAATGAACATTGTCTTGCATGGAAACTGCCTCAGAGAAGGTCATTACAGTTTCCTTAGGCAATGCAGGATTAATACCCTCAGACAGGGGTGGAGAGGCTGAGACACCAAGGCGGGAAAGCAGCTGTGATTAGAGAGGCCGCTTCTGCTGGAGAGGATCAGGCTTCTTCCACTGGCAAAGAAGGCTCATCAGAATTTAGGGGTTCAATACCCTCAGCTTCATTAGGGTCTTCCCACACATCCACATTACAACTTACAGGATACCATTTTTTCCTAAAGTCCTCACTTTAACAGTAGACACATTGAGGGGCTGTGAGTTGAACTTGCACTGTAATTCAACCAATTGTACAATGAGTTCTGTATTTGATTTTTAGGAATCCCAGTTCGGTGGTTACAAAAGCTTTCAGATCATTTATCCAGTGCTTGAGCTGAGACTTTGAATTTCTGATCTCATTCTTTCCTTTCACCTTTGTCCAGTGACAGTAGAAGTAATTAGCCAGCCTCACTATATTCATGAGTGTCTTAGTTCATCCATGTAACCAAAACAAAATATTAAACTGGGTAGCTTATAAACAACAGGAACTTAATTCTTCATAGTTCTGGAGGCTGGGAAGTCCAAGACCAATGTCTTGGAAAGAGTCCAAGGAAAGAGTCATTAGTATTGTTAAATCTAATCAGATTAGGCCCAGAATTCCCAAAATCCCAGAATCAATTCAGAAAACACATCCTTAAAGTTCTGTTCTTCTAGAACCACTTTCTGTACAAAATTCTATATTAGTCTGGGTTCCCTGGAGAGCCAAGAGTAGAGTTTAAGCTTGCATCAGAAGGCCTGTGAACGAGGAGAGCAAATAGTGCATTTTCCAGTCTGCATCCTCTAAGACCCTGAGAACCAGAAGACCCATTGATATAAGCCGTGGTCAGAGTTTAAAGACAGAATGTTACCGGGTTTGGGGTGCAGAGCTCCCCAGTAAGACCAAGGTTCTTTGTCTCTCACTCTCTCAAGAATGAGAGAGGGGACCACAGCAGGTGCACTTGTAAAGTAAATACCAGACCCAAAAAGAATTTGCAGAAAGTGATTTATTTGGGTAGATAAAGAGAAAAAGGAGAAGAAGAGAGAAAACTTCCACATGAGAGAGTGTGTGGAAGGGAATCCAAACATGGAGTCCAAAGGGATGTGGAAAAAGAGGACTTTTAAGCTGGGAGGAACACCCATATTCTCTAAGACTACCAGCCAATGAAAGAAGTTCCTTAGAACTTTCACTGGAGTGATTGACTTCTGACCCTTCCCAGGCCTGTAAAAATTAAAACAGAGACCGTTAAATCTCCCAGATGGAGAGAGATGGGAGTGGGGCATGGTGCTGGGAAGTTCTTGCCCTTAAAACTACGCCCTCTTGTGGACCTGGAAATAGAACAGCTTCCCTCAAGAAGACTGACGTCTCAGGTGGAAAACTCTCAGGCAGAGAGAAAGAATTCTTTCTTACTCAGCTTTTTATTCCATTCAGACCTTCAATAGATTGGATGAGGCTTCTCTATATTAGGAAGATTCATCTGTGTTTACTCAACCTACTGATTCGAATGTTAATCTCATCCAGAATCATCCTCACCCAAAATAACATTTCACCAAATCTCTGGGCACCCCATGGCCCACTCAAATTGATAACTAAAAACAACCAGCACAACACTCTCTTTTACAGCAGTGTTTCTTAGATTAGCATTATAACTGAAGGAAATACACTAAAAGTCGCCTGACCAATATAAAAATAATTTGATTCTATGCCTTCTAATGCCGTTGATCTTTTAACAGAATGCCATTGACTTCCTATAAAAAAAGTAAACAAAGTGAAAAGTAATTTGGCTCCTTTCAAGGTTAATGTCTATTGTAACTTTTTCTTCTCTATGAGCCAATTGCCTTAAAAATTCATCGAAACTCTTGCTTCTCTAGTTGTTTTAATTGTGATGTTAGGGTGGTGATTTTAGATATTTCCTGCTTTCTCCTGTGGGCATTTAGTGCTATAAATTTCCCTATAAACACTGCTTTAGCTGTGTCTCAGAGATTCTGGTATGTTGTGTCTTTGTCCTCAAAGTTCTTTGATTTCAAAGAACTTATTTATTTCTGCCTAAATTTCATTATTTACCCAATAGTCATTCAGGAGCAGGTTGTTCAGTTTCCATGTAATTGTGCAGTTTTGAGTGAGTTTCTTAATTCTGAGTTCTAATTTTATTGCCCTGTGGTCTGAGAGACTGCTTGTCATGCTTTCCATTCTTTTGCATTTGGTGAGGAATGCTTTACTTTCAATTATATGGTCAATTTTAGAATATGTGCAATGTGGTGCTGAGAAGAATATATATTTTGTGGATTTGGGGTGGAGAGTTCTGTAGATGTCTATTAGATCCACTTGGTCCAGAGCTGATTTCAAGTCCTGAATATCCTTGGTAATTTTCTGTCTTGTTGACCTGTCTAATATTGATGATGGTGGGGGGCGGAGGGGTGTTAAAGTCTTCCACTATTATTGTGTGGGATCTAAGACTCTTTGTAGGTCTCTAAGAACTTGCTTTAAGAATGTGGGTGTTCTTGCTTTAAGAATGTACTGGGTGCATATATATTTATCATAGTTAGCTCTACTTGTTGCATTGATCCCTTTACCATCACCTAATGCCCTTCTGTGTCGTTTTTGAACTTTTTTGGTTTAAAGTCTGTTCTATCAGAGGCTAGGATGGCAATCCCTGCTTTTTTTTTTTGCAAACAAATTAAAAAGCTAGCAGAAGACAAGAAATAACTAAGATTCAGAGCAGAACTGAAGAAGATAGAGACATGAAAAACCCTTCAAAAGATTAATGAATCCAGGAGCTGACTTTCTGAAAAGTTTACAAAATAGATAGACCATTAGACAGAACAATAATGAGGAAAAAGAGAATAATCAAATAGACACAATAAAAAATGATAAAGGGGATATCATCACTATTCCCAGTGAAATACAAACTACCATCAGAGAATATGATAAATACGTCTTTGCAAATAAACTGAATATTTAGAAGAAATGGATAAATTCCTGGACATGTGCACCCTCCCAAGACTAAACCAGGAAGAAGTCAAATCCCTGAATAGACCAATAACAAGTTCTGAAATCGAGGCAGTAATTAATAGCCTACCAACCAAAAAAAAAGCCCAGGACCAGATGAAATCACAGCCAAAATCTACCAGAGGTACAAAGAGGAGCTGGTACCATTTCTTCTGAAACTATTCTAAACAACAGAAGAAGAGGGAATCCTCCCTAACTCCTTTTATGAGGCCAGTACCATCCTGATACCAAAACCTGGCAGGGACACAACAAAAAAAGAAAATCTCAGCCAATATCCCTGATGAACAACAATATGAAAATCCTCAATAAAATACTGGCAAACTAAATCCAGCAGCATATCAAAAAGCTTATCCACCACAATTAAGTCAGTTTCATCCCTGGGATGCAAGGCTGGTTCAATATACATGAATTAATAAATGTATTCCGTCACATAAACAGAACCAATGACAAAAACCACATGATTATCTCAAAAGACACAGAACAGGCCTTCAATAAAATTCAACACTCCTTCATGCTAAAAACTCTCAATACACTAGGTATTGATGGAACCTATCTCAAAATACAAATAGGAAGAAAGTTAAATTGTCTCTGCAGATGACATCATTGTATATTTAGAAAACCCCATCATCTCAGTCCCAAATTTCCTTAAGTTGATAAGCAACTTCAGCACAGTCTCAGGATACAAAATCAATGTGCAAAAATCATAAGAAATCCTATAAACCAATAATAGACAGAGAGCCAAATTATGGGTGAACTCCCATTCACAATTGCTACAAAGAGAATAAAATATCTAGAAATACAACTTAAAAGGGTGGTGAAGGAACTCTTCAAGGAGCACTGCAAACCACTCCTCAAGGAAATAAGAGAGGACACAAACACATGAAAAAACATTCCATGCTCATGGATAGGAAGAATCAATATCATGGAAATGGTTATACTGCCCAAAGTAAGTTATAAATTCAATTCTATCCCCATCAAGCTACCATTGACTTTCTTCATAGAATTAGAAAAAAACTACTTTAAATTTCATACTGAACCAAAAATGTCTATATACCCAAGACAATCCTAAGCAAAAAGAACTAAGCTGAAGGCATCATGCAACCTGACTTCAAACCTCAAAGCCTGCAGTAACCAAAACAGCATTGTACTGGTACCAAAACAGATATATAGACCAATGCAACAGAACAGAGGCCTCAGAAATAATGCTACAGACCCACAACCATGTGATCTTTGAACAAACCTCACAAAAACAATAGAGAAAGGATTCTCTATTTAATAAATGGTGTTGGGAAAGCTGACTAGCCATAACCAGAAAACTGAAACTGGACCCCTTTCATAAGCTTTATATAAAAATTAACTCAAGATGGATTAAAGACTTAAATGGAAGACCTAAAACCATAAAAACCTTAGAAGACAATATAGGCAACTATACAGGACATAGGCATGGGCAAATAGTTCATGACTAAAACAGCAAAAACAATGGCAACAAAAGCCAAAATTGACAAATGGAATCAAATTAAACTAAAGAGCCTCTGCACAGCAAAAGAAACTATCATCAGAGTGAACAGGCAACCTATAGAATGGGAGAAAATTTTTGCAATCTATCCGTCTGACAGAGGGCTGATATCCAGAATCTACAAAGAACTTAAACAAATTTACAAGAATACAAAACAACCTCATCAAAAAGTAGGCAAAGGATATGAGCAGACACTTCTCAAAATACATTTATGTGGCCAAGAAACATGAAAAAAAGCTCCTCATCACTGGTCATTAGAGAAATGCAAATCAAAACCACAAATGAGATACCACATCACGCCCATTAGATAGGCGATCATCAAAAAGTCAGGAAACAGATACTGGAGAAGGAGTGGAGAAATAGAAACCCTTTTACACTGTTGGTGGGAGTGCAAATTAGTTCAACCATTGTGGAAGACAGTGTGGTGATTCCTCAAAGATCCAGACCCAGAATAGCATTTGACCCAGCAATGCTATTTCTGGGTATATAGCCAAAGGATTATAAATCATTCTACTATAAAGACAAATACACATATATGTTTATTGCAGCACTATTATTTACAATAGCAAAGACTTGGAATTGATCCAAATGCCCATCAGTGATAGACTGGATAAAGAAAACGTGGCACATATACACCATGGAATACTATACAGCCATAAAAAGGGTGAGTTCACATTCTTTGTAGAAACATGGATGAAGCTGGAAACCATCATTCTCAGCAAACTAACATAGGCACAGGAAAATAAACACCACATGTTCTCACTCATAAGTGGGAGCTGAACAACGAGAACACATGGACACAGGGAGGGGAACATCACACACTGGGGCCTACCAGAGGGTGGGGTGCTGGAAATGGATAACATTAGGAGAAATACCTAATGTAGATGATGAGTTGATGGGTGCAGCAAACCACCATGGCACACATATACCTACAAACAAACCTGCATATTCTGCACATGTATCAGAACTGTACTGCTTTCTCATGCTTGGACCTATTCTGTTTTAATGTGAAAAACTTAACACAGTCTCCACCCTATATAGCTGCTGACATCTACAAACCTTTCATACAATTATTTTATGATTTAGAAAGAATTAACTAAGAAAAACTCTCCTTATCTAAATTTATACTCTCCATATTTAAACTTTATAAGTTAATGATGTGGAATCAAAATATTCTAAAAGACTTCTTGGTAAAATATACCACTGAAGAGACTTCACACTGTAATCTCATTAATCCTATTTTATAGATGGGGAAATTTAGACTTGTTGATGTTAAATATCTCCCACAAGGTCATAGGAATAGATAGTGGCAATGCCAGGAAGGTGCAGGATATGTAAACAAATCAAAATTAAATAAGCACACTATTAATTTTTTTAAATATATATATAATTAAAGGTCAGGTATCAGTTAAAGATTTGAGCTACAGATGTTAACATATACTCTTATCTCTTACCTTGGTTAGGTCACCCCACAAAAAGGTGACATAACAAATTAAAGAAAAAGAATAAAAAACAAAATTTAATATGACATTTGAGCCACGGGAGCACCTAAAGCCAGAGGGAAATTGGTCATGATTTAATTTAAAGATAGGGAACTGCAGGCACTGAAATTGTGAAATCAAAAATAGCTACCTTCAAGAAAGTAAATAAACTTTGTAATTCAATAGTATTTCCTTTACTACTAAATATAAAACAATTTGTAACCTACTTTATATTACTGTAATAGGAGCGTCTAATGATAATTATACTTCTTTTTCATATCCTCTTTTATCTCAAAACTTCCTAAAATACCTTGCAAGTTTTAATTTATTAATTCATTCAAAAGTACCTTCAGTCAGGTGAGGATTATTAATAATGCCCACTCACATTTTTTATGAAATCATCCCACTTAATTGCGACCCACTAATCTCACCACAGTTTACAAATAATATCTACATTTTAGAAATATCTTAAACTCTATAGAATCATTCTTTATAAAAATAGATGAAGAGATCAGAGTGTTTACTTGTGTACTTCACATGGAACTCTCTGCACAACTTGATCTGGAGTCATTTTTAAAAGTGGTATTATGACTACAGTCATAACACCATTAGCTCTGTTTCTGGCTTTATCCCTTTGCCTTCAAGTTGAGCAATGCCACTGTGTCATATAGACAGTTCATTTCCAATCCCCTAGCTGTGCCAGTTACATCCAGCAGTTCACCATCTCCTAGCAATATATATTTGCACTAGAATCCTTGGCAATGTGCTCCACCTTCTTTCCCCTTCTAACTTCTGGTATACAGGACTCATCTTTATAAAAAATGGTGTTAATCTAATACAAATGGATCTATTATCTCATTTCTCATAACATTCATTTTAATTTTTTTGCTTAGGTTGATATAAACGATGAAGACTGTTTTAAAGAGCATGTATATAAAATCAATGGTACATCTATCTCAGTTATACTGAACTTAAAAATGACTGGAAATTTATTAATGGTCTGAGGCTAGCTGATGTACTGTCTGGTAGCTGGTTTTCTTGATAATAAGTCTTTAGTCAGGAAGTATACATTGTACACATATTCACTGCAGAATGGAAATTATGTCCTTGTAGGTGATTGACTTATAATATCTGCACTTCCAAGTTGGGCTAGCATCTGACAGATTTCCCTTTACATATTTTATATGTGCTGCATCAAACTGGATTATTGATAAAATCTAAATTCACTTACTCTTGAATTAGGAACTTGAGAATTGCAGATCAGTGTATCTACATAGTAAATACTAACCAAACGTAAACTTACTTTTTTTTTCAAAATCAAGTATTCACTGGACTAGAGAACTCTATTATCTATATAGAATTTAGACTTCCCTCCCTAACACTGACCCAGTAATTCTCAACTAAACATTTTAAATGAGTCACTGCAAGCTCAACTTCATAACTGAAGACAGGAAAGAATTACTTTCATTTCTTTTAAGTTACTCTACCTACACACAGTTTTTAAATGAATGCAATGACTGTTGTTAGAGCAATATCTCATGCTTAGTCGGTACTAAAGCACTTACAATTTGAGGCTATTGAATATAGAATTGAAAACTCCTTTATATATGAAGCAAATCTCAGTGGGACTGCATTTCACCTCCCTCTGCACTCATCTTGGCTCAGCTGAGTTCTTCCAAACTAAGAATAGCATAAGAAATGGGCCCAGTGCTCATGCTGAAGTAGAAACCTTCACTTTTTAAAAAATTATACTTAAGGTTTGGGATACACGTGTAGAACATGGATGTTTGCTACATAGGTATACATGTGCCATGGTGGGTTGCTGCATCCATCAACCATCATCTACATTATTTCTCCGAATGCTATGCCTCCCCTAGCCTCCCATCCCCAAACAGGCCCCAGTGTGTGATGTTCCCCTCCCTGTGTCCATGTGTTCTCACTGTTCAACTCCCACTTATGATTGAGAATATGTGGTGTTTGTTTTTCTGTTCCTGTGTTACTTTGATGAGAATGATGGTTTCCAACTTCATCCATGTTCCTACAAAGGACATGAAATCGAAAAGAGATCCAAGATGGCTGATCACTAGCAGCTCGGGATTGTAGCTCCCAGTGAAAGCACAGAGAAAGAGAGGATGCCACACTTTCAGATGAATTTTTGTTGCTCACAAACCAGGAGATTCCCAGCAGAGGAGCCCCACAGGTCGCCAGCGTGATTCTTGTGGCCAGCGCAGCAGTTTTGCCAGTGTCTCAGTGCAGCGGTTCTTGGTGCAAGGTAAACCAGACTGGGTCCCCTTTTGGCTGACGTTTGGAGCTCCAGGAAGGCAGAGTCGCCTATTCAGCTGATTGAAGGATGGACTCAAGAAGGAAGCCAGACCAGAGATTCCCAGGCAGAAAAGCACCATCAATCTTAATGCCGCTGTTTTAGCTGGTGCAGCGGGTTGCTCAGATTCCAGTGCTGGGAATCAACAAATTGGACATCCACTCAGAAACCTAATTAGAAAGTCAGTAATTACAAAGACAACAGATGGATAAATTTATAACGAAGGGAAGAAACCAGCCTAAAAAGGCTGAGAATACCCAAAATCAGAACACCTCTACGTCTACAGGGGATCACAGTTCCTCATCAGCAATAGCACAAGGCCTGATGGAAAATGAATGTGTTCCATTAACAGAAGTAGGTTTCAGAAGGTGGATGATAAGAAACTTCTGGAAGTTAAAAGAACTTGTTCTAACCCAATGCAAAGGAACTAAGAACTTTGAAAAAAGGTTTGGTGAAATGCTTACAAGAATAGACAATATAGAGAGGAATATAAGTGAATTAATGGAGTTGAAAAATACAGCATGAGAACTTCATGAAGTAGGTACAAGTTTTAACAGCCAAATTGATCAAGCAGAAGAAAGGATATTAGAGGTTGAAGACCAACTTAATGAAATAAAATGGGAAGACAAGAATAGAGAAAAAAGGATAAAAAGGAATGAGCAAAGTCTCCAAGAAATATGAGACTATGTGAGAAGACCTAATCTACGTTTGATAGGTGTACCTGAATGTGATGAAGAGAATGAATCCAAGCTGGAAAATACTCTTCAGGATATTATTCATGAAAACTTTCCCAACCTAGCTTGGCAGGACAATATTCAACTCCAGGTAATACAGAGAACACCACAAAGATATTCTTCAAGAAGAGCAACCCCAAGGCACATAATCGTTAGATTCACCAGGGTTGAAATGCAGGAGAAAATACTAAGGGCAGCTAGAGAGAAAGGTCAGATTACCCACAAAGGGAAGCCTATCAGACTCACAGCAGATTTCTCAGCAGAAACCCTACAAGTCAGAAGAGTGGGGGCCAATATTCAACATCCTTAAAGAAAAGAACTTTCAACCCAGAATTTCATATCCAGCCAAAATAAGCTTCACAAGTGAAGGAAAATAAAATCTTTTGTGAACAAGCAAGTACTCAGAGATTTCATCACCATCAGGCCTGCCTTACAAGAGCTTCTGAAAGAAGCATTACACATAGAAAGGAACAACCAGTATTAGCGTTTCCAAAAATATACCAAAAAGTAAAGAGCAAGAACATAATAAAGAATTTACATCAACTAATGGGCAAAACAGCCAGCTAACATCAAATGGCAGTAATAAACTCACATATATTATTATTAATCCTAAATTTAAATTGACTAAATCCTCCAATCAAAAGAAACAGCCAAAACCTATCGGTAGGCGGCATCCAGACCCATCTCACATGCAAGGATACATAAAGACTCAAAAAAAGGAGTGGAGAAAGATTTAACAACCAAATGGAGACCAAAAATAAATAAATAAATAAATAAATAAGCAGGAGTTGCAATTCTCACCTCTGATAAAATAGATTTTAAAGCAACAAAGATCAAAAGAGGCAAAGAAGGTCATTATGTAATGGTAAAAGGATGAATGCAACAAGAAGAGCTAATGATTCTAAATATATATGCACCCAATACAGGAACACCCAGATACATAAGACTTATGAAGAGACTTAGACTCCCACACAATAATAGTGAGACTTCAACATCAATAGTAGATAGATCAACGAGACAGAAAATTAACAAGGATATCCAGCACTTGAACTCAGATCTGGAACAAGTAAACTTAATAAACATTTATAGAACTTTCCACTTTAAATACACAAAATATACACTCTTATCAGTGCCACATCACAACTACTCACAGGTTTAAATGAAATATTGGTTGGCTACTTGTTTGTTATTTTCTTCCCTCATTTTTTTCTGTCTCCATTATTAAGTACAATTATTGGCATAAAAGAGCTTCTCAATACCCATTTTTAGACTGCATTCTAGCCTGGGCAATAAAGCAACACTCCCATTCTCTCTTTCTCTTCCTCTTCCTCTTTCTTCCTCTCCTTCATTCTTTTTTTTTTTTTACTTCTTTCTCTCTCTCTCTTTCTTTTTTTCCTTTTTCTTTACATAAATAAATAAATAAATAATGTACATACCTGTGACTCAACAGCACCATTCCTGGGGGCGTGCAAGAGAAATTCCCACACAGGTTCATCATGGCTTTGTTTGTGTTAGTCAGATGTTGGATTGGAAACAATCTAAGCATCTATTACTGGGAGAATAACTAAATAAAATACAATGGATGCTCACTGAGTTAGACCAGATCACAAAGGGTTGGCTTAAGAAAAAAAAAAAAGGACATAAACTCATCCTTTTTTATGGCTGCATAGTATTCCATGCTGTATATGTGCCATGTTTTCTTTACCAGTCCATCGTTAATGGGCATTTGGGTTGGTTTCGAGTCTTTGCTATTGTTAATAGTGCTACAATAAACATATATGTGCATGTGTCTTTATAGTAGAATGATTTATAATCCTTTGGGTATACACCCAGAAATAGTATTACTGGGTCAAATGCTATTTCTGGTTCTAGATTCTTGAGGAATCGCCACACTGTCTTCCACAATGGTTGAACCAATTTACACTTCCATCAACAGTGTAAAAGGTTTCTATTTCTCCACATCCTCTCCAGCATCTGTTGTTTCCTGACTTTTTGATGATCGCCTATCTAATGGGTGTGACGTGGTATCTCGTTGTGGTTTTGATTTGCATTTCTCTAATGCCCAGTGAAGATGAGCTTTTGTTCACATTTGATGGCCGCATAAACATATTCTTTGGGGAAGTGTCTATTTATATCCTTTGCCCACTTTTTGATGGGGTTGTTTTTTTCTTGTAAATTTGTTTAAGTTCTTCGTGGATTCTGGATATCAGCCCTCTGTCAAATGGATAGATTGCAAAAATTTTCTTCCATTCTGCAGGTTGCCTATTCACTCTGATGATAGTTTCTTTTGCTGTGCAGAAGCTCTTCAGTTTAATTTGATTCCATTTGTCAATTTTGGCTTTTGTTGCTATTGCTTTTGCTGTTTTAGTCGTGAAGTATTTTCCCATGCCATTGTCCTGAATGATTTTGCCTAGGTGTTCTTCTAGGGATTTTTATGGTTTTAGGTTTTATATTTAAGTCTTTGATCCATCTTGAGTTAATATTTATATAAGGTGTAAGGAAGGGGTCCAGTTTCAGTTTTCTGTACATGGCTATCCAGTTTTCCCAACACTCTTTATTAAATAAGGAATCCTTTCCCCATTGCTTGTTTTTGTCAGGAGAAACCCTCATTTTTAAAAGTTGCAGCTTTTCTTGACAAACACATTAAATCAGTAACATAGAGCTAGTATTATTCTTGTACTTATGAAGTAATAGTGTGTTCTGGGAGAACTTCTTGCTTATAACAGATCAAAATCAAATTTTGAAAAAAGCAAGAAGAAAAGACTTAATTGAAGGTCTTGGGTCTGAATGTATTATATATATTGTCTGGGTTTCAGAAGACATCACATGGATTGATTATAAATACCACATTTCATTAAAAATATGGGCCCCTGGAGAACATCTTGCCAAAAGGCAGGTGTTAAAGACTGAATGTTCATGTCTCTCCGGAATTTGTATGTTGAAATCTGATCCCCAGTGTTATTTGGCGGTGGGAAAATTTAGGTGGTGAGCCCTCGGGAATGGGATTAGTGCCCTTATAAATGGGACCGAAGGAGTTCTTTGTACTTACACAGCAAGTACAAAGGTGAGGACACAGCAAGAAGACAATTATCTTTGATCCCAAAAGCTGGCTCTCGCCATACAGTGAGTCTGCTGGCACTTTAATCCAGGCCTTCCCAATCTCCAGAACTTTGAGAAAAAAGTTTCTGTTGTTTATAAGATACACAGTGTGGCTCACGCCTGTAATCCCAGCACTTTGGAAGGCCGAGGCGGGTGGATCACGAGGTTCAAGAGATCGAGACCACCCTGGTCGAAATGGTGAAACCCCATCTCTACTAAAGATACAAAAAATTAGCTTGGCATGGTGGCACGTGCCTGTAATCCCAGCTACTCAGAAGGCTGAGGCAGGAGAATTGCCTGAACTCAGCAGGCGGAGGTTGCGACGAGCCGAGATCGCGCCATTGCACTCCAGCCTGGGTAACAAGAGCGAAACTCTGTCTCAAAAAAAAAAAAAAAGATACACAGTGTATGATGTTCTGTTATATCAGCCCCAGCAGTCTACAGCATCAGGAATAAATTAGTTCATTTTAGATTTATTCTTTCAACCATCCTTTACTGAGTAGCCATTCTGTATGTGAAGAAACTACAAACAGACCTGGTTTAAATATACCTTCGCCTTCCCCCTATCTTTCATAAAAGTTTTGAAACTTCATATTCATGTACAATGAAGAAAAGTTTAATATTTTTGTTTCAAGCTGTTTATTGATAAGCATTGTTAGGTGTTTTGAAATGATTAATAACTGGAGTAATTTTTTCTGTTTATTTCAAGTCTACACTTATGGTAAGCTAGACTTCTTGGATAAAATCTTCAAAAAATGAATTTCGACTCTATATTTAAGGATTCATGCTAATTCTAATAGTCCTAAATGCCTTGAAGATTCATGGACTTAATAGTTTCTTGATACCTCATAGGAACTATTGACAACATAGGAATTGTCCTAAAGGTACTAAATAAAATGATGGCCCTATCTTCCTAGAGAGGCACTGTAGAAGATATTTAAGAGTGTGAGTTCTGGAGGCAGTCTTCCTGAGGTCAAATTCTGGCTCTGCCACGGGTGAGCTATGTGACTCTGGGTAAGTTATTTACCTTTCTCTGCTTCAGGTTTCCTGTCTATAAAATGAGGCTAAGAACAGTGCCTGCCTTATTGAGTTGTTTTGATGGTAATGAGTTAGCACACATAAAGCATTTAGTATAATGAATGGTATATAAAATGCCCAATAAATGTGAGTTTTTAGTCATTTCAACCACACTTTTGCAAATGTGTAACTGAGTGGAATACAGGTAGATTTTAAGGTCAGAACCAATTGAGTGGTGCTACTGCCATTTTGCTGAGCAGCCTTGGACTGATCTAGGTTGCAGATTCTAGAGTACCCCATTTGAAATCTGCTAGACCACTTCTACTTTAGTTTTCTTTTTCAGTTTGCTACTTCCCTCAATTTAAAATGTCCTCAGATGGTAATCCATCATTCTGCCCATTCTTCTACCAAATGTGCCTCATAGTAATCATTTAACTCCAAGATGCTGTGGACACTGGAATCCTTGAAAATTAACTCCTTTATGGATTCCTCTCTGAGTGCCTCATGGAACAAATTATACAGTAAAGAAATTAGTTGTTCACTGAATTTTAAATCCAGCAATTGATTTACTTAATCTCTATTTAGTTAGGCTTTATTGTTCACATTTGATATGCTTGATCTTAAACTCTTCAGAAATAAAACTGAGGGAAACTGCAGATCTGTCTGGTTAATTTAGACTATCCATAAGGCAAGATTCTATAAGAAAATACAATATATTATGTAAATTAAGATTAGCACAATTATTGTATATAGTTCAAATAAATGGAAAGACTAATAATATATCTGATGCCAAGATTAACCTCATCTCCCTATTCAAATTTTTTGACATGGAGTTATAATTTGAGGTTCCAGAGAGTGAAAAAATGTGGTATTCAAAGTTGCTAAATATTTCAGTATCAAATGGTTGGAAGGAAACTTGAGAAGTTATTTCAGGCCACATCTAAAATGTCCCAAGCAAATATAAATGTACATGAATCTTAACCATTAAAGAAGCTCCATATCTCCACAGCTAGAATAAGATAATGATAGCTCCATCAGACAAGGGAGCTTTACTTTCTATAAAATTTCTTGATTGCCCATGACATTCACATGCTAAAGTTTGCCTTTTCAGAATTTATTTTTCCTATTGGCCATTTAGCATGTTATTGCTTTCATACTGATTAGCTTTCAGAGTGTAGACATTGGATTTAAGATTGATTCCATTCTCTGAGAGTTCTGCAGAATGTATTCTGTTCTTCCTGATGCCCACTTGGAAACAGGGACACAGAAGTTTCTCCACTTGGAAACAGAATAGAAAAGGATTGAGTATTACAAGGGACAATGTATTAGCCATGAAGAAGAGAGTTGTCCAAGATAAAATATTTTTATTTTATAGAGGATACTAAATATAGTTGATAGTTGAAGATTTGCTACTAGGTTGCAGCGGGTTCTTTTTCTCCCCTCCAGTTTAATTAGTTTGGAGTGATAAGAAGGAATTCCAAAAAGACGGCTGTGAAGATTTGTTATTTTAATTAGCCAAGTGTATAAAGAGGAAAACCATCATCTAACATGAAGAAAACTGAAGGCAACTTCAGCAGAATCAAGAAGAGATAAGACCATCTCACCAACAACACTAGGCTAAATTAAGAGTTTTATTGGCTAATGCAGACTCATAAAACAAATGAAATGTTCTCTGCATTTGTACATGAGAAAAGTGCCTTGCCGGTTTCAGATACTGATGTCCCTGCAAAGAAAGCTATCTCATTGACCCTATGCTGGGCTACCGGAATAACTTCCAATGGTAAGGAAAAACACCATGGCAACTGCCCAACATGTGTGCACTGTATATGCCCATTTATAAATGCCATAGAACATAAATACCATTTAAATTGGAGAATAGGAGTAGAATTTATTATTGTGTTATCAAAGCAAAGCATTTAGAAGTAACTTGGCGTTTCTTATGGCTAGAATGTCAAATAGTTCACATGACTTAAACTGAGATTTTATGTGCATAATTTTAGATTGATTATCATAGACATGTTTTTCATATTTGGCCCAGGTTTCCTTTGGCTCCAATGTTTTAAGTGCTTTGTGTGCATGGCTTCTGCTTTAACATTGTGCTATGTCTATTTTGTGATCTGTTATTAGTATTATCAATTGGAACTCAGGCAAACTTTTACATAAAACGAAGGCAAGAAATGAAAATCGTCAATATCTTTTAACTGTTAACCCAGGCCTGAGGTAGTCTGCATATGCATCTGCTCTGCATTTCTAGAGATAGCTGTTTTTCTACCTTCGCTCCCTAATTACACCTTCTGGGAGACAGGAATTTGTACCATTTTGCCCTTCATTTGCATCATCACAGCAACTCTAGCCTTCATGTCCCTTTGCCTGATAAGTTGCTGGGTTTTGGTTTCTGCACACTGATTATTCAGCCAGGCTCGCCTCTCCTTGGAAGGCTCCAAGGACGTTGCTATTCTTCCTTCGGGCTTACAGCAGACACTTGAAAAGACCCATCTTGCCTTCCATCATACTCAAACAGTGGTGCATGACATCCTCTCAGCCCAGCTTCACCTTTCTGAAGACTAGAGTATGCCTACATAAGAGTTAAATGCACAGACATCTTGTTGAAGGCTGAATACATCCTGGCATTCACTGGAGAGTTAACCCTTATGAAGCATGCCTTGCAGCTTACCCATGGGTATGGCTTTCAGAGCAGATTCATTATTTTCCTTATTTGGCAGAGGTAGTAAGATATTCAGTGTCTGTTCTAGGGCTATAAGAGTGTGCTTTTTCAGTGTATTTACATCTAGGGCACTTAATCAGCTACCTGTTTAAAATGTTGCATTGATCATAAAAGGATAGTTAATCTAGAATATGTTTTTGTTAGCTTATAAATTCCTACACGGAAGTTAGATGAGACTGCCTTAAAAACTACGGAAGAACTAGCTGCAATTCTGAAGAAATCAGGTTGATGCAGTACAAAATGAAGTCTTCAGGGACTATCAACTAATTATCTAAAAATTTACATAATGGAAATGGTTAAACCAGATGATTTAACTGAAACATTTAGATCGCTGTGGTTGTATATACTATACCTAAGCAATTCATAGAACTCAAAGCAAATGTTCATGAAAGCCACATAAAATGCAACTCCCTGTGGGATTTGGTCAGATATGATGTTCTTACAGTTTGGTTTTTAGGTACTTTTCAGGTTGGATAATTTTCCCACCAAATTCTCCTTGACCAGAATAATTTGCTTTGTATTACTAATCATAATTTAAGAAACTTGTCTAATTTGGTCCAGTTTCAACTAACCATAATACATATTTCCTGAAATTGCCTTCATCATTGATCAGACTGAATAGGAGAGAATAAAAAGAATTCTTCCAACCTAAGAATGTAACAATGAAAATATCTAGGCCAGCCACAGTGGTTCATGCCCATAATCTCAGCAGTTTGGGAGGCCGAGGCATGTGGATCACATGAGGCCAGGAATTTGAGACCAATCTGGGCAACATAGTGAAACCCCATCTGTACCAAAAACACAAAAATTAACCTGGCATGGTGGCAGGAATCTGTTGTCCTAGCTTCTCAAAAGGCTGAGGTAGGAGAATTGCTTGAGCCTGGGAGGCAGAGGTTGTAGTGAGCCAAGAGCATGCCATTGTACTCCAGCCTGGGTAAAAGAGAGAGACCTTGTCTCTCAGATATATATATATATCAATATATATATATTCAAATAGAATATAATGGAACAACTTCATTAGATGTTACTTTATACACATTTCTAGCACACATTAAAGTAGTACCTTTACAAAGAAAATTATAAACTAAGTATATGAAAATCTAGGGCATTATAATGATCTGTAATCACCATTTGGCAAACACACAAATCATCCATGGTCAGAATGTTTGCCACCCCCAACCCTTTCTGCCAACCCAGTTCACATGTTAAATCCTAATCCTCCAAGCAATGGTATTAGCAGGTGGAACCTTTGGGAGATGATTATATCATGAGGATGGATTCCTCATGAATGAGATTAGTATCCTTATAAAAGAGGCCAAAGATAGTTCTTTTTCTTCCTTCTACTACAGAAAGATATGGCAAGGAGGCACCATGTATGAACTGGAAATGGGTGCTCACCAGACACCAAATCTGCTAGTGTCTTGATTTGATCTTAGACTTCCTCCCAGCTTACAGAACTGTAGGAGATAATTTTCTATTTTTAAAAGCTGGCTGGCAGTGGCTCACACCTGTAATCCCAGTACTTTGAGAGGCAAAGGCGGGAGGATCACGAGGTCAAGAGATTGAGACCATCATGGTCAACATGGTGAAACCCCGTCTCTACTAAAAAAAAAAATACCAAAACTAGCTGGGCATGGTGGCGTGCACCTGTAGTCATAGGTACTCAGGAGGCTGAGGCAGGAGAATTGCTTGAACCTAGGAGGCAGAGCTTGCAGTGAGCCGAGAATGTGCCACTGCACTCCAGCCTGGCACCTGGTGACAGAATGAGACTCTGTCTCAAAAAAAAAAAGCTACCCAGTCTATTTTGTTATAGCAGCTCAAACAGACTAAAACATTATCATTTGGTGACATATTTCTTAGAGGTTTCACTGAGATTAAGCAAACAAATAATAGCAGAGAAAAAAACTGATTCCTTGAAACTAACAAGGTGTTTAGGTGTTTGAAGATGGTTACTGAAGCACAAATAAGGCTTTTCTTTTTGTACTAGATACAGTCTTTCTTTAAAATGTTATACTATGGGAACTCTCCTCAATATTTTGACTTAAAATACAGTCTTTCTTTCATTAAGTCTTTGCATTTTTTATCACGTATTTGATTTTCTGTAGAATGAATTATCATTTTAAGTATATAATTTATAGCCATCCCAGGTAGACTATAAGCTTCTTATATAGAACAACAGGGAGTTAGGTAGAGACAGAGAAAGACATTCTATTTGCCTTCCAAAGATAACTTTCTGGGTATACTTTTATCACTCTACCTCACACAAATCAACCCCATACCTGGAGCTTGTTTAACTTTTTCTCAGACATTCAGGGTAGGACAGTGGGAAATCACTAGGTTTAGATTAAGTGATGTTAATTACGTATTCAGGAAAAACTTCAGGAAACTACAGATGGCTAAAACCCAGAAATGAGAAGATATATTGAATTCAAGATTTATATGTCACTTTGGGAATGCAAAATGTTAGTAAAGACATATCTACATATATCTCATGGTGGGAAAATTTTTGTAAATTTATTTTTCCACTGATTGAAACCTATATTCTAGAAGCATTGGTTACTGAACATTAACCAATAGGATAAAGGTTAAATTTGGGTATATCATTAAAATGGAAAGCTATGGAGACTTAGGAAAATGAGGTTATTGTGTTTACACTGACATGAAAATATGTCTGTGATATATTGTCAAGTGAGATTAATTATTTACATAGATAATCCCATTTGATTAAAAAAATCACTTATACAGTTATTATAATGTGGAAACTACAAGGGCATATAAGGACACTAATCGTTCAGGTGTTCGTTTTGTTTTGTTTTTGATAGTCAGTTAAGTCTTCCCAGAAGAAGGCACGTCTAAGCCAAGATGTAAAATACGGATAGGAGATAAACTAATAAAGTTAAGTCAAGGTAGGAAAAGTACTATAGAAAGACATAAAAATGAAATAGATTTGAATATTTTAGAAATAAAAAGAAGTCAGAAGATAAACTGCAGAATATAAGCAAGCAGTGTAATAGTTGAGCCTGAGGGTAAACAGAGGCAGATTATGGAGTATAAATCTTGTTAAAGATTTAGGCTTTTATTCTAAGAGCCTCTGAAGGGATTTTTTTCAAGCAGAGAAGTGACATAATAAAACACAAGTCAGAAATATCATTGTGCCTGCTGCCTAGAGATAGATTGGAAAAGCAAGATTAGAAAAATGGAGAACATTTTTGAAGAGTTTGTAATAATCTAGGCAAGAGACAGTTCTGACCTGCATTAAAGTATCACCAGTAGTGTGAAAGTAAATTTATTTAATTTATGAACTGTTGAGGAGATAGAACTATAAGCCATTTACTGAGATAGGAAACTCAGAAGGAGGAGAGGTTTTTTAGCAGTAGCTGAGGAATTAAGCTTAGATTGAGGTGCCCATACCACATGCTCATGGAGATGGGCAGTGGACAAATAGAAAGAGGAATGTAAATTCAGGACAGGCCTCTAAAGTGGTTGCATTTATTTTCAATTACGAACATGTGGGTTGTAGTGGGAATCTGAGCTCACACAGGGAGATAGTAAAGTGTTAAGAGTAAAACCTCAGTAGGTTACTGAAGAATAGCAACCTTTGGGGGCCTAGACAAAGAAGAAAACTTACCCAAAAAGAATGGAAGCCCAAAGAATAAACCAGGAGGTTACATAATCAAAATAAGTTAACACTTTGGTAGTCTTTATCAATTATTCCCAGCCAACCATGGAACTGGATGCATCATGAGGTCCTTAGTTCCCTAGTCATTGGAAAGCTTCAAGTGAAACTCTACTTAATCTTCTGTAACACCACAAAAAAGACTTTAATACTGAGCAACAGTTTAGGTTTAATGTCCTCAACGGGATTTTTTTTTTTTGTCTTTTTATGATTTTTGCTGAAACCCTATAATCCTAAATCACAACGTAGAGTTTATGGGAATGACAGACCCCTGTTGTTCCCTTTCCAATCAGCTCACTTAAAAAGATCACAAAGGTCAGGTCTCAAGTAAATGGTTCATCTCAGGCTGGCCCCATTTCATGAACCCAGTGTTTTCATACAACCTGCGGGCAGGTGAACATAAAAACCTTTCACAGACACAATTTGTTTATCTGGCATTAGCCCAAACCTATTTCTATTTGC
The DNA here is from genome assembly GCF_049354715.1 of Callithrix jacchus. NCBI lineage: Eukaryota > Metazoa > Chordata > Mammalia > Primates > Cebidae > Callithrix > Callithrix jacchus. The sequence goes on from NC_133505.1 coordinate 104,426,973, forward strand.
TTGTTCTAATCTACCATATATTACTCTCACCTTCCCTAATTCTTCAACCCTCCATTTTCTTCAGTAATTTGGATCCTCATATTTTCTGCCATTGGTTGATAATTAACAGACATCCTTTCCTGGCCCATCTTTGATATTATTCTCTTTCTTGAACATGATCTCTTTACGTTACCTCTATTATTGCTTAATGCAACACAAGCTACTATAAGAAATAAACTGAAATTTCAGAAGCTTAACCTCAAATAAGTTTGTCCCTTGCTCACTTGATAGTCAGGTGGCTTATTTCAGCATTTGACACATAGGCTCAGGCTCTTTCCCCTCTGTTGCTCTGTTACCCTCTAGGGACACAGAAACTACCAGGAGGGCAAAGGGAGTAATAAGTCTACACTAAGCATATATATATATGCATTTATAGACCAATTCTCAGCCTCCATTGGTTGAAGTTTCCTGGGGTTTCAACTAATTCTCTCTGACATCCAGCCTGCCATCGGTGTGGACACAAATGTTCTTACCCTCATGCAAAGAAATGTAGATGCTGGTAGCTGGAAATAAAGGACAACATGCTTTAAATGGTTTATTTCAGTGGACTACAAGTGGAATATGGACACTAACTGCTTCAACATCTTATCATTTTGACTCATAATTTCTATAGGTTAATGCTAGCTGCTAGCATATAAACTATAAGACATCAGTGGCTTAACACAATGACGTTTATTCATACTTATATAAAGAAGCAATACAGTGCTTCTAATTGGTGGGCAGCTTTCCTCCATTTGTTGGTTTCAGAGAATGATACTCCTATCATCTTTTGGCACAACTATCTTACAGTGCTTTGAATTTTCAGCACTCAAGCAGTGGAAAAGGAAAGTATGTAGTGAGGACATTCATGTGGTTCAGAAGTGACCTACATGATTTTTGTTCACATTTCATTCCCAAGCACCCGTTACATGGTACCACATAGAAACAATCCAGAAATGATCCAGAGATATGGGATGCCAAGCCATGAAATCACATGTAAAAAAACTTCTACTTTGAACGCTGAGATGAGGGACTACCAGAAAAGCCCACATACAATGGAATTGGATCCAAATTTGTCCTGAACCCTTTGGGCACAACGACTTTGAACTCAGGACAAGGTAACACTTGATGCAATTGGGACTCTTCCATGAAAGAAATCATAATAGCTACACAAACACATTTTTCAAAGTTGTGTGAATGAGCATTGCTCTGCATACTTGTTCTAAACCTTGAAGCAGAATATTATACACAGAACTGAATTTCCATATGTGGAAACTGTAAAATTGTTATTTGCAAGTCATGTTCATTTGTATACCAGAAACCTGCCAGCAATGCACCCAAAATTCATTTGTAGCTGCTATTTATAGCAATATCAGCATTCAAGTTTTATGTAAAAATAGAAGTGAAGCTATTTGTGTAATAGTAGCTATAACATCTTTACTCATTCATACATGAATGTTTATTTGCTCTTTGTAGAAATATATATTAGGATCTATATTTAATATTAGATAGAAAAAAAACGGTGAGGAAGCCTAAGAAAAAGGCCAAGGTCAAATATCTATAATTGCCATCATGTCAATAAAAGTAAAGAGACTTGCATGCTCAGATGCCACTTCTTTTCTAACCATAACCATAGCCATAAACCATAAACCATAAACCATAACCATATCAGAACTTCTCAGTGAAACTGGCCACACAGTATAACCTGGCAGCACCCAAATACAGAGCTTGGCAAACAATTCCCAAACAGTTCACATAAAGGGCCAAGGAATTGTCCACCTACATAATTTTGGAATAAATTATAGACAATTGTTTTTTGTCCAGACATTTCCTTTCTTAAGCCAACTATACTTTTGTAATTAGATATAAAGTAGAGAGAAATTTCTGGTTTTAGTTCTAATATGTAAAGATCTTGAAAGTTGTCACTCTCAGTCATCCTTACAACAACAACAATGAAAAATCTACAAAATCTAAAAATCAATAATTTTAATTTAACCCATTAGAGATCTAAGGTTCCAGGGCAAATTGCTGCCTCAAAATCTGAAGAGGAACATGCATCCAAGAGATATCCAAGACTGAAATACACTTCCTTAGAACAGGAGTTGCTGCAGTCATCAGCTGGTCAGCACATTCAATGGTAAATTTGACAAACTGCTGAATGTGGACAAAGGTGAAAGTGAGAAACTCCTGGGGGATCCAGTCTTAAGGGAGCTTCACATTTTCCCAGGTTTTCCCTCTAAAAAGTCCTATGCTTCTCATGGGGAGGATCTAAAAAAGATTGTGAAGTACACCAGGAGCCTTCTCCATAATGAACGCCTACTCTACAGGGAAAAGGACATCACCATATCACAATTCTGAAACTTTATCCTAACTGGGAGAAGAAAATAAGTCCCTACTTCACCCTGCTCCAGGTCTTTCTGTCTCATTTGAGGAGTAAGACTAAAAAGTAGTAAACAGGAGACAGGGCTTCGGGGGAATATATTTATTAGGAACAGTGCAGTAGGAAAAAGGAGAAAAACACTACACCACTGGAAGAGGGATAGAAATTGTTATACAGGCTACAACTCTGAGGCACAGGTCCACTACAAGACTGAGTCTTAACTACAACACAGAAGGCCCCTCCCTCCACACCATGGTTATACCAACTATGCTCTGGTTTAATAAAATTTGAATATGGCTGAAAGAGCTATAAAGCACAGACTCTCTTCTAGAGCAATGCCCAGGAAAACTCCAAAGCTAAAAGGGAAGACAAAAACAAAGACACTAGAGGAGACTCTAGTATCTACAGTTGCAATGAACATTAAACACAAACTTAAATCCTAACCAAATTAATGTAAACTTTCACACTAAAGTCCTATTTACCTATTTGCCTTACTTCCTGTTACTCAATACAGCATATCCAAATTCAACAAAAATTACAAGTTATGCCCAAAGGCAAGAAAAAATAACCTCAAAAGACAAAGCAAGCACTAGAACTAAATTCAAATAAAGAAGGCAGAGCAAAATGGTGGAACAGAAGCCTACAAGTTCATCCCTGCTGTAGGAACACCAATGTTAACAACCATTGCACACACAAAAGCACTGTCAAAAGAACCAAAAACTAGGGTGAACAATCAACATACAAAATCAGTAGCATTTCTATGTGCCAACAGTGAACCATCTGAAAAAGAAATCAAAACAGTAATACCATTTACAATAGCTGCACATAAAATAACATACATAGGAACAAACTTAACCAAAGAAAGGAAAGATCTCTATAATGAAAACTATAAACTACTGATGAACAAAGTTGACGAGAACTCCAAAAATTGAAGATATTTCATGTCCATGAATTTGAAAAATCAATCTTATTAAAACATACATACTACCCAATCTTATTAAAACATCCATACAGATTCAACACAATTCTTACCAAAATGCCAATGACATTCTTCGCTGAAATAGAAAAACATAGTTCTAAAATCTATATGTAACCAAAATGGACCCAGTATAACCAAAGCTATTATGAGCAAAAAGAACAAAACTGGAGGAATCACATTACTTGACATCAAATTATACTACAGAACTATTGTAATCAAAACAGCTTGGTACTACCACAAAAATAGACATATAGACCAATGGAGCAAAATAGAGAACCCAGAAACAAATCCACATACCTACAGTGAACTTGTTTTTGACAAAGGTGCCAAGAACATACTTTGGAAAAAGACAGTCTCTTCAATAAATAGTTCTGGGAAAAATGGATATGCATATACAGAAGAATGAAACTAGACCCCTATCTGTCACCATATACAAAAATCAAATAAAAATTGATTGAAGACTTAAACCTAAGACCTCAAACCATAAAACTACTACAAGAAAACATTGGGGAAACTCTCCAGGACATTAGTTTGGGCAAAAATTTGAGTAATACCCTATAAGAACAAGCAACCAAAACAAAGATGAACATATAAGCTAGTTTAAAAGCTAATATAGGAAAAGGAAACAATCAACAAGGTAAAGAGACAACCCACAGAATGAGAGAAAATATTTGCAAACTACCCATCTGACTAGGGATTTATAACCAGAATATATAAGAAGCTTAAACAACTCTATTGGAAAAAATCTAATAATCCACTTAAAAGTGTGGAAATAATTTGAATAGACATTTCTCAAAAGAAGACATACAGATGGTAAACTGGCATTTGAAAACGTGCTTAACATAACTGGTCATCAGAGAAATGCAAATCTAAATACTATGAAATTCATATCATCCCAGTTAAAATGGCTTTCATCTAAAAGACAGGTGTGTTATTCCTTTTTCAGACTGCTGATAAAGACATATCCAAGACTGGGAAGTAAAAGAGGTTTAATTGGACTTACAGTTCCACAGGGTTGGGGAGGCCTCATAATCATGGCAGGACGGAAAAGACACTTCTTACATGGCAGCAGCAAGAGAAATGAGAGAGAAGCAAAAGCGGACCCCTGAGAAACCCATCATATTTTGTGAGATCTATTCACTATCATGAGAATAGCACAGGAAAGACTGGCCCCCATGATTCAATTACCTCCCCCTGGATCTCTCCCACAACATGTGGGAATTCTGGGAGGTAGAATTCAAGCTAAGATTTGGGTGGGGACACAACCAAACCATACCAATGGGCAATAACAAATGCTGACTAGGATACAAAAAAAGGGGAACTCTTGCACACTACTGGAGGGAATGTAAATTAGTAAACCACTATAAAGAATAGTTTGGAGGTTCCTCAAAAAACTATAAATTGAGCTACCATATGAACATGATCCACCAATCCCACTGCTGGATATATACCCAAAAGAAAGACGATCAATATACCAAAGAGATATCTGCATTCCTATGCTTGTTTCAACACTGTTCACAATAGACAAGATTTGGGAGCAACCTAACTATACATCAATACATGAATGGATAAAGAAACTGTGGTACATATACACAATGAAGTACTATTCAACCATAACAAAGAATAAGATCCTGTCTTTTGCAACAACATAAATAGAACTGGAGGTTGCTATGTTAAGTGAAATAAGCCAGACACAAAAAGGCAAACATTGCATGTTCTCGCTTATTGTGGTATCTAAAAATCAAACCAAATGTACTGATGGAGACAGACAGTAAAATGGTTACCACAGGCTGGGGGTGGCAGGTAGGGAGAGTGGAGGGGAGATGGGGATGTTAATGGGTACAAAAAAATGTTAGAATGAATAAGAACTAGTATTTGATAGCAAAACAGAGTGACTGTAGTCAATAATAATTTAATTGTACATTTTAAAATAACTAAAAGAGTATAATTAGATTCTTTGTAACTCAAAGGATAAATGCTTGAGAGGAGGGATACCCCATTTTTCATGATGTGATTACTATGCATTGCATGTATCAAAATATCTCATGTACCCCATAAATACATGCATTTACTATGTAACCACAACATTTAAAAATGAACAACTTAAAAATAAATAGATAAATTCAAATAAAATATAAATATTGAAATTATCAGAGAGGGAATTTAAAATAACTATATTTAATATGTTAAGGGCTCTAACGGAAAAAGTAGACAAGATTCAGGAATAGATGGATAATATAAGCAGAGGGATAAAAACTCTAAAGAATATTCAAAAATAAATACAGACATACCTTGGAAATACTGTGGGTTCAGCTCTAGACAACCATAATAAAGTGAGTCACATTAATATTTTGGCTTCTCAGAGAATATATAAAAGATACATTTACATTGTACTGTAGTCTATTCAGTGTGCAATAGGATTTTGTTCCCCAAAAAGTACCTTAATTTCAAAAGACTTTATTGTAAAAAAACCCCACATGCTTTATTGCTAAAAAATGCTAATGATCATCTGAGCCTTCAGAGAATCATAATCTTTTTGCTGGTGGGGTCTTGCCTCCATACAGATGGCTGCTGACTGATCAAGATGGCAGTTGCTAGAAGTTGGGGTGGCTGTTGTCTTAAAATAAGGCAACAGTGTTGTTTGACTCTTCCTCTAAGAAAAGATTTCTCTGTAGCATGTGATGTGTTAAATACCATTTTACTCACAGAACTTCTTTCAAAATTGGAGTCCATTCCCTCAAGTTCTTCCACTGCTTTATAAACTAAGTTTATGTAATGTTCTAAATTATTTGTTGTAATTTCAATACCGTTCACTGCATCATAAGTAGGTTCTATCTCAAGAAAACGCTTTCTTTGCTCATCTATAAGAAGCAATTCCTCCTCCTATCAAGTTTTATCATAAGATTACAATAAATGGGCCAGGCGCGGTGGCTTAAGCCTGTAATCCCAGCACTTTGGGAGGCCGAGGCGGGTGGATCATGAGGTCAACAGATTGAGACCATCCTGGTCAACATGGTGAAACCCCATCTCTACTAAAAATTACAAAAAATTAGCTGAGCATAGTGGCATGTGCCTGTAATCCCAGCTACTCAGGAGGCTGAGGCAGGAGAATTGCCTGAACCCAGGGGGCAGAGGTTGCAGTGAGCCGAGATTGCACCATTGCACTCCAGCCTGGGTAACAAGAGTGAAACTCCATCTCAAAAAAAAAAAAAAAGATTACAATAACTGACTCATTATTTCAGGCTCCACTTCTACTTCTAGTTCTTCTGCTATTTTCACATCTGTAATGACTTTCTCCAATAAAGTATTGAATCCCTCAAACTCATCCACGAAGATTAGAATCAAGTTTTTCCAAACTCCTCTTAAGGTAGACCTATTGCCTCAAGAGGTGACTTTTTTTTCACTTGAACACTTAGAGGCCATTGCAGGGTTATTAGTCGGCCTAATTTCAGTATGTGTCTCGAGAACTAATGAAGTACCAATAAATTTGCTCAACACAGGATTGCCAAAATCCTTCAATCTGTAAAAAATGCAATAACTGCTACATGTAATAAATTGAAGTACAATAAGATAAAATATACCTGTACTAGAAATTTAAAACACAGTAGCAGAAATGAAATGTACCTTTGGTAGGCTCATAAGGAGATTTAACACAGCTGAGGAAAGAATTAATGAACTTGAAAATAGGTCAATAAAAACTTCCTAAACGGAAATGCAAAGAGAGAAAGAATAAATTAATAATAATAATACAACATCCATTCAACAAATGCAGGACAATGTTAAAAGGCATAATATATGCATCTTTGAAATACAATTCAAGAAGAAATAATGACGTATCTAAAGTAATAATGGCTGAGAAGTTTTAAAAACTAATGATTGACACAAAACCACAGATTCAAGAAGCTCCAAAACATGACCCAGGATGTGTACCAAAACTAAATAAATAAAATTCCCCCCACTACACACACATACACACACACACACAATCAAAATTAAAGAAAAAATATGAGGATAGCAAGAGATAAAAATAGCTCTTACCTAAAGAGGAACATAGACTTCTCACCAGGAACTATATAAACAAGAAAAAAATGGAAATAGATCTTTAAAGTATTGAGAGGAAAGAACCAACTTAGAATTTTATATCCACAAAAATTATCCTTTAATGGAAAAGGAAAAATAAAAACTGAGGGAATTCATTGCCAGAAGGCCTGTGTTGAAAAAAAAAAAAAAAAAAGGTTAACAGAAATTTTACAGTTAGAAAAAAAAAAACTGGTTATAAAACACATTTTTTTTTTTTTGAGATGGAGTTTCCCTCTTTTCACCCAGGCTGGAGTGCAATGGCATGATCTCAGCTCACTGCAACATCCGCCTCCTGGGTTCAGGCAATTCTCCTTCCTCAGCCTCCTGAGTAGCTGGGATTACAGGCTTGAGCCACCGTGCCTGGCCTAAAACACATTAAAAAAAATAAATAAATTCAGAACATTACAGAGGGGATGACAAAAGGTAAAATAAAATATTTCATTTTTATAATTTTAATTTGTCTAAAATATAACTTTAAAGCAAAAACAATAATATATTTATTCAATAACTATAGCATATGGATAAGTAAAATTAATGACCGCCATGCCACAAGGGATGAGAAATAATTGGAAATATTTTGCATTAAGGTACCTGTACTACACATAAAACAGTACAATGTTATATAAAGGTAAATGTAGATAAATGAAGAGCAGAGAACACTAACACTATCTCAGCCATATGACCGTGGTTAACATTAACAGTGATAAGCCATGCTGACGGCATGACTTGATATAAGATAATGAGAAGACATCTTTAGCCTTCCTCCCAGAAACCAATAACCCCACACATATGCCATAGGATACCTAATTAGCAGTCCTCAAAACTATCAAGATCTTTCAAAGCAAGGAAAGTCTGAGAAACTGCCACATCCAGTGGAGTCATCTGGGTGGGATCCTGGGACAGAAAGAAGATGAACATTAGACAAAAACCAAAAAAATCTGGACAAAGTATGAATTTGGGTTAATAATATCTCAATATTGGTTTATTAGTTATGACAAATGTACTCTACTAATATAAGGTGTTAACAACAAGGTGCTAACAATTGAATATAAAGATAGAAGAGAATTCTCTATAGTATTTTTACCAATTTTCTGTAACTCTAAGACTATTCTAAAACATAAAGCTTATTTTAAAAAATAAAATGAGCTTACTTGGTGATATCTTCACCAAAAAAATATGTAGAAAGTTGAAAGTCAATATTTGACCCTGGGTTAGAAAGCATCAGAGGCAGTTAAAATTCAAAATAATAGCTGTTTTTTAGACTCTTGCTGTAATATTTATGTAACTTATAAAATGTAAGATTTTCTACTAACAGTATCTATTTCATTATGTTGACATTTGTGAAAGGTGAGTTGCACTTTCTGACAGATACAGCCATGCCACAGCACTGGCTTTCTGGACAAACATGGGCTCCCTGGGCCTAGACTTATGATCAGCCTGTGCTCCCTGGATCCTTCAGATCAATTACTATTTCTTCTTTCAGGCATCACACCTGACCTGTGATCCCTAAACAAACAAACACCACCTACTTTAGATACTTCATGGAGAATAACTTTGTTAATAATACAATATTCATGGAATGAATATGAATAAGAAATTAGAAATAGTCATTTTTACTTTATTTATATTTTATTTTGTGACAGGCTCTTGTTCTGTTGCCCAGGCTGGAGTACAGAGTCATGATCACAGTTCATTGCAGCCTCAACCTCCAAGGCTCAAGTGATCCTCCCATCTCAGCATCCCTGGTAGCTGAGACTGTAGACATGCATCATCACACCCAGCTAATTTTTCTTTTTTCTTTCTCTTTCTTTCTTCTTTCTTTATTTCCTTCTTTCTTTAGTTCTCTCTTTGGCTCTTTATTTCTTTATTTTGTTTCCTTCCTTTCTTTCCCTCCTTCCCTTCTTTCTTTCTTCTATTTCTTTCTTTCTTTCTTTGTTTTTCTTTTCTTCTTTTTTTTCTTTCTTTTTTTTTTTTTTTTTTTTTTTTTTTTTGTAGAGACAGGTTCTGCAACATTGCCCACACTGGTCTCAAACTCCTGGACCCAAGTGATCCACTCACCTCAGCCCACTCCCAAAGTGCTGGGTTTACAGACATGAGCTCCTGCACCCATACATATATTTTTTAATAATTAAAATCTTAGCAAAGAAATTCCACTAGGAAAAAAATATGTAACAACTCAAATACTGAATAAGACCTTATAATTGAAAGCTATAATTCCCTTGTCATACCTCATTCCAGCCCTAATTTTCAGTAGGAACCATGTCTAATTCTTATATGTGTTTCTCTTTTTAGTTCTTTTGGTAGGGAATATGGATTTTATCTCAGAACCAAATTGTTCAAGGAATCTAGAATAAGGAATAGTACTAGAGAGTGCACATTCTGAAGGCTGGGGTCTGCACACAGGTAATCCAGGGAATGCCCACCAAAGCCTCACTGTCCATCCCACCTTCTAGCTCAGACCCACAGAGCCAGCTCATTGTAGGACCCCCAAAAGGAGGCAGGAGATGAGCACTCAGGGTTATCCAGATTTTGTCTCATCGATCTGCCACTTCTTAGATGAAATTTAATCAAGGATCATTATACTCCTTCCCTTACATACACTTTCAACTACCTTGTCTTCTCTAACCTAAAGTCCTGATTAGAATCAATTGCCTACCTACTGCAACTCCACTGCTAGGGGCAGTTGTAGAAAACAGACAACTCTATCCACTGGTCTCACTCAATTCATTACCATTTCCCGCAGATGGACCCACAATGTGGCTAGGCCATCACACATTTCTCTGGGCCATGTACCTGCTACTCTCTAAAAACAGCACTTTTCAAACTTTACCTTCCTCTTCAAACACTCAATATTTTCACCACTATCTTAGCCTAGATGCTGCAGAAAACAGAACTGGAAGGAACAGCTTACAATACAGTGCTAACATTTTATTATTAAAATCTCAGGAAGCAAAAATGACAGGAAAGGTGAGGGAAGCAAATGTTCTGGGCATGGCTACAGCTTTGTGACAAGCATAGCGGATTGATTATGCTGAGCTGCCAAGGAGTTTAGGGAGGAGAATTTATTGGCTGGCTCCTTTCTCCCATGGGATATTCCCTACAGGGCATCAACTCCCCTGTACTTTCAGGTTGCACTCTTAGTTCCTCCAGCAGCCCATGGGGAATGCAATACAACACTGCATTAGCACATTCAGAGTGTGTGTCACAGCAGGATAAGCAAGTGCACATGTAAGGACATCAAGCTGATCCCAGGGTGTCTTATGCTTCAATACCAAGGGGAAAGCACAGGATCAGTAATAAGAGGCTCTCAAGGTAGGTGTGAGGTAAGAACTTATCATATCGGGTCATTGTGTCAAACCGTGAGCTGCAGCATTGGTGGCAGTCACAATGACTTGGCTTCATGACCTTGGAAACAAACAATGAACCTCCTTCTACGGCTACTTAGAACAGAAAGTCAGAAAAAAAAACATGGTCTGGAGGCGGCCCATATACTGAGTTCTGTACAGTCACCTTTACTGTCAGTTTATGGGCTTGCTTGCCAGTTCACAGACAAAACTGAAGCAAGCAAAAAGGAACATCTTTAAGCTTCCTCCTCCACAGTTGCCACCCTACTAACATCTGTGCCTGTAAACTCTGCTTCTCCTCTGTTACAATGAATAGAACGTTTCTGCTCCCAGCTAAGGTCACCCTCTCATTGTTCAGATTTCATTTTATCTCCTTCCTCAAGGATGTTTCTTTTCTTTAAATTTAAATTTCTTAATTTTTAATTCACAAAATTATGTATATATGTGTGTGTGTGTGTGTGTGTGTGTGTGTGTGTGTACATATATCTTGTGAACATCTTGTTTTAAAATTTGTAAACGTGAAATGGCTTAATCAAGATAATTAGCATATGCATTACCTCACAAACTATTTTTTTGTGGTTAGAACACTTAAAATCTATTCTTTTAGCAATTTTCAGGAATAAAATTCATTGTTATTAACCATAGTAACCATTTTGTACAATAGATCTTTTGAACTTATTTCTCCTAACTGAAATTTTATAACCTTTGACAACACCTCCCCAATTGTCCTTCCCCTGCAAACCCCTATTAATCGCTATTCTGTTCTCTACTTCTATGAATTCTATTTCCTACAATTTTTACCTCTCTCTTCTATATTATTGTACATTATTATTTTTTCTTCTCTACTGCTTATGTCTTTAGTCTATAAGCATATTGTTGTTCCTCTCCCATTTGACAAAAAAAAAGAGAGAGAAGCCTCTCTTGATCCCAAGTTTTCATCTGTGATGCCATTTTTCTTTCCTTTTCATTCTTTTTTTTTTTTTTTTTTTTGAGATGGAGTCTCGCCCTGTAGCCCAGGGTGGAGTGCAATGGCACAATGGCACAATCTCTGCTCACTACAATCTCCACCTCCCACGTTCAAGTAATTCTCCTGCCTCAGCCTCCCGAGTAGCTGCGATTACAGGCATGTGCTACTACACCCAGCCTGTGATGCCATTTCTCTGCCTCTCTGCATAACTATGTTTCTCAAAAGAGTTGTCCAAACTCACTGTCTCCATTTTCTCTCCTTCAAATATCTTTTGAACACAGCCAATTGGGCTTTGAACTATCACTCCTCCAAAACTGCTTTTCTCAGTGTCATGGAGGTCCTTGACACTGTTAAATCCATTGGCCAGTTCTTCCATATTCTCTTACATGACCTATCAGCCATATTTAGCAGTTGTTCACTCCCTCCTTGAAATGCTTTCTTTTCTTGGTTTCCAGGATAGCACATCCTCTATGGTTTTCTCCGAACCCACTGCTTGATCCTTCTCTATATCATTTGCTGGTCTTACCCCATCTCCTTTCCCTCTCAATGCTGAATGCCTCAAATTTCAGTCTTTGGGCCTCTTCTCTCTACAAACCTTCTCTCTACAAACCTGCTCTCTTAATGATCTGATTCAGTATCATGGCTTTAAAAGTCCTCTATACGCTGACAACTTCTAGATTTTTATTTTCCCTTCAGATTTCTCCCCTGAACTCCAGATCCATACATCTTAAAGCCTGCCCCACTCCACTGCACATATCCACTTGGATGTCTACAAGGCATGCCAAGGAAAGATTATAAAGGGAGTGTGATGGTTAATAATGAGTGTCAATTTGATTGAAGGATGAAGTATTGATCCTGGGTGTATCTGTGAGAGCGTTGCCAAAGGAGATTAACATTTGAGTCAGTGGGCTGGGAAAGGTGGGCCCACCCTTAATCTGAATGGGCACAATCTAATCAGCTGCTGGTGTGGTTAGAAAAAAAAAAATGCGCAAAAAGAGACTGGCCTAGCCTCCCAGCCTACATCTTTCTCCGGTACTGGATGCTTCCTGCCCTCAAACACTGAACCCCAAGTTCTTCAGTTTTGGAATTTGGACTGGCTCTCCTTGCTCCTCAGCCTGCAGACAGCCTATTATAATAGGACCTTGTGATCATGTGAGTTAATACTTAATAAACTCATTTATATTTATATTTCAGATATCATGTGAATTAATACTTAAACTCCCCCTATATATATACACATATATATTTAGAAACTCCCCTTTATACATATAGAAAAGGGAATATATATATATACACACACACACATATATATGTATATATTCTAGAGAACCCTGACTAATAATACAGGGACTGAAACAGAGGCTAAAGGCTAATGCTCCTTCAGAAGTGCCTTAAGACAATGTGACTCTGAGCTAGAGCAGAGTTAGAATTTTCACAGGTGGAGAAGAGAATATGTGACTGCATTGCAACTTTCTTTATCTATAACTATTATACCATTTGCAGTTAGAATAGTTGGGAGATACTCAGTTTTTATGCCTCTTGCTCAGAATCATTGACACAGTCTCTTTTGGGCAGTTGTTTGTACAGCTCTTTTGAGAGCTATCTTTGTAAATCTTGTGAGTCGTTTGTTAACTGTCTAATACCAGTTAAGGTTCAGAGGAGGATATAGAAAAAGAGCAGAGAAAGGGAAGAGAGAAACTATAAAGGAAAGGAGGAGAAAGTCAGAACAGGAAAAATTAAGCCTATTTTAATTCTTTTACAGGAATCTTAAGCTCCAGAAGTCCTGACGACCCACAGACAAGCTCACCTCTTCTATGGTCTTCCACAGCTCAGTTAACATCAACGCTATCATTCTTGCTCAGATCTTGCTCAAATCAACACTTTGGAGTTCTCTTGATATTTGTCATTCTTTCACAGCCCATAAAAATCAGTCTATCAGCAAATTCCAATGCATTTACATTCAAAATAACCTCCTCCACTACTGCATGGTGATCTGGCCACCACCATTTCTCACCAAGATTATTATCATGGTCTTCTAATTGGTTTCACTTTTTATCTCCCTATGTTCCTGTAATGATCCTGTTAAAAATCTCATATATAATGTCATTGCACTCAAGCCTATAGAATAATCCCTCATCTCTCTTAGATTAAAAGTTAAAATCAATCCATACAGTGGCTATAAAGCCTTGTAAGTTCTGCATCTTCACTGCCCTCATGTCTTATAACTTCCTCCACCTTACTCACTCCATTGCACACTGCTACCCTCTCATATGCTAGGCTGTCTCCCACTCCAAAGCTTCAGCACTGCTTTCTCCTGTACCTAAGGCTCCTTTCCTCAGATGCCTGCAGGCTTCATTCTCACATCTCTCTCAGTTCAAATGCCATCTTTCCAATGAAGAATTCCATGGTGGTTTTTCACAATTTCTAATCCTACCTCCCCATCCAGCACTCTTCTTCTCCTCACTTGCTTTATTTTTCAATGGCACTCATCACTGTCTGAATATAATAAATTTTAACGATTTGTTAGTTTTTTTAAATCCCCATTCTTGCTCTTCCCCCACCACCACCAGTAACACAGGCTTCATGAGGGCAGGAATTTTGACTATTTAATTCACTGCTTTATTTACAGCACTGCTTTATTTCTGGTACATGGCTAAGTACATAGTAGGAATGCCTGAATGAATGATTCTTATAATTTTCCACCTACGACTTTTCTCTGTTATATTTTTCTAAAACTCCTATTCATGGAACATTAGACATCCTGGATGACTCATGTTTCTTTTCATATTTTTATCTCTTTGTCTTTTGGTTCAATTTTCTGAAATAATTTTTCAACTTTATCTTCCTAATCTTGCATTAAAGTACTGTTTCAGTCAATTATATATTGAATTTTCCAAAGTTCTTGCCCTCTGATTATAGCTTATTTATAACATGTTTTAATTATCTTATGGATCTAATATCTTTTCAAATATCTCTAAGGATACTCTTTGGATATTTTCCCTATGTTTTTGGTTCTCTTTTACTCCCTAAGCTATCTTGTTATGTTTTTCTACTTGTATATAAGTCTGCATTGAAAACAAAGCCTAGAAAAGTCCACAATAAAATTTTAACTGCATTGGGTTAACCACCCATGACAGCTGGGTGGTATATTATAGAAGAATTGCTTATAAGTGTGAGTGTATGGTTTTTCTCAATGAGCACATACTACTATTTTAATAGAGAAGTATTATAAATTTTAAACAAAGAAAAAACAAAGAGGGAACGTTAGTGCAAGAGAAAAACAAGGATAAGTAACATAGGCTGAGGCCTCTGGGAAGAAAAAGACAAACCAAAGGAGACAAGAACATCAGAAATAAATCTAAAAAGAGAAAACTAAGTGGTTCTACTGCCCAGAAATAACAAAATTCACATTCCTAATCACCGTCTCCTTTTATTTTCTCAAAGTCATCACCATGTAGTGCAATCACTGTATTTCATGTACTGTCTCCAGAACATTTCTTTTCTTTTAAATGGTTCTCTTTTCAGAGGCTGTGCCTGAATTCTGTCTTTCTGGAGAAAACCCTAGGGAAGCCCACAGGGTTAAATTTGTATTATTTGAGCCACGTAGTTACCACCCTTCTCTTCAACAACATATAGGCACTTCTGGAAGAAATCCTATGCCAGGGGCTTGCTAACTGGGTTTTTTCTCCGGCCATAGACACTGGAGTTGAATTTATCAGGAGCTCAATTTTGTCAGTGGCAGAATTCTATGGCTCAGGCAATTGAAGCTTATCCTTATCCCGTTTGAAATTTAAACGTTTATCCTTTCGAACTCTGGAAAGTGAATTCAAAAGGAAGTAAAGTAAAAGTTCACCTAGGCACACTGGATCATATTTGTACTTCATAATAAAGTTTCAAAGTTCTCTGCTGGCTAGCAGGATTAGTAGGGAATGTAATACAAACTAACTTTTTTCAGCAGAGGCAATTTTCTTTAAAAATGAAAAAGTCAAACCCTAAAATCTTGTTATTTTAATGTGGAGGAACATATAAGAGCAGTAGTTGAAAAAGATGAAGTATGTTAGGCCATCTAGCACAGTGACTGGGTCAGAGTAGGTGATAAATAATTTTTTTATCACATCTTCGTGTTGGCCAGGCCTTTCATTCCACAGAGGAGGAAGCCAAGTCTTGGTGAATTAACTGACTTGCCAAGGGAAATAAATTGTAGAGCCAGGATTATATAGAAGCAAACTTATAAAGCAAACTTAAAAAACCCAAATCATGACTTTAGTAGGGAAAACTTCAACTCATTATTTTTCCCAAGAGAAAAGCATTCTGCCATTTGTCATTACATATGCAGTTGGTTTCATAACAGTTATTATAGTAGTAGACAGACAATCAAATGTTGCATAGACTAAGACATCAGCTAGTTTTTTAAAAACAGCTTTATTAAAATAATAATTTATATATAATAAAATAAATCCATTTCAAGTATGAAGTTTAATGAGTTTTGACAAAGGCATACACTGTAATTACCACCACATCAATATTTAAACACTTCTGCCACCCCTAAAAGTTTCCTCCTACCCCATTTACAATTTCCCCTCCCCAACCCCAGTCTCAGGCATCCACTGATGTGTTTTCCATAATTAGAGATTGGAGTTGCTTGTTCTAGAATTTTACATAAGTGGAATTTACGCGGTATTTATACTCTTTTGTTTGGCATGCTTTGCTAAGCACAATGTCGTTGAGCTCATCTATGTGTGTTCTTTTTTCTTACTGAGTAGTATTCCATTATATGGGTATACCAGATTTGATATCTATTCACACGTTAATGAACAGTTAAGGTTATCTCTAGAATTGGGCTATTATGGATAATGTTATCAACACTTGTGTATGGAAATTGTTTTCATTTTTTCTTAGTAAATAACTGACAGTATAATTGCAAGGTTACATGTTACATATACATTACATTTTATATGAAATAGCCAAATAGTTTTCCAGAGTGGCAATGTAACTTCATACTTCCACCAGCAATGTGTGAGAGTTCTAGTTGCTCTATAACCTTGACAAAATATAGTAT
Organism: Callithrix jacchus; assembly: GCF_049354715.1. Lineage (NCBI taxonomy): Eukaryota > Metazoa > Chordata > Mammalia > Primates > Cebidae > Callithrix > Callithrix jacchus. The sequence continues at coordinate 104,443,800 of NC_133505.1, forward strand.
TTCAGTTTCTTCAAAATTTTAACCATTCTAGTAGGTGTGCGATTGTATCTCGTAGTTTTAATCTACATTTCCTTGATAACTATTGATGTTGAACATCTTTTTATGTGTTTACTGGTCCTTTGTATGTCTTCCTTTGAAAAAAAATCTGTGGGCATTTTGTTGTGTGCCCATTTTCTATTAAGATTGTCTTATTGTTGAGTTGTAAACATTCTTATATAATCTTGATAAATTTACTTTATACATCTTGGTAAAGCTATTTATCAGATATATGTATCGTGAATACATGTATTATAAAACTTAGTTCATGCCTTGCCTTTTTATTTTCTAAATTATGTCTTTCAAAAGTGGAACTTATTAATGTTAATAAAGCATAATACATCAATTTCTTTTGTCCATGGTTTGTGTTTTTTGTGTCATCTCTATGAAATCTTAACCTTAAGGGCACAAAGATTTCCTCTTATGTTTTTGTTTCTACTTTTTGAGATGGAGTCTTTCTCTGTCACCCAGGCTGGAGTGCAATGGCATGATCTTGCAACCTCTGCCTCATGAGTTCAAGTGATTTTCCTTCCTCAACCTCCTGAGTAGCTGAGATTACAGGTGCACTCCACCATGGCTGGCTAGTTTTTTATTTTTTTGAGACAGAGTCTCACTCTGTTGCCCAGGCTGGAGTACAGTGGCACAATGTTGGCTCACTGCAACTTCCTCCTCCTGGGTTCAAGCAATTCTCCTGCCTCAGTCTCCTGAGTAGCTGGGATTATAGGCATATGCCACCACACCCAGCTAATTTTTTTGTATTTTTAGTAGAGATGGGGTTTTACCATGTTGGTCAAGCTGGTCTCAAACTCCTAATCTCAGGTGATCAACCTCAACCTCCCAAAGTGTTGGGACTACAGGCATAAGCCACCATGCCCAGCACCTTATGTTTTCTTCTAGGAACTTTACTGTTTAAACTCTTATATGTAGGTCTATAATCAGTTTTGAGTTAAATTTGTGTATAGTGTAAAGTCAAAATTCATTTTTCCCCCATAAGGATATTTGGCTATTAAAACACCATACATGGAGAAGGATGTTCTCTCCCCCATTCAACTGTCTTCACTTCTTTGTCAAAAATCAATTGTCAGATACCTGTGGTTCTATTTCTGGGCTCTATCTATTGCATTGCTCTGTGTAGATACACACACACACACACACACACACATATCTATATCTTTATGCTAAACACACTGTCTTGCTTACCATCATTTTATAGTATAATATGAAGGAAGCCAAGAGATTGAAAAGGAAAGAGAGGAAAATACTTTTGTGGCAGGAAATGATGCTAATTTTCAAATGGGAAAGGTGAAAGCATGAGCCTCATTTCGGAACAATAAAGTGCATCCCAATTATTTTTCTTTTTAAATAATCATTTAATATTTGCTAAACATTTCTGTGTTCTACGTGTGTGGCATATATACCATGCACAGTACAGATACAGATAGTTATTTCTACTGTCATAGCTAGTGACTTTTATCCTGTTGCTCACCTCTGTTGTGGCCGTATATTGATAAATTTTAGAATTAACCAAATCAGCTAGTTAACACTTTAATGAAATGATTTTTTTTCCAATTTGAGACTCTATTTAGAACACAAGAAGTTCTTTGATAAATAATTTTTTCTAGCTAAGTGGGTTTTTTGTGTTTGTTTGTATTTTGGCTTTTGTGGATTTTGAGTCAGGGAGACAAGGTCTCTCTCTCTGTTGACCAAGCTGGAGTGCAATGGTGCGATCATGGCTCACTACAGCCTCAATTTCCTGGCTCAAGTGATCCTCCCACATCAGCTTTTCAAGTAGCTGAAACTACAGGTGCACGCCACTATGCCCAGCTTATTTATTTATTTATTTGTGTAGAGATAAGTTATCTCTCGTTTCCCAGGCTGGTTTAAAACTCCTTTGCTCAGAGGATCCTCCCATCTCAGCCTCCCAAAATCCTGGGATTATAGGCATAAGTCACTGTGCCTGGTGTAGTTATAAATGTAAAGAGTGTATTGAGATGTTTTTTAAAACATCGATGTTTTGGTTAAACTGAGGAAGATATGAGTAACGGGAACCAACATTTATTGATCAGGTATTATTTGCTGCATACTATGCTTTGTGTTCTATGTAACAATCAAATATATAATTGCTACAGTTTGTTGACTACCTGTAATGTTTCTGTTGCTTTCCCACTTAATTCTTGAAACAATCCTGCAAGGTGGGTGTTACTATTCCCATTGTACATGTTTTCATTAAAGTTAAGTGTTTGACCTACTAAAAAGCAGAGGAAATGCCTTAAAATCTCACCTAATTTGGCCTTTTTAATCCCAGAATGTCCGCACTTACTATATATCACATTAGAGTGACCCATGATGGTAATCTATATATTGCATGAATGTCAGAGCAAAATCTAAAATTCAAGTGGCAGTGTGAGCATTTCAAACAGGTCCATTAGCTTCCTGCCAGCTACATTAGATCAACATCAGTTTTATTTTCTCTGAGTCAGAAAAAAATAATGAACTGTGTGAGGGCTAATGAAATGTAATCTGAGAGAGTACTCTTTTACCTTTGTTGGGCTAACAATCTTCATCTAACTCAGTAACAATGAGGCATACATGAGAGACAGTCTAAGAGGAGAGAGAATGAGCAGGGAAATAATAGTGACATATGTGGTATGCATTAGACTTCTCAAAGGAGATAATCTTATCAATTAAGAAAATCCACTGAGGGCAGGTATCATGACTTTAGAGAAAGCAAACATCTGAGCAGCTAACGTATTTCACCAAAGTATTACAGCTTGTACGAAAGGGAGCTAGAAGGCTAAACTGGACACTTTGCGCTGGCACTAGAAAGAAATGGGTCACCAAGGTAAAGTTGGAGAACAAAAGAGTGATTTGTGAGACGAGGGAGCAAGGGGGAGTGAGGGCAGGTGTAAGATCACTTAATTGTTCTTGCTGAAGCTGAGCAGCTCCCTGATCTTGTATCCCTGCTCTTGCTACTCTGGCACGTACAAACAACTAATTCATTTTCTTTTATCTAACACTTTTAAAGTACCTCTGAGAAAGATGGGCGTATACAAATAAAATTAGAATCACAATAGGTTGGGACCTGATCCAAGAACTTAATATAAGACCTAAATAATAGAAAGCAAAAATAGCGCAAAACTAAGGTAGTTTGCATTCCTATGTCTTAGGAATAAAACTAAAATAATTACATCATCCCTTTTTCCTTAAAAGAATCATGCTTTTAACATTTTGACATGAAGAAGTGGTCATTCAAAATAAGATGCCAATGTGATCCACTGACCTTTGGTCTTCTCTTCGAATGGCACCCATTTCCCCTCCTCCACCTGTACCACAGCACAGATTCTAAAAGGAGGAGAATTCAGTGGAATTAAACGCAGCATCCACTGACCTTTGGTCTTCTCTTTGAATGGCACTCATTTCCCCCTCCTCCACCTGTACTACTAAAGTGGGGAGAATTCAGTGGAATAAAACACAGCAGGCACACACACACACACACACACACACACACACACACAGAGAGAGAGAGAGAGAGAGAGAGAGAAAGAGAGAGAGAGAAAGAGAGAGAGAGAGAGAGGATCCTATAGCTCTTAGGGGTAGATTTTGTTTATGTCGAGAAACCCCAATGTCAATTACACGTTTTATCCCCTTCTCATATGTACTTTGTTTACTATGTAAATTCCTTTCATGTAAGTGGCTGATCAGGGGATCTCAAGTGGAAGTGCTTTCAGGGGTCAGGCATCACCTAATTATAAGAAGACTGGCAGGGAACTGTAGCAGTTGTGTCTTATATAAAAGCATTCTAATTTTACCTGTTATAAAGGCTGTCTTCCATAAAGAAAATGCACCTGTCTACAGACCCAATTTGAGACCTTTGCATAAGATGAACTATTTTGATCAATTGTCTGCTATACTTATTAGAAATCAAATTGGAAATATTTAATATAAACCTTTAATAAATGATTTGATGATAGAATTACGTGTATGTGTATATTAGAAACTCATATTGAATCAGCAAAGCTGATAGGGAGGAGGAGAACTATATCAATCACATTTATCTATTCAACAGCAACAATGAGAATATATGTTCTTTTGAATAGAATTGGCAAATGGTTAAATCAAATTGTTAGGTTACTTATGTCTAAATGTTTAAACATCTATGCTTAAAGATTGGCCTTTTCCAACTTTCCACTTAGGTGTTTCTTGGTGCCAGGTGAAGTTCATTCAAGATATTCAGAATTAACTGCATCTTAGCAATTAGGTAAAACCTTCCTTGATGTATAAATATTTGACATACTCTGCTTTGCTAAGGATGATATCATGTTTGTGATGAACTAGGAAATGGAGAAAACAACTTTTGATCCCAGAAGACCAAGATTTTGTGAATTCAAGTATTCTCTCTAACCTATACATTTTTAAGACCAGTAGGAAAAAGTTACGCCAGATTCTAAATTTCAAATCTGAAGAGTCAGCAAACTTGTGGTTCAGGTGAAAGTTTTAGTGGTGTACAACCTCTGTTGATTTTCAGGTGTTAAAAGCAGTAGGAATATATATCATCTTGATGCTTACTCCAGCTGCTGAATTTAAGAGATCATTGACCAGATACCTGATTTAAGAGATTGTGTATTTACAGACATACATGCTCTTCTCTTTTGCAGAGGAATGAGCTTTAAAAGCCAAGAGATATCAAGTGCATAACGCTCCATAAACCAATATTCTTAATAGACTAATCTGATTGTCAATCAGCTTCTACACCTATCTGAAGAAACATTTAACATTTTGCCTATATTCATTTATCAAGGGTCTAAAAATAGATTTAATTTAATAACATTAGTGTTCAACTTGTCCAATGTTCGGATCTTATTCCAGGGGGAACAAAGCTTGTAGCAATGCTAAAATTAGGAAAGTTGTTTTATGTAGCATTAGTTAACATATGCAAGCTTACTTAACATGTGGACGGCAAATAAGTGTAATTACATTAAAACAAGGAGCTGTAGCACAGAAGCAATAAAAATAGACTAGGTTGTATTATTAATTCTTGTGTTAAGGGTTTTGAGCCATGTTGATTGGCCTGAATTTTTTGATTTTGTTATGGTACAAAGGGATTGTTTGAAGTAATTTGTCCCCGAGAGAGGCTCGCAATCCCAAGCGGGTTTCAATTCAGCAAAGCAAATCTAATTTTGTTTGCTTTATGCAAACCAGAAGGGGCTGTGGTTCATTCTGTTTTCACTGGAGGGGAAAGGCACACTAATGGGACCTGCTGAAATGCATGCATTGCAAACATCATACCCCTGCATATATTAAATTTAGCTATGTGATGCACTGTGTTCATCATCTCATTGTGTACACAGATATGCTTTAGAACAAAGCCTTTTAATAGCGAGGGAACCTTACTACATTATGTCAATACTCTATTGTATTTATATTTAATGCCACCATTGAAATACCTGCCCTTAGCTAGAATATGTTCATATTTGTAATCATTTTGAATTTCAGCTGCTTCTTATGTTAAAGTGGGCTATATACTGAGGCTATTATGCTGGACCCTAAAGCCAACATCTGAAGATTAATTACTTGTAGATTGATGAAGATTTCCAATTTTTTCAGTCTCCACCCCTACACATATACTCCTTGTGTACCTGAGTTAAATTGGAGAGAATGCTTAGCACCTTGTTGAAAGAACAGGGCACATCACAAATCTGAATATTCAGGCTGGAAGATAAATGGAGGATAATAATATCGGCACAACAGGTAATGCTAAAGACAGTCTCCATCCCTGTGACAAATTACCATCCTCCTACCTGCTCCCTCCCCCCAACTCACTGTGTTCTTTCCTTGACTTGCCAGATACAGCTATGCTGCCAGGTACATTTGATCAAATTCATCAAAATTAGAGGGTGCATGATATGGGAAAGGAAACCAGCACATGATAGATGATAATGCAGTTATTGGCTAGGTGGATTTATTCACATAAAGATGGAATTATTTGTCAATTAAAATTGCATAATGACTGCATCTCCTGTCATGCCAGCACTGTTTTCAGTATGTTTTTGTTTTGAAAACAGTTCCAACACTGCAAATAGACAGACACATCTCCAAACCCTTGAATTTGTCATTAGACATTTGGCGGCATGCCTATTTTGCTGTTAATTTTCCAAAACTACATTAATTTGCTGAATGACTTTTCTGAATCAGTTCACATAAAATTCAAGATGATACTTGTCATGTATCAAAGAGTGACTATTAAAAGCACAGGTTACTTGTAAAAACACACTGTGTGAATCAGTTTGAATTTTTTGTTTTAAGTTCAAACATGGGTTAGCATTAATGATTTTTTTCTTTCCTAATGGAAGTTGCTTAATGAAACATTACAAGGATAATCTTCCTATTGGTTTTTTTCTGCTTCTGCTTATCTGTTTCTTCAATTTATTTATGTATACATTCTTAATTTAACTTGATTTGGAACAACCTCAGGCAGTTGAAACTCAATGGTGTAGCCAAAACTAATTGTTTAATATTGTGACATAAGGGATTTGGTCCTCAAGGTAGACTGCATCAGAGAGTTGCGTAATTTAAACATTGAGAGAGATTACTCTGTGCACAGAACCAAATAGCAAGATCACATAATATTCTTAGAAGAATTTATTCCCTAACAAAAGAGGGAACTTGATTGAGGGATGCTCTAACGGTTACTAGTCTCTTGTAGCACAACATCATGAAATGGAATAGTCCCAATTGCAAATATTTATTTATTTATATATGTACTCTCTTGTTTCACAAAATATATTTACTTTAAAACAATAAAAACATTGCTTGAGTCTTGACATAAACATTATCCAATGAGCTGTGACTAGTGATATTCCAGGTCAAAGTACACTTTATAATGTGTGTGTGTGTGTGTGTGTGTGTGTTTATGTGTGTATGTGAGAGAGGATGCACATGTGTGTGTGTTGACCCTTGGGCAACACAGGTTTGAACTCCACAGATCCACTTATATGTGGATTCCTTTTGCCTCTGCCACTCTTGAATCAGCAAAAACAACCCTTCCCCTTCTTCTTCCATCTCCTTAGGCTACTTAGAGTGAAGACAACACAAAGATGAAGACCTTTATAATAATCCACTTTCACTTAATAAAAAGCAAAAATATTTTCTCTTTCTTAAGTTTTTCTTAATAACATCTTCTTTTCTCTAGCTTAATCTATTGTAAGACTATAGTATATAATACATACACATACAAAATAGGTGTTAATATGCTGTTTGTGTTATTAGTAAGGCTTCCAGTAAATATTAATAGTCAATTTGGGGAAGATCCAAAATTATACATGGAATTTTGTCGTGCAGGATATCAACATCCCTAACCTCTGGTTGTTTAAGAATCAATTGTGTGTGTGTGTGCGTGTGTGCATGTATGTGTGTGTATACATATATCTCTTTATATATGTATATACAGTACATGCACACAAATAGGAGATACATCTAGTGTGTATGTATATATATGCACATACTTATACATATGTATGTATATGCATGCATTATAGTGTACTCTGTGTCTACATAACCCTGGATACATTATGGATGTTTTTATTATAATTACCTAAATAAATTATAAATTATTATAATGTAATTGGCCTAATGCAGCCATAAGGGCTGAATTAGGGAGAAAATAATTATATGAACCCCTAGTGAGTTCAAACCTGCAACAATTACCGTAAGAAATCATGTCACTTTGAGCTGTAATCCTAGAGTTATACATGGCAAAAAAGCCCCAGTACAGGATGATATCTAATTCACCACCACATGAATCCTTCCCCTCTATATCCCAACCTTCTGTACCTTTTCCTGGACTACCTCTTCAGTGTGATGAGGACAGGAAGCTTGGGAGGATGAGAAGAATAGAAAAAGTGGTGGCTAAAGTCCTCCTGCTGTGCTATACTGTTGTTCAATTACTGCCAATTCAGGATGAATTTATACCACATTTGGTAATATTGACAAAATATCACATCAGTGAGAGTAAATATAAATGGTTCCTAATAGACCAACTCATCCCAATAATAAACATCTTCCTAGATTAAGCTCTAATATTCAAAGAAACAATTGGAGATGTCAGATTGGAGGAATTTAATTTCCTAGTGTGCTTTCCTAGAAGGCAACATGCACACTCTACCCCAGTGCACTGGTGAGTCCTCCACAGACATTTCTTCTTAATCCCAAAGTACTGAAGGCACTCCCTGCCCCAATTCCTGTACAGCTAAGCAGTCTAAGTTTGCATGGGAAGTTAAGTCTGTTCTCAGAGAGCTTCCAGCAGAGCAGTGTGCTGATAAGTGTTTAACAATCATCTCTCTGGGGGAAAAAATATAAAAGCAATAACCTTGATTTGTAATGTGGGCTAATTCCAAGCTATCAATGTGATACCACTGAATGCAGAGTAGGGAACAGGTATGAAGTATCATCATTCCATAGAATAACCACTCATATAGATACAATAGATGCAAATAACCTCAAAAGCACAGATTATAGCAAAATGTAGTAAGATAAGAAGCAATAAATTTGGAGTGTCACTGTTATTTTTAATATTATGTATTGAATTTTAAGATTAAATACTTTAAAAATATTAATTGTTAATACTGGCTGTATATACAAACAGCTTGCAAAAGTCCTAAAAATTTGACAGTCAGCTCTTATGAGTTGGTGAAGAAAGCCCAATACACAACTGCCTCCATCCAGTCTCACACACATAGCACACAATTAGCTCCCTGGTTCATTAGGATCTGCCCGGAGTTATGCCTCACAAAATGTGGAAACATTTGTCCTGGCAATAAGCAAAATAGCTTCCTGCTGATCAATTGCACCTAATATGGTTGTGTAGTACTGTCTCCACCTGTATTTTCAGTGGTGCATTCTTTTTCCTTGCCATCAAAGTCCCTGGTTGGACCTTTATTTTATTCAACTGCATGGGGAACATAGCCTCTGTCTGCATTCCTTTGTCTAGGAATAGTGATTCTGCATTCACACGTAAAGAAGAAGAGAAAGAGAGCTTCTGTACAATGGTGTGGAGTGCTATGAAATTTTACTGACACAAGTCTGGGAAGACTGCCTGATCTGTATTTGGAACAATGCTATTTTGTTTAATTTGATATATGTGTGGGCTTTTTATTCAAATAGAGTTGAACAGTTTGTTCCAGTGGGGGAAAAAAGGGCTGCTTGTTACACAAAGGTTATTTATTGTTCACTATAACACTTGGCATTCTGAAGAAAATTGTAAGGATCTCCCTTTTGGGGACTGTATGCTGCTATCCTAGCCTCTGTACAAAGAGATAAAGCAAAAGTTGAAGGAGAGTTCCTTGGAGGCTGATTTGGGGCACTGTTTTAGATGCCCTCAAATGAAGGTGCTTCTTAGCCTTTAAAAATATTCAGCTACCCATTCTATCACTCATTTTTGCAGCTAATTGGACATTTTAAAGTATGAATTCCCACTGCTTCAAAAGATTCAATGCCAACATCAATTAACACCTTCTGGGGGAAGAGTATATAGAAGAAGAGCTAAAAAAATCTTAGCAGTGTAAGCACAATTGAACTTTGCTATCCCAGGCAATATTTTTATTCAACATTGCTCTAAAATGCTCATTTTTACACTGTAATTGCAACTCTTTCTCTTGTTTATTTCCTTGGTCTCAGCTCAACTACTGTCCATTCAAACTCAGTTCAACTTTGACTCGTTTATCATCAATTTCAGGTTTACAGATTACCATACCATTGACTCACACTTCAGGAGATAAACATACACTGTAAAATTCAGATGCTGTAGGCTTTTCTAAGATCAATAAAAATGAAAAAAAATCAATTATATGGAGAGAATGTAACCACATGTTATTTACATTTCTATTCATTCAACAAACATTCACTAACCATATACAATTTGGGGACACTATGACACATGACTAAATATTTTAAAAATAATGTTGTCTATATGAAAACTTAAATAGATTATAATACAAGTAGAGCTGAATCGAAATTCTTTCATATCTTTTCACTGGCGGTCCACTAAGCTGGACAGTCAACCGGCATTTATGAATTATCTTATCCTTGATCATTTTGCAGTGTCCTTCTCCTTTCACAGCTGTTCCCAGCCCTTCTGAAATGTAAGCACTTGTCAGGTAGAGACTGTATGTGCTACTATGTTTTACCACTTCCACCATCAGACTCAGTGGCCTTCTAGATCTTCAGTAAACATTTATCAGATTGAACTGTCTCCTTCCCTTTCCACCTTCATTAAGGTATATATTACATATACTATAGAATTCAGATGCTGTAGACTGAAGGATTTTCAGAAAATTAAGGTTATATGACCAGGTTCAACCACAACAGTTAATACCATATGATACAGCAGACTAAAGATTGAGAAATAATAACTTCCCCTAGGACCAAAGATTATCAGAGTAACTCCCCTAGTGGACAAGGGTCAGGGGAAGGTAGAGGCAGACATTTAATTGGACCTTAAAGGATACTAGAACTTACATTTAAAAATATGCATAGGACATTTAGCATAACTCAGTAGAAGTTGTTATTAAACAGATTTGGGTATTCTTCCAAACTATAATTCTAAATTATAGGAGCAACATAGGATTACTCTAAACATAACATACAAAGCTGCCCTAATGTCTATGAATTCTCTTCCTGACATTCAGACACTGAAAGTACTTGATGAGAGAGGTTTCTAACAGGAGGGGACACTGAAGCCACATCTTTTGGATGAAGAACAAGAGGATAAAATATCTATCAAAGCATGAACAGGCCAGGCGCAGTGACTCACGCCTGTAATCCCAGCACTATGTGAGGCTTAGGTGGGTGGATCACCTAAGATCAGGAGTTTGAGACTGGCCTTGCCAAAATGGTTTAACCCCATCTTTACTAAAAATTCAAAAATTAGCTGGGCATGGTGGCGGGTGCCTGTATTGTCAGTTACTGGAGAGGATGAGGCAGGAGAATCGCTTGAACCCAGAAGGCAGAGGTTGCAGTGAGCTGAGATCACACCATTGCACTCCAGCCTGGGCAAGAGGAGCAAAATTCCATCACACACACACACACACACACACACACACACACAGAGAGAGAGAGAGAGAGAGAGAGAGAGAGAGAGAGAGAGAGAGAGAGATAGAGAAAGCATGAACAAAGTGTGATGCAGAGAGATGTGAAATCAACTTCTATGAAGATAGTATAGATTAGCTAGGTAGAAACAGAAGGACCATTTGTCATAATAAATAATAGAGGGTCATTTATTGATCACCTATTTTGTGCTAGGCATGATGGTAAGTATTATACAGGCCTTATCACTATCTTAAAAAAAACTGTGGCAGTGCAGATATTTGAGAGGAAACTGAGTCTCTGATAATTACACCATACACCTAATGTCAGGATAGTAGGTTTGGGAGGGTGAGAGAATAGAGGATTTTAAATAGAATTACAAGGAGTTTGAATTTAATTTTACAGGCGAGATACAAAGGAAACACCTTCCAGGAAACCATGGTACAGAGAGAAAGATTTAATGCCTTGGTTAGAAGGTCCCTCAGGTAGGCTGAGTTTGAGTGAAAAATTTTTGAATGTTGAAGTTGGCTGTGGATTTGAAAAGGGAAAACAAATTTAGGAGGAATGTGAGAGAATGTGTTAAAAGTACTTGACAACAGGGTTTCAAGATGAATAGAGTAAAAGAGGATAGGAATAAAAGGTTTATCACATGTACATGATGTGAAATTTGTTCATTCTACCTAAGATGTGATGGAAGTCTTATACATTAATAATAACAAATTTGACCATTCTTGAGTCAAATATCATTTCTCTTCTCACATTGTTAATATTTTCAGTTGTGTGGAACCTACCAATCCTCCTACCCTTGATTCTTTTATCACAAGAATTTGTAATAAATTATAAGTAAGATCAATAATTATGAACCAAGAAAAGGGAAACAAACTGAATAGACTAATTTGGTAGGAACTCATGCTGTATGGCTTTGAAAGCCTGTAGAGTCTTTGAGGGCTCTTGGGCCAAAAGGAAGGGCATATGTCAGACAAATGGGACTCTATTCTAATAAGCACAGCTCACACAGGAGGGCTTAGAAGGACAGAAAAAGAAGCCTGGAAAAGAAAACAAAGAAAACGGTGGGGAACATAGAGATACAGAAGATCAGGGTAGATAGAACCTAAGGGAAAGAGAGATGCAGTTGATGTGATGAAAGACAGACTTCTGGAATATTGGAGAAGCACAGAGAAAATGGCTTAAGAATTTCACTATTAGGGCTACATGGGACACATGAAAAAAGGATTGAATCACTAGAATACACTGGTGATCAGAAAACAATGGTGGACTAAGATATTAGCAATGATGTTAGCAATGATGATTGAATGGCTATAAGCTCCACAATTAGATGCCTTTCATCTGTGTGTGGAAGTGTCCTTCATAGAGCAACTCTCATCTTAAGGTCTTAAAAAATTTGAACCCATTCAGACCAGCATTCACTCTCTCAGTATCTTCAAGGAGTGAGTACTAGAGAGGCAATTACTATTCATTATAGCTGTTCTTACTTATATCACAAGTGTTCTTGTATCTCAGGGCACTCAGGAGGTCAGGTTCCCTTGCTTCTGCTACAGAGCTCCATTTGCCAAATGTGAGGTCACTCTCACAGAAAACAAGTCTGTCATCTAAAGCTCCAAAGAGCAATGAGGTGGTGCTTATATTATTCTAATTCATCCAGCCATGAGAACACATGTTCTCCACAGATTCAGTGATAATATGAAAAAGATGTATGAAGTCAAGAAAAGATGTACAAAGTCAAGAGAAGATGTGCAAAGTAAGCCACGACAGAGAGAAAGTAACTCTAACAATTACAAGGTCCAGAAATTTTACATTTTCGTCTTTATGACACTGAACTATGGTAAACACTCTTAAAATACATTTAAGCAAAGTTAAATACATGGTAGATTCTACTCTCTTCCCTACAGGGCAGAGCCAGTGAAAGGAACTGATTAAAATGTTAACGTTTCTGATTGATTCAGGAGTTGATGACACTATGTCTACCCAAATGAGTTTGAAAGCACTTGACTAGCCCAATCCATATATTGAATAATAGGACCTGTTTTGAAAGTGACAAAAGAGAGTTGGTTATTATTTTACATAGTCAACATCACTATAAAAATTATCATGTACTTTGCTTGGACCAGAACCTTTTCATCTCTCTTCATTTATTTTCATTCTTTTACTTTTCTTTCTCTTTCCTTGTTTTTAGATGAAGAGTGAAGTCATATATAGATTACAACATAAATTCCTCCCCACCACTGCAATGAGAACACAGGCCTGCTTTGTAGGAACAAAAAAATAAAAAGAATTAGTCTCCTTTGATGTGCTTACTTTTTACAGTAACCCGAACCATGCCCACAAGCCACTGTGGCACAATCTGCCAAAGGAACTCCAATATAATTGCCAGTCAGTTCCCCTATCAATAAATCTTCCAAAACAATGAGTCATGCATGTAAATATTGCTCTTGCAGAGCATATTTATTGCGTGTTGATGCTGATTGTTTAAAAAGAGGTTATGGTTCAATAAATTGAACACCTGAACTGAGCGCTTGTAGGATGAAATTGAGAGATGAGCAGATCAATTTAGACTCACTTCTACTTTTCGATCTGTTTAATAGATTTTCAAAATGACACTTAGAGACCCATGGAGGCAGCAGCACTTCACATCCTCCCTCAGACACACCTCATCCGGCACTCCCAGACTCGCTGCACTTGGAAAAGCTGATGATCCTGTGAGCAGAAATTCTCAGAGCATGCTCTTGGCCTCCTGCTCACAGCTGAACCTGGCTCATTTATTCAGCTGGTATTGCGAGTTTGGGGGCACGACAGTACATCTGACCCCTTTGGGGTAAAATTTGATCTGGCATTTCATTTCAAGGGCTCAGCCACTGGTCTGTCAAATCTTCATTTTGCGGGTGCCCACTAGAACTGCTGACGCTTCTCTCTAACTCCCTCGGCTTTCATCTTTCACTGGCAATAAACATGTCACCCTGCTGAGGTGAAACACAATCTGGAATTAAATTTACTGCATATAAAATATAGTGCCCTCTTTATTGGTTCAAATACTTGTCACTCATAATTTATTTGCCCGTGTATGGCCTTCATGCAGGGAGATGAGTGCTGCAAACAGAGAGGGGGCTTTGGTGTTTATTGTTGCTGGGATCTTTTTCACTTCTCATTCTTTCTCATCCTTGGTCTTAAAATCCCACTTATTGCCTTGGGCTAATCTGTTTTCCACAAAGCACCTCAAATAAAACTGGAACCCTTTGCCAAAGTGTGGTGAGCATGTCGCTGAGAGCATTGGCATCGGGTTTGTTGGCTGAGCTGCTGCATGTTTGCTAGGAAGTGGCAACAGCGTGGCACCTGGTATGCCCTCCAGTGAGCAAACCCCAAATACAAATCAGGGAGAAGGGAGGAGGGATTTAGTCCTTGTCAGTTTCAATCTCCCACTTGCCATGCCTTCCCTTCTGGCACTCAACTTTTTCATGATTTATTCCAAATACTGTCGATCAGCTTTAACTAATACAGTTCTTGTATGAAGCACCTCTCTAATCTCTTCAAACACAGATGTGGAAGCACGGCTTAGAGCATGGAGGCCAACAAAACCCTCTGCCTGTACCAGTGATTAGCTTTGATTGACACAGAACCCTTCTGCTCTCCTAGGCATCCTCTAACACCCATAAATGATTGTTCTAAAAATGAGACGCATAGGGTACGATGGGCACTAGCTTCAATAAATCTGCAGTGCAGCCATACTAGCAGATAACACGTAAACCATACAACACTAGATACATGGCATTGCCCCCACCCCTTCCAAAGCTATTTCTTTTTATCACTTTTAGGTATGTCTTTTTATAGAAAGAGTTTTAGTGGATATTAATTTCTCATTCAGAATTGTTAAAACATGAAAAGATGCATATTTTATCTTTCCCTTTTGTTTTCAACATTATACGGTCCCAGATATAAAAATTTATAAAAACAAAATTGTCAGGACTTCTATGTGTTTCCAACTTGCTTTTAAATATGAGCTCAGATTTTGAATTTGACCCTCATATAGTATTCAGGATCAGCAGAAAGGAGTATACACATCAGTGACACAAATCCAGATTCCCACAGACTATTCAAATTACTTCAAATACTAACTTCAGTGACATATACTATGTTTTTGCTTTTATTAATCCTGCCATCTTATCTCATTCTGAGTTGTGAGAACTTAGAAACTTCCCCACTTACCCTGATTGTTTGGGACTGTCTCATAAAGTGACAGTGAGTAAAGATTTAATCTTCTCCTTAGGAAAAATGTCCTTTGCACGTAGAAGTGCTCTACAGACTCCAGATAATTCCTGCTGCCTCAAGGATGGTCCTTGGGGTTTATGTTAAATCTCCAGTGATTCTCCCAGATTGTAACAGATCTTAAACTTCTGGTAAAGTTTCCCAGAGTTTGAGGATGTCATTTCTGTCTTCCCATCCCCCAAAAATGGTCACCTTTTGACTGACCATGGATATAAAATCTCTCTCTGCCTGTCTTTTCCAAGCAGCAGTCTAAGTGAAGAGAGACGAAATAGGAATTCTTGTTCCAACCAGCTATGAAATGCCTAATTTTATTTGCATCTGCACACATATGCAGTTAGATGTTTTATTCATTACTTACACTCTTACTTCCAAAAGAAACTTATGAAAAGCAAAAGAAAAAGCTTATGTTTTTAAGATTTCAAAATAGCCTGAGTTAAACATTGATTTTCCCAATGTTTTCTAAAACATTTTTAAAACGAACTATACATATAGAAGGAGAATAATTAAAGAAACATGTTAATGTTTTAGAAAGTATCTCACCTCCTAGTCAGTTTTAGGATTATAGAAACAGAGTAGGAAGATAATTTATCTCATTTCGTTTTAAGCCTGAGGAAACTGAGAGCCAGATAGTTTAAGTGATTGGCCCAAGATTATACAGTTAGTAAACAAAAGAGCAAATAATACAATCAAGTTTTGGTTCAATACTTGATTATGTTCAGTCTCTACTAGTTGCTAGCAGGTAATAAAGTCTCACTAAATAACCGTTGCATGAAGGAATAAATGCACACCAAAGTCCCCAGACCTTATTAGAAGCTGAGAGTGATCCCTGATCTATCCTATCTGGGAGAATGTGCCAGTACACACCTAGTCAGAGCTGCTTGTACTAGAGCTGTGAAAAGTAAAAGCAAAAATACTGCTCTTCATAAAAGCCTCAGAAAGTACTTTTTTGTTGCACTTTTTAAATGTCCATTAATCCTATCCCAAGGTGAAAGTTATGCTCTTTATTCCTTTTGAATTAATAATTTAATGATCATTTCAAGAATTTCAATGGACTTTGAATTCTACAGTGTTTGACAGAATGACTTTGCTTCCACATGTGCTGTTCCACAGCAATCCTGCTATATTCTTACTTCCTTCACAGTTGGAGAACATGAGGCTCAGAGAGTAAAAATGACTTCCCAGAATCCACATAAATTCTAAGGCAAAGCCCAATTTTGAACCAGATTTGTTAACTCAGAATCTTGGGCACTGCGAATGGCACGAGGCTCCTGAAAAGGAATGACATCTCTGTTTTAAAGAACTAGTGGTATAAAGACTAAGTATGCCAAGTAGGAATTTAATTTCTTTGTTAATTTTTCAACAATTCAATCGATATATCAGCACTTGTTATCATTCTTTAACCATTTGTCAAGTGAGTGTCTGAAACTGTACATTATCATTTAATTTTCTAATGCTTTTGGACATCCTTGAGAGAAAAAACTGAAAAAAAAATTCAAGCTACTGTGTCATTGTCATTTATACAATTTCAGTAGATATTTTAGAATGTCTGCTTATCACTCACTGTAAGATTATATGCGCTTAATAAAATAAAAATTAAAAATGTAAAATCAGTTATCTACAGCACTTGTCATAATAATTTTCTCTTCAAGTGACAGTACAAATGTTTCCTTTTATTTTGGAGTATTTTTGTTGTGTTGTGTTTGCATTCTTTCCATTTTATTTACAGTTTTATTGAAATGTAAAATCTACCACACAAGCACCAATAAAATCAGATGTGAAAATACACATCTTCTTTGAGTTTTTGTTATGTGATTTTATCTGAGTATATTATTCCCCATTGGCTATAATAAGAACTATCCTGTATGCACAAGTCCAAACTTCTATTTGAAGTATAAAATATGTTATATGGTAAAATCTATTAAATGTGTTCTTTAAAATGGCTTTATTTCTCTTACTACGTATGTGAAGTACATTTATGTCCCGTAAACTTTAAAACAGTTTAGATCAGAACAAGAACTAGAGGTGTCAGAATGGCCAGCATATGTGCATTGGATAATAACAATATTGGCGTGAATGGTATTGTCCTGGGTGGGCAAGAAGAGAGAGAAGAGCAGCCAACCCTAGCCAATTCAAATGTCTCAGCATTTAAGGAATTAGAAGAGAAAGAGGATATCATGATGAAGTCAGACCCAAAGGTATGAATGGAATTAAGAGAGGAAAATGTTTTAGGTGAAGGAAGATGCCAACAAAGGCAAGTGCAACAGTGAAATCCGTAATGACAAGGGTTGATAGTCCTTTAATTTGGCAAGAATGAAAGTCAGCCTGAATCTAGCAGAGCTTCTCCGTGAAACAGGGAAGATAGAATTCAGATAGCAGTAAGTTGAGGAATGAACAGAAACTGAAGAAATGGGGTAAAACCTATATTTTCTTGGCCGGATAAATATTACATAATACTTTGCAATACATAGTCTTTGTGAGTGTATTTTAAAAAATTTTCTTTCTGTAAATAATAGTGTATGATAATTTGTAGAAAGTTTGGAGGCTATAAGAAAGTATGAAGAATAAAATTAATCTAAAATCCCACGACTCAGAGAATGCTATAGCAAAGTGTTGTTCTATTTCCTTGAAGACTTTGTTCTATGCAATTATTTTTTGATGTTGAGTTCATTCTACATATATAGCTCTGAATTCCTTTCCACTTGTCACTATTTTGTACATGTATCCATGACTGTTTTAGAATGCGTGAATTTAGTGTATTGTTTTTTAGCTTCAAGGGAAAAATCCTCTAGTGAGGAATCATTGAGGGACAAGTGAAAGAGATAAACCACTGGACTGATGTCCTACAGGTGATGAAAGAAAATTGATTAGGAACATAGAAGGAAGAAGGAAATAAGAAATGCACTAACAGATACATTTGTGATGGGGAGTCAGAGGCTGAGCAAATTTGCACACTTTTTAAATGACTGAGAATGAAACCACCAGTATTTAACAAAGTATCTTGACTATCAACAAGTAAACACGTTGTCAGCTTGAACACAATGCCAACCTGAAAGTGAAAACCGGGAAATTACAAACGTCAGCAATCTGCATGGTAGCGGTTTTCTATCCAGCTGCTCTTAGAACTGTTTTTTCAACATACAATAGTTTTGGGCAATTTCTTTACCTTTCTCCCTACTTATGTATCAAATATATTTTCGTTACCCCCCTTTAGTAACTCTGTTGAAGCAAATCTGAAATTGACCACAGAGAGCAGGAACTATTTTATGCCTAAAATCTGCCTCACAATATATGTGAGATTAATCATATTTTGGGATTCTCCCCAAAAGACTGTATCTGTTTCATCTCATAATATCTTTGCAGCAGGTAGGCTGTTTCCAAAAGAGGTTTATTTTCTTCATATTTTCTTTATTATGTGGGGAAAAGATATATTCATACAACTTCGAGGTTAAAAAATGATTCGTTTATTTATAATTAGTTATAGTCTAATAAAGCAGGATTGAGGGTTGAAAAAAATGTTTTCCAGAAGCTTTTCTGTTTAACTTGAGCACCACTCAATCATAATTTCTTGTCTTTTCCCATTGCCTTGTTCTCTCTTATGCAAGTGTTAACACTCTCCATCAGTCAGAAATGCCGGATATAGGTGCCAGGGGATGTAGGCAGCAAACCACATTGCTATGTATGTACCTATGCAAGAATTCTGCGTGATCTGCACATGTACCTCAGAATCTAAAGTACAATAAAAAATACATATTAAAAAAATAAAAGAAACCATTTTTCTTTTTCTTTCTTTCTTTCCTTTCTTCCTTCCTTCTTTCTTCCTTTCTTCCTCTCTTCTCCTCTCTCTCTCTCTCTTGCTCTCTCTCTCTCAGCAGCATTCTATCAATGTTTTACAGTTCTGAGACTCAGGCTGCTTAACACTGTTAGGGCATGTCTGATTCGAAAAGCAGGTATCAGCCCCAGAAGGTAAGTCTTTCCCAGTAGCTAGTCATACTATTTAATAAAAGATGATGCATTAAGCCAGGAATTGATAAGGTTAGAATGCCAACTTTGTACCAGAATATGAGCTTTCCATCATTTAAGTTTACCAATATACCAAAGAAGAGTTGGGATGATTCGAAACATCTTCACTGTATTTGCAGCCAATATATAGTAGATTGTACTGGATAGACAACTTATATTTAGGGACATTGGCATTTTCATCTATAATGTAGAAAACTGGATGCATAGTCCATGTCTAGATTCCTCAAATGGCAGATCATAATCATCCTTTTTCAGCCTTTATAATATGCGTGGTCAAGCTCTTCTGAGAGACTTCTAATAGGGTCTTGGCAAAATGCCACCGGCAAACACTTCCACTGCAGCTGATTCATAAATGCTTTTGGGGTTGTATTACAAATCCAGTAACCCCTGAGGTTTGATGGGAAGGTCTGCCAAGGTTCAGCTGGGATTGCCTATTAGCCCACTGAACTCCCCTGAGCCCTAGAGATTCAAGGGTGGGTGTGAGCCAAGCAACTTGGTGAGGAGAGAATCATTGTCTCTGCTGGGAAGGTAGATTATATGCATTTTAATCTAGTAAGGCTGATTTGAGCCAAAAACTGTCACATTCACTTATTTCTACCTCTTGCTATAGTACAAAAGGCTGCAATTTAAAATGTAAGTGATAAAAGTGATTAAAGGAAACAATGTCTTTATATCTTTCTTTGTTTATAGAAAAGATGTCCATAATCTACCTAGAATGAATACTTGATTTCCTTTTTCCCATTATTCCTCAGCTTGAAAGAGAGAGTAAGGTTCACATGCAAAAGAGTGATGCCTATTTTGTTCACTATTGTATTCATGAAGAATAGAGCAGGGAATAAATGATAATGATTGTGGAACAAATGTTTGTATTAGTGACTACCTCAAAACAGAAATAGATTTAAGGTGTAGGCCTCTGGACAGGTGCTCAGGTTGCCAATCTATGTAGGTGTTAACACATCACTGAGATGATATGAATCAAATTTAATGATCAGAAATCTTCTCAGGCTCTGGAATAAATGTAGTCAATGTGGTGAAGCCTAGGATGTCCCCTTTTAAAGAGGCAAGCTCAAATAACAGCAAAAGGCCATCAAGGATGTGGATTGGGATACCCGCAGGGAAACATTCTGGCATGGAATATGAAATATGGGACAATAGAAGAATTGCTCTAGATCATAGTGGAGTAGCTGGACCCTTTCTCTAGCTGTCCTGCTTTTTCACTCTCTCTGTGCAGAGCTAACTTTCTGTGTAAAAACGTAACAACAGGAGCTCATGTGGGGAGGTAAGAAATAGCCTTTTTATGCTTACAGGGATAAAGAGGAGAAACTGTTAGCTCTAGTTTCTTTATATAGCACTGCATTCTGGCCTAATAGTTGTATTTCTTCAAACAAGGTTAATATACACTTCTATTTTCCTTTCTGCTTACAATATTTCCTTTCAGTGGAATCATATTTGTCCCCAGATTTTAATTATTTTAGTTCTCTCATAGTCTGCCTCCCACTTCCTGCCCTCCCGATTCATATTTTTCTTCATATAACTGTTTCTTAACTTCTCAGCAAAATGGTGAAATATGAAGTTGCCCCTTTAAATATCCCAAAGCAGCAATAATTTGTCAGCTATCCACAAACAAAAGTGCACTGGCAGGAGCTACTCTTGTATGGACCCTGAGACAGGTCCATTGAAATGAGTTTGGCCAGAGATCTTAATACCCCTGTGATTCAGTTTCATCCTCTCTCAACCACAGTCTGGGGCAGTCATGCCTACCTAGGACCCACCCAGTGAACAAATGGGAGTCCTTCTCGTGACTTAATAGGAGCCACACCCTTGTATAATTCTGGTAACAGGCCTGGCATTCACAGAACCTGAAGCAGACTCTGCTCCAGCATCAGGTGTACTGACCAAGGTCCTGAAATCAGTGCCATCTATTGAAGGACCAGGTAGGATCCATGACTCTCCAAGTTTCTGGTGATGGACCTGCCAATTAGAGACTCCACTGCAGACCTAGAAGCAACCATGTAATCCAGCTATATCTGCACTCTACTCCCATCACAGAGGTCAATCTCATTAGCCCAGGAGGCCAACAGAGGAAGTTATCATCCAAAACCAATCTATAAAGACTTCAAGGGATGTTTACCTCCTCAAATGCACATACACTAACACAGGACTACACAGGTTATGAAGAATCAAACAAATATATCACCCTCAAAGGAAACTTATAAAGCTCCAGTAACTAACTCCCCAAAAATGAAAATCTAAGAATTACCCAACACATAATGCAAAACAGTCAACTCAAAGAAGCTTAGTAAGACACAAGAGAAAATGGATCAACACCTAAACAAGACCAAGTAAGTAATACATGATTGAAATGAGAAGGTTCATAGGAAAAAAACAGAAAACAGAAAAAAAAGAAACAGAAATCCTAGAGCTGAATAACACAATAACAGAAACAGAATATTCAATAGAAATCTTCAACAGGAGATTTGATCATGCAGAGCAAAGTATCAATGAGAAGACAGGTCATTTGAAATTAGTAGGTTAGAGGAATAAAAAGAAAGAAAAATTGTGAAGAAAGTATATGGGACCTATGGGATATCATCAAATGAACAAATATATATAATGGGGGTCCGAAAAGGAGAAGAAAAAAGGGGGAACAGAAAGCTTATTTCAAGTAATAATGGCTGAAAATTTTCAAATTTAGGGAGGGATATGAAAAATGTTCCAAATTTAGGGAGGGATTTATGAATCACAAAAGTCTTTAAGTAAGATCCACTCAGAGAAAATCATCCTGACATATTATAATAAAATTTTCAAAATTCAAAGACAAGAAGAATTTTGGAAGCAGCAAAAGAAAAGAGACTCTTTACCTACAAATAAGCCTTTGTAAAATTATCATCTGATTTCACATCAAAAACTTTGTAGGCCCGGATGGAGGATAACAATATATTAAAATTACTGAGGGAAGGAAAGAACTGCCAAATAGGCTGACCAGAGTATTATTTTATATTGGGAGAGAGTATCACCATTCAACCTATTTTACCAGAAATGCTAAATGGAGTTCTTTAAGCTGAAATAAAAGGATTCTAAGTAACAACATAAAAACATAAAACTCATTGGTAAAGGTAAGTGTATATTCAAATTCAGAATCCTTTAATACCGTAATTGTGGTGCATAAATAATTTTAACACTAATATAAATATGTAAAATTAAAAGTATTAGTAGTAACTAGTACAATAATTTGGTAATGGGTACAAAATATAAAATGATGTAAAATGTGACATCAATAGCATAAAATATTGGGGGGGTAGGGACAAATGTGTATCATTTTTTATAAGCATCAAAAGTTACATGACTATTATAACTATAGAATACTTTATATAAGTTTCATGGTAACCACAAAGATAAAAGCTCCAGTATATACACAGAATATAAAGAGAAGAAAATCAAAGTTAACAGAAAATAATCAACAAATTACAAAAGAAGAAGTGAGAGAGGATAAAAGAAGCAAAAGAACTACAAAACAATCAGAAACAATGAACAAAGTGGCAATAATAAGTTCTTATATATCAATAATTGCTTTAATGTAAATGAATTATTTTCTCCAATCAAAAGACAGAGTGGCTGAATGGAATAAAAACAAAAACAAGGTCCAACAATATGCTGCCCACAAGAAACTCACTTTAAGAACACATATAGGTTGAAAGCAAAAGGATGTAAAAAAACTAGTCCATGCAAATGACAACAAAAAGAGAGCCAGGGTGTCTATATGTATATAATACAAAACAGAATTTCAGGGTCGGGCATGGTGGCTTACACCTGTAGTCCCTGAACTTTGGGAAGCCAAGTTAGGTGGATCACCTGAGGTCAGGAGTTCGAGACCAGCCTGACCAACATGGTGAAACCCTGGCTCTGCTAAAAATACAAAATTAGTTGAGCATGGTGGTGCATGTCTGTAATCCCAGCTACTTGAGTGGCTGAGGCAGGAGAATCACTTGAACCCTCAAGGCAGAGGTTGTAGTGAGCTGAGATCATGCCATGGCATTCCAGCCTGGGAAACATGAGCAAAACTCTGTCTCAAAAAAAAAAAAAAATTGAATTCCAGTCAAAACCTATTGCAAAAAAAGAATAAGGTCACTATGTAATGACAAAGGGATCAATTCATCAAGAGGTGTAACAATTGTAAATATATAGGTACCCAACATTGTAGAATATAAATACAATAAAGCAAATACTAATAAAACTGAATGGAGAAATAGAAAGCAATACAATAATAGTAAGGGAGTTCAATAATTCCCTTTAAACATTGTAAAGATTATCCAGATAGAAAGTCAGTAAAGATACAATGGATGTGAATAACATTTGTAGACCAAATAGACATAGCATATAAATACAGAATACGCTGTCAGACAGCAGAAAAATACAAACTCTAGTCAAGTGTACAAAGAATGTTCTTTAGGATAGATTACATGTTAGTCCACATAATAAGTCTTACCAAATGAAGAACACTGAAATAATATAAGTATCATTTCCTATCTCAATGGCATAAAACTAGAAATCAATAACAGGAGGAAAACTGGAAAATTTACAAATATGTGGAAATTGAACAACATACTCCTGAACAATCAATGAGTCAAATAAGAAATGAGGACAAAAATCTAAAAAGATCTTGAGACAAACAAAAATAGAAACAAAATTATGCAAATTCATGGGATGCAGCAAAAGCAGCTCTAAAAGGAAAGTGTATAAAAATAAATGCCTACCTTAAAAAAACTCAAATAAACAACCTAATTTTATAGCCTAAGAAACTAAAATATGAAGAACAAATTAAGCCCAAAGTTAGCAAAATAAAGAAAATAATAAACAATGGAATGAAAATAAGTGAAATAAAGACTGGAGTGATGATTGAAAAGATCAATGAAACTAAGAGTTGGCTTTTTAAAAACATAAACAAAATTGACAAATCTTTAAACCAAGAGATAAGTTTAAAATACACAAAATCATAAATGAAATAGCAGATATTAAAAATGATATCACAGAAATACAAAGGATCATAAGAAACTAGTGTGAAACACATACATACCAACACATTGAATAACTTGGAAGAAATAGAAAAACTCATAGAATCATACAAATTGCCAAGACTGAATGAAGACATAAAAAATCTGAATAGATCAATAATGAGTAATGTGATGGAAGTAATAATCAAAGAGCTCCAACAACAACAAAAAAACCACAACCAGATGGCTTCACCAGTGAATTTTAGCAAGCATTTCAAGACAAATTAATTTAAATCCTTCTCAGACTCCTTCAAAAACTTCAAGAGTAAAATATACTTCTATACTCATGTTAAGGTCCATATTACCTCAAACTAAAGCCAAATAAGGACATTACAAGAAAAGAAAATTATAGATCAATACCTTGATGAACATATATGCAAAAATTCTCAATAAAATAATGGCAAACCAAATTCAATGGCACATGTAAAAGATCATACACCATAATCAAGTGGGATTTATCCCTGAGATTCAAGGATGATTCTATATATAAAAATCAATAAACATAACACACCACATTAATGGAATGAAGGATAAAACTTATATGATCATCTCAATAGATACAGAAAAAGCATATGACAAAGTTTAACACTTCTTAATGAGACAGTCTCTTCAATAAATTGTGCGGGATAACTATATATCCACATGCAAAAAACTGTTAACAAGACTATAGAAAAAATGTCCCTCAACATAATAAAGCCCATATATGACAAATCCACAATTAACATCATAGTCAATGGTAAAAGAATAAAAATCATTCCTTTAAGATCACTGAAAAGACAAAGGTGTACCCTCTCATGACTTCCATTCAATATAGTACTGGAAGTGCTAGCCTGAGTAATTAGGCAAAAAATAAAAAGCATCCTTGGAAAGGAAAAAGTTAAATAGTCTCTGCTTACAAATTATATTTTCTTATGTATAGAAAATCCTAAACATACCACCAAAAACCTATTTGAACTAATAAACAAATTCAGTAAAAATGCAGAATATATAAACAACATAGAAAAATTATTTGCATTTCTATACACTAGCAATAAACTGTTGCAAAAAAACTTCCACTTACAGTAGCATCGAAAAGAATAAAATATGTAGAAATAAACTTAAAAAGGTGAAAAATCTGTATACTTAAAACTCTAAGATACTGATGAAAAAATTGAATAAGACACAAATAAATGAAAGGATATCCCTTGTTCATTGATTGGAAGAATTAATATTGTTAAAATGTCTATACTAACCAAAGAGATCTATAGAGTCAAAGAAATTCCTGTAAAAATTCCAATGACACTTCTCACATATATAGAAAAAATAATCTTGAAATTCACGTGGAACAAAAAAAGACCCTGAATAGCAAAGCAATCTTGAGTGAGAAGAACAAATCTAGAGGTATTACACTTGCTGATTTCCAACTGTATTACATAGCTATAGTAATCAAAACAGTATGGTATTGGCATAAAAACAGACACATAGACCAATGGAATAGAATAGAAAGCCCAGAAAAATGCCACATATATCCTGTTGACTAATCTTTATCAAGGGTATCAATAATACATATTGAAGAAAAGACCTTCTCTTCAATAAATTGTGTGGGATAACTGTATATACACATGCAAAAAGTAAAATAAAATTTGATCCTTATTTTACACCATATCCGATAAATATATTCAAGACTTAAATGTAAGAACTGAAACTGCAAAACTCCTAGAAACAACAACAGAGGAAAAGCTCCTTGATGTTTGTCTTCACAACATTGTTTTGGATATGATATCAAAGGCACAATTGAAAAAAAAGATACCTAAGTGGAACTGCATCAAACTAAAAAGCTCTGCACAGCAAAGGAAGCAATCAACAAAGTGGAAAAGCAATCTACAGAATGGGAGAAAAATATTTGTAAACCATATATCTGATAAAGGGCTAATATTCATAATATATAAATAACTCATATAATTCGATAACAAAAAAATTAAAATAGCCTAAATTAAAAAGGCCAAAGGACTTGAATAGTCCCATACCCAAAAAAGACATAAAAATGACAAACAAGTATATGAAAAGGTGCTCAACATTACTAATCATCAGAGAAATGCAAATCAAAACCACAATGAGATGCATCACCTCATACCTGTTATGATGGCTATTATTAAAAAGACAGGAGATAAGTCTTGATGAGGGTGTGCAGAAAAGTGAACCCTGTACATGGCTGATGGCAATGTAAATTGATACAGCCATTATGGAAAACATTATGGAGGTCCCTGAAACAATTAAAAATAGAACCACCATACAAAGCAATCCTAATTCTCCAAAGGAAATGGAGTCAGTATATCCAAGAGATGTATGCACTCCCATGCTTATTACAGCATTACTCACAATGAACTAAGTGTTCATCAATGAATAAATAAATAAAGAAATATAAATCAGAAAATAAATACATATTTTACATAAAATATGAATTTTACATGATGTATGTATAAAGTTGTATATTAATTATATACTATATATACACATACACAATAGAATATAATTCTAATGTAAAAAAAAGAAAATCCTGTCATTTGCGAAAACATTGATGAAATGAACCTGGAAGATGTTATGGTAGGTGAAATAAGCCAGATACTGAAAGACAAATATTGCATGATTTCACTTACATGTGGAATCTAAGGTTGGACCCATAGAAGAGAGTGAAATGATTGTTTCTTGGGGAAGATGGAGAGATTTTGTCAAAGGGTACAAATTTTCAGTTATAAAATGATTAAGTTCTGGGATCTAACATACTGCATATCGACTATATTTAACAATACTCTCTTGAATACTTGAAATTTGCTAAGAGAGTAGATCTTAAGTGTTCTCACCACACAAACACAAAAGATGGTAACTATGTGAGGTGATGGATGTGTTAATTAGCTTGGTTGTGATAATAGTTTGACAGCTTATTATAGATATCATATTGTGTTCTATACCTTGAATAGATGCAATTTTTATTTTATAATGATAATGTCAATAAATCTGGGGGGAAAAAAGAAAAGAAAAATAGTTTAGTGCCCTGTTTCTCTTAGGTGCTCTATAAATGATAGTTGGAGATAATGAGGAGATGGTGAAGCTGACCCAACTTTCCTATAGAGCCAATGTTTATGGTTTCTTTGAATAAACATAGAAATTGATCCTCCTAGTCTAAAAACTTGAGGATCGCTTCTCGGCCTTTTGGCTAAGATCAAGTGTAGGAAGCTACATTTTTCTTATCTGAGTTTCTTACTCAGGAAAGCAATGATCAAGGCTCCCAGACAAGTATCAAATATCTGAAACTCACTGCAATATCAAATATCTGATATCAAATATCAGATCACTGCATTTGACCAATGAGACATCACACCTCCTCATCCATCATGATTGCCTAACTAACCACTTGTTTCCTGTTGACAAACTCCTCTTCCTTACCCCTCCCTAATTCCCATTTTCCTACACATGGTTACATCTCTTCCCTGCTATATAAACCACTAATTTTAGTTGGTCAGGGAGATGGATATGAGACGGATCTGTCATCTCCTCAGCTGCAGCAACCAATTAAGGCCTTTTTCCTTGGCAATATTCATTGTCTCAGTGATTGGCTTTCTGTTCAGTGAGCAGTGGGGCCTAGCCTGAACCCCTGGTGTTTCAGTAATGGAGGAAGAGGAAGAAAATGAAGGTGAGATGGAAATATAATGTAATGAATTTGCATTCACAAGATTCATAAGTGGCACAGGCAACACAACAATCTAAACACTTTGGAACCAGCCTGGGTATGTGTTTGATGTAATGAGCATGTGCCATGTGGGTTAGTTTTTGGCAAAGCTATACAAGAAAATGAGAAACCATCCTTTAGCGAGGGAGCTATAAAGCTCATCTGGCAGCCCTACCTAGGGTCCTGTCATTCCCTGAGCCTTCTAGATGCCACAGTATCTAGGAGAACTGTTTTTAAAACGTTGCTCCTTTTTGCTGCCTTAAAATCATTTTTAACTTATTTTATTTGTTTTTGCTGTTGGAAAGAAATGGATATATAAAAAATAAAACTTGGATTGATTCAAAAAATCTTTGCTCTAAACAGTGTTGTATTCTTTTGTGTGAGGGTGGAATTGGAGGGCATTGATTAAATTTTACAATTTCATTAAAAACATGCCATCCGTTTTTATGAAAAAAGAAATAAATCTTTAAAAGAGATGATTGCTTAATTAATCATAGGATAAAGAAAGATTGATGCTAAGAGCTGTTTTGCAGATTAAGAAAAGTAGAGCAGGGACCTGCTGGCTCCAAAATCTAAAGTTATTTACTTCCAAATAAAACATTTATCCACATAAACTAATTCTATCTTTCAGCAATATTCCATTGCACCTAGGTGAACTGGTTTCAATTTACCATGACCATTGAATAAGGTTAGTTGCTACTGTATAAAGCCCCACAACTGTTAACTCAGCTCTCCTCTTGGATGAAATTATACTTTCACTTTGCATAGTGCCCAAGGGACTTAGCCCGACCTCTGTGTGCTAAACTGGCACTAGGAGATTTTCCTCTTTTGGTAAATGACAAAAATTGAGACACAAAAAAACATAACATATGCTTTAACTAAAATCATTCAATTATTTATGTGAGTAAGAGGAAAAATGTATTTTGGTCCATGAGCTCTATGGTCCTTAACCTGGGATCTATGGTATCCCAGAAAATCCAAGGATAGTATTTTGGTAACTTGAAATATATTTGGTTTAGAAATACTAAGTGGCTATATGTATAGGCATTTGGGGAGGAAAAGGACCACAGCTCTCACCAAATCTTCCAGCAGTTCATGATATCAATAAGGTTAAGAACCAAAAGTAAACTCTCCAAGGGCTGGTCTATTGGAATAATGTATTCATCTAATCTCAAGGAGATATGTAATTCATATGGCCACAGCTAGAAATATTTTCAGGGGTTCTGACATCATTTGACAGAACAAACCGTTGGTTCCTTGAGTTCAGCTTTTGGTTATTGTTAATAACATGCACATGAAGCTATTTCTTCTTCATAGATGGACAAGGTCTAGGGCTACTGAACCACCAAAATTAATGCTTCTGCCAAGAAATATATGCATTTAAAATTCTGTGGATTAGCACCACTTATTCTGTAATGTTAATATAAGCAATAACTTGAACAAACACTGCTGGATTTTATACTATGGGCCAAGATGTAAGAGATAAAAAGAAATGAGAAGTATACTACCTTACTGCTCATGTTGTACAGTTTGGCTACAGAAAAGCACTTTGAAGGTTAAATAACAAGATCTGTTTTATATAACAATGTACAGCAAAAATATTATACCATTAATTGATAAATTAGTTGGATTTTGAAAAATTTAGAAGCCAGAAAGAAGCAGAGGATTCTAATTAATGCAGGGACTAAAAAAGTGAACATTTTATGGAAAAAGGAAAGCAATTGAAAATGGTTCTGCCTTTTACAGAGTGAAATGGGAAGTCATTGGAGGGTCCTGAGCAGAAGAGTGAAACGATTTAACATACATTCAAATAGGATAACAGTGACTGCTTTGATAAGAATAGACTGAAAAAGAACAAGAACATATGCAGAAAGACCAGCTAGGGGGCCATAACAAACCCACAAAAGATAATAGTGACTTGAATCATTTTCGTAAATTTGATTGTAGACATATTTTGAAGAGAGAGTTGGCAGAATTTGCTTATTAACTTTAACATGGGATATGAGAGAGAGAGACATCAAAAATGACTCCAAGGTTTCGCCTTGTCCAACCAGAAATAGGGAGTTGCTCTATCTTGATAAGAGGAAGACTGCAAGAACAGACTTTTGGAGATGATTAGGAGTGTGTTTTAGAACATGGTAAGTTTGAGATGTGTATTAGACATCTACTAGATAAATATATGACTCAAAGTCTGAGACAAGAGGTGTAATTTTGAGAATCATCAGTGTAGAGATAGTATTTAAAAGGATAAGGCTAAGTAAAAATCACCTGGGGGAAAAAAGAGAAAAGGAAAGTAAATCAACTATAAGTGTTTTACTTTCATTGGAAACTGAATTGTGTACACAGCACATTAGAAGGTGAAACTACAGAGCTAAGTAGAGGGTAGATCACAGAGGACCTCAAATGCTATTTGAACAACAATCCTGGGAAGCTGCTGTAGAATTCTAAAGGGGAAAGTAACAAGATCTGGTATGAATTTTAGAAACTGGCAACACCGTAGAGACTGAAGGTGAAGAGGGCAGAAGAAAGCCACAGCAAAAGTCCACAACAGAAATAAAGGGGATGTGGAGTATGTCACCAGGAAAATGGATAAACAAAACTGAGCAAAATTTACAAGGTGCACTGGCAGAAATTAATAACCATTTGCTTGAGTGCAACCTTTAGGAAGAGTGAAGGAAAGAGGGGAAGCAAGATAATTTACATATTTCTTTCTTGGATAACCGAATCATTAACTAAAACGAGAATAAAAGACAGGGTGGGAGACAAGGGCTATGGGAGCAAGAAGGAGAGATAGTTTGAACAAGTTGGATTAGAAATGCCTGTGATATATCTCAGTGATGATGCCAGCAGCCTGCTAAACATATGGATCTGGAATTTCAAACAAAAATCTTGGCTAAAGATAAAGTTGGTCATCGGCAAACAGATTGGAATGATTCGAAAGGAAGAGCGCTAAAGTGAAAAACCAGGAAACACCAGCATCTGGAGGTATCTACGGGAAGGCAGAAAAGGGACGTGAAGGTGATTCAGATGGAGTTTGGCACAATGGGATTTGGGGGAGCATAGAATTTCCAGCAAAAAAGGATGATCCACAATGTTAAGTGCTTCGTAAAGACCATGAGGCTGTGGCCCACATAATGTTGATTCAATTTGGACTTTAAGAAATGTTAGCTGTATCAGTGGGGATGGTGGGAGTGACAGAAAAGTTATAAGGTTTTAAACAATATATAGATACTGAAGAAAGTACAGGCATAAAGTGTACATGAATATTTTGAGACATCAAAATAAGAAAGGGATGCTAGGGTGAAGTGAGGAGATCAAAAGAGAAGGAAGTGGATGGACTCCTATGCTGCATTATACATCACCTTTATCTGAATAAAGATATGCTGTTTATATTAAGAGAAGGTTTAATTCACACATACGTCAGTCAGTGAAGATCTGTTCAAGGGCCTGCCAGTTTCACTCCCAATCCTGTGAGTCAGATGACTTTCAATTATGTGCTGCTACAATTACGAGAGAAAAATGTATAGCAATATTTTCCAAATATATATGAGAATGCACTTCAATTAGCCAAAAACTCTACCCATTTCCAAATTTTTATCAAGCATCTCTATATGCTACACTCTGTGCTGAGCACTATTTTTTATGTTAACAACAGGATGCTTTTGCTGAAGGACTGAGTCCCAGATGTATCATGATTGCAATTCTGTTTCCTATGTCTATTGTTCTGTTCTCTTTTATTGTTTTGGTAAGCAGTTAGGAGCAAGAAAAGGCATGGTAGAGAAAATAGTGTCCTGTGCATCTGCATGATGGTATATGCATTGTGGCCTCAATACTGCTCTGTCCTGGGGACATGTGTCAAGACTGCATTACAAATAAGGCTATGGTGTTTCTGGTTGATTAATAATTAAGCCTTCTACTACAAAAAGCAAAATAAATCTATTCACAATCATTCCCACACTCGTAGCCAGGTCTAGAGTTTCTGTCCTGTGCTATAAAAGACTTTGGAATCCTAATTCGTGTGTGGATAACAAGACAGAAACAAAGAGTTCTCTTCTTAGCAGGTTTTATCACATGCAAACATGTTATGGAAACTTGGAGGAAGTTGCTCCACTTTTTGAGACCTTGTTTTCTTCACAACACTTTTCTTAATATTGTACTTCTGTTTGGCTATATTTATCCATTCCTGATTACAGTTTACTTCAAAATCGTAAATTAGTAGGTGTGTGCTTTCATCACTATATAAAATTTCTAGGAAGCTTTGAATCAAAGCTCTTTTCTTTCAGAAATTATATTAAATCAGCAGCAGTACTTTAACAGGAAAAAATAATCTAGTATCACAATAGAATATTTGTAGACAACTGTAATAATGTTTTAACCTCAGAACTTCCAACAAATTTTAAAGATGTTTTAAAGTGGCAATAATAAAGGCATTGGTTCTGTAAGTTAGACCAAGCACATGTGGCATTGTTTTGGCACAGAAAACTGTGTGGCTTCCTCTATCAACCAGCCTGAAAAATGAAGAAAAGGTATATAAAAGGAAGTTGAGTTGCTCAGGGCCATGCTGATAGTTTACTATTGCTGTTCCTTGCATCCTCTAAATCGTTTCATAACAGATAGTTTTGAACTCTTATTTTTAGCAATAGCTGCCAAATTCTGCAAGCCCTATAATGTTCTGCTCCCTAATTAGTTTCGAAGCTTGTAATTGTTTAAGCTTAAGCCAGCCTATAAAGTCTGCCAACTCATTTGAGCAGGATTGAGAAAAAAAGTTGAAGTAATGGCTACATATTATTACTTGCTCATTTATTTAATTTTGTCTTTTGATCAAATTATAACTCTAATACCCCAAAAAAATTTACAGCACAGAAGGGGCTTCTTTTAAAACAGCTAGGAGCTGGCTTTACTTCTTTGGACACAGCGATTTCATGTCTGAGTGATCCTGTTGATGTTTAGAAATTGAGCAGAGACTCCCTGGCATGACCCAGGGATGTCAGCGTACTTTGGATAAAATCTGTACTGTCCGTGATTTTTAAAATGTATCATAAGAAAGCCATTATATTTTATTAATGAGATTTGGCATATGAGAAGCTGTACTTATGGTTTGGGAGCATTTGTGTATGTGTTTAACAAAAATCTGGGAAAGTAAGAAGTATGTGTCCATCATAACAGCACTGTGTTCAGAATTTGTCAGTGTGCTCAAGAGTTTATTAGGTAATAAGATCCTATGAACGTTTCCACTTGCAATATGAAAAATGTTGGGACTGATCACGTTTCATTAATTGTCTCTGTGCATTTTCTGTATAATGTGGCTGTTTGACTGTTGTTTCCCCTACTCTAATCCGTTGTTTTCACTGAGTACAAAGAGGGAGGATGTATTCAAGACCACTGAAGAAGAATCATATAGGAAATGGCTTATATTGGCTACAGCTACCACTTCCTGAAGGAATCATGATGGTGTTTATTTCTGAAAGTTTTTTCACCAGCTCTGTCTGAATGCATGTATTTAGAGACTTTATATGATTTTACAGCAAAGTGCTCAACATTTTATAGCATCATTACAATTTCTACTTTTCTCTGTAGCAGGTATCCTTCACATGAGTGTTTTTGGGAAGATAAAAAGTAGGTTGCAAAGGTTTGACTCTATGCTGGACAGAGAAGGATTATGTGCTCTTGTCAAGTTGTTCTTGATCTTTTAATGAAAATTATTGACTATAAATTTAGAAACTATTTTCCTTACAAGGATTATGTAACGTTTAACCTTTCCTGGTTATTGCTGGTTGCTGTAAAGTAAGGACCAACACACACACACACACACACACACACACACACACACACACACCTTTGCAAGGTGTTTGTTGATTGCTTCATAATATCACTTGCAAGCTGTATTTCAGTAACTAATAAGCAGACAGACCTTGCTACACAAGATGGTATTTTGAACCAAAAATGTGATGTAGACTTAGTGAGACTTATCCCACCATCTAAAAAATTTCTTTTTATGAAAAGCATTCTTTATTTCATCCTATTACCTCCATGTTGACTCATGTACCATTCTCAATAATTTCTCCCCTAGCTGTAAACTTAGCATGCCCCACCACTACCAGCTCACTTAGCCACGAGTCAAGTCCTCTGCCTTAAACTTGTCTCCATCTTCCTGGTAAGGAGGGACTCAGATAATATGTCCACTCTCTAGGACGATCCACCAGAGTTGAGTAGATGTACTGCCTCTTCTATCCCATTGCCTACATTCTATGACCCCTTTTATTGCCACCTCAATGTTAAAGGACATCACCATGCAGCCACACATTCAGAAAGCCTAGAATTGACTCATGAGAGACGCTAACTCCCCTTTCCCACTTCATTTCTGAGTGCCTCAGTTTCGTCAAGATAATACCTCTTTCCAGCCTTTTTAACTCACCTTACCCCCTCATCCTCCATCACAATCATATGTTAAAAACCAAGCTGAGAATGGTCACAACCCAGTTGGCAGCTGAAATTTCAGAGTAAAAAATCAGGGAGCCTCTTAGCTCCCTGAAATGCCCTTTGCCCCAGACACTTTGCCTCTGTATCATTAAATGCATGATAATGTCTCCAGCCTGCAGGCTGGCCACATCCCCCATTGACACTAGTAGGGCCACCACAGACAAAAGAGGGCAGTGCTGAATTCAATAATACACATCCAAAGCGCTTTGAAATCCCCAAAGACAGATGCTTTATGAATACCAGACACTATTATTATCTACTCTACTGTTCCCTGTCATGACAAAGTCTGCCCAAAGTCTGTACCCTCACAAATATATTTTTACTTTTTCAAGCTGTTACTCATTAACTTCTTGCTAATATTTCTGGTTATTCTGGGCCTCTTTATTTAAACCCTTGGTTAATATTGGCACTTGTCACCCTTCTGTCTTTGCAGATGTCACTTAGCATTCTTTACAAATTAGCAACACAATTAAGCAACACTGAATACCCATTTTTGACCTTCTGGGTACTATCTCAATTTTGGATGTGTTAGAATGCATCCCACCATCTAAATATCCACTTAATAAAGCATTATGTTACTCGTAAGCCTGCCCAAATCAATTTTGGTTAGATTGATGGTTACATTATAAGAGTTTACAGAATGTTTTGCTAAAATCTAGCTGTAGTATGTCCACCGGGCTTGTCATCCTCTATTCTTCCATTCTCTTCAACTACAAACTTTGTACAATGCTTCATGATTAAATTGGACATTAGCAACCTATACTATGTTTCTCTCAGACTACTATTATAATGGAATTTTGCATTACTTTTGTCCCAATATTTTACTAAGACTTGAAGACTATGACCTCAAAAGCAACAGGAAAAAATAACTTTTTAAAATATAATCCTTGATTGATTATCAAGTGATTTGATACATTTTTTAAACTAATTGCTTACATACTGGCAGACCTTTCTAGGGTCCATACTTGGGAGCAATTAAAAACAGGCTTTGGTTCTTGTGTTTAATCTTTGTTTCCTCTGAGTCAAAAACATTATAAACATAGGAACAAGATGCAGTCCTGTTGTTTTCTGTTTGTTTTTGTTTTTTTCTGACCCATTCTGCTCAAGAATAGCAGTCTCCTAACTTTTCAGCTAACTTACATTTCGTCTCCCCTCCATTGGAGCAATGCTTCCTCACACCCAGCAACACTCTAAGAATCAGTGAGTTAATATTTCTAAACAGCTGGGAGCCCTGCAATGAGATGCATTGTGCCAAAATCTGCAATCATTCAACAATCTCTAAACCTTTTCTTCTATCTGGTCCCTCATAAGGAACCATTCTAAGAGCTATTTATCTCATTATTCAAATTCCTCCTGATAGTCAAATGCCTTAAGATTCAATAGACTAATATTTTGGTCATCTACAATAGAAATCTGTGTTTCCCATATGTTGTAGAACCAGATGGTTCAGGTTGGTCTTTTATTTGTCAAGCTCAATATAAAACACTGCTCCCTCTTGCACTGTCTTTCTCTCAGGGTTTTAACAAAGGCCATCCAGTTTACTACCCCACAACCCCCGACTCCAGGGTTTGACAACAGGCTGAACCAAGAGATGAGCAATTTCTCAGCTGCTGGCCTCCTCCGAAAGCACTTTCAGTATGGCCAGCCCCCACTTCTGTTCCTGCTGGCTTTTTATGCAGGCCCTTGATTGAGAACCAGTCCAGCTGGGCAGCCTGTTAACTCCTTTAACCCATTCTTATACAGCCCACCTCGATCAGCCCTGGCCTGCTTTCTGATCAAAGCTACTTAGTGAGGCTTTATTGAGCTCCTACGCTTACCCCCCCTTTTTTCATCCTAAGTGCCCAATCTGACAAAACAAAAGTGAAAAGAGCTAATAATTGTTGTGCACCTACTATGGCAAATGCCAGGTTAGAACATTTTAATAGTCAGCATATCATTTAAGACACAGAACAACCCAAGAAAAGGCATGATTATTCCCATTACATAGGAAAATAAACTGAGGCTCAGAGATACTGAATAGCTAGTCACACATCTAGAAAGTGGTAAAGCAGGATTGCCACACATATATATCTTGATCATAGGGATCAACTAAAAGACACTGCAACTTCAGGGCTAAAGAAGACACCGGAGAATATCTTGTCCAACACCACATTGTATATATATGGCATCTATGAAACAGAAATGTTAAGTGACTTTCTCAGGGACTCACAGCTGAATGAATACGGCCTTGGAGTCAGATGCCATATTTCAGGCTCCTAGCCTAGAACTCTTATATTGTCTCATCAGTCAAGTAAATTTCATTTTTTGTTATTGTCTACTTCCTTTGAATTTATTTTATTTTCTGTGTTAAAAACACAAAACCTGAACTCTACCCTCCTAACAAATATTTAAGTATGCAATACATTATCACTGACACTACTATACTATGTCATATAACAGATCTCAAGTTTAACTTAAACTTTGTGCCTATTGATTAGTTACTGCCCATTTCTGCCTTATCTCAGCCTCTAGCAACCACTTCTACTCTTTGATTCTATAAATTTGACTATTATAGACATATCATATAGGCAAAATCATGTACAGCATTTGTTCTTCTCTGGCTGGCTTATTTCACTTAGCATAATATCCTCAAGGTTTATTCATGTCGTCACATATTGCAGAATTTCCTTCTTTTTTTAAGGCTGAATAGTATTTTATTATACATAAGTACCACATTTTCTTTATCCATTCACCTGTCAATGAACATCTTGGTTATTTATATATCTTGACTATTATGAATAGTGGTTTAATGAACATAGGAGTGCTAATATATCTTCAAGATCCTGGTTTCATTTGTTTTGAGTAAATACCCAGAAGTAGGATTGCTGACTTATATGGTAGTTTTACTTATTTGGAGGAACCTCTATACTGTTTTCCTTAGTGGCTGCATCATTTTGCATTTCCTCTAAGTGTGCAAAGGTTCAAATTTCTCCACATCCTCACCAAAACTTGTCTTTTTTAAAAAATCAAAGCTCTTCTGACAGGTGTGAGGTGATATCTCATTGTGGTTTAATTTGCATATCCCTAGTGATTAGCAACATGGAACATTTTTTCATATATTTGTTGGTCATTTGTATGTCTTCTTTGGAGAAAGTCCTTAACCCATTTTTCAACTGGGCTATTAGTTCCTTTGTTGGTTTGTTTGCTTTCTATAGAGTTGTATAAATTCCCTACATATTTTATGGACTAATCCTTAATAGGTATATAGCTTGCGAGTATTTTCTTGCATTCTATAGGTTGTCTTTTCACTCTGTCAGTTGTTTCCTTCCTGTGCATAAGCTTTTTAGCTTGATATAGTCCCACTTGTTTATTTCTGTTTTAATTTGGCTTATCTGACTCATTCACTTATTCTACAATATGTATTTTATAACTCTTATGTGTTAGGCACTTATCTAAGTGTGCTACTTATTAACTTATTAACTCCCAGCTCCAGATTGACCCTTCTGCACTCTGTTGTATGCCACAATATCTTTCCATGTTAAATTATATATCTTATAAAATGGAAAGTGGGATGGTTTCTATTTTCTTCATTCTCAGACCCCATAATTTCTGCTCTGTGTCCAGCACTTCCCTGAGAACTAAAAATACAGAAGTAAGCAAGAGCAGATCCAGTTCCTACCATCACATAACTCCTAGTCTAGTCCAGGAGATAGACAATAATCAGTTGATTATAAAACGGCACTGTAATTGCAGTGATAGTGATATTGAGGAAAGATGCAGCTTGTGGTGAATGCTCAAAGCATGGGCTGTGTGGTCAGGGAAGGCTTTTAGGAAGAGGTGGCACCTCAGAAGAGACCCCCCCACTGGAACCCCTCATGTCATCACTGTGGAGGAAAGAAGGGAAGAACAATGCACACTGAAGGAGTTGAAATATAATCAGTAGGGCTAGAGCCAGAAAACAGTTCGATTTCCTTTTATCCATTTTATGACAAAGGAATATGGACTTGGGCTTCATAAGTCCAAGCTGTAGGAAACTTTTCAATTTGGTGAGATCATCTTTTGTCTCTGGGCTGTCTGAGCCTGATGTAGAGAAGCCACATATTATAAATACATGTTTCCACTTACTTATTGTTCTGGGATCTTATCCTTGATATGCAGTTCCTTCGGGAATCTTTTTTTTTTTTTTTTTTTTTTTAATCGAGATGGAGTTTCGCTCTTGTTACCCAGGCTGGAGTACAATGGTGCGATTTCAGCTCACCGCAACCTCCACCTCCTGGGTTCAGGCAATTCTCCTTCCTCAGCCTCCTGAGTAGCTGGGATTGCAGGCACGCACCACCATGCCCAGCTAATTTTTTGTATTTTTAGTAGAGATGGGGTTTCACCATGTTGACCAGGATGGTCTCCATCTCTTGACCTTGTGATCCACCCACCTCGGCCTTCCAATTGGGCACTATTGGTTCTGTATTCTATTCTAGAAAGAGTTTTGATATGTGATTACATGTAATTACATGTGTTGGTTTCATTTGGATTTGTGTAAGTTAATATAATATTTTTTATTTTAATTATTCATTAGAACATGTACAAAATGTATTCTCTCAGAGATTACTTTAGGGGGAGGAAATGGTCATTTTACATGAGCAATTAAAGCATCTCCTTTGCATTGACATATATATATATATATATATATATATATATATATATATATATATGTTGATATGTATCAGTATATACATAACAGTGTGTATATATATTAAGTGATTTTAAAGACAACATGTAATTAAGTTTAGAATGGGAGCAATAGTTTGGAGGAGGTGGAAGGATCATACATCCTCCAAACTTTCTGTTTGCTTCGTTTTCCTATCTAAAAGGAAATGTTTTCTTTCTTTATTTTTCCCCTATTTTAATCCTATTTTACACCTTTACTACCTCCTAAATGTCCTATTGTAATAAGCTTGTAACTGGCTTTCTGCCTTTAGTCTATACCTGCATACATATACATACCTTCCATTTTGTACCAATAGTCATAGGCCTCATCTTGATTAAACTCTAGCTTTACTTTGTATTCCCCTTTGACTATAAAGTCAAGTCTTTCTACCAGAGCATAAAAGACATGATTTTTCCCCCTTTCTTTCTAAACTTGATTCTGATGGTGTTTTTAATTAGTGCTCCCTAATTTGGCTGCACATTAGACTTACCTGGGAGAGAGGCACATAATCTCCAGACCTCACTCTAAACCAATTAAATAAAAATTTAAAAAAAGATGCTTCCACATGGTTCTAACATGCAACCAGTGTTAAGAATTACCAAATGTGAGTCTGATGTGAAATTTAAACTGTGCGACTCACCCTTGCCTTTTTCCACACCCCATATGCACCATTCTTATTTTAATATTCTAATTCACTGCTCTTGGCATGGGATTGGATGGAGGCTATTGTACTTAAATCTCTTCTTGAAATATTACTTTGATTCTATGAAAATTTATTATTAATTTTAAAAGCTAAGATCATTAAAGAGTAGCTTTCTCCTCACTAAAAAGCATAGGTACTTCTAAATATTTTCAATATGTCTTCCCCCCTTGGATGTTATTCACAGTTGGGTTTGCACCCAGAGCACCATTAGACACCCATGTTGTGCTCACTATGATAATATACCTGCTGGATGGTCCCACAACACAGGAACAGAAGTGATGTGAGCCCCTGAAAATTAGGCTTAGAAGTCTGGCTTTTCTCATTTCTGTCCCTGGAACAGCAATAGGGCAAGTGGATACTGAGGATGCAAGAATGCACTCAGTCTCAGAAATGTTACAGAACACAGTACAGCACTGAGCATAATGTCTAGCATGAAATTGGTAATTAATTCATATTTGCTGACAGTATGTATAAATGGACAGATAAAGAACCCACATTGCCTTTTGGCATGTTATATGCTATATGAACCCATAATCTTTATAAAATAAATTTTCTGTATGATGTCGAGGAAGGCCTTTAAGCTTCCAGCTTTTAGTTTGCTCATCCATAAAATTAGTGGTAGTGTGAAGAGGAAAGATGAGTTCAAGATTTCCTTCCAGCTCTAACAGTTTTCAGTTTAGAAAGATTTTTGCTTAAGTTTTTTGTATACATCAGTGAACATATCATCCAAATAAAACAACTGTTTAACAAATTTGAGAATAACCTTTGCCCTCTAAATTTAGTTAGCAGATTTATTATTGTTTACATAAGAAAAACTCTATGAAAAAAATCTCTACAAAGAAGCTATGACAGCTAATAAGCAATTTTAGTAAGGCCACAGGATTCAAGGTTAATATTTAAAAATCAATTGTAATTCCATATGCTAACAACAAACAACTAGAAATTAAAATTAAATATATCATTAAAATTGCATAGAACAAGACATAAAATACATAGACAAAAGTTTAACAAAATATTTTAAAAACCCGTTCACTAAAAATTACAAAACTT
Organism: Callithrix jacchus; assembly: GCF_049354715.1. Classification (NCBI taxonomy): domain Eukaryota; kingdom Metazoa; phylum Chordata; class Mammalia; order Primates; family Cebidae; genus Callithrix; species Callithrix jacchus. The sequence goes on from NC_133505.1 coordinate 104,484,887, forward strand.
TTCCAGAATAAATTTTAAAAGACCAAAAAAAAAGAGGGATAGACTGTGCTCATGGAAAGGAAGATTCAATATTGCTAATACAGCATTTATCCTCAAATTTATTTACAAATTAAATGCAATTCAAATCAAAATACCAGCATTTTTGGGAGAAATTAACAAATGTGTTCCAAGTATGTATGAAAATACAGAGCCTTGGCATAGCTAAAAGAATTTTGAAAAAGAAGAACAAAGTTGGAAGACTTATACAACCTGATTTCAAAATTTACTTGTGATGGTTTTAAAATATGCAAGCAAATTATTTGACACTTCTCCCTTCGAAAGGTAGGGATAATTTGACTTCAGTTGGTTGTGGGTAATACAAAGTTGCTAACTTCTCTAATTAGACTTGGTTGGAAGTAGTGGAGTGACTTCTGAGGCCAAATTATAAAAGGTATTGATGCTTCTGCCTTGCCCTTTCTTTGATCACTCACTCTTGGGGAAGAGTAGGGGGAAACAGAGCCAGCATACATGTCATGACAAAACTCCAGCAGCCCTGTGGAGAGTGCTATGCAGTGAAAGAAACAATCTTACCAGGGCTAACTATCCAGCAAACTGAGTGAGCAATCTTGGAAGTGAATCCTGAAATCTCAGTTAAGTCTTCGGATGATTCCAAGCTCCTACTCTTTGAGACTTTCAACTGAGACACCCCGCTATTGCAAAATAGAGGTAAAGCATCCCTGTATGTTCTGTCACAATTTCTGATCCACAAATACATGGTTATTATTGTTTAAGTTGCTAAATTTTGGAATAATTAGTTATGTAGCAAGAGATAAATAGCATAGCTTTTATTGGATTATAGTAATAAGAATGGTGTTAAATTTGTATGAGGATGAACATACAGACCAATACAGTATAGAAACAGTCATATGTTGGTTATTTCCTTTTCAACAAATGTAAGTGAGGCAAAGACATTTTTCTCAGCAAATGGTCCTACAGCATTAGGTATCCATTTGCAAAACAAACAAATAAACAAACAAAAAACACTGAAAAAAATAAATAAAAACTAGAACTGTAGAACTCTAGAGCTAGAAACTTTATAAGGGAAAATATTTGTGACTTTCAGTTAATCAGAGATTTTTTTTAAAAAAAGAACACAAAGATCAGAAGCATTAACAGAAAAAAAATTGATAATTACAATTTGTCAAAATTTAAAACTCTTATCTTTGAAAGAATATTGTTATGAAAATGAAAAGATGTGCTACAAACTGGGAGATACCATTTGCAAAACACCTATCTGTTAAAAGACTTGTATCCAGAATATATAAACAGCTCTTCTACTCAATAATCCATCTAATAAGAATATAGTCAAAAGATTTGAATAGACATTTCACTAAGAAAGATATGTGCCTGGTAAATAAGCACAAGAAAATAAACTCAATATTATTGGTCATCAGGGAAATCAGTTAAAACCACAAGGTGCTAATATTTTGCTTCTACTAGGGTGAGTAAAATTAAACATATTTAAAATGCTAAATATGGGCAAATATTTGGAGCAACAGGAACTCTCATACCTAGCTGATGGGAACTGAATTCAAAATGGTACAACCACTTTGGAAAACCCTTTGGCAGGTTCTCACTGTTAAAGAAGTACAAAATAGGCAGCAAATGAAATACCTTACTTTACCCATTAATCTGGTGAAAGTTTAAAATGTCAATATATGCTACAGTTGGCCAGTATCTGGGTTAAAACATCTTCTTGTGCACTGTTGGAAGACATCTATTGGTAAAACATTATATGGAGTATAATTAAGGTCATATCTATTAAAATTGAAAGGTACCAATTGCAAAAACAACTATCTGCAGGAATTTGCTCTATGCATGTAATGGCAAATATGTGTTGAGTACAGCAATGTTTGATATAAGAAAATAGTCAATCAAACTATCATATTGAAATAGCTTGAATATGAGTCAGTATGTGGAATGTTCTGTCAATTACAGTATTACATATTTTTCAAAAGAGAAATATTGAGGTGTATCCAGTGAGACCTCAATATCTGCAGATTCCACAACACATCTGCAGGTCCAACCAACTGCAGATTAAAAATATTCAGAAAGAAAAACCTCAATACAATAATACATATAAATAAAAACAATACAATATAACAACTATTAACATATCATTTACATTTATTAGGTATTATAAATAATCTAGAAATAATTTAAACTATATGGAAGGATGTGGATATGCCCTGCATCCTACAGGCCATGAGACCTTGAGCAAATTATTGCCTCTCAAGCCACAGTTGCCTCATTGGAAAATAGGAAAAAGAATATGTCACAGAAGTGCATTAATTACACATTGTATGCCTGTATCAAAATGTCTCATGTACCCCATAACTATACCTACTTACCATGTACCCATGAAAATTAAAAATTTAAAGAAAAAAATATCTGAAAATATTAAATGGAAAAATGCTAGAAATAAATGATTCATAGTTTTAAATTGCATACTAAGCTGAGTAACACTATGAAATCTCATGCTGTCCAGCTCTGTCCTGCCTACAGTGTGAATCATCCCTTTGTCCAATATATCCACATGTAGACCCTACCCACCAGTTAGTCACTTATCAGACATCTTGATTATCAGACGGAAAAACATAGTGTATTGGGTTCTGTACTATCTGAGGTTTTAAGCATCCACTGAGTGTCTTGGAACATATTTCCCACAGATAAGGAGGGACTACTGTATTAAAAAATAAGAAAAGTACAAAATCTATTATCTAAGCTTCTCTTTCAAGGTGCTAGGAAAGGAAGAACAAATTGTTACTAACTTATTACAAAGTAAGTTATACAATGTAAGTAATAAAAGATGAAAAATTAAATACGAACAAATAATAGATAAAATCAATAAAGTCAAAAGTTGACTTTTTTCAAATTATTGGTAAAATTTATAAACCTCTAGCCAGACTCATTAAGAAAAAAAATATGAGAAATAAAAGGGGGAACATCATATCAAGTCCTATAAACATGAAAATGATAACAAGAAATATTATATACAACTTTATCCAATAAATTTCACAATTTAGTGAAACAGACACATGGTTAAGAAATATAACTTACTAAAGCTAGCACAGAAATAAAAAGTTTATATGGTCTGTATCAATTAAAGAAATTGAGTTTATAATCAAAATCTTTCCAATGAGAAAAATACTAGCCCAAATGGCTTCTATGGCAATTTTTATAATACATCTAAGAAAAAATTAATTATTCTTAGAAAACATAGGAGAAAACATTTCTGCACTAAATCTATGTGGCCACCAAAACTCTGATTCCAAAATCTGACAAAGATATTACAAAAAGTTAAATTACAGATGAGTATTTATAATGAATGAAGAAACAAAAACCGGTAACAAAATATTGATAAATAAAACTCAGCAAATTAGGTAAAGGACAGTACCTCATGACAAAGTTCAGTTTATCTTGTGAATTCAAGGTTGGTTAAAGATTAGGAAATCCAGGTAATTAACAATATTCACAGAGCAAAAGAGAAAAAAGTAGTGTATGCTGTTACATAAAAATATTATATACATAGAAGAAATCAGTAGAAGCACTTACATTAAAATGTTATAAGTAATAATCATTGGATGATATGATTGTCAGAAATGTATTTTGTCTGTCCTTTTCTGTATTTTCCAAGCTTACTGCAAGGAGTATTATGATATTTTATAATTATATAGGGCCATGTCAGGGGGTAGGTATAATGAATAAAGCATTTGAATATGCCTTCAAAGAGGCTAAGGCTAAGGACAGGCACAGAGACTGATGGTTAAGAATAATAAATGAAGGATGTTGGAGATGACTGCATATCCATATCAGCTCAGAGGAGGGGCACAAACAGACTTGGGATGGAGTCAGGCAAGTACCTTAAGAGTGGGCTGGGTTGGTAGGGAGAAAGTAAGTCTGTTGTTGATGGTGAAACTGTATCATCTCTGCAGTTTGATATGCATGGGAAACATAGATTTTTTTTTTCTTTTGGGTTGTTTAGGTTCAGGTTTATTAAACTAATGTAAGACACAGATTATAAGTCTACTAGATTTAAATCAGCCACCTATTTGTCTTTCCTCAAAGGCTTTCTTTATCCCATGGGATGTGTAGCAGAGTACATAAATCAGATCCTTCCACAGCCAAATTCTGACTTATCATTCATGAAGAGAAAATCTTCCAACTAACACAATTCTGAATTCCTTTTTTTTTTCTTTTCTTTCATTCATTTTTCCCCTATCTGTTTGTTATTCCTTTAACATTATATTTTATTCTACAAGCTCATAACATTTTCGGTAAAAACAAAAATAAACACAATAGTTTCCACAGTCATTAACAATCTAAATTGTGAATAATTAGGTTAATTTAGTTTTAAGTAACATTTTAATGATAATTTAGTTAGTTAATTTACAAGAAAAAATGATATTGTTTTAAACACTCAACTTATTTCAGAATGTCAATTGGGGAAAACCCTGAGTATGAAAGAAAGGTTGCGTTAATCTGAGTTAACTATTGGTACCTTTTATTTATTTTTATTTTATTTTTGAGAGGGAGTTTTGTTCTGTCTCCCAGACTGGAGTGCAGTGGCAGGATCTCCGCTCACTGTAATCTCCACCTCCCACATTCAAGCAATTCTTGTGCCTCAGTCTCTGGAGTAGCTGGGATTACAGTCACCAGCCATCATACCTAGCCAATTTTTTGCATTTTCAGCAGAGACAGGGTTTTGCCATGTTGCCAAAGTTGGTCTCGAACTCCTGACCTCAGGTGATCCTCCCGCCTCGGCCTCCCAAAGTGCTAAGAGTACAGGTGTGAGTCACTGCGCCTACCTATTGGTAGCTTTTAATCTTTATCTTTTAGCAAAGTGATATTGTTTAGGTGTTAATTGAATTCTTTTTTTAAAATGTACTTTGCTTTTCTGTTAGAAAATTACTAAAGAAAGTAAAAGACTCTCCATTTGTGATAGTGAATTCTCTATTCCCATCATCTGAAAAATTTTACATGTGAACTTGCCATCCCCTTGGCAGCATCTAATCCTAACAATCACTACCATTTAGTACTGGTTTATTCTGACATGGCAGTACTTTGGTTAAGTGGGCAAACCTACGCATAGAATAAAAACTTGCTATAGGCCTTTGCCTTTCTGACAATTGGATACATTATGAAACAGCAGTGAGGTCGATTAATAGTATAATCTAACAGTCAATTCACTAATATTTTTACCTCTGCCAGGCCAAGACGTCAAACCAGAATACCAGTGTCATATTTGAATATTGTAGTGTTTCAGGAAAGAAAAAAAATTCTAAAAACCAACAGCATTCCATTGAAAGGCATTTTTTGTAGTGCTTTGATACATAGCTGACTGAAGCTCAGCATGCAAGACATTAATCTTAACTTTCATGTAATATACCACTGATGCTCCAGGAAAATAAAATTATAAGACTTTCATGTTATTCCAAACAGATTGAGAAATGTGCCAAGAGGAATTATACCTCAAAATCTTCTATTTTGTTTTCCATAATAGGGGCAAGAGGAGAGAAATATTGTATATTTGGCCATAAAATCATAATGAATATTTATTCAGCACATTTTTCTTTTAGAAATTGTATGTGAATTAAACTAGTAAAATGTTTCATTTTCCCACATCATATTGCATGGTACTCGGGTTGCGTGTGTGTGTGTTTGTGTGTGTGTCTTTGCATGCACTATCATAACCTATCTGGCCAAGCGTGAACTGTCTCCAAAGATTAAGTGCACCTATTTTGAACTGGAGGCTGCATGCCATAATTTTTAGCTAACCCGTTTCCTTCTTAGTGAAAACAGAAATAAAAATATATTGTGCACACTTCATTGCTAGAGCCTTTGACCTCAGCTGCCTGTCTAGCTGAGACTGTGATGAATGCTTTGTGTCCCTTCATTTTTAATTGCTCATAAATTGTTATCCCACGAAACACAAAACTAGCCTTGTCCTCATTTTAGTTGAGGTTGGAGGTCAGCCTAACAGTAATACAATTAAGGAGTGTCTTTGTGTGGGGGTGTGGGAGTAAGGAGGGCACTAGGGTTGCAGAAGAGGGATAAAGAATTGTAGTAGTCCCTTCTAAGGAAAACACAAAGAAAATTCCTACTTTTGAGCAAAAACATCACACATAGAGTAAATCATGCTTGTTTGACAATTGTGTCCAAAGTGCTTTGAAGGGCATTTCTGGACAGCAACAAAGGAAGTGAATTATATTTTATGTCTGTGTTCAAGCAAAAATGTGGGGTTTTTTGTGATTCATGATGTAGAGGATAAATTAATTCTGTGGAAAAAAAAGTCTGATTTCTAAAGTAGCATCTAAGCCCAGGTTGTTTTCAAAAGAGACAGTGAATGTGAATCTAACAGCAGAAGTTAGCCTTCAGCTTTGTGCCACTCTGTCATCGCCCAGATAGCAGCTCCTGGCAACTTCTTCAGCACACATCTGATTCCAATGCACCGTGGATCTCTTCTGCGGGTTTTGCAGAGTCAGTTATTGTTTTCAATTATACTTCCTCTATTGCTCAGCAACTAAGGTATGACCTTAAACAGTCATGTTTCAAATATCAATGGAGCTAAAGCTTTGAATTTCTTTTCTCATTTGTGAAGACTGTCAAAAACAGACATGATTATGCACTTTCTTTATTCTGCCTAAAATAGTGTTTAAAGCTCAGCCAGTGGCCTATTGACTGATTTTATTGTTTTGATTAAAGCAAACCAGAAGCAGCATGGTCTAAATGGAAGCAGAACTGAACTTACAGTGAGACTACGCCTTTCCTTTTTTCCAGCCATTCTTCTGATTTTCTTTAATTTCAGACAAATGGTTTGACTTCATGGATTATAGACTTCTGTTTTCAATATGAAAACATATCTTCAGTATTTACCCTATAAAAATATAATATAGGGAAGGGAAAATTATATATGTGTTACAACTTTCTTCATCAAAATAAACATGTAAAATACATTTTGGCTCTTGGAATGATTCTCATTCTCATGTTAATCACTGTTTGCTTTCTTTAATCATATTTCACACTACCTTTTGAGCATTTTTTCAAGCTTGGTCAAATTCTGAGTAACTAAATGGTTTTCCCAGCATTAACCTCCCCTTTCATTACTAACTGAGCCTTTTTAGTTAGTTAACTTTTTTCCCAGTAGAATTTATACTTCTCTCTAGGGTAGCTTTGGCAAAATAGAAATAAGTTAACTGTAGACCAGTCACTAACGCACCAATTTGACCACCATTAATCTCCTTCTACACATATTTCTGGGGTACTTCTTATGTCTCAAGCACTGTTTAGGTACTGAAAGTAGAATCATGAACACACAAAAAAAGTTCTGTCCTTAAGAGAGATGATATTTTATTAATTTGGCCAGTTCAGTTAAATCATGATGTCTAAACATATAAGCAACAGTATAATATAATGCAAGCTGGAACAACAGAAATGGGATAATAAAATAACTGGATTACAGATCAGAAACTTAGAACTAGAGACAAGTTCTGCTATTTCCACAGTTTGGTATCTTAACCAAATCTTTGGACCTCATATTCCTTATTTGTAAAATGAAGGAGTTGGGGCCTATACCAATTTTAAAATTATAGAAAATTGTAGGCTTGTCCATATAAGGAAGAAATCATCCCTCACCCCTCAATGAGGAAGAAAGAGAGACATACAATTATCTCATATTTTCAGATTAAGTATATTCCCAGCTTTTGGCTAGAAATTTTTGCCAGAAAATTTCAGAGTTTTTAAAGCCTAGAGACAGTTTTTTTTAAGTAATATTTTTCTTTGTTTTATACTCTGAAAGTAAGCTCATTGCAATAGCAAATGATTCTAGTACTTGGTTTCCTGGAGGTTGACAATGTTGGCACTTTGTCACAAGAAGGAGGGCAGAACTAACTGGTTCATAAGGTTCCCAGTGGTCCGAATAGCAGAAAAATCTGTTAGACTTATGATGAGTGCATTGTTGGCTGAATTTAGCAGCACATGAGTCTAAAACTGATCATCTGTGACCTCACCAGTAACTGCCACTTGACTGTAATAAGAACCACTACAGCTTTACATGCTCCCAAAAATGATAGTAATAACGATTCCCAGCCATAACAAAGAAAGTTTTATTCTTATTTTTAAAGCATTTCATAAAATCCTCCAATACGAAAACAAAAACAAATTGAAGTGTTAAATATTATATATAAAAAATAAAGATGTATCAAAGTTTGCCTAATACATCATGCATTTAGTGGAAATTATAATTTGTATGTAAACATTTTAAATGCATTAGACATTAATTAAAGAGTATATTTTGAATGGCATTTGAGTCTCAAACAAATGGCTCAAAATAATATTTAAAATAAGATTAAAATATCTTTCTAGTTTTTTTCTGGAATATTTAACCTTTTATTTGAAAAAAAAATCCTAGTTGAGATGTTTCTAATAGCTATATAGGGCTTTTCTAGTTTGTAACTTTTCTGATGGCCATAAGAATTAGAATCACACAGCAACATACCTACATTTTCAAATGAATGGTGAGAACAGGATAGAATGAGCAGACATCACCATCTTATAAGTGAGTGTTTTTCTTTAAAAAAAGAAAATCATTATTGACTCTCTTCTCACTATAATAAATATTCCATGAGAGCAAGGGATTTTTTCGCTTTTTTTATTTTCACTGCTGTATCCCCAGGGCCTGGAGCAGTGACTAGTGCATAGTAAGTGTTCAATAAACATTTATTAAGTGAATGACTATTGCTATTACTTTCTGAGGCATAAGCAAGGAGACTAAGCTTCTGTAAATTGTGGCCTGATCCAATGTGTTCTAATCCTAACTTTCTCAAGATGTCACTTGCTAGTTCCTTCTTTGACTCTCATACCCCTACAAAGCCAGAATAAAACAAAATAAGCTTTGTTGATTTCTGTCTCAGAATACTTTTTTAGCACCTTGTTTGGCATGGCAAAAAATGTAGTTCAGGTTTGATTCTTTAATTCCTAGTACCATCAATACCTTTTCTTCAGGCCAGTGGTTTTTTTCTTATTTATTCTATCAAGGAACATCCAGGATCCAAAATTATAAATTCCTCATTAAATTGAATAAACATATTCACTTTGAGGTTGGATTTTATAACAGTGTTTGTATATGGTATTTGTAAAATGAATGACTTTGTCATTTCCCAGAATTTATGTATATGACTATATAAACCTTGAAAGTAGTTTCAAAAACCACTTGGCTTACAGATTTTGAGGTTGTATTGTTCTGGGACATTGACATTTGAGTACCATTGGAAGGTTCCATATTTATATCACTATTCAGAGCAGAAAGTTTAGGAGCATGCATTAAAATTGGGTATTCAGACAAGGCAAACTAGTAAAAGCTGCATGAAAACATGTGAACATGATATTTTTAAAGACATCATTCAAGCAATTTTTTTTCTAGTTGCATAGGGTAATTCAAATATAAGTTCCTAATATCTAATACTAAACAGACTACAAAGTGCAATTGAAAGTTAGGGCATATTTCATTTGTTACTTTGGAGTGCCTTCCACATACTGGTCATTTCATCCAAAAGCATTGGTAGCTTATGACTGCTGCATGGTTAGAACACTGTCGTAATACAATACTCACTTGTATTTGTCTTGGGTTGGCTAATAATAAAAAATACTATAATGTTATACGTCAAACAAGTGTTTCACATATGTTGATAAGAGTATTACCATATGGTTAGTTTCTTACCTATATAATCACATTAGTTCAGGTCCTATGAGAACACTGTGAAAATGTTGTTTTGTGTGACTTGGTGCTTTGAACAACTTTTTACTAAAAATGTTTCTTATCCTAAATATACTAATAATTGTGTGTCTTACTCATATCTATCTGGATCTGTATACTTGCTGTACTGCTTTCGGCCAACCAGCTGGCTCTGAGTGACTGCTTCTGTCTTCCATGTTTATATACTTAAAACTTTCTGGCTTATGGGAAGATTCCCAGTGTATATCCCAATGCCCCTCTTAGTTACCAAGGGCTAAAGGTGTGCATAAAACAATAATGTGGATTCTGTTAAGGGAGTATTTAAACCAGCTGGGTAAATTTCATATTAGAGCAATTTTTAATCAATGACTTCTAACTAATAACTGCAGCCTTAAAATTCAGTGACTCTCAAAATTTTCACAAAACTTTCCTAGTGAAAGAGGAAATGAAATGTGTATTCCTGGGAACTGTAGAACAGTTGCAGCCCCACACAATCAATACAATTCTTTGGCATGCCTCAATTTATCTGAACATAGATGTGAATGTTTATGTTCTACATCTATAACATATACCTTCATTTTAATATTAAACACTTTTTCCCAAAACTCCAAATAAAATCAAAGCTCCTGAAAGAAGATCTGTTTCCTTCTGTTAGCTTTTCATATTCCAACACCCTAACCACTCAATGGCATAGACATAATCCAGTTTGAGGTGACTATTTAGAGGTCAACATAAGGATAAATAACTAAAGTTTATGGGTTTTGCTGAGGGTCATTCAGAACCCAACTGGCATTTCATTCCCCTGTCTGCTTAGAAATACATAAAAGATTAGCCATATTTTATTATCAGATTTCTTTGGGAGCTAGCCAAAGCTCAACTCATCTGAATGATTAGATGTCTCCTCCCTTTCCTTTTTTCCTCCTTCCTTCCCTTACTTCCTTTTTCCCTTCCTCCCTTCTTTCTTCCTTCCCTCATTCCTTCCTCCCTCCCTTCCTATCTCTCTCTCTGAGAAAAACATAGCTAAAAAGTAACCAAGAAGCCAAAAGAGGGACATCTAAGTCCACCCAGGAAAACTCAGAAGTGAACCAAATTGTTAGAGTGTTTTTTTGTGTGACCATCAATACTCTCTAATCTTTTTCTCATGGAAAGGATGAATTCAGATGACCTCTTTGGAATACCACTATTTTCCCTCTGCCTAGCTTCTACCTAGTCTCAATCACTTTATATACACACAGCTATAAAGTATCTACAAAAAATAACCAGTGCCCTAGAATTGTTCATCCTATGTTATAGAAATGAAGAGCTTCAGTTTTTTGATACTCTTAATTTCTCAGCCCCTACACAATGGATGTCACTAATGTCACCTTTCAGTAAGATAGCCATGGCCAGCAGAAGGCCTGGAAATGCCAATTGTAATTAACTTTCTTTTCAAATATGTTTGACAGTTTCATGCTGAGAAGTGCTTCTTACCTTTTGAACTTTCAGATTGCTTGGCTGAGCAAAATGCGTATCATTTTCTTTTAAAATTACCTTACAAAGAGCTATGTACTACGATATTCTTGCACACGTCAGCCATTTATTAGAGATTTAGATTTTTAAGCAGATTATCCTTGTTCCAAATGAGAGGCCTTGCTTTTGTCTGAAGCATGGGCTATGTTCAGGTGTACAACAGAGCACCAGGACAAGGACACTCATATATTCATCAATGTCAAAGACAATGACCCTTCCTCATGGGCTGATCATCCCAGCTGCTCTACAAGGTAATATTCCCAAGACCTGTGCAAGCCAGAACCACGCTCTTTGGCAATAGCTAAGGATAGGAAAGAAATGTTCCTTGGGTCCAGTTTCCTACAATATGGTCATTCATCATTTTTAAAGTGACATCAAAAATCAATAAAAATGGAAGAGCTCTATAAATGCATCTTTTCCTAATTGAGAGGCTTAACCTGACTTTTGCAATAAGAATAATATACCTTACTGTGACCTACTTAAAAAATGTAAAAAGTCACTTTATGGCTGCTTGTTTTAGTCTTCATTTGGCCTTCCTACTCTTTTTCACATAGTAAGAGTACTCATGAAACAGAAAAGGGTATAGATTCTCACCAGCATTTCGATCAAGGAGAAAGCCTTCATACTTCAATAGTGCACGTAATGGAATTGGTCATATTTGAAGCATGGGAGCACTTTTATCTTGGATCTTTAATTTTTTACAGTTCAGCTGACAGAAATTTAACTAAAATGTTGGTTATATGACCAGTTAGCAAATTCTACAAAATAACATTTGCCTTAATTTTGCTGTAGGTTGACAGAAAGTGGTGTAAAGTCAGCACATCTTATTAATCCTTTGTGTTAATTAGAAATTATTTTTTAAAAATCTGCAAGATTGATTTCCCCAGTAAAGATACAAATATATCAATTACTCATAATTTTAAATCAGATTAAAAACTCAAAGAATTATTTGTTTAAAAAAAAACTCAAAGGATATATTTTTAAGTTACCCTTTCCAGCCATCAAGACAATTGAACAGACAGGTCACTGAGGTTCACACTGACCTAGAAGATGGCAATATAACCTTTCCTTCAAAAATATTAAAATGAGAATAAAAACCTCATTCTCTTTCCTCTTCAAGTAGAAAGAGCCATCACTAGATTATAGTGTCATCAATTTTAATATTATTTTGGAATTATAAAAGATTTTGGTCCAAATTCCAAGTAAAAATACAGTTCAGTTTCCTGTAAATATAATATTTGGTGTTCTGTTAAACTTACTCTTAACAAGTCCTCTGAAGATCAGGAGTGAATGGTTTTCAGCCATATAGTTTATTAAATTTGGAGAAACTTAAAGAACATCGGTTGCTTCAGTGTGAGAAATCAAACCAAGACAGTCAGTTGAATTGAAGAAGCTACCTAGATGTCTATTATCAGTTTAAGAAAATGAGTCTTGAGTGTTTGAGAGCTTCAACTGGAAGTCTCTTCCCATGCGGCAACAGTACTTTGATCTTCTTAAGACTACTTAGTTCCTGTTATTAGAGCTGACTGCCTGTTTCATAGACTGTCTCCAAGTCAACAGGTTAAAATCATGTCTTCATCAGCCCTGTCACTTTACCACACTACATTTGGATAGCCAATGGATAAAGGGTAGATAAAAGAACCTCTTTCTAATCATTTAAGAGGGAAAATTATGTAAATAAAGCATTGCTTATGAAATTAAGTATCATACCCCTCAAAAATTTATTTGGATTGTTAGTTTATGCCCCAGTTATTTTTCTCTAAGCATGCAATTCTTAAGGCAATAAAATGAATTGTTCAAAAGCAGTTCCAGAATTAAATGTGACTTAAAAGAGGCAAGCAAACTCCCATTCACAATTGCTACAAAGAGAATAAAATACCTAGGAATACAATTAACAAAGGATGTAAAGGACCTCTTCAAGGAGAACTACAAACCACTGCTCAAGGAAATAAGAGAGGACACAAACAGATGGAAAAACATCTCATGCTCATAGTTAGGAAGAATCAATATGGTGAAAATGGCCATACTGCCCAAAGTAATTTACAGATTTAATGGTATCACCACAAAGCTGTCATTGACCTTCCTCACAGAACTGGAAAAAAACACTTTAAACTTCATGTAGAACCAAAAGAGAGCCCGCCTAACTAAGTGAAAAGAACAAAGCTGGTGGCATCAGGCTACCAGACTTCAAATTATACCACAAGGCTACAGTAATCAAAACCGCATGGTACTAGTACCAAAACAGAGATATAGACCAATGGAACAGAACAGAGGTCCCAGAAGCAACACTACACATCTACAACCATCTGATCTTTGACAAAATGGACAAAAACAGTCAATGGCAAAAGCATTCCCTATTTAATAAATGGTGTTGGGAAAACAGGCTAGCCATGTGCAGAAAGCAGAAACTGGACCCCTTCCTTACACCTTACACTTAAATTAACTACAAATGGATTAAAGATTTAAACATAAGACCTAACACCATAAAAACCCTAGAAGAAAACCTAGGCAATACCATTCAGGACATAGGCATAGGCAAGGACTTCATGACTAAAACATCAAAAGCATTGGCAACAAAACCAAGATAGACAAATGGGATCTAATTAAACTTAAGAGTTTCTGCACAGCAAAAGACACAATCATTTGAGTGAACTGGCAACCAAGACAATAGGAAAAAAATTTTGCCATCTACCCATCTGACAAAGGGCTACTATCCAGAATCTACAAAGAACTAAAGCAGATTCACAAGAAGAAAACACACAACCCATTCAAAAAGTGGGTGAAGGATATGAACAAACACTTTTCAAAAGAAGACATTTATGCGGCCAACAAACACATGTAAAAATGTTCATCATCACTGGTCATTAGAGAAATGCAAATCAAAACCACATTGACATACCATATCACACCAGTTAGAATGGTGTTCATTTAAAAATCTGGAGACAACAGATGCTGGAGAGGATGTGGAGAAAAAGGAACACTTTTATGCTGTTGGTGGGAGTGTAATTAGTTCAGCCATTGTGGAAGACAGTGTGGCAATTCCTCAGGGATTTAGAAATAGAAATTCCATTTGACTCAGCAATTCCATTTGACTCAGCAATTCCATTACTGGGTATATACCCAAAGGATTATAAATCATTCTACTACAAAGACGCATCCACAGGTATGTTCATTGTGGCACTGTTAACAATAGCAAAGACCTGGAACCAACCCAAATGCCCATCGATGATAGACTGGACAAATAAAATGTGGCACATATACACCATGGAATACTATGCAGCCATAAAAAATGATGAGTTCATGTCCCTACAAAATGAATCTGGAAACCATCATTCTCAGCAAACTGACACAAGAACAGAAAACCACACACCACAGGTTCTTCCTCATAGACGGGTGTTGAACAGTGAGAACATGTGGGCATAGGGAGTAGGGGTAGGTTGGGGGTCAGAGACTGGGGAAGGGACAGCAGTGGGTGGAGAGGCTGGGGAGGAGAAAACACTGAGAGAAATGTCTGATGTAGGCAATGGCAAGACAGAGACTGCAAACCACCATGGCATATGTGTACCTATACAACAACCCTGCTGGATATGCCCATGTACCCCAGAGCTTAAAGTACAATAAAAAAAAATTTTTTTTAAAAGAGGCAAATTAGAAAAAAGCAAAGTTGCCAGGAGACTTAAGTGGCAAGCAAATGTTTTGGCAGGTATGATAAAATGTGATTGTCATTGCTCTAACCCTAAGTAATAAAAAGGACAACATTTTGATGATAAAATGTAAAGGAACTTGGTTTATAAATACAGTTAAAATGTGGCTCATATTTAACTTCAGTTTTCAAGAGATTCTAATGGTGTGTTGTTTGGTGCTGAGTTTATTACTAAAACTCCAGTTTTAGTAATAAATCCGTGGGCTATCCTAAAAGCCTCTAAAAAGTTTCTAATTAATGCAGATGCTTTAAGAACCAGGCACATATATCTCTACCATGTATCAAAAACCAAATTATCAAAAATGCTTGCCTACTTTGCAAAATCATCTCAGTGCAAAGAAGCTTACATATATAATCTATGTCCATGTATTTCCTAGTTCACTTCCTTTTCCAATTTACATTCCACTTTGTGAGCTTACCAAGCAGCTTTTAACTTGGCATACAAAAACTCTGGTGTGATAGATCTTAGAAGATATTCATGTTTATATAAGAAATGACTTTGGAACTACATAGAGGGGGACTACTTGCACCTGTTATATCTAATTTTAGAGGAAAATTGGAGGAGAAAAACCATAAAACTCATAATGTTCAGGTTGGTTATGTCAAATCCTGAGAAACTGCTTGAATACAAGAAATTGCTCAAAAATATCATGGGATGAGGCCAGGTTCGCTGGCTCTAGACTGTAATCCCAGCACTTTGGGAGGCTGAGGCAGCTGGATTGCCTGAGGTCTGGGGTTCAAAACCACCCTGTCCCACATGGTGAAATGCCATCTCTACTAAAAATACCAAAAAAATTAGCAGGACATGGGTGGCACATGCCTGTAATCCCAGCTACTTAGGAGGCTGAGGCAAGAGAATCTCTTGAACCTGGGAGGTGAAGGTTGCAATGAGCCAAGATCACACCATGAAAAACAAATAATTAAAGATTGTTTTACAGGTAAAATACATATCTAAATCATGAAGATATATACACACCCAAAATAACCATGATTATGTATTTCATGTGTGTATATGTTAATATTTTTGAGAATAAAATTTATAGATTTGCCATATATAGATAGATAGGTTTTCTTGACTCTTAGTTGGATTTAAGCCTACATAGGATTGAAGCAGCCCATCGTATTTTTATTTTTAACAATTAAGTACTATTTTTCATATATTGATAACATAGAAAATGTCTCAACTATTCCTTCCACATTTCTCTATTGAATTACTGTCACTGTTACATAATTGTTACATAGAACGTCACATGGAAATCAATAGGGTTTGGCATAAGAACAAGTCAAAATTTACTGCTTTTCAATATTTGTTAATTTAAGTCCGTAATGCTAAATGTTAAAGTTGGTAGAAGAAACTGTATGTATCTTGTTCCTGTCACCTTTTTTGTTCTCACCAAATATGTCAGCCAAACTGGAAACAATCATTTATTTGAGTATGAGTCAAATTTGTTTTCTTGGAAAAAGAAAGAGGAGGAAAAGGAGAATGAGAACTCTATGCAAGTTATATTGCTACTTCTAAAATAACTGCAAAGCTAAACCTATGAGATGCAAGGTCAGATGGTACAAATGCCAAGTGGTACTCCATTCTAAATGCAACAAAAATGTATTGTGTACCTGTATGTGAAAGACATCATGTAGGGTAGACATCTATGATGAATTCCTTTTAGCATAGGGGCTATGATTCATTCTTAAGTAAAAAGAAAACCTTATCATCTTCAAGCAAAATATGTTTTTCATTCCATCCATTTTCTGCTTTGGTCTTCAGCAAGTTTATAACTTGGAGCTCATAGCTTAACTCCTCAGCTAGAGGTTTTAACTACACACATGTTCCATGAAATGTAGTCTTTTATTCTTAAGATTTTTTATGTTGTGTATTTTTATAGCTGTTATTTTTTAGGGAAAACTTTGACTACAGTATCTTTTCTTTGCCTTTTGCTAATTTTTACTCAACAATTACTTAATGCCTAGAACCAAACTCCTATAACCCAGATGGGGTATCCCCTGCCTTTTCCCAAAGTCTACCTAGGCATTCTCACGCCAAAAAGAGTGGGAAGAAGAGAGACCTGAACATGAAGGCAGAGAATGAAATCTATACTATGTTCTTAAAAGAGGTCTTTGTACACAGCCTCACAAATGTGACATGGAGAAGGAAATATTTCTGAAAAGAGCCCAAACAGGAAAAATTCAAATAGGTATTATTTGAAGTCAAGTGTAAGATGAAAATTCAAATAGGTTATCTGATTCTTGAACTGGGGATGTCATCTAAAGTTCTACTGCAGTGCTCCACTTGTAAGTGCCCCGAAATCCTCCATGGAACAAGCATAAAACAGAGAATGTTATGAGGCTTCTTACCCCATTAGGTCCCTTCTTAGGAAATTAAGCCTGTTCATTGGGTCCCCAGGATTAGAGAAAGAAGTGGAGTAGAACAATACCAGAGGACTGTTTATTAGCTCCATATTAATTATAACTTAATCATTTTACACCCCATGAGAAATGGACTAAGCCAAATCACCTCTTGATTTTTTTTTTTTTTTAGGGCGGGAAGGAGGAAGGGAGGAAGGCAGGAAGGGAGGGAAGGAGGAAGGGAGGGAGGAAGGAAGGGTGGAAGAAGGGGAGGGAGGGAGAGAGGGAAGGAAAGGAAGGAATTCAAGCAATGAGAGACACATTGCCGACCTGGATCTAGAGGTTTACAAGTTGATTTCTTTTTTTGAGAGAAAGAAAGAAAAAAAATGAGTAAAGGAGAGAAAGAAAGAGGAAGAGAGAGAGGGAGGGTGAACAGAAATATTGCTTTATTCTGAAAAAAAAAATGGGTATTAATAATGGCCAATCAGTTTCATTTAAACCTATGAGTAGGTGTGATGTGGTATTGACAAGAATGTATATTTTATGTATTTGAAGTGGAGAGCTCTATAAATATTTATTAAGTTTACTTGTTCCGGATCTGAGTTCGAGTCCTTGATATCCTTATTAATTTTCTGTCTCACTGAATCTAAGTCTCTGTGTATCTGGGTGTTAGGATCATTAGCTCTTGTTGTTGTATTGATCCTTTTACCATTATATCTTTGTTGCTTTAAAATCTATTTTATCTGCTATGAGAATTGCAACTCCTGCTTTTTATTTATTTATTTATTTATTTTTGCTCTCCATTTGGTTGGTAAATCTTTCTCCATTCCTTTGTTTTGAGTCTTTGTGTATCCTTGCATGTGAAACAGGTCTGAATGTAACATGCCATTGGGTTTTGGCTGTGTCTTTTGATTGGGGGATTTAGTCAATTTAAATATAGGGTTACTGCCCTTTGATGTTAACTGGCTGTTTGATCCATTTGTTGATGAAAATTCTTCTTTATGTTGGTGCTCTTTACTTTTTGGTATATTTTTAGAAAGGCTAATACTGGTTGTTTCTTTCTGTGTGTAATGCCTCTTTCAGAAGCTCTTGTAAAGCAGGCCTGGTGGTAATAAAATCTCTGAGTACTTGCCTGTTCATAAAAGATTTTATTTTTCCTTCAGTTGTGAAGCTTAGTTTGGCTGGATATGAAATTCTGGGCTGAAGGTTCTGTTCTTTGAGGATGTTGAATATTGGCCCCCACTCTCTTCTGGCCTGTATAGTTTCTGCTGAGAGATCTGCTGTAAGTCTGATAGGCTTGCCTTTGTGGGTAACCTGACCTTTCTCTCTGGCTGCCCTTAGTATTTTCTCCTTTGTTTCAACCCTGGTGAATCTAACGATTATGTGCCTTGGGGTTGCTCTTCTTGAGGAGTATCTTTGTGGTGTTCTCTGTATTACCTGGGGTTGAATATTGACCTGCTTTGCTAGTTCAGGAAAATTTTCCTGAATAATATCCTGAAGGATATTTTCCAGCTTGGATTCATTCTCTCCGTCGCATTCAGGTACACCTATCAAACATAGATTTGGTCTTTTCACATAGTCCCACATTTCTTGGAGACTTTGCTCATTCCTTTTTATCCTTTTTTCTCTAATCTTGTCTTCTTGTTTTCTTTCATTAAGTTGGACTTTCACCTCTGTTATCCTTTCTTCTGCTTGAACAATTCGAGTGTTTAAACCTCTGCATACTTCTCGGAGTTCCTGTATTGTATCCTTCAGTTCCATTAATTCACTTATATTCCTCTCTAAGTTGTCTATTCTCAATAGGATTTCGTCAAACCTTTTTTCAAAGTTCCTAGTTTCTTTACACTGGGCTACAACATGTTCTTTTAACTCACAGAAGTTTCTTATTATCCATTCCTTGAAGAGTGATTCTGTCATTGGGATGCACTTGTTCTCCGTCAAGCCTTGTTCCATTGTTGATGTGGAACTGTGATCATCTTTAGAGGGAGAGGCGTTCTGATTTTGAGTAGTCTCAGCCTTTTTATGCTGGTTTCTTCCCATCATTGTAAATTTATCCTCCTGTCATCTTTGAAATTACCAACTTTCAGATTAGGTCTCTTGAGTGGATGTCCAAGTTGTTAGTTCCCAGGGCCAGAATGGCAGCGTTAAGACTGATGGTGCTTTTCTGCCCAGGATTCTCCTGTCTGGCTTCCTTCTTGTGTCCGTAATGGGCGACTCTGCCTTCCCTGGGCTCCAAACCTCAGTCAGAAGGGGAAGCAGTCTTGTTTACTCTGCGCCAAGAGCTGCCACGCTGAGGTGCCATCACAGCCGCTGCGCTGGTCTCAGGAGTCGTGCTGGGGACCCGTGTGGGTCCTCCAAACCTCGGTCAGAAGGGGAGCCAGCCCTATTTACTCTGCTCCGAGATCTGCCGCGCCTAGATGCCAGCGAAACTGGTGCGCTGGCCACAAGAGTCGCGCTGGCGACCCATGTGGTTCCTCCACTGGGGATCTTCTGCTCCGTGAGCGACCAGAATTTGTCTGAAAGTGTGGCATCCTCTAGTTCTCTGCACTTTGACTGAGAGCTGCAATCCCGAGCTGTTATTGATCGGCCATTTTGGATCGTTCCTCACCTCTTGATTCTTCTTTCACAGCTCTTCCAGAACTTTCTCCTCTCATGTCTCAGGTACCCTAGATACCCAAAAGCTTCTAATCTGGCACATCTTCCAGTTAGGTCTTTGATATCTTATCCACCAGAGACTGAATCATGTTTCAAACTCACCTGTTTCTCTTCATGCTTCCACATTTTTTCAAAACTCTCACTAACTCCAACAAAAGATAAGTTATGCTTCATCCAAATTAATTCCTCAATAAACCACTTGAATACAGTCTAAAAAGATATTACCAATGCTTTTGCTGGAGATGGGGTGAAGCAAGTTCACTGAGGCCTCCTGGATTATAGAGAACCAATATCAGCTCCTACTGCCACTCCACTCTCGCCACCACCAAAACCCAGCATGATTCTCTTGTTTCTTAAGTATTAAGCTGTCATCTGTGAAATCATCTTGGCTCCTACAAAACTATGCTTCCACCCATTCTCCATGGATGTAGAAGAATGTTGTCCAACAAAAATATTATGCAAGCCACAAATGAAAGTCCAATAAGTCATTTTAAAGTCTCTAGTAGTGGCCAGGCACGGTGGCTCAAGCCTGTAATCCCAGCACTTTGGGAGGCCGAGGCGGGTGGATCAAGAGATTGAGACCATCCTGGTCAACATGGTGAAACCCCATCTCTACTAAAAATACAAAAATTTAGCTGGGCATGATGGCACATGCCTGTAATCCCAGCTACTCGGGAGGCTGAGGCAGGAGAATTGCCTGAACCCAGGAGGCGGAGGTTGCGGTGAGCCGAGATCGCGCTATTGCACTCCAGCCTGGGTAACAAGAGTGAAACTCCGTCTCAAAAAAAAAAAGTCTCTAGTAGTCACATTTTTAAAAATTTAAAGATAAATGTATCACCCTGCTAAGGCTGCCACAACAAAATATCACAAGCTGGGTAGCTTAAGCAACAAAAATGTATTTTCTCACCGTTCTAAAGCCTGCAACTCCAAGATCAAGGTACTGCAGAATAGATTCTTCTGAGGCCTTTCTTGTTGGCTTGTGGATGACCACCTTTTGTCTGTGTCCTCTTACGGCCTTTTCTCTATGCACATGCAACCCTTACATCTCTTCCTCTTCCTATAGAGAAGCCAGTCCTATTGGATTAGGATCTACCCAAATGACCTCATTTAACTTTAATTATCTCCTTTCATGCCATATTACCAAATGCAGTCACACTGGGAGTTAGGACTTCAGTATATGATTTTTGAGGGAGACATAATTCAGTCCATAATAACAGGTAAAATTAATTTTTAAAATGTGTTTCATTTAATTCAATATATCTAAAATACTTTCATTTCAATATACAACCCTTTACATTTTGGTATAACATGCTATATTTATGCTGCATCTTTAAAATCTGGTGTGTATTTTATGCTTATACTGCATCTTAATTTGGACTAGCCAGTTTTTCAAATACTCCATAGCCACATATAGCTAGTGACTACCATATTAGACAGCACAGGTATATCAGGACCAGAGATATTATTCCAGATGATCCTCCCCTTGGCTGCATCTTAAACCTTATCCCCATTTGCTCAGGCTGCAGAGATTTTTTGCCCATATAAAATGACTTTAGTTACAATATATTGCCAATAGTGAGGGTGGACTTTCCCACTGCACCTATCAACTCTTCTTTTCATAAAAAGTGGCTCACATCTGGAAGGCTTTGTGGAGATGAAGCAAGATAAGGAAACTAACAACTTTTTTGACAATAGAGGTTAGATCAGGAAGAGTAGGAAGCAATAGTTAAGAAACAATTTCAATGTTCTGGGCAGAGGGAATGAAAAAGATGTGAAACACATTCAAAAGGAAAGTGGTAATTCAGTACTGATTAGATGTGGGAAATAAAGATAAAAATCAAAATGATTTCATGATTTTAAAAGATGATTGAAAAGAAAATGACTGTGGGCAGTTCTCAAGACCTCTGGGCATCTCACAGGGTCCTTTCTATCTTTGCACCAAGAATCCATTCAGCTAGAACCTCCAAACAGATGATCTCCAAATCTGCTTTACCTATAGAAGTCTTCTGAGCTCCAGTACATTTCAAGCTGCCTGTAGATAGTACCTGTAGAAATTTTTGTCATATATTAAAAATTCACTTGCAAAAAATAAAATAGGATCTTATCACTCTCACAATAAACCTGAGTTTCCTTTTGACTTCTCTTTATTTTTCTTGATATACAATCCATTCTCCACTAATCCATTTTTGGAACCTCAAAGTGAGTTTTGTTCTGAATATTTTATATCAAGTTTTATCAGCTTTTTTAATTGGCTTTTTTTCCACATTCTATTACCACTCTAATTTTGGTTTCTTTATTCCAAACTATTATACTAGCCCCTAACTAGTTCTCTTATCCATCTCTTCCCCCCAGTTTATGCTACACAAAGCTGCCATTTAACCCTGTTAAATCACAGCTATGAGTCTCTCCTCTGCCTACTGAATATGTGTACTTCATATTGCTTGTTTAGCTTTTGAGATCAGTCTCAATTCTTCCCAACCTCTCTGCTAACCTTACTCTGTTATCCTCTTATATAAACTCCAACTTATCTGAATTACTACTCACCATTACCTTTAAAAAAATCATTAAATGTTTCCAGTTTCAAACTTTATCCCACATTGTACCCACTGCCTGAAATGAAGTGCCATCATCTTTCGTCATCTACTGAAGTTTCAGCTCAAATGCCTTCTCTATGATGCTTTTAAGAATCACTCCAGCAAGAAATCATTTCTTGATTTATTCAATTAAAAACAGCTAGCCTTGTTTTGAACTTCTATTATATGCTAGGCACCAGTGAATCAAAGATGAATGAGCTATGGTCCCTCCTTAGCAGCCTCAATATTTATTAGTAGAAACAAACGCATAATCATCATCTACTAGTTGTTACTTTAACAAATATTTATCAAGCACCATTCTAGGCTCCGAAGATATAACAATGCGCAAGACACATAAAATACCTACTCTCAAAGAGTATACATTCTACTTAGGGAGACAATAAATACTCTAAATCAGGGGTTTCTTACCCACCCCCACCCTGGGCCACAAAGTGGCCTGTTAGAAACTGGGCTGCAAAGCAGGAGGTGAGTTGTAGGCGAGCAAGTGAAGCTTCATCTGTATTTATAGCCACTCCGCATTGCTCACATTATCACCTGAGCTCCCCTTCCTGTCAGATCAGTGGCAGCCTTAGATTCTCATAGAAGCGTGAACCCTGTTGTGAACTATGCATGTGAGGAATCTAGGTGTGCATTCCTTATGAGAATCCAATGCCTGATGATCTGTTAGTCTACCATCACCCCCCCAGGTGGGACTTTCTAGTAGCAGGAAAACAAGATCAGAGATCCTACTGATTCTACATTATGGTGAGTTGTATAATTATTTCATTATATATTATAATGTAATAATAATAGAAATAAAGTGCATGATAAATGTAACCTGCTTGAATCATCTCAAAACCATCCCCTTCTTCCCGATCTGTGGAAAAATTGTCTTCCACAAAACTGGTCCCTGATTCCAATAAGGTTGGGGATGTTGCTCTATGTTCTTTCTTCAGAAAAAACAAAATAGATAGTGATAAGTTTTGTGCTAATAACTACAACAGGGTAATGTGACAGGGAGTGACTGCATGGCTGATTTGGATAGGAATAATGTTTAATCTAATACATGAAGGACAAAAAGACAAACACATAAATCTAGGGGAAAGAGTATTCTAGGCTGAGGAAATAGCTGTTATAAAGGCCGTAAAGCCAGAACTTGCTTGGCACATTTGAAGAACTGAAAGGGTTGCAGTTGGAGCTGTAAGGGATTTCAAGGGAAAGAGTGAACTGTAAGGAAGCAAGAATGGAATCACAGATACTAATTCTGAGGTTCTTGAAGTAACCTGGGTAAATATCTGATAGGAGCTTGGAAAAGATGGTGAGAAGTGGACAAATTCAACATAAACTTGGAGGTAGGTAGTCTCTAAGACTTTCTGATGAATTGGATGTGTGGAGTGACAGAGCATAAAATCGATGTTGATGATAATGGAGTGCAATGGAAGTATACGTGGGGGTGCATGCAAACATTTTGCTGGGAGACATTCATTCTAGTGTATGTGTGGGGAGAGGAAGTAAGTAATGGAAGAGCTCCCCCACAAACAGCATCAACACTACCTGAGAGTGCTCTGTGTCACAATCACCTAAGTTTGTGTCATCTTTTTAATAAAATATAGTCTTAATATATTTTTGTCCTCCTCTCCCCCACAATACCCAGAAGAGTGCTTTGTGAAAATGGCAAGCCATATAACTTCTGGATAAACAATTTTTTTAAATATACATTTTAATCCTTATAGGGGAGGGACAGTGGCCGGGAAGCAGGGAGATGGGGAGGGATAGCATGGGGAGAAATGCCAGATGTGGGTGAAGGGGAGGAAGGCAGCAAATCACACTGCCACGTGTGTACCTATGCAACTATCTTGCATGTTCTGCACATGTACCCCAAAACCTAAAATGCAATAAAAAAAACATGATGGTGATATCACCGACAGAAATGGAAGATGAGTGAGAACCAGTATGTCCAGAAAAAAGGGAGGCACAAAAATATGCCGATTTAGAAGTAAAGGTGCCATGTTGAAAAACAAATGATTCCTACTTTCTAGGAGAGTAAGAAAGAATAGACATGCACTATTATCATTCTTAGGCCCACAACTTAGTGATTTTTGGTAGGGTTATGCCCTCGAATAGTTAGATATTATTATGAATATTAATACATGTCTTAATAAGAATCATCTCACCTCCTTTATGGGAAGCATGGTGGATGGGTGCTTTATGGACATCTCATTTAATCCTAACAGAATTCCATGTTGTAGCTGTTTTATCACCATTTTACAGATGAAGGACTGAAGCCACAGAAAAGTCAAGCACTTCCCTGGGGCCTCACAGCTTGAAGACAAAGAACTGGGATTCAAACTCATGTCTAGACGCTTGCATTTGCTAACTTTTAACAGCCCGCTTTGCTCTCTGTATACTTCTAGATGTTGTAAATTTAAGTTTATTAACAAGTAAATGGATTATTTTTAAAGATTAGACACTGAATTACAATTCCCTATTGAATCCCTTCATGGAGTTTTTAAAATTTAAATCTACCTCAATCTTATGTTTCATTGTACATATTTAACTATAAAAGCAGTGTACACATGTTGATTATGTCTATCAAGTCACTCTGCAGTTCCAATTCTGAGAGATCAACATTTATCACTCTGGTTATTGGTGCCCATTATATACTATAAAGGAATTCACATTTCTGCTGTCACACACCAGAATGTGATAATGGCCTAGAGTCCTAGAAAAAGATGAGAGTGGGAAATAAGCTCTGTTAGTGGACCAAAAAGTAGGAGGAAGAAAATCCTTCTGTCATTTACATATACTGTGTCCAAAGGCAAAAGTAACTCTGATGACAAGATCGCTCATGCCCAAAACCTCAGCATCATGCAATATACCCATGCAACAAACCTGCACATGTACCCCCTGAATTCTAAAATAGATGTTGAAATTATACTTAATAATACTTTTAAGTAACCCCAAAATAATTGATTTCTTTTAAACAAACACTAGAAGCTTCTAAACAATATTTTTGCCTACATTTTCCTGGGTCATTTTAATCAAATTTGAGCATGCACCCCTATTTTATAATAAAGGGATTTTGCCCTCATTTCAAGAAAAATGTGAATCTTGGTACTTAGGAGGGAATGAGGCTATCACTGTATCTCAATAATGCTAATCAGCAATGCAGGAGAGAAAAGTAACAGCCTGGATGAGCAGACTACACAGAGCGAGCAGGAAGCTGATGAGGCTTATTGCTTTCAAATGTCGACCCTATTTATAATGAACATTCAGAAAAACAGGATCAAATTCCCTTTGCACACAACTGTGGCAAAGCTGTGCCCTCCTGTTTCTCACAATGAGATTTTTTTTTTTAACGAGGCTGTTGGTCTTGTTGGGAATCAAATGATTGAG
Source organism: Callithrix jacchus (assembly GCF_049354715.1). Classification (NCBI taxonomy): domain Eukaryota; kingdom Metazoa; phylum Chordata; class Mammalia; order Primates; family Cebidae; genus Callithrix; species Callithrix jacchus. The sequence goes on from NC_133505.1 coordinate 104,510,838, forward strand.
ACGAATGTAAAAAGTGGGCTTTGAAAGCCATCTTGGGAAGAAGTGTCGCTAAACCCTCATGGATAAGGATCTATTCCATTTTCAAACCCCAGGAGTAAATGTGTGCTTGGCAGGCCCTCTTTAAGATACTTAACCAACCTTGCCCTTGTTATTACAGTGTGCTTTGAGAAGAGATGAGGAGCAGGCCTGGACTGGTGGAAACCCTGTCAGATATGTTCATTAGTGCCCTTTTTCATTTCCCCTGCATTAGGTTCAGCCTACAAGCCCAATAGTCTCTACTCCTTTTCCTGGCCCACAGCCAGGAAGAAAGTCTAATGGCTGGAGGGACAAGGTGTTTGGGTTCTGATACCACTAGCAAAGCTTGATTGCTCTGTGGAGTCACTGCAGTCAGACTGGTGTGTATTTCCTCATCAAAGAGGAACTCTGATGCTTTACACTGTAATTTGTATAATTAATCTTCTGAGCGTTTTTGAAATTGCATTTCTGTTTTTGTTGCTGTTGTTAATAAATGCCACCATGTTATCAATCCACATTTAGTACCAAGAGGAAATAACAATGCACATGAAAGTGAAATTGCAAACTCAGCTCCACCAAAGGTGTCACTCATGAATGCTGGGTAAAATGCTGCCATCTTTTGGTTATTGACAAGAGTGAATGGGGGTGGAAAAGTGAGGGGTGAAGAATAGAGTTTGTTATTCTAAATGCAAATTCTCCAGGTTGCTGAGACCTTATTTTAAAAAACTCAGGGAAATGTTCTTTAGAATTTCCAGAATTTTTCTTTTTTTACTCACACAGGTTTCTGCTGCTTCATAGATTGTGTAACATAGTGTTTGTTCCTCTAGCTACAAGGACTTATCTGCAGAGTCCAGTAAGTAGAAGTGGGTGCAATAATACTAGAGGGCTTGTTAGCTCTAGTAAAGGACAAGTGGAATCAGGTTGATGTAAACAGTCACTTCACTATGACTGTGGTACACTCTTCCTGCCTTAGGAATACTTGAGAGCACCTTGCATTACGTTGCATTGAAATCTGTGTTTCCCAGGGTAATGAATTATGTACCATTTATACTCCAGCCTCTTTTGAGCACTCAGCTCTAAATGTTTGCATCAGTGCCAGTGAGTGTAAGGTGATCTCATTAGGGCAAGAGAGGTGGAATATATATTAGTAGACACAGTATAATTCCCCAATAGCTTAATGTCAATTTATGATTAAAATGCAACTCCACATGCCATTTCTTGAGAAAACTACAAAGCTACAATTTCATTACATAGTCCAAAAGGAAAAATCCCCAAGTGCTTGAACTGGCCCAGTCAACATCCTCCTACAAGACCAGCCCTTCTCATGAATGCAGCTACTGTGAGGTGGGAAATAACAGAAGCCCTCAGGTGGTGTGAATTCTGCTGTCACACATCTGCTGCATCAATTAGACCTTTCATCCTCTTTTGGTGGCTAGTTCTGAGAAACTGACAGTTCATACTTTGCGTTTTCAGAACCTATGATGCCAGCCCTTTCCCAGTTGAATGTTCTCTATTTAGCAGTCTCACTTGAGACATTTACTAATTTATGATTAGTTTTGTTTATTAAATAATTCAAAGGAGCTTGAAAATAGTTTATACTTTTTCCCACTTGTAGGCTGAAACAGGACTGGTCTTCCAGGATGTGCTGAAGCCAGGCTGCCTTCTAGAATTTAATATTGAGCTTACTTCTACAGCATGATTGGTTATCTAGTGATATTTGCAATTAAATGCATGGAATTACAACTTTTCATACTTTAAATGAGCAAACTGGGTTGTATGTTATTAGGTATGAATAGGTATTGTTAAGTCAACCATTTAAATTGTTGTGGGTATACACTATGAATCTGTCTTCACCCCTTGGAAGGAAGGTGTGGTACACATCCTAAACATCTGTAATCTGGCACCAAGAAGAGATAGTGTTTTATTTTCATCTGTAGGCTCTCCGTAATATGTATGTGTATCTGTGTGCACATGGACACAAAGTATATATATATACATACATACATATATATACTTTGTGTCCATGTGTCCATGTACATATATATGTATGTATATATGTACATATATACATATAAAATTACATATATAGTAAGGTTTTAATACAACAACAAAAATGGCTTAGTAATCTGCCAATTTGAAGTAAATATATGTTTTGCTAACACTACCAAAGAAATACCACTTTTGAATGTGTATGTTTGTATTGGGTGATGTTGGGCAAATGTACAAGAACGCTTGTTTCTGTATCTTTCTGCTGCTTAAAATACTATCTTGAAAGAACGTTATTGGCAACAATGAAAGAACATAAATTTTAAAAACATTTCTCACCTCTTCTTTTTGAGCCTTTTAGTCAAATAGTAAACTAAAAATGTAGCAAAAGTAAAAATTTCATGCAAAATCAAAAGGCACTAATTAAGATAAATATCCCTGAATAAGAGCAAATCACAATCAAAAACTAACGTGCCAAGGTGAGCTCATTTCAGAGCAACCTCTTCCCTTCCCCTCCCATATCTAATCCCATGCATCTGTTCATTCATTTGCCCCTCTCTTTACTATGATATGGTTCCTTTAGGTTGCTTGGCAACCATTATAATGCTGCTGCACATGCGTGCAAGATAATAAATCCTATCTTGCTTTATTTTTCTCCTTCTTTAAAACAAGGAATTACAAAACAAGATATTTCCCCCCTTTTCTAATGGACAAAAAAACATCTGTGGGAATTTCAAAAGCACATAAAATGTCTGCAAGGATGCAGATAAGTAATTAAAATTCTTGACAAAGTGTAACTGATCATTGCCTAATGTGTCTACATGCAGTTAATATTCGCAATGGCCTCCTCTTTTAAATATGTATACAATAATGTACATATGTCGATATATGTATGTGTGGAACCATAAAGAGAAAGGGAGAGAAAGAAAAGAAAGTGACAGCTGCTATGCCCCAAACAAAGAAAATTCCTGGAAATATCCTTGTTTTATTTATTTTTTTTTTTAACAGTGAATGCAGTAGTTTAGAAGACAGGACCTGGACTAAATCCATCTACTTTTTTCTATAAGAAATCAGACAAAGCTTATGGCCTTCCCTTTCCCCTCCTTGGCAAATCCGAGTGTCCTGCTGCTTTCATTTGTTTTTGATCTGCCTCATTAAAAGACTATTGATGGCTTTAACTATTGTTCTTGTTTAGGTGCTGATTTACAAGCACTAATATCTGACTGTGCGAGATTAATGGGAGTCCAGGCAGTTTACGATTATCCTGAGGTCCCTGACCACACATGTAGGGGTTTGGGTAGGGGTCATGCACTCCTATGAAAAACTCCAAAGCAGGCTTAAACCTGGGAACGTTTTAATAGGATTGAATCTGTAATAGGATTTGGCAGCTTGGCCGAAACGGGATGGTGTGGCTTGTTTGGGGTTTCTTTCTCTTCTCTCTTATATATATGTATATATATATATATATAGAGAGAGAGAGAGAGAGAGAGATAGACATAAATATATATATATATATATAATATATATTTAATCTTAGAGTCATTATTATCCTGGAATAAACAAGTAATATTTTATGATAAAGTCCAAATATTGTTACTGTACTTTAAAGGAGTCTTAAAGGGGAAAAATGCTGTACAATATGGGATATTAAAAGAAAAGAAAGCTGGGGCATGAAATGCTGTTTCTATATGAACTAAATTAGAAGGTAAAAAATAAAAGATGGGGCTAGAAAAAATTTTCTGTTGTGAATGGTTGTGTATTTTTAGCTAAAAATGCTTTAAGTAGTCTAAAGGCCCTGGCAACATAGGGCTATTTATAAAAGGATATTTCTCCCAGGCAGGCAAGGCTGCCCTTCCTGGCACCATGTTCTGCTGAATAGCACAGCGCCCTGAAGCTGAAGTCTCCCTTAGTCAAACAACAAGGGCACTCTGAGTGACAGCAGCAGTGTGGTGCATTCGATCTTTGAATAATATTGCAAACACGAATAAAATTCAAAGTAAAGATACCACACTCTTGATAATATCCCAAATGGAATTCTATCAATATTTTAGTTCCCATTTGAAATCTGGCACAAGGGACTGTGAGCTTTGCCGACTCTATCTTTTATGTCAATTCACTTGATTGTCGTGCCGAAATTCAAGAACAGTGGCGGTAAAATTATTTAACCTATTGTACTCTGGTCATTTGGACATTATAAGAACACTGTCACATAAAGATGCTTTTATTAATTTTGGTGGGCTGGAAATGAAAAGGCAAGATATACAGCGCAGGCCTAGAGGGTCACACAAGTGCCCTTTTACAGGACCTAACCTGTAAATCTCAAAGCACAAAAGAAGTTACGGTGGCTATAAGACCTCATAAAAAAGGTAATAGGAAAATAAATTACAGATTCTGTTTTGGCTGGCTTTAAAAATTGGTTGTAGCAGAACTTTTAGGAAATCTAAACTTTAACTAAATATCCAGAGTGTATTGATGACTTCAAAGAAATTCACTTTCACACCCAAATATGTAACACAGCCAAGTCATTCCACTGTATTATTTTCTGTCATTGTGCTTCAGAAAGCTGTACATTTTTCAAATAGAACTATAGAAATGAAATGAACATATTATTCCAAACAGTGTTTCTTCACAGAATCATTTTATTATTTATTTTTATTTCTAAAAACTATTTTTCGAAATCTATTTTTGTAGTGTTGTTATAACAATGATCTTTCAACCCAAAGATGTGAGGGTTGTTTATTACTGTTATTATTCCATTCTAACCACATAGAATGTTCTTCCTATATCCACATCTATATATCCTGTAAATATTAAGCTTTTATTATTGTTGTTACTGTTTTTATTACATGGAAGGTAGTAACCAAAGTCTTTTATTCATCAATGAAGCAATTTATAATGGTGATATTAGTGTCTATATAGCATTGATGTCACAAGAACCACATAAGTATTGATGCGAAGCCTCTTAGACATAATGCTTTGACCACTGGTAAGGACAGAGATTATCCTAGTATCACCTGAGGACAAAGCCACAAGGGAGCTGACAGCCACTATAAACATTTTGGATACACATCAGTCAGAGCTTAAAAAATGCTCCATTCCTAATGCTCTCTATAAACTCAGGTCCAGTGTTGTTATTATGATCACTGGTTGTTGCTATCTAATACCAAATATATTTCTCATTGTTCTAATAATATTTCCTATTTCTCACATCCTAGGAAGGATGAAAAATCTATTATTTAATCCAATAACCTGGTTATTTTCTTCTATAAATTCAAACTGCACTTAAATACTGCTTGACTAATCGCTTACACATTCTTATAAAGTATGCTGAGAAAGACATCATGATCCTCTATTTTGCAGACTGAGAAGGTGAGATGAGGTGATATAAAATGGCTTAGGGAAGACCAATTCAATATCATCTAAGAATTCTACCTGAGTTAAGCTCAGAACTGATTCAAACTTTCTAACTTTGAAATGCCATGGAAATGAGTTATGAAAGCTAGAACTTGCTCTCTGGATGCCAATATATCAATCAATTATTTCTTAGCACTTGCATGAGCTTTAAAGACTAATTTGACAAAACTTATCCTGAATGCTAAAAACTGATTAATGTCATCTTCATAAAAAAAAAAAAAAACAATGTTTTTACACACAAAGACAAAAATTTCCTTTTACTGAAGTGCCTGGTTCTGATTTTCAGAAATATCAACTATAACTAAAAAAAAAAAAAAACACTCTTGAAAAATTTCAAAAGGTTTTCTAATTAAAAAGACAGATCCAATGCAAAGATGATACATAGCACATGTCTGTCTGTAAAAAGAGAAAGATTAGAAAAGAAAAAAGATTACAGTTGTTTAATTATAACATTTACAAAGCTAAAATTACAACATTATGGGTAATCATCTTATTTGTAAAGCCTCAGAAGTGTGAAACTAAATATCCATGAAGCAACCTAATTTTCTGTGTTTCTTCCATAATATCCGCTCACAACAGTCAGCTAACTTAGTGAACATGCCAATCATTGCTATAGAGAGATGGCGATTTTCATTTGACCAGATTTTTTTCAAAAAGGATGGCCCAACGTATATATTTGGGAAGATAGTGAGTTAGGGGGATTGTTTGTTTGTCTTTTTGGTTTTTGTGTTTTGTTTTGGTTAGGATATATCGTTACATTTTACTTTCTAATTTTTGAATGCAAATTGTACTCAGAACTGTGATCAGAATTACTTCTGTTTATGTTTAATTACAGTGTTCATGACTGCATGCAACAAATGTAAACATTCATCAGCACGTATGGAAACTGCTCATGGCTACAGCGTGTGCTATGTCTGTTCTCTTCCTGGTCCCAGCAGTAAGTAAATCTTGGCAAAAAATAGAGGATATGGCTATGAAATGAGCCCAATTCAAAAGTGGTGTAATATCAGTAATATGTTTGGGCTCTTCTCACAAAGAAAATCCATACAGTTTAGTAGATAACTTCTAATCATTTATTTCATTTAAAACATCCCATCTTTGGCTAACTATGGCCTCTTCTTCAGGCATGGAAGTGAAATGATCAACAGAAAATAATGCTTCTCACAATGGCAGAGCAAACTACTATTCCAGAGTCTCCCAAAGAGTAAGGTATTGTGTTTAGAAGTTCTAGGAAGCAGTTGATAATTCTTTGGTTAGATATGTTAGATGAAGTGCTTGTCTAATCAAGTTCCTGTAGTTCCACTGTAGAGCCTTTAGTATGCTAATGCACATTTTGGATTTTCCAGAGACTAATAGTATACACAGCATCTCCCACAACTATTTAACCAGAGCTCTTTTCTAAAGAACATGGTTTGACAAGGCCTGCATGGTTTTCTGATCCCAGAGAGGTTGTGAGCTGGCTGGAGATTGACAAAAGGAGTTTGGTGGCTGCAGTTGAAGAGAAGCCTGGTCATGACTGCAGGACAGCAAATATGGGATTTGGGATTATTCCAAGGCCCTTTGGAAACTAAACAGCACAATGTCCAGAAAGTGAGAAGTAGGTGAAACACTAGAAATGGGTCCCTGGATTGTCCTTCAACCTTCACCCCCCTTTGCCCTCACTTGCAGTATTGCTTGGAAACACTCAAATTGCTGTGAGGGAACTCAACCCAGCTCACCAGTTTTCTCATCTCTTTGGTTAAGAGAGTTTAAAGAACTTTTGAAGAGCTGGTAGTAAAGTGGACAAATTATACCATAGATGTCATCATCATGCAGATTCCAGAAGGGACAGATGTAGAGCATGGGACCAAAGGTTGTTCTAGCAATAGCCTTTACGAGAATGATGGTATACCTCCAACAGAAGCTAGATAATGGTGATGGTAAAACTATTAAGAGTGGCCATTTTTGAGGACTTACAATGCGCTGAGCACCCTGCTAAGAACTTAACATACATTATCTCAGTTAACCCTCACCACAATGGCCTTCTGAAATGGAATGCCCATGTTATAGATGAGCAAGTTGAGGCGTAAAGAAAATCACAGAGGTCACCAAGTCAATAAACAGTGCAATCAGCATTCAACAGAGATCTTTCTGACTCCAAAATTTATGGAATTAACTATTCTGGCATACAGCCTGGGTCAGCACCTTATACATCTGACTCAGCTAAGATACAGCACAAATAAGACATCCGCTAAAGCTGTGTCATAACCCAACCTGTCTCCTGACATGGAATTAACCAGAATAAATCTTACTGTATGCAATAAATTAATGCATATTTTAGATTTAACTACTAAGAATAAGCAATTTTGAAGCAGCTTTTCTTTTAAATAAATTATAGTTTTATAAGTTTATCAGGGAGACAAGAAGGGATGGAAAAATATGAAATGTAGAGCAGCTGAAAAATTAAATATGAGTGCTAATTAATAAATGGCTATTGTAGGAAGCAATTTCAAATACAATCAGTTTCTAAATTCTTCCAATGGTTATTTAAAATATGATGTCAAATGAAATATACACTTGGCACAACACAATGCACTCCTACCAGGGACAGCCTAAATGTAAACAAAAAAACTCCTGAAGCCACTTATTTCTATGCATGGGCAAATTTGGATAAGATATCATAAATAGACCCATATCCTCTTGCACCACTCAATGGCCTAAAATACTCCTCAGCACCCTCTTCAATGATCAGTACCAATCTAGAGAATGATTGTCCAGCTTTATAGAGATCATTATGGATGAGTGGCATGCCATCAATCAGATAACTCCATAGATCCCATACAGTCCTGAGGTCATCACGTAAGAGAGAAATGATTTCTCCAGAAAGCATGCTCTGAAGGCTTAGCCAAATATAAAGCTGGGTAACTGGAGACATAAAAGGAATAAGCGGACAGGTTTGCTCCAACTGAAATAATTCTGGTAAATTTGTGGTTGCAGTATATCCAAAAAAAGAGAATCAGAATTTTATTTTGAATATTTGAGTGTGTCCTTCAGCCTACATTGTTTATTTGCTTTGGAATTCTTTTTGATAATAGTATGAAGATAAATTCTACTTCACTATATTTTTCTTGAAGAATTGGTTTCTGTATGCCTTTGTGTAGATGCTATGTGAAAAAAGGTAAAACGTATTAATATCTGGTTCCCAAGTGGGTAGACCTAGGAATAAACACCTCTAAGCACAGAAAAGTACCTGCGCCCACTTACAGGGCACCAGTACTGCTATGGGATGGCTTTCTGGGACTTCTCCAAGTTGAAGGGTCACATCTTACAGGGTGGTGCAAAAGTAATTTTTGTTTTTGCCATGGAAAGTAATACTATCTTATCCAGGAGACAGAGATCCAGAACACAGGGAGGCAGTCTTTGTCTCCTTCTTCTATTTCCCAGATCAACTTCTCCTGGATTAGTTCAAATCTAAAGCACATTGCTGGCACTTTCCTGGCACTGCCAACTCCAACAGCCTCCATTACTGTCATTCCCTCTTATGTCCTTTAGTCCTTGAAACATAATGCTTTGATAAAATACCAAGATGCCTATTCCCATCCCTCTCATTTCCATCCCCAATACATGGACCAGTCTTGTGAGTTTTACCAGCCTAGTGGCTGAGGTTGGAGTCCCACGATTATGGCAGGCATCTGGATGCCTAAAGGAAGAACAGTCATGTGACATAGAAATTGTTTACTTTCCAAATCACAGTTGCTGCAGCCCAGGAGAAAACTTGTCAAGCCTGCAGGGTGCAAGGAGACAATGGAGGTTTGCTCTGATACGGGTAATGGCTGCCTTTGTGTTGCACTAATTGCTCAGTCCCAGTGCTTATTTGGCTCTGCAGTGAGAGGAGGGGCCTTGCTTTGCCTTTCTCCAGTTTGATGTAGTCTTAGATAAACCTACCAGACTCCCTTTTTCAAAACAGTGCACCTCAGAATGCAGTAGTCTACGTGGTCACTTAAACATAAGAAACCTGCTCGAACAGAGCAAACAGAATTAAAGGTTTTAAATTATCAGTACCAGCACATAATAATAAACAGTTATTGACACAGCAGAATAAGACAAAGTAGTTTTGCATCATATGCAAGGTTTTAATCATCTTTAACTTGTAGGCTCTCAGTCCAAAACAAGTTAATTACATAAGCACCATGTATGTCTTTAGTAATATGGAAATTATCCGCCTGCCCTCCTTGAACAAGAGTCAAGTACACATTACCGGTATCAGTATGAGGGACACCCACACTCCAAATCTGGCATCAAGACTTCCTTGTATTCACATAGAGTAAACAGGGGAGCCTGACAAGTGTCAGGACTCAACCTGGATAATGGGCCTCGATCCAATAAACTGTGTTCAATGATTGCTCCAGCAAAGTGGCTGGGCTCTCACCAGACACTCTAAGCTCTTTCTTACAGCCCTACAGGGACAGCTCTGACTTCTTCATTAATACCACAAGTTTAGCAGCAGTGATTCAGTTACCTATAAAAAATACACTCTATTGACAAGGATTATTTACAGAAAAACAGGAAGATTTAAACAGTGGACTGTGAACATCATCTAGGAACTTGTCAAAAAAGCAAAAATAAGCTGCTTCCCCAGAAAATAAGGGAAACACAAGCATGGGCAATCTTTCTCTTTCCTAGACAGCTTTCTCATGTGGGGACTTAACTAGCAGCACACAGAGGAGTTTTCAGATGTGGCCGTGAGAACTTATACAAATGTATGGAAAGCTCTCTGAAATACCTAAAAATATTGCTATGTGCACTTTAAAGAACTTTCGAATTTACAGTATGTGCTGCTATTCTATGCATGTCATATGAGGCCAGGGAGAAAAAGAGAAGATAAGTTAAGATTTTTCCTTTATTTTCTATTATTCTGAGCTAGTCACCTGTCTAGTGGGGTTATTTCAATAGGAGAGAGAGGGAGCTTGATCATTTCATTTCTAAGAGAACAAACAAGCATGCCTACTTCTCAGATTGTACTGAAAGGTGACTTTACGACAGTCCATGCTATTCTGCCACCACAGTATTAGATTTTTTTATTACCACATAACAAACGACCACAAATTTAGCAGCCTCTAACACCCATTTATCAATTCACAATTTCTGTCTTTCGAAGTGTGGGCATGGTATGACCGGGTTTTCTGCTCAGAGTCTCACAAGGCTAATATTCAGGTGGTGCCCATTCTCTTCTACAGCGTACAGTCCTCCTCCATGGTCATGTAGCTGTGGTGGAGTTCAGTTTCTTGTGGTTGTAGGACTAAGGTTCCTGTTCCCTTGCTGGCTTTCCTCCAGGGGCCAGACTCAGCTCCTAGACACTGCCCCATTTCTTATCATGTGACCCCTCATCTTCAAAGCTAGCAAGAAATAATCTCCCTTGTATCAAATCCCTCTTACACTTCAAACGTCGTTCTTCAGGGAAAGCCTGTCCCTTTTAGGGACCACCTGATTAGATTGGATTCAACCAGGATAATCTCCCTTTCTTAAGGTCTAGTAATTTCAGGCCATAATTTCATCTGCAAAATCTCTTCACAGAAGTATCTGGAGTAATGTTTGATTGGATAAATGGGAGGAGGTGTGTACACACCAGGAGCAGGGACTCTCAGAGGCCATATTAGAACTCTACCTCCCACAACTGCTTGAAAAACTGAAAAGCCTTGGAAAAAAAAATTCTAACATGACTCTCACAATCAGTTGAATCTTCAAGGAATCTGCTCTGCACTAGTCAAAGATATGGAAGTTCCCCTTTAGGGTTACAGTGGTTTGATGGCCACTGCTGGGTCTGTATAGTCTCAGTTGTCGTTGAAGATGAGAATAAATGCCCCTAGATGATCCTGAATATGTGACACAGAGTCTGGGTCACTCTTTCCAGAGGAGAGAGAATCTTAAAAACCAAGTAAGAAAGGGGTTGTTTTCTTTAATTCTCTGTAAGACGGAACCAAGCTCCTTTATTCCTAGGCACAAACATGCAAACATGACCAGCTTGGCCTTCTCTTAAAGTTTGCCCCAGAATTGACAGGAGGCAGATAAATCCAGTCACCTGCTATCACTGCAGACAGGCTGTTTAACTCCCAAGTTATGTGTATAAATGACTAACAGGACACTTCATCCTCAGCTCCATGGAATGGAACTTTAGAAAGAAAACTTTTATGACCCATTTCTTGGATGCAGACTGACAAAGAATTCGTTTAAAAAGAAAAATTCTTTTTTTCATAACACAAAAGTGCAAATGACCTCAAGACAAAAATGAAACTGAATGTCTTCTTTTTGTTATTATAATAGGCTTTTTGCCCCTGTTATTTTCCTCCATTAAAATAAAAGAAGCTAACCAAGTCTTAGACAGCTTAGAAGTTTCTTGAGTTCAAAGTCCTAACCATGGCTTCAGTCTGGTATATTCTAAACAGTATCTAGGTTAGATCATTTTTATTCATTATGAATCTTAAAATGGAAATTTTAACAGGTTAGCACTTCTTTCCCAGGAAAAGAGATCATTAATATGTAAAAATACATGTAAGCAATAACATCTCCCAGCTTCCCACATTCCCTGGCTCATCACCCACCCACTGCTGTAAGGACAAGGGCACATGCCCAGTGCTTGATCAATTTCAGAAAACTGAGCTGGTGGTCAGATAACAGGGAAGTGGTGAGGCCTGAGGAGCAGAAACAAGAAAATGAGGATGATAAAAAGGCAAATGAGTGACCAGGGACAGAAAGAGTACAGAGATGGGGACCTAGTAGCCTGAGACTTGTGGCCTTAGAGCTACATGTGTTCCATTCATGACAACAGACCATAACAATCATATAACATAGCAGGTTGCAACCAATGCAGGCAGGAAAACTAAAATGACAGTTGTCTTGGTCAGATAAATAAATTAACAGGAAAACACAGCTAATTTTTGCTATGATGATATCTTTATCATGACAGTTATCTACTCTTACTTTCTCCTGAACTTATAATAATCATAATTATAATCATATGTTGATTAATATTATGTATCCACTTGACTGGATGTCCAGCAAGCTGGTAAAGCATTATCTCTGGATATGTCTGTGAAGGTATTTCTGGGAGAAATTAGTGTAAGGAAAATGGATGTGCTGCAGTCAAGAATAGGCCAAGGCAGACATCTGGTCCAGCATGACTCAGCAAGTTTGGAGTGTAGGCAACTCTGCTCGTTATGTAACCACACTATGTGAGGTGCATTAAGTGATCACCCACATGAGGTCACACTTGGGTCAAAGCCATGACTGTCTGTAAAAGATACAATTACCTTTTTAATGCTATACATACAGCTCATGCCTGGGCTCACTTGTGCCTGGGCTTGCTCATGCCCAGAGAGAATAACGCCATGCTGAAACTGTCTATGATTCCTTGAGTGTTCTTCCAGCTACCCAGCACTCATCCACTGACTACCTTTGGACCTCAGTTAGAATCTGACAATTGGCATCATGAACAGGATCCCCCACGAGCATGGAGAAGGTGGCACAGAGCACTCAGAAAGAGTGAGCTTTTGCTAGCACAGTTGGATGGGCATTTTTGACTGTGCTGTAAAAAGCACACTCAGTCCCTGGGGGGGTGCAGTGCAGGTGGGGGCCCTCCAGGTGCAGGCAGGGTGCCCGATGGCCCAGTTACACAGCTCATAAAAAGAGTTAGAAGCTGCTGTGAATGGGGACCTCCAGACACATGCATGGCACCTGGAGGCCCAGCTACAGACCTTGGAAAGGGAATTAGAGCCTGCTGGAAATGCAGGCCTGGAGGCCATCAGCAGGACTGAGGGGTCTGCTCCATAAAGGAAGAGAAGATGCCCCACCTGCAGGGGACCTCCCAATGAAAGCAAAGGGAGCCCCAAAGAGTGGCACACTCACAAATGTGGATAGATTTTATTTGGGCCAGAATTAATGGAGAGAAAATTGATAATGAGCCCAATGAAGTACTCTTAACTTTGTAGAGACTGTTGTCTCCAAAGCAGCAATTCCAGAAAATGCCCAAGGGAGAGAAGGACATTGTTGCATGACCAGTCCCACCCAGCCACTTTATCTCAAAGACCATGTGCTACAGCCAGGCAGGAGTGTAAAGCCTTTTCTGTTTGATTAAGGAACTGGACGAGGTTTCCAGCTTGGGGGAACACCGGACAATCGGAGTTCACATGTGGAATTAATGATCCACTGGTCCCCCACCAATGCATAGCGGGTACTGGCACTGATGGATACTAGCACAGATTGCAACCTTGTTTATGGGGAACTGGATAAGTTTCTGGGCAAACCTGCTCACACTGACAGTTATGGAGGCTGGTCAGTGAAAGTGAAACATGTATCTCTGCATCTTGGCATAGGCCATTTGACTCTCCATTTATGTACTGTGTATTTCTCTCCCTTACCAGAGTACATTCTGGGAGTAGATGTTTTACATGGCTTGGCAGCTGTCTTTCTATCACAGATTTGATGAACTGCCTGATGATGGAGTTGGGACAGTACCGCTATATGGTGGGCTTGGCTATTACATACTTTTTTCTAGACAGCTGGTAACAGTTTTACTTCATGGTAGGGCAATGATGGACCTTCACAGTGTTGCCACAGGGCTGTACGCATAGCCCCATCATATGTCATGGTCTTGTTGATAAGAGTATTTTATACTGATTCTCTTGTAGATTTAAAAGCAGCAACACTCCTCTTGCCTGAGACTGGAATGCTGTAGCTAAGACCACCTTTCTAGCAGCCAAGCGAGCTATTCAGCAGGCATAAGCCCTATAGGTCATTGATAAGGAGTGCCTGTTTGAGCTGGATATGCATGTGACCACAGATGGTTTTGGTTGGGGCCTGTGGAAGTGCATGGAGTGCTTAAGAATGGCAGTAGGCTTTTGATCCCAACAATAGAAGGAGCTGAGCCCCAGTATTCCTGGATAGAAAAGTAGTTAGAAGCTGCATATGCCACCCTTCAGGCTCATGAGAGCATGACAGGAGGGGCTACAGTCATCATGCAGACAACTTACCCAGTAATGGGGTGGATACGTTTATGGGTGACAAACCCCTGGACTGGGACAGCACAAACACCCACTTTAGCAAAGTTGGGTGCTTACTTAGAACAGGGAAGTACAATGAATATAAGCCCCTTAGCAGCAGAGTTGCAAGAAGTCTTGGGACCTGTAGTCCTAATGCAAGATAAGGCCATGGGGCCTGCAGCATCCTTAGACCCCGAGCCTTGACCATTTAAGGAAGGGCATCCCCCATTACTGATGAGACATGGTGTCAGGATGGGTCTAGCCAGGGTGCTGCTACTGCCTGGACTGCTGTCGTGGTGCAGCTAGTACTGAGACCATATGGTTTGATACTGGGTATGGACAAAGTAGCCAATAGGCTGAATTCAGGGCAGCATGAGTGGTGATCACCAAGGAGGTTACACCCATGATAATCTACATCAATAGCTGAGCAGTTTATCAAGGCTTAACCTTGTAGTTAACTACCTAGAAGTTACAGCAGTGCCTAGTTGGTCACTGGCCCATGTAGGGCCAAGCCATGTGGCAAAACCAATGGGAGAATAAATTACTTTCCCTGACCAGGTATGGGGATGAACAGTAACCTGTTGCTGCCTGCTCCAATGCCCCTAAAGTTAGGGAAATAAAAATCTGGCTTAATGTATAAAGCAACATTGGGGTAATGTCACCATGGGGTAATTGCCTGCCATAACCTAGAGTTGTTGCCCCCTGTATTACTGCCGTGGCCTCTGGGTTCAGGGTTCCACCCTACGGGTGCATCTCCCCACTAGAAAAACTCCCTCAGCCTACAGGGTGGAATGGAAGGCCTATGTACCAGGCCTGTGTGTCCAGGGCCTGTGTGCCCAGAGACTATGTTTGAGGCCTATGATTCAGACCTGTGTGTCCAAGGCCTATGTCTCTCTTGGCCTAGAGGGTGGAGTATAAGAAAAATGGATGTGCTACAGTCAAGAATAGGCTGAGGCAGACATCGATCCAGCATGACTCAGTGGGTTTAGAGTACAGGCACACAACTCCACTCATTACGTAACTACACCACATGAAGTACTTTAGATGATCAACCACGTGAGCTCGTGCTTGGCTCGGAGCCACTATTGTCTGTAAAAGGTGTAAATACCCTGCTAACACTGTACATACGGCTCATGCCTAGGCTTGCTCCCACCCAGAGAGAGAGTAAAGCCATGTTAAAACTTCCTGTGATTCCTCCAATGTTTTTCCAGCTACCCACCACTCGCCCACCAAGTCCCTTGGACCTCAGTTAGAACCTGACATAAGCATTTGGATAAGAAGTGAGAGGATGATCACTCTTATCAATGTGGGTGGGCATCAACCAATCTGTTGAGGGCACCAATAGGACAAAAAGCAGGAGAAGGAGCAAATTTGCTCTGTGCTTCAGCTGAGATATCCATCTTCTCCTGCCCTCTGTATCAGTACTCCTGATTCTTACGTTTTGTGGTCTAGACTGCAACTATACCATGTGCTTTCCTAGACCATAAGCTTTCCTCCAGCTTATAGAGAACAGACTGTGAGACTTCACAGCCTCCATAATTGCATGAGTCCATTCCTCCTGATAAATCTTTCTTTACATCTGTCTCCCTATGTATTTAGGTTCTGTTTCTCTGTAGAATCCTAATACAAATGGAAAACTCATGTAACATATGTCTGTACCAAATATTGTTCTAAAGTGCTTTATGTTAACTCATTTAATCTTCACAACAACACATAATGTAGGTTATATTATTATCCCTATTTTAAAGAGAAGGAAAATTAATTCAAAGTAACTTGATCAAGGATATATAGGTAGTAAATTGTCCAGCCAGAAATCTGTGGAAATCAGTTAATTATGTATAAAAAGGGAATATGCTGTTATAGGCACCACAATAATTTCCACAGCTCAGTATCTTGCTTCCTTATATTCTATAAGAGAATATGAGTTATACAGGAGAATGCTATACATATACAAGTGGAATAGAAAAAAACTGAAACATGTCTCCTCATGACAAATAGATGATACACACAGATATTAAACTGAATAACGTCCTCTTTAACATGGTAGCATTATTTTTTCATTATTAAATTAAACAATGTAGCTAAATGTGAATCTAAGAAGTTACAAAACAAGAAGTTCCATAGCATGTTGGGGTAAGCAATACTAGGTGCCAAGAGATCTGAGTTGTATTCTTATCATTTAGCCGTGAAAATGTTACGGTCTTGACCAGCTTCTGTTTTGTACAATAGATATAAAAAATGCCCCCACTTACTTTATGTTTGTAGGTTCTTCGTAAGTGAAATAAAAGATAGATGTACATCTATTTGGAAAAGAATACAATTCTCTAGAAGAATAGTGTCTAAAACTAAGTGGCCAAGTATGCATAAGGGCTTGCAAAGTTGCCTACATTTATACAAGAGAAAGAGAGGAAAGAGCTCATGGCAGAAATGGTTCAGGACTCCATTTTCCTACATAAAGAAAAGTGCCCATGGAGATCTGACTGGTTCATATTAGTGATCTCCATTCATAGATGAACTGTCACCAGTAAAGCATATTACTGAGAGGAGAAAGAATCATCATGGTTACATCCACGAACAAAATGAAATCCCAGATAGGCTTCATCTGAAACACCGAGACATTGGAAGGAAAAGGAAATACCCAAATGCTGGCTGGCTTTTCAAGCTATTTGCTAGCCATCTATGTACAAAGACACGGAAATTGTAGTACATGTATACTGAATTGGTATATGCTTCTAGAGTCAAAAGCAAAAAACAGATATACTTAATCACATTTGAAAGATAAAAATTTTCCATTCATTTTATTATCTTTTACATATGTAGATGTCTTTTTTCTTTGGGAGTAAAAGTTATTTACAAACCACAAAACGTATTTTCTAATTCTTCTTCCTATCTATCAAATACACAAAGGAAAACAAAAACCTTGGTAATGCAATGTTCTTATTAATTGCAGAAAAATTTCAAAGTATATTCAATTCAACAACTTTTTTTTTAAGACAGAGTCTCAAAATTTTATTCTGCAAGTACATAATATAATAAAGTATAAGATGCACTATGAGGAAAAGTATAATAGCCTGTCACCAGGCTGGAGTGTAGTGGCGTGATCTTGGCTCACTGCAACCTCTGCCTCCTGGGTTCAAGCAATTCTTACGCCTCAGCCTCTTAAGTAGCTAGAATTGCAGGCACGTGCCACCACACCCAGCTAATTTTTGTATTTTTAGTAGAGATGGGGTTTCACTATGTTGGCCAGGATGGTCTCGATCTCCTGACCTCATGATCCACCTGCCTCAGCATCCCAGATATTGCTGAGATTACAGTCGTGAGCCACCGCGCCCGGCCCAATTGAACAATTTTTTAAGTTATGTGAGTATGACTTGTGTTCAGTGTCCTGAATATTGTAAGAAATATACCAAAAAAAATAGTCTACAAAGACTTAATCCAAGTAGGGTACCAAAGCAGGTAGGAAGGTAAACATGGCATAAGACAATGCTTATACAACAAGAAAGTTGCCATGTCAGATGGCCTTAGGGATGAAGATATTTGGTCTGAGTTTTTCAGAAGACTTTTACCAGGTATAGGCTGGAAGCAGACATCCAGGATTAAGGTGCACTATGAGGAAAAGTATAAGAATAGCACAGAACAGAGCTTTTATAGGAAAGAGTGGAGAGCATAAAATGGATGGAGGCAAAAAAGGGGGCCTACACAGAGGGACACAGTTTATAAAGGATATTGAAATGAATCCCAAGCTACCAATTTTAACAAGATGTTTCAGCCAAACCATTGAAGGATTTTGAAAGCAGCCATTCTATAAATGAAGCTATGCTTTAGGAAGATTCATTGTACGTCCCTGTGGTATCAGTTTGAACTGGGAAAGACTGGAAATTATGACCAATCAGAGACAACTACACTAATGTAGGCAAGAGGTACAGCAAATTAGGACAGAAATGCAGGAATGAGACAGAAAGGAAGACATGGCACATGGTGTAAGAGAAGAACAGGAGGAATTTTATTCTGCAAGTATATAATATTTATAAAGTCACAATACTGTGAATGATGTTAATTTGGTTTCGTTTTATAATTAACTGAAAAATTATGGAAAATCTCTGTTACAAGAGAAGAGAAGGGGAACATTGCTCACTTTCACAATATCAAAATATGGCATTGCTCGCAGAGACCAGGAGGCAGAAGGGGAAGAGGTGATGGAAAAGCTGTGAGCATTCATGTCCTTATCTCTCAATATGGGAGTTGAGAAATATTGTCATGTTTGATCAAACAAAAAATTTGATCAAACTAACCAGGGTTATTGGGGTTCTAGAGTCAACCAGTGAAGGCATTAAAGCAAGTATTATAACTAGGCTGGGGGAAGCTAGAGAAGGGATGGTGTGGGAATATAAATCCTCATGCGAGGAGGTCAACAGACAACACCGCAAGTTGATAAATTGAGAAAGAATGGCACAAAGACATTGTTTAGAGCTATAAATGTTATCATTGACAAGGCCAAAGACGAAAGAGAAAGAAAGAAAGAAAGAAAGAAAGAAAGAAAGAAAGAAAGAAAGAAAGAAAGAAAGAAAGAAAGAAAGAAAGAGAGAGAGAAAAGGAAAGAAACAAAGAGAAAAGATAGAAAAAAGAGACAGAAAGGAAGAAAGGAGGGGAAGGAAGGGAGTGGGGGAGGCAGGGAAGAAAGGAAAATAGTGAGTATGCCTGCAATGTGGCAAGGGGCTGTTGTATTTTGTCACAAATTCTTCTATAACTATTTGATTTTGAATCATGTGCATACATTGCTTTGATTAAAAATATAAATTAAAAAAATTTTTAATGAATTTATGAGATTTGACAACTGTTTCAACAGAAAGGGAAGAATCAGAAGATGACTAATTTTCAGATCTATTTTACTGAGAGTTTGATAAGTGAAACATTAATGTTTACAAAGGAAATCAGAAGAAGGAAAGATTTAGAGCAAGGTGAGTTAGAAAGTTTGGTTTCACACATAAATTTAAAAGTTAAAATGAGCCTTAATGTACTCATGGCAGATGCTACACAGGATTGTAGTCAAGCCCTTGGGCTGCATGAAAGAATAGATTCATTGCTCACAGTGAGTTATTTCAATGTTTAAGTGAAAGTATAGTGGAGAAAACATCAACTTGCTTAGTTTGTTTTCCAGATAATCATAACCCAACCTGGCACAGAAAAAAGACACTGAATGATTATGTAACAGTTCAAACAAGGGGAAATGCAGAACACCTATCTTGTGCCCTTACTTCTGCTGAAGTTCAATGAGTTTAGCCTAAGCTAAGCCAATAGAAGAAAAGAGCAGAGATAGACAACAGGAAGCAGTGTACATTTTAACTAAAAATATGCAAATTACAGTATTGCCTTTTAAGCAGCACCAATTATTTTGAGCCATTTTGAAATGATACTGAATACAAATGCAAAAATGATCAAACAATTAAACAGCATCATGTCATAACCTCAGTTAATATTTGGATTATTGTAAAATTCTATAAGAAACTATATCTCTGATGAGATATGCATTGCCTACCTAACTTTTATTAACCAATTCAAATGGCCAAGAACTAAAGGTATACATATGCAGCCACAATCAAGCTGACAAAATGTTTTTCCAAATCAACAGAATTGCTCTGTTGTCCTGGAACTAAAGAAGTGCTTTGTTTTTTAAAGAAAGTGTCAGAGATAAATAACGTTATTAAAAGGAGAAAAATCCTTGAAGCCAGATTGATCTTCATAACCAAATCATCTCCTTTCTTAAAACACTTTAGTGGCGAAATAAAGACTCTAACTAACTCCATTTTTTTTAATTAATTAATTTTTTTTATTGCATTTTTGGTTTTGGGGTACATGTGCAGAACATGCAAGATAGTTGTATAGGTATACACATGGCAGTGTGTTTTGCTGCCTTCCTCCCCTTCACCCACATTTGGCATTTCTCCCCAGGCTATCCCTCCGCAGCTCACCCCCCATTTTTTTTTTTATGTTGGATCAGTGATAGCTTTCAAATCCTATCTCTCCTTTTTCCTTTCTCTTGCCGCATATCTGTGCAAGTGGGTAAGAAAACCTGAGCATTCTGGCTGGGTGCAGTGGCTCATGCCCGTAATCCCAGCACCTTGGGAAGCCAAGTCAGGTGGATCACTTGAGGTCAGGAGTTCAAAACCAGCCTGATCAACATGGTAAAACCCGGTCTCTACTAAAAACACAAAATTAGCTAGGCAGGGTGGTGCATTCCCATAATCCCAGCTACTTGGAAGGCTGAGGCAGGAGAATCACTTGAACCTAGGAGGCAGAGGTTTCAATGAGGTGAGATTGTGCCATTGCACTCCAGCCTTAGCAACAAGAGCAAAACTGTCAAAAAGGAGGGAGGGAGGGAGGGAGGGAGGGAGGGAGGGAGGGAGGGAGGGAAGGAAGGAAGGAAGGAAGGAAGGAAGGAAGGAAGGAAGGAAGGAAGGAAGGAAGGAAGGAAGGAAAAAGAGGGAAAGAGGGAGGAAAGGGGAAGGGAGGTGAAGGGAGGGCAAGGGAGGGGAAAGGAGGGGAAAGGAGGAGAAGAGAGGGGAGGAGGGAAGGGAGGGGAGGAGGGAAGGAAGGGCACTCCCTCCCCTGGTGCTAGTGAAGTTCAAACCACACAAGCTTGGCCTGGAAATTGGCAATCCTCACCCTAGCCTACCCTCGCCTACCCTCAATAAGCATGATTTTTAAAAAGTCACTCTCCTTTTATTCAAGCCATTTTGGAGTGGCATGGGTGCCTGCCCTGCTCTCCCCAGAAAGTCTTATTATGTGCATAATAATTTTTTATTCTCATCTGACGCATGCCTGCCAACATTAGTCTTGACTTTCAAATCCTTTGGGAGTGGGAGTTGATCCTGCCCTCCATTGGAAAACACAAAACAATTGGTTCCATTGCTCATAAGATAAATGTAAAATAATAGTAATGGCTAACACATAGGGCTCTCTATGTGCCAGCCATTGCCCTAAGGACTTTACATTAACCAAATTCATTTAATCTGCATGAAAGTCCCATGAAGTAGGTACTACTATTATCAACCCCATTATGAAGTTAAAAATACAGAGATTCAAAAAGGTCAAGAAATGTTCCCAATGTCACACAGCTTGAAAGAAGCACGGCAGGATTTAGACTCAGGCCCCCTAGCTTTAGAATTAACACTTTCACCCATTTTTTGGTAATGCTGAAACTCTGATGCACAAATGGCCTGTGAAGATCTGAATAACCTGGCATTTGCCTACTTTGCAGATGGATGCTGGTGCTCGCCCTGTTCTGTCTGCTTCTGGGCCTTTCCTTTGCTGTTTTCTCCCCTCTTGGTCAGGCAGCTCTTATTTGACCTTAAACTCTCGGGGAAGACTTGTCTGACCACATCCCTCCTCCCCCAACTCTCCATTTCCCAACCAGTTCGTATTACTTTATTACGAGCTTCACAGTATGCTATGTGCCTCTCATTGATGTTCTTATTAGTGTTGTAAGTTTGCCTTTATTTGGGTAATTATCTGACTGTTTCTTTCTCTAGGAAACCATAAGCTTAGTGACAGAAGGGACCATGTTTATTTTTACTAATTGTTACATTTTATCAATGCCTGGCACCAAAATAAGTCCTCTATAAAGGTTATATTTGCTGAATAAATAAATAATGCACAGACATTTCCATTTCACCCAGTTATGTACATTGCCCATAACTGGACTGACCCCTTTAGCAGAAATTTATAAGCAAATGGGCTTTATGGATTGATAGAGATTTTGTGGGTTTTTTCTTTAACTCTGAAATTATAATTCTTATAGTTACTTTGGGGTTTTCTAGAGGGGAAGAAGACATGTGTTTCCTCTCCCTAGGTCCCTTTTATGTCTTTTATGAAGTGATTATGCACTCCAGTATGGCCTGACTGGGGAAGGCCCACTGGGTGCCACTACAAGCAGATTGGGGAAGAGATTAGGACCAACCTCTGTACCATCCACAGTGTACTCACTGCTCCCTCCGTGCCCAGGCAAAGACGGCCCATCAGAACTCATGTATGGGCATAAGTGTACGGTTCTGGTGTGCTGGGATCTCTTTTCCTGACTCAAGCTGCGTGAGGTTTCCCTAATTTTTCTTCTGGAAAAATCCAGTAGTGGAGAAAGCTCAAATTAGGCACTAAATTTAATTGGGTGCTCACTATCTTTCAAGTACTTTTCATAATTTTAAAATTGAATATTCACATGTCATCAATGCAGCTAATATTATCTCCATTTTACAGATGAGAAGCTGACGAATCCAAGTCATGTGCTTACTAAATGGCAGCGGGTAGGCCAGCATTCAGATTCAGGTCTGAATGGCTCTAAATGTCATGTTCTCTCTGTCTCAGGGTAATGACATCATTCTGCCTCCTAATTCCAAAAAGAAAGAATCTTATCGTATCAGGATACAGGAAATTAGATACTGAAAGGGAAACCTTAAAAATTTTTACAGCAACTTTCTGGCCTCACTAAAAAAATTCATTTTTAAATGCTGTGAAGAGATATTTTTACCTATGAAAAGAAAAGCTTTTACTGTCATATTTAACAATTTTTTGTTAATAATTGCTCAAAGGGAAGATGGATGTCCTAACTGCTAAAAATTCTTTTTGGAGATAAATAGAAAAATAAATAAATAGATAAGTAACTCTTTCTTAAAATAAGATGATGTTTAAAAGCCCATATTTAACTCCTTATTAACAAGAGGAAACAAACAAATGAGGGAAGTGGAAATAAAAGACTATGGGATTCAGCAATAAATTCTAGGAAAGAAAAACTTCCAGAAAATATCAGAGAGAAAGTAGTTGAAATGGAAAATTATGAGTTGGATTCCTAGGTTGTGAAAGCGATCCCCAGATTCAGAGGTCTAAGTCACAGAAATCAGAGTGTGTTTCCATAGGCAGGAGGCAGCCAGGTGGATGCACAAAGATTTTGAGTGGAAACTCTGAGAAATAGTCTTTAGAGGACTGGTGAGAGCAGGTCTTTGATGGACTGGTGGCATGTGATAATATCATCAGAACAGGCAGGGAGCAGGAGTTAGCATCATTTCTGGTGCTCTTCTACTACTAAAAAAAGAGTGCAGTTTACCCAAGAGCCACCTAGCAGATGCCTAAATGTTCCCTGAGCAGATCCACTCAGTCACCTTGCCTTTTCAATAAAGGGAAACTGAAAGAGAGAAGAAAGGCATACTGAGTCCAGCACATCTCGTCACTGTAGCCTTGGAATGATAGATGAAGAGGTGTGTGCTGTTTGTTAAAAACATTCAGTCTGAGTATAACTCGGGAGACATTTAAGTAGATAATTAATCAGTTCTAGGCCACCCATCCCTCACAAGGTTCAGGGGGCTGTGCCCTTTGCAAGGCTTTTATTTCTACTTTATTAATTTTTATATCTGTTCACCAAAAACAAAGGCAGTATTTATCTTTGCACTTGAGAAAGTTCTGGCACATAATGCATCACTATAAATATTCATTCAATGTAGGCCAAACCAGAAACAAAAGTTTGTGTCCACATAACAAAATTCATATGAGAGTCATAAAGAATGAAAAGAAATCCAGGTTTGATTTAGAATGACTAACAGTATCAATTGCATTCTCTAAAAACAAATGTCTAACATATTAAAAATACTCAGTTGTGTGGGCAACTGACTAAGGAATCAAACTAGCTAATGGGCAAATGAAAGATTTGTTTTTGAAAAATGGTGTTGTTTTGAATTAAATTTGACACTGAAATTCTAAAGGAATTTCCTTACATTTTGGTTCCGTGACTTGGCCTTAGAGACACTTCTCCCTTGGCAAAGTCCATAGAAAGTTGAGTGAATGTAACTTTTCATGCACAAATATTATAGTTGCAAGGAAATTCTGGCAGTGAAATTTTGTGCAGTATCAGAATTTAGAGATTTATGCTAGACTTCACAGGAAGCATCTTGTTCTTCACATCCAGTGCTTCCAGAAGCAGGGATGTCTTAGAATATATAACCATATATTAGTAATGTTCTGCTATGAAGAACACCAGGTATATGACCCATGGACAAGCAGTCAGATACAAATGGAAGGCTGCAGAGCCCAGATACCTAAATGTCGGCTTCCTTCACTCAGTGGTCTGTGCAGAAATTCCATGTGGAATCAGCAAAGGAACATAGTAGTGTACGTTCAAACAGCTGACATTTTAATGAATGCCTACTAGGGAACAACTGGTGATAATGAAACATCCTTGTCAGAAACTCTTCAGCTGTTCTTATCACCTAGCCCTGGCCTTCTCTACTCAATTTAATTGTCTTTCCCAGCTCCCTCCACCAATGTTTGTTATTTCTGTGTTTTCTTGTTGAGGGGAGTGAGGTGAGAAGGGGAGGTGGAAACAGTAGAAACACAAAGGAAAAGACCAACTGGAAAGTTCACCTTTAAATTAATGTAATATTAGATGATAAATGAGTTTATGTAAAAAGATGCCTACTCTAGAAACAGTGACATTTTTGCATTGTACAATTAGTCTGTGGAGTGTGTGTTCCTGTGGTCTTGAGTACCTTCGAAGGGCAAGGGTAGTATTTTTAGAAATATCATTTTTACTTCCCTTTCTGTTGTGAATGTATGTGATTTTTGGAATCTGGTACAGATTTGCAGGAAAATTAACCGAACATACATAAGTGAGCCTATTTTGTGCCTAGAAAATCTGCAGAACTAGTCTCTCCATGCACTGAAAAATTCTGCTTGTGTGTGGATTTAGAGGATCCCAAGTAGGTCCTAATAGCTTCCCCTGGGTCTGACTTAACTACACTGCAACCATTTCCAAAGTCTTGTCAGCCCCCTCATGATTCTTCTTTTCTCTGTACCTAGTCTCACAGTCATGCACTACTCATTATGACTAACTCAATCTACATAATTTCTTTGGGAATACTTTTTATATGGTAGGAAAGACATATTAATGCCCCATTATCAAGGCTTAAACAAAGGCTGTACATCTGACATGTTTCACAAGACATTAAAAAATTTACAAAATTTACCTCCAGAGCACAAACAGAATGTGGTTCAGATAGTCTTAAAACATCACAGTCACCTGTGTGAAAAGAGTCACCAATTTCAGCAGCACACCGAGAAGTGAGAAGCAAAGATGTCCCTACTCAAAAATACTTTCACGATTAACACAAAGTGGCATCCTTCCTCATAGGCCCTAAAAGGGGGCTGTGCAGTAAATGAGGTTTTATCCTTTTGGTGTCTGAGGTGAGATTTGGAAGTAGAACAGAACCAGGGTGTCAGAAGGACCTGAATCAGGAGAAACAGTCACTGCATTCTGGGTTTTGTCATAAGACTATTAACAGATTCCAGGGCCAACAACACAAAACCTTTCCCAGATACTCTCTTTTTGTTAAAGTCTTGTAATGGATTCTTCTAAAGGTACAAATTTGCAGTTGTTATGTATTTGAAGTTATTTGGTAGGTCTCAGATTTCCATTGAACCTACTGCAGGAAAATTTCTAAAGTAAACTGTTATAATTCTTTGTTCTTAAATAAAGTGTTCTTTATCTCTAATATGATAGGTGCAGCCTTAAGGACTAATTATACTAAATAGCAGGGCATAACTCAAAAGAGAGACTACATCTATTAAGTAGCATTCCCTAAAGAAACATTAGAAATTTTACATGCATTGATTGCTAGTTAGCATTAGGAAGACATTTATGAGGTGACTTCACCAAAGCCACAACTGTTTGCATTAGCAAGCAGACAACATAAGCTAACTGATAAGAATGCAGTGATAGAATGCAATTAATACAGTTTTGTCTGTTAATTAGTGTTTTCCAACTGTCAAAAGAAGATGCCTTTTAGGAGCCAAACTTATTTTACTGATTAAAAATTAGAATCCATCTTGCAAAGCTGCGATGGACCTTCTTTTGATCTAATTAAAGGAAGAGTGTGCACACTCAAAACTCGTGCCTCTGTGACATAAATTAACATATTCATAAATGGGATAGATAGATATTTTGCAATTAACATGGGACAACAAGAATAAAGCCTAATTAATAAACATGTTTTCTTTATTAACTTGCAGGTCAAGCTCTGTTTTATTATAAACCAATAATGATAGAACAGAGTAATTTCTTTTTCAAAGAAAAAATTATTGGCTCTGAAATTGTGTGGCACTGTATCACAGAAATGTGACTCAATTCTTCATTTCCAGACACCTGTTAGCTCATAACAGAAGTATACACAACTGCTGTTTTTTATGCTCAACTGGAGAATTTCAGCCCAGAGCAGGTTTATGGGTTTCCTGAAAGAGTCCAATTTTACACTTATAACCCTAAAGGCGTTTTTACACTGCCTGTAGACACCAAAGGATCTCTTAATCCTCTAGTGGATATGTTTCCTTCAATGTTGTGCCTTCACAGTTCTCTTTACATGAATTTCTTGGTTAGAATTTCAGTCAAAAAGAAGCAGCCTCAGCTCGCCTGTGTACCAAGTATAAATGTTTACCTGCCAAACTAGGTTCTTGATTAGGAGCATATTATCGTTGCTTTATCTATTTATTTATGTAGTCCAAACAGTTCCTAGAATCCGATATCAACAGTCTCTTTCCTCAACCCATTTGTCCCCACAGCTCACCCTTTTATGTCTTTTTACGCTTAAGAGGAAACCACGAAGTCCCCGGGAAATCAATACACAGAGGAGAGTATGCCTCCACCCCTGAGAATGTGTCAAGCCATGGCATCTAGAAGACCAGGGTATACCAGGTTGAAATAAATGTTCCAGCTACAGTCTCAGGGAAGAGTTTAATGAGAGAACGCCAAGATCACCTCAGGCAATCGCATAGTCTCTTAAAGGTGCTATGGATCAAAGACAACCCAGATCACACAAGTTATATGTCCAAATGCTGTTTAGCACTGTTAATTGAACAAAATCTCTATTTTTCTTGCTTCACACTGAAAACATCATTACCCATTGCTACATTCTCTGCCCCAGAATGCCTCTGTTCTTTCTTTCTTTCCTAAAGGCTACTGTTTTCTAAATTCTTCACAGACTGATTCAAACTGATATATGTGATTTCCTATCACATATATTATGTCTATCACACAAGTACTTTGTTGTTCCTGATTGCTTTTTGCTTGCTAAGATGATCTTCTCTATAAGACTATAGGAATAAGCAATTTGGCACTGGCAGGTTCAATCAGTTAGAAACTCTGTGATCTCAGAAAAATGCCTGGGCATTAGTGTGCCTCAGTTTCTTCGTCTGTACAATGAGGATGACAGTGGTACTTACTTATACAAGGTAACATACTTGAGGAATTTAATGGGATGCCTGGTAGATAATAAGTGCCCTACTGCTGCTAGCTATTTATATTATTTGAAATGTTCAAGGAGGCTAACATATCATTTGACACCTATTCTTTGTTCAGTAAATCCCTGCCTTGTCAACTAAATAATTTCTAGCTTAACAGAACCTAAGTATCTTGGGGTAGAAAGGACAACACATTCGATTAATCAGACAAGTGTTCACTGAGTATTTATTAATGCTCTGTGCTACACTTTAGGGAAGCAGTGCCTCTTCTCAGCTCATTCTACTGGATCTGGGGCAGCAGAGTATCTATGGGGGCATCTAGGCCTCCAAATCTGGAGGGACATGCAAAGTTACTCCAAGGAGAAAGTTGATTAGCCTCATCCTTACAGAACATAAGCACATAGTCTAATTCATTTAGAATAGCTTGAAGTACAGATATTCTTATACCACAATTTAATTTTCCTACTAAGTAAGAAAAACCTATCTCTTCTGATGAGGTCTGCTGCTGATCTGAATATTCTTTTGAAAATACTTTAGGACAAGGGTCAGAGTAATGTCATACTAAGATTCTAGCCTCTTCTCAGACATGAAATATTCATAGATTTCTATTTAGATTTGCTCCTTTCATGGCCTCAGCCCTCCTCTTTCATTCCAAATTCAACACGAAAGTTTATCTTTAGGTAGCTAACCTTTTTTTTTTAGTGATAAAGGTCAATTATGACCTTGCTTTACTGACACTTATCATTACTATCCAGGATTCAGTTAATAGGCCCCAGTGATACTGCACTGGGAATAAAAGTAGCTGGAAAAAAAATTACACAGGTAAAAATTTATATGCAAAATAAGAAAAAAAAAGCATCAACATTTCCCTCCTGTTACCTTTATTTATTTGAAAAAATGTCATGAGAAAAAGAGTCTTAGACTTAATCTCCTTCAATCAATGTCAGCCACATTACAACTTAATGGGAATTTATACTGCATAATATTATTTTCTTTGTATGAACCATTTTCTGACACCTTACATTTAGTTAAATGATTTATCCATGTACATTTACATGAGGATAAATATGAGAAATGGTTTCTGCTTATATTGAGTGGGATAAGAAAGCAACTCTAAAATACAAAGTCAATTGGCTTAGCCTCTCAGGCCCTGATGTCAATAGCGGATACATATGTGTACAAAGAAAATCTATCTGAATAGCAATAGTAACATGAGGGATAATATATGTTTTTCTTACATCTTTCTTCATGGGAATTCAGAATGCCCTCTTCTACACAATGCCTTCTTACTTGTCACTGAACTCCTGCTTTGGTTGTTATGCATGCCATCACCAAGATGTTCGCCGTTTGCTCCTTCGCAAGTGCTAACTCCAGGTAAGGTTACTGTGGTACTATGGAATTTACATTGGGTGGTTGGGTTGGGTTGGTGAGTTGCAGAATAATACTTCTTGTCCAGAAACAATTTTGCTTCCCATGTGTAGCTTATACAACCTTATGCTTTTGTAAATTTGGAACAGGTGACGTGATCTATTTTTTTAGATGTCTAACTGAAAACCCACCTAGTTAAGTTTAGATTTGTAAAAATGATGATTCTGTAGGAAAAATATACGACCTGAGAATTTTTCAGATTCTATAATCCAAAGTTTCTTACTTGTAGAGGATTTTTTTTTAACCCAAGGCTGGATTAACCCCTGGGAAGTGAGGGGCTAAAAAGCTTCTGTAATGTTCTCTTTGTGTGGCTGTTACATTAAAGGAGTTTGGGAACCCAGGGCCAAGTGAAACCTATTAAGAGTTTTCATTTATTTATTTATTATTTTTTGTTTTCTTGCTTTTTCAATTAGAAAAATAAATTTGTATTCATTTGAAAGCAAAGTAGCAGCTCTTTCCAAATTCAGCTTCTGCATGCTGTAGAGAGAGGAGCACACAATCTAACCAGCATCAAAAAGATTTTCAGTTGACTTCAGTCTCATCTCCAAGCCCACATTTTATTCCTTATGATCATTTATGGAACTTCAGATGGTTCCATTTTTGGCACACAATCAACTGAAACAAGTCATAATGAAGTAAGGCCTAACATTGATACTATTTTGACCAAGAATAAAAAATTTGGAAAAAGATATGTAGTCTCTTTTGAACAAAAATTCTTATTTATTTGTAAATTTTCTTTATTTAAATAATATGCCCTCAGTGTACCCTGCAAAGCACAACATAAATGTCAAACACACTGTGAAGTCTTTTGCTCTCCCTTCAGGCAGAATTAATTGCTCTTACATTAGGATTCTCACGACAGGGTTCTTGTACATCTAGTTGGCACTTTTTTCAGTGTGCCTTGAAATTGATTGTTCCCACGTCTGGCTCCCACCCTGAACCATAAGCTTCTTGATAGCAGATTCTCTGTATCAATCAGTGCTTAGCCTCCACTCAGCTTTTGGAGAAAGGCTATCCTCTTTTAGAGACTTATATGTTTATTTTGCTTCTCTGTCTTCTAACTAGACTTAGATCTTCGAAGGAAGGCAGGAAGTATTTCTTCCTTTTTGGTTCCCTGGGCCCAATATAACCTGAAGGACACAGTACATATTTGCTGAATGAATGAATAGACAACTAAATAATTTCTACCAACTTTTTCCAAAATTTTAAGGTTTACTCCAACGTAGTAAATATACCATTTATCTCCTGCCCAAGCTCAAGATGTAAGCAAGCAACTCAAGAGGGAAAGGCCAAAAGGCTTTCATCAGATCAAGGCTATTGTTCAATGAATTGCCCATTACTTTTGGTTTGATAGCACTTGGAAAACTCTTAATAGGTTTCACTTGGCCCTGGGTTCCCAAACTCCTTTAATGTAACAGCCACACAAAGAGAACATTACAGAAGCTTTTTAGCCCCTCACTTCCCAGGGGCAGCTCTCTCAGGTCAGTGTTTGCTGACTTTCTGTCTCTGAAATTCCAGTCAGGCAGTCCTCAGCACAACTGAAGTTCCTTCATTGTAAAAAGTAATGAACTTAGAATAGAACTACTACTTTTCCAGCAGGGGCCTCAGCCCTTTCATGTAAAACCCTGGCTTCCAAGCAGGTCTTTGATCCTTAGGTAGCATCTCCAAGTCAACTTGGCTCACTTTGTAATGCATGGCCTCCCACCTTCTCTGTAGGTGGAAGTCTCTCCCCTTCTCCTTCCACCCTGCTCTGCTCAGTGGCAGCAACACATGCTTAAGAATGAAATCATCTGTGTTGTTCAGCTGTAGAAAAAGCAAGAACCATTTTTTAAAGGATGCAAAAAAGACGACAGACTGTAACTGTGAGTCTGCAAAGCCATTCTCTCATTTCATGGTGTAGCAGCATTTCAGAGTAAACCAAGCTGGCTTATAGCCTCCCAGCAGAAGAAACCAGGTAGCAGAGAGTTAAAACACTTGCTCATTGGTTTTCCCAGATCCTATTTTAATTTGCTCCCTCTTTTTGGACAGCTCTGTGAAGGCAGTCTGGTTCGCTGCCTCGCCATACTAATGAGACTCATCCATCTGCCTCTGTCATTGCCAGCCTCTCCTTTCTGCTGGAAGTCAGAGATGAACGCTCAGGACAGGTCCTTTCTAGGCTGCAGTACTTAATCATTTCTAAACACGCTAGATGGCCTCAGGCAGTGAAGGCAACAAGCATTTAACCCAGGCTTGGCAGCTCTAGCTTCCCCACACTCTGCCTGTGAGCTCTGATAATGAAAAGTTGCTGTGCTTTTACTCTCCACTTAACCAGATGCTCTTTGCTTCTTGGGGCGAAAGGTTAAATAGATATAAGAACCCATGCTAGTTTTGAAGGCTTTTATTAGCACTTCTTATAGTAGTGGGAGAGGAGGATGCTGTTGTTTCTGGTCCATTTGTCCCTTGGGATTCATATTTAGGCTTGTGTCCTTGTTTTTTTGTTTTTTTCCCAAAAAGAACTATGCCTTTACCCATCATGCTTTTTGTTGTTGTTTTGTGGCACAAGAGTTAACACAGGCATGTTGGATCTCTGCCATTTAATTATTTAATGTTCGAATTTTTATGGAAAGAATGGACCAAGAGGACAATATCAATATTGTTTAATAGTAGCAACACCTTTATTAACAGTGTAGATAAAACATATTTTTTCCAGAGTGGCTAGGGCCTATGATTTATTTTTCCACTCCATCTACTGCTCCATATGTCTGTAGAATCTGCCTTTTTCCCAGAGCTGATGTTAGTATAAAGCAATTGTCTGGGATGTGTAAGAATTAAGTATCCCATCATTCAGGCTAGACATGCAATTAGAAGAGTTGCACTAATTTCCACTGCTGAGACCCTGTCACTTTAATTTATCCTTACTTTCCTACATTTAGGCTGTCTCTGATTGGAGGCCAAGGATTTTATATAGTTTTGGTCAATGGTGCTTTGATGTAGGAACTAGGGTATGTATAAGGTTTGGGAAAACAAATTGAGGGTTTACCTAGAGCTGCCTAGAAGAAGGAAAATCCTTGTATAGGGAGACATACATTCTCTACTATTCTACCATCCTAGCAAAATAGTGGAGAAGAGGAGTTTTAAATCCAGAAAAGATCACTGAATTATAACATCAATATCCAAACATTTTTCATGATTTTTTCTCTGATGTTATTTATAAAACATTGTTTTGTTTCTACTGATCAATATGTAAGAACATTTCTATTTATCTAATAGCTTAAGCTATCATCTTGAAAGAAGTGCTGAAATTTAATTATTGACTTTTCTCTTTTGGCCTATGGAGCTATGACCAGGCTGTTTAACTAATTTTATAGCCACAGTCACAATCCCTTTACGTAAGTTCCAGACAAGCATAACTCAAAAATATACGGAATGTTCCCATGAATAGGTAGGAAATATCTCTTCCTAAACATTTCCCCATAGAGATGTGATAAATCCTATGTGGGCCAATTATCACCTGATACGTCTTTCTGGTCCCTTTTATGCTTTGAACCAGTCCCCAGATCATGTAAAACTCCCAGAGCCAAAGCTAATTTTACCCTCAGCTGAGGGTAGCAGAATTCAATCTTCAAGCAGCTCTAAAATCAGCTGTCCAAAGTGGGTGAAACTTGTCATGATTTAAAATAAAGACATGAAAAAGTTCTATTATAAAGCAATTTTGCATTCAGAGAAATATTGGAAAATTTTTGCAGATGATTGTTCCCTCCAACTCAGTTTTAAGCAATGAAAATACATATGTGTTCTGGTTCTTCTGTATGGAGACTCAGACAAATTGAATACTTGGGCTCTAGGTTCCTTGCTGATCTCATGATTGGCCTCCATGACCTTTAATGTAACTTCCAACTTCAAGGATATAATATTCTGCCTCAACCTCTGGGCTTTACTTCCTCTCTCGGACAAAGCAAATAATGATAACTACTCCAGTAGATGTCATTTAAAACAAATACAGATTAATAATTCGTACTGTGTCTTTCATGGAAGAACTGTGACCAATTAATAAGCCACAGATTCACATTAACTAATTAGTCTTCCAAACATTCATAGGCAGATAAGCCATAAGACAATGTTTAAACTTCAAAAAGTAACTAAGTAAGACTCGGGACCCTGACTATGAGCAGACGCGTTGAATAGAAAATCTTTATATGAACATCATTTCTGACTCTTAAAATTTTGAGCTTTCATCTGTCCTAGTGTCCAGGACAGAGAATATAACCATAAAAACCTAGCAATGTACCTGAAGGATGTAAGGTAAAATTTATATTAATGTTTTCATGGCATCTACAAAGAAACATTTTATAATATTTTATAGGCTCTTGCTATTCAATCTCATACTAAACATGATTATTCAATATTTTAGATCAACATATATTTTAGAATATATGTATATGTTACTGTGTGTGTCATAACATAGCAAATATACCAGTTATCTCCAAGCATATATTCCTTCTTAAACACATATGCAGGAACATATTTACTGAAGTTTTATTGATTCAAACTCATTCATGAAGCATCTATAGATTTGTGATCAGACTCTACGAGTGGACAGTAATAGATTAAGATCAATTAAATTGATAAAAAGCCTTAATTTATGACTCAATAAAAAATAAACCTTTGTTAAAAATAAAGAACATATTTATGATGTCTGGAAGAGAAACTTAAAATGTTGATCTGTTTCAAATATAAAACAGGCAATCAGAAATCCAGATGCTTTTATTTTTCGTAGTACCTTATGTAAATTTCTTTAGAAGTAAAACAATATAAATGTAGAACATAAATGATATGCACAAAAAAAATTGCTTCAAAGAAGATGTTATCGAAAGTTTTCCTATAAGGCATTTGCTGCTCTTTAAAATCAATAGACTAATTAAAAATGGGAGAAATCTGATAACATAAGGAAATAAAAAGACTAGATGTGGAAAATAATAGCTTTGAATAGTCTTAGAACTAATAAAAAAATCTCAAAAATGAAGAAATATATTTCAATATATTCTCTTGGATCTCAACAAAAAAAAGTTGTATTTGGAAAGAATCCATCAAGTCAAATTTCTATCTTTGCTTTATTGTTTTGAGAACTGTATCTTCGCCTCAGACTTGGCTCTTGAAAATACTGGATAAACAGAATTTGTGTACTTGAACATGGTAATATCATTCTCAATTCATTGGCCACAAGGCTGTGTTATAGAGACCACTGTTTTATAACAAAGTCTTCAAGTACTTGTGGTAATGAAAGAGAAAGCGGGCTGGAGTTTTATCTGATGCAGTATTAGCAATTGGAAGAGAGGGTGTTTGGATAACACATTTGCTCCTTTTTGTCTCTAGTCACCCACATGTACATATATAGGCCTGCTCTACTCACTGTTTGGAGATTCTCTAACATCAGAATTCACCCTGGCTGTATATCAGATGGGCCGGAAGGAGCAGTGAGGGGTCATTTATTCAGTCAGTCAGTTAACAAGGATTTATCAAGTGCCACAGGGTACACAGCTTGGTGCTAAGCAGGAGCCTATCTCCTTGCCTTGAGGCAGGGCTTTCACATCCAGCATAACAAGCACATAAGGTTCAATTGGCACCGTCTCCTGATTTTTCTTACTCAATAGCTTGTTAGTGTCTAATGGACTAAACAAACATCTAACACCATCTAATTCATCTCTGTATGTAGTATGTATATGTGTATCTATATGTGTGTATATATAGATAGATATGTAAAACTTGGCATCTCTCCCAGGAGATATGCCAAGATATATTCACAGCTTTATATACACATGTAATTCATGTATTTCTGTGCATATGGCAGTCAGGGGAATATATCTAATC
Source organism: Callithrix jacchus (assembly GCF_049354715.1). Lineage (NCBI taxonomy): Eukaryota > Metazoa > Chordata > Mammalia > Primates > Cebidae > Callithrix > Callithrix jacchus. The sequence goes on from NC_133505.1 coordinate 104,545,814, forward strand.
AGTAGAACATGTTTTATTCCAGATGTTTTTTATAATATTTTCTCACTATCACTAATAAAAAATCCCCATAGTTGTTCTACTTGGACAGTTTGATTGGTCTTTAATCCAAAATCTCATTGAAAGAAGGAACACAAAGCATTTTATGTTCTGTAGAATGCGGCAAAAATGTTGGCATATCAGCCACTCGTGAAGCGTGTAGACAGAAAGTCCATCTTAACACAAAGGAAACTATAAACCAATCCAAGATGCTTTATTTTTGATTACTTGCACTCCTATCTTCTAGATTTACCTTCCAACATTCGCCTCTGCCTTGCTACATCTTCTCTTTTCTCCCACATAAAGGCTGAAAATCCCCTTGTCTTGTCCAACTTCATTGCTCACAGACTAAATTCTGGTCTTTTTCTTAATTCTTTTTCACTGTGTCCTTCCACTGGATCTTAGAATCATTGACATCATCTGTGATTGTACACGTGTGTCTCTCTTTTACACGTGATCCCCAAATTCTGCTTGCTTGTGCAAATGTCTTTAAAAGTCACAATTTCTACTGCAACCTCACTTCCAAATAAAGATTTCCCGTAATTGGATTTCTATCCCTCTATCCTTAAATCTCTATTCTTAATTACTTCCCTACTTTTATACTTTCGCCCAAGCAAGTTTTTAAATAACTATGAAAATTAACTGTCTTTTTGACAAGCTCCTGGTTTAAAATTTTTCTCTGACCCCTTGGTTCTACTTTAAAGCCATGTGACTTGTGTAGTCATATTCTCCTCTTTCCAGACTTTAACCTTCTAGAAACACATCCATTCTCTACATCAAGGTGTATGTAGTATGTATATGTGTATCTATATGTGTGTATATAGGTATACAAAGGTGCAGAGAATGGATATGGTTTTTTCAAGGTTGAGGTCTGGAGAGCTGGAGAAGCAGTCTAAACATATCCATTCTCTCCACCATGTACAGAGACCATTGTTCCATTCTTTTTTTTTTCTCATTCTTTACTTTTTTATTTTTTTAATTAATTTTTTGGTTTTTTGGTTTTTTCCCTTTTTTATTATAGTTTAATTTCTGGGGTACATGTGCAGTACGTGCAGGTTTGTTACACCGATATACACTTGCCCTGGAGGTTTGCTACATCCATCACCCCGTCATCTATATTAGGTATTTCTCCTAACGCTATTCCTCCCATTCTTATTCCCAGTGCAGACAACTTTTGCTAGGCCAGGGAAAAGGAATAAGTACTCTCACTTGCCTTAAGTCTTCATCCAACAATTACCATTATCCAGTGGCATTTACTTTGTTTTAAAGATTTTTTTTAATCATAAAGCAGAAATAAAAGTTGAATGCTAATTTCATGAAGTTAACATAGTGGAGAAGGAAGAGTATGTCATGTTTGTATGGTTCTATAAACATCTTAAAGACAGAAACTGTGCTGTATGATGTTGTCTTATTACCTAGTTTGAAATAAGACAGCTCAACAAATATTAAGTTATCGTGCTGATAACTGAGTGCTGTGGTGAAAGAAAGTTGCTGTTTGAAGAATACTGCAAAATAATAATCTCCACAAAGAAAGCAGTATTTTTTTCTGATTCATTTTAAATAAACTTTGCTATTCTGATGTAATTCATACTGATTAAGCAAGAACAGAGCTCAAAACTATTGCTAATGGGAGCCAGCTGGGAAACATTTAATTAAATAACCTGTGAGACAAAGGAACTACTCCAAGCTTTAGAGGTAGGGGACACTGGTTTGATTTCTGCCTCTAATACTTACTACTTTTGTAATCCTGGTTGTACATGTTACTTCATCTTTGTCCCTCGAATCTCCAGTTCCTCATATGAAAAAGGGACATAATAACTGAAAACTAAATGTTAATGTATTTAAAGTATCCAGCTAAGGGCTTAACCCAGAAGCGGCACCAAATAGATAGGTAGGGGGATTCATAAAGAAAAACAACAATCGCAAATTTAAAATAAATGACTTTTTTTTCTTTCCTTCAGAGTTTGAGGGAGAGAAATTGGACCTAATTGCTTTCAAAAAGAAAAAGAAGAAGTAGGAAAACATTTGTCTAAAATTGGGACAATACGGCTGCTACTTCCATGCTGCTCTTCCCATTCTTCCTCCTTAGGAAAAATATCACTGGCCTCATGGAGAAATGCTAAGCAAAAGAACTGAAGGAGCAGCATAAACCTCTTTAGCTAATTGACGGTGTTAGGCTGAAAATTAAGACCTTCTTCTAATTAGTTTCAGCTACCTAAGTGGGATGGTGGTATGTGGCAGAGACCAAGACAAGTCAGTGCTAAAGCCGAGAGAAGAGAGATTGGGCCTTTAACCTCTAGTGTGCCGCAAATACAGGGATATCAAAGTCCAGGGAATATTTTAGCTCCAAGTTGGGATGAGATTGCTTAGTTAAAAAAAAAAATTATCAAGGACTGCACAGGAGAGGAGAATGAAGATTTACCAATAATAAAAAAGATAAGTATTATGGTGAAAGACTCCAAACTTATCTAAGGGTTTAAAAGTTGTCTTTTAAAGTTTTATTATTCAATGTTTTTTCCTGCTTGATACTATTAAAATCTTACTATTTTGAAAGATGTATATTTAGGTGACAAGTTTTAACGCAGTGCTCTTCATTAGAAAGTTAGTGAAGATACTGTATAAACATTCAATGTTTAGAAAAAAACTGCATTACTGTATCTGATTCACTGTCTTCCCTTCTGAAGAGGAAGCTCAGAAAGTTTGCAGAATTGATAAAGGTAAAGCCAATGTAACAATCCTGACTGGTATCTGGAAGCAAAAAAGGAATGTTTGTTAAAATGTTTGATAGTGGGCCAGGTACAGTGGCTCATTCCTGTAATCCCAGCACTTTGGGAGGCCCCAGCAGGTAGATCACCTGAGTTCAGGAGTTCAAGACCAGCCTGGCCAACATGGTGAAACCCCATCTCTACTAAAAATACAAAAAAATAGCCAGGTGTAATGGCACCTTCCTGTAGTCCCAGCTGCTCGAGAGGCTGAGGCAAAAGAATTGCTTCACCCAGGAGGTGGAGGTTGCAGTGTCACCTGTTGCACACCAACCTGGGTGAGAGCGAGACTCCATCTCAAAAAAAAATTGATAAATGAAGTTCATCCACTGAACATAAATAGCTAACATCTGGAAGCTTCCCTTCTTAGTCTTATGTTACTGTTATAATCAGCCTTGTTTATTGTAGAATAGCGGGGTTTTTTCAAGATTATGTAATATTTAGTTTTCATTGATATTCTGTTACTTTATTTTAATATCGGTAAACCTGGATATGCATGGATTTGGGATAGGTTTTGTGCTTGTCTTATAACACCAAATTGCACCTTTGTGGTCTAGTGGTTTGCTTGTTTGTTTTACTTTTTATTATAGAACATTTCAAACAAATACAAAAACAGAATAGTAAAATGAACTTCCACATACCCATTACTCAGCCTCTGAAATTTTGGTTAATCTTCTTTCATCTATATTCCCACCTATCCCCAGATTTTCATCCTCAGATTATTTTGAAACAAATTACAGAGATCATATCCTTTCCTCTGTGAATACTTCTACAGAGGAAACATAACTACAATACTTATAACACATCCACAAAATAAAAATTTAACGGTTTCTTCTTATTCCTTTTTATTGCCCCTGCCATGGTTGGTATCTATTGTTGCATACAGGAGATGTTGACTCTATGTCTGTACCCCTGTTTTGGTAAATCCAACAATCCCTTCCTCTGCAATTTGCCTAGCTTGTCAATGTTTAGGGGAAAAGTTCAAAAAATAACCACCTCATCTATTCATCTGAACCTATGGCAGGAGAACCAATAATTTTTAAAGACAGTCTGCCCTCCCACCTCATCGGGCCAGACTGCAAGAGCATGTAGCTGGCTGGATGTCCTTAAATGTTCTCCCAGTTTGGTGTTTGGGCTCCCGAAGTAAACTCGGATTTAAAAAAATTAACTATAGAACATTAAATACAGACTTTGTAGAGGGAAAGAGTGTTCAGTAAATGTCATGTACTGAGTGATAATTCAGTGAGGCAGTTTAATATACCACTAAAAAATATGAGCTCTCCCATTTACTACCTGCATGATCTTGGATGCATTGTGCTAGTAATGTTTAGAAACTGCATTTTGGGGTGCAGAGGATCCTCATTTGTAGCCTTTGCTTATTTCCATGGTGTAAATGCTCCCACTATAGCCAATGCAAACTACCACCATGAAGTCACTAAAATAGAAGCTGAGAAGAGATCATCATAACTGGTGTTCTTAAGCTAATACTAGCCAGCTTTAGTTACCAATGGACCTTGGACAAATCATACGAATCCTCTAACCCCCAAATTTATAAATTATCAAGTAGAAAAAAATAATAATACTTGTCTCATTCTATAATTGAAAGAATTAAATAAAATACTACCTGCAAAGCTGTTGTCACAGTGTCTGGAATGTATAACGCTTATTATACACTCAAACAATATTAGTTTTTTCTGTTAAAATGTAGCCAAAGGTTGGCTTTTTAACATTTTTTTTTGAAAGAACTTTTGACCATCCCTGTCTGTGATATTTCTAAACATTAAGGCAAAAAAGTAACAGCACCATGGAATTACCCAGAGAAAGAATATGACTATATTCAACATATTGGCATTAAAAATGAATTCAAGCACAACAGCTCATGGTTAAAGGGGATTTAAATCTCAGGCAAAGCCACATTTCACTGTGATCTCTACGTCATCAACAGTATTGCCTTTGATGCACTACAATTCCTTTCTCTTCTTCTCCTTTGCTCTCAGCCATAGCCTGAATGTAGCAGCACAGGTTGCACAACTGAGGAGGCAAAAAATTTGCTTCGTTTTGAAAGATCAAATCCTTCAGATGACCATTAGAACCAAACAGTAGGATTCAATGGTTTAAAATGTATACAGAGTGAACGTTTTAAGGATACAGAATTGACTGTCGTTAACCCGTGAGGCAGTAAAATTTGCATTTGTCAATTTTCTTTTAAAGCACTTTCTCTAAAGTGACAATGTTAAATCCCTACGGTTTACAAAAGTGGTTTATTCACTCCAGTGGTTTATTTGCACCCGGCTCCTAATATTGGCCTTCAAGACCTCCCATTCCTCTGCACTAACCCAGAGTCTTTCTCTGCTTCATGCCTCATAGATAATTCCCCTTCTCAGAAGCTCAGAGAATAATTTCAGCTATTACTCAAGCAGGGGGAGGAGCCCCATTCAAAACCCACATGTCCAACATGGCAGGAAGGAGAAGGAAATCACACATTTAATTTTGCTATGCAGCCTACTTTTATTAGCTGTACTGCAAAATAGAGTCTAAAACCAAGATAATTTTATGTACTGAGCTCAATGTTAGTAGCTTACTTGATATATGTAGGCTAGAAGGAGTGATGCCAACAACTTACCTATGAGACGAAAGGTTTAGAAGAAGAGGGTATTTCATTAATTAAGAACATTTATCAAATGATGGTTAATTCTGACACATGATCCACGATTGAAAAGTGGGAGATGGAAAATCTTAGAAATGAAACTCTCATATATTTCCTCTAGAAACTCTTCAGGCAATAAAATAATGCCCCATGAAAAGGAATTTCCTCTGGTCCCCTCCAGGAAGAAAATAATCTCTGAAAATAGTTTCTTCAAATCATGAATAGTGTTATTTATGAAAATTTAGCCTACATAACAGTGGTCTCAAGTTGCTCCATTAAAACAAGTTCACCTGTTAGAGAAAAGTGCAGGACAGCTGTATGAGAGGGGCAGGCCCCCAGGGCACTGACCAGGTGCCTCTCTGAAAAGCACAGCTTCCGTGACACTTTCCAGTCACCTCCTTCTTTACCTTCTCCCCAGGACTCCTCCCCGACCTCAGAGGGAGGAGTACAACTTTTCTAGGATACCTCTAATTATGGTTTGAAGAAACAATTTGTGCCGCTTGCTTTCTTATTTCAGTTCTTTTTCTGTTGTCAAGAAAGAAAATATGTCCATCTCTTATCAACCACATAAAGCCAGGCTAGGTTCTCTGAAGCCACACAACCATCCTAGCTCCTGTGTCACTTAGCATTTTGAAAGTCAGATCTGAAAATCTGGCATCAAAATATCAATATTTGAACATTCCATTTCTACACTAGGCATAAATCTTCCATAGACATGCTCAGCAGTGATCTAAGTCTTACAGTTTTGGCAAGGAGAGAATATAATCAGGACACCTTAACCCTACCTTAATTTTGCTTTATGTAGATAGATCTTCATTTGAAAGTACCTTTGTGGGCCAGAGGGTGTACGCCTTGATCATTGCTGAAACGCGAGTTTCCTTACAGAGAGACAAAGGAGTTGGTTTTTACTCCCAAGCCCTTTGCTACTTAAATAAAGTTATTGGCTGCCTAATGAATGTTAGCTGCAGTACTCCCTGTGGTCAGCGGGGCTGTTGTTTAATGAATTGCTTAATGTGCTTGATTACTGTTACAATGTTGAATGAGGAAAAGGCAAGAGAGATTTGAAAGATTCACTGGAGGATATGATGAAAATGAATTGGATCAATAGGAACTTTTTGCTCATCTCTGAACAGCACGTCACGGGCTGCATTGCTAGAGTTTGGGGATAATGCAATTTTGTGGCTTGTTGTCTTTTTATAATTCACAAATATAAATCTCCTTCAATGGTGAGTTTAGGGCTGGCCTTCCTGGAGTTATAAATGATCCCCAGACTCTCGCCCTGGTTACTTACACGGACAGATAAATTAATTAGGAAAACTTTTATGCCAATTACTTTATGCCCTTGGCTTTCATATGTTTCTGAAGAGCAGCAGCTAATTAAAGATATGATTCATAATTACTGGTTGATCGAGTAGTTGAGTAATGGAATCAGGAACTGTTCCAAAGAAAATTATCCATCACATCATTACTAATTGTTACATAATACATAAGGATGTAGAATTCAAATAAAAAATTACTCACTTTGAAAGGTTCGTTCAATTTTTTTAAATTTAACAATTACAAACATGAAATGAGTTCTTGCAATGCTCAAGCATGTAAGTAGGATTTTTTTTCCTTTTCTTAAAATAAAACTTCCACTGTACGAATTCAAAACACAAGGCTCAAATTACCCCAAGTTTTAGTAATCAGTGAATTTTGTTTCTTTCCTATGAAAAGTTCAGTCTGGAGAAGGTAATAGTCAAAATGTATCATCCTTCCTTCTAGCTCCACCCTTCTAACGCCACTTAATAGTAAGATTTGCTGAAACCCAGCCTTCAGCAAATAGGAAGGGCTGTTAAAGACCACCCATTGGCATGTATTGGATTAGGAAAATTCCCAGGCTCAGAAAGGCTAAGAATGTTAATACTTGGAGAATACTGAAATCTCTCCGAAAGGAGACAGTTGTCAAAGGTTGTGTATATCCCAGATCTATCCTAGCTTAGGGAAATTGTGGTCTTTGTTTGAAGGGAGCACAGGACCAGAAAGGTGGAAGTAATCTCACACAGACCAGAAGCTTTGTGAGGAAGGAATGAGGGGAGGACCCCAGCAATGGGCTATGGCTTGCATCTGGTGGAATTAAGGCCTCCCATCTGTGAGCATTCTGGAAACAAGTAGCTCCTGTGTAAACTCACCTTCCATATATCCTGAGTGGCTGCCTAGAAAATCTCCTTTCTCTCCTCTCTCCCCGAAAGAATTCCCTGCCTTCTTTCCTCTTCCTTTCTAATCCCTGACTCCAGTTCCAGTGACAACCTAAGGTGGCATATGTAGTGACAGAACCAAAGGTGGACAAGAGAAGACCAGCAGGTCACCTCTCTCATCGCAGCACTAAGTCACATCTCCTCTTCCAAAGCCTCTGCCTCTGATTTTAATCTAAGGCACAAAGAAGGGTAATCTTATCTTCATCTATTCAAGAAACGTGTATTGCCAGGGATTGTGCAGGGTCCTGGAGAGAAAAACAAAAGTATAATCACCATCATCATGTCTCTCCTGGTCACCCAGAGCTGCCAATATGAGGAGAACACTGATGGGGAGACCTCTGGGATTCAGGCAGAGAACAGGAGGAGACAATGGACTTCAGATACAAGTTCCTGGTGAGATAGAATTAAATAGATCAGAGGAGGCTTTGTAATATTATCGAAGGCTCCATGGAGAAGGATGGCTTTCATTTTAATTTGAATGTTAGAAAAACATAGACCAAAGCATGGAGGCAGGTCATTTCATCTCTAAGGCTGCACTGCACTATGAGATGTAGATGGCTTAGCCTGCGGACAGCCTGGGGAAGAAGCAGCAGATAAATCCAGCTGAAGAGAGCGAGCAGGTCACACAAAAGCAGAAGGCAAATGACCCAACTGGAAAGTATGAAGTACCATAAACTGGGAGAGCCAAATAGCCTAGACTAGAAGTTTCAGAGTCCTCAGTCAGCCAAAAGCTAGTTGTGAGACAGAGTGGGAGGATGTCAGCTGATCCACATGACAAGCATTGAAGGTGACCTTGGGCTCAATTCCCACAGAGGAAAGAAGATGCAGATAGGAATGTGAGTAAATTCTCACTGTGGGATGGCTAGTGGTATTCTCTTTCTACAGAGAGGCAAGTGCAAACAACATGCATTCAATCATTGATTAGAAGAATACATCATGTTTTCCTTCAGGCAGGTTCCACTTTACTACGAGTAGGTGAGAGTTTTTCAGTAGCTACAGGAACAGACCGCAGGGCCTTTTAACTAAAATCTCCTTCAAGGAGAGGGAGCAGGACTACTTAGAGAGCAATTATCCTGCATCACACCAGCTAACGGTTCACTCTCTTGAAGAGAAGCAGTGCTCTGTTTTGAGACAGGAAATTTGACCAAGCAGCTTCAGTTGTCTTTGTGTCAGTTTCAAGTAACAAGTGCAAAAGAAAAAGAAGAAAAAAAAAGATTTCAGACACACCACCTGCTGAGCTTTCCCAATTTAACAAACATGTGAGGTCTGGAGAGAGCAAATGAGTGCTTTTTAAAAAAAAAAAAAATCCGATCAGCCCTTTATTCATTTGGTGGCAGTTTCGAAAGGCTGCTCTGTTCCTAATGTTACCCCAGAGGACCTGAGAGGCACCTTGTGACCCATTAAAGCAAATTTAATCAAATACATCCAGGCCTGAGTACAGTATACCAGAAACGGGGCTGTAAAGTTGTCTTCTTTTCTTATACAACTCCTTAGCAGGCTGTTTGTTTGGAAAACAGAACTCCATGGACATTAGAAATAATTTCTGTAAGCTTTAACAAAGGACCCAAAACCCTAGGGTATGGACTTCTAAAGCAAACCATTTTAAATAATGAGAAAGTGAGTCAACTAAAAATCACTGCCCACCTCCTCTTAAAGCCAGACTTCTATGAGCTGGAAAGAAGGAACCCCAGCCTCCTGACTTGGCATCCTTCCCTCCACCCCCTACCTGGTTAAAGCTCACACTATGAAGATGGATGGGTATCTAGCAGATTTACAGATTTAATTAGTATTCCCTCTCCTCTATGTAAATGAGAAAAGTTGTTCCCAGATTGTGCTTTCTGAAGGAACAGATCCCCAGCTCACCAGTGATATGCACTCAAATAGTGCGCATGTGTGTGGCTGAAAGCTTAGTGGGAAGGGGCAATCTGTTGCCAGGACTCGTGCCCAGTGCTCTTTCAGTTTCCATCGACCGAGACCTCAGCTCTCCCACCAAGCTCAGATCAGACCCCGAATATGGAGGAGATGCTCCACAGAAACAGGTCACAGTGTCTGTGTTTACGTTATAGGGATAGGAAAGCCAAGGACCCCGAAAGCATGGACCAGATCTCTCTCCTCACCTATCACAGTGATACTGCTGATCTTCTTTCAAGCTATTGAACTTTGGCTTTATGCTGGCCAAAGGTGCTGAAGCATGTGTTTGATATTCACCTCTCTGTTTTGCATTCTCACATCTCTATATAAAGAGGGCAGTTACAGGAAACATTTTTATTACTCTTTTGGAAACAATTTCTTCAAGGAAAATTATGTTAAGCTTAGATTTGCAAAAATCTTCTGTTATGCATTTTAAAACATTAGTAATCTCTTTTGATGGGTATTGAAAACTCAGTGCAGTATTTCTAAGGCTTCTGATAGTGGTCACTTTCTCCGGAGTAATGATGTTACATGATTCTGTGCCAAAGAGGTAAATCACAAGGAAAGTCAGGTTGACAGTGTTAGAACTAGTGTCATTCAACTGTCATTATTTGAGTCAGTCACAAGGACCTTACCACACAACCTACAGGCAGAAATTTAGTGTTTCTTTTCTTGCCCACACCCATCTTGCCTTGTGATTTAAAGATAGTTATTTCACTTTTTCTATTGTGGTATGCTCACATGCAAAAGAGTTACCAGTATTTATTGGAACTAGTGTTTAGCACTCTCATCTTTAAATAGTTTTCTGACTCAGAAAGTCTTGTGTAGATTGTTATTTTGAGCCAGATTCTCCCAATGTGGAAACTCCTTAGGATTACACTGGGCTCTTGGGAGAAGTGAACTAACTCTTTCAGGCCCGTAGTATAGCATCTAATAACTACTTTGTACCACTGAAAAAATGAGTTATAAAAATTGAGCAGGCATGACTATTAGGCAGAAAAGTCATTTTGTTTTCTTCTGCCATGGAAGCTGCAAGACCTCTGATTTTGTCTGCAAGCCAATGTAGTCCAAGATGACACGCGCCGTAAATGTAAAGGGATGCAGAAGTCACACAGAACTGAAGAGCTTCTGATAGTAGAACCGGTGCCTGCTTGAATCAGAATTCTCTAAATTAACTCTGGATTATCTGAATTCTTTTCATTTTACCTGCAGAGGCGAAGGTGCATATGATATTGAAGGGCATTTATTTTTCTTTTAATGTCACTTCAGCAGGAAAACATTCATCTTTCAATCGTTCCCTTTTAAAATGTTAACCTCTATGGAATCTCAAACATGGCTAAAAAGAAAAGCTCACCTTTCAGAGAACTTTGGAATGTCTCCTTTTTACAGGCTTTGAAAGTGTTCTGTCCAGGAATCCACGGATGATTTAAATACCATCTCTATGTTGACAATTTCCAAATTTATGACTCCAGCCTAGACTTTTCCCCTGAACTCCAGAATCACATATCCTATACCATATTCAATGTCTTTTCTTAGATTTCTAGTGAACATTTCAAATTTAAGATGTCTGAAACTATATTTCTGATTGTGTCCCTCCCAACATGTTTTGCCCACCATGTTTTCCATCTCAGTAAATAAAACATCCATCCTTCTAGGTAGACCAAAACCCTGGAGCAATCCTTGCCCCATCTCTGTAGCTCATACCTTATATCCAGTCCATCAGAAGACCATTTCAGATTAACTTTCACCGTATATCAAGAAGTCAAGCACTGCTTCACCTCCACTGCTGGCATATGTTCTAGCCGCCATTATTGCTCACCTCACTAGTAACAACAACCTCCTAACTAGCCTCTCTAATTGCAAGTCTGTTCTCAATGTAACAGCCAGAACAACAATATTAAACAATGTCATTAGGTGTTATTCGTCTCTCAACTCTTCCAAATGGCTTTCCATTTCTCTCAGAGAAAAATTCCAATTCTCACAGTGCCTATAAGACACAACAACTTGCTGTCTGATTTCTCTTTCTGGTCATATTTCCTACCACTCCTCCCTCCCTCTTTCCTTTCCTGTTTCCCTACCTTTGTCCTTCCCACTCGTTAGCCACACTGGCCTACTTCTGGGTCCTCAAACACCAACACGCAGCCCTTCCCAGGGCCTTGGCAATGACTGTACCATCTGCTTGGAATGGTCTTTCTCACTGATGTCTACGTGGCTTGCTTCCCTACCTCTTTCAAGTCTTTGATCAAATATCTCCTTAAAGGGCAACATCTACCCTGACTAATCTACTTAAATTGCAATTCACACCCATCGTCTGTGCTCGGCTTCATTTATTTCCCCTGAAACTTATCACCTAAACACAAAAATTGCATATTTGTTGTTTATTATTTACTCTATCATCCCTGCCACTAGAAGGTGAGTTTCTGTGGCAATAAAATCTCCAGATTTTAGTCTGTACTTTCACTGATGTGACCCCAGAACCTAGAAAACTACTTAGCATGTGGTAGTTTCTTGGTATATTATTTGATAAGCAAAAGAATGTCTTTTTCTTTTGACATAATTTGCTTAGTAATAAAAATGTTAAGTCTGTTAATGCCAAAGTAGTCAGTCAGAAGTAGTGGCCAGGACTGTGCCAAAGATACCTGATTTCTCTGTGGAATATTAATTTCCACAGAAATTTAATGAAATTAATTTAAATTAATATTAAAATGTTAATATTTATACAATATTATTATTTATAATGTTATTACTAACATAAGACAAAATTTTCTTTTTTCTATCTTTCATTAAGTATCATAAGCCTTCCAACTGGTATTTTTTAATGAAGGAGTAGAGAGGTGAGACAAGATAGATTACAATTTTAAAGTATACTTAAAGCTAGAATTTTCTTTAAAAATATGATTTGTTTTGTTTTACCATCCGAATAAATACTAATATGAAAAGAGTGCTGTGGCATTAAATAAAAACTTGTTCTCAAGGATGTTATTAATAGCGACTATTAGTTTGGCATTCAAAGCTTATGTGAATGTGAGTATCAGATAACATTTAATTCTTAAATGGTGAATGCTAGGGTATTGAACAATGGTAAATAGTAATATACATTTTCCTTCTGCGTTGTTCTAAGCCAACTAAGAGATAAACTCCAAATGTGAAAAGATAGAGATAAATATATGCTTTATTGTTGGTTAAAAAAATGTAGGGGCAAATACGGCTTAACATGTGGCAAAAATGAGGTGTCTTTCTACTCAAACCCTGTGCCCATCTGCAGTCTAGACCTTGGGACGACCCACTGAAGAAAGAAAACACTGCAGAGCCCTGACAGTGAGGAATGTAAGGGATGGATCTGCAGATCAGCCTCTGGAAGGCAGGTCTGGACCTAAAATAATGTGTTCATCACATAAGGGCAGGAGGAGAGCAAAATACGTTCACACTGGAGCAGGCAGGTTTGAGAGAGACAAGAAGGAAAGACCAAGTTACACATTCTTGGGTCCTTTTCCCATGCTTACAAATCAAATAACGGACCCCTCCTCCCTTGGGTAGTAGTTTGTGAGGAAAAAAAATGAGAAAACCCTCTTCTCAGTAACCTAGGATCACTGGAAAAATGTTCTGATGACAGTGAAAGACAACAGAAAAAAAGACAGCCACCTATATGTAATTTTGTGTCTCTTTCAACCCAGAGGACACTAAATTGGCTATAGGATCCACTTAAGATCTTTAAGTTCAAATAAATAATAGATTTTCTACCATTCCCACCTATAGAGTCATATATATGCAGTACTCCTTCAGATTTGAAGTGGCATATGTTTTCATCACCATCTCTACCAGCAAACCAATCCTCCTGAACCATCTTTTAGCTTTTCCTGCCTGCTTCAAGAAACCTTACATTCTGAGAGTTTCAGATGAAATATCACAACATTTGTTGTCATTGTAAAAGATCATTTAATATTCCGTGGGCACATGCCATATGTTTTGAAGGAAGATGATAAGTACTGTTTTGTCACTTTTTCTTGGCAAAATGCAAAATGGAGTGAAAACAAAGGCACTTCCCATACATAAAGCTTTAAGAAAATATTGGAAAAAAATATTGCAAACCGAGTTACAATGTGCCACTTCTGAATTTTATTGGTTACAAAAGAAGTTCACAGTTATTCTCCTACCATTTTACAATAGATAGTTGTTCCCACAGAGCCTTGGCCAACATAGTGCTATGTCATAGAAATCTGCATGGTCTGTTCACTGAATGAATGAGGATCTGTTTTCCCAATGTATGATGAATTCAGCATGCAGTGATTTTCTTAAATAAAAGCAAGTACCCCCCTAGACTTACACTAGGGAGTAAATTGTGACAACATGACACATAGGTAAGTGCTTTGCGATGGGATTAGGGTTCATACCATCAAATTAAATGCTTTAAAATAGCACAGTTAATATCCGGGGAAATAATACAGAGAAACACCAAGTAATATATAATCACGGTATCATACTAGATAGGAAATCAATGGGAAAAAAACTAGGTAACATTCTACAGTAGACTGTTTACATTGTGGCAATAAATACATGAAACTATAAAGTATATAGCGACATTAAAATTGAAATATTCTAGTCACTTATTACAAAAAAACTTTTTGTGGCTAGAATTAAAGAAACAATTAAAACATTTTGAAAATATGATATGCTGTATATCATAAGTATTCTAAGTAACACTATAACTAGATAGATCTTCAATATTAGGGAAATAAATGCAAGTCATTCAAAGGAGAATCATGGTACAATTCTTAAAGGCTAAAGACCAACTTTGATTCAGGTAGGTTATTAATTTCTAAAATACTCAGTTGGCTACAAATTGCATTCTTAAATAAATAATGTTAATTGTTCAATTCTGAGTGGATGTAAGTTTCATCTTCAGAGTACAACAACTTTAAGTATCAGCAACACCCAAAAGGAATATTTTAGGTCTCTGTGATTGATGGTGAGTAATAGTTTTTTTCATAAAGTGGCTAAATGTATGACTTTAGATAAACAAGATCTTTTGCCTTAATTTGTTTTTGTTTTTGTTTTTTAAGACAATCTCACTCTGTCACCCAGGCTAGAGTGCAGTGGCGTTATCTCGGCTCACTGCAAACTCCAGCTCCAGGGTTCAAGCAATTCTCCTGCCTCAGCTACCTTGAATAACTGGGATTGAAGGCATGTTCTACCACATCCAGCTAATTTTTGTATTTTTAGGAGAGACAGGGTTTCTCCATGTTGGCCAGGCTGTTCTCAAACTTCTGATCTCAAAGTGATCCACCCACCTTGGCCTCCCAGAATGCTGGGATTACAGGTGTGAGCCACTGCGCCTGACCTGCCTTGGCTTTTGTAGCTATAAATGGACTTAGATTTGACAAAACTTTATCTCAGTATGAAATTATCCATAACTCATTTAAGACAATCCCTTAAATGGGAATATTACTATAGAGACATGTATAGATGAAACAAGTGCCCAGACTAGAATGCTGGTTAGGCATGTGGTCCCTACTTTCCTGCCCAGTAAATGTCCTGAGATGCCACACCTTCTTCTCTGGGTAAAGCCTACATGGCAAGCCTTGAAGGGTGTAATGTTTGTTATGCCACGTGGGCTAGGATCCTCAACCCTGTAGCTCCTTGATGTGTATTCCATCTCTCTTGGGAGTAAAATTACCAAACTGTGACGGCAAGGGGAAAAATAAAAAAATTTTAAAAGTACTTAAACAATACAAACATTATCACTTGCTTTATTTTTTCCAAATATCAAACTAATAAAACTAAAATTGGAAAATACTAAAAGATATCCAGACATTGGAATTTTAGTTTATTTCCAATGATTTAGAAACTTTAGTAAAGGGCCTGAAATAGGCAGCCTAGCTAAATGAAATTTTTTGTGCTGCCACATGTGTTCAACTGGCTGTCCCGGCCAGAGCTAACTTCTTACACATTGCTTTGCCAGACATAACAGAGACAGACCCAATCACTGTGATTAGCATTATGTGAGGAATAAACAGTCTGTGGCTGAAGCATTAGGCTCTAAATAGCTTTCTAACCAGGTATGACCAAGACATGTAATATATCCAGTAATTTGCCCAATTACATGTGTAGTAATTTTCGCTGATACTCACCATGCCCTTTGCAGTTTCAGAACATGTATGTCTAAATAATATTGACTGTAATTTTTGGGAAGTATTGGTTGGAGCATATTGTGTCCAGTGTAATGTGTCTCAGCAAATTTTTTATAATAATTTGGATAGCTGTGGCTATTGCTTCTACCGTCATTAAATGTGGAAAATCAGAAAAATATATATATTGGATACCTATCTAAGATAGAGCATTAATGCATTCTGCTATAGGTATTAAAATGAAAATCATATTATTCAATGCTATATTTTATAAAATATATGGAGAGTCCTACAAATAAACATATATAGAACATTTGAGTCTCAGTTCAAGTCATTTATTTAAAAAATGTATCAAATCCAAACACATTTTTATGTACTCAAATTTGCATATGGTTTTCAGTTCTTTGGGTAATGTTTTATAATCCACATAGGTAAAGAGCTCCTTATCAACCATCAGCTGATCGGAGAAATGTTTGTAATAGAAGCACCTAAAAAGACACTCCACAAAATCCACCTGTCTGCTAGTTCCATAGAAGGATTTCCATTCAGTTAGCATTAAATGCATGCTACCCAATTACACCCACATTCTTATTCTTAGCATTTGCAAAGAATGAATACTGATCAAAGTAGCTATACTGCTGACAATAGATCCAGTTTGCAGTTTTGATTTCAAGAAAAGTTATTGACTTACTATTTCAATTAATAAAATGGATTTTACGGAAAAAGTGGACTTAGAATGAACATATTGGATAGAAAACATATCAGGCAATATCAACTAAGTAATTCTTTTGCAAATTTATAGAAGGAATTGGTTCACATAGGAATTAATCTTTAATACTTTGGTATAGAGATAGAGAACAAGTCAAAATTAAAACGACAAATCTTCTATTAGTGGGCATTCTTTTTTGAAGTATGCCTTATTTCAAATATCTTAGGGAAAAAAATAGACCAAAAATAAATCTTCAACTCACTAAGAGATTTTCGGGCAAGTAGTCGACTGGCAAACTTGGAGAATACAGTCAGGATTATGTAGTTTCCCTCATCTGGCATCCTTCCAGTGATGTCCAAGTATCTATTGCTTAAATTAAAATTATAATTTTATGAATATTTAGCCTATTGCACACTTTGAGCATATTCCAAACTTTGAAACACCACCACTGCCACCTCTGCTATTATCTAGCAAGGCTCAAACTTGTAGGTTAGCATAGACAAGCTAATGCCATTAGTCTAGGGTCTTGGTAATTCATTTGGGATCCTAAATATACCACATGATTATTTTAGTAAGTATTGTATTGCTTCTTATAAGCAGGTTAAATATGTTTATTTCTTACCTTTTAATCTATTATTAATCTGGATAACTAGTAATAACTAGTTACCTAAATTGCTGTTGCTACCTAGTAATCCAGTTTCCCTTCCAGAAGCAATTCCTACACTGGCAGAATTGGTTCAACCCAGATGAAAGTGCCTTGAGATCATCAGGGAGTAGATGCCACATAAGTTTAAAATATTTGTGTTATCTTTTAAAATGCAATTCTTATTAGCTAGCTAAAAAGTCCCTCCAAAGGAAAATGGCCAAGAAAGCAGGCTGTTGCTGCTACAGCATAAAGCCAAGAGTCAAGAAAATTGGCACAAGCTCCAGAGCTGCCTCCAATGAAGTGGATTATCCTAAGTAAAAGTATGTAACTCCTGTCAGTGTTGATTTCTCCTTTTTTAAAAAAAAATGGCAGAGTTGGGTTAGGACAGGGGTCAGCAGGCTTTTTTGTAAAGGGGTAGACTAAATATTTGAGGGTTTGCAGATCACATATGTGATTTCAGTTGCATAGTCTTCTTCGCTTTAGTGTGAAAATTATTCTTAGCTCACAGGCTAAACAAAAATAGGTGGTTGGCTAGTTCTGGGTTACAGTCCGTTGTCTGTGTATCCCTGGATTAGAAGACAAGGAATATTTCTCATTGCAACAAAACTTCATGATGTTATGATAAATCATGAATTTAAATCACTCACTTGTAGAATATGCTCAAGCATTGATACCAGTGAATCTTGGTAATGAAAAAAAGAGAGAATGTCAACACCATCTCAAAAATGTTTCAAACTCTCAAATCACTGTAAAACTTTCAATTAACCAAACAGTTGTCAATCCTTACATTTCAGATAATTGTATACCTACATAGAGAAAGTATTATTTATTCCACATGGATGATTTCGTATTTTGAGGGATACATATTATTTGCACAGAAACAATATAACAGATGAAAGTTATACATACATCAAATATAGCTTGCAAGATCAGCTCTCTAGTGTATCAAAAACAGTACATTATATCACCATTAGTAGCATCCCAAAGTCAAAGGCAAATGCCTCGTATAGTCTCTGATCTTCTGTAGCAATGTGGGTGATCATAAATAGCTCTACTGATCCTTTGAAGGAAAGATATATAAAAATGTTTTATGTTTTTTCTATTTTTCTAAGAAAAAAACTATTATTTTTTGAATGGCAACTGTATGTCAATCCCTTTAAATATATTAATAGTGATAATAACAAATACTCATAAGGGCTTCCTAGGAGCCAGGTATTGTTAAATCTACTTCATATGTATAAACTCATTGAAATCTAAGAATTACCATAAGAATTAAGTAATGTTATCAATCCTGTGAGGTGTGTATTAATATCACCGATATTTTGACAAGGGAAGAAATAAAAAACTAGGGAATGTGGTGGACATTGAACTGGAAACAGAGTCAGCTACCTCAAATCTCTTTCTGTTGTCTTTCTTTTACTATTTTTTTAATGAGGTGGAAATGATACACATACCTGCAGGTATCATCTCTCAGGCACAGACTAGCTTAAAATTGGAATCCATCTAAGCCCAAATCCAAGGTGTTGGCGATCCCCATAATGCCAAGAATAAAATAATGGTCTCAGCCCCAGTATTACTTAGACACAGGCTCTTCTGTCACAGGGTTTCACACCATTCCCAGGCCAGTATAATATTCTCAGTTGAGCCTGACATTCAACCTATTATGAATCACATGCCTCTGGACCTACCTGTCAAAAACCTAGCATGGAATTTTAACCAATAGGAAGAATAATACTTTCAAAACTTGAAGTCATATGTGAGATTAGAGCTGTTTCAAAATGCACACACTACTTTAAAATGTCTTGGTGGATTGGAAAAGCTAATGTGACAGCTCTAATTGTTCCTAATTTGAACACAAGAAGTAGCTTAGGTCCTTGCAGTATCTTATTTCTAGAGCTCACATACTAAGGACTGAAAGCAATACCTCACTCCTAATATTTGACTTAAACACTTTAGGGACCAAGCTTAATTTCAGCAATCTAACTTAAGACTTAATTTCCCTTGAGCATAGAAAATAAAACTGATAACAGAGCCCATAGATATGGTGGAAAGAAGATAGGCTTTGGACCCAGTCAGACTGGGGGTTGAAACTCAACTCCATCAAATACTATCTGTGTGCTTAGACATAGCAGTTAAGTGCTCTAACTTTCAGCTTCTTCTCTTTTAAAAAGACACAAATTACACCTTCCTTGTAGGCTCTGTCTAGGACTGAAAGTAATATAGGCAGAGTGCTTGTTACATAATAGATGTTCAATAAGGTATAGCTGTTATTGTTAGATATACATGAGTTTGGCATGTCATGAAAAAGACAATGTTTGTGTACAGCAACCAATCCTCTCTATAGTATTTACGTGAATTGTTACAACCACATATTATTTACAAATATTTATTCAGTTTCCCAAATATATGTCATAGCAGAGTGTACCTTTAGATCAGAAATATTTATTATCTTAAAGAAGAAATCCAGGAGTTGTTCTTTCTTGTCTAAAAGTATTCCCTCCACATATTCTGTCACCCAAGACCCCTGTCCAGACAAACAAAAACAAAAGAGGAAATGTAGAAGTGATGATTTCAACCTAATGCAGAAAATGTTTGTCTGGAGGCAACTATTTCAGAATATGACTAAAACTAGCAGGAAAATCATCTACAAGAAAAGTATAATGATAGTAACTGCTTCTGTAAATTGAGCTATGGTGTGGAAAAACTGTAATTAACTAGGTGTTACCAGTACAAACTCCATACCACAGACCCCTCATGAATTTTGGTACAAGGAAAGTCGTTTGCACTTAAAAAGCCGTTTTGCCACCTGACTTTATTATTTACCTTGCCGTATTAACTGCTGGAAACTCAAAACTAAATTTTGTGAATATGGTTTTTACTAAGACATTTTGATACAGCTTTCCCTTTTCATTTCTGTTTCATTTTTTTTCTCTGAAATATTTTTAAACAATAAAAAATTTGCAAGTACAATACAAAAAAAAAGACACACATTTTCCTCTGAGCCATCAGGAAGTAAGTTTACCAACAAGATTCCCCATCACCCCTGACTATTTTAGTGTGTAATTCCTGCAAAGACGTTCTCCTACATAACCTCAATAAAAACATCAAAATCAGGAAATTACATTGATACATTATCATCATAAAATCCACAGATTTCACTCAAGTTTCACCAGTTGTTCCCATAATGTCATTAGTGACAAACGGATGTCCCAAATTATGCATTACATTAGTTGTTGTGTCTCTTTAGTCTCCTTCGGTCTCAAACATTTCCTCGTTTCTTCCTTGACTTGCATGACCTTGACTGTAATAATAAAGGCCATTTTCTATAATGTCCCCCTGTCTGGGTTTATCTGATTTTTTTTTGTTGTTGTTGTTAGGTTGAGGATTTTTTTTTTATTTTTGGAAGAAAAGTTACAGAAGGTATGCTGTATTCTTCTTTTGATTCTTACCAGATAATACATGATTTTGAGTCGTTCTATTATTTAGGATGTCACCTTTGATAATTTGAGGACAGTAGAGTTAACTAGGTTTCTCCACTCTAAAGTTCCTCCTTTTCTCTTTGTAATCAGTAAGTATTCAGTGGGAGATACTCTGAGACTAGGGGGATTCCATTCCTTACAAACTTTTACTCACTGATGTTTGTCAACCTTTAATGTCTGACAAATGCTGATTTTCTAATCAATGATTCCTCTCTGTATGTATTAGCATCCTACTTCAATCACATTATAAAGTTATTAGTTAAGAAAAGCTTTGTTTTTTCCATTTATTCATTTATATAAATATTTGTTATTTTGAGGCTCAAATTATCCCAGACTGTGGCAGGGAGAGCCCCTTCAAGCTGGCATCTGTGCTGAGTGCTTCCTTGGTTTCTGGTGCAAGATGGTCCAGGGTTATGTTTTACTTGCCGAGACCAAACCATAAAACCTACTGTTTTTCGTAGGTTATCTGAATCTTTTTAGTGGAGAATTGTACTTAAGAAACCAGAGGATCTGAGCACTTCATGTTTTCCTTGTTATTGAAGTGTCATTGCTCCCAGACCCATATATATATGGGTCAACATCACGAAGTTTATTCTAGTTTTCCCTTTTCCATATATTTGACTCTATTCTCCAGTAATGAGGAGCCTAATTTCTGTTATCATTGTTACACTAATCTATTATCCTTATTATATTTACTACCTTAATCTCTGCTGTGCCTAAATGTCTCAAACCCAGGTGTCCCCACCTCACTCTGGGACATTGCCATCATCCACCTTTGGGGACATCTGTCAGTGCACACCGACTCTGACAACTTGGGCCAATCTGTTTCTGCTGTTGCCCTCCCAGCGCCTAACACCCTCATGAATGCCCACCTTGGTCAACCCCACATAATAGCTTTTGGACTGAATTATTCAAGCAGAAAGAAAGGCAGGAAAGCAGGCAAGCAGTAAGAAAAATTCTCTTTGCCCTTTCACTTGGATTTTATTGTGGGTTTTTATACTTACCTTAATAGTTTCATTACATATGGCTCTCTCATAAACTGCCTTATATGCAGTTTGAAGGGTATAAACAATATAAAATGATGCAAACAAAAGTTTCAGTTGGAAGAATTCCAGAACGGTTCTGAACAGTATGAAAGTAGTGTTCATCAAATCTGCATTTTAAGACCTCTCAGAACATGAAAGTCTATTTTCAGTAACATGCTTCACTCCACAAAAGCCAAGACAGATAAAAGGAATGGCCCCAGGAACATGAGTGGCGCTTTTGATTCCACATACCTTCTTCCTCGTGCGTATGGTGTGTACTTCTTGTGTGATCTTGAGCATTTTACTTAATGTTTCTATGAGCTGATTTCATCATCCATAAAAGGAAAAAGCTTGCTCCCTTGCCAACCTCACAGGAATGTCATTTTGATTTTTATAAAGCATGGACTATTTCTGAATTTCTTAACAATAGTCAGTGTATTCTGAGCCTAAGACCAAGAGAAAATACACTATCACAAATTCATAGAGCAGAGCCCCCTGTGGATTTAGGATTAAAGAAAGGAACAATTTCTCAGTCTCCATAACATGTTGGTGTAGCCCTATACGACCCACTCTTGAGATCTAAAAGGAAGGCTGTCGGGCGTTGAGTGGGCATGGGGCCAGCAGTCGATGACCTCCAGTAAGAGACAGAGCACCACAGTCAGAGAAGCAGCTGTGTCACATGAGTGAACAGGGCCCTGGACGTGCCTAACCAGAGTCCTGTCTGCCAGATGTAGATGTCAAGGTAGAAATTAGCAGTCCTGCCTCTGCCTCCCTGGTCTGCAATTTACTATGTAACCTGGAGTAATTAATTCATTCTAGCTTTTTCATAGCAGTTATGGGATCAAATGAGTAAAAAGTTCTCATTCATGTTAGGCTCTTAAGAAATATCAGTAGTTCTGAAAATGTTTTTAAACACATGAGGATGTTTACTGCAGCATTATTTATGATGCCAAAACAAAACAAAAAACATGAAACTGGAAACAAAGTAAATTTCCACCAATAGGATAATAGCTGAATAAACTCTAGTACACCCATGTTACTGAATACCAGGCAAATTAAAAAAAAAAAAAATCACAGCGAATTAAATAAGTAGGAATTGGAATTTAGTTATTTTCTATTAAGCCAGACATTAAAGAGATTTACAAAAAAAAAAAAAGTCACTCTTTATATTGAGTTTTATTTTTGAACATGTATTTTTCACTAAATATATTAATTATGTTAACATGTATGGTTTATTATTGTTATTTGTAATGAATTAATATGCAAACACTTTGATAATTTATCAAATTAGGATAAGGAAACTACAAATTTAATTAGAAAAATTAGACAACTTAATACAAATATTGGCTAACAACCCGAACACAGACTTCACAGAAAGAAATTCCGAATGACACTAATTTACACAAAAAGATTTCTTAATCTAACTTCTGAAGTAACACAAAAATCAACTGTTTACCACCAGCTTTAAGGATTTTTATAAGGATTTCTAGTTACTAGAAAATCACCTTACAATAAAACTAAACCTAATTTAAGTTACAGACAAAAAGAAAGCATTTTTTTCCATTTAAAAAAGAAAGTTATTCTGGTCAAAGTGCCACTGAGTGGTAGAGCTAAAATTTAAACACATCACTGATGCTAAATAGTCATTATCAGATGAGGTGTCCTGATGGGCCATGAGAATATATTACTTATACCCACCCATGGAAAATGGTTTATAATACTTGATCAGTCCTCCTTCAAGATTGCTGCGAAGATCAAAGAAAGACTTATGTGTAAAAGTGATTTGATAACCATATAAATATGAGAAATCATCATTTATTTCAGAATTGCTTTTACCCAAAGAATTGGTCGAGTATCTTGGGCTCACAATGTGCTACAGAGTAAATGTACCATAGATAAACTGGGGCAAAGAGAGAGAGGAACACAGAGTTCTTGACTAGCTTTGTAGTATGTGAGGCCCTGCAGGGCGGGAAAGAAATGATTGTCTGATCAGAGGCTGCACAATGATATTCACAACTATTCAAAAGTATGTATAGCACATCCTCAGAGAAACATAATAGTGCAATATTAAATTCACAGCACAAACTTATAGGGAAGAAGAAATTTCAGGCAGAAAATACATGATAACTGCATTGGGGCATCTTTGACCATAACTTTGGAAGACAGAGGGTTAAAATGCCTTCAATGTCACTGTGCCCATATATCCTGACTATCTAATTCATGGTTTTGAGAACCACAACTTGCAAACCTCCAAGTACCTGGGGACATTCTCTGCCATTAATTTGGGAGCAGCACTCCCTTTGCAATAAGTAGACAGTGTAGGGGAAGAATTAATGGCAGGGTATGGCCTTTACTCAGTCGAACACAGACAATAGTGGCTTGTGGTGTAAAGAGGAGACAATTAATTGCAGCAGTGGTGCCTGTGCCAATTCCCAAGTTCTAAACACAGAAATACTTGAGAGAGTCATCAGAAACAACAAAGGGAAAAGCACCTAAAATTCCTTCCTAACTAAAGCATATCCAATTAGCTGTGGACCAAAATGCCTTTGTAGCTGAATAAATGCATATTCAAAAACCTCAGACAGTACAGGGTAACACTTTCCCCCCATATAAAACCAAGGATTTAACATAATATAGAATGTTTTTTGTTTTCCCTTCTAGAAATTCTTATATAGGAGAGCACCTGTGCATTTAATAATTGGAAGATATTTACCACATTGCAAACAAAATTTTACTATTTTCAAAGATATATTTCAGTAGAATCTACTTAAAGATTTTTCCATTTGTTTATGCAATAAGAACTTCTATTGTGTCTGCCTGCTTTTATTAAAAAAAAATCAGCTAATCTAATCTCCTATAATTACTCCTTATCGTGTACTGTATCATTGACTTTCCCTGGAAGCTACACCTAAGGTATGACTAAGTAAGAGATACTAGCTTGAGAGATTTGAATCAGGAAATACTAGGACAAATTGAGATGGACTTTCTCTTTGTGTCCCTGCCTCACTTCTTTTCAAACAAGAAATAGGATGCCTCCAATTTCACTGATTACCAGTTTCGGTATCAACTTATCAAGACAATGATAGGCCCTTTACAAATGTTCCCCTCATGTTATTTTCCCAACAGAAGTAGAAGCTGACCTAAGTTCTTGGAGCTATTGTAAAAGAGCACATTGTATTTGTCTACTAAGTCTTTTAGCCTTGCTAGCTGGCTGCTTAATTTAATGTAATTGAGCCTTTATCCAAAGAACTCTGATGCAATGTTTAAAACTGGGCTTTCCTCTGTTCCCTCAGAATTTGGATTCATTTACATTTGACTTACCGAGTGCCTCATGTCAGTAATGCTGATCTCAGTGTCGAGATTAGACTTTCTCAAGAAACTCAAAGCAAGCACAGTGGAAAGCAAAACAATTGTGTCTGGTTGTCTCTACATGCGATTCTAGGCAATGGGCCCTTCCTGCTTTTTGGGACAGGTTACAGCCTTGCAAATGTGTACTCACTGTCCCAGCTGATAATTGAAAGGTGAGGTTTCCAAAATGTCATTATTATTTTTATTGCTAGACATGTTGGCTCTGTGTCAGATTTTTCAGATAAGCTGCATTCTCTCATCTAAAATTCCACAACAGGCTACGTTGCAATGTCATATTACAGAGAGGGGCGGGGCAAATGCACTAAAGGGAGTTGTGACACAGACAAGAAAAGTACGGTTATCAAAATGGTGGGAGAAGACATGCAGTGGGTAGAAAAAAGCACTCAATTTGCAATCAGGTGATTTGGATTTAAATCCAGGCTCCATTACTTTATTAGCTCCTGTCTCTAGCTTCAATATCATCCTTAAAATGTGAGTGATTAAATCTAGCTAACAGGGTTAGTAGACTTTATTGAGAGAAAATCTGTATAAATGTTTTGTAAATAGTTAAGCAATACACAAATATAATGTTTCCATTAGTTATGGGTTTGTCTGTGCTATTAAAAATTAAAAATTAAGGCCACGAAGTCATAAAATGTCAAGACTAGAATATTCCTTGTTGATTGTCTTGTTTTAATCTAATCACCTCATTTTATAAAAGGAGCAAAGTTTTTATATTATTACTATTTTAATTTAACAACCATTTATTGAACTTCTCTATGAGCCAGAATCAGTGCTGAATGTAGGGAAGCAAAGTTGATTAACAGGAATCCCTAGAGGAGTTAAGATCCAGGACAAGGAAGCATTTGCCCAAGGTTTTACAGCTAGAGGCTTAGGAGCTGGGAATAAGATCAATAGAATCCTCATCTCCTAAGCTCCTGCTCAGGACACTTTGCTTTCATCGCCTCTGTATTAAGGCTTTTTCACCTGCTGAAAATCACAGGAATATATTTAAGATATTGTAAAACGTTAAAATTACCAACCACTGCTCCTCCAAGACAAATGCCACTTTGTGTCTCAGATTAACCCAGCCTATTTCATGGCGCTATGAACAAAGCAAATGCCTGGTTGCTCATTAGAGTAGATAACATATCTCTGTCCCTGTTTAGCACTTACTTTCTTTGGGATGCTGTTCTAGATCCCCAAAATGCCAAAAGCCCTGGGCCAGCCTCATTAGTTTCCTGCCATCTCCTCATACAAACATGCTCCCTTGCACCAAACTTTTTAGTCACATTGAATTTTTGGAATACTTTTGTATTCTTCTTCACTTCTGCATATACTTCCCAATTCCTAGAATTCCTTTCCCCCCTCCTCTATGTGGCAAATTATTCATTTCTAAAGAACTGAATTCATGATGCTTTCCCAGACTTACCCAGGCAGGCTCCACACCTCCACATTCCAGAGCACTTTGTTGCTATCACTAGCATAGCCTTCAGCATGATGTATCATATTTATGCCTTGCCATGTCTGCCTGGCCCATTCATTTATTGATTCAACAAACATTTATTGATTTCCCATTCTGTGCCAATCACTCAATTTGCACCATGGGTTCAGGAATCAGAAAGTAGATACCTTGTCTTCGAGGAGCTTACAATTTGATTACTGATATGGGAGAAAAGATACTATAGTGTGGACATGCTAATAACATGAGTGCATACTCCATTAAACTAGGAAACCAAAGCAAGCTGCAGGATTGGGTTAAATAAATGTTAAAGTTGGTATAGATATGCCCATAGATATATTGAATCCCCAGAAATGGACAATTATCATACCTATAGGGCAGAAGTTCCAAAGTATTTACCTCTGGCCCAGACCTCTGTCTTGAACTCTAGATTGGTGGTTTCAGCTCCTTCCAAACATCTTCATTTGAAAGGCCCATAAAAATACTAAACTTCTCATGACCACATTAGCAAGTTAATAGATTGCATCTATACAGATACTTACATTATCTAATTATTTTAATTTCAGAAGTACTTAGAAACACTCTTTAATTTCCCTATGAAGTAAAACTAGAAATAGAGTACTTAGAAATACAGGTAAAATAAATAGAAATAAAAGTGACAATGGATTTTTATCAAATATGAAGTAAAACAAAACCCTTTCTTGGCTCTTGGATCAGAAAGAGCAGCCTTACAGTGAGTAAATTCTGCATCAAGGGACAGTCCATTTTCCTATAAAGAGTCACATTTGCTCTCTGTCATACATCTTTTGTTTTTCTTTTTTGTTTTATGATCTCTACCACAAACACTTCTTTGTTACAACCTTTTAAAATTGTAAAAATTATTCTAGGGTCAAAAGCAGGCTGCTCGGCCAGGCGCAGTGGCTCAAGCCTATAATCCCAGCACTTTGGGAGGCCGAGGCGGGTGGATCACGAGGTCAAGGGATCGAGACCATCCTGGTCAACATGGTGAAACCCCGTCTCTACTAAAAACACACAAAAAAATTAGCTGGGCATGGTGGTGCGTGCCTGTAGTCCCAGCTACTCGGGAGGCTGAGGCAGGAGAATTGTTTGAACTCAGGAAATGGAGGCTGCGGTGAGCTGAGATTGCGCCATTGCACTCCAGCCTGGGTAACAAGAGCAAAACTCAGTCTCAAAAAAAAAAAGCAGGCTGCTCCTGCCAAATTTGGCCTGTCTGCCATAGTCTGCCAACTCCATTCTATGTAATTATAAATAACAAGACCTGCATGAAGAAACCAACAAAAACATTATTATGAATGAAGTTCCCAAAAGGTAGGACTTTGGATGTATTTACAACTTTAGATTGTATTTAGATTAAATTCCCTAATCTACCACCAGCAATATATTTTATCAATCCCCTGATGGATTTAGCCAAAGCAGAACTGACAAAATTAAATTAGTCTAAAAAATTAATCATTTTTATTGTCCAACTTATAGACTTATCTGGTGAGTTTAAAGCAACTTTAAAGTCCATCCAGCCTACCTGTTGGGCGACCCAAAAATTACCTTGGAGTGCCCAGGAATTAGTTAGTAAACTAACTCCAAAACCTACCTCTACTTGTAGCCTTTCTCTGTAACCACCAGACCTTGCACCAAGCAAGCCCTTTCCTATCCAGCTCTCACCTTTGGCTTTCTACAAGTAACCTGTGCTCCTTATAATTCTAGATTTTCCTACACTCAACTCTAAGTGTTTTGAATTTGCTAACTGTAGCAACCTTTAAGTTCTAAGAAGTAGCCATGGTATTTCTGTCAGGCTTAAGGGAGATCCCTGAGGATCCTAGCCATGTGACCTTCAGAGTGCCTAGTGCCCACTGAGGTGTTTCTCACAACAGCCAGAAGCCATCCAAAGAGAAAATGTAGCTCAGAGGTGAGGAGGGAAAACAAGCGTCCATAGATACAAGAAGAGAATCTAATCATTAATTGGGAGAACTTGAGGAAGAAATTTTAAGTCCATAGTGAGGGGATGAAACTAGAGATTAAGAACTGAGAATTCCAAAAATAGATTGGGGAAAAGGATATCAAGCTGGAAAACTGAAGAAGTACCAGACCTAGGCTATTAGCAACTCCACCGTGTCAGGACTTGCTTCCTACGAGGGTGTGAATTAAGGCACATTTTAATGAAAAAGGTCGCAGGGTTAATCCAAGAAGTCTCTGTAATGGAAATCTGGAAATACAAGGCAGAAAAATGATTCTTCAGGGAAGAGCTGGGCTCTCTCTTTCAGCTACTATCTAGGACCCATACTCTTAACTCACTTACTTTTAATAATAATAGCAATAATAAATTTAAAAGTTATTTTGATTATCTACCACTTTTTCCCAAAATCCCAAATGCAATTATTTGTAAGATTGAATATTTTAAAGATAAAACAATTCTAGTCCAACACTCTTATTGACACAGGAATCCTCACCCTATCAATCTCTGACAATATGGTACTCATTCCATATGTTTTATGACTAAGGATGGGACCTCATGACTCCTCAAGGTAAGGGAGGATATAAGCAAACTGGAACAAAAAAGGGATTCTAACAAAAGAAAATTTTTTTCCTAAATAAGTTGTTAGAATCCCTCCTTCATGAGTTTCAGACTATATCTGGCCAGCTCTATGGGTGCTGACAAATTACTTCACTTCAGTCTCCTTTCAGGTCACATGAGGGAATTCAGCTGGAGCAGTGCTTCCTGGGAATTATTTTAGCTCAAAAACGCAATCACTTTTTAAATTTTGTGACATTAGAATAAGCTAATTCCTCTCTCACATGAACGCTATGTTAGTCATCTTGAACAGGCTTAGACACTACAGGATCTTCACTAAGTAAACATCCAGAGTGCTGTTCTCTGGATGTTTACTTAGTTTACATGTAAACATGTTTAGTGACATGTTTGTATTCTCACTTTTGCTTTTGATGACTACTTTTCAACTGAGTTCCTCAGCTTGGTAGATCTCAAAATTTGGTATGCCTCAGAATCACTTGGCAGACTTGTTAAAGTCTACCGTGTCTCTCCCCAATCCCCTCTACCAAGTTTCTGATTTCATTGTTCTGGGTAGAGCACAAGGTTTGTCATTTGCCATATGATGTTGATGTTTCTAGTCAAGGGTCCACACTTTTGAGGACTACTGCCTTAGTTTTCTTTACAGAAATTCTGGGTAAGTCAGATGTTGATTATGTATTTCCCCAACTAATGTTTAATGTAAATGAAAGTTTTAAATTTTAGGCCTGTCATCATCATTATTATTATTATTATTTTATGTTTTAACCTATTGTTCTATTTGTTCATATCTTTAGGAAGAGCATTGGATCTGGAATTGAAAGAACTGAATCCAAGTTCTGGGTTTGATTTTACCAGCTCTGTAATCATAGGAAATTTCATACTTACCAAGCCTCCTTTTCTTTACCTGAAAACTGGGGCTGAGAATTCCCAATGATCCCATAGAGTCACTAGTGAGTTCTGGAATCAGATAGAATTGGTTCTGAATTCGAGTTCTGCCAGGTATTAGCTCTATAACATTGATACATTTCTTAACCTCCCAGCACAATCAACATGGCAATAGGAAATGACTGTTTCGTCATCTATGAAGTAGGGTAATAACTGCAGCCTTGTAAGTTGATTCCAACAACTAAAAGAGGTATTCTATTTATATATCTGCCAAATGGTACAGTCTCAATAAAATGCCATTATTAAAACTGATAATAAGGTAACAGATTTGAGGACATTTTGTAAGCCATCAGTTCTACAGAAATATGGTATTTTGACAACAGGATTTAGTTGAAGACAAAGTCTTTTGGCATTTCACTAAAGCTGTATTTCCAGTTAATGATGCTCAATTTACCCATTCTTCTTCTCCCTTTATTTATTTATTTTTTTTTTACAGTCTCATTCTGTCACCCAAGCTGGAGTGCAGTGAGTGGTATGATCTTGACTCACTGTAGCCTTACCTCCTGGGTCATGAGATCCTCTAACCTCAGCCTCTCAAGTGGCTAGGACTACAGGCATGTGCCACAATGCCTGGCTAATTTTGTTTATCTTTTGTAGACTTGAGGTCTCACTACGTTGCCCAGGCTGGTCTCGAACTTCTGGACTCAAGTGACTCACCCACCTTGGCTTCCCAAAATGCTAGGATTATAGATATGAGCCCTCACTCTCAGTAAATTAACCCATTCTTTACTCACATTTTCACAGTCCTATTATCCAGAACATACTCTTTTACCTTTTCTGCAAGCATGTCATAAAAAATGTTGTCAAATGTCTGCAAGAAATCAGAATTCTGCATATGTATAGAATACTTGATTTATGAGACAAAAACCCCTGAAATCAAACTTGACAAAAACCTAATAAAAACTTGTGGAGACTTTTCTCTTAGTGAAACAATCCTTTTTATATCATGTACCTGCTACCTCTTTTCCCAGGTACTCAAAAATCTTTCACTCAAATTTTTTCATAGAATTATGCCAAGATTGCCCTAAAGCCTCCATAATCTGCAGTTTCTATAATCTAACCTCTTGTAAACTTAAAATCAGAAACTAATGTATGAATTTGGAATGTTCTGGCATCTCCCTTTTCTGAGGATTTTCCCCATAGAGTTCCATTTGAAAGTTCTTTATGAGTTCTATGATTTCATTCCTCTTAGCCTGGAGAGTAAGTAACTCATTTGAACAGCTGAGTGATCTCCTGTCCTCATGTTCAGCATGGCTGCACTTCATCCTAAATCACACTGACTCCACCCTCTTCAATTTAAAGCTTATGTTTTCTGACAGAGAATAAAAAGGCAAAATAAGTTAAAGCAGCTTTACTTCTACTCTGTCATTAAATCAGGCTGGTACCACCACTCCCAGACAGTGAGCTAATTATTTTCTTATTCTTCTTACTAAGTACATTAGAGTATAGGAGAAACTTTCTCTAAAAGGGTTATCTCTAATGAGGCTGCATTTTGTATGTCCATCTTTGGGCACATTCCCATCTCTACCTAACATCTCACTTGTTTTCCTAATGAATGACAAGTTGCTCTTTTCTTATATTAATCAAGGCCATGTGTGATTTCACCATCAAAACCACTGTTTTTATCCCCACTCTCTATCCCCATCCTCCTGAGAGTCTTATATATCTGGGTCTCAAGCATGAGGCCACAACTATTTTCTCTGTAAGGTATTGAAATATGTTTTTTAAATACTGAGGACACAGGTTTGGTCATTATTGCTGTGATTTGTAGACTCCAAGACAAAAACGGTCATTTTGTCCTACAGTACTGTCGACTAAATGAACTTTCCTTATTAGAAAGAATTACTACCAGAGTAGCAGTTTCCCTTGTTGCTTCCTTCAGTTGTGAGGAATGAAATAGTTAACAGAACAAGTCAAGAATGTATCTGATGACCTGCATCTGGACACAGATAAACCAAGTATGCATTCAGGTGCATGGTAGGTTTTTGGAAAATATATGTTGAATTAATGAGTGAAGGAAAGAAGAAAGGAAGAAGAGTATATAAGTTGCATATTCTTCCTTAGTTGTATCCCTGTGTGCAACTGGAACATCATGAGGGCTGAGTCTGGAGAAATTCAACAATACAATAACTTACCACAAGAAATAAGTTTCTTATACAATAAGCTAGATGAAAATGTATTTTCTTCATTAGTACTTAAAAAAAAAAAAACAACACAAGTGAGTCAGATGTTGAATCCTGCCTCAGAGTTGCTATCTGAATGTTTACTGGAAGGTCACTTGATAAATAAGATGCAAATCTACTCCCTTTTTCCACTCCCTCAATGCCCACTCCTACCAACAAATCCATTTCCCTGACTTCATGAAAAACTGTCAAACTTTTTAAGATCCAGAAGAAAATCCCACTTCTCCTCTACCCAGTCTTTAGCCCAATTACAGACAATTTGGCATGTGCAAGTGACTACAGAAGGTTATGGGGATGTAGATTGGAAGTAATAGATGGCAAGATGTTTTTTGCTAGAGTGCTGAATTTGAGGGTTCACTAGTGGAATAGTTCTTGAAAAAGTTAAGGGCAGTAAAGAGATATGAATAGCTAAATGCAAAGGATACTAGAATTCAAGAAGCGAAGAAACACGTAGTCTAGCATCCCAGCTTGTTCACATATCACCAAGGTGCCAAGATCATGTCAGAACTGGCGTGGAAGAGAGTGAACCAGCCTTCAAATCATCGTTGAAGGCCAGGAGATTTGTAGATGTCATCTGCTAGAAGGTATGGGGTGACTGCTCCATGGGAGGGTATGAAGCCTCAAAGAATTGGGTTGATTTTGCCCAAGAGTAGAGGTGTGATAACCTGAAAGCAATCCTGGAGACTGAGAAGAACAGAGATCTTCTCTTCCCACTGAACATTAAGTTGAGCCTCTGCTAAAGAGGAAGCCTAGTCCTCTCCTTGTGCAAATGGGCAGATGACTGAAGGGCAGTGACAAGTGTATTCAGGCTTTGAGGCAGGGTGGAATTACCTGCTTCCAAAGTTTCCAGCAGAATTAGTTGAGCAAATTGATGCTTGGGAGGAGTCAGGCCTTTCTGAAGAGAATCAGTTGTGGCCTGGATTAAATGGGACTTCAAGAGGAACCTAGTCCAGATGGATACAGTTGTGTTACTTAGAATATAAGAGCTCACCATATTCTAGAAACAGCAGCAGTGTCTGTTAGAAGAGAAGCCTGTCTCAAAGGAGTCTAGAGGACAAAATAGAATCTAGAGAGACCATGTAACCCTAGTTTATGCCACCAGTAAATGGCAGAGCAAAGGCTGAGAACCTTGTGTTCTGACTCTAAATCTAGTGCTATTTCTCCTATAACATACACTATCTTCTAGTCACTCCTCATTTTTTCGCACATAGAGAAACCATTGGCTTTGCCCATCTGTCTCCCTTACTCTCCTCCCACTTCTGTTCTCCACTCAGAGGGTGAGATTATCCCCCTGATCATTGCTATTTCAGATATCTCGTTACTTCCTATTTTAGGAAAATGGGGTCAAAATAATTATCAAAGTGCATATCCACTTATAAGTTGGTCCATTTATCTTAGAGATTTTATATACCATGGTAATTTTGGAAAAACCTGAAGTTGAAACTACATAACTTACACTGAGTTTTTTTCCCTGATTTTTTCCATTGTGTTTGTTGTCATGTTGTCATTGCTATTTTGTTTGTTCTTAATAAACTGGAAGGAAAAATAAAGATTCCTAAATATACATAGGTGGAGAGATGTCCTTAAGGAGGGCTCACCTGGCTATCAAAAAGGTAAGGTCTTCCGGCCAGGCATGGTGGCTCACACCTCTAATCCCAGCACTTTGGGAGGCTGAGAAGGAGATCGAAACCATCTGGCCAACATGATGAAACCTCATCTCTACTAAAAATACATAAAAATTAGCTGGACGTGGTGGCACACACCTGTAGTCCCAGCTACTCAGGAGGCTGAGGCAGGAGAATTGCTTGAACCCAGGAGGCAGAGACTGCAGTGAGCCTAGGTTGTGCCACTGCACTACAGCCTGGGTGACAGTACGAGACTCCATCTCAAAAAAAAAAGGGTAAGGTCTCCCAAGGCTTCCTCTCTAACCCACTTTTGCCCTCTGTTGTGGTTGCTCAGCAGGCTCATGCCTCTCCCTGTATGGGCAAAAGGAGGAAATGTGTCTGAGAATGAAGAGAGTCCCTTTTGAGGGCCACCTTTCAATATGAAGACCACGTGCAAAGATAAATTTGATCAAAATGAAGAATGAATATGAGGAATAATAGCATATTTCCTGTCCCACCTAAGAGGAAACTATGGGATAAAAATACATTTCTAGCCTTCTCTCGCCAAATAAAATAAATTCAAAATCCATAATTAAATAGGATTGATTTGATTTGAAATTATGAATTGCAACTAGTTTTCCTAATTGTGTATGTTTTTAAAATACTAGCACCTTTTCAAAGGTATTCAGAAACTTTTTTACCTTTAAATAAAAAAAAAAAAATAGGAGTTAGAGCACAAATTATATTAGGAGATGGCATCTGTACACAAAAGTAAAATACACACAGAAGGCATAATTTACCTCTGTTCAGAAGGTAAAAGCCATGGCTACTCGACTCTCATGTAAAAATTCTATATTAAAATAGTAAGGAAAATAGTGGTATATGGATTTTACTACCATGGATGTTCAAAAGCAATTTTCAATATTTTATAACTTCATTTTTAATACATATATTTTCCCCAAATTACCCAAGAGAGTTTTCCTTACTGTGTGCTAGACACACTCAAAGTTGAAATGCAAAGTTTACACATTTTGAGTCCAGGTTTGGGGAGAGGAGGAGAGTGGAGCTTTTGAAATTGTTTTTGTAGCAGAAAAGCGTGTATTTTTTAAAATTTCACTTGACCATGTTCTTTCTTCACCATCCTGGCCAGTCTCCCACTAAAATTGAGTTCAGACCAATTAGAACAGCTGCAACATGATTCTAAGCAAAGGAAAAATGACCTTTTAACAGAAGCCAAGGGATTGACACTCATTCTATACTGTGAGCTTGAAGAATTCAGCCAGTCTTTTGGTGTTCCTGATTTCTCTGAAGGTTAACTTTTCGTTAATTGGAAAGAAAAGAACTTCTTTCTTCCTTCCTTTCTTTCTTCTTTTTAAAGTATTCTCTTTCTTCTCCTCTCCCTTGCTTCCCACTTTCTGGCTCTCCCCTGCATCTTGGCAAGAGAAGAGTTTTCTTCCAAAAAGCACATTTTCACACACAATAGAAAAGTAGACCAAGAGAGAATACCCAATCACCCAGCAGGTCAGAATCTACACACACACACACACACACACGCCTACACATACAAAAGACACTGAAATACTCATCATGATCAAAACAGAAAAAACTAGTCTTTGTGTTTTCTGACATTTACATCTTAGACGAATGATCTGAGCAAGCACATCTCGGCTAAAAGCCATTCTCTTTACTTTGCTGAGTAATCACCCAATACTCAAGTGAATAGCCAGGCCTAGAGCTGTGCCAGGGGATTTAGCAAGTTTGCCAAAGAATTGCCCGGCACACAGGCTGCTAAAGATAGTAGCCCCTCAGTGCCACCACAAATTGACCTACATCCCAGGAGTCATTAGACTGACTGGCTAAGCAATGAGTGTTTCCTAATACACTATAATTTAGATTTATATTTAAAAATTAACAATGCAGATTGAAAAATAGAATGCAAAATGTACAATTTAAAAATTTATTTATGAATACTATTTTAAGAATGTGAATATTACCTGTATCTTTTTGTAACTTCTACTTCAAAAGTACTTCATAGAGCTATAAAGGAGGAAATGGCTTTTGCCATGTTTGTGGTCTCTAGAAACTAGAATAACAAGAGTTGGGGTATTTAGGGTGTGAAAGGAAGAAAGCAAATCTCAGATTATATCAGTAACATTTGTTTTAGACTCTGAGTCTTTTATATGGTATTTCCTGCTTACCTTTTGAGATTTAGATGACTGTTAGGAGCATTAAACATTAAAATGAGCTTTTAAAATGCATGTGAGATGGAGACAAGCAACCCTTTATGTTTTATGTAGGATATGTATAACACATTCAGATTATCTATTATTATATCCACACATGCAATTTAGTTATAAAAATATGCAATGCGGGCAGTTTTGGAAGGATCAGTTATGTGCAGCCTTATTCTCCTTTCCTTGGGGGTGAGAGGTAAGAGAGATAAAAGAACAAGCTTCCCTAGACCTCACAGGAAGAGGCCCCCTCTGTGTTCTTGAAGGAGAAGTGTCTCTCCAACCTAAACTCAGGCTTTGCTGGAACCCAGCTTTTCAGAAGCTGCTTCTATTTTCCCTGGTATGTAACAGCTTCTGGGGACAGTGCTAGACAGGACAAAGTCAAGGAATTTTCAGGCACAGACAATCCATCATAGATAGTGGCAAGAAGAAAGGTAAAGAGATGAAGAAAGAACTTTCCCTCTGTGTGTGTTCATCAGCAAACGAAGACCAAAAAATGGTGTGGTGATCTGAGACAGGGGAATGGAACAAAAGGATGTATGGCATGTGACACTAACTCACTGAATGTCTTTACACATTTGCAATTATATTTAAAAGAACCCTGTGAGGTAGGTGGAATTTTCTACATTTTACAGATAAGAAAACTGAGGCAAAGGCAGGTCTTACACAGGCAGGGTGAAATTTGGAATTTGAGCCTGTCTGTTTCCAAAGTCCCGAACCATTCCCCTCTACCCTGCTTTAAATCCCCCTTAAAACAGAAGGGTGGATGGAAGAGTAAAGCTTTCTGCATTGGTCTTGTTACAGTCTTTGAGGGTAACACTTAGAATCTGCAGTTTAGAAGGAATCCCCCAGGCATGTTTAAGGAGAACAGTGAACTGACCAAATTCAAAGCCGAGAAGAGCACGCAGGTGTGATGTCTGAAAGGACAACGCGAACACCAACAGAACTGGGGGTCTAGTGAGGAGGAATAAAATGCAGACCAGTCAAAGCAGACCTAAAATCCACTGTGCTTGTTCCACAGAGACCATCAGAGCCTGAAGGTTATTGTTAGGTTGAGCAAATCAACAAGTCAAAGTGGCATTTCAAAGGTCATACCAAAAATTTAGCAAAATGAATGACAGGGAGATATTTTCTGTTGTTTGAGGAATGTGATTATACACAGCATGGTTTTCAAAAAAAAAAAAAAAAGCCAATCAGTCTAATCTGTGTTTAAATTAAGTGGAAATTTATTTGTATCTCTGCATTATAAAAAAATGATAGTCACACCTATGGTCGATTGTTACAGCCTGCCAAGATCTTCCCTTATTTTGAATTTAGTAATTTACATATGTAATATGTAATGTTACCCAAGATAAACAAAGAAGTTATAAATGTTCCAGCCAAGACATGGCTTAAATCAGGGGTTAAAAATCCTTTCTCGGACTATGGAGGTAACCTAACTGGGTGACAGGGGCTGGTGTATGCAAAGGAGTAGTGGAGACTGCTGCGAACAGGATAGAGGAGAAGAGGGAAGAACTATGAGGATTATGCAAACAGCTTCTGGTGGAAACAACAGCCTAGGATTGCTAGGCCTTCCAAATTTGGAAGGAAAAGCTGGACATTTACATTTTTATGTGAAGTACTCTGATTTTAAACACAGTGCAAGCCAAGTGAAATATGTCTGACCTAAAGAAAAAGAACCCGATGACCTTGTCTTAAAAACAGACTGTGTCTGAGAAACAAGGTATGTAAGGGTATTTTGGAGCAAAGGGTGACATGCTGAGGTTAGAGCTATGGAAAGACAACCTAGGAAGTGACAATGGATTTGTCACAGGTGTCAGTGAGGCATGTTGAGTTTGAATTTTAAAGACTGCAGAAAATATGCATTTGTTCCTCCTGGAATTGTATGGATAGGTCTGTCTTTTTATTGACTAGTTGGGGTGGCATGCTTTGATAACTTCAGATTTTGAAGTGAGATCAAATGAGAGAAACTACTCTGTGCCAGGAAATGAAAAGATCCATTTTGGTCTATGGGTCTTTTGAGAAATAGCTATGCAAACACTGTGTCTATCTGTCATAAAAGGGTTGTGTAATTAACATATGCAAAACACCACCACTGTCCTGCTGGAAGCTAACTTCCCTCCCTGGAAATCCAGCCTCTATTTATTTACAACAAAATAAAGTGGACCCTTCTGGAAAGAAACACAGCTCCGTGGCGGCCCGAACACTGTCGCAGCGATGCTTTAAATCTTTTATATCTCCCATACCTCCGGGGGCTGGTGCTGGATGGTATTGAGCCAGGGCTCATAAATAATTTATGCTAAGTAGCAATTTAGTTGTTTGGCTTGAGGTAAAGAAATCCAAGAAATTCATAAATAAAGTTCCCATTTTTGCTTGTGTTCCAAAGTTAATTTATGTTACTCTGCAATTAACTAACATAAAGGTGAAAAAATATGACAGGCCTAAGGTAGAAACTCATGCTCATAAATCTGCTCTATCTTAACTAGTGGTGGTTTAGTGATAGTCACCTAGTTCCCTCTTCTTTGTGCTATTGAACAAAAAGTTTTCTTTGATCTGATTCCCAGCTGCCTTATCAATCCATAAAAGTATTACAATTGTTTTGAATGGATCCCTCGGTATGAGGAGGAAGAAAGAACAATGGGATCTGGGACAGCCACAAATGGAACTTCTGCTATTATCTAAAATATTTTATTGCCTTATAAAATATCTGAATCGAATGTGACAAATGCAAAAATAGCTGTTTGCTCAAAAGAGAG
This sequence comes from Callithrix jacchus, assembly GCF_049354715.1. NCBI lineage: Eukaryota > Metazoa > Chordata > Mammalia > Primates > Cebidae > Callithrix > Callithrix jacchus. Next base: position 104,584,465 of record NC_133505.1, read on the forward strand.
AATTAGAGAACCTGAGGACTGGTAGCAAGATGGCCAACATTGCTGCCATGAGCAGGGGTAGCTGTGTTGGGTAGCAGGAGGAGCATTTTAGAAAATGTGAAGAGCAAGGAGCAATTGTGCACAACGGCCCCCATTCAGGCAGAGATTCTAGGAAGGCCCTAGATTCCCACAGTAAAACATCAGCTGGAATCCTGAGCATATGCCTTGGCTTTCAGCCAACAGTGCAGAATACCTTCTTTTCAGGTTCTCGCTAGCAAGCTCAGCCTGCAATTTTCTGCTATTTACTTGCTCTCCAAGGTCTGAGACCCCTGATATTTGAGATGGTTTCTCTGTGACATGTGAACCCTGAAGATTCTCCAAGCTTTATTCGTGTAGCAAGACTGGAGAAAGCTACATATCTAAGTCCCATTTATTATTTATTTTAAAACTATGTTTATTAAATGCCTACTATGTGCCAGGAGATAATGCAGTGCCATCGATGAACAAGCCATGTCTGTACTTAATCAGTGTACAGACTAAGGGAAGAGAGGAGAGAGACAGAGAGGAGTAAACCAACAGTTTTGATAATATGTTACATGTTATGATAAAGTATGCACAAGGGGTCAGGGAAACAGCAACGGGCAGCACACTCACCTCCAGGGGAGAATTGGAACAAGGGAAGATTTTAGAGAAAGACAAGGTTGAGTGAGCCTTAAAGGATGAAGACTTAGGCAAGTGGATAGGCTAAAGGAAGAAAAGTGAGTTCCAAAGGCTGGGGGAAGGGGTGAGCGTGACTCATTTAGGCACTGAAAGAGTTTAATGTGATAGTACATGGCGTATGGCCCGTGAAGGTGCAGGAGGGGAGGCTGGAGAGGGAGGCATAAGAACAAACAGGGAGCACATGCGGCTTAGATTTCATGTCAAGGGCAATGGGAGCCGAGGAAGAGTTTTAAGCAAAAAAATAGCATAATCAGATTTGTAGGAATGAAAGCTCTTTCTACCAGTAAAATGATGAATGGATTGGATATAAACCTATTGCTCTCAAAGCTCAGGGCCAGAACATTTTACCTCCTAGTAACAAAGTGTTCTTCCTTCCTTTGAACAACGGAAGTTGTGCAAATGGTGAAGATGTTTTTCTCTTTGGACTGGTGACTAACAGTCTGGAAACAAGTTATTTAGTCAATTGCCACAGCTCTTTTTCAGTCAGATTATCATCAAATTTGGCCTTCTTTCTTCCTTTTTACTTCTTGGATCTAATTTTTTTGACAGGTTCATTTTTCTTCTTCTTCTAATAGTGCTTTAATTTTAAGGCTCCTCAAATTGAATAGAAGATAAGTAAATCATTTTTAAGTTGATACTTATAGGCACCCTCTTTTATATGTAATGGTTTGATCTACTTTTCTAAAATATTTCTAAATGATACAGCAGGAATAAACATGGAACACATGAGTAGGAAAGACAATGGGAAAGGAGACAATACAGGACTAGATGTCAACGAAGTTGGAAAGATGAAAAGCACGTGAAAAGTGAAAGGTAACCTGGCCGGGTGGAGGAAGCAAAAGGAACCTGGAGCTGAAGAGGGAAATGTCTGTGAAAAGCAAGGAGGTTTTTCTTTATTTAACCCAGAACGTCTGAGGATTTTGAGGTACCAGATACTGAGGAAGAATAACGATAAGGGCATGGATTCAGGTTTGCATAATAGACATAGAGACCTCAAAGTCCCTGAGCAGCTAGACTCCTCACTTACTCTGTGGGAGACTGGAATTTTATTATTTAGAGAAAAATTCCCTGAGATGGTCTGGACTCAGAAACACCTGGTACAATGAAAAGCAGGAGCAAAACACCATATAAGAAAATGCAAGAGTATACAAAAGTTTGAATCCTAAAAGGTAAAGTCTCCAGCCCACTTCTTTTCCACTATTCTATTAGCAGCCAAATATAAAACCATCTCCCCAAGGATTAAAACAACTTTCTTTCGAGGAGCAAAGAGCCTGAGAAAAAGGCCTACAGAACTCACATTTGGGGCTTCCACATGCAACAAAACCCTATTTGTCCAATATTAAGTAAACATTATCATTCAACATTAAAGAAAATAAGCTCACTCACACATGTAGTCTCTTATTGGTTCTTTACACTTGGTTTTAAATATCCTTGGCTTTCAAGGATCACTAAACATTTGAGAAATTCTCCAAAATGAAATAAAGGGGCCAGAACACAGAAACAGAAAAGAATTCAGAAGAGTCAGAGACAGTATAGGAAGAAGAAAGGATACCTTAAAACCTATAATTAATATATGTAAACAAAAATAATAAATGTGCACTTATGAAATACAAATAGAATGTTTTTTGGGTTTTTTTTTGAGACAGAGTTTTGCTCTTGTTATCCAGGCTGGAGTGCAATGGCGCGATCTCGGCTCACCCCAACCTCCGCCTCCTGGGTTCATTCAGGCAATTCTCCTGCCTCAGCCTCCTGAGTAGCTGGGAGTACAGGCATGTGCCACCATGCCCAGCTAATTTTTTGTATTTTTAGTAGAGACAGGGTTTCACCATGTTGACCAGGATGGTCTCAATCTCTTGACCTCATGATCCACCCGCCTTGGCCTCCCAAAGTGCTGGGATTACAGGCTTCAGCCACCACGCCCGGCCAGGATGTTAGTTTTATGGAAAAAATCAGAGAATATGAAAGTGATTTTGAAAATTAAATATGTGGATGAAGAGACTAGAAATTCAATTGAATGGACTGAAGATGAAGTTGAGAACATCCTGCAAAGAATAAACAAACACACAAATGAAGAGCTGTGCAATGAAAAAGTGAAGATAAAGAATTTTGACAATCAATTCACTAAGTTCAACACTGGAAACTTAGGAGTTCCAGAAAGAGAAGTTTCAGAAAGAGATGAAATGGAAGAAAAGTAGGAGGAAGTTTTTCTAACACAGGAACAGGACATCAAGATTAACAGGGCCTGCTTATGCTCAGTTCTCTGAATCAGAAAGGAGTCCCCCACCTGGGCACATGATCACATATTTTCAAAACAATGAAAATAAAGAGAAGATTCTAAAATCTTCTGGAGAGATAGGACCTGTACCTGAGATGGTACACTACAAAGGCTCAGTCATCTGACTCACATCTGACTTTCAATATCACCATTAAAGGCCCCAAGAGTTTGGCATATTCCCCTCAGAATTTGGAATGAAAATATTTTCATTCTAGAATTGTATACCCAGGAGAACTACTAAGCAAGTGTGAGAGCAGAATAAAGGCAATTTTAAGCATGCACCTCTAAAACTATTTTTCAGGAAGTGACTGAAGTAAGTATTCCACGAAAATTAAGAATATCTTTATGAAAGGGAGATACAGGAGCCAAAAAAGAGGGATGTAATATAAGAGACTCGTGAAGGGGTTATTCAGAGAACAAACACTGTAGCTTGGAGCAAGAAATTGGATGACTAACGAATAGAGACATGTAATTCAAAGACAATATGTTTGACCTTTGGAACAATTATTGCTAGGCATTTGAATCATCTATTAAACATTGGGGGAAATGGGGATAAATATGTTTAAAATTAAACAAACTTTTAAAATGAAGCAATTATTAACTCCAGGAATAACAAAGGGTCATGTGAAGGAAAGAAATACCGGAGCACTCTAATGACCCAAATGTAAATATGCATATAGTCATTGTAATGTAAACACTATTTCTATTTAACAAAAGATTTCAATACAACTATGTTCCAGGGAGGTAGAAGATAAAATTGCGGTAGGAGTGAGGGAATAAAAGATATACAGAAGGTAAAGGCTCCACTGCAAAACTGGGAAATAAATAAATGATGTCTAAAATCAAGAAAGTGGTATAACCACATGTAGATAAGTATCAGAAACAGCATCTGAAAGGGTTACAAGTTGTTTGCTTTCTGGCATGAAGCCATGAGAAAAAGATAGGGCAAGACACTGTGTTGTTGTTTTTTTTTAAACACAGAAAGCTATAAAGATGGAATCAACCGGCCAGGTACAGTGGCTGAAGCCTGTAATCCCAGCACTTTGGGAGGCCAAGGTGGGTGGATCATGAGGTCAAGAGATCGAGACCATCCTGGTCAGCATGGTGAAACCCCTTCTCTACTAAAAATACAAAAAAATTAGCGGGGCGTGGTGGCGCATGCCTGTAATCCCAGCTACTCAGGAGGCTGAGGCAAGAGAATTGCCTGAACCCAGGAGGCGGAGGTTGCAGTGAGCAGAGATTGAGCCATTGCACTCCAGCCTGGGTAACAAGAGCGAAACTCCGTTTCAAAAAAAAAAAAAAAGATGGAATAAACCAATTATATATTTTGTACACATAATATTAATTACTGTTAATATGTCACCTTATTTTCTTCCAGATTTTTTTAGGGCGGGTGTCGGTAGTAAACTTCACAACTTCCCTTGGTGTCTTTTTTTAAAGAATGGTAATGCTCATTAAAAAGTATTTAATGCAGAAATGTACAAAGAAGTAAATAAAAATCCACTTCCAAATTCTACTATCCAAAAATTACTGCCATTAGGTAAAAACAGTTTCAGATCTTATTATAAACAGATAAAGATGGAAATAATAAGTAGGTAGATAGGTAGAAATTGATCACATTGTTTTTCTCTAAAATGAGATTATATTAGCTATTATTTTTAATCACATTTATTAAATTTAATTTTACTTTAATAGTAAAAAGAAAAACTGAAGCAAAACAAAAGAAATTGTTGGTTTTCAAATAAGTGGTTCCTCACCATGAGACATAGAACTCTCTAAGCTTGAAAGGGTTGGAGGGGGGATATGAAAAACAGTAAGAGTTCGACATTAGTGTTTTATCACAGATTTCAATATCAGAAAATATCAGTAGCCTCCTGCTTAGAAATCTGATAATATCTTCTTTGCCCACAATTTTTATTTATCTTTATACTACTAATTTTACATTGTTCTGATTAAGAACATTCACATTTTGTTCTATAGCAATAATTCCCTTAGTTGTTTAGTCTTAATTCTCTATTTAAATGGATTCAAACACTGTCAGTCCTTCTTATTACAGCTTCTCAATTCCCAAGTTCTTTATTTTGATTTATATCTTAATTGGCTAGAATTTATTGTCAAACATTTTTTCAGGGACTTCAGAGTGCCATATTCCATGAGTTTTTTGTTTGTTTGAGAATGTCTGCTTGTTACCTTTTTCTCTATTGACATCTCAGCTTTCTTTCTTTCCTGTAAAACTTTGTAGAAATAGCACCAATTGTATCTGGCATTCAATGTTCCTGTGAAGAAATCTGAAAACTGGCTGCTTTCTAAACCATAGTAGGTGATTGGCTTCACCTACTTCTATGTATAAAGAATTTTTTTAATCCCGGAAGTTCAATACCTTAATTATGATATGTGTCTATGTTGAGTATTCCATATCAAAATTCCTGGGATATTGTGCATGCTTTTAATCTCAATGTTCATTGTCTTCTTTGCCAAATAGAAATTCATATGTATTATATGTATTCATTCAAACATTTATTAAGTATCTGTGTGCCAGGAGCTATACTGTTGAATATATCATTGAACAAAACAGACTAGAGAAACACTGTTGTAGCTTATTTGTGACAGTGTAGAGGAAGGAGAAGAAGTAAACAAGAAACATAAGAAAGAGGTAAATATACATGATGTAGTGTGATAGAAGGTGCCAAGTGCTATGAGGAGAAAAGGAAAAGCAGAACAGTCCAAGGAAGACTGGGTTTGGGAAGTGGGAGAGTAGAAAGTGAGGCAGTAGTGAAAGACATCCTATAAGGTGATTAAGCAATGAATTAAAGGAGTGAAGGAATGAGCCACTAAGAGCTCTAGGGGAAGAGTGTTAGAGCCAGAGGGAGCAGCCAATGCAAATGCCTTAAAGTTAGAGCACACTAGTTTGAGAAATGATAAATGTAAGGGGCTTGTGTGCTAGACTAGAGAGAGGGAAGCAAAAAGTTGTGTGTGTTAAGATCATGGAGGTAATGGTGGGCAGATATTCAAGGTGTTGTAGGCCATCGAAAGGTTTCACCTTTGAGTTTCATGGTTTTAGCCAAAGGCATGATCTAACTAAAATTTTTGAAGAATTTTTATTTTGTATGTGGACAACAGTGTGAGCAGGGAGACCAATTAGGAGGCTATTGCAATAACATAGGTAAGAGATTTTTTAGGTATTAGGGAAAATATTCTGTGAAAAAGCTATCCAAATTCAAATTCATGTATGATTTTTTAACTAAGTATATATATATATAAACTTTCTAAAAAATAAAAATAATAGAAGACACAGAATGTCCAACACAATATTGAAGGAGAAGAATAAAGTTGGAAGACTGATACTACCCAGCTTCAAAACTTACTATAAAGCTACAGTAAGCAAGACAATATGGTATTGGTGAAAGACTAGACAAATAAATAAATGAAACAGACTCAAGAGCCCATAAATATACATATATATATATATATATATATATATATATACACACATATATATAGTCAACTGATTTTCAACAAAGGAAAAAAGGCAAGACAATGGAGCAAAAGATAGTCTTTTCAGAAAATGGCACTAAAACAACTAGATGCCCACATTGAAAATAAGATAAATCTAGACACATATCTTCCCTTCACAAAAATTAATTTAAATTGAATCACAGACCTAAATGCAAATGGAAAACAATAAAAATTCTAGAAGATAACATAGGAGAAAATCTAGATAACCTTGGGTATGGCAATGGCTTTTTAGATACAATAGCAAAGGCAGGATCAACAAAAGAAAAAGTCGATAAGCTGGATTTAAGTAAAATGAAAATTTTCTGGCCTGAAAAATACACTGTCAAGAGAATAAAAAGATAAACCATAAGTGGAGAGAAAATATATGCAAAAGACATGTCTGATAAGGGACTGTTTTACAAAATATACAAAAAATTCTAAAACTCAACAACAAGAATAAAATAATTTAAAAATGAGCCAAAGACCTTAACAGACACCTCACTAAAGATGTCAAATAAGCATATGAAAAGATGGCTCCAATGTATATGTCATTAGGGAAATGCAAATTAAATAAAAATACGATACCACCACATACTTATTGGAATGGCCAAAATTCAGAACACTGACAATACCAAATGTTAGTCACTCCTTGCTAGTGAGAGTGCAAAATGGTATAGGCATTCTGGAAGACAGTTTCTTTCAAAACTAAACATACTCTTATTATATGATCCAGTAATTGTACTCTTTAGTATTTGTTTACTCAAAGGAGTTAAAAACTTATGTTTATATAAAAACCTATACATAGAAGTTTATAGCAGCTTTATTCATAATTGCCAAAGCCAGTAAATAGATAAACTGTGGTACATCCAAACAATGGATTATTAGCACTCAAAAGAAGTGAACTAGCAATCCATGGAAGAAAAAATGGAGGAAATTTAAATGCATCTTACTAAGTGAAAGAAGCCAATCTGAAAAGGCTACATACTCTAATGATTCCAACTATAGATATTCCAGAAAAAGCAAAACTGCACAGACAGGAAAAACATCATTTGTTGCTGGAGTTTAGCAGAGGAAGAAAGGATGAACACACAAAACAGAGAAGATTTTTAGGAAAGTGAAAAACCCTATGTGATACTATCATGATGGAAACATGTTTGTCCAAACCCATAGAATGTGCAATACCAAGGGTGAACCCTTATGTATCAACCTATGAATTTGAGGTGATAATGATGTGTCAATGTAGGTTCATCAGTTGTAACATCTTCCACCGGAGTGGTGCATGACGTTGATGATAAGGGACACTATTCAAGGGTGGGAATAGGAGGTATATGGAAAATATCTGTACCTTTCACTCATTTTTACTGTGACCCTAAAACTGCTTTTAAAAATTTGTCATTAAAAATAACATTAATAATTATATCTTTTTAAAACTTAGATGAAAAACAGCCATAATCTGAAGCTTTATTTCTGTTGGAAACCATCCAGTGAGATAAATTAGATAACTTGAGTAAGACTTACACCAAAATCTCAAGTTGAACATAAAAATAAATGTAGCTTCAAAGTACACTGTCATTCACTAGAGACAGAGAATATTATTGAAAAAAAAATTTCTTTTTACTTCATTTTATTTCATTACTAATAGGACTCCTCCTATACGATGTTATCATCTCCAATCAAGTGTCTGCTATTATTTCTCTAGACTAGAGTTCTTTTCAGTTCCTTCAGACTTCTTGGGAAAAGGCTATAGAAGTTAAAAGAATTTTCTTACATTCAGTTTGACCATTATGCATAGAACTTTCTGTGGATCTCTTATTATTCAATCAAATATCTTTAATCTGGTTGGCTTGAGAGACAATTTGGCATGAGCATTTCCTTACTGTCTTTTTTGCTAAGACAGGAGCCACCCTCTTTTGTCCTATGCTCATCAAGAGATACCATGACATATGTAACTTCCAGAGCCAGTCAGAAGAAACCCATGATTCACAGAAAGATAAGAAGGAGGCTGCTAGATTCATACCTGCCAGCAGCTCAGTGGAGTCAACCTAGGATTCATCCTCCTCAGGGGAAAAAGGAGCCACCAGGGCAGATAGAAATCTTGATTATCCCAGTCGATCCATTCCCCCTCAACTAAAGCACACCTGTTTTGCCTAAAAAGTTAAGTCTAACTTCATGGTCAAACATGTAATTTCACTTCCACTGCCACCCTTCCACCTGCACCCCCAAAACAATTCCATGCTACTTATTGATGATTAAACTCCATGTAACTGGGGCAAGAGTGGGAGAAATAATTATTCTTCCACCAGAGGAAAAAAAATGACAAATTAAGCACCCACTCAAGGTAAAATGTTTACTATCAAAGATTTTGCTTTAATCAAAAATCATAAGTTAACTGGGGCAATTAAAGTATGAAGATGTTGGAGTAATCAATAGAAAAAGGACAGAGAAAGCTGAAGCTCATAAGACAAACTGCACCATTTGCCTTGAAGGGAACATAATTGACTTGCACTTACTTAGAACAATAAGAATTACAGGCAAAAATGTTTTGGTAAGGTAAGCCTAGAGATGCAGATGCCTAAGTTTTCTTCCAAATCTAGGTTTGAAATATCAGCCAAGTCAGCCATTTTAATAATATGAAAGAGGAGGAGGAAGAAAGGAAAAAGACAAAGAGGAAGAAAAGAGTGACAGCAGCAACTAGTTTTGGGAATCAATTTCCACAAATTTGAAGAAGAAAGTGGATTTGGCTCATGTGGGGATGTGGTATGTGCCGCCTATATTCCTATATTATGCATCTTTCAGTAGTATAAGTATTGCAAGAACCCTGATTTTCACCAGCTATTCATTATTTCCTGTAATGACATTTCTGGAAGCTTCGTACAGGGGACCCTCCCACAGCACATATACTACTATTTATGGAAAGCTCTGGATTTTCTTCAGGGTGGCTTGCTGCCTGTACCCAAGAAAATACTTGGGTAACAGCATTATCTAAATGGAATTTAAGAATGATGGGGATAGAAAATAAAAATAACCAAGTATCATAGATGCTATTTTATAATTTAACTAGTGGTATAGGGCTCATAGATTGAGTAAGATTAGAGGTAAGCTAGTCTCACCTCTAAACTTAGCTCCCTGGGTGATTCTAGCATGGGATATTTCCAACTTCATTCAGTTTCTTGGAAGTAATGATCTTAATCCATAAATGGAGATAAAAATGGGAAACCACTACCTCTGCAAATTCACACATCATGAACTGTTATCTACAAAAATATGTTTAAATACGAATTTAAAATATAAACTTCTAATTGACAATATTAAGTGCCATTCAGTGTCCCGTTTATTTTATATGATTAAAAAATAAGATAAAACTGGAAATTCTTCTCTCCATTAATTAAACAGCCTAATGACACTTTCAGATCACTTAACTAAATGTAGTCCTGTTCCTGGGCACCAAGCAAGTACCTCAGTAGCCTGAACTAGCCAGTGCATCACCTTAAATACACATTCCAACATACAATATCTTTCACATTTGACCCACTTTTTACAAGATTCCTCATATGCAGGAGGAGGGCATTCCCTTACCACTGTCATCATTATCTAAAAGCTTTTGTTAAGCACAGGGCTGTATATGGTGCTCTCCCAGGTCCTGTACAAAGTGAGGTAATATCCAATTTCCTGACCTCTAGAGGCCTTCAGACCAAGACCAAAAATGCTAAAGCAGGCAGATAAGATTCAGGTAGCTGAATAAGCTTTAAAGTATTGCATTAATTAAGGGGATGGATAAATGCATAATGTTTTGCATAAGCAAAGGGTAAGTGAATGGAAGAGAGGCCTGTAAGAGCTCCTGTCAGTGTTCTGTGCATCTTGACCAAGTGGAGATGTCAGATAAGCAGGATGAGCAAACAAATAAAAAATAACCAGATTTCACTTTTCAACGCTATTGTTGGATTCCCTGTTATACAGCACAGTAGTAATTGGCAATTGAAGGGGAGATACATACAGTCCAATCTCTAAAGAGGAAATATGAAAAGATTTTTATTTCTTAATGAATCAATAAATTCTTGCAAATTTTAAAAATCATGTAGAACAGTTGATTTAAACTAGCTGCAGGAAAGACCCCCTTAAAATAAGGCAGAGAAGTATGAACTACTGAATTATACTAAGAAGCCAGTTTGAAAGGGACTTATTTAATGAAGCTTGTTTTAAATTGTCCATCTCTTGTAAGGATGTGTGCACTTCTCAGAGTCCTTCTGCAGCCAGGTTTTGTTTTTGTGAACTTAGTGAATAGGATTTAAACTTCTTAGCTTCTTTTTCTCCTTTTCAAAAACTACAAATGCAATCAGTTTGAGTAGAATCCATTCAATTGGCCTCTGCTTTCTGAATGCAAGAAAGAAGCTACTTTTCCTCCCCTTCATTTCATTCCAGCTGAGCACAGTGCCGCAAACATCTCACACTGAAATCAGTGCCTTTTTAAAACTTCAAGGGGCTTGAAAGCTCCGAACCTGTTCAGAGGTGAAGTGGCTCCAAGAGATCAGCTCAGACGCACCCTATTTGCACTTCCCTCTACTGTAAAGGATCTCAGTCCTTTATCCACAGGCCTCATTATGAAAGTTCTCTCACTATGAACGCCAGACCAGGGCGGGTCTCCTCTTTGGTATTGCAGCATCACTCTCCATTTCACTCTCTGTAAAGAATCCTGGCCACTGGCTGAAGTCTACAGTGAGATCAAGAGAAACCTGGTTCTCTACAGTTGAGGGAGAGAGTTAATTGCTCTCCCCTCCCAGGAGCCCTTTCCAATCCAGCCTGCCTTCCTAGGAGCACTGGCTTCTTTTGCTTCTCTCCAAGGGTTATAAGGGTTGCAGAGAAAGGAAGTGCTCTACCTTGGTAGAACTGCCCAGCTGAGTTCAGAGAGTATGAAAGTAAAAACCTCCCAGCTACATTTTTAAACTCTTATAAAAAAGAAATCATAGACTCCCTAATATCCTTCTTCTGGAAGCCTGTCTTTAGTTTTAGCTTCTTTCCTTCTCAACAAGTAGTTTCTTAAGACAGCAGCTTTCCAGAAGAGACAAATTAAGTAAAACATTCCAAAAATTGTATTGAAAGGCACCTTATAATTAACCACAATACAAGTGAAGTGTAGGCTAACTAGTTAACTTTATAATGAGTTGCATCTGGTGGCTCAGGTCTTATTCTTCCACAAATAAGCCCTGGTACACGATGTTTTGCCCTTTCCTCATTCAGTCTCCAGGGTAGTGATGGATCATTCAAACTCTGTGAATGAGGACATGGTCTGAGAATTCCTGGAGAAAAGAGTCTATTTTTAAAGGTTTACTTAGTGAAATTTTTGCTTTGGGCGCCCAAATAACCACCAACTGTTTAGTTTACCACTTAAGGAGCCATATCCATTCTCATAGATGATTAAAGTAACCTCTAGTATTAAGGGCTGCCTAATCAAATAATTATATTTTCCGCATACTTAACTGTCACAATACAAACTGGACCCAAGTAAGGTTTATTTAGTAGAATCTTCCACTTGGATTTCTGGTTTGGCCAAGCACTGATGATGATGCTGTCTCCACTGGTCTTTGCAGGCACTCTGTAGCATTGTTTTAAATCGTTGTACAAATTGGTACTCCAAAATCCAGTTGATTTTCCACTTACAGCTCCAGACATATCAAACTGAATCTAACTCTATGAGAACCAGAACTAGTTACTGAAACACTGATGGAGGCTTCTTTAAAAAATGTTTATGTGATACCTCTTAAAAGCAGAAGTATTTAAAGACCTATCAAAGGTTTCAAATACAAGATTCTTCTCTAAACTCTTTGTTCAATATAGGTATTTGCTCATCTTAAAGTTAGAAATAAATGTTTTGTTTCAAATACCCAGGACAATGATCTGACTTTGTATTTAGGAGAGAAAGGAGACATTGTGGATGTCAAGGATGGGGCCTAAAACACTTTGAGTACGCATCAACATCAGCCCTCCAAAAGTATTTTTATTTGAATGAATAGTATCACTCCACAATTAGGTGGTTTATCTCTCACTTCATCTCATATTTAATATTTCCTATATTAAACACTTTCACTGAAAGTGGATTTCTACACTTAAGTACAGGTAAATGCAGTTTACATGCAAGTTGATAGTTTACGTAATTTTAAAAAGTACTTAGGCACTCACGTTCTGGTCACAGTGAGGTGGGTATTTCAGAGGAGCAGGAATTGTCGTGGTGGTGTGTCTCTCAAGCTTGTTTCTCCCTTTCTACTGAAGTTATCTGAACATAATTTACAAAACTGGATACAAGAGGAAACTTGTCTTACAGCTTTAAAGTGAAAACCTAGTTACTATGGTATACCAAGGAGATACTTAGTTTTTGAAAGGCCAGAGCCAAACAACATCTTTACTCCCTTTGGTGGCTAAAGATGAACTACAAGATCTAATTCAACTTCTTACAATATCCAAATGTCTGCCAAATTGAATCACACTCTGCAGTCTCATAACTAACATGTCTCTTAGATGACCCTCCATGACAAACAGCCTTGGGTTTAGTAAAAAATACAAAATATGCTTTTTAACTTACTACCCCTAACACTCAATCCTCTTCCTGTCCAGTTAAGAGGCCTTGAGGTAGTGTATTAAGAAAAATATGCACATTTCTCTCTACCTCTCTCTGATTTGGCATGTACGCAACCCTGACTTGTCACCTGGTGTCACACAGACTGGGTCCAAAGCACCCAGGAGTCAGGAGGAAAAAAAGCTGTCTCCCTCATGTACCTGGTACTTCTGATAAAGGGCCTCCTTTCATGTGAGCTAGGTAATTGGGACAAGCACTAGAGATCGCTTTCCAATCGACTCCTTCAATGGACTTTCCTAAATTGTTTCTAGCAGGGAGAAATTGGTATGGGAATAGAAGACTTCAAAAAATTCATATTTGTTACTCATGCATTACTTCAACTAATATTTATTGAGCTCCTATTTATTTTCAGGCACTGGGTTTGGCACCGAATAGGCAATTCTAAACAGAATAAACAAGGTTTCTACCTTCCTATAATCTATAATCTATAATCTAGTAAGTAAGACAGACATTAAACAAATAAATATACAAAAAAATATACACTTTAATCTCAAAATATAGCCAGTTCTATGAAATAAAAGACTAAGTTGCCATGAAAGAGATTGGGTGGGGGGAAGCAGACCAGATTTAAACTGAAAAGTTAGAGAGGCCATGATGGAGGGAATATCTAATTGAGTTACCCACAGGATTGTCTGAGATTCTGGAGTTAGTGTCTTCCCCAGTAGCCACTTTGTAATTATGCTTCAAGACTATAGTCTCTGTAGTATTTAAATAATTCAACCTTGCCTACTTTTTCAGCTTTTTGTCCTATCTCACTTGTGTCCATCTGTACCCTCAGAGACACTGAATTTCGTCTGGTTGCCCCTCAGAATGCTGTGTCACACCTCTGTTCTTAAGATCTCTTACCCCCTTTGACTGTTTCTTCCCCTACTTGTTCACTACAATGATTATTCCTCATCTTCCATGGCTCACCTCAGATATGACTGTCTCTAGGAAATCTATGATTCTTCCTTCCTCCCCATGCAGGGACTCCATGTGGCTTAGTTCCAAGGGGCACACTCACATTTTATTTTTGCATACCAAAAATTGTTAAATATCAGCAATTTCATATTACACAATCAAGAAGCCATGTGAGTGGTAACTGCATATGCCCTCCATTCATACAGACCACAATGTGCATATGATTTCTGAAGTTATGCAGCATGGTGGCTCTGCTTACTGCACGGCCTTCCTGCATTCCCATAGCCCGTGGTGCCCTCCTCAAAAATTAATCTTACCATTTGGTTTGAAATGATTTGCTTATGCTTTTTCTTTCTTTCTTAACCTTACCCTTATTTCATTATCAGTTAGCAAAGAGTCTTTTGTTATAACACTATGGGTAACTATCATTCATTGAGCCTCTAGCTAAATGTTATGAGAGAAACCTAAAGAAGTATCATGACAACTATTACTTTAAAAAAGTTTAACTTTGTTTAAATTTCAGATCCTTATATTTACTTTGTTTCAGAACAACAAGGTTATAATAAGAAAATGATAAATAACTAGTGTGATGAGGCCTGCTTCACTTCCCAGCACTTCCCAGTAGCAAGTGAATTAATTCCTTTGTAGCTCTTAGCTATGCGAGTTGGGGTACTGCCACCTGCAATCAAAAGGGATATGACCAATTCTGAAACTAATTCCTGGATGTTGACCATCACAAGTGACAGATTCTGAAGTGGAGACATGGATTAGTTACAGAGAGAATTCCCTGTCCTTTGATGGGGAGTTGACTGACTTCCCTCTACAATATTACAGCAGCTGATTGAAACTGCCCTGTTGAAACCTGGCACTCAGGATGAAGCCTTAGGAGTTTTGGTGGGAAAATGTCAACAGCATCATCATTTATGGGGATTAGAAATGGATAAGATGGAGAAATTCTGTATAGCCCTAAAACAAAGTAAAACCGAGATGTCCTGCCTCAGAGGTGCTGATTCATCAGTTTAATTAAACTTCCACTCCTACAGATTTTCCTAGAAAGCATAATGTGGTTTTAGTTTTGGTTTATTTTTCCCTCAGTTTTTAGTCAACAGGCTGTGAACATGCTTGAAATCATGAGGAATACAGAGAAATATAAGGAAATTAAGGAATGTTTCCTTAGAGGATGAAAAAAATAAAAATAAAAATATTGGAAGCAGAGAACCTGGAATCAGAAGAGTCCTTCGAAATCCCCCACCCCAGATTCCCAGAGTTCAGGAAGCCTTTCTAAGAGATTTCTGTCCTATCCTAGACTTCCGATAAATAGTTCCACAGCCAGAGAGCTCATTAGCATACCCTAAATTTTATTATAGAAAGTTCTTATATGAAAGTAGAATATGCCTCCCATGACATCAACAAATAGGATCAATTTCTGTCATCAGAAGAGTATAACTCTTGTTCCATATAACAGCTTACCTGTTTATGTACTTTTTACATTTTTTTTCTTTAGGACTAAGTGAAGTATCCTCTGTGTAGGTTTCTTCGGAAATGGCTGCAGCCATCAGACAGAACTTCATTGAGGATATAGATCCTGAGGGAGGGCAGTAGATAAGCAGAGAGGAATGGGTCTCAAACACTGCTCCACATGGAACAAGGATTCAAATATTCATTAGTTGATATGGATGATATCCTGTGGCACAGTTAATACATAGCCCTATTCAACAGTAGAAGAGTTTAATGCAGTTACCTGGCAGCAGAGCATTTCCAAAAACGCCAGCCTTTCTTCTCATTGACTATTGATGACTGCAGCCCAGGGGAAAGTAGTACATTCATAAACATCAATCAGGCAGGAAAGGTGCCTTCCAGTCTCTTTTAAAGGAGACAATGTATGTGAAAGCTCTTTGTCAACTGTATAGCAGTATACAAATGTAAAGAATTTTTACTATTGTTTTAAAAGGGAGTTAGAATAGAATTAATGTTATTGGTTTTAAAGTTTTCCATATGGCCTACTCAAGAGATGTCTAACAAAGGAACTTTGCTTCTCTTTCCATCTTCTCTACATAGACATTAAATTAAATTATTTTTAAATAGTGAGGCTCAGGCTCGTTGTTTTTCTATGTAGGTTAAACTTCTCTTTCCAACTTTTTAAAAGAAATTTTCTTTAGTATTTTCCTAATACACATTTTATTTGCAAATGATAGAGATTACAAAGACATATGCCTAGGACAATGAGATGCAATTCATCCTGAATTAACATGAACTTCTAATCCTGTTAAAGAAAAGGGCCTACTATTTGTAGAGTAGCTGCTATATACTGGCAACTGTTAGGAGTTCTATGTACATTATCTTAGTTAATCCTTACAACCAACCTCATCCTGATTTACAGACAAGAAAACATTGAAAAACTATCTTGAGATTTCAAAGCAAATAATAGGCAGAACTCAATTCAAACCCAGTTGTCTTATTCCAAATGTTTCGTTGCTTCTATAGCTCTAAAGAAGTTATATTTGAAGTGCAGGAAACATAGCCAGACTATCACTCTTACAATGATTATTATATGTTCCCACAAAAGAATAAATTTTATATTTACTTGTGTCTCTTTGGTTGATAAAAAGCCATCTGTTACTATCTAACCTTTTACTCTAATTATATTTTTACTATAGAAACTTTGAATCTTAGAAATTTTTCTTACTGTCTTGTCATTGGTAATCTTGGAAGTTTTTTTCTTTTGTAATTGAGATGAAAAGTTCTAAAATATGTAAAGATAACACTTGTCAAAAGAATTAAAGATTGTCTACTTACAAAATTAGGCAAAGATTTGTAAATCTTTAAAATGCATGCATTGTACATTATCTTGAAAACTGTGAAGTTGGACTGCCACTTCCAGGGAGAAGCAGACATACTTTATTGTCCCTGCTAAGCACAATTTAAAACTCTGGAAATTATATATAAAACAAGCATAATATTCTGAAAAGTAGAGAGGAAAAGGCAGACCTCCTAATGATCTCAGGACCAAGGAACAACATAACAATAGTTTACTGTGTTTTCATTTTGCCTCATATATCCCATATTAAATGCCAGAGGAGTAAGCAACCTGAAAATGTCAACAGGTGTAGACAGAAAAAGACACACACACACACACACACACACACACACACACAGCCTGATTTCTCTATCCAAAGGACTAGGAAAGGGCTAGTCTAGCAAGACATAAAACATTCAGACAATAACTACTCTCTGCAAACACCACAAAGAAAACTGTGTTTTCACCCCAATCTCACTAGCAAAAGCTGAGTGGGAAATCTAGACTTCTACCCTAACCAGATTGTAATAAGACTTCTCCCATGACATCAATGGTGATCATGTGGTGAGCCTGGAAATTCCATCCAGAAATTCTAACCAGTGTAATAAGGCAAGAAAACCAAGTAAAAGGCAAACACATTTTAAAAAGGACAAAATTCAAGTCTTCCTATTTTTATTTATTTTATTTTTTATTTATATATATTTTTTGAGACAGTCTCACTCTGTCACTCAGGCTACAGTGTAGTGGTGCCATCTGGTTCAAGTGATTCTCATGCCTCAGATTCCTGAATAGGTGGGATTACCAGCATGTGCCACCACACCTGGCTAATATTTTGTATTTTTAGTCAAGACAGGGTTAAGTCATGTTGCCCAGGCTGGTCTCAAACTCCTGGCCTCAAGTGATCTGCCAGCCTCAGTCACCCAAAAGTGCTGGGATTACAGGCATGAACCATCATGCCTGGCCACTCCCTGTTTTTAGATTTCATGATTATCTAAATATGAAATCCCGAGGAATCTACCAAAAAACTTCTAAAAGTTATAAGTGAGTTCAGCAAGGCCACAACATAAAAGACAAACATACAAAAATTAACTGTATTTCTATATATCATAATGTGAAATTATTACATTAAAAATAAAATATTGGGCAGGCGTGGTGGCTCATGCCTGTAATCCCAGAACTTTGAGAGTTGAGGCAGGTGGATCATGAGGTCAGTAGTCTGAGACCAGCCTGGCCAACATACTGAAACCCCATCTCCACTAAAAGTACAAAAATTAGCCGGGTACAGTGGCAGGTACCTGTAATCCCAACTACTTGGGAGGCTGAGGCAGGAGAATTGCTTGAACCCAGGAGGTGGAGGTTGTGGTGACCCAAGATTGTGCTATTGCACTTCAGCCTGGGTGACAGAGTGAGAGTCCATCTCAAAAAATAATAATTATATATATATATATATATATATATATATAATTTTAAATCACTCAAAGAAAGGAGTATTTAGATGTAAATCTAAGACATATACAGGACATGTAGACTGAAAGTGACAAAATACTGTTGAAAGACAGCAAAGATTTAAATAAATGGAGAAACATACCATGTTTATGGAAGAAGTCTTAACAGAATAAAGATGTCAATACCACACAAATTGTATACAGATCTAATGCAATTCTTATCAAAATTCTTATAAGCTGTATTGTAGCTATAGATAAAATCATTCTAAAAATTATCCTGAAAGGGGAAAGAAACTAGAATGGCTAAAATCACTTGAAAATGAATAAAGTAGGAAGAATCAGTTTATGCAATCTCAAGACACATTACATTACTACAGTTATCAAGACGTGATATTGGCAAAGGTATACACACATAGATTAAAAGATAACCTGAAATCAGAGCACTACAAATAAGCCAAATTGATTTTTGACAAACATTCAAACACAATTCCACAGGTGCAAGATAGACTTTTTGGCAAATAGTGGTGAAAGAATTGAACATATATAGGCACACACACTCACACACACACACACACACAAACCCTCAAACTAAGTCTCTTATCTTTACACAAAAATTAACTCCAAAAAGATCACATACTTAAATGTCAAACACAAATCTATAAAGCTCCCATTAAAAACACAGGAGAAAAATCTTTAGAATCCAGGGCAAGGCAAAGAGTTATTAAGCTTCATACCCATATCACAACTTATAAAAGGAGAAACTGATAAATCAGACCACCAATATTAACAACTATTGCTCTGCCTAAGACCTGCTGAGAAGATGAAAGGATAAGCTACAGATAGAAAACCACATACCCACAAAAGAACTAGTATCTAGAATATATAATGAGCCCCCAAAACTCAGTAGCAATAAGCTAGGCGTGGTGGCTCATGCCTGTAATCCCAGCACTTTGGGAGGAGGAGGTAGGCGAATCACCTAAGGATCGGAGTTCAAGACCAACCTGACTAACATGGAGAAACCCATTCTCTACTAAAAATACAAAATTAGCTGGGTGTGGTGGCATATGCCTGTAATCCAAGCCACTCAGGAGGGTGAGGCAGGAGAATTGCTTGAACCCAGGATGCAGAGGTTGCAGTGAGCAGAGATAGCACCATTGCACTCCAGCTTGGGAAGCAGGAGCAAAACTCCATCTCAAAAAAAAAAGCCTAAACAGCAATGAAACAAACAATCCAATTAGAAAATTGGCAAAAGACATGAAGAGACATTTCACTGAAGAAAATGAAAAGATGGCAAATAAGTTCATGAAAGAATGTTTAATCATTAGCCATTATGGAATCACAAATTAAAACCACAATGAGATATCGCTACACATCTACAAATATGGCTAAAATAAATAATGGTGATATCAATATTGAGAGGAATGTAGAGAAACTGGATCTCATAAGTTGCTGGTAGGAATGTAAAATGGTAAACCATTCTATAAAATAATTTGGTAGGAAAAAAATGGGAGTGGCCAAGAATGCTACATGAGGAATCCTTGTGATAACGCAACTGTTCTATATTTTAACTATATCAATGAAAATATACTGGTTGTGATATTATACTGTAGTTTCACAAGATGTTACCTTTTGGGAATGTGGGTAAAGAATAGACACATAAGATTTCTTTGTGTTATTTCTTACAACTTCATGTGAATCTACAATTAACTCAAAATAAAATGTTTAATTAGAACACAGTATGAAGTCATGTCATATTCTGGACTTTGGGTTTATACACTGAAGGAAATATAGCTGAAGTACTTCAACTCTCAGATCGGCTTTAAATGACACATGTCCTTCCTAGGCTAGGATATAATGGAGAGATAACTATGAGTCAGGAAATGAGACTTTTATCATCAGTAATAATCATAAAATATCATTAAAACTGTGCAGTTTCCTTCAACCAACATTTACTGAGTAGAAGCTATGTGTTTGTGAGTAGGTAAAGATGAGTGTGACACAGCCCCTGGCTTCTAGGAGTTAAGCACCTAATGGTGAAAAACAGACACATAATCTATAGAGACCACATGCACACCGCATCCTGTAGAGAATATATTTTCTGAACATGGCAGCCAACATTTATTGAGCCTTTGTTTGTACCAGGTATTATGCTATGATCTTTACATTAATCTCTCATTTAATCCGCAAAATAACCCTGAAAGTTAATTTTTTACCCACATTTTAGAAATGGGGAAACAGATGCCATAGAGGTTATGTGGCTTATCCAGAATAGGAGTGAAGCAATAATTCGAACCCAGCTCTGAATTCAGAGCAGCCTGTGCACTTAGCCATGAGGTCACACTGTCTCTAACAGAAGTCTATACCACATGCCACATAGGTCAGAGGAGTGCAAGTCGGCCACCATGGTGGCATGGTTTGGGGGTTAAGAAGGCAGAAAAGGGTAAGAGAAAGGTGTAAAAGGGAGGTAAAATTTGAGCTGTTCCCTGATGGGTGAGTAGGAATTTTGTTGGATGAATGGGTAAGGGCCTCCAGGCCTGAAGAATCAGTATATACTACCAATGTGTTTCACGAAGGAAATAGTAAGGTTTTGAGCAGAGATAATGGAAAACTTTCAAAGTCAGGAGGCCTGCTTTAAGTTGAACTGTGTCCCCACCAAAATTAAAATAGTTAAGTATTAACCCCTAGCACCTCAGAATGTGACTTTATTTAGAAATTGATCATTGCAGATGTATTTAGCTCAGATAAGATCATTAGGATGGGATCTAATCCAATATACTACATCCTTATAAAAAGGAGAAATTTGAACAGAGAAACAGACATGTGCACAGAGAAAACGTCATGTAAACAGAAAGGCAAAGATCAAGGTAATATATGTGCAAGCCAAGGAACACCAGAGATTGCTAGCAAGCCACCAGAAGCTGGGAAAGAAACGTGGAATGAATTCTCCCTCGCAGCCTTTGAAAGAACCAGCCCTGCTGACACTTTGACCTCAGGCTTTTACCCTCCAAAACTGTGAGACAATAATTTCTGTTGTTTAAGCCACAGAATAAATTTCTGTTTAAATTTATTTCTGAGAAAATAAATTTCTGTTGTTTACGGTACTTTGTTATGGCAGCTCTAGCAAACTAATACTGAGCACAAGCAAGTAGATCTTTCTACATTTTGGAAAGTGAGGGTCCAGAGCAATGGTGTGCTGAGCTTATAGCACCAGCTGGAGAGAAGCAATTGTTTAATTTCATTATTTTGCAAGCCAATTGACATATACAAAAGAGCCACTACTTGAAATAAAATTATGTGAACTTATAATTAATTTATATAAAATAAGACAATCAATATTCAGAACAAATTGCCACCTAGTAACTACATTTTACTATGATGGTATGTATGCTACATACATCCATTGTATGTACATAATGGTAATACTGTATAATGCTACTGCATGTCCCTTACCAACTCCACAATCAGGGATATCACATTGGTAGGTTAAAATGAACCCTGGTGGGATCATTTACACCAGAATAATCAGCAAATACTACAAATTGGGCCTTAGATCACCCTGGAGAGCTATTGGTTAAATATTTAACAACCCACGCCTGGTCTAGGGAGATTGATAGGTCATCTAGTATAACATGTGCTTCCCCCCATTAACTTCAGAAATATCTTTCTAGTGCCTCCCAACACCTGTTCTTTTGGTACTTCTGCCTTCTGGATGACATGTGAACTAGTGGATGACTTTGATCTCAGCTTGCAGCTTCCCCAGCAAAACCAGTTTTGTCCTGAGTAAGCCCATTGCATACCTTTTGGCAACTCACAGCATGAATGAATAAATAGTTGAATCCTTCAGAGATTACTTTCAAATTATGATCACAATGCTGTTTAACTTTCACAACACTGGTGAAAAGAACACTGTATTAGTCTATTTTCATGCTGCAGATAAAGACATACCCATGACTAAGCAATTTACAAAAGAAAGAGGTTTAACGGACTTTTAGTTTCATGTGGCTAGGGAAGCCTCACAATCATGGGGGAAGGCAAGGAGGAGCAAGTCACATCTTAAATGGAGGGCAGCAGGTAAAGAGAGAGCTTGTGCAGAAAAACTCCCTCTTATAGAACCATCAGATCTCATGAGACTTATTCACTATCATGAGAACAGCATGGGAAAGACCAGCTGCCATGATTCAATTACCTACCACCAGGTCTCTCTCACAACGTGGAAATTCAAGATGAGATTTCAGTGGGGACACAGCCAAACCACATCATTCTGCCCCCTGTCCCCTGCCAAATTTCATATCCTCATATGTCAAAATCCATCATGCCTTCCCAACAGTTCCCTGAAGTCTTAACTCATTTCAGCATTGATTCAAAAGTCCTCAGTCCAAAGTCTCATCTGAGACAAGGCAAGTCCCTTCTGCCTATGAGCCTGTAAAATCAAAAGCAAGTTAGTTACTTCCTAGATACACTGGGGGGTATAGGCATTGGGTAAATACAGCCATTCCAAATGGTAGAAATTTGCCAAAACCAAGAGGCTATAGCCCCATACAAGTCCAAAATCCAGCAGGGAGTCAAATTTTAAAGCTCCAAAATGATCTCCTTTGACTCTGTGTCTCACATCCAGGACAAACTGATACAAGAGGTAGGTTACCCATGGCCTTGGGCAGTTCTGCCCTCTGGTTTTGCAGGGTACAGCCTCCTTCCCAGCTGCTTTCATAGGCTAGCATTGAGTGTCTGTGGCTTTTGCAGGTGCATGGTACAAGCTGTTAGTAGATCTACCATTCTGGGTTCTGGAGGACAGTGTCCCTCTTCTCATAGTTCCACTAGGTGGTGCCCCATAGGGACTCTGTGTGGAGTCCCTAGTCCCACATTTTCCTTCTGCACTGCCCTAGCAGAGGTTCTTCGTGAGGGCGCCACCCCTGCAGCAAACTTCTGTTGGGCACCCAGGCATTTCTGTACATCTCCTGAAATCTACGCAGAGGTTCCCAAACCTCAATTGTTGAGTTCTGTGCACTCACAGTCTCAACACCATGTGGAAGCTGCCAAGGCTTGGGGCTTCCAATCTCATAAGCAACAGCCTGAGCTGTACCTTGACCCCCTTTTAGTCACAGCTGGAGAGGCTGGGACACTAGGCACCAAGCCCCTAGGGTGCACAGAAAGTAGGGGGCCCTAGACCTGATGCACAAAATCATTTTGTCCTCCTAATCCTCTGGTCTGTGATGGGAAGGGTTGCCACAAAAGTCTCTGACCACCCTGGAGACATTATCTCCATTGTCTTGGTGATTAACATTCAGCTCCTCCTTACTTATGCAACATTCTGCAGCCAGCTTGAATTTCTCCTCAGAAAATGGGATTTTCTTTTCTATTGCATTGTCAGGCTACACATTTTTTAACCTTTCATGCTTTGTTTCTCTTTTAAAACTGAATGCCTTTAACAGCACCCAAGTCATATTGTGAATGCTGCTTAGAAATTACTTCCAACAGATACCCTAAATCATCTCCCTCAAGTCCAAAGTTCCACAAATCTCTGGGGAAGGGGCAAAATGCTGCCACTCTTTTTGAAAACATAATAAGAGTCACCTTTGCTCCAGTCCCCAATGAGTTCCTCATTTCCATCCGAGACCACCTCAGCTTGGATTTCATTATCCATTTCATTATCAGCATTTTGGTCAAAGCCATTCAATAAGTTACTAGGGAGCTCCAAATTTTCCCACATGTTCCTGGTCTTCTTCTGAGCCCTCCAAACCTCTGCGTGTTACCCAGTTCTAAAGTTGCTTTCACATTTTCGGGTATCTTTTCAGCAGCCCTGAACTCCTGGTACTGATTTATTGTATTAGTCTGTTTGCATGCTACATATAAAGGTATACCCAAGACTGGGCAATTTACAATAGAAAGAGGTTTAATGAATTTACAGTTCCTTGTGGCTGGGGAAGCCTCACAATCATGACAGAAAGCAAGGAGGAGCAAGTCACCTCTTACATGGCTGGCAGCAGGCAAAGAAAGAGAGCTTGCGCAGGGAGACTCCCCCTTATAGAACCATCAGATATCATGAGACTTATTCACTATCATGAGAACAGTATGGGAAAGACCTGCCTCCATGATTCAATTACCTCCCACTGGGTCTCTCCCACAACACATGGGAATTCAAGGTGATATTTGGGTGTGGACACAACCAAACAGTATTAGGCATTATTTATGACTCATAAGATATCAACTTTGTTCCTGAGATTCTGAGAACTCCTCTGTATCTCAAATTCCCTCTGATTAAAAAAGTCACTTAATCTCTCTCCTTGCTAACCAATTAGAATAGCATAAATTTTAATTTTTGTGAAGGCACTTTGAAAAAAAAAGTGTTGCCATACAATCACATGGTAGATTAGTATTATTATAGCAAGCTTCAAATTCTTGAATACACACGGCGTATGTTCCCAAGAAACAAGATATATGATTGTATAACTTGCATTGGAAATTAGTATCAAAATTGAAGATGCCATAATGTAAAATATTTACAGTGTAGTTCTTATGTATAGCTGATTCTTTTTGAACAGTGACTCTAAAATGATCTTATTACATCTTATATTAATACAATTATTAAATAATAATACAGATCTAAGCTAACTGAAAAATAGTGATGTGACTGTAGCAACATTGAAATGTAAACTTTTAGATGAAGAGAACAAGCTTTGTGATAATTATATTTGCCATTAAATGATAACATCCAATTGGTTTCTAATCTTCAGGCGAGAAATAAGCATGTTATACTGAAAAAACATTCTAATTATATGGCTGTTTGTCCCCTGTAAAAGTAATATGATGAAGTACAAGCAGTGTTGCAAATTCCAATGAAGAATTGTATTTAGAGTCTAATGAAAAATGCCAGGTGAAGCTTATGGCTTAATATTTCCCTATTTCTATGTTCACTACCAATGATTTTACCACTTAGTTCCAGATGTCAAAGTTTGTATTTCAATATTACTATCATTGTTTCACACTGTTGTTACATAATGAGAATTGACCTGATACTCTACTGAAGCCTGAAAAAATCTTATTTGGAATTGAAACTATACACACACACACACACACACACACACATATATATATATATACACACACATATGTGTGTGTGTATGTCTAATAGCTTTTAAATAAAGAAAAATGACTAATTTCTCCATGTTAAATAATTGGGAGATAACTTACCTTCTCAACTCTTCTACTTAAGCTTTTGTCTAAAGCCACAATTCCTTTTTATTTTAGCCTCAATGTAAAAGTGCATCTTCTAATTGAACTTCTGTGTTTGATTGATTAGGTAGTCAGTACTTGGCACAGAATTCAGTAAATGTTTGAGTGGATGGACAGATGGATGGTTGGATGAATGGATGGATGGATGGATGGATAGATGGACAGTTTATAATCTCAATTTATTTTCTGCAAGTAAATGAAGTCAAATATGTTTGCCTAATTTTTTCATTGAGTTAATAAATCATTTTAATGACTTTTTTACACAGATTAGATGTGCTATATTATGAAGTCCTAGAACATTGAATTGGATAAAGCTTTATGATTTTATTTATCTTAATAGATAACTCTTATGATTTTAAGGCTGTATATGTTTATATAATAATACCCATCAAGCAAACTAGGAGGTGATCAAGAAAAAACAGCATTAAGGATTAAGTCAAGGGGTAGGCTAGAGGGCAAAGAGGAAGCTTCCAGGTTTGCTGGTTGATGAATTATGGACTTAAAATTTTGTATTTATATTTTTGTGTGCTTCCTCTATGCTGTAGAAATGAAGAATTCTGAAACCAGTTACAATCACTCTGTACCACATTATATTTTTCTAACTTCAAAATGATTGGCTTCTAAAATAACAGTAGTTGCCCATATCTACTGAGGATACCTTTTTGGTATCTACATCTACAGATGAAGAAAGGTGAGGAATATATGCAATAGTTTTCCCAAGGTTGGATAGCTGCTGGAGCAGGGACTTGAACCAGGAACTGGTGGAAGGCACATGCTGACCCTCAATGCCTTTCAATGAATGAAGGTACCAAAGCCCACAGCACTTCCAAACTCTCCGCCTTTCCATGCAACTCTTCCAGCTATGGTTGCTTTCTCTTCCTCCCCAGTTACTTAGGACCCTGCCCAAGTTCTCTCCTTCCCACAAGATTCTTTTTTTTTTGAGATGGAATTTCACTCTTGTTACCCAGGCTGGAGTGCAATGGCGCGATCTCGGCTCACCGCAACCTCCACCTCCTGGGTTCAGGCAATTCTCCTGCCTCAGTCTCCTGAGTAGCTGGGATTACAGGCACGTGCCACCATGCCCAGCTAATTTTTTTTTGTTTGTTTTTTTAGTAGAGACAGGGTTTCACTGTGTTGACCAGGATGGTCTCGATCTCTTGACCTTGTGATCCACCCGCCTCGGCCTCCCAAAGTGCTGGTATTACAGGCTTGAGCCACCGCACCCGGCCAAGATTCTTATCCTTCCTGCTTCTACGTCCTAGAGTATGAAACCTCTACACATACCATGTAATTCCACTTAAACAACTCAGTTCAGTTCTTTGCTTCTTGAGGCAAGAGCTTTCTCTGATAATTCCCTTCTACCATCCCCACCCTCTACCCCACACCTACCACATACAGAAATAGGAAGCAACTATCTGTTAATACAGTGATATCCTTAGAGTTCTTAAAAGAGCTCAGAAAGAAATAGTATACTTTCAGCATTTAAATACTGTTACTTTGCAGGTGTCATGGTTAACAGAAGCAGATTAAATCTAGATTACGTTTCTGTAGAACACATCCCAAAATCTAAAGAATCACTTATCACAGAACTTCCAGATACTAAAGAATGTGAATGAAGATGTGGCTCCCTTGATCCTCAATTTTTGTTTATTCTTCAATGTCCTGCCTTTCCCAGAAGATGAAGAGACTTCAATGTGTTGTTAACTATCCTTATAGACTCCCCTCATCCTGTGTTCCTGAGACTGGCAGGTGGTGACTGTTCTGTTTCCAGGGACACAGTACATTAAGAATAGAATTTTAATCATACCAAGTCCCACAGAATAACTACTCTTTGAGGCAATATTTCCTTCTATCTATTTATTTTTATTTGTTCCATTCTCTATCACACCAGAAAAAGACTTAATGAACTCAAGGCAGCTTGTTTTAAAGTATCCCCGTGTCCATTTGTTTACAAAAGAAAAACCTAAATTTAAAGCATTTCTCATGTCAGGCACTTCCTTCAAGGTTTACAAAGCAAAGCCTGGGTAAAATAAAGTTCCTAGATTTGCTCTTTACAGAAGTATCCAAAACACCTTAAAGAATGGCTCCTATTTCCCTCTCTATCTGTCTCTCCCCGCTCCCTTCTCTCTCTCCCTCTTTCTCTCCCTCTTCCTCTCCTTTTCTCTCTGTCTCTCCTCACTCTCATCCAAAAAGGAACCATTATGTATTTGATATCTTATTTGGATTACTGGATGTTCTGTATCTAAATCTGAGTTTTGCTTACAATAGAAATGTTAACTCCCTTCCTTTAGCCACTCCTGGGAATTACATTTGCTGTTAGCTTGTACACTTACTGACTCCAGAATTTACTGATCCAAATTTTCATCTGTGTTATATTTGTCTCTTTCTTCCTCTCACATTTATCATCATTTTCTGCTTGTATATCTGTCCATTTGTCTTTCTTTCCTTTAATTTCTGTTCCATGGTCCCAAGATAAAAAATAAAATATTAGGTTTGTCAAGCATATATCATTGTTTAAATGCCTGGAGATGATGGGTTAAACAGACCAATCAATGAAACAAACCTCCAGTGCACTGCAGGGGCTGCAAAGGATGTTCCCTTTGGCTTTTTAAGACCTAACAAGTCAATAACCTATTAAAATCACATTCTGCCAGTCACCTCTACACAATTCACATGTGACTTCTTAGGACAAAACTTTACAGCTTGTGGTGAATTAAACAGAAAAATGTTTGTGGCAAAATTCAAATTAAATAAATTGAAAAGTAAAATGGAAACAATAATTACATGATTATAACCATAAGATGCACCATAATTATTACAGCTATACCATGAATATTATAAACATATAAAATGATCCAAATTTTTAGGCAATGAATTATTCATTATACTATTTTTAGTATATTACCCAGAGAGTATTCTATGCTCAAAGAATTAAATGTCCACCACATTAAAAGGTAGGATCCTTGTATATTGGATGGTTTATGTTGAAAAGAGATAACCAGAGAGACAAAAGCGTGTTTTAGATTTTTTCTTCATTTATATAATAACACCTCAAAACTTAATAGTTTTAATATCAAAGAAAATATCTGGAAAGCATTGCTTATTATGTATAGAGCAAAGATGTTGAATAGATGAATCTGATAATCGTTTATATTTATCAAATCATTTATACATGTATATTTATGTAATATATTAGGGATGACAGCCATCTGAGTTACAAAATTGACAATTTGCTTTTAGATGATTCACATTTTGAATCTCTTGTATGTTTGTTCCTGTTTCCAAAGTTAAAAATAAAAATTTATGCTGAAATACTTTAATACTTCAAAAATTTTCCAAATATTAACTCAGTAATCAAACTGATTTTTATATCATTACTTTACATGAAATAGAAATGTACAGGACAATTAATTCATTTCATAGAAATAAAAGTATTCACTCTAGTAAATTTAAAGATCAAATGTGTTCTGCAACGTTAGATGAGTTCCCTAGTCTTTAGCATAACTCTTTCCAAACTGGACTACTCCTCACATCATCGTCAAAGTCACAGTTTTGGAATCCAACAAATTTCATTATAAATCTCGGCTCTATTACTTAGAAGCTATGTGATCTTGTTTTTTCTAATCTCCATGTGTAAACTAGAGATATTTACCTCTACCTCAGTGGGTTTGATGAAGACTAAATGAAATGCTATCTCATAATGAATGTAGAGCTCATTGTCCAGTACTGGACACAGTGTAAGCATTTAATAAATGAAAATGTAGTTCATTCAACTGACCCCAGTTATATGCACTAACCCCAGTTATGCAAAGACTCTGGGCATAATTTGCTCAAACATTTTTTGTTTCTTTTGAGATAGGGTCTGACTTTATCGCCCAGGCTTGAGTGTAGTGATAGTGATGCAAACATGGCTCACTGCAGCCTCGACCTCCTGGACTCAAGCCATCCCCCCACCTCAGCTTCTCAAGTATCTTAGACTATAGGCACACATCATCACATCTGGCTAATTTTTGTATTTTTTGTAGAAATGGTATTTCACCATGTTTCCCAGGCTGGTCTTGAACTCCTGGACTTAAGCAATTTGCCTGCACTGGCCTCTGAAAGAGGTGGGATTACAGATGTGAGTCACCATGCCTAACCTAAAACATTGTTATCTCTCAATTATTCCTTATATATCCAGAGCTTATCCACTCATCTTATTATAGAGCTCTATTTTGGGCTAGACATTATAAAGGTATTAAAGTCACCCAAGATCTACTTTTCTTTTGTGTTGGCAGTATTAGACATACCAAGCGTATAATAAACAAAATGAATGATTATTTCTCATTTCTGATTATAGCAATGAGGCAATCAATAGAAATGTGATTAATCTTTTGTGAAACTACTGTGCCTTAAAAGAGAGAAGATCATGGGTATGATCACCCAGATCACAACGTATGATAATTCCACAGTTTCTCCCTGAGTACCCCTAAAAATTTTCATCCATTAAACAAACATTTATTGAGCACCTACTATATTCAATGCTGTTAAATAAGCTTGAAATTTAACTCTTAAAATTGCAAATATTACTCAACCCCCGCCCCAGAGTTCTTTCCCTTTCATTCTCTAGCATACCACACATCTATCACTTTCTAACCAGATGAGTTTCTATTAGAAGGTTTTACTACTAGCTTAAGTTGAAATGTGATTTTCTTAAATAATTAAACTATACTATTTTGTCTATATTTTTATTTTTATTTTAACCAGCTGACCATTACATTTCCATCATTTACCCCAGCAACAGTGGGGCTACTGCTCAGTGTTGCTGGGTCAAATGGTGAGAATGGAATGCGTAGCTGGTTAAATAAAACTCTTTCTCACTCTATCTAAAAGGTGGTTCTCAATTTTGGCTGCAAATTAACACCAGCTGAATAGATTTTTTAATTTCTAATGCCCAGCTACTACCTAGACAAGTCATGCAGAATCTCAAGAGGAGGAACCAAAGCATCAGTTATGTTTAATATTCCCAGGAAATTCCAGTGTGTAGTTAAGGATGAGACACTCTGCCCCTACTCTGTGCTTTGCAACTTAGTTATTTGTCACCTCACTCCTCCCCATCCAGCAAAATACAGTTTCACAATTCTTTCTTCCTGTGAAGTCTTTCCTGGACCCAGCTGATCTTCCATGCTGACTTAGGGGCATGTATTGGTTTTCTATTGGCTGCCCAACAAATTACCAACACTTAACAGCTTAAAACAATACCAGTTAATAGCTTACAGTTTTGTAGGTCAGAAGCCCATGCACAGCATGACTGGATCTTCTGCTCAAGATCTCACAATGCTAATATCAAGATGCCAATAGGCTGTGTCTTTATCTCGAATCCCAATTGGGAAGAGATCTATTTCCAACCTCCCTCAGCTCAGTGGTAGAATTTATTCCCTTGGAGTTACTGGGTTGTGATCCCATTGTCTTGTTAGCTGGCTGCCAGGGACTGCTGTCAGCTTCTAGAAGCTGCTTCCAGGTCCTTGTTATGTGGCCTCCTCCACAGATCCTCTCATGCTTTAATATCTCTGACTTCAGGAAAGACCAAGTCCCTGAGGTCTGATTACATCAGTTCCACCTGGATAATCTCCCCTTTGGTTAACTTAAAACTCAATTCATTAGTAACCTACTCATGAGAACACTGTTCCTTCATATTCACTGGTTCTTCCCACACTCAAAAAGAAGGGTATATACATGATGTATCCATCGAAATGTGAGAAGTTTGGAAGCCATCTTAGAATTCTGCCTACCAAGTTTTCATCCAATGGTTCCCAAAGGGCCTCTCTGCTCACCACAGCAATTCCCACAATGAGTTGTTCCTATATCCCTTTCTGACACTTACCACACTTTGAATACTAGGAGGGCAGGGATCATGTCATGTTCATATTTGTCTTCCTAACACATAACTCAAAGCCTGGAATAAGGTAGATGCTCACCAAGGATTTACCAAGTATTCATGCCATGCATATTCATAAATTACACCCTTTGCATATTAGAAAATAGAGCAAACACAAATTTGGATGAAAGCCTGATCTAGGGTCTTAGGAAAGATGAAACTAAGTCAATAATTTCAAAAAGTTAAGAAAGGTTGACTTCAAAAGCAGGCTAATAAACATAACAGTATTTTTCACTTTGAAGATTTTTAATTAATTTCATTGTTTATAAAATCATTGTTGTTTCAAATTATGTATGAATTTTTTTTCATACTTACTGCCTTTGAACACAGAGTTTTTTTCCATTTCACATCCTTATTTTGATGGTTTTAGGAATCAGGTTTCTCTCTATTGACCAAAATGCCAAATATATCATCATCCATATGATGCACAATATACCTGCAAATTAATAGTAATTAATTGATCTTTATATTATGATCATAGGTTAAATAAATAATGCATTTCTTCTGCCTTGAAGGTATTTAGCACAGTGCAGAATGAAGACTTGGCTCCTAAACTGCAGTTCCAGCACTCCCTAATCCATAGGCCTTAGACAAGTCTCTACTGTCTTCAGTTTTTTCCATCCCTAAAATAGAGATGGCAATACCTTTTTGGATGTATATGAAACAAAAGGAGCTAAGTTGTGAGGAGAAGCTGACACAATGAATAGTAATAATCTGAGAAAATTTCAACAATTCACCCTACCCCTATCCCATCCAACACAGGAAGATTATCTGGGGAGAATGGAAAAATAAATTATGTATTTACTCCTCTGATAATAGGAACTTGGGAGGAGAAAGCCTAGCTACATAAAATTTTAATCTGATCTAAAGTAAAGATGAAATTGCAAATTCAAAGCTTATTTTAAGGTACATTGTTGACAAGGTCTGAAAGTGGGAGAATGAAAGAAAATGGTAACTACAACTACTTTTTATAAAGTTTAACTGCAGAAATAATTCCCAATTATATTGTTGTTAGGAAAATCTTCTCCCATAATATAGCTCTGTAGAACAGCACTGTAAAATAGAAATAAAATGCGAGCTATATATATATAAATTTTCTAGAAGCCACATTTAAAAGAATAAAAACATATAAATGAAATTGATTTTAATATTTATTAACTCAATAGATCCAAAATATTATTTAACATGTGATCAAAATAAGCAAAATTAATAAGATATTTTACTTTTTCAAACTAAGTGTTCAAATCTTATATATATTTCACACTTATAGCATATCTCAACTTGAACTAGCCATAATTCATATGCCCAATAACCACATGACATGTGTGTGTGTATTGTATGTGTATATTTATGTTGGTGTGTATCTTTGCATATGTTTTAACCTAAACCACAGGAAAAACAAAGGACATATTTTCCCTTCACAGAAGTGGAAGGGGATCTGGCTTGTCTCATCAAAGTTTACCCTGAGTTCTTTCTGCTGGACTTTAGTGCACTATGTGATTTTTCTCATTCCTTCTCCCCCAGTTCTGCCTCCCTCACCACAAATAACACCAGCGTTTTTCTGATGGCATAGTGTGGAATTTTAAAGAAGGGAAAGAATACGGCCTTCCCAATGTTATCACACTGCTGAGATCAAAGTATCCTTTTCAGGGAGGAGATGTTCCTAAAATTTTATAAGTGACAAGTTCATAGGTAGCAGAGGCCCTACGCTGGCCTGGAAGGGACGGAGGAAAGAAAGCAAGAGCAGAGAGGTAGCCACACTTTAAATCTATTCCTTTTTCTCAGATACATTACAAGAAAACCCTTTAAAAGGAGGCAAATATAGCTTCTTTTATTATTGGTCTTAAAAGGTCATTTATTTACTTTGTTCAATGAAAGGAAGGGACTTGGTTAAATTAATGGGTTAAGAATCTGTAATTTTACCTAGTGATAAGCCAAAATTCTTATAAGTACTGCACACTAACCAATCGTGCCACTCGAGCCACGGAAGCCAAAATATTTACCTTAACTCTTCATAAATTTGGGCCAAGATAACTTTCTGTGCAACGTTGGATTTGATAGAATCTCTATGAAGAATATAGAGATGTCAGGAGCTGCATAAATAGTCTAGTGGGTAGAGAAAGTAAAATATTTGTCCAAGTATCCTGATTAGCAATTTTGAAACCTTTTCTAGTGCAGAACCACACACATTTATGCATGCACATGCACACGCACACACGGACACACACACACAAAACATGTATACACCCATATCCAATAAGAAAAGAGATAGAGAAATGTTACCATGAATTAGGTTGTTTAGTAAGTGTCTTGACTTTTTTAGGCTACTAGGTTTCCATATCCTCAACTAGAGCAATGTTAATAACCCCCTAGTGATCCAATTAAAAAGAGAAGGAATGCACTATGCAAAAACCAAACCAGAAAAACAAGCTTCTTTAGCCATTGTGATCTGGCCCTGTGGGAAATATACTCCCCTGAATGCATGTGCAGTTTCAGTCAACAAATACCCCGACTTTGAAATAATTCAACATGATATTTGATTAATTGTGTTCATGCTTGAGCATATGAATACATGCACATATGTACATACTGACATACAAGCATGCTCTTCATACGTGAAGACAAAACTACTCATGCTCATTGCACAAAAGGGCTACTGAGAGGCTAAGTGTCCTGTCCTCATGAAAATACAATCCTTTCATCTGCAGCTGCAGCCGCCCCTTTTCAATGGCTTAAAGAGACAGGACTATCCATAGACAAAGCTTTTGCCAACCCCAGTTCTAGGACTTGCAGACACAAGATAGAAGTCTTCACTCTGTCGAAAAGACATTTGGAAAGATGGCAGATAAGAAGGAAGTTCTTTTACACAAACATTTGGGTAAACCATAATTATTAGTCACAATTAATGCAAAATAATCCTATCCTTGTAAATCAGATAAAATATGGCTAAAATAATTTCATTATTAATCAAATAGCTGAAGTCCATCTAATGAATTATGTTGCTGCACTATCTGAAAAGCAAAAAGGGGGATGAAAAATTCATGATCCATTCTGAAAATATTTAGGAATAAATTTGAGGTTCCAATTCCCTGAACATATCTGTAAAGTTTATTATAACTCCAAAGTTGCCATTTTAAATTGGCTTCTTCTGGAAGATTGGAGTGTGTAAACTGCATAGAAATGGAGAAAGGTGAATTGTTTCTCGCCAAAAAAGAGCTCAATTTTAAATAAACTAGTTAAAAACTTGAATTATTCTATTTAATGAAAGTTAGCTAGCACAAAAATATAGTATGAAGTGTGACAATTACAGGTCATTTGTACTTGCTGTCAAAATATTTCTCAGATTCTTCTTGCTAAATAGTCATTTTTGGCCTCCTCTGTTTTTCTGTTCTATGTAAGAACTCTGTTTCCTGGGCTTTAAAATATGAAAGTTAAAAATGTCAATGTTTTCAGGTCAGTGCATTTAACTGATTTTTATAGTTCTTTTTTTAAACTTTTTTCAATGTAGGCAATAACCAAAAGTGTTAACTTGTTTATATAATGTATATGGAATGAATATTAAGTCTGCCCATTTTATGAGTCTAAATAAATATTCTTTATATAGTAAGTAAGCATATATAGAGATAAATAAATATGTTTTTGTGAAGAACAGTTTTGGAAATTATAAAAATAAGAAAAGAAACTATAGAATTATTTAAAGTGTTGCTACCAAGAAATTAAAGCACTTAATTTTAAAAGTTGCCATGGTTTAATGAAAGAAGAACCAGGGAAATTTTGAAAAATAAGAGAGTAGCCAAATCTATTTTATCGCTATTAAAATATATTATACATCTACCATAGTGAAAATAGCTTGATATGCCAATTGTGTGTTTCTTCATTTGGAATGCCTTTAATTTTTAGTTAGAATCTCTGTTCTCTGCTCTCCATGTCTACTACCTCTGTCACATGGTTTTTATTGTTCTGCTGCAGCTTTTCCTCTTTAAAAGAAAACTCCTTGGGGAATCCACTAAAAATAATGTAGGATACTTCTGAGGTTGTCTAGCCTCAGCAATTACCTTTTCCTGCCACCACTATAAAATTAACACATTGCAATTTGTAGGGTACAAGTAATATACCTGATGTTCTAAAGGCTATACACAAGTCCCTGTGAAATATCGAAAGCATTAAAGTAACAATTCATCAGCTCTATGGATGCCAACCAGAAAACACAGTTCCTACATGATTCAGCAGCAAGAAAATTAGATGTTATCTGCCGGAGCAACCTGGTCATAATGTACTGTTCTCCACAGCTAATATAGTTAACCCTCCCTCACTGTAATTAAGCCTGTCGCATCCATCTCATTACCACTAAGTCATTATATAAGATAATGCAATAGATTTATTTGGGAAGTATCAATAAGCAGTGGATTGTCATAAACAATAACATTTGTTCTACACCAAGCTTTGTCATCTTCAGGCCTTTGTATGTGCTGTTCCTTCTATCTAGAACATGCCCACAGTACTCCCTATCTTGTCCTTACTCTTACCTACTCATTGCATAAATTTCTTTTAAATAATATATGATTTCTTCCATCATGTGAATTTATTTAATTTCATATTCTTCTTCAGTTTCAGTGCTGGCATGATCTTCTTCAAAGGCATTCCTCTCTCCCAAATATATTAATTGGCTTTGTAAACTGACACTCCTCTGTTAGTACCCTGTGCCTATGCATGCCATAGTCCTTATCACTAGATAATGTAAAGCTTCATTTCTCTATGTCCCTCCCATTGAACTACAAACTCCATAGGACAAGTATCAACCATGTCTTAGCCAAAGATACCTTTTCAGTACCTAGAACAATTGCTCACCATACTGCAAGCCTATAGTGCATATTTTAGCTTCTTTGGAAATATAATAACATTAGAAATTACTCTTGGCAATAAGGTTAATTACAAAATAAACAGAATATGCATGGGTTTCTAAAATCTATCTACTTTCTTCTATTTCCAAAACCATAATATGACATATGAACTCTAAGGGATCTGCTTACTAACATCACCATTTTCCATCCTGCCCACTTTGACATTTTAAATGCAACAAAACACCTTGCCACGAATGGACCTGTGCAACAATCTTCCATCATCTGCACATGTACCCCAGAATCTAAAGTACAATAAAATAATTAATAAAATAAAATAAAATGCAAATTGAATCATCATATTACTTACCTGTTTAAACTGTACATTGGCTGTCTATGGAACTTGGGATAAAATATCCAGTCCTAAATATGACTTATAAGGCCTAGGAATTCTAGATCCTCCATCTCTAGTCTCATCTCTCTCTACTAAACTTCATGTCCACCGAGTTTCTTCCCTACTAGAATGTTCCTTCTCTGACTAGGATATCCTCTGTCCCTCCTACCACCATTAACACAACTATTCCTCACCTAAACAACCTATTCTCACCCTTCAGGTCTCAGAAGCCATCCTATCCCCACCATAAAAAAAAATTCTCACCTGTTATATTCTTTCAACAATACATTATTTCCTTCAGAGCATTTTTATAACAGGAAATTCCCAAAATAATTTTCCAATTATAATTTAATTAATATTTTGTAATTATATTCTCTTAGTAAACTGTAAGCTCCATAAAAGCAGAAATTGCATTCATTCTTTCTACCACTATGTATATGCACAACACTCAACTTGGTACCTATCCTGTAGTAAGTTCTTGACATATGCTTTGAATGAATAATAAAGATGGTAAATGCCAGAGGAACTCAGGAGAAAGTGGTTATTAAGAATGAGCCCTCTCCTGCCAGAATAGCTAGACTGAGTTGCATTGTAAAAGAGGTAGCAGATTTAGAAAAGTGAATTTCTAAACATTAAGATTTTATGGAACATTTTTTTCATATAGACTTATAAAATGTGGCCAGCTCTTAATTTTTCCAAGTAATGCCATTAAAACCAAAAATAATTCACCTTGGAATGGCCATCATTTTATATTTAGAAAGATATGTTTTAACATTAAAAATGCTTTTGAAAAATTCAAAATGATGTACGATTTTTTAAATTGGACGAATTTAACCTTAAGAGAAATCAATTATCCTGCTGTATGGGGGGCAGTGAGTGTGTGGTGGATGGGAGGTGTATGGGGATGTGTGTATGGGGATGTGGGTGTGGGTTTGTTTTCTCATTTCCCTTCAGAAAATTTCAGCAGGGACTGGCTCCAGTCTGTGAGCATTCAGTAATCATTGAATTGACCTGGATAAGAAGAGAAAATCCAGGAGTCCCAGGCAGACACAGCCCTAAGGCCTTGGGAATGCTCTGGGCACATTCAGGAAACAATCAGTAGACAGCCAAAGTGCAGGTTTTGTGAAGGGGAGAAAATGTTAACTAGAGAGACAATAGAAGCAAAATGCCTGGACAGTTTGACATAACTGCTTTCTCCTGTTATGCTTAGTTCACATGTAGAAAAATACCAGTGTTGCCAACAGGAGGAGAAGTCAACAGGAAAGGAGGAAAAGTCACTCAACTGTTCATTGAGAATGCACTGAGCAACTACTATGTGTCTGCACTGACAGGCACTGGATAGGCAGAAAGAGAAAGTAGCAAAAAGACCTGCTGTGCTTTCTTCCAGGACTGGGGGACAGGATGAAGGCTGTGAAATAGCAGTGCCCTGGATTCAACAGCATCAGAGAAACTGAAAGTAGACACAGCATTATCCAGATTATGAATGCAGAGAAGAAAATCAAGGCTACAAAACAGCAAGTGGGAATGATCACATTTCTCTGCTCCTCCTACACACACATCCCCACATCCATGCAGCCTTAGGCTCCTAGGGAGTCTGGAGGGAAAGGCAGAGCCACAGGAAAAACAGCAGAGCCCTTAAGTAAACTTTTGATCCTTTTTGTCTCTCTTGCTTCATCTCATGTCAGAGCTACAAAATGTAGAATTATCTAAGGCATCTTTACCTCCATTTGGACAGCTTAGCCAGCCCTTGCCCCAACATCAAATACAAGGCTGATAATACAGTTTTACATAATTACACAGAAAGGGGAAGCATAATAGTTGCCATCCACTCCCATGTATTAAGAATTGGAAAATGAACAAAGAAGTGGGTAAAGCCATCCAAAATCAGATTATTAATTTAACCTAAAGACAAGATTGAAATGTGTTGACCAGTCTACAAAATTAAACTGATTGCTATCTGTTAATAATTTTATTACTCTGAGTTGCCGGATTTGGAACTTTCCCTTTTCAGAGGAATCTTTTATTTTAGCAGGTCCACAAGCAGAATAAATATGGAACTCACTTTACCCTAAATCTCTTTTTTTCTAAATTAATTAGATCTTAAATGTACTTACAGAGCTTTCTATTTACAGGAACTCTTAGATATCCCAAAGGAGTGGTGAGTCAGTGTTACTGTCTGTTCACTTTTGAATGTGCTTGATAGGTGGTGGAGGCTTAGATGGAGTGCATTAGTCTGGAGTTGTTCCTGAGGCCATAGACACGTCCTCATGAAACCCTCCTCCTGGGCCATTCACTATGCATAGGTTGCTTCAGAAACTGAGAGGTAAAAGCAGAGCCCTTTGTGAACATGCATTACTACCCCTCAGCTCATTCTTTTCCTCTTCAGATTTTAGGATATTGTGTTCTTTAACCAATGTATCCCTACTCTATTTTTAGTATTGGAAGACTTAGTTTCCTATTCTTCTCTTTTCCACCCTTCTGTGATATGCAAGTACCCTAATTTCTAACTCAGTTAAGATGGCTGTAAAGCACTTGGCCTTCCTTGGAAGAAAGCACCATAAAAGTACAAGGTCCTGCTTATCTGTTAGTTTTTTTCACTAGTTTTCTGAGTGTCTGAAAATCCTATTTCAGTAATGCAAACCTGTATATTTTAGGTTTAAGCTCTTCTTTACATACGAATTTCAAAACCAGTTTCCTCTCCATATGCACCCAATGTGGGAACTATTGAGGCTGTCCTAATTTACAGCCTTGTCTCACATTTATGCTAATTCTGGTTGACTTCTCTTCTAATATGAAGTAGTAACGAATAGTATAAAATATTTCGCGAGGTTTCCTATGACACTTGAAAAGAAAAGCTGTACAAAACTTAAATGCCCATTAATTGGGGAATGGCTAAAGAGATGCTACCTCTGTGGTGTGGAATATTATTATGCTGCTGTTATAAAACAAATGAGTTGGGTCTGTACCTAACTAGGGAGATATTTCTGATATGTTACTTTTAGGTTAAAATAAAACCAAGTTTCATAAAAGCGTGTACAATATGGCATCATTTTTGTAGAAAGCAAAAATATATATGCATAGACATGCTTGTGCATACTGGTGTGAGCAAGAAGAAAGGCCTGGAAAGGTGCACACCAAGCATTTCTAAGGTTGGCTTAATTGAAACGGCAATAGGTGGAGAGGTGGTAACTTTTTCATTATATACCTTGGTACTGTTTCAACATGTCACAAATGATGTGTGTTATACATAAATACAAAATAAAATAATAAATACAATTTAAAAGGAAAATAGTTGTCATATTTTCAATCTATAATAAAATCCCAAAGCATGATAATTTGGCTGATTTAGAAATGTGAATTTTGATTGCTCTATTGGTAACATCCCAAATATCATATTTAGATGGAAGCAACCTTAAATTTTATGCCAGTTTTGGTCTTGAATATTCTTGGAAATGATTGAATGCTGCAGCTTTCAATACAAAGAAAGGAATTTTGATACCGGCTAAGCATTTCCCAGCTCTTGTTCTCAGGTACTTTTCTCCATGACAGGAATAAATCAGAAGCTTGTAAATCATAACCAGGATGTTCTGAGAAAATTTCTGTTCTCAGTTTTCTCTGCCAATTATCTGTCCACTGACAAAGAATTAAAAATAGTATAAGTGATGTGACATTTTAGGAGCAAGAAAAATAACAGAAAAGCCTATAGTGGGCTGCCAGGTGCACAGCTATCCAGCACCTCTACAGTCTTGTCATGAAGTGCAGTTACAACACCAAGTTTTGCTTTGAGTCTTCTTTCTCTATGGACTTCTGATTCCTCCAGATTACCCTGTGATGCTTCTATGTCTTCTTCCTCATGATCTATTCCCCTGTGCTCATCTCAATTCCTTGTCCCTCCTCCCACACATACACTCAAAAGTCCAGTTACTTCACTTCCTCCCTAGTTGAACTACAAACACTTATTTGCAAAGATAAAACAGTGTTTTCTACATTTTTCAGCAATGGTACGGGGCATTCTGGAGTTACAAAATTATACCCTCCTGGAGTTCTGAGACTTAGTAACCATAATACTTCAAGAATAGGAATCCAGCTACCCGGTTCTTCAGGAGGATTAAAACTATGTTCAGAAAAGTGCCATCACAGGAATACACATTGCATCATTATCAAGTTGAATGAAACCTTCACTTATCCAATTTTTACTTCATTTATATATTACTGTCAACTTGCCCTATTCCAGGAAACCCCTTTGTTCCTTTCTTTTTTCTGTCCAAGATGATTATACATGTCATCTGTATATAAAAATGTTTACATCAGATTGCCACATGAGCCAGCCTTTGTTGGGATACTTTCCTCTCCTACCATCACTCACCCAGTCCTTTCTTTCTCTTACTTCTCTTTCCTTTATTCCTTTGATTTTTTTTCCTGTGTGCCTCATATTGCATCCTTTCACAAAGGTCTCTGTTTCTGGCCATGACTTCTTTCTGATGCAGAACCAAGATGTGGAGTTCTGAGTTGACAACAAAGCCTTCGTGCTGTGGTAGAGAAAGCCTTCACACACACAGACGGCTGTGTTCATGGAAAAGGTATTGTGGCCAGGAGGCTGAGGCAGGAGAATTGCCTGAACCCAGGAGGCGGAGGTTGCAGTGAGCTGAGATCGCGCCATTGCACTCCAGCCTCGGTAACAAGAGCGAAACTCCGTCTCAAAAAAAAAAAAAAAAAAAAAAAAAAAAAAAAAAAAAAAAGGTATTGTGGGCAAGTTAGTGAATTTTAACTTTATTTACAGTAGAGGGAGGTAGTCAGACGACAGAGTCATGTTTTCTTTACCAAAGATCCGTACCAAAATGCTTCTAGACATTAAGGCAAATATGCTATCCTTTCACCTACAGATTTTTTAAAGCTTTTAAACATTTTATAGAAAGTCATCCCTAACGCAATAAACAAGCAAATAATAAAACAATTGTAGGTATGTAAGAGATCCTTTGAGGTGCTAGAGAAGAGAGCAGAGGAGGGATTGCTGAGCTAATGCAACCTGAGTGGATGCTGGTGGAATGCTGGTGAGGTGGGGAGTCAGCAGTTTCCTTCAGCCCTCTGCTCCTCTGATGTGCTCATTTACCTACACACCTCACCCTGCGGAGAGCCCCTAGGAGAGTACTCCACATTGGCAAGGATCTTGACACAGGGAACTGGGGAAGCCTCAGTCCTTCAGGGTGTCTCAAATATCACCAGTAGATGAATCAAAGGATTCCCTCCTTAACCCTTGGATCAATTATTAAACACATAAAAATAGAATCTTCTCACATCTTGTTTTTTGTAATAATGGAAAAGAAAGTACCATTTTTTTTTCTGAGTAGCTGTGTTATCTAAGCTCCGAGAATCAGTGATCTATATTTTGAATATAGATGTCCCTTACTATCAAAGTTATTTGTAATTCAATAATTATTCTTTTTACTAATATCTTTATATGTTTACAATCAGAAATATATATTTTTAAAAGTTAATGGAGTAATTACTTATATCAGTCATTGTGATAACTGGTAAAACCATGCGGTAATGTGAGTGGGATAATCTTCCTCTATGGCTGATGCAAGAAAGATGTGAAGTTTTGGGGGCGAAAATGTATTTTGTGAACAGCTCCTAGGTATGTGGGCCAATCCCAGCCAATTAGAGGCTATTCATTTAAAGCCCCAAAAGTGTTGCCTGGGTAGCAGATTAATAATGGCATAGACCTCTTTCAGGTTTCATGACAGGGCCTATTCTTTGCCAAATGTATCACATTTGAGAGTTTGTATCCTGTTAAGTGTACTCACTAGGAAAAAATAATTATAATTTCTCAAGTTTTATGGATTACTTCTTCAAAAATCTCTGCAATGTCTAATAAACTCCAATTTCCCAATAATTTTAGAATACAAAATAATGGTTTAAGTTTACTAAACTATGAACTGTTTAGAAATATTTGCTATCCATATGCTGGCAAATGGTTTGGTAAATTCGAAATACTAATCACAATCTCAGTCATAATGTATGCCCTTCTACTTTCCCTCCTCTCATGCCTTTCATCTCCCCTTTGACTAAAACAAGGGAAAAGTTTGAGTTAATACAAGGGAGAAACTGGACCTAAGCTTGGTTCTCTGTGCTAGCTTTTCCTTTTTTGTTGTTGTTTTTTTTTCTCTCTCCTCTCTTTTATTTCCTCCCTGGCTTCATCTCTTCTCTCAGTCTCTCCTCTCCATAGTACTTACTGTCACTATCAAATGTATGCTGTCACTCTACCACATCATCTGTCACAGCAGGATACCAGGTACCAGGGACAATGCAACAAAAGTGTAGCATGCTTTCTCTGCCCTCCA
This sequence comes from Callithrix jacchus, assembly GCF_049354715.1. NCBI lineage: Eukaryota > Metazoa > Chordata > Mammalia > Primates > Cebidae > Callithrix > Callithrix jacchus. The sequence goes on from NC_133505.1 coordinate 104,627,424, forward strand.
GGGGCTGGCTGCTTTTTTAGGGGAACAAATATATACATAGATCCTTCATACTCTCATTCCTTCACCCTACGAAAATTCATTGAGCACTTACTATATGTCAGACTCTGTGCTTTGTGATAAATAAAACAGAGCTCCCTCTTATAACTGCCACCAAAATACAGTAGCTAACACAACAAAATACAACAACTGACAATGTTTCATAGATCAGAAGTGTTATGGAAGTCCAGAAGAAAAGAGATTTCAAATTGAAGGGATCATAGAAGCTAAATAGAAAATATACATTAGAAAATGGAGTCCTAAACCCACAAATATTGAAATCTCCTTTACGTAAGTTTCAATAACTCTGTCCTTTATTTACTATGTATCAGATAGCAAACATATTTTTGTGCTTTATTTGAAGTTGTGGATAAAGAATTGGATCCAAGGCTGGCATTTTAGTCCTAACTCTGCTTATTTCACTAGAGTTAAATATGATTAGAAATTAAAACTGCACTATAGATGTATGTATTATTTGTTTCTAAAATGCTAAGCGATTTAGCTAAATTTCATTTATTTTTACTTTAAAAATAATATATATATTTCTCTTTGAAAAAAAAAAGAATTATTGAGAGAGGAAGTAAATGCATCATTTTCAGAGATTGCCCTCATACAAGAAAGTTAAAGGTCCTGTATTGATAATAACTAAAAGATCCAGGAAAAAAACCCAAACTGTGAGTATATTTCATGACATTTTTCTTTCTAAGAAATAAGTAGAAGACTATGTTAAATGATACATTCTTAAATATCACGAGACTTGTACACATTTGATCTGTGGGAATATCACCAGACACCATTTTTTTGATATAAAGATAAGTTAGTTTGTTTTTTTAAAATTCTGTCTCAGCTTCCTTCCAATATTTTATAAGAGTCCTTATGTAATTTTCAATCTAATTATTTACCAAATAGAAGTTGGAGAGGATTCACTCTGGACGAAGTCCATTGTAATGTAATTGTTCTGGCATTTAGCACATCCTAATGTTTGTCATCTGTTGCTTTTGCTGTGCATTCAAAGGGCTTGGATATGATGCCCTTAAAAAAAAAAAGAAAGAAAGAAAGAAAGAAACCCTCAGTATTGTGTAATACAGCACCATTTCATTGTAATGCAGAATGCATAGCTTCAAGTGTTTGCAACACTCTCCAGCCAGTTCCTTTCACACTGAAAATAGACATAGGGCCAATGTGAATGCAGCCTTTTTTTTTTTTCCAGCTCCACTAATCTTGCAGCTGACATCTTAGCAAACAATTAAGCATTCAAGAAAGTTTACAAAATCTAAAGCCAAATTGCCAGCCACTCCCTACCGATAATCTCAAAGTCATATATTTTGCCAAAAAAAAAAATGCACCAAGAAAATATGGTCACTTTAAAGGGACACAGTCAATCATTATTTAACAGAAGAACCACCTGGACCAACCCAGGCTAGCTACTTAATTTATTCCAATTCTTCTTGTTGTTGTTATTAGTATTGTTCTAGAAACAAGAATATTTTGGGGAACTTTAGCAGGCTTCTTCTGAAATCTTTGTCATTTACAAACACAATATATCTATATATATGCTTTAAAGTGACCTATAAAAGCCACAGTGAATCCCTACATAGCTTTCTTTATGAAATTACAGGGTAAGAATGTTAAGTATAAAAGGTTGCTCTTCCAATTCTAGGATTTTCCATTTCCCAGAGGTTACAAAGAGATTGTTACCAAATCCCAGCTTAGGAGAAGGGAATAAACATCTTGAATCTGCTGTTTTCTTCCTAGTCATGATGCATCCTGAGAGTGTTATAGAAATGTGCTTTTCTGGACCACAATCTGGCCAGCCCTCAACCACCCAAAGTGGTCCTAAAGATCATTGATGGGGATCTTTGGGATGTCAGAGGAAGCCTTTCTGATATTTTTCTCATGTGGTGGGAAAAATAACAGTTCTCACTTCCTTTCCCTGCAATATTGAACTACATGCCTCACCTCTGCCTCTGTCATTTGACCATTTTCTATGATTATGTCCAAGTCAACTGAAAACAGTCCACCATCACTGACAACACGTTGGTGAGTCCACTTTCTCTAGCATAAAAGCACAAATCACATTTTGGGAATTCTGGTTTCAGCCCTTCTGCATTGGACAGCTTTACTCAGCATCAAAATTGCAATAGGAATATGAAGCCCTTTCTAGAAGTTGCTGTGCAGGTGGGTGTGTCTGTGTATAAGATGCTAACTAGGTTTTAATCACCTTTGCCGTCTCTAACATGCCTTTGCTCTTTCCTCACTCTGGCCCTGTTTTGTTTCTTTTGGATGTCAGGACATTCTCTAGAAGGTTCTTTTTATCTACTCAAGTTCTTGAAACCTCCTCGGAATTTCAGCAACATGTTACCTTAAATGCTAATAACGTTTTTAAACATATTTTTTTCTAACTAAACTGTAAGGCAGGACAAGGATCTATAAGTAGTTTGTATTACAAAGCTTGGCAAGGTACATTCTTGGTATTTCAGAGAACTTTACTAATAATATTTTCTAAAAGTGACACCAGCATAGAATAACAAATACATTTATTCAGAATTGATGATTTTATAATAACCCTGAAGTTTTAAGATGGAAATCACATAAAAATGTGTGGCATATGGAATGAGAAAAGCTTCTTCCACGTTCTTCATTTCCTGGAGTGTGTGTGGTCCTAAATTAACTCCCAAAGCTAAGTCATCATCATTCCTCAACCCTGATTCTCTCTGTTTGTGTAGTGGCGAAGGTGGTTTACCTTCACTTTCTTTCAGTTTGCCCTTTTTCAGACAAAGGAATGAAAATGTACTTTTCTTGGAAATATGGTGGCACATTACAGTTTTGTAGAAGTATTTAATGAAAATCGGGCTAATAAAATGCTCATTGTTATTTTCAGAGAATATTTCAACAGAAACAAAACTGACTTATTCTTGTTGAGTTGACTTCACCCTGTGACTACTTGTCTACCCAAATTCAAAGTTCTCAGTCTTTTGAAGTGAGTCTGAATCTCTGTCAGTTGCTTAGTTCTCCTTCACATTGTCACTGAGAGAGAGTCTGTTACAGGCAATCTAACTGCTGCCAGGACATTAAAAGATTTTATCTTTATAAATCATTCTCTACTTTCTGCATGTAACAGTTTATTTTTTTTCCACAGAATACTTTCAGAACTCTAATGGCATTAGGTATCCGACATTCAATAGGTTGGATGGCACTTGGTGGCACTGGCCTCTGAGTATTCAATCTGAATACAGTTTGGTTCTTTTTCATTTTAATTGCTGGAATGGCTGTGGATATAAGTTGTTTTGCACAAAAGGGTGACAAATAATGATGAAAGACACCAGAGTGCTCTCATGTGTGGCTTCGTCAAGAAGGAGAAAAGAGATTATTGCAGCTGAACTGATCACATGGAATTTGCTGGGCCTTCCCTTGCCCCCCACCCCCACCCCCATCACCACCATGTTCCTCTACTAAAATGCAGTTCTTACAGTCTATGAACAATCCTGCTGAATAACACATAAAAATTGATCCTATTAACAATGATCTTTAGAATGTTCAAGGACATAACGCCGCTTTTGTAAGGTTCCAACATAAGCATTCTCAAATCCTTTAAGGAGCAAATTGTTTCTGGTTTTGTCATCTTCTGACTAGGGAACTGTTGCCTTAAAACAGAGCTTCTGCGGGTGGGGGAAGCCACACAAGCCTCCAGTTTAAAATAATGCTCTCACTGGTCTTCCTAGCAACTGAGATGTCAGTTATATTTTTAATTAACATTTGAGTCCTCTAAAATCACTTAATATTAAGCAAATATGTTAATGATGTAAAAGTCAATGCTAACAAAAGTGGCAGAAGAGATAATAGGTAAAATCAGTTATTTTATGATCTATGGGATTTTCAATGGTTCTTTTGTTTAAAAAAGAAAAAAAAAACCTTCATTACTCTTACAGGGAGTATAAGTGATCTTTAAGGAAAGAATGAGTCTATGTTCCAAATTACTGAACATTTATGTGCCTGCGTAAGTCTGGATTTTTCACCCATTTTCTACCAGCAAAGCAGCTTTTACGTACAGCAGCACTGAGGAAACCATGGGATTCCTTTTCCTCCTGGTGAAGTTACTCCTTTTTCTTCTCTTCTTTCTAATTTAGGGAATGGCCTCTGCTACCTCAAAGGCGGTTTTCCAAATACCTGCATCCCATGCCCTCCCTGAGCCCCATGACTCAGTTTCACCTACTCTCTTCAACCAGCCTTCAGGTACTGAAGTCTGTGGCTTAACTACTGGCCCTTACCTCAAAGTTTCTTTGGTAGTTTTCTTGCTTAAGCTGTAAGAAGCATCCTGTGAAAGACTGTAACTCATAATTGTGTGAGTAACTGTGCAGACATTTCAGCAAGAGGATGCTGGCTGTTTTATACTCTGCTTTAGATCTTTCAAAATAGAAACTCTCTCTCTCTCCTCTCCCCTATGCTTTCCCCCCAGCCCCCGCCCCACTTCATTTCTAATCAAGCTGTTACTTACAGGCATTTTCATTATTACATGAGGAGTGTAATACACAAAACTTGGGCTTTGTAGTCATAATATGCTGCCAGTGGTTACAGAATCCACAGAAAATTCACTGATGACTACAGATAAAGGTTGCGGTTTTGAACTTCTCACAATGGGCACTTTATGAATAACACCAATGGTGACAATTCTACATTAAAAGAGAATGCCTATAATTAGGCCTTGGACACACATGTTAATAAGTGAGGAATAGCTATGTCTTCCCACAATAGAGCCTGATCATTTCCATCAGGGACTGAGAGTCAGAAAAATGTTTTCCTTCATTAAATTCTACTCATTCTGTGTTGGCTTTTTAAGTTATTCAAAATCAAGATAGAAGAAAATTTATTGGAGGAAAAGCAGCCTCTCTATGCTCCCCCTCAAGATAAATTCTGAGAATAAAACGGTGGGCCTTAACTGTTTTCTTTAACCCCCAAGTCCCTTTGTGTGGCAATATGGCTTTCAATTGAAGGTTCCAACAGTGGGGGAGGATTCAGATCTGTGTACAGATGAAGCCCCAGTGGCAGACAAAATGTGGTTTAGTATCTTAGGGTTGCAAGAATTTTTTAAAAAAGGATGGAAGCTTGATAATGAAGATGAATCTGGTTAGAATTGAGAAGGGAGCTCTTGGATCTAAGAGAGCACCTTCCTGTCACACCCATCTCCTCCTCATTGTGCTGCCGCCCACATGGCATAAAAGCCCTCACATGGAAGCCCCTATTTATCCTGAATGGCAACAGTTCATTTCTGAGACGACCACATTCAGGGTCTGTAATCAGCCACTGTAAATAATATTTTATGTTTAAAAGGCATATACATATAGTTGTTGTTAATGAGTTAGTTAAAAGGTTTCCTTGTTTGTTTTGTAATATATTCAATCAAAGGACTTGATCTTATTAATCAGACTTTCCCCATTTCCATCTTTTAAAGGAGGAAATATGAAAAGACTTTGTAAACCAAAAACAATGATAGAACGAAGTAAGATGTTATCAGCATCCACCCTCCTATTGCTTTGGTCAGGCACTTTCTTTTCGGAAAAGAAAACCGGGTTCACTTGATATTGTTGCTGTAGTTTTTAACAGGATCTTTCAACACACGCACACTACGTGGAGTCAGTGAAAGACTTCTAATAATAATTTATCTATTTAAATTTAAATTTTCTTCTCCAAAAAAGGTGATTGATTCCAATACTTTCAAAAAATTTTATTGAAATTGGGAGGAGAGGCTCTTCATGTCAGGAAAAGATCTTTTCTGAAGCCTCTGAAGAGTCCAGCATTTTTTTCTTATGCCCCATGTACAGTGGGAGGGAAATTGAGAAGTTTGAATGGGAACTGAAAGAACTGTTCTTTGTGCAGCTCACTCTCTCCTGATGTGATATGTGTTCCAGGAAAGAGGACAGGCACTGAGACTAAACACAAAAATCAAAATGGATTTTACTCCGCCTCCAGTAAACAGCATGGCACAAAAGTCCATTGTGCTATGAGATAACTGCTAAGATGAATGGAGTTGGCTGTCACGGAGGTGATTGTGGGGCCGGTCTCTATTGGATCACAGTCCAGGACTGAATTCCTTTCTGGTTCATCAGGGTCTGTTGGTACCACAGGAAGTGTCATGATCCTTTTTTTCACTAGGGCCAGATGGTGTCCTTTTTGAGGCCTTACTAATGCCCAGTTTTCCACATGTAAAACTCCTGGGAAAATGACCTAACTCACAGCTGCTTAGTGAGGCTTGAGCAGGTCTTTAGAAAGACTTCTGTCAAGAACAAGAAGATTGTACCACTAGCAGAGTAAAGGGGGAGGCTCTGGCCAGAAATGTATCAATTACAAACTATTTTTAATGACTATCATAATTTGAATTGTGATTTGCACAATGTATGTCTTCATAGGCAGTGGCTAAAAGGATATTTCACAAAAGCAACTAATGGCTAGGGATGCTAATTGTTTTCCTAGCAGAAGTTTTACCTTCCTTGAGAGCAGATGGCCTGAATAAGAAGAGAGAATGTGGTCCAGAAGGGTCGGGAAAGGACAAAAAGTGAAAGATTCCCTAGATAGCTGCAAGGAGCCTGGGGAGAGGGGAGGGACCCTAGTGTTAAAAAGAGCTGGAAAAAGTGGAAACTTTTGATGCATGTGGGTTGTGTTTACCAATGAATTGAATGATTCCCAAGGGTGGACAACTGCAGGTGTGATATTTAGAAAGCAGAATGCCTTTCTATTAGCTGAGTTATAGTGAGAATACATCGAAGTTTTTATAGGGGTCAGTGAGATTTATACTGAAAGTTACTGTAGGATTTTTTCCCACCCTAAAAAGAATTAGCTGTAATTACCTTTGAGATAAAGTTACTCTTAATAGCTTTATCCCTGCATTTGAATGCTTGCTTATTTTTGTGTATTGAGTAGCAATTGGTTCTTGCTTATTTGTATGTGCATTTTACCCCATATGGGATTTTTTTTTATCCTGATTGTTTCCACCTTGTTTAAAGGGATTCTTTTTCTAGCTATGAGTTCTTATTAACTTTTTGATTAATTAATTTGTAACAAATGACAGATTTTTAATGTCATTTTTGAATGGTAGGTTCAAATTTTTAAAAAAGCCTAAAGCCATATAAAAGGAGGTTTGTATTTTTTTGCAGATTATGGTCAAAAAATTGCAAACAAATGAAGCATCAGAATAATTACTGTGAGGATCTCTTTCTATAAGTTTCCTTTTTTTACCTACTTGCAAATTTGCATAACTTTCAGGTCACAAAAATCTTATATTACTGGAGAGAGAAAGGAAAATTAATATAAAACATTTAACACGTGTTTTCAATCAAGTGCTTAACATTAAGTCTATTGAAAGAAATGTTTCATCTCACATACTTAAACCTAACAACTGCTGTGTAGCAAATGACAGATCACATAAGATGAAAGCAATACCTTCACAATTTTCATTGTCTAAGATTTCTGATAAAAAGACACAAGATGGCAATTAGCTATTTTTATTACTCTGCCCCTAAAAAGCATCAATATCCATAATTTGAAGATTATTGACTTTATTGTTTGTGATTATTTCACAGAACCTTGCTTCCCATATATAACTGATCACGGCTTAAGCCAGGATGTGAATTGTTATGAAGTAAGGTAACATTCCATAAAAATATGTCATTGAGAGGCTGCCAACTTCAAAGGGTGATTGATATTTTGATCAAGTGGTGCCAGTTTAGTTCACACTTTAAAATGCCTAGCTCCATGGGGAACTTGGAAATGTACATGTAGGACACTAATCTGAGAGGATAGGAGAGAAGGAAGTACATTCTCCTCTGGTTAGCAACCAGCAGCATTACAACTAACATGCAACAACTTATTAAAGGCATAATTTGTTTATTTACTTGTCTTTATTTTTCAACAATAATAGAACTTAGTAGAAACAGTTTTAAATATAATTTGGCTAATTGCTAGTTATTTCCCTATTGTTTTAAAAATATGTCCTACTGCTAGGGCCCCAGGTCAGGAGAACAAACACAGGTATCTTGCTTATAAGTACGATCCACGTAGTGCAGCCAAGGAGCCCAGGAGACAGAATCAGTATTTCCTCCACTGGGTCAGTTATATGCAGCCTGGCTTTTAGCAAAAACTAGCCTGTATCCTTCCTTTTATGGACAGGGTTATGTTTTATTGTGGCACAAAGAAATCCTTTCCTCCCTTGTTCACAAAGCCGCACAGCACTGGCTCTCCCCTATCAACTGCTCTTTTCTTTCTCTGAATGCTATATTTTTTATTTACATAAGAATTCTTGCAGATGTTTTGTTTACATATGTATTTACTCATTTCAGATGAATGGAAGGAAGTGATGAAATCCTAAACCCAAAAGCACATTTTTACAAAGACTAAAAACCATCTCTGTAGCTGTCACTGTGCCAGAAAGTAACTCTAATCTTGCTTTTATCTGTCTTAATTGTTTACAATTGTCTTAATTGTCTTACTCTTCAGTGCTTAGGTAGAAATTCAAAGTTTGCAGTGACTTCCCAGGAGTCAAGTTAGATGCCTAGAGTTTTGTTGTGAGACAAAGAGGAAGGAAAAGGTACCATCTGAAGAAAGCCTCTCTGATTTGGAATATGCTGGTCAGTTATTAGAATGGATCATCAAAGAAAGAAAGAACCATCTTGGGCCACACATGAGTGATCATAATATATTTATGAATTTTATCACATGACCACTAAAAAGCGGAGGATATTCTTTTAAAACAGTCACAAATTAATCTTTGAAATTACTTGAGTAAATTTTTATCAAAAATATCCATTTATACAGAGAGTACAAATTCAAATTGACCAGTTCAAAATTTATTTGTGGCAGAACTAGAACTTTCACATTTTTTTAATATTGTAACTTCTGGCAGTGGGAGGAGAGACTTTCTTGTTGAAAATTTTAATGTCATTTCCCAAACGAAACAACTGGTTAATTTTGAAAATACAAATTCTTCAGTTAGTTTTCTCACTGTGGGAATATGTGAAATATGCCCTTAATATTTTTTAAATTATACTAAATAAGAGATAATCCTTCTTATTCCCTGAGGCTTCCTGCATGTTTGAAACTTGTGATATCTCAGAATTTATCCTATAAACTATTGACATCTTCCAAAGTTTTACTCCTGTTTTTAGGGTTGTTATCAACAAATATTCATTGAAGTATCTCCAACCAAGTAATGGGGCTGGACGTGAGCAGTTAAAAAAAAGAAAGAAAGAATCAGACACAGACCTAATATGTTTGTGAGAACCTTTGATAATAAGTTCATTAGAAAGAGGCAGTATGTGTGCTGGAGGATCTAGAAGAACTTCTTAGAGGACGTTTTAGATATTAGCATCCAAATCCCATCTCATTCTTTTCATGTGCTTTGATTTCTTGAAGACTATATATACAATAGGAGCTCAACTAATGTTACTGTTAAGTTCTAGCTATTGTCAGCCAATCTGCCACTATAAAAAATTTCACTTGATTCATTCTTTACAATATTTCTGAAAGACAGGTTTGCTATTGTGGCTGCTATTATTTAACTTGTTTTCTTAGATTATTTGGATTGCTCCAAAATATTTTCATTAATTAAAATTGTAAAACTACTTTCAGTTAATTAATACTGCAGATTCATTAGTTCACTGGATTGTGAAAGGGTCTGAACCTAGGACACAGGGTTGCTCTTTGGCTCATGCATCTCTTGTTCAAAACATTTGTTTACTGCAAGTTATTTATGAAAGACCAGTTGACCATGTAGGTATCCCCATGACATGAGCATACATTAAGAAAGAAGGGGTTATAAGTCCATAGCTTTTGAAGCTGAAAGGGAACCTGTAGACCATCCAACGATATCATTAGTCATATAATAAAAGTCAAAGGAGAGAAGCGACTTTGTCTTACTCATCTATGGTACCTGAATCACAGAACATCATAATAAAGTATAAATCTTGGTGCTTTGTATGGTGCTAAGCATTTGTATACATTGTCTCATTCTCACCATAAAATCTGAAGGGGGTGCAAATTTCTAGATTTTTGTGAATGACAAAACTGAGACTTTTAGAGATGAAGTAACATGCTCAGGTTCCACAGCTAATAAAGAGTAAAACCACATGAATCTTACTCTAAAGCCTAAATTCCCTTCCTTAACCATTATTATAGGTGATTTTAGGATTTTAAATTAGGTACTAAAAAATGTTGTTGAATTTGTAATATTAAAATTTCCTGGTCAATGTATACAATGAATGGAAACAGAGAGAGAGAGAGAAGTGGGGGAGGGAACAAGAGGGAAGAAGGGAGTAGAATGGAGGATAGGAAAAAGAAGGAAACCTCAGTGCTGTAACTTTATGATTTTACATTTGTGTTCTTTGATTTCAGTCCAATATTATAATTCTTAAAAACAAATTCTAACAGATTAGTAGTCAATGACTCTTAATTAGTAAACTCAGATTAAGTAGACAATATTAGATCAGTAGGGTAAAAGCTCCTATGTAATATAAGAAGCTTCTTAATATCAGTCTAAAAGCATTAACATTGTTACCTCACCAAGCCCTGAAAAAAAATCACATTAAAACCTCTGCAGTTAATAAACATTACAAACTTTAAAATTCAGTAATCTGAATATAGTTTAAAAGTCAAATGCGGTTTTTTGTTTTGTTGGTTTTTTTGTTGTTTGTTTTTGTTTTTGAGACACAGTCTCACTCTGTTGCCAAGGCTGGAGTACAGTTGTGCAATCTTGGCTCACTGCAACCTCTGCTTTCCTGCATCAAGAGATCCTTCCACCTCAGCCTCCCCAGTAGCTGGGACTACTAGCACTTGCCACCATGCCCCACTAATTTTTGTATTTTTTGTAGAGAGGGGCTCACCATGTTGCACAAGCTGGTCTCACTCCTGAACTCAAGTTATCTGCCCACCTTGGCCTCCCAAAGTGCTAGGAATACAGGTGTGAGCCACCATGCTCAGCCTTCATAAACTACTTCTTTAAATGTACTATTATTGCTGATGTTTAATAATTAATTCTATACCGTGTATTAAGTAGTTTACTATGTGCATGACTCTGAGCCAAGTATGACAACATAGTTGAATAAAGGTCTTAATAAAAATGAACACTTCTTTTTATCCTTTGAGGGTTTATTTGCTGATTCATTACATTTTCAATATTTTAAGTGTATAGTGTTTTAAGGAAAAATGACAAAAACCAACAACAAATCTTTTATTATTTGTTTCAGTTCAGTCTTATCTCAAGCCAAATTTTTTACACTTTCCTTTGTGAGTGCACTTAACTAACTTGGCTTTCTAGGCTTACTTTAGAATGCTTTCTTAAAAAAGAAGAAACATGCTGCTTTGAATTAAGATAATTTTGAAATACCTGGTCCACAACGCTATAAATTTAGAAAGCATTATATGAAGTTGGATCATTATTCTCGATTAATTTCTAGCTCCATTAATACTTTAGTCATATATTCTCCACACAAATTTTTGCATCCTTGTGAAATCAAAACAAATATTTTCCTTTTAAATAACTTAAACAATCCTCTTTAACAAAATTAAATAAACCTTAGCTCTAATTGTGGCAGTTTAAATGAGCAAGTCCACATCAATTATACTCAGTCCAGAGAGCCATGTAGCATGATGGAAACAATAGCCATGCCTAAACGCCAATGGAATTGAGATGTCTCCACCTGAAAAAAGGGGATCACTAAGGAAAAGGGCTATTGATTATTTTCAGGAATAGGCATTCTTATTCTCAAGTGAGGAAAAGATAAAGAGCAAATAGACTGAGTTTCAAAAAAAGAAAATTTAATTAGAGATAAGATGTAATGTCTTGACTATAAGATAATAAAATATTGCAAAAGATTTTAAATTAAAAGTTATTGGCCAGATGTGGTGGCTTATGCGTGCAATCCCAGCACTTTGGGAGGCAGAGAAGTAAACCAGACAAAATCAATTCAACAAAATAATTATATGAAATGTAGATTACCTTTCCAATAAGTTTCCCCCTTGACAGAATTTCAGGGAAATACTTTAATTTCATATTAATGGTATCTATTGACTTCGTTTTCTCTCATACTGCACGTACTACTATTAATGACAGTCTGGTTAAGTGATTATTCATGGGGGGTGAAGGACACAAAATTTGATCACAAATGTTTACCTTCCTGCTTGCATGTAAGTAAGAATTCCTTTGATGTGGATCTTATTTCCACTTAGCTTATAAGTAATTGTAGACTCGTCCCCAAAATCCACATGCTAAAAGGTCTTTGTGGTTTTAAAGAGTCATGCCTTAGCAGGGGTTCTTAGACTTTTCCACTAATAAAACTTTGTATCAGTCAGTGTCCAATCAAGAAAACAGAAACCACTCCAAGTATTTTGCACATCAGGATTTTAATACAGGGAATGGATCACAAACTAACCAGAAAAACTGAAAGAGCAAGAAGAATATAGGAAAAAAACAGAAAAGCACAGGGCGTAAGTGTGGTCTCACAGCCCACACTCACTGCTGAGTTCCCTAGAGTCATGGCCTCCTCTGTGCTGCTGCTATTGGAATCACATTACTGTACAAGAAACTAAGAACCTAAAATTAGTGCTGTTGCTGCTGAACCCCATAGACACCTGCAGTCTCTCTTAATTATCCACACTTGCCACCACTAGAAATTGGTAGAAGGGAAGGGGAATTTTCCCTTCTCCTCACTTTCTAGCTACCTGCAGTGCATCACTTTAGTAAACACTTAATTGCAAGTTAGATGGCAAAGGAACTGTGAACATATAGTGTGCAGAATTCCAATCCTATTTATTGATATATTTCAATTTAAAAAAACGTGCCTGTCAGAATATTTAAGTAATTTGTCCAGGGTCACATGATTAGCATACATCCTGCCACTTGAACGTTCTTTCCCTTATCTCCATGAACTTTCCGCAGCCGAAAGTCTTTAAAAACACTAAAGCTAAAATTTTATTTCTATAAATATGAAGGATACGCCTAGCAGAAAAGAGACCGAACTGAACATTTAAGTAAAGAGAAGGAATTCTGCCTGCTTTGCCTTAGTAAACAATAATGCCGAGGTTTATTGCCTGATCACTTGAATGCCTTCAAGCCCAGGTCTTTTTCAGAGCCATCAGGCATTGCACTACATGTTAAGAATGCAAAGATAGATAAGACATTGTCTATGAAGTTGTAACCATATGGTCTAAGGGCAAAGATAATGCTTATTGATGGAAAGTTGGATTACTCAACCCTTCCATGCCATGCTGCTAGAAACATAAACTGAACATTGTTGACTAATGTTGGTTGCATTGATGTTCCCTAAGGGATCCCGTCTCCATAATTTCATTCTCCAATTCAGTATTCTTGTGTGTATAGAGCTAAAGACATTGTTTAGGAATGAAATATGTTATAAAAATATATACAAATATGTAAATAAGCTTCTTTTCCTTACTCAAATATTTCAGAAACAGGGTTAATACTCACTTTACAGACCAACTGTGTAAATAATGGGCTATTTGTGTATATAATTATTACAATCTGGATGGTGAAATTTCATCCATGGTATGTCAGAATAGTTTTATGATGAATCTCTACTGTATTTTGCTACCAGGAATTAGAGCCTCATGGGGACTACCCCCCAAACCCCCGCCGCCCGCTCCACCAGAGAGCATCTCGTCTATTCTACTACCGTCCTTAGGCAAGCTAATTCTAATAATTCAAGACTAAGGTTTTCTTCCCTGTGTTTAATGATTACCACATATAGTAATTTAGTCTACATCCTCCAAAGTAATTCTTATATCAATATAGGTCACTTTGGAAATCCAGATACCTTTTAAAAATATGAAAATGTCACCACCTTTGATCATTTAAAAGATGGAAAATTTGTAGGCTTGAAACACCATTTCAAACTCATGCTTAACCAAAACCTCTTCTAACACAAATTAACAAATGATCATGGCCCAGTGTGTTTGAAAAAGTTGCCCTTCAATAAGGGTTAGCCATTTCAGGTTAGTTTTCTTTGGATGGTCCATTTGTGATTAAACAAACTACTTCTTCCCGTTGCTAAACTTCCTTTGTATTATATAATCATGTTGTGTTCACACAAGTTTATCTGAAAAAATTATTGATTTGAAATTTTATAAGGTACTATGTGTCAGTCACATTTTCTGGAGGTAAATCAGAAAATGTGATTTTTTTTTCTTTTTCTTTTTTTTTTTTTTTTTTGCTCATTTTCTAGGTAGATTGCAGCTGGTCTGAGGGTAAACACAGAGGAGTTTCTCTCTCTTCCCAGGCTCTATAATGAGAATATTCTGTCTGATCAGGTGCATGCACCCTGCTGTCATTTGCAGCCTGACCTGCAGGTCAGGGGTGACGTGAGCTGGCTCAGGGATGCATACAAATCACATCCTCTTGTCTGTCTGTTTTGTTGACTGGTTCTCCTCAGGGTCATGGCTATCTTAAGTAGCAGCCTGAAGGATAAAGTGTGCCCTGTCTGCGCTGTAAAACTTTGACTGTGGACCAATCGTATCTGACATACAGCAGCATGAGGTTTGGTTTAGCCTTTGGATTCAGAACAAATCACTGGCTATCAATGGCTGATAGTGACATGCAGTTTACTGAATCTCTCCTTTTTGACAGCTCTATGTGGAGAAGAAATGGAGTGTTTTTAAGTTATGTTTGTTTCAAAGTATGCTCTGTATGAATTATTTTTAATATTAAAATGAAACTATTAAATTACAAAATTTTTAAAAGTTAAGTATTTTGCTTCAGTGTTCTGGTTTCAACATGCAACATCTAAGCTACAAAAGGTCACACATCTGGAAACATGTGAGGCTGTTAAATGTTCTCAGTGAGATTTTGCTGTGTTGCCATGTATAAATTTATAACTTTTGCTGCTTTCACTAAAAAATACCTGTAATCACTGAATTTAACTAATAGACAAGTTTAATGGCCTTTCAGTGTCATTCCACCTAGCATCAAAACTTGTTAAGAGCATATCAAATTAGAGTTTATCTCTAGTCTGCTTTAATATTTATGGAAGGTTTCTATAATTTGACTTAAAAACATTTGAACCTCTTACTCCTCATATTAAAAGATATCCAACCAGTTGCTATGAGAAACACAGAAAAATAAATAAATGACATAATCAAGGCCCTCAGAAAGGTTATAATCTAACAAGGGAGATAAAGTATAAACATAAAGCAAGGTATACTAACATAAATACTATAAAAAATATATAAAAATCTGTAATCACTTAAAAGAGAGAATATTTACTCCTAGCTGGCCTTTGAGTAAATAGCAAGATTCCAAATATGGAAATGAGGATGAGCAAGGAAAGGCATTCCGGAGAGAACAAGGTAAACAAACACTCAGGAGTGGATGAGGAGGTCAAGTATTAGGTGGGGTGCACACACTGTCCTCCAGAAAAGACAATGTGGCAATAATATGTAGGGTGAATTACTGGCCGGAGAAGTCAGAGCTTAAGAGACTTATTGCAAATAAGCCAAATATAAGGTAGTAAGTTTTCGACTAGGGCAACTGAAGCCATAGTAAAGAAGAAAGAATGATTTCCAAGCAGCATTTGAGAGATAGAGTATTCTTTGTTTGAAAAGGGGAGTAAACCTTACCCAGAGTAAACTTCCTCACACATGTACACACATAGGGTCCTTTGGTGTCTTTTCAGGATGACAGCAACTCACTGAGCAAAGATTTACTATGAGACTTAGGGCACTGTTAGCTTTTCCATCATACCTTCCAGTCTGAGGTCCTTCAGGAGGCCTACTCAGCCTCATTTGTCTTCTCTCCAGTATCATATATGCTTAAAACATGATTATTGATTAAGTAAATGAACTAATATGAATACATCATTTAAATGTTTTCTTTCTAGATCATTAGAGAATTATGACATCTTTGATAAGGATTAAAAAAACACACAGAGGAAAGGGAGCAGGCCTTTCAAAGGCACTGAGTTCAGTTGTAAACCTCTCCACTCAGGTCAGAGCCCCACAAACAGAGTCATTATGAGACCTCAAGGCAGCTTTCTGAGTCAGCTTTTTGCATTATTTACAAAATCAATATTGTAATCATGATATTCTAGTAACCCATTACTCTGAGATGTCTAGCTCAGTCTCCATGTTCACAGGCATTATAACATCTCTATTGATATTTACAGTGAAATTAAATGACAATATCAATTATATGTGAAGGGTGAATTTGGATTAAAATATGCACCTTAGCTTCTAAAATTATATGATTCAAAAGCAAAAGCAAATAAAAAAAATTCAGCCCTAAAGGTTCTAGACTGAGCTGCCATGAATGTGAACTAGATTACAAGTTGGTTCCCAACCTTCCATGTCATCTAACTTTCTGATGTTTATATTTTCTGCAAATTACTCCCAAACTCATTTCTGTATACATGCTACATAGCAGGATAGATTTTTATAAGAATATGAAGAATGCTTACAAGAGGAAAAACTTGATAGTTTGTATTCATGACAGGATCATTAAGTCCTGTTGTTAAGTCTAATTTGTATCTTTTGAGTTTTATCACCTTTGGTATCTGAGTTCTATTACATAAACTTGCAGAGTTGTGTGAGTAATGCTAATGGCATGCTCTATGCCTGGTAGTCTAGGAAGTACTACAGCTGTGTTCACTCTGGAGCCATTTGTCAATTCTGGGAAAAGAAAAAGAGAGCTATATAACCTCCCTGTGAGATCACCATGGGCCTTTGTCAGCATCCAGGCCCTTAGTCTCTGGATTCTAGTAACTATTCCCTTCTTTTGCCCCTTCAGGCTTAGAGGTGATAGCAATGCCTAAGTTTCTAGCCTAGGGCATGGCACTATCCTTTGTGTTTTCCTTGCCCTCTTCATTGAACTCTCATTGAAATTTTTCTTTTTTTTTTTTTTCTTTTTTTGGATGGAGTCTTATTCTGTCTCCCAGGCTGAAGTGCAGTGGTGTGATCTCAGCTCACAGCAATCTCCACCTCCCAGGTTCAAGCAATTTTCCTGTCTCAGTCTCCAGAGTAGCTGGTACTACAGGTGTGTGCCATGGCACCCAGCTAATTTTTTTATTTTTAGTAGAGATGAGGTTTCACCACGTTGGCCAGGCTAGTCTCAAACTCATGACCTCAGGCGATCTGCCTGCCTTGGCCTTCCAAAGTGCTGGAATTACAGGCGATAGCCACCATGCCTGGAGTTCTCCTCGAAATTTTTCAATTTGACCATCCTATCTTATTCCTACCAGGATACTAATCGATATAACAGTCATAAGAGATTAAATGTACTGGTTCTACAATTTTATTCATATTTAAATTTTACTCATATTAAAAGTATTTTTGTCGTTAATCGACAAATAGAATTATTAACAAAATCACCTATTTCAGTTCATCTGGGAGAGAAAAGGAAATTATTAGAAGAATCTGTGCCAACTGGTGTCCCATGGTGAAACTGTTAATTAATTGTTGGGAAAGAAGAAAGTATGAATATTGGAAATATGACAAAGTTGATAGTAGACAGGTAAGTTATAAAAGATTATCTTCTTAAGTACAACTTAATACCATACAGAATATGATTATATTTTCTTGTATTTATGGATATCTTTCAATTTTTGGATCCTCCAGACTTCAGTACTCAGTCTTCCCTATTTCATTCATTCCATTTTATATCTCAACCATTCTCTTGACTTCGAATATTATCTGAACACTTCTTCTGGATAGCAAGAAGTAGGCAGAAGAAGACCAGTATTTTCACCAAGAACAACTGTGAAAACATTCACAGTTAAATATATTTAAGTTCACAAATAAAGTTCAAAAATTATCTGTTTAAGTCAGCAGAGAGCTGCTAACGCAGTAAGAACTGGAGCCGCTAAACTTGGGAAGAGATATAACTTCCTAGAAGTGAGCTGACTCTCTTACCGATTTTACTTGGCCCATTTGTCTATTTTTGGCAAGTAACATGCTTAGAATTCAGTCTGCCTACCTACAGGGGAGCTATTTTCAGGGACAAGGAAAACCAGCAGAAATTTGTAAGAGACTTGGGGAAATCTTATACACAGCTGGTTATTCTTTTAAGACAATTTCCAAGTTCTAGTGTTGAGTGGGCCAAGGGACCCAAAACTTGAAAGCCTCCAAAAGAAGAACAAAGCTTTCAACAGCCTCACAAGACAAAGACTGGAGTTCAAGACCTACCAGGGAAAGGATTAGGGGTGAATTAGACTGAGCCTTACCAGTGCTACAATCCAGCCTTATCATCTAGCATTCTATGGGCCTAGACAAAGGTGGGTTCAATCCTCTCTGGAGAAACATAATATCATCTGCAGCCTCTGAAATGTTGACATTGTTGTTGCTCAATTCATATCTAGCATTCAACCAAAAATTACTAAAAATACTTTAGAACTTGTTGTTCCCTCTACTTGGAACAGTGTTCTTGCAGTTATCCCTTCCCTGTTTTAGATCTTTGTTCAAAATACAACATTATTTTTATAAAGAGAGAAATAAAAGAGAGATAATAGAAACAATTCATAGAAGCTCTAGATACTGGAGTTAGCTGAAAAAATATTTTAATGTAATTAAATGCTATCTATACTGATTACTCTTAAATTTGTACCACAAGTCTAGGCTTATCCCCCGGATTCCATACTTAAAGATAACTATCTACTCTGTGCCTTCATTTAGATGACTAATACACATTTCAAACCCAAAAGTACAAAATAAAATTTCTAATCCTACCACTTAAAACTCATTTCTGTTATAGACATTCACATTTCTGTAAATAGCAAGTGCATCCTTTCAGTTGTCCAAGCCAAAAAGTTGAAGTTATTCTTACCTCTCTTCTTTCCCTCATACCCCATATGCAAACATATCAGTGAATCCTATGTGCTCTCTTACACATTATACCTACAATCCTAACATGTTTTACTATCTTAGTCCTATTTTCTCGTTTGAGTCTTGTCTGCATAAGTGTAATAGCCTCCTTCTCATCTCTTCTATCTCTCTTTGCTCTCTGTGGACTATTCTTGACACAGAAGATGGAACAACGCACTTGTTATAGAAGTCAGACTATATAACTCCTCTGCCCTAAAATTCCCAAAGATTTTCTATATAAATTAAAAGGAGCTCCATTATGCTATAGTAAAAAACAAAGCCAAAATCCCAGTGTCTTCAAATATCAGAATTATTTCTTATTCACATTATCTGTCCATTGTAGGTCAGATGAGCACTTCATTTCATATCAATTTACCTCAAACACCTCAGGTGCTAGGTCACTGTAAAAGCTACCAATTGTAACATTGCCAACTGCAGCTCAGAGGAAAAGAACATTGAGGAGCACATAGGCTCTCCAGAATAACAGTCACTGCCACTTACATTCCATTAGCCAAAGCCAGTCATGTGCCACCCAAATCCTGTCTGATTGGCAAGCTTCTTCATTATCCCATCTTTGGGTCACCTTATCTGTCACATCTTCTCCTTCCTCACAGTGCTTCAGGTATACTAGTCTCTTTGATACATTTTAAATAGTCAATGCAAATTCCAGCTTAAACCTTGCTGTTCTCTCTACTTTGAACAGTGTTCTCACAGTTATCCCTTCCCTGACTATTTTAGATCTTTGTTCAAAATTGACCATCTCAAAAGACTTCCCTTACCATCCTATTTTAAATTTCAGGCTTAATATGCACCTCTGTTATTCTCTATCCCCTGTTTCATCTTCATTTTTCTCTGTAGGACTTATCATCATGAAATTCTACATTTTTACTTCTTTATTATCTGTTTCCCTTCACTAGACTATAAGCTTCATAAGGGCAGGGATTTTTTTTTTCCAACTAAGTTAGCTCCAATACCTACAGGAATTTTCAACACATGATGGATGTTAAATAAGTAACTTTTGCATAAATATAATATCTCATCTTATTTTTATAAGACTTTAATATGTACAAAATATTCTGATATGCATTTTCTCATTCAATATTTACAACCACCTAGAGAAGGACTAGCATGTGAATAGATCGACCCGCCTTAATAAATAGCAAACGTGTAACTTGAACAAGTATAGTCTGAAGTACCCACTGAAAATCACCAAATTCAATATAATGAGACATGGGTGAGAGAGGTGGCTCAAATCATCTACTGGTATGTAAACATTTTACTGCCTGCACATCTCTAATAAGAATTGATGTGGTGTGTCATCTGTAATTTAATCACCAGCATTACATCTTGATAGTAAACAAGGATCGCTTGACTATTCCCTATAAAGTTAGATTACCACACATACAGAATACACACTGAATTTGGGTAGTATTTCAGGTGTGACACAGATGATAAATGGAAGAAATTCAAACTATAAGTAGCACACTTATAGCTGATCCTATCGTGCTTCTAAATTTTCGTGCTTGCCGCACTGTATCACCTGTCTAGTCCAATCTCACCCCAAGTGTCTGAACACAGAGGAATAAATTAATTCCTGAGTTATATTTATGGATTTAAAATTATTTTAATTGCTGGATATGTCGTTTTCATTGAGGAAGCATTGTATTGAAGATTTTTCAGGACTTGTGATGTAATCACAGTTGAAACAATTTATCTAAACAACACTACTATCAAGAGATCCAACACATATATAATTATAGGTTGAGACACTGGTTTATTTACATCTTTTTTTAAAGTTAGTTTTTGATGAAGTTAACAAATTTTGCATGTATGTTGTACATAAATTCTTTTATTGAAAATTATTGCATAGACTATTGGTATACAACAGAGTAAAAGAATCCATCTGAAAGCATAAGCTAGAGAAAAACATGAGCATCTATCTCTCTCTACCTCTCACAGATACACATCCCCTCAGATATTCACCAAGTTACCATATTTACCAAGTTTTTAACTCATCTTCAGATAAGTTAATCATTTATTTTATTGTTTTACTATTGCACAAAGCTTATTTTTGAGCTATATAAAACTAGACAGCAAAATGTATGACATTAAACAGTGTAAAAGGGGTTTGTGGTTTACAGTCTATATAGGCCACAACTATACATTCAAATGAATAAATAAAAAATTAAGCAAAATGGGCCTTCTTGAATCAGGTGGAAAAAACAGCTGGTTATAAGAAGTTGCTGCACAGTAAAAGCCTCCTCTTGTGGTTCTTATATCCAGGATTTTGCTGCTCCAGTGCTATGTGACCATAAGGACCATGGACAGCGTCTCAGGTTTACATATGAATGTGTTTCCATAATAGGAAATAAGAGAGGTTTCTTAAAAATGCCATTTGATATTTCTTCCATTATTAATAAACTAAAAATCAGCTATTAGACGTCACAAATTCACAGAGGACCTTGAAGTACTAACATATTAGTTTCTTTTTTGAAGGGATGTCAAACCACATTTTACATTTTTCCATTTACAATAATAATCAAATAACCATTTTTAGAAGAACATTATTTAATTTTCAACAAAAGAAAAGTCTGGATCATCAGTTGTTTGTTAGTTTGGTTTGTGGGAGAGGAGGGGTGAAGAGAACATGGTCACGCATTATTTCCTCTGCTTTTTTCACCACCATTTCATTCTATTTAACACATATTCTTAGACATAAAATTATCTCAGACCACTTCTTCTCAAATTGTGTGTCTATTACACTTTTTCTTACATTTATTTTATGAGGTAGTCTTCTGGTCTTGGTTCAAATAAGAAAAATGAACTTATTCTAAACTTACAGAATCAGGCATTCTAATCACAACACTTGTGCAGGGAAGCTGATGTTTGATAATCCTCACCACAGAGCTGGTGGTGTTTGCTTGAGAGCATGTTAGCATTAATGTATTTGTCCTCACATTTAATTCAAAGCATCTTACACAGACACCATTAATGGTATTTTGCTAGCACTTTCAAATGACTTCTAATGTAATTTAGATCAATTCAATTTAACAGCCATTTATTGTGCAAAGATCTGCACTTTTAGTGTTGTAGGTGATACAAAAGCAAAGTCCCTATTGTGGTCTATAGAGGAGAATGAATGTGGACATCACTCACATGACACAATGAAGATTATAAAGAGTACTATAATGGAGGCTCAGCACAGTTCTAGGTGAGCACAAAGGAGATGGATGAATTTTTATGGGTATAAAATAAAACAGTAAATGTTTCAAGGAAATGATTAAAGACTTGAAGGAAAAATAGACTTTCAAGAGCCACAGACATTGTGGTGGATAAATGAGTTACAAGAAATGTTTCAAGTTTAAGATATGGAATAGAAGTTTTAACACAGTGATATACATAATGTGGAGGAAATAAAGTCATCTTGTGTTGGGCACATTGGGTGGAAACATGACTATCCTGGGAGGTACACCTGGAGAGGTAAACTGGGATAAAGGAAATCTTCAAACACTACACTAGAGTATGAATCCTAGTCCTTAGGCAATGCTGTTATTGGTGGTCCTTGAAGAAGGACATTTTGATTAAAAATAATAATCATCATCATCATTGTCCTAGCATTGCATGATGGATGTACTTGGGAGGCAGGCAACAATAATTTTGATTTAGAAGTGGAAGGAGATGTTTTGAAGATGCCTGTGATTTTGATTCTAGGATATTAGGATGGCAGTACTACAATTTTTAGATGTAAGGAATTCTGGAAGAGGAGCACTTACAGACAGACAGAAAGATGATGACTTGACTTCAATTTCAAACTCTGAGTTTGACCTTGCAGCCTAACATTTATGCAAAAATAACTAATGAGCATTACAAAATAATCATCTCTTGGCAAAAAACAACTGCTCAAATTATTTTTAGGTGGACTTCATTTCTTAAGAAAAAAAGAAATTTTTTAACATTTCTAGAATTTACCAATGGCATTTGCCAATTAAAAAATCACTATTTGAAGTAGATATTTAGGGAGAGGCTTTTTTTAATTAAAGAAAAAAATATTTTTATAACAATAAAGTAGACATGCAAGTTTCACTGTAAAGTTTTGGAAAATTTAAATAAAAAATAAAAAAAAATTCATTTCATTCTATAGCTCAGAGAGACTGACTATTGACCTTTTTGGGTTAGATGTTCATGTCTTTGTTCATGAGTAAATATATGTGTGTGTGAGTATGTGCACAAGTGCATGGATATGTATGACAAATAAAAATAGGATCATAGAATTCTGTCAGCTGCTTTATTGACTCAATGAATTGTGAACATTTTTTCATGACATTAATCTTTTATAACTTCATCCAAAAATTAATAGGCTTTTTTAAGAATTGTTTTACATTTACAAAAATGTTGAGCAACATACAGAGTTCCTATATAACCTTTCTCCCTAGACACATGCTTTTTTCTATTATCTTGCATTAATATGATATATTTGTTACAAATGATGAACTAATTTTTTTGCTTTTATTATTTAGCTATGTGTTAATAATTTTATCTTTTATGTTAGATCCAGGGGGATATATGTTCAGGTTTGTCTCCTAGATATATTGTGTGATGATAAAATTTGGGGTATGATTGATCCCATCCTCCAGATACTGAGCATTGTACCCTACAGTTAGTTAGTTTTTGAACCCACACATCTCTCCCTCTATCCTGTCTAGTAATTCCCAATTTCTATTGTTGCCATCTTTATGTCCATGAGTACCCAATGATTACTTCCCACTTATATGTGAAAACATGCGGTATTTGGTTTTCTGTTCTGGTGTTGATTCACTTAGGATAAGGCCATCCAGCTGCATCCCATGACACTGCAAGGAACATAATTTCATTCTTTTTATGGTTGTGTAATATTCCATAGTGTACATGCACCACATTTTCTTTTTTCTTTTAACTTTTATTTTAGTTTCAGGAATACCTTTTCAGGTTTGTTATACAGTAAAATTGCATGCAGGTGTTTAGTATACAGATAATTTTGTCAACTTAGTAATAAGCATAGCACCTGATATTCCTAACCAGTTTTTCAATCCTCCTCCTTCTACCCTCCACCACTGCAGTATTTCTTGCTCCCTTCTTTATTCATGTGTATTTGATGTATAGCTCCCACTGATAAGTAAGAAGATGCAATATTTGGTTTTCTGTTCCTATGCTACTTCACTTAAGATAATGAATTTCAGTTCCATCCATGTTGCCTCAAAGGACATGCTATTATTCTCTTTTGTGGCTGCATAGTATTCCATGGTGTATATGTACCACATTTTCTTTATCAAGTGTATTGCTGATGAGCATCTAGGTAGATCCCACGACTTTGCTATTGTGAATAATGCTGTCATGAACATATGTGTGCATGTGTCTTTATGTTAGAAAAACTTATATTCCTTTAGGTATATATCCAATAATAGCCAGTAATGCCATTGCTGTGTTAAATGGTAGTTCTGTTTTAAGTTCTTTGATAAATCTCCAAACTGCTTTCCACAACTGCTTTCCACAATGGCCATATTCCTACCAGAAGTGTATAAGCATTCCCTTTTCTCCACAACCTTGCCAGCATCCGGTATATTTTGACTTTTCGATAATATTCTGAGTGGTGTGAGATGGTATCTCACTGTGATTTTGATTTGCATATCTCTAATGATTAAATGATTTTGATCATTTTTTCATGTTTGTTGGCCACATATATGTTTTCTTTTAAAAGTCCCTCTTCTTTTAAAAGTATCCTTTGCCCGCTTTTAAATGGAGTTGTTTTTTGCTTGTAAATTTGTTTCAGTCCCTTACAGATTCTGCATATGAGACCTTTGTCAGATGCATTGTTTGCAAATGTTTTCTCCCATTTTGTGGTCTATTTACTCTGTCAATAGTTTCTTTAACTGTGCAGGTCTTTCATTTAATTAGATCCCATTCATTTGTCTTTTTTTATTTTATTTTTTATTCTTTATTTTTTTAGCAACTGCTTTTGGCAACTTCATCATGAAATATTTGCCAGGACCTAAATCCAGAAAGGTAATTCCTAGGTTTTCTTCAAGAATTTTTTATAGTTTTAGGTCTTGCATTTAAATCTTTAATCCATATCAAGTTGATTTTTACGTGTGGTACAAGAAAGTGGTCCAGTTTGAATCTTCTGTTTATAGCTAGCCATTTATCTGCACACCATTTTTGAAAAGAGAGCTCTATCTTTATTGTTTGTTTTTGTCAACATTGTCAAAGATCAGATGGTTGTATGTGTGTGGCTTTATTTCTGGTCTCTCTATTCTGTTTCATTGTAGTATGTGTCTGTGTTGCACTAGTACCATGCTGTTTTAGTTACTATAGTGTTACAGTATAGTTTGAAGCTGGGGTATGTGTCACCTTCAACTTTGTTCTTTTTGCTGAGGAATGCCTTTGCTATTTAGGCTTTTTTTGTGTGGTTCTATATGAATTTTTTTATTTCTGTAGAAAACGACATTGGTAGTTGGATAGGACTGGTGTTAAATCTCTTGGTTGCTTTGGGCAGTATGGCCATTTAAGTGATAGTGGATTCTTCTAATCCTTCTAATTAGATTCTTCTAATGTGTTTCCATTTGTTCGTGTCATCTGTGATATTTTTGAGCAGTGTCTCTTAGTTCTCCTTGAAGAGATCTTTCACCTCCTTTGTTAGATGTATTCCTAGGTATTTTATTGTTTTCTTACTTGAGGCTATTGTAAATGGAATTGCATTCTTGATTTGGCTCTTGTTTAAATGTTACTGGTGTATAGAAATGCTACTTATTTTTGTACATTGATTTTTGTATCCAGAAACTTTACTGAAGTCATTTATCAGTTCTAGGAGCCTTTTGGCAAAGTGGTTAGGGTTTTCTAGACATACAATTATATCATGAGTGAAGATAGATAGTTTAACATTTTCTTTTCCTATTTACATGCCTTTTATTCTGTCCCTTTCCTGATTTCTCTGGGAAGGACTTCCAGCACTGTGTTGAATAGGAGTGTTGAGAGTGGGCATCCTTGTCTTGTTTCAGTTCTCAAAGGGAATGCTTCCAGCTTTTGTCCATTCAGTATGATGTTGGCTGTGACTTTGTCATAGATGGCTCTTATTATTTTAAGATCTGTTCCTTTGATGCCTAGTTTCTTGAGCATTTTTAGCATAAATGATGTTGGATTTTATTGGAAATTTTATTTGTTGAAAAGCTTTTTCTACATCTATTGAGATGATTATAAGCTTTTTATTCTTAATTCTGCTTATGAGGTTCATACTTATTGATTTGCATATGTTATTAGGTGCATGCTTATTGATTTGCATATGTTGGACCAACCTTGCATCCCATGAATGAAACCTACTTGATCATGGTGAATTAATGTTTTGATATGCTGAATTTGGTTTGCTAGCACTGTGTTGAGGATTTCTGCATTAATGCTTACTATGGATATTGGCCTGCAATTTTCTTTCTGCATTGCATCTTTACCAAGTTTTGGCATTAGAGTGACGCTGGCCTCATGCATGCATTAGGAAGGAGTTTCTCCTCCTCAATTTTTTGAAATAGTTTTAGGAGGATTGATACTAGCTCTTCTTTGTATATCTGGTAGGATTCAGCTGTTAATCCATCTGGGATGAACCAATATTGATGCATCATTATTAACTAAAGCCCACAGTTTAAGCTTTATGCTCTCTTTTTGTTACAGTTCTAAGGATTTTGACAAATGAATAATGTCACATTTCTATCATTAAAGTAATATGCAAAATAGGTTCATTACCCTAAAAATATCCTGCACTTCACTGTTCATTCCTGTCCCCTTGTCCCTCCACCAGCCCCAACTTTTTACTGTGCTACAATTTTTCCTTTTCTGGAATGCCATCTAGTTGAAAGTACATAGCCTTTTCAGAGTGGCTTCTTTCACTTCGTGATATGGATTTAAGTTTTCTCCATGTCTTTTTATAGCTTGATAGCTCATTTCTTTTGCTCACTGAATAACATCCCACTGCCTGGATGTACCACTGTTTGCTTATGCATTCATCTATGAGACATCTTAGTTAATTTCAGTTTTTGGCATAAAGCCGCTATGAACATTTATGTACAGGTATTTGTATATATGAGTTTTCCACACATTGGATAAATACTTAGGAGAGCAATTCTTGGATTCTATGTTAAGACTGTTCAGCTTTGTAAGAAATTGCCAGTCTTCCAGAGGGGCTATACGGTTTTTCATATGCACCAGCAATGAATAAGAGCTCCTCTTATTCCATGTCTCTGCTTTTGTTATCATTATTTGGTACTCTAGCCATTCTAATGTGTGTGTAATTATATTTCATTGTTGTTTCAATCTGCAATACCCTAATGATATTTGAGGTGAAATGTCTTTCCATATGCTCATATGCTGTCTGTATGTCATTTTTGGTGAGATGTCTGTTAGGGTCTTTGGCTCAGTTTTTCATTGGATTGTTTTTCTATTGATGAGTTTTAATAGTTCTTTGTATATTTTTTATGTAAGTCCTTTAAGAGATATGTCTGTTGCAAATACTTTCTTTCAATCTATAGCTTTTGTTTCCATTCTGTTAGCAATCTATTTTATAGCACAGAAGACTTTAATTTTAATAAAGTCCAACATGAATTTTTTTCTTTCATGAATTGTCCTTCTGATGTTGTATCTAAAAACTCACTGCAATCGGATGTCATCTAGATTTTCTCCTGTGATCTTATTTTCAATGGTTCTACAATAGTCTATAAATAATACAAATGCTCTATTTTTGGTCACTTAAATTATTTTCAATTTTCCACTATTATAAACAATACTGCAATGAATATTCTTTGAACTATGCATTTGAGCATGTCCATAATTTCTCTAGAAGTAGAATTGCTGAGTGTGGTAAAATTGAGGGTTGACTCATCAATATATAGTCCTATCTCATTTTTCAATGCCTTCTTGAACAGTAAAAGCTGAAAAGCTATAACTTACATCACCACAGCCCAATTCAGCTAGAATTCCAGATGTCATCTAAATTCTGGGTAAGACCAGTAATAAGGGAGAATTTCTGTTTTTTTTTTTTTATTTTTTATTGGATTTTAGGTTTTGGGGTACATGAACAGAGCATGCAAGACAGTTGCGTAGGTACACACATGGCAGTGTGCTTTGCTTTTCTTCTCCCCTTCACCCACATTTGGCATTTCTCCCCAGGCTATCCCTCCCCACCTCCCCCTCCCACTGGCCCTCCCCTTTTCCCCCCAATAGACCCCAGTGTTTAGTACTCCCCTTTCTGTGTCCATGTGTTCTCATTTTTCATCACCCGCCTATGAGTGAGAATATGCGGTGTTTCATTTTCTGTTCTTGTGTCAGTTTGCTGAGGATGATGTTCTCCAGATTCATCCATGTCCCTACAAATGACACAAACTCATCATTTCTGATTGCTGCATAATATTCCATGGTGTATATGTGCCACATTTTTCCAATCCAGTCTATTATCAATGGGCATTTGGGTTGATTCCAGGTCTTTGCTATTGTAAACAGTGCTGCAATGAACATTCGTGTACATGTGTCCTTATAGTAGAACGATTTATAGTCTTTTGGATATATACCCAGTAATGGGATTGCTGGGTCAAATGGAATTTCTATTTCTAAGGCCTTGAGGAATCGCCACACTGTCTTCCACAATGGTTGAACTAATTTACACTCCCACCAACAGTGTAAAAGTGTCCCTTTTTCTCCACATCCTCTCCAGCATCTGTTGTCTCCAGATTTTTTAATGATCGCCATTCTAACTGGCGTGAGATGGTATCTCAATGTGGTTTTGATTTGCATCTCTCTGATGACCAGTGATGATGAGCATTTTTTCATATGATTGTTGGCCTCATATATGTCTTCTTTCATAAAGTATCTGTTCATATCCGTTGCCCACTTTTGAATGGGCTTGTTTGTTTTTTTCCTGTAAATCAGTTTGAGTTCTTTGTAAATTCTGGATATCAGCCCTTCGTCAGATGGGTAGACTGCAAAAATTTTTTCCCATTCTGTTGGTTGCCGATCCACTCTAGTGACTGTTTCTTTTGCCATGCAGAAGCTGTGGAGTTTCATTAGGTCCCATTTGTCTATTTTGGCTTTTGTTGCCAATGCTCTTGGTGTTTTGTTCATGAAGTCCTTGCCTACTCCTATATCCTGGATAGTTTTGCCTAGATTTTCTTCTAGGGTTTTTATGGTGCCAGGTCTTATGTTTAAGTCTTTAATCCATCTGGAGTGAATTTTAGTGTAAGGTGTCAGGAAGGGGTCCAGTTTCTGCTTTCTGCACATGGCTAGCCAGTTTTCCCAACACCATTTGTTAAACATGGAATCCTTTCCCCATTGCTTGTTTTTGTCAGGTTTATCAAAGATTGTATAGTTGTATGTATGTTGTGTTGCCTCCGGTGCCTCTGTTTTGTTCCATTGGTCTATATCTCTGTTTTGGTACCAGTACCATGCTGTTTTGATTACTGTAGCCTTGTAGTATAGTTTGAAATCCGGTAGTGTGATGCCCCCCGCTGTGTTCTTTTTGCTTAGAATTGACTTGGCTATGCGGGCTCTCTTTTGGTTCCATATGAAGTTCATGGTGGTTTTTTCCAGTTCTGTGAAGAAAGTCAATGGTAGCTTGATGGGGATAGCGTTGATTCTGTAAATTACTTTGGGCAGTATAGCCATTTTCATGATATTAATTCTTCCTAACCATGAACATGGAATGTTTCTCCATCTGTTTGTGTCCTCTCTGATTTCGTTGAGCAGTGGTTTGTAGTTCTCCTTGAAGAGGTCTCTTACGTTCCTTGTGAGTTGTATTCCAAGGTATTTTATTCTTTTTGTAGCAATTGTGAATGGCAGTTCGCTCTTGATTTGGCTTTCTTTAAGTCTGTTATTGGTGTAGACGAATGCTTGTGATTTTTGCACATTGATTTTATATCCTGAGACTTTGCTGAAGTTGCTTATCAGTTTCAGGAGTTTTTGGGCTGAGGCAATGGGGTCTTCTAGGTATACTATCATGTCGTCTGCAAATAGAGACCATTTGGCTTCCACCTTTCCTATTTGAATACCCTTTATTTCTTTTTCTTGCCTGATTGCTCTGGCTAGAACTTCCAGTACTATATTGAATAGGAGTGGTGAAAGAGGGCATCCTTGTCTAGTGCCAGATTTCAAAGGGAATGCTTCCAGTTTTTGCCCATTCAGTATGATATTGGCTGTTGGTTTGTCATAAATAGCTTTTATTACTTTGAGATACGTTCCATCGATACCGAGTTTATTGAGGGTTTTTAGCATAAAGGGCTGTTGAATTTTGTCAAATGCCTTCTCTGTGTCAATTGAGATAATCATGTGGTTTTTGTTTTTGGTTCTGTTTATGTGGTGAATTACGTTGATAGACTTGCGTATGTTGAACCAGCCTTGCATCCCTGGGATGAATCCTACTTGGTCATGATGAATAAGTTTTTTGATTTGCTGTTGCAATCGGCTTGCCAATATTTTATTGAAGATTTTTGCATCTATGTTCATCATGGATATTGGCCTGAAGTTTTCTTTTCTTGTTGGGTCTCTGCCGGGTTTTGGTATCAGAATGATGTTGGTCTCATAAAATGATTTGGGAAGGATTCCCTCTTTTTGGATTGTTTGAAATAGTTTTAGAAGAAATGGTACCAGCTCTTCCTTGTGTGTCTGGTAGAATTCGGCTGTGAACCCGTCTGGACCTGGGCTTTTTTTGTGTGGTAGGCTCTTAATTGCTGCCTCAACTTCAGACCTTGTTATTGGTCTATTCATAGTTTCAGCTTCCTCCTGGTTTAGGCTTGGGAGGACACAGGAATCCAGGAATTTATCCATTTCTTCCAGGTTTACTAGTTTATGCGCATAGAGTTGTTTGTAATATTCTCTGATGATGGTTTGAATTTCTGTGGAATCTGTGGTGATTTCCCCTTTATCATTTTTTATTGCATCTATTCGGTGGTTCTCTCTTTTATTTTTAATCAATCTGGCTAGTGGCCTGTCTATTTTGTTGATCTTTTCAAAAAACCAGCTCTTGGATTTATTGATTTTTTGAAGGGTTTTTCGTGTCTCAATCTCCTTCAGCTCAGCTCTGATCTTAGTTATTTCTTGTCTTCTGCTGGGTTTTGAGTTTTTTTTTGATCTTGCTCCTCTAGCTCTTTCAATTTTGACGATAGGGTGTCAATTTTGGATCTCTCCATTCTCCTCATATGGGCACTTATTGCTATATACTTTCCTCTAGAGACTGCTTTAAATGTGTCCCAGAGGTTCTGGCACGTCTTCGTTCTCATTGGTTTCGAAGAACTTCTTTATTTCTGCCTTCATTTCATTGCTTACCCAGTCAACATTCAAGAGCCAGTTGTTCAGTTTCCATGAAGCTGTGTGGTTCTGGGTCTGTTTCTGAATTCTGAGTTCTAACTTGATTGCACTATGGTCTGAGAGGCTGTTTGTTATGATTTCAGTTGTTTTGCATTTGTTGAGCAGTGCTTTACTTCCAATTATGTGGTCAATTTTAGAGTAGATGTGATGTGGTGCTGAGAAGAATGTGTATTCTGTGGATTTGGGGTGGAGAGTTCTGTAAATGTCTATCAGGTTTGCTTGCTCCAGGTCTGAGTTCAAGCCCTGGATATCCTTGTTGATTTTCTGTCTGGTTGATCTGTCTAGTATTGATAGTGGAGTGTTAGAGTCTCCCACTATTATTGTGTGGGAGTCTAAGTCCTTTTGTAAGTCCTTAAGAACTTGCCTTATGTATCTGGGTGCTCCTGCATTGGGTCCATATATGTTTAGGATCGTTAACTCTTCTTGTTGTATCGATCCTTTTACCATTATGTAATGGCCTTCTTTGTCTCTTTTGATCTTTGTTGCTTTAAAGTCTATTTTATCGGAGATGAGAATTGCAACTCCTGCTTTTTTTGCTTTCCATTTGCTTGGTAAATCTTCCTCCATCCCTTTATTTTGAGCCTTTGTGTATCCTTGCATGTGAGATGGGTTTCCTGTATACAGCACACTGATGGGTTTTGGATTTTTATCCAATTTGCCAGTCTGTGTCTTTTGATTGGTGCATTTAGCCCATTTACATTTAGGGTTAATATTGTTATGTGTGAATTTGATACTGCCATTTTGATGCTAAGTGGCTGTTTTGCCTGTTAGTTGTTGTGGATTCTTCATTATGTTGATGCTCTTTAGCATTCAGTGTGATTTTGGAATGGCTGGTACTGGTTGATCCTTTCTATGTGTAGTGCCTCTTTTAGGAGCTCTTGTAAAGCAGGCCTGGTGGTGACAAAATCTCTCAGTACTTGCTTGTTCGCAAGGGATTTTATTCTTCCTTCACTTCTGAAACTCAGTTTGGCTGGATATGAAATTCTGGGTTGAAAGTTCTTTTCTTTAAGAATGTTGAATATTGGCCCCCACTCTCTTCTGGCTTGTAGTGTTTCTGCCGAGAGATCTGCTGTGAGTCTAATGGCTTCCCTTTGTGGGTGACCCGACCTTTCTCTCTGGCTTCCCTTAGTATTCTCTCCTTTATTTCAACCCTATTGAATCTGACGATTATGTGCCTTGGGGTTGCTCTTCTTGCGGAATATCTTTGTGGTGTTCTCTGAATTTCCTGCAATTGAGTGTTGGCCTGTCTTGCTAGGTGGGGGAAATTTTCCTGGATGATGTCCTGAAGAGTATTTTCCAGCTTGGATTCATTCTCTTCGTCCCCTTCTGGTACACCTATCAAACGTAGGTTAGGTCTTTTCACATAGTCCCACATTTCTTGGAGACTTTGTTCATTCCTTTTTGCGCATTTTTCTCTAATCTTGGTATCTCGTTTTATTTCATTGAGTTGGTCTTCGACTTCAGATATTCTTTCTTCTGCTTGGTCAATTCGGCTATTGAAACTTGTGCATGCTTCGCGAAGTTCTCGTATTGTGTTTTTCAGCTCCTTTAATTCATTCATATTCCTCTCTAAGTTATCCATTCTTGTTATCATTTCCTCGAATCTTTTTTCAAATCTTTTTTCAAGTTCCTTAGTTTCTTTGCATTGATTTAATGCATGATCTTTTAGCTCACCAAAGTTTCTCTTTATCCATCTTCTGAAGTCTAATTCTGTCATTTTGTCACAGTCATTCTCCGTCCAGCTTTGTTCCCTTGCTGGTGAGGAGTTTTGGTCCTTTCTAGGAGGCGAGGTGTTCTGGTTTCGGGTGTTTTCCTCCTTTTTGCGCTGGTTTCTTCCCATCTTTGTGGATTTGTCCGCTGGTCATCTGCGTAGTTGCGGACTTTTAATTGGGTCTCTGAGTGGACACCCAGAATGTTGATGATGAAGCATTTCTGTTGCTTGGTTTTCCTTCTACCTGTCTAGCCCCTTCGCTGTATGACTGCTGAGGTCCGCTCCAGACCCTGCTTGTCTGGGGTGCACCTCTAGCAGCTGTGGCACACTGAGGGATGCTACCAGTTTCTTTTTCTGCTATCTTTGTCCCAGGATGATGCCTGCCTAATGTCAGTCTTTTGGATATAGAGGGGTCAGGGAGCTGCTTGAGGAGACAGTTTGTACTTTATAGGGGCTTAATTGCTGAGCTGTGAGCTCTGTTGTTCATTCAGGGCTGTTAGGCTGCTATGTTTGATTCTGCTGCAACAGAGCTCATTAAAAAAACCCTTTTTTTTCTCAAATGCTCTGTGTTGAGGGGTTTGGGCTTTATTTTTGGATGTCCGTTGAGGTCCTGCCCAGCTAGGACGCAGACTAGCCACTGTTTGCCTGCCGAGGCTCCGCCCTGCTGTTGTGAGGCTCGCCCTGGCTCTGCTGTTCTGCTGTTCTCTGCCACGCCCTGCGGCGGAGTCTCTCTGTTGTAGCGGGTTGCCTCGGCAATGGCAGGCTGCGTTAGCAATGGGCGTGTATCTCAGTTGGGGCGGGTTGCCTCGGTAATGGTGGCCGCCCCTACCCCTCAGAGCATCTCGGGCCGTCTGCCCGGAGCTTGTTTGAAATCACGGTTTAGTTCGTCCCACTGGGCCAACCCTAACGCTCTGTCCCGGCAATCCCCTGGGCTGGCCCACTGTCCAAGTCTAGCTCAGTCTCAAGTCCCGCCCTCTCACGTCTCCGGTTTCCGGTTCAACAGGGCACCCGGACAAGCATGCCCTGTGGGGAGCGCTGGGTAGGGCCGGCCGCCGCCACCCCGGCTGCCGGCTTCGCCAGGCGGAATATCTGCCTGGCGTCCTGTGTCTCCTCTTCACTTGGGAATTTCCCTGTTCCGTGGGCAACAAAGATCAGTCTGGAAATGCAGCTCAGACTCACCTCTCTGCGGACACAACGAGAACTCCAATCCTGGGTTGTTCTCACAGCGCCATCTTGAGTCAATGTCAAGGGAGAATTTCTTAATGAATACAGAATTAAAGCTAGGTAGGAGGAATACATTTTAGTGTTCTATAGCACTGTAGAATAACTATAGTTATAGTCATAGTTACAATAACTATTGCATAGTTTCAGATAGCTAGAAGGAAAATATTGAATGTTCTCAATACAAAGAAATAATAAATGTTTGAGATGATGGATATGTTGATTACCCTGATCTAATCACTACACATTATATGTTTCACGCCATTATTTTGTACTCCACAAATACATATATAATTATTACATGTCAAAAGAATTTTTTAATCTGCTGTGAAATATACTTCTGTGAATCTTGAAGTAAGAACTGGAGGGAAAAAATGGGCTTGAACCATCTATTTAGTATTAGTTGTAGCAGAAGTAGCAAGGTTCTGAAGCTACCCAAGAGCTATATGGCTTTGGCCCTACCTTCCAGAGTGAAATTTCCAGCTGCCTAATACACCATGTCAGTGGCTTGTTCTTGGTGACCAGTTTTGCAGGTATCTTTGGAAGTCATTCCCAGAAATACAGCCTTGATCTCTTTAGCTGTCTTAGTGATTCCATATGTTGCTTAATACCCTGTAATAAATCCCTTTCTTCTAAAGATAGGTAGAATGTATTCTGTACTCTCCATGCTATATTCTGTACTCTGTACATGGGGTAATAATGTATGCATATTTTGTATATTTTTGTACACATAGCCACATTGCCCTCCAATAGAGCAGTCTGTTATATCAATTCTTCTCAACAACCGAAGTATAGTGCCCACATGCTCAAGCCTATGCCAATATTAGCACCATAATCTTAAACAAATTTTTAAAATTTATAAGTTTAAATTATATGCCTACTTTATTCTCATTTTTTTAATTTACCAGTTAAATTAAACATGTTCTATGTATTTTTTTCTAATTCCTTCTTTTTTGTCCTTTGTTCATTTTTCTGTTGTAAAGGCAAGTAGGTTTTTTAAACCAAAGATGTGAACAGAGGCAAAACATGAGTAATAACTGAATTATTCCAAAGTAGTTATCTATCCCTACATTTTCATCTCACCTTGTTTTAGAAGGGAAAACTGAATGAAACTAGAAAGACTCTTTTTAATTTTTTAAAAAGTCAAAATAACAAAGATGAAAAGAAGCAAGTGTCTGTATAATTAGAAGGTACATTAATGTGAAAAATAATTAACATAAATATTCAAAATAAGATAATTTTCAACACAAGTAAATATCTTTAATATTTTTGATTAGGCATATGCTCACCAATGACATAAGAGATCATAATTTTTAATTGTCTTCTTTCACATTTTTCAGGGTCGTAAAGTGAAAAAGGGTCCCATATTTTAAAGATGACTTGACTTCATTTGAATCCCAGCTCAGTCCCTTATCAATTGTACAGTGGTAACAAGATGCTTAATTTCTCCAAATTTCTGTTTCCTAATCTATAAAGTGGAGGTCACATGATAGTTTTTGGATGAAGAGACATAGCAGGAATAAAGTCCCTAGTACATAATAGGTACTCAAATTGTGGCCTCTTGTTTTCTTCCTTCTCAATTATAACTTATTTCTATTTCAAATAATCATTGACATCTCAATAGCATGTCTTTTAAAATAACTTAAATTTGTTTTTCTCTTTTTTTCCAATATCCTTCATTAAAATGAAATATTTGCCTGTAATTTGTTTAGGCAATAATTAGCATATTATTCTGTGAGATCATTGTATTGACACTGTATGACATCTTTACATTATTTATATCATATTATTTTTGAGGTATTGACTTAAGAACCTAAAGCCCTCACATGACAGACAAAGAGAATGGCCTTTCAACTCTAAATCAGTATGCCTGAATTAGAGTTCCCATGGAGCCCAGACATTCTGCATTCTTTGCAATATTGAGACAATAACTGCTTTTTTGCCACATTTATTTCAAGTAACAAACCTTCACAAAATTAACTGAGTCCTGGGGAGTGAGGACTATTTTGTTAAAGCAAATATTATTTAGAGTAAAAGCAACACAGTCTTAATTTTTTCTTAGATCTACAGCCCACACTTCAAACCACACAGTTAGAGAACAAACATAGTTTTGCAATTTCAGCAACGAACTGTGTTTCTTCAGCTATGGCTCTGGCCCTACCTTCTACAGTGAAATTTCCAGCTGCTTTTGTTTAGTTTCCCAAATACTTTGAGGAGCCCACAGATGGCATCTTACATGCATCCAGAAATATATAAAATAATAATTTACCATAGTCAGAATGCATTTATCCCAGGGAAATTTAGGGTAACTTAACATTTAAAAAACAGTAAATGTCATTATCCAGTATAATAGATTTTTTTAAAATAACCTATACAATCACCTCAATAAAACAGAAAAGACATTTGATAAGTTTCAATACTCCTTTTTTAAAAAAATTTTACTTTAAGTTCTGGGATACATATACAGAACCTGAAGTTTTGTTACATAGGTATACGTGTGCCATGGTGGTTTGCTGCACCTATCGACCCATCATTTAGGTTTTAAGCTCCATGTGCATTAGGTACTTGTCCTAATGCTCTCCCTCCCCTTTCCCCCCACCTCCCAACAAGCCCAGGTGTGTGATGTTCCTCTCCCTGTGTCCATGTGTTCTCATTGTTCAACACTTCTTAACATTAAGAAATGTTTAGTATTATAGGAAGGGAATTACCTGACAGTGGATATTTATCTTTTTCGAAAAACCTTTGCAAACACTAAATATTGGAAACTCTCTCCTAAAGTCAGAAAACAAGACAAAACTGTCCTGGATCACCATTTTAATCAACATTGTTTTGAGGGTTTTGGCCAGCAGTGCATACAAGAAAATTGTTTAAGTTACAAGAAATGGAAAGAAAGAATTGAAACTACTAGTATGCTATACTATATGGTTATCTACGTAGAAAACTTGAAGAATCTATAACTTGTTTATTGGAAGTAAAGAGTTAAGCAAGGGGGCTGGTAATCAAGAAATATTAATCATTTAAAAAATACTAATTTTCACCTGGCAAAGACCTATAAAATGGTAATGCCCTATGATAGCTGGAGTGTAAGAAAATGGATAAACTCATGAGTAGATGCTGAGAAGGCTATTACTACAATATTTTTTGTGGGTAACTTGACAATATGTTTAAAAAGATTTAAACCAAAGAAATTTTGCCTAAGAATTCCATTTCTAATCTAAATTAGGGACCTGATTAAAGATATGCACAAGTAAGTTTGTTCAGGAATAAGCTTATGGTAACATAATAAGAAAAGTATAACTAACAAGAATGATCAAAACTATGATAACAATGTGACAGATGCTATTGGATGCTTAATGCTAATAGAACCCCAATTTAATTCATGTGTGGGGTAGCCATGGGCTTCAGTGAGGATGAGTCCCCTCTACCCTCTTCACTACTCCGGATTTGTGAAACCTGTCAGAATAATGACACTTCCATTGTGTACTTTGGAATGAGCATGCAGCATATTTGTATCCAATAAAATATGAAGGCAAGTTGGCCTTGGACAGTTTCCCTTGCTCTTATAAAGGGCATTCGTTGGGGACCTTCTGTTTTCTTCTTGTCAGCACTGATGTGTCCACATGCAATGCCTGTAATTTGGCCAGAGTCCCAGAACCGTGAGAGCATCTAGCCTAGTACAATAAATCTATATGCT
This sequence comes from Callithrix jacchus, assembly GCF_049354715.1. Classification (NCBI taxonomy): domain Eukaryota; kingdom Metazoa; phylum Chordata; class Mammalia; order Primates; family Cebidae; genus Callithrix; species Callithrix jacchus. The sequence continues at coordinate 104,665,304 of NC_133505.1, forward strand.
AAGAATAGAAGAGTAGAGACATGGGAAGAACATGGCCCTTGATGCTATTGTTGACTTGCTAGATTAATACACTCTGAAACAAGCCTTAGCTGAAGATCTCTTGGTATGTGAGATAAAAAGAAACATTACTGTTAAAACCACTTTTTTTTTGAGAGAGAGAGTCTCACTCTATCTCCAGGTGCCAGGCTGGAGTGCAGTGGCGCGATCTCAGCTCACTGCAACCTCCGCCTCCCGGGTTTAAGCAATTCTCCTTCCTCAGCCTCCCAAGTAGCTGTGACTACAGGCGCGTGCCACCATGCCCAGCTACTTTTTGTATTTTTAGTAGAGACGAGGTTTCACCTCGTTGGCCAGGATGGTCTCGATCTCTTGACCTCGTGATCCACCGGCCTCAGCCTCCCAAAGTGCTGGGATTATAGGTGTGAGCCACCGCGCCCAGCCTTAAAACCACTTTTAATTAGCTTTTCTGTTACCTAGAGTGAAAAGCAAATGAACTGAAGCAAATGGTTAGATAATTTAGAGCGTAACCATAAAAAATATGCTTCTATTAAAACCTATGGTTGAAAACTTATTTAATAATAGATCTTTATTAGAGAGTAGACCTGTGGGTATTAGAGGCTGAGAAGGGTAGAGGGAAGGAGAGGATGGAGAGAGGTTGGTTAGTGGATATAAAATTACAGCTAGATGAGAGAAATGAGTTTTGGTATTCTGCAGCACTTTAGGATGAATATGATTAACTATAATTTATTGTGTAGTTCCAAAAAGCTAGAAGCGAAGATATTGGATGTTCACAACACAAAGAAATTATAAATGTTTGAGGTGATGAATATGTTAATTATCCTGATTTGATCATTACACATTGTATATATATATTGAACATCACTTTGTAATTCATAAATACGTAAAATAAAAATAGACCTTCACGATGTATTGTTAAAAATAATAAAAAGCTATTATTGAAGCATGTTAAGTAATCTTTACAATGCTTTAATATCATTATAATCACCATTTATAGATAAGGAAAATGAGATTAAGAGATGATAAGTGATTCATTTATGTAAGAATCACTAGTAAATGATAGAGCCAGGACTTGAACTCCAGCAGTATGAGTCTGACTCCCCACTGATAAACTCTGGGTTTCCCTGCCTCTCACTATCGTGTAGGCACTTAAAAGTTGATGTGGTGTGATCCTAATTGTCTTTTGTTTTACAAATATGATACATAGAGATACATACACACATGCATGGAGAAAGGCCTGGAAGTAAATACACTAAAATTTGAAAAGTGGCTATTTTTGGATATTGGGATTATACGTGTTTTCCATTTGATTCTTTTTCTTTTCTTTTCTTTTCTTTTTTCTTTTCTTTTTTTTTTTTGAGACGGAGTTTGGCTCTTGTTACCCAAGCTGGAGTACAATGGCACAGTCTCGGCTCACCTCAACCTCCGTCTCCTGGGTTCAGGCAATTCTCCTGCCTCAGCCTGCCGAGTAGCTGGGATTACAGGCGCGCACCACCATGCCCAGCTAATTTTTGTACTTTTAGTAGAAACGGGGTTTCACCATGTTGACCAGGATGGTCTCAATCTCTTGACCTCGTGATCCACCCACCTTGGCCTCCCAAAGTGCTGGGATTATAGGCGTGAGCCACCGCGCCTGGCCTCCATTTGATTCTTTGAGCTTTTCTTTATTTTTCCAAACGTAGCAAGTGTCAGACTAAAGGTTACATCAAAAATTTGGGTGGTTGATTAGAGGTTCATATTTAAAAGAAAAAAACATTTTAAATAAAATTAATCTTATATGACATTGAATAGGATAGGCTTTTAAAATATTACATTAAACATATAATTAAATTCAAATGAAACTTGCATTTAAAAACTGAAAACAATGATGTCATATCTAGAAATTATAAAGGTGGGAAAAACACATTATAAATTTCCATATACCAAATACACATTTTTTCATTACACTTTTTGTAGGTTTATTTTATCTCAGTGAAGAATATTAGGAAAAACTGGGATGTGTATATCTCTAAGAAAGTAAAGAATTTGTGCATGTCTTTGGGAATAATATTTACCACCTAAACCACAAGAAGGCATATATTTTCATAATAAAATGTCCATTTAAGAACTTTTAACTTAAAATAATGATTATAATAGCCAACATCAAGTGGTGCTTACTACGTGCCAAAGACTGTCCTAAAGCTTTCCATTTATTAACTCATTTAATACTCAACACTATCAGATAGGTACTATTATTACCCCTATTTTATAGATGATGAAACTAAGGCACAGAAGTTAAGTAACTTGATCGACATCACCTATTTAGTAAATGACAAGTCCACATTTTGAATCTAGGCAGTTTAGATCCAAAGTCTCTGCTTATAACTTCTGTATATTGTTTCCTCTTTTACTAAATTAATTTACTGGACTTTATTTCATTTCAAAATTCAAATGACTAGTTTTCATAATCATCTAGATTTATTAGCAACCTCCTTGTAATCTTTCATTTCTAAATTGCATGGTGTAAAGGAAAGGACTGAAAATGGAAGTGTGCTGGAAATCTGTAACTTCAGATTTATATGATGTGCTGAGTATCACGGGGTCAAGTTAGGTACCGAACATTCAGTGTCCTTGTAATAATATAGCGCTACATGAAACAAATGCAGATTTTTACTTATAAGCCTTGTGTAAATTAAAGAGATCTATTTTTTAAAGCAGTGCTATGTTACTTATGTATATCATTAATATAGAAATCAATTTATTTCAGACATCAGCTAGAGCTGGGACAGAGAATGAATGGAGATATAGATATAGATAGATATAGATATAGATATAGATAGATATAGATATAGATATAGATATAGATATAGATATAGATAGATAGATAGATAGATAAAATGTTTTCTTGTGCCCCGGAATAAGCACACATTCAAATGTGAAAAGAACTGCAATTTGAATGTCACTTTCTTTCTGTATGCTGGATTAGCCTCTCAGGTCTTTAACTGGAGCTGTAAATTTAGATGTCTTTGTTCAGTTTGCTTTTTGGTTCAGCACACAGAGACTGGCCAAGCCAAGCCGGTGGAAGTTTCTTTCTCCACCCCTTTGAGAGCTACAGGACTGATTCCGTATGCTCCAAGCCAGAGGTAGTGTAAAGTCCAGAGCTTTATTCACTGAGTCAGTCAACCATCCTTTCAGCCTTTGACTTCCTGGCTGCTGCTAATCTGTAGGCCTCACAGAATTCTCTAGACAAGGGAGATGTTGAACATGTGCTCCAGCATCAGCAAAAGGGCCAGCCGTGCGTGCAGCCAGGCAAGAGCCCTGGCTTCTAATTTATGAGGGGCGTGCTACTCGGGTGTAATCCAATGCAAAGGCAGAACTGACTATAAAAGTCAGAAATAACCACAGCTCCATTAAAAACTGCAAATAAAACATTTTTATAACTTTTCCCTAATGTTACAAACAAGCAATTGTCCCGCAGTACAAATATTTTCTAGTCCCTAAATGTAACCATTTTTATTCTTTTTTGCTCAAGGGGACAAGAAGCTTATGCACATACGACTTCAAAGAATTACCTCTAATCTTTTTTTTCTTTTTTTTACCAGCTTCAGAGTATTAAACTGTTCAGTTTAAGCTACAAATACAGTGTATGTGATGATTTTATTATACTATTTTCTCCAGATTTATTTACTGCCGAAAAGGTATGTATGTAAAAATATATATGCATTCATTATCCTTTAGGAATATAAAGAGTTACAGAAACAATTACCCTTTTTATTTTTCCTATCACTAATGAGGCCTTTAAACAATATATCCTAGAACATTACCCTTCAAAAAATAGATTTCAGTCACCCTATTTGATATAAACCCTGAAGTTTGTCATTTGGGGGAAAAAAATCACCATTGCCAGAGTATCCTACTTTAGAACTAAAGATTCTTCTTTAGTCAGAAAAAGAGTTCAATTACAGCATTTTGGGAGACCAAGGTGGGAGGATCATTTGAGACCACGAGTTCAAGATCAGCCTAGGCAACAAAGTGAGAGCCTATCTCTAAAAAAAATAAAATGAAATAAATTATCTGGCTGTGGTGGTGTGTGCCTACAGTCCCAGATATGCAGGAGGCTGAAGTGAGAGGAATGCTTGAGCCCAGGAGATCGAGGCTGCAGTGAGCTATACAGGCACCACTGTACTACAGTCTGCAACAGAAGAAGATGCTATCCCACCCACACAAAAAAAAGGAAAGAGAGAAGGAAAACAGTTCAATTCAAATTCAACAAGTGTCTATTTGGTAGCAATGCTGAGAAGAAAAAAGTAGATGGGATACAAAATAAGTTTATGTCAAAGCTCCTGCCTTCATTAACTCATGGTCTCATAGATAAAGCACAGACTACAGTGTGAGACAAAAGAATGGTAGAAGTCAGGCTTAAAATGAGAAGTCTATTGTGACAATTTCTATAAGTAAGTGTTTTGATCTATAGAATAAATGGGAAAAGGTAAATCTGCAGGCTGAATATATATTAGGAAACTCTACCTTCTGGCAATGTACCTGCCATTATAGATGTTCATGCTATGAGGGAGCAGTGGGAGAACTGAACCACCACTATCTCACCAACAGCAAAGCCTTCAAACCAGAACTTCCAATAGAGCTTTCTATGTTCTATATCTGCTCTGCACTATCCCACAAAGAGAGCCACACACTATCTTTGGGAATGGAGAACTTAACCTAGAAACTGGATTGTAAATTTTATTTAATGTCTCTTAATTGTAATTAAAATTGTGATATTTGGCTACTGGCTACTGTATTGGACAGTGCAGCTCCACAGGACATGTCCAATATCTAAGCAAGATATTGTATCACTGCTCCAGTAGTGAAAAGTCTCTGGGAAGGGCACAGTTTTAGAACTTCTCATGGGAAAAAAATCTCAAACTGCCCTGTCAATATAGAGGATACAATGTATCCTCTTGATCAATGTTCCTCTTTCTCAAAAGTAGAATGGTAAATGTTAATTTTCTACTTTTTAGGTTAAAAAATGATCAAGCAAATTAGTTAATTAGAAAATTTCCAAAAGGTACTAATGGCTTTATAGGTTTTTATTGATGAATATAAAACCTTTCTTTTCATCTAAAACACATTAAGAAAATAAGACTGAACAGCTCTGGAGTACAGTTCCCAGTGAGAACAACACAGAGGGTGAGTGATCACTGCATTTCCAAATGAGTTATTACTGCCTACAGACCAGGAGATTCCTGGGCTGAAAAGTGCCATGAGTTTCCAGTATGGCTGTTTCAGCTGGTGCAGTGAGTCTCTGCACAAAAACTCAAACAAGTCTGGATGGCCCTTTCAACTGGCACCTGGAATGCCCGGAAGACAGAGCCTCCCATTCAACTGAAAAAAAAGGGGGCTGAAACAGGGAGCCAGGTGATCTGGCTCGGGAGGTCCCACTCCCATAAAGAACAGCAATCTGAAATGCTCTGAATTGAGAGTTTCACAGCAAGCTAAGCTGGACCCGGTATGGTCCAGCTCTGTGGGAGAAAGGCATCTGCCATTACCAAGGCAGTCCACCACTACCGAGGCAGTCCACCATTACCAAGGCAGTCAGCCATTATGGAGGCTGTCCTCCATTACAGAGGCAGTCTGCCATTACTGAGGCAGACCGCCATTACTGAGGCAGTTCTAACTATACCTCTATAAACAAAACCACAAGGAAGTTCACACAGCAGCTGGGCAGAGCCCACTGCAGCTCAGCAATGCTTCTGCTGGCAGACTGTGACTAGGCTACCTCCTAGCTGGGCAGAGGATCTCTGCAAAAAGGCAGTAGCACATCAGGAACTTATAATAAAGCCCCACATTCCCAAGTCAGAGCACTCGGGAAAAAGGTGGTTATGAGTTCCACTGAAGCAGACATAAACATCCCTGCAGCAGCTCTGAACAAAACAATAGAGCTCACAGCTCAGCACTTGAGCTCCTATAAGAGTCAGACTGTCTCCTCAAGAAGCTCCCCCACCCCAAGAAGACACCTCATAAAGGAGAGCTCAAGCTGACATCCGGTGGGTATGTTTCTGGGACAAAGATAACAGAAGAAGAAGCTGGCAGAAACTGTATGTTCTGCAGCCACTGCAGGTGATTCCCAGGCAAGCAGGGTCTGGAGTGAACCTCTAGCAGTCCTACAGCAGAGGGGCCTGACTATTAGAAGGAAAATGAAAAAACAGAAAGAAATAACTTCATCAGCAACAGAAAGGACATTCACTCAGAGACACCCTCAGAAAGTCACCGACTATAAAGACCATAGGTAGATAAATCCACAAAGATGGGAAGTAACCAGTGTAAAAATGATTAAAACACCCAAAACCAGAACTTCTCTCCTCCTCGAAGGAATCACAACTCCTCACCAGGAAGGGAACAAAGTTGGATCAAGAATGAGTCTGATGAATTGACAGAAACAGGCTTCAGAAGGTGGGTAATAACAAACTTCTCTGAGCTAAAAGAACATGCCCTAATCCAATGCAAAGGAACTAAGAACCATGAAAAAAGGTTTGATGAAATGCTAATGAGAATAAACAGCTTAGAGAAGAATATAAATGACCTGATGGAGCTGAAAAACACAACATGAGAACTTCACAGAGCATACACAAATCTCAATAGCCAAATCGACCAAGCAGAAGAAAGGATATCAAAGATTGAAGATCAACTCAATAAAATAAAACAAGAAGGCAAGATTAGGAAAAAAAGAGTGAAATGAACAAAGTCTCCAAGAAATATGGGATTATGTGAAAACACCTAATCTACCTTTGATCAGTGTACCTGAATGTGATGGAGAGAATGATTCCAAGCTTGGAGACACTCTTCAGGATATTATCCAGGGGAACTTCCCCAACCTAGCAAGGCAGGCTAATATTCAAGTCCAGAAAATACAGAGACCACCACAAAGACATTCCTCAAGAAGAGCAACCCCAAGGCACATAATCATCAGATTCACCAGGGTGGAAATGAAGGAAAAAATGCTAAGGGCAGCCAGAGAGAAAGGTCAAGTTACCCACAAAGGGAAGCCCATCAGACTTATAGCAGATCTCTTGATAGAAGCTCTACAAGCCAGAAGAAAGTGGGGGCCAATATTCAATATCCTTAAAGAAAAGAACATTCAACCTAGAATTTCATATTCAGACAAACTAAGCTTCATAAGCAAAGGAGAAAAAAAATCCTTTACTAACAAGCAATTGCTGAAAGATTTCATCACCACCAGACCTGCTTTACAAGAGCTCCTGAGAGAATCACTAAACATAGAAAGGAACAAGCAGTACCAGTCACTCCAAAAATGTACCAAATGGGAAAGACATTGACACAATGAAGAAACTGTGTTAACTAATGGGCAAAACAGCCAGCTAGCATCAAATGGTAGGATCAAATTTACACATAATAATATTATTCTTAAGTGTAAATGGGCTAAATGCCCCAATCAAAAGACACAGACTGGCAAATTGGATAAAAAGTCAAAACCCATTGGTGTGCTGTATCCAGGAAACAAATCTCACATGCAAGACACACAAAGGCTCAAAATAAAGGGATGGAGGAAGATTTACCAAGCAAATGGAGAGCAAAAAAAAAGTAGGAGTTGTAATCCTAGTCTCTGATGAAACAGACTATAAACCAACAAAGATCAAAAGAGACAAAGAAGGGCATTACATAAAGGTAAAAGGATCAACGCAACAAGAAGAGCTAACTATCCTAAATATATACGTACCCAACACAGGAGCATCCAGATACATAAACCAAGTTCTGAATAACCTATAAGGAGACTTAGATTCCCACACAATAATAGTGGCAGACTTTAACACTCCACTGTAAATATTAGACAGATCAACAAGACAGAAAATTAACAAAGATATCCAGAACTTGAACTCAGATCTGGACCAAGGAATCCTAATAGACATCTATAGAACTCTCCACCCCAAATCCACAGAATATGCATTCTTCTCAGAACCACATCACACCTACTCTAAAACTGACCACATAATTAGAAGTAAATCACTCCTTAGCAAATGCAAAAGAATGCAAATCATAACAAACAGTCTCTCAGAGCACAGTGCAATCAAATTAGAAGTCAGGATTAAGAAACTCACTCAGAACTGCACACCTTCATAAAAACGGAACAACTGGCTCTTGAATGTTGACTGGACAAACAATGAAATAAGGCAGAAATAAAGATGTTCTTCAAAATCAACAAAAACAAAGACACAACATACCAGAATCTCTGGGATACATTTAAAACAGTGTCTAGAGGAAAATTTAAAGCATTAAATACCCACATGAGAAGCAAGGAAAGATCTAAAATTGACATCCTATCATCAAAATTGAAAGAGCTAGAGGAGCAGGATCAAAAAACTCATAAGCTAGCAGAAGACAAGAAATAACCTTCAGAACTGAAGGAAATAGAGACACAAAAAGAAAATCCTTCAAAAAAATTTAAAAATCCAGGATCTTGTTTTTGAAAAGATCAACAAAATAGACTGCTAGCCAGATTAATAAAAAAGAAGAGAGAAGAATCAAATAGATGCAGTAAAAATGATAAAGGGGATATCACTACTGATTCCATAGAAATACAAACTACCATCAGAGATTACCACAAACAACTCTATGAACATAACCCAGTAAACCTGGAAGAAATAGATAAATTCCTGGATACTTGCACCCTCCCAAGCCTAAACCAGGAAGAAGTTGAAACCCTGAATAGACCAATAACAAGGACTGAAGTTGCGGCAGTAATTAATAGCCTACCAATCAAAAAAAGCCCAGGTCCAGATGGGTTCACAGCCAAATTCTACCAGACATACAAAGAGGAGCTGGTACCACTCCTTCCAAAACTATTCTAAGCAATCCAAAAAGAGGGAATCCTTCACAAATCATTTTATGAAACCAACATATCCTGATACCAAAACCTGGCAGAGACTCAACAAAAAAAGAAAACTTCAGGCCAATATCCATGATGAACATAGATGCAAAAATCTTCAATAAAATACTGGCAAATTGATTGCAATAGCACATCAAAAAGCTTATCCATCACAATCAAGTAGGCTTCATCCTGGGGATTCAAGGCTGGTTCAACATACTCAAGTCTATAAACGTAATCCACCACATAAACAGAACCAAAGACAAAAAACATAGGATTATCTCAATAGATGCAGAAAAGGCCTTTGACAAAATTCTACATCCCTTTATTAAAAAAAACTGTCAATAAATAAACTATCAACAGAACATATGTCATAATAATAAAAGCTATTTACGACAAACACACAGCCAATATCATACTGAATGGGCAAAAACTGGAAGCATTCCCTTTGAAATCTGGCACTAGACAAGGATACTCTCTCTCACCACTCCTATTCAATATAGTATTGAAAGTTCTAGCCAGAGCAATCAGGCAAGAAAACAAATAAAGCATATTCAATTAGGAAAGAAGGGAGTCAAATTGTCTCTATCTGCAGATATTATGATTGTACACTTGAAGACTCCATCATCTCAGTCCAGAATCTCCTTAAACTGATAAGCAACTTCAGCAAAATCTCAGCATACAAAGTCAATGTGCAGATATCACAAGCATTCCTATACAACAATAACAGACTTAAAGAGAGCCAAATCAAGAATGAACTGCCATTCACAATTGCTACAAAGAGAATAAAATACCTAGGAATACAACTAATGAAGGATGTAAAGGACCTCTTCAAGTAGAACTACAAACCACCACTGCTCAAGGAAATAAGAGAGGACACAAACAGATGGAAAAACATTCCATGCTCATTGTTAGGAAGAATCCACATTGCAAAAGCAGCCATACTGCTCAAACTAATTTATAGATTCAATGCTATCCCCATGAAGTTACCTATGACCCTCTTCACAGAACTGGAGAAAAACACCTTAAACTTTATATGGAACCAAAAGAGAGCCTGCATAGCCAAGACAATCCTAAGCAAAAAGAAGAAAGCTGGAGGCATCATACTACCTGACTTCAAACTCTACTACAAGGCCATAGTAAACAAAACAGCATGGTACTGATACCAAAACAGAGATAGAGACCAATGGAACAGAATGGAGGTCTCAGAGGCAACACCACACATTTACAACCATCTGATCTTTAACAAACCTGACAAAAACAAGCAACGGGAAAGGATTCCCTGTTTAATAAATGGTGTTGGGATAACTGGCTAGCCATGAGCAGAAAGCAGAAATTGAACCCCTTCCCAATACCTTACACTAAAATTAACTCCAGATGGATTAAAGACTTAAACGTAAGACCTAACACCATAAAAACTGTAGAAGAAAACCTAGGCAAAACCATTCAGGACATAGGCATAAGCAAGGACTTCATGACTAAAACACCAAAAGCATTGGCAACAAAAGCCAAAATATACAAATGGGATCTAATTAAACTCCAGAGCTTCTGTACAGCAAAAGAAACAATCATTAGAGTGAACAGGCAAGCAACAGAATGGGAAAAAATGTTTACAATCTACCCATCTGACAAAGGGCTGATATCCAGAATCTGCAAAGAACTAAAACAGATTTACAAGAAAAAAAACAAACAAACCCATTGAGAAGTGGATGAAGGATATGACCAGACAGTTTTCAAAAGAAGACATTTATGAGGCCAACAAACGTGAAAAAAATGTTCCTCATCACTGGTCAGTAGAGAAATGCAAATAAAAATCACATTGAGATACCATCTCATGCCAGTTAGAATGGCGATCATTAAAAAATCTGGAGACAACAGATGCTGGAGAGGATGTGGAGAAATAGGAACACTTTCACACTGTTGGTGGGAGTGTAAATTAGTTTAACCATTGTGGAAGACAGTGTTGTGATTCCTCAAGCCCTAGAAATAGAAATTCAATTTGACCCAGCAATCCCATTACTGGGTATATACCCAAAGGATTATAAATTGTTCTATTATAAAGACACATGCACATGTATGTTCATTGTGGCACTGTTTGCAATAGCAAAGACCTGGAACCAACTCAATTCCCATCAATGATAGACTGGACAAGGAAAATGTGGCACATATACACCATGGAATACTATGCAGCCATGAAAAATTATGAGTTTGTATCCTTTGTAGGGTCATGGATGAATCTGGAAACCATCATTCTCAAGAACCTGACACAAGAACAGAAAATCAAATACCACGTGTTCTCGCTCAGAGGCAAATGTTGAATAATAAGAACACATGGACACGGGAGGGTAGCATCACACACTGGTGTCTGTTGGGGGTGACTAGGGGAGGGACAAGGAGGGGTAGGGAGATTGGGAAGGGATAACATGGGGAGAAATGCCAGATATAGATGACAGAGGGATGGAGGCAGCAAACCACATTGCTATGTAGGTTCCTATGCAACAATCCTACATGTTCTGCACACGTACCCTAGAACCTAAAGTGAAATAAACATATATATAAAGAAAAGTAATTAAAGGGATTTATGGAAAAATATCCATGAGTTTTCAAAATCTAAAAAAAGAAAGAAAATAAGAGTATGAAATGTGATTATTATCACTTACGCTTGGGAAAATATTTCCTTTGAAAACATAATTATACTAACATTTCTGTCATAAAAATAAAGAAATTTTCAAATGAAAGTATATAATATAAAATTACAGATAGCACTTAGCTAGAGCCTGGGCATTTAAGACAAATCAATGGCAAAGATAGTGCTTCCTATTTGAAGATTCTGAAGTAATCAGAGGAGTGTTTGCCAGGTCTTCAAGTTCAAAGAATTGTTCTAGGCATTGTAGGTAAAGTACAAGAACCCAGCTCTTGAAGTCTGGAAGAAAAACAGAATGATGCAAATCTCTAGCCTCGCTTTGAAGTGCTTCTCTAATAGCCTGTTCTAATGAGCCAAGCAAGGATAGCTGTGGTGTGCTCAGTTCCTGTATGCACAGACGACAAGGCTAATGAATTGGGCCACTTTTTTCCTGTTGATTGTCTCAACACAAGGCCCCACTAACAATCTATTGGTATTGGCACTTGAGCTGAAACCTGTTTTTCAAACTCTATGCTTCTAAACATATCTTGGTCTTTCTGAAGTGTATCATAAAAATGGTAAGCAGGTAACAGAGACTCATTATGTGTTAAATTGTGGGTGAAAAGCTCCTTAGAGAATCTGGGCACGTGGTATCAAAAAACTCTGAAAGCGAAGTTTTACTGTTGTTTTCCATAAATTGTTTCTTCAGGGGGCACCTCATCTAAGCTCCAGAAACAGCAAGAACTGAGTTGAATCCAGGAATTTCCAACTGACGGGAGAAAAAAATCTATGATGTGAGGTGTAAAACAGAAATGTTCTTTCACTTAAATCTCAGGTGACTGAAAGCTTGGAGAACTTCAGGGTAATATTACTATAACAATTTTTTTTACAGTAGGAATTATAATTGAAATTTGCTGCATACAAGAATAACTAAAACTCAATCATTTCACTCTCCCGTACATGCCTGAGGATACTTGGGGGTAAATATATTTCTTGGAAGCAGTTACTGACTATGGCTGAATTACATCTTACCAAGTAAACTCACTGGCTTTTTAATTACTCTGCTGCTGTCCACATGCTGTCACCACTATCTCATGCTGAAATAATACTGATTTAATTTTTAACTTTGATGCACCAAGGAGAAAAAAGTGGTGAGTATATTTTATTACTTTTTTGGTCTGGACTTCTTAAGCACCAATTTTTTAAATCATGAGTATGTTTATCTTTTTTAATCAGTCTCTGCTGTAAATTATTAACATCTGATATTTGCTTTGAATGGCTCTGTTTGTGTACAAGTATGCGAGTAAGGTTCATGTGATCATTGTCCTCTACAGAGTCTTCATGAAAATGAGAGGCACATCTCCAGAGGCTACAGCAGAAACCAAATGTTCAAGCAAATAAAATGTTCATAGTAGAAGTGCCCATACACAAAACTATATTAGAAAACAATATAGTTGAGGAAAAAGAAAGCTGTCCTCATTTGGCATGAAGTAATTTTAAAACTGCAGCAATTTAAGCATAACTAAGATGGTTGATTTTTCATAAAATAAGGAATAATTTTACCTTAGGTCAAAAGCATTAAAAATAAAGTCCTATTTTTCCTTTGGAGTTCACCCCATAACTACTATTCCCCTGCTTGTCAGGTGCCCTTTGAAATTGTTTCTGATTATCTTTGCAGAAAACTTCATTTCCTTTTTGGTGGCCTATTTAGTCATGATGTTGTAGTATGCTGGCAAAGCAAAATGAGGAATTGGTGGCAACTAATCACATTATTAAAGCCAAAAACCTCAGGTAATTCAGGTCAACAAGGGTACTGGGTGTCAATTATTTAGGTGGTTATCTCAACTCATTTCAAAAAAGAGATCCTGTTCTTTAATTACCCTCAATTAATACTAGCACCAGATCTATTAGTTACAACTTTTTAATATGCTTCTATATGTTCTATATGATTCTAACTATTCAGGTTTCAGCTTTTTAAAAGCCAAATTCTTGGATACTTACCATTATGATGTCACATAATTAAACAATAAATAATTTTATGTCAGTGTATTGCATGCTTATTACCTGAGTCTTATGCATAATGAAGCAGTCTCCTAGAAAGAACTGCCAGTGGTGCAATATTCAAGGGTCAAGTTATTGCTGCACAGCCATCAACAAGTTAAATCAAAACTAAGTTTTTCTTTCTCACTGTAGCATAAAACTTCCTTCACAATCTGGTCAAAGCACCACATCCCATCAAACTCTGGCCCTCAAAAACCTTAAACTCAGTTACTCACTAGAAGCTTCTTCCTGTTTTCTGGACAATTCATTATGTGGTTTAATACGTGTTGTCCCTTCAACTTGGAGTATTCCACCCCTTCTTCTCCACCTAGTAAACTTGTCTTAATGCCTTGACATCAATACTCCTGTGACTATCCCTTCTTAGCACTTTGTCCATATCTCTTTTATCTGCCTCAACACACACTATTAAGTAGTTAAGTCCTTCTCCTCTACTGGACTGTGCATACTTCAAAGAATATGAAGTTATGGAAATCTTTAAGGAAATCTAAGATGAAAAGATTACCTAAATCTGTGGAACATAAATTCTTGAGGGATAGTGGGAAACTGGGTTATTTGGCACATTAAGGTTCTCAGATTTGCCTAATGCAAATGTAGGATAGTTGCTGAATCCTTCAGCTTTGCAGTGCAGATATTTCCCAAACTTCCTTGTCAGAGCTTAATTACAATGTTCTTGGTAACCTAGATCCTTCATGCATAGGCACAATAAACTGAAAAGTGATATTAAGGAATCCATACCTATTTAGAAGAGTATTATTTAAGCAAAGCAAAAAGGAAACATAGTTTGACTTTAAAAAATGAAAACTTGACCTTTTATTAGTCTAATGTAGACCTACTACTCTGTGCCAGAGGTAGCAAAAGCCTAGATCATGGAAAATAGGTTTTCCTTCCTCAGTTCTCGGCATAGCAGCCAGAATCAACAGCACTTTTTACCCCAATCCCTTTCTGTCTAAGTTCTACTATGATACTTTATACAAACTAGTGTTTTCCTACATTTTTAATAGACATTATTTTAAAAGGTGGTAAAAGAGGGAAAGTATAATCCACTAGTCACAATTTTTGTGATTTTATTTCAGTATGTATTATATATAACCATGATTCAGATGACTATTTTCTATGGTGTCAATAAATGTGGAGTATATCAAAAGGCACTTCAAATGTGGGTAAATTTTGCTATTCAATAAATTAAAGAACTCAAAGAACATATAGCATGAACTTATTCAAATTAAGTTACATATAATTTTATTTGTCTGCCACTTGTAAACCAGAAATGTTTATAATTACGCAGTACACCTCCAGAACTAAATTATGACATACTTAACCAGTATTTCATTGACATCCATTAAAGGTGAATTGCAAAAGTATAGGATTACATGGAAATGTTGGGTGCTGTCATAATTAATTTATTACTTCCTCTTTATATTTGTGGTGCCATATTTATTCATTAGTTTCTCTCTTCTTCATACTTCCTCTCAGTAAGACAAGTTCTAAAATCCTAAGTGGTGTATGAGCTATTACATAATCATTCTTTTATGGCCTGCAGAGACACTATCCTCCAGTACATTCCTTTGTGAAGTAATTTGGGTTACCTTGGATATGAAAAGCAGCTCAATCAAAGCACATTCCACAGTACAGCCAAGACCCAACAAAGAAATACAGAGTACTGGGATGGCCTCTGTCATAGATTAAACTTCAAGGATCCTTTATAAAATGATGAAGTTCTCCAGTCAGCTAGATGGTTTTAGCAAAGATCAGTACAAATGTTTGGAAAAATAAAAGTTGAATGTAATCTTCAGATAAGTCACAGAGTTAGGTTATTTCTGATACAACAAAATTTAGTGTTTCATTGGTGTTTCAGGTGTCTTTCTAACCCCAACACTTAGTAGTTTAACACCCAAACATTTTGTTATTTCTCATCATTCTATGGGTTGATTGGATGACTGTTTAGCTGATCTTGGCTGGGCTCATTTGTGCAGTTACAGCCAAGTGGCAGCAAGTCTAAACTGGAAATTTTAAAGTGGCCTCACTCCCATGCCTGGCAGTCAGTGCTGGCTGTTGGCTGGGAAGACTGGAACTCTTTTTGCCACATGATCTTTCATTTCAGAGTTCTATGAAGAAGGATTGTCTCTGGGTTCTATGAAAGCGAATAAAAATCTTCAAAGTATCTTGAGGCTCTGGAATTCATACAATTGTCACTTCTGCTACATTCTATTGGTCAAAGCAAGTCACACATCAGCCCACGTTCAACAGAATGGAGAGATAAACTCTACCTCTTCATAGTGGGACCAACAGCATCACGTTACAAAAGCACATGGACGGAGGGTAAAATAACTCGTTAAAGGACATTATGGTAACAATCTACTACAACAGGAAATGTTATGAAGGGAATCCATCTTTATTCTGTTGGGTAAGAATTGCACCTACTGCGTCCCTAGAGAGAAGAGTGTTAGGTAGTTTGTTTTTGGTTTCGTTTTTGAGCATCTCACTGGATCACCCAGGCTGCAGTGCAGTGGCATGATCTCAGCTCACTGCAACCTCCACCTCCCAGGTTCAAGCAATTCTCCTGCCTCAGCATCCCGAGTAGGTGGGACTACAGGCACGTGTAACCACATGCAGCTAATTTTTTGTATTTTTAGTAGAGACAGGTTTTCCCTATGTTGTCCAGGCTGGTCTAAAACCTGTAGGCTCAAGCAATCTGCTGGCCTCAGCCTCCCAAAGTACTAGGATTCCAGGAGTGAGTCATTATGCCTGGCCAGAATGTTAGTTTTGATTTCAAAAAGAACTAGTATGAAATAAGACTAACCTTTATATACATGTGTTTGCCTAATGTTCTCTGAAATTCATATTTAAATCATGACACTTAGAATTGCTCCCAAAGGATTAGAGCAGTTCCATCTACAATTAGCAGAACGCAAGGTGGTGTGCAATGATCTCTTATCTTGCAGGTTATAAAAATCTATCTCACTGGATAGATCTCAGATAGCTTCAGTAAGAGACATGAGGGAGAGATATCTCATCATAAAAAAATCAAATGAAGGTAGAGGAGGCAAACTTTCAAAATTCCAAGTTTTAATGATTTTCCCCATATGACACTTATATATAATATTTAGCTTTAAGAGGGTAGATTTTTAATAAATCATGCTAGGAAGTCTAGTGAGGAATCTTCAAATGATGAATAAAAATTGCAATTTTTGTGCCCACCTCTTTAATGTCAACAATGACATGTAACATGACATGAACATAATCTTTAAAAGAATGAACTGACAAAAATTCTGCAATAAATATCTTCCAGAAATGACCAGGTTTTATCTATGTAAAAAGTAACTGATCAGAATTCTATACAATCCGTATATACACCATGTTTTAAAGAAGGTCACTTAAGTAAGGTAAAATCAAATCTAGCTTTCCAAATTATATGGTTTTACTAGTATATAATATTTAAACAAATAATATTGCATTTATCAAACACTAATTATAAATCTTGAAAAAGATTAATATATGAATGCCTTTGCTTAAAAGCATAAAATACAGACTTTTAAACTTTAAAAAAACAGAAAAGCTAATCCTAGTTAATCATGAGAAATGTCCAACTTTAACCTTTGGTGACTTAAAAGAAAACAGGTTGCTGATGGCTAGAAATTAGATTCATATTTGATTTGCCTTATTTTCCATTTTCTTTATGTCAAATGTCAAACAATTATAAATGTCAAATTACCAGCTACAATGAAAATCTCACTTTTCAGTCATTCAATTATATAATTAAACAATTTTGTTGGATACTGCCCTTGCAAAACAAGACAATGGGATGATGAATATCATCATACCAGAGTTTGGCACTGGGCAACATACAGATACATTACATTTGAAATTGCTCAGTAACATTTTTCAACTATTAATAATTTAGTTCAATTGAGAAGTTCAACAGAGTTGAGTTGCTGAACAAAATTCAGTTGCTCTCTTCCCCTATTATCCTGGAGTTTTGAAGATTTATTTCCTATGTTTGCTGCCCTACATTTTCTTTCTCAAAAGTCAGATCTTAAAGGAACGTTCAGACATGAAATCTGGTAAGAATCAATCAAATTAGCAATTCACCATGTCATCTTAAAATAACTGATGCAGAATTCATGGAGAAACTTTGGGGATTTCAAATTACTTTCTAGACTAATACTTTAAAGTCAGGCTCCGAAAAGAAAAGTGGTTTCATGTAAACCCATCTGATGTTACTGGCCAGTCCTTTCTTCTTGCCACTCTCAAGGCATCAAGAAGTACATACTTTGAGTAGTGATGAGGACTGCGGCAGTAAAGCACCTGGATCCCTTTAAAAGGTCCTTGTGGAGTTATTTTTTTTATATATATGGCTACGAGTAAAATCTCTTTGCACAGAATTACAGTTTTATCGCTATGAGGTTAAATGGCCTATACAAAGAAATGTTGCCTTAATAATATGATTTAAATAACTGAATTAGGCAGCCAAAACTAAAAGAAAATTGTATCATATAATAAGTGCTTGACAATTTTTAAAAAATTAAGTAAACTAGAATTTATGAAGCATGAGTGCCATATAAAAACTAAGTAGAGGAGGGTGGCTACTTGATTTGATTTTAAGGATACTAAAAGATTTATACTACTAGCAAATAAAATTCAATATATATAAAAAAATTATAAGCCATGATCAAATGGGATCCTGCAAACCTGGTTCAACATTTGAAAACAATTAACGTAATCAATTATATCAAAAGGCTGAAAAAGAAAAATTACATGTCGATACCAATAGACAAATTAAAAGCATTTGACAAATATAACACCTATTCATGATTTAAAAAAAAACTCTCAGTAAACTATGAATAGAGGGGAACTTTCTCCATGAAAAAGAATACAAAATACTTAATGGTGAGAAACTCAAAGCTGTCCCACTATGATCAGCAGCAAGGCAAGAATGATATCTTTCACTAGTTCTTTTCAACATTGCACTGGAACAGGAAATAACAAGTACATAGGTTGGGAAGGAAAAATAAAACTATTTGTTCACAAATGACATGATCATCTATGTAGAAAGTTTGGAAGAATCAACAAAAAACTAGATAGAAATAATAACAGATTATAGCATGGTTCTGGGATACAAGGTCAATATATAAAAGTCAGTTGCTTTCTTATCTATAAACAAGTGGAATTCGAAATTTAAAACATGATATCATTTACGTTAATACCCAAAAGCCTGAAACACATAGGTATAAATCTAACAACATATGTTAGTTATGTGAGGAAAACAAAAGTCTGATGAACAAGATCAACAAACTAAATAATTGGAGTGACATTTCATGTTCATGGATAGGAAGACTCAATATTGTCAAGATGTCAGTTCTTCCCAATCTATAGATTCAATGCAATTGAAATTAAAATCCCAGCAAGGTATTTTGTGGATATCAGCAATGTGATTCTACAGACTATATGGAGAGATAAAAGACCTAGAATAGCCAACACAATAATGAAGGAGACAAACAAAGTAGGAGAATTGACACTACCCAAATTGAAGACTTAGTATAAAGCTGCCCTAAATAAGACATTGTGATATTGGAAAGAGAATAGACAAATGGATCAATAAAAGAGAATGAGGGTCCAGAAATCAAACCACATAAATACAGTTAACTGATATTTGACAAAGGAGAAAAGGCAACACAATGGAGCAAAGATAGCCTTTTAAACAAATGGTGCTAGTAGAGATGAATAAAGAAAACCTAGAACACCTTGGGTACGGCAATGACTTTTTAGTATAACCCTGAGTCATGATCCCTAAAATAATTGATATGTTGGACTTTATTAAAATTAAAAATGTCTTGTCTTTGAAAGAAATTGACAAGCGAATGAAAAAGCAAGTCACAAACTGGGAGAAAAACTGCAAAGCCCATATATTATAAAGAACTGTTATCTCAAATACATAAAAAACTCAAAACTCAACAATAAGCAAATAAACAACCCAAGTAAAAATAAGCCACGATCTTAATAGACACCTCATCAAAAAAGATATTTAAATAGCAAATAGTCATATGCAAAGATGCTCTACATCATAAGCATCAGGAAAATGCAAATTAAAACAACAATGAGATACTACTACATAGTTATTAGATGGGCCAAACTCCAGAGCACTGACAACACCAAATGCTGGTGAGGATATGGAGCAACAGGAACTCTTACTTGTTGCTGGTAGGAATGGAAAATGATATAGTCACTTTGAAAGGCAGTTTGAGAGGTTTTTTGTTTTTTTGTTTTGTTTTGTTTTTTACAAACTAAACATACTCTTACTAAATAATCCAGCAATTACACTCAGTATTTGTTTACCCAGAGGAGTGAAAAACTCACGTCTACACCAAAACCTTCACATGGATGTTTATAACAGCTTTATTCATAATTGCCAAAATTTGGAAGCAATCAAGATATTCTTCGGTAGGTAAATAGATAAATAAACTGTAATACATCCAGACAATGGAATATTATTCATTACTAAAAATAAATGAGATATCAAACCATTAAAAAGGCATGAAGGAATTTTAAATGCATCTTGAAAGAAGCCAATCTAAAAAGGCTCTATACTGTATGATGCCAACTATATGACATTCTGAAAAAGCCAAAACTCTGGAGATAGTAACAAGATCAGTGGCTTCCAGGGACTATGAATAAGCAGACCACAGACGATCTTTAGGGCAGGAAACGTAATCTGGATAATTTTATAACAATGGTTACATATCATTAAACACTTGTCCAAATCCATATAATATATGCAACACCAAGAGTGAACCTTAATGTAAACAATTGACTTTGAGTGGTTGTGGTATATCAGTGTAGTTTCAGCCATTATAATAAATGTACCACTCTGGTGGAGGATGTTGATAATTGGGGAGGCTGTGAATATGTGGGGACAGGTAGTATAATGAAAAATCTCTGTGCTTTCCTCTTAATTTTGCTGTGAGCTAAAACTTCTCTACTAATAATAAAGTCCTTTTTTAAAAAAGGGCTCATTTAACAAAAGAATATCAAAATATTCACCAAAAAAAAAGGAAAGCAATGTCATCCCCAAGGCCAGTAGTACCAGATGTTATTCTTCTTGATGTATACTAAATTGTTGGCAGAGATTATAACCTTCAACACGTGAGACTAAGTAAAGTAAAATCTAGGCTGAAATAAAGCAAAACAAAGATACGACTGTGCAGCCACTGCCAGAGCAAAACTACCAACCCATGGGAGAGGCCCAGGAGTGATAAAGGAGAGACATCACAGACTAACTACCTATTTCACGATTTTGTCTAAAACCAGCTCTGTGTGCCCTAAGGAGTCTTTCCTCTGCAAACATGCTATTTTCTTCAACACTCAAGATCTAGAAGTTGGGCTCCACTTCTATGCCTCCAATGGTTCCTAGTCTGTTTAATGGGACTCCCAGGGGACCTTTAACCCCTTTCTGGTCAGCAACAGCAAGATTCAGAACTCAGCATTCAATCCATGATCCTTCTCACTAATCCCAAATATCAGGGCACCAACTCAATTCTCTTGTGTTCATTTGCTTTGTTCTTCAGTTCCTACCTCATCCATTGGTCCTCCCTGTGCCCCTGAACACACCCTGTTCATTCTCCTTAGTATACCTTTGTGCCTAGTTTCACCTCCCTTGGTCCAAATTCAGTCTTTCCTTTAAAGTTCAGGTCAAGGACCATTTGTCAGACAAAATATTACCCAATCCAGGCTATGATGCTTGCCCTCCATACTGTAAACTCAGTGCTTTCAATCAATACTATACCATTAACTCTTAAATTGCTTTATAACTGCTAGTTTTATCTTCTATTATTGTAATTTCTGAGGCATAAGGCCATGACTTAAGACTCTTTTCCATATGCCATCATGCTTTACACAGGTCTATACCTAAATAAGCCATTTATTAAATATTTATTGCTTGTTAGTGACTCTTATCCTCTACTTCAGTTTCCGTCTCAATTCAATTTCCCTTCAAAGAATCCTACATGATCAGAGCAATGAAATTTAGAGCCAGACTCCTTTATTTTCTATCTATGTAAGTATAAACAGCTAATTGAAAATTTAAATAGCAGAATGCAGCCCTGAAAGCTTTAACATGCCAACTAAATAAATGCTTATGATGTGCATACATACCTGTGTGCTCCAAAGGGTTAATGCTCAATGATGGGTTTTTAAAGCTCATTAATTGTTATATTGCATCCTTTTATCTAAATTGTTAGTGGCCTGCTTAGTCGATTGAAACATATTGCTTTGATATTAAAACTGCAATCCAGGCCTTTATTTCTGGTGTGTGTTTTATTCAGAAATGCAAGTACTTCTGCACAGGACAGTGAAGATTGCTCTGGTGAGCTTAACAACTCACTATGCCACATGGTTAAGAGCAGGGACAACAAATCCAGGCCAAAAATTAACATATATAAGAAACTTTGCAATAAAATACACTAGTCACAAGGGCATACAGTTGGGAAGCAAAGTTTATGATTTCATTAGTTATAGATATGACTTTGATTTCTAATTGAACATCACATCCACACTCTTAAATACTGGTGCTTTTTTTTTTTTTTAAGAAAAAAAAGTAACTACTGAAGAAAATGAAAAAGGAGGGGGAATTAATTAGTATAGCAAGATTATTGTTGATCAAGGTTAAGTCATGTTTCAGCAAGCTAAATTCAGTCTGAAAAAGAAACCCATGGCATTTTATATTAAGACTTAATCATGAGCTAATGAGCATTACAGTGAGAGTAATAGTTCAAAGGGTAGGCTTTGTTTCCAGGTTTATAACAGAAATGAAAAAATTGATTCATTTAACTCCCAATAAGTAAGTAATGTAACTTATAGGGCATTGTCTCCCTGCCTTTAGAAGCTCTACTCATTCAAATACTCTTACTTTCTACTGTAACCCACAGTTTGGGTCTGTAAAGAAAACCCAAATCTTATAAGGATGGCTCAGCCAGTCTGACCAGCTTATAGCTAACTTATTATTACATGATCTGGTAAGATCCCAACTACATCATTAGTTAGATATCATGCAACTAACCTAGTAGGATCCTGAGTGGGCTGGAAAATAAACATGTCATAGAATCACTGATCTTGTCATATTATATGAAGAAAACCTCAAAGTTTCCTTATGAACCCAAAGTCTTTAATGAGCATTTACAAGAAGACAAAGATTTTGAAGAAAATATATTTTATTGCTCAGTAAGCATGCTGCCTGACTTTAAAAATCTACCCTAATTTATTTTAAATACTGGGAAGTAATCTGGCCAATTTAGCAAACAAGTGAACAGACCCATATATGCTAAGAATGTGTTCTAAAGAATGTCCAGGGAGCAGAGGAAGACTTGAATAGAATTTGGGGGGGGGGAAGCCAGAGAAGAAATCAGAGGAGAGAAGACAGTGAGTTCTTTCAAAATTAAAAAAGTAACTTAGTGAGAGCACTTTGGTCCCCTCTGAAAAGAAGAGAGTAATGGCCTAGGAAGATGAAGGGTAGGGGAACTACACCAACAAAAAAGAGTCATTAAAGACAAACTGAAGATTTCAGTCAAGGAAGAGTAAAAGCAAGGATACATTCTTGCATCATCTCTAAGGCAAATGGTTCTTTCTTCCTTTGTATATTCTTATTTGTAAGCACAAGCAAGAAATCGTGACAAGATTTCTGACCTTGGATATGGTGTTATCAGTAAAGCTCCTCAGGGAGTGCTAATCCACCCACTACTTCCCTCATGAATGTACACAGGTCTAGTGAAAGCAAGCACACTCTGCACACATTTGACCTCCTTGGGTCTGGGAAGAAGGTTTGTTTTACTCACTGACATCTTTTTTTAATTTGAGGCTCCTCCTAAAGTCTACCACGGCTTTGAAACAAGGCTATCGCATTTCTTTGCCTATGTTTTACATTTTTTTCCAGGGGCATTGATAATAAAAGTCATGAAAAAAACATGTTTGTAAAGAAATATTTTTAAATAGTGTGGATGGCTCAGTGTATAAGGATAGTGTACATGGGTCAAAAAAATAAAGTAAACACTATGCCATTTCATAAGAACACATCCGGAGTCCAGTCCTGATATAACCTATGCCATTCTGAAATAATGTCAATAAATAAAAAGGCAATGGCATTTTAACCACATATGCTAACTAGGTCATCTAATAATGATGACACGATTCCAGTCATGTAAGATATCATCTCCTCATTACAATTCAAGTTATGGTTGATGACACTGATATAACTTAGAATAGTATAAGATAGAGGGAGTATTTCATAGTAAATAGACCAAGAATGATTCCCGTTGGAATAGTAAAGGTACAAATTGCTTTAGTTTTCATTTCTATGAAACTAAATTTGTATTTCATGTGAGGGCCTATAATTGATGACTGCTTACTTGTGTGGGTGAAAAGGGATAAAAAAATAGATTGCAATTGTCAAGGTTGTTGGTGTTCGTAGCTAAAATGGCAAGCAGCACCCTGAAGTCTTTGTAAAGAGCATACAAGTACTTCTCTTTTTAAGGAAAGCAAGAAAGTGTTGGGCAAAGAGTTGCAAGCCAAAATATGCTGTATCATCCAGCTGACATGTTCATAGTTTTTCCTGGAACAATTATTGTATGAACTACCAGTAACACAAACTCCAGTTCACCCTTCCAGGATTGGCCATAGATTTTCTCTAGAGCTTTATAGGATTGGAGTTTGTTGTTGCTGCTGTTGTTTAAAGAACAAAAAATGCTTGCAGTTGTTCTACATTTTTATATTCTCATATTTAAAAAAAAATTCTAAGTTGGCCAACAAAAACATCTCAATGTTGCTATACTTAGCAAACAATTTAAAATTCATAATAATTCCTTCTATATGACAAATTCTCTTCTCCAAATTCCCACTTGTTTCTCATTATCTTAGATAGTCCTATTTCTAAATTTCTCTTGATGTGTTATAGACACTATTATGTCCTACTTCTGAGAATAATTCATTAACATTCTGTGTATTGAAGTATTAATTTATATATAAGCAAATGGGCAATCACATTGAGTTAAGGAGAAAAAAAAGGAGTCATTGCTCCAGTGAGTTCATTTTGGTTCCTAGCTACATAAGGGGTGTGTGTGTGTGTGTGTGTGTGTGTGTGTGTGTACATGAACTAAAATACTAACAAATCCTCACATCCAAATACTCGGTTTGTTTCGCATACCATTGAAATACTATTGTTAAGGTAATTTTCAAACAAATTACAAACTCTATAGTGACATTTGTACTACCTGATAATTACCCATCACAGCCGTGCTTCTCAAACATCTGTTTTTTTTTAAAAAAGGGAGAAAGAAGAGAAAATTTTTTTCGAGTTTCCAATTCAAAATGGACTCATACTTCTGTAAAATACAATAAAAATGAATGCTTTAGTCACATCAAATCGTTATGACAATTTCTAAATGCTTACTCTCCACGTCTGCATCATCTCACTGCAGTTCAGCAGCCAACCAACCACAGCAGTGCTTCAGAGCACAGTGACAGTACCTAAGAGGCAACCGCAAAGTGTTCTGTAAATGGAAGACAAAGGATTCTGGTTTTATAAAACCAGATTAAATATTATAGAAATATTTAAATTTATTTTTGTGAGAACAGATAAAAAATCAATCATTTTTACCTTCTGCTATGCAAGAATAGAGGTTAATGGTAAGGACATAATTCTGTCTGGGGTGATACGGAAAAAAAGGAAAGATGAGTAAAATTTGGAAGAGGCAAAAGGTAAAGAGAATGCAAAGGAGGGAAGCCCATAAGACTCTGGCAGCTACTTAATGTAGCAGGGCATGTGGGGCATGAAGAGGGGTGTTTTGTACCATCTAACATAGTTTACTGACACCAGTAATATATATTTACAGGGAAGCTTTCTGAGTAGTCAATAACATTCCTAACAGAACATTTTTTTAAAACTCACATTTAAAACTAGGTTTAATCTTCATTATAAAGTTAGATTAGATTAGTTGCAACAACTATTAGTAACAGAAAATCTGGTTCAGCAGTCTATTAAGCAAATTAGAAGCTTTTTTCTTCTGATATAGAAGTCATTCTGATAAAATAGTTGCTAGTATTGGTTCAGTGGTACAAAGATATCTGTGCTGACATATCTGAACTTCTTGTCCATTTTTTCATGGACAGAAAATGATTGCCAGACCTCCAGTCATCATATCTGCATACCAGGTAGGGAGAAGAAGGAAGTAAGAAGAGGTGGCACTTTCATCAGCAAAGTAGATGACTTCCCCTTATGTCACATTAAACAGAATATATTAAATGGCTCTCATACCCACAAAGAGCTGGGAAATAAAGGTTTGTTTAACTGAATATGGCCTGAACCAAATCAAAGCTCTATTAGCAAGAAAAAAGGGAAGAGAGTAATTGGAAAGGCAACTATCAATACCTGCCAGACATGCCAACTCTGACCCAAACC
Source organism: Callithrix jacchus (assembly GCF_049354715.1). Classification (NCBI taxonomy): domain Eukaryota; kingdom Metazoa; phylum Chordata; class Mammalia; order Primates; family Cebidae; genus Callithrix; species Callithrix jacchus. The sequence goes on from NC_133505.1 coordinate 104,691,305, forward strand.
AGGAGGAGGTTAAATAACACATTTTTAGCACTAATTCATTTTTTCAGAAACTCTTCTTGGTACTTTGGTTACATAATCTTAGTGTAAAAAACCCTAAAGAATAGGTATCCGATCTCCATTTAACAGATGGAAACACTAAACCTCCAACAGTTTAAATGATGATTGCATCAGTTAACTGGCACACCTGCAAGTGGCAGAGCTGGCACTCAAACCTGGTGCTTTTCCCACTGTACAAGAGTTCATCTGATTTTACATGAGCAGAGTTTATAATGAAATTCATTAGTAGCATTTCCCCTGATTTAACTGATAGATATTGCACATTCACTTAGCTTCTTATTCTGAAGATACAAAAACAGATTGAGGATTATGTGAACCTAAATGCATGTGTTAGGTTACATCATGAGTAACATTTGCTAGAAATATAAATTACACATATACAACTAAAGTAATTTTTAAAATCTGATATCTTAAAATATAATTATATAGAGAAATATGAATATAAGTTTTATTTGGAGCTACTTAGGTTGTACCATCCTATATTCCAGCTGTCCTAGGCTTGGTCTGATGCATACATGCCTGCAAGGTTGCAAAACATCTCCAGTTCCCCCACCTGAGAAGACAGAAGTATCTTAAAAATACTTTCTCATGTGTATTACAGGGGCTTACAAATGCCTCCTGAACAATCTCTGGTGTCCAGCCATGAGCAGCTGCCGAGAAGACCTTGATTGAACTGCATATAGACACGGTCTGCAATGGTTCACTTTATGTGCTGACTTGGCTATGTCACTGCACCCAAATACCTGGTCAAGCATTATTCTAGATGTTTCTGTGAAGGTATTTTTCTGATCAAATTGATACTTAAATCAGTAGATGTTCAGTAAAACTGATTATTCTCCATAATGTGGATGGGTCTCATCCAAACAGTTGAAGGCCTTAACAGATAAAAGACTGACTTCCTGGAGAAAGAGGGAATTCTGGGTAAGGGCTACCTTCAGACTCCAGCTGCAACACCAGCTTTTCCCTGGGCCTTTAGCTTGTTGGCCTACCCTGCAAATTTTGGATTTGCAAGCCTACACAATCATATAGAGCAAATTCCTTAAAATAAATTGAGAGAAATAGCGAGAGAGAAAGATTTATTTTAACAAATTGAGTCACACGATTATGGAAATGTGTGTGTGTGTGTGTGTGTGTGTGTGTGTGTGTGTCATGTTGATTGTGTTGATTCTGTCTCTGTCTCTCTGGATAATCCTAACAACATCCAATGCTTCACTTCTCTCTCTCTCTCTCTCTCTCTCTCTCTCTGTCTCTATCTCCATCTCTTTATTTTACCTTTAATTTTTTCATTTGGGCACTTCATATATTGCAGTACATGGTCTATTTACTCACAAGGTAGGAAGGTATTTACATATCTAATGGGAAATAATTAACCTCACACCAGAAAAATCACTTTATACATTTTCAGGAGACCAAGGATAAACACACGCTAATACACATTCACTTAAACACATGTCCTAGAAACAGAACCAGGTTTTTCCCCATAAAGAACATGCCACAGCAAATTTCAGCCTATCCCCTGCCTATCAACAGAAATGTTGCCCAAAGGTTCTCACTCCTGGCTGGGCCCAGTGGCTCATGCTTGTAATCCCAGCACTTTGGGAGGCTGAGATGAAAGAATCGTTTGAACCTGGGAGGCGGAGGTTACAGTGAGCAGAGACTATGCCACTGCACTCCAGCCTGGGTGACAGAGTGAGACTGTGTCTCAAAAAGGAAAAAAAAAATTCTTATCCCCTTACTACTCACTGTATAGTTATTACCTGAAGACTTCTGATTTACTCATTTTCATTATCAGGAAAAACAGGGATAAAATTGCCTTTTGGTCTCCCTCTGACGTACAGGAGCTAAAAAATGTGGTCAGAGTGCATGTCCCTCTGGCTTCTCCACCGAAAACTAGCAGCTTCATTCAGCTGTCACATGCTGTCTTCAAGATTTGCTCCTGAAGAGCACTGTGCACCTCAAACAGTTTCTTGCTCACATTTCCCAGCACTCCAGACCTCTTCTGCTCCTAAAGGAGCTCACAAGAGCTCATCTCTTTCACAAAAGCCATCTGAACTAAAGCATACCTAACCAAAAAAATATAATTTTAAAAATATGTATTGCCAGTGTCTGAAAGCCAGGTATCAAGTACTTAGAGTACTAACACTGCCTTTGTACTTACCAAGCTTGAAGTCTCAGAGCTGTGTCAAACCTTCTAGTTAAAGGGATGTGTGTGTGTGTGTGTGTGTGTGTGTGTGTCTGTGTGTGTGTCTGTCTGTATATATATACACATATATATACAGAGAGAGATCTTCACACACACACATTTCACACATTTACATACTCATATATATACATACACACATATACACACTCACATATATATATTTATATATTAACTCCAAGCATATTTATCTCCTACAATGACCAACACTGGGATGTTATTTCTCTGTATTGTTTTGTACACTAACATCCTGTAAAATGAAACCATGATCTGCTTTTCAGAGGTGCCAAAAAGAAGAAGCATGTAAAATAGGAACTTCCTATGATTATTCAAAGTATTTTCACAAGGCAATTAAGTAAAGAATTTTCAGTCCATGCTTTAATCTCTAGAAGAGTTTTACTCCCCTGTTTAGTTCAAAAATAAATATTGAACACCTATATACCAGAAACTGGGATGAGCACTAAAGAAACAGGGAAAATTGGTGTGTTCTCTACCCACAAGTTGCTCACAATCTATTTTATTTCTCCAACTGAAGTTCTACAGCAGAATGACCTTTCATAGGTTTACAGATCCGAGAACTGCAGTGTATTACATAGTTATTGATAGCTCTGAAAATCTTATACCAATGCTATGAACATCATAAAGCATCTTCCTCTTTTACTTTTTATAATATATATATACATATATATGAAGGATCCAAGATGACTGAAAAGGAACACCTCAGGAGTGAAGTTTCCAGCAAGAATAAGGCAGAGGGTGAGTGCCCACCGCATTTCCAAACAAATTTTCACTGCCCACAGACCAGGGGATTCCCGGGCTGAAAAGTGCCACAAGTTTTCAGCATGGCAGTTTCAGCCAGTGCCAGGTTGGTGCACAGAAACTCACACAAATCTGGGAGGCTGTTTCAACTGGTGCCTGGAACACCGGGTAGACAGAGCTGCCCATTAAACTGAAAGGGAGGGGGTAGAGACAGGGAGCCAGGCAATCTGGATCAATGGGTACCACCCCTACAAAACAAGCAATCTGAAACACTCTGGATTGAGAGTTTAGCAGCAAGACCCATGCTGGGTCCAGCTCAGTGGGGGGAAGGGTGACCACCACTATCAAGGTAGTCCACCACTACCAAGGCAGTTCTCACAGCAGCTGGGCAGAGCCTGCCTGTGGCAGATCAGCAACACCTCTGCTGGCAAACTGTGACTAAACTACTCAGTTCCGGGCAGGGCATCTATGAAAAAAGGCAGCAGCATGACAGGTACTTATAAATAAAGCTGACTTTCCTAGGACAGAGCACCTGGGAAAAGAGGTGGTTATGAGTTCTGCTCCAGCAGACTTAAAAGTACCTGCCCAGCAGCTCTGTATGGAACAATGGAGCTCCCAGCACAGCACTTCAGCTCCTATAAGGGACAGACTGTCTCCTCAAGCAGCTGCCCAACCCCCGTATACCCAAAGATAAACCTCATAAAAGAGAGCTAAGGCCAAAATCTGGCAGGTACCCTTCTGGGATGAAGATAACAGAAGAAGACACCAGCAGCAACCCTTACTGTTCTGCAGCCCTTGTGGGTGATCCCCAGGCAAGCAGGGTCTGGACTGGACCTCCAGCAGTACTGTAGCAGAGGGACCTGACTGTTAGAAGGAAAACTAAGAAACAGAAGGAAATAACTTCATTATCAACGAAAAGGACATACACTCAGAGACCCATCCAAAAGTCACCAACTACAAAGATAAAGCCACTAAGATGAAGAAACCAGCACAAAAAAAATGAAAACACCCAAAACTTGAATGTCTCTCCTCCTCCAAAGGATCACAGCTCCTCACCAGCTAGGGATCAAAGATGGATGGAGAATTAATCTGATGAATTGACAGAAACAGGCTTCAGAAGGTGGGTAATAACAAACTTCTCTGAGCTAAAAGACCATGTGCTAACCCAATGCAAAGAAAATAAGAACCAAAAAAAAGGTTAGATGAAATGCTAATTAGAATAAACAGCTTAGAGGAGAATGTAAATGGCTTGATGGTGCTGAAAAACATAGCACAAGAACTTTGCAAAGCATACACAAGTTTCAATAGCCGAATTGACCAAGCAGAAGAAAAATATCAGAGATTGAAGATCAACTCGATGAAATAAAACTAGAAGACAATAGAGAAAAAAGAGTGAAAGAAATGAACAAAGCCTCCAAGAAATATGGGATTATGAGAAAAGATCTAATCTACCTTTGATCAGTGTACCTGAATGTGACGGAGAATAAATCCAAGCTGGAAAACACTCTTCAGGATATTATCCAGGAGAGCTTCCCCAACCTAGCAAGCCAGGCCACCATTCAAGAACAGGAAATAGAGAGGACGCCACAAAGATATTCCACAAGAAGAGCAACCCTAAGGCACATAATTGTCAGATTCACCAGGTTGAAATGAAGGAAAAAACGTAAGGGCAGCCAGAGAGAAAGGTCGAGTTACCCACAAAGGGAAGCCCATCAGAATCACAGCAGATCTCTCTGCAAAAACCCTACAAGCCAGAAGAGAGTGGGTGCCCATATTCAACATCCTTAAAGAAAAGAACTTTCAACCTAGAATTTCACATCCAGCCAAACTAAGCTTCATAAGTGAACGAGAAATAAAATTCTTTATGGACAAACAATTACTGAGATATTTCATCACCACCAGGCACCCTTACAAGAATTCCTGAAAGAAGCACTAAACAAGGAAAAGAACAACCAGTATCAGCCACTCCAAAAACATATCAAGTGGTGAAGACCATCAACACAAAGAAAAAAATGCATCAATCAACGGGCAAAACAGCCAGCTAGCATCAAAATGGCAGGATCAAATTCACACATAACACTATTAACCTTAAATGTAAATGGCTAAATGCTCCAATCAAAAGACACAGACTGGCAAATTGGATAAAAAGTCAAGACCCACCAGTGTGCTGTATTCAGGAAACCCATTTCACATGCAAGGACACACATAGGCTCAAAATAAAAAGATGGAGGAACCTCTATCAAGCAAATGGAGAACAACAACAACAACAAAAAACAGGAGTTGCAAGCCTAATCTCTGATAAAATGGACTTTAAACCAACAAAGATCAAAAGAGACAAAGAAGGGCATTACATGATGGTAAAAGGATCAATGCATCGAGAAGAGCTAATGATCCTAAATATATACACACCCAATACAGGAGCACCCAGGCACATAAAGCAAATTCTTAATGACCTACAAAGAGACTTAGACTCCCACACAATAATAGTGGGAGACTTTAACACTACTGTCAATATTAGACAGATCAACCAGACAGAAATTTAACAAGGATATCCAGGACTTGAACTCAGATCTGGACCAAGGAATCCTAATAGATATCTACAGAACTCTCCACCCCAAATTCACAGAATATGCATTCTTTTCAGCACCACATCACACCTACTCTAAAATTGACCACATAATTGGAAGTAAATCATTCCTCAGCAAATGCAAAAGAATGGAAATCACAACAAACAGTCTCTCAGACCACAGGGTAATCAATTAGAACTCAGAATTAAGACAGTAACTCAGAACCACACAGCTTCATGGAAACTGAATGACTGGCTTCTGAATGCTGACTGGATAAACAATGAAATGAAGGCAGAAATAAAGATGTTCTTTGAAACCAATGAGAATGAAGACACAACTTACCAGAATCTCTGGGACACATTTAATGCAGTGTCTACAGGGAAATTTATAGCACTAAATGCCCACATAAGAAGCAAGGAAAGATCTAAAATTGACACCCTAGCACCAAAATTCAAAGTGCTAGAGGAGCAAGATCAAAAAAACTCAAAAGCTAGCAGAAGACAAGAAATAACTAAGATCAGAGAAGAACTGAAGGAGATAAAGACACACGAAACCCGTAAAAAAAATCAATAAATCCAGGAGCTTCTTTCTTGAAAAGAGCAACAAAATAGACCACTGGCCATATTAATAAAAGAGAAAAGAGAGAAGAATCAAATAGATGCAATAAAAAATGATAAAGGGGATATCACCTCAGAAATACAAACTACCATCAGAGATTACTACAAACAACTCTATGCACAGAAAGTAGTAAACCTGGAAGAAATAGGTAAATTCCTGGGTACTTGCACCCTCCCAAGCCTAAACCAGGAAGAAGTTGAAACCCTGAATAGACCAATAACAAAGGCTGAAATTGAGGCAGCAATTAATAGCTTACCAACCAAAAAAAGTCCAGGTCCAGATGGGTTCACAGCCAAATTCTACCAGACATACAAAGAGAAGCTGGTATCACTCCTTCTGAAACTATTCCAAACAATCCAAAAAGAGGGAATACTTCCCAAATCATTTTATGAGACCAACATCATCCTGATACCAAAACCTGTCAGAGACTCAACAAAAAAAGAAAACTTCAGGCCAATGCCCATGATGAACATAGATGCAAAAATCTTTAATAAAATACTGGCAAACAGATTGCAACAGCACATCAAAAAGCTTATCCATCAAGATCAAGTAGGCTTCATCCCAAGGATACAAGGCTGGTTCAATATACTCAAGTCTATAAATGTAATCCAACACATAAACAGAACCAAAGACAAAAACCACATGATTATCTCAATAGATGCAGAGAAGGCCTTCCAGAAAATTCAACAGCCCTTTATGCTAAAAACTCTTAATATACTAGTTATCAATGGAACATATCTCAAAACAATAAAAGCTATTTATGACAAACCTACAGCCAATATCATACTGAATGGGCAAAAATTGGAAGCATTACCTTTGAAATCTGGCACTAGACAAGGATGCCGTCTCTCACCACTCCTATTCAATATAGTATTGGAAGTTCTAGCCAGAGCAATTAGGCAAGGAAAAGAAAAAGGGTATTCAATTAGGAAAAGAGGAAGTCAAATTGTCTCTATTTGCAGATGACATGATTGTTCATTTAGAAGACCCTATTATCAGCACTTGAGCTCCTATAAAGGACAGACTGTCTCCTCAAGCAAAAAAACAAACAAACAAACAAAAACAAAAAAAACATACAAAAAAGAAGAGCCTATCATCTCAGCCCAAAATCTCCTGAAACTGATAAGCAACTTCAGCAAAGTCTCAGGATACAAAAATCAATGAGCAGAAATCACAAGGATTTCTATACACCGATAACAGACTAACAGAGAGCCAAACCATGAGCAAACTCCCATTCACAATTGCTACAAAGAGAATAAAATACCTAGGAATACAACTAACAAAGGATGCAAAGCACCTCTGCAAGGAGAGCTACAAACCACTGCTCAAGGAAATAAGAGAGGACACAAACAGATGGAGAAACATTCCATGCTCATGGTTAGGAAAAATAAATGTAGTGAAAATGAACATACTGCCCAAAGTAATTTATACATTCAATGCTATCCCCATCAAGCTACCAGTGACCTTCTTCACAGAACTGGGAAAAACCACCTTAAACTTCATATGAAACCAAAAGAGAGCCTGCATAGCCAAGACAATCCTAAGCAAAAAGAACAAAGCTGGAGGCATCATTCTACCTGATTTCAAGCTACACTACAAGGCTATGGTAATCAAAACAGCATGGTGCAGAGATACAGAGATACAGCCCAATGGTACAGAATAGAGGCCTTGGAGGCAACACCACACATCTACAACCATCTGATTTTTGACAAACCTGACAAAAACAAGCAATAGGGAAAGGAGTCCCTGTTTAATAAATAGTGTTGGGAAAACTGGCTAGCAGTGTGCAGAAAGCAGAAACGGGACCTCTTCCGGACACCTTACACTAAAATTAATTCCAGATGGATTAAAGATTTAAACATAAGACCTAACACCATAAAAACCCTAGAAGAAAACCTAGGCAAAACCATTCAGGACATAGGCATAAGTAAGGAATTTATGACTAAAACACCAAAAGCATTGGCAACAAAAGCCAAAATAGATAAATGGAATCTTAATTAAACTCTAGAGCTTCTGTAGAGCAAAAGAAACAATCATTAGAGTGAACAGGCAAGCAACAGAATGGGAAAAAATGTCTGCAATCTACCCATCTGACACAGGGCTAATATCCAGAATCTACAAAGAACTAAAACAGATTTACAAGAAAAAACAAACAAACAAACCCATTCAAAAGTGGACGAAGGATATGCTTAGACACTTTTCAAAAGAAGACACTTATGAAGCCAACAAACATATGAAAAAATGCTCATCATTAGAGAAATGCAAATCAAAACCACATTGAGATACCATCTCACGCCAGTTAGAATGGAGATCATTAAAGAATCTGGGGACCACAGATGCTGGAGAAGATGTGGAGACATAGGAACACTTTCACACTGTTGGTGGGAGTGTAAATTAGTTCAACCATTATGGAAGACAGTGTGGTGATTCCTCAAGGACTAAGAAATAGAAATTCCATTTGACCCAGCAATCCCATTACTCGGTATATACCCAAAGGATTATAAATCATTCTGTTATAAAGACACATGCACACATACATTCACTGTGGAAATAGCAAAGACCTGGAACCAACCCAAATGCCCATTGACGATAGACTGGACAAGGAAAATGTGGCACATATGCACTGTGGAATACTATGCAGCCATAAAAAATGATAAGTTTATGTTCTTTGTAAGTACATAGATGAATCTGGACACCATCATTCTCAGCACACTGAGACAAGAAGAGAAAATCAAACACCACACGGTCTCACTCATAGGTGGGTGTTGAACAATAAGAATGAGAACACATGGACACAGGGAGGGTAGCATCACACACTGGGGTCTGTTGCGGGGGGCCAAGGGAGGGACGGTGGGGGAATGGGGAGGTCAGAGAGGGATAACATGAGGAGAAATGCCAGATGTAGGTGACGGGGGAATGGAGGCAGCAAACCACATTGTCATGTGTGTACCTATGCAACAATCCTGCATGATCTGCCCATGTACCCCAGAACGTAAAGTACAAATATATATATATATATAAAATCTCTTCTGAACCATCTTTGAGACTTTTTTGTTTTATGAGCTGTACAAGTGTGATGGTAGGTATAAACCTTTTTAAAATCTGAACTGAATCATAAAAAGGTGTTAGAAAAGTTTCATGATTAAAAAGGCCTCCTGTGAAATCATGTTCTTTGTAGCAACATGGATGTAGCTGGAGGCCATTATCACAGGAACAAAAACCAAATACGGCATGTTCTCACTTACAAATGAGAGCTAAATATTGAGTACACTTGGACACAAAGAAGGTAATAAGAGACTATGGACTAGTTGAGGTGGGAGGGGGACATCTGTTGGAAAGCTACCTATCAAGTACTATGCTCACTTCCCCAAGAGATGGGATCATTTGTACACCAAACCTCAGTGATGGGCAATTTACCCATGTTACAAACCTGCCCATGTACCCCCTAAAACTAAAATAAAAAATGAAAATTCTTAAAAAATAAATAAAATGGACTTCTGCCTAATTGACCATCCATTCATGAATTACATAATAACCTACCATATTGAAACCATTTGTGGTTGGAGGAGGGGACAGGAAACAAACAAAAAAATAAAACCTGAACCCTTACTCCAAGCAGCTTGCTTTCTAGCAGAGGAGCTTACACAGTATATTTTATGTACTTTGTATCTTCTTCCATTTGTTGACTTTCTGCTTTGTTACCTTATGATAGTGATTAACATGTAGTCAAGAAGGGGGTGAGGCAAAACTCGGTTAAGAAAGGTCTGCTGAGATGCTGACCATAGTGAATTGCCTGTCAAGGTGTGAGTGGAGCAAGATTGGAACATTTTGATTGTCCAGCTGCTGTCCACCCAGTGAATTTATGACATAAGTATTTCTAAATTTGACATCTTTCGAGCTCATTTTTTCCATAAAAAATAATAGTTTTTACATTAAATCATCACAAGTATGGGACGTGAACAAGAATGTGGAATTTTGTCAAAATCTCACAGAAAATTTTGTCCCATAAATTCCTGCCAGTTTAAAAGCAGGAATTTGCTAAATTGAGATGATATTGCCCTGAACGTTCCTTCATGATTCACAGAATTGGATACGCACAGGATAGAAAGGGCGTAATGCATCTTTATGCACCATGTTCATTGTTCAGCTGTGAGCTGAACAGCACTGGCTCTGGGCTCACACTTGCCAGACAGGGTTGCCCCTTGGCCAGCCATTTCTTCTTTCAAATCTCCATGGAGGAGATTCACAACTTCCCTGGGTATTTGTGACACCATCTGGCAATTCTTGTAGTTGAAGCTAACTCTAGGCAAAATATTAGAATGTTTCTCTTTACCTCCTATCGCTCTTCTTTCCCACAAGTTTCTCAATTCACACCTTTCCTTTCAAAACTAAGCTCCCCTCCCCAAAAGCTGTATCTTGAAAATAGTTTAAGATGTTATATACCAGAAATATTTCTATTTGCATAGGGCAGGCTGGAATATCTGAAAGCCTGCACAGGACACAGAAATAAATCTCTAATAGTGGAATATGAAACAGTGGAAAAGATATTTTGAAGAAGGGCATGGCATTTCCTCCATGCTCCTCAAGTCACGTCGATGACTATGTACTATACCTATGCCATCTGTACAAGATTTTTCTAGGACAGTCATAATCCAAAATATTCCGTCCATCTGTCAGATTACGTGTTACACCATGTGACTCAACTTCTAGCTAAGAAAATATGCCCCCCTACAGTTACATCAGTCCAGTTTGCAGTCACTTCTAACCCAAATGTCATTAGTTTGGGTTTGGGAGGATTGTTTTTGTTTTTTGGTTTTTTTTTTGCCTGTCCTTAGTGAACATGAAGAAAGCTGTTCACCACCATCTCACAGGCATTTCAGCCTTCTCATCTTAGACATAAAAGCAAGTAGACAAAAAAACTTCCTCCTTATGGCTTTCTTCCCTGGCTAAACGACAGTTCACCTGGACTTCCACATTGAACTAGCAGTCTCTGGCATTGAGAAGCACTTCATAAATGTCTCTTAAACAAAGTTAGGTGTGTTCTCCCTTCCCCCCTCTTCCATTCCCCCTCTGGAAGTAGAAGCTATAACTGAGCTTCAGTACTTAATGGAAACTGTAAGGACAAATAATCAGGCATCTTTCAGTGGAAGAAGAAAGGTGAGGAGCCCTCTCTTCCACATGGCACCAATATCCGAATCCACTGGCAGACATGAGGCCTCTGAATGACTGAAGGCTTTGCTTGTTGGACAACAGTTACATCCATTGCTACCAAAGGCCCTTCAGAGTAATAAAAGCTGATCTCAATTTGAGTCACGATGAGGTTAGCATAAACTGTGTGCTTGTAACTTCACTTAATTACCTACAGATATTTACTATTATGCCCATGCAGTGAACTCACTTCCCTGGAAACATGTTTTGGAGGTGTGCAGAGATTATGAACTTGGCCACTTCTAAGTACTAGTGTGCTCTGTGCACATATCCAGATGCTGTGTGGCTGTGAATGGTCATGTCTCAACACTACCTCTTTTGATAATTTCTGGCATTTTGTTAAAGGTTTTAGCTAAGTAAATGTATTTAGTGCTGTCCAAAAAAATTCAACATTAATCTGTTCAATGAAGAATTACAACATGTCTTTAGAGAATACTTACTATGTGCCAAATACTATTTTTCCTGCTGAGGATAAAGTGGTGAACAAAGTAGATGGGGGCACTGCTCTCATATAATTCACGACCTAATACAAAAAAGCACACTTTAAACATATGAGCAAAGAAATCAATCAGATTATGTCAGGGAGTGAAAAGAAAAATAAAGACACAAGGGAGGATGCGGAAACTCCATCCTGGGCTGAGTCTAAATTCTCCTTTATTCCCTTTCCCCCGTTGAATGTGGGCTGAAGCCAGAAGACTTTGCTTGAGTTTGGAGTAACTAAGGGCTACAGAGGCCCCTGGAGCCAGCTGCGCTGAGGGCCTCAGGGCAAAAAGCCCTTTACCTTCTACCTGAGTCTTCTCTCCCACTATGGCAGCCAAACACAGGAAGGGGACAATGAGACAATGGAGTCCTTACAGTTCACATGCAACACAGCCAATCACCCTGGATAGGAGCAGACAGAAATGGTTCATTATCATCTGTTAGTCCCTGTTCTCTCTGAGAAAGTAATGACAGCCATGGGTCACCTCCTCAAGAGGGGAGGTAATGATTAGGAACTCCTGCTGTCATCTTCTGGAGTGATCGTATATGTTTAGCATCCCACAGGCTTGTCCTCACGGAGCCTCCTGAGCCCTCCCCAACTATAGAGGGCACTGACCACTTTGCAAGAGAGCCTAATCTGGCTACCTCAATCACAGTGAGTACCTTTCAAAAATTAAAACACCAAACAAAATCACAAAGGAAAACATCACCCTTTATAATCAATGTCATATCACCCTTATTATCAAGAGATGCTTTCTGAAGGTCCACCAGAATTGGCTCTGTGCAGGGTCTCAGGATAACAAGGACACCTTTCCTAACCTCTACGAGCTTAGAAGAGAAATTAGACAGACAGATATATATGTGAAAATTATTAAGATGCATGCTCTAAAGTAAAGCAGTACAACTATAAAAGTACGAAAAGAAAATAGAGATACACATTTTTGAATCTCAAATTCATGAAGGTCTTTCTAAGTATGCCATCAAAGACAGAAACCATTACTAATAATATTTATAATGACAATTTATATATTAATAATAACAATAATAATAATTGTAAACTACCAGATCCCCACTCTGGGCAGACACAGGCCTTCATGTGATAGCAAAGATAAGAAGCACAATGTCAGCAAAGGAGAGCCTACCTAGGTCATCCGAATCCTGAGCCAACCCCTTATGCATCTGGATAATTCGTCTGCCTTGTCCAGCCCCAAGTTTCTGATGTAACAATGTCAGCCAGGCAGAAAATCGGCAAGAGCAAGCATGAGTATACAGTACCCCAGAAATTCTCAACCTACCTGCTTTATTTATGCATTTATTCCAAACCAAAACCACCCCCATTCTTGCTTTTGACTCCATTTCATTTCAACCTTGGCATATTTCCCTTGCAGCAAGCTCTACCAACCTGGGCAGCCCCCCAAGTGCTACCTGTTGCCTTGCCCCAAGTTGTCTGTTACAGCCCCCTCTATGGATGATCTTTTCATTACAACAAAGGCATATTCTGTTGTCTCAGATTTTTTTTTTTAATGAAGTCTGGACGGTTCGTCCTTAGAGACTCTCCTAGCTGGTTTTCTTTCAAGTGTGTGCACACCACATTTTGCTTCTGTGATTAAAATGTTCAAAGTACCAGAGGTTTAATTTCTATTACTGCCTAAAGATGGTATAAAACTGACCTCAACGTTTTCCACTCTACTTGAACTGTTTTGGTCCTGGTATTTTGTACAGCTTTTATTTCCCCAGACGGTTAATTTTACTTATTTCTAAAATTCTCTTTGAACTTAAACGTATATATTTTAATTGCCATTTTCTTTGTCATATTTACCCCCAACAACAAAAATAATTGTTAATATTTATTGACTTATATATACATGTGCCTGGCATTATTTTCAAGATTTTATGTGTATTATGTTATTAAATATCCATAATGAGTTAGGTGCAGCTATAATTTCTATATTGCAGGAAAAGGAATGAAACAAAAATAAGTTAAATAACTTGCCCATTACCACACAGGTAATAAGTGGCAGAGATAGATTCAAACCTACACAGCATGATTTGAAAATGTGAGCTCTTAAATGCTGCACTGTATATAAAGAAAAATATTGATAACTAAAATTAAAATTATGTAAATGTCTAAAACTTTCCTAGGCCGGGCGCGGTGGCTCAAGCCTGTAATCCCAGCACTTTGGGAGGCCGAGGCGGGTGGATCACGAGGTCAAGATATCGAGACCATCCTGGTCAACATGGTGAAACCCCGTCTCTACTAAAGATACAAAAAATTAGCTGGGCATGGTGGTGCATGCCTGTAATCCCAGCTACTCAGGAGGCTGAGGCAGGAGAATTGCCTGAACCCAGGAGGCGCAGGTTGCGGTGAGCCGAGATCGCGCCATTGCACTCCAACCTGGGTAGCAAGAGTGAAACTCCGTCTCAAAAAAAAAAAAAAAAAACTTTCCTAATGGCCAAATATAGTAGCAACAACTCCAACTTGTTAAAAAAAAAAAAAAGCAACAAACTGAAAAACGAATGCAATATATATTTCAAAAAATGTGTAAACATATAAAGAGCTCTTATAAATCAGTAAAAAAGAAAATGGCAATATTCCCACAGGAGGTATGCAAAAATGGCAACTGGCAACTCCCAAAAGAGTTAAAAGAAAATTTACAAAAGCAATGAAAAGGTTCTCCTAATTCTACCCTCTTCCCAGGTAATCTCCTCACCCACACACCATTAACCAGCTATATACAGATGACTTTCAGAGGTTTATCTTCCACCTCAAGCTCTCTCTAAGCCCCCCATACCCAGCTATCTAATTACCTACTCAACATTTTCACCCATACATCCCAAAGAAGTCCATAAGCTGGATCTCTTTCAAAGGTTGCTTCTTCTCTGGGAGGGAGCTGCCATCCATTTTGCTGCAAGCACTGAAAACTGTAGACTTACTTTTCACATTACCTCCCCCTCACCTTTCATATGCTGTCTATCAGCAAATACTGACTCCTTTGCCTCCCTCTCCCCTCTCAAATCTGTCCTCTTGCCTCCTCTCCATAGCCAACCCTCTTGTCCAAACAATCATCTTTCACCCAAGGCTTGAAACCACTTTCATTGGCTCTGACATCTGCTCAGACCCCTCCAGTGCATTTCTCACAGTGAGACCACAGTGACCATTTTAGAAGCACAAATCCAACCCTGTCATCCTCTCCCTTACCACAGACAACAATCACCTTGGTAGGTTCCCATTGCTCTCAGGATCATGCTCACGTCTGGCCTTACCTACCTTTGCAGTCTCACCTCACACACATGGTCCTGGCTCTCTGCACTCTGATCACACTTGCCCTCAGTCCCCAAACTGCCCCTCTCTGCCCTCTAGACACCTTTGGGATCCTTCTGGCTGCTCATAACCCACACCTTCCCCTTTCCTTCAACCCTTTCTCTCATAGCCTCCTTATCACTCTATGACAATGACCAAGATGTAATTTTCTTTCTCTTTTTCTTTTAGATGGTGCCTCTCTCTGTCGCCAGTCCAGGCTGGAGTGCACTGGCATGATCTTGGCTCACTGCAACTTCTGCCTTCCAGGTTCAAGCGATTCTCCTGTCTCAGCCTCCCAAGTAGCTGGGACTATGGGCACAGGCCACCACACCCAGCTAATTTTTATATTTAGTAGAGATGGGGTTTCACCATATTGGTCAGGCTGGTCTCAAACTCCTGACCTCAGGTAATCCACCTACCTCCGTCTCCCAAAGTGCTAAGATTACAGACATGAGCCAGCATGCCCAACCTATTTATAGAAAAATAATTTTTCTATTTATGTGACTAATTACTTAATTAATGTCTAGGTGTCTGTTATGGGTTGAGTTGTGTTCATTAAAAAATGTATGTTGCATTATCCTGAACCCCAGTACAGCAGAATTTGATCTTACTTGGAAACAGGGCCATTGCAGATATCACTGGTTAAACTAGAGTCATACTGGAATAGGGTGGGGCCCTAATACAATATGCCTAATGTCCTTTTAAGACATTAAGAAGATATTCATGTGAGACAGAGGGAGAACACAATGTAAAAACAGAGGATTTGAGTGCACATCTACAAGCCAAGGCATGAAAAGATGGCTGGCAAAGCAATGGACACTAGAAATAGGCAAGGAAGGATTTCTCTGCAGGTTTTGGAGGGAGCATGGCCCTGCCAACACCTTAATTGCAGACTTCTGGCCTTCAGATTTGAGACAATTAATTTCTGTTGTTTTAAGCCACCCAGTTGTGTTACTTCGTTATGGCAGCCCTAGGAAACTAATAGTCTCCCCCGAAACTCTACACTCCAAAAGGTGAAACTCTTTTTTTCTCACTACTGCTTCCCCAGTCACTGCACATGCCTGGCACACATTAGGCATTTAATAGACATTTGAAAATGAGTGGAACAAGTAAAATAATAAATAAATGCATGACGAAAACCTCAATGTCACTTGTAATCAACAAAAGTGAAATAAAACAATTCATTTGTAAAAGTCAAAATGTTGTCAATACCTTAGTTTCATCAGAATGGAGAAATGGACACTCAAGGGGTTGTGGTGAGAACTGGATAAAAGGACATTCATATACTGCTGCTGGAAGAATAAGTTGGTAGAACCTCTCTGGAAACTGTAATATGTATTACAGGCCTTTAAAAGGCTTACAAACAGCCGGGTGCAGTGGCTCATGCCTGTAATCCTAACACTTAGGGAGGCCAAGGTGGGCAAATCACCCGAGGTCGCGAGTTTGAAACCAGCCTGACCAATATGGTAAAACCCTATCTCTACTAAAAATGCAAAATGAGCCTTGGCATGCTAGCGCATGGACTGTAATCCCAGCTACTTGGAAGGCTGAGGCAAGAGAATCACTTGAACCAGAGAGATGGAGGTTGCCATGAGCCAAGATTGTGCCATTGCACTCTAGCCTGGGCAGCAAGAGTGAAATTCTATCTCAAAAAAGAAAAAAAAGGCTTACACACTTTGACCCAAGATTTACACTTCTAAGAGTTTATCAAAAGGAAAAATGTATACGTATATCAGATGTATATATAAGAATATCCTCCAGAGCTGTGTTTATGTAAAGAGCAAAAATCTTTAAAAATTAAAAACAACCCAAATACCCACTAATGATGCAAAGCTTGAGTTAATTATGGTCATCTATATTATGGAATACTATAAAGCCACATCAAAAAATAATTAAGATCTTTATTTGTTGATACAGAAAACATAAAGGAGTTTACCAAACAGTTTGCATAGTATAATCACATTTTTGACAAATGTGTATCAACATAAAGTTGACTCTAGAAAAATAAATGTAAAAACATTAACAGTGGCTTTCTCTAGGTAATAAAATTATAAGTGACTTCTAATTCATCCTTTATTACATATGTGTGTATATATGTGTGTATATAATGTATGTATATATGAAGGATGAATTTCTGTAATTCCCCTCACCTTTCATCCCCTATCAGCAAATACGACTTTTTTGCCTCCCTCTCCCTTTTCAAGTCTCTTGCCTTCTCGCCTCTCTGTATTATAAAAAGAATACAGGCTTACTGAAAAATCTTAGACCATATACACAAAAATCATTTGTCATTGAAATTGTTATAGAAATTGTTGTATAATTTCTAGAATTCATCCTTCGTTATTTTTGTGTATATGGTCTAAGATTTTTCAGTAAGCCTGTACTCTTTTTATAATCAAGAAAAAAAATTCATTTCCAGATAGGTAAGTAACAGCACAAAGTATTACATGTCAAGTGTCAAATTAGTGATATAGTTCATGAATTGCAAGCATTGTCTTCCGTGCTCTCTGGATTTCAGTGTTAAATATGCTAAAATGTTTACAAATTTTCCCAACTCAGGACTATTATCCCCATTCAATTGAAAAGGGCTCAGAAGCAAAGATCTGGGCCCAGTGCCTTCCTGGGGGATTTATAGCAACTCTGTAGGCTAGCTGTGGAGAGAACCAGAAACAAGACGGGCCAACCCACCCAGAGAAAACAGCTCATATAGCACGTGGCTCCCAAGAGAGAGAAAACTGGGATGCATGCTTTTCCAACCCAGGGAGCCAAGGCTAGGAATGGGAATCAGGCCAGAGAGAGACCCAGAAACGTACATTTGTCAAAAGTTTTATTGTTAATATTATTGCCAGTTTGTCATTATGTACTTTTCAGGCCCCCAGTTGGTCTTCTTGTTCATACCAAAAGGTCAGAGACGATCCTTATTGCTTCACTAATGCGGAATTCAACAAACGGACACTGGTGAACTGTCAAAAGCCTATAAACCCCAGAGGCTTCTTATTTACATGTGCATCTTTGTTATCCTGGGCACGTTCTCCCAGTCCTCAAAGGAACTATAGTGTCACCGCAGCTGGCAACAGCCAAAGCTCCTGGTTGTGGAGCCCAGACCTTGCCAAGATTTAGCCTGGGACAGCAGGAGAATCTGGCACTCCTACTAACATGCCTGCTGCTTTTCTGGTTCCCCCATTTCCTCCCAGTGTGGCTTTCTGCAATACAGAGAAATTATTTTCTCCTAATATTTGCTGGAATTGGAAATGACACAACTGTGAAGTAAATGCTGTCAGAGGGGCATTTCAGCTATGCTTAAATTAATGCAAAGCCAGAGAAACAGCTTAATTTGTGGACCTTCTCAAGTGAGGAATGCAATAAAGACTGCCTCACATATAGAATTCCTGGGAATGAGTTACCTGAAACTTGGACTTTTTTTTCCTTCTGAAGGAAAGGGATGGTTTGCTCTTGATTATTACTTGTCATCTCTTATGCCCAGATACAGAAGCAGTGTCCAGATGTAGCATGCCCAGATACAGAAGCAGTGTCCAGATGTAGCATGCCCAGATACAGAAGCAGTGTCCAGATGTAGCATACCCAGATACAGAAGCAGTGTCTAGTATCATAGTGGTCAATAAATATTTGCAGCATTGAATTGAAACTCACTTCTGGAATTTCTGTCTTGCTTGGATGTGAAGTGTATCTTGTACTTCATACAAAATTAAAAGAACAAAAAAATTGAGTTGATGATCCAGAAGCATTATTTTCCCTTTAACAGACAAGGTCCAAGCACCAGGGCCAATTTCTGTGTTGCTCCTGATTCATGCTGAGCAAAACCACCATAACATGATGCTGCTCTTGTCTTCTCATACTTACTCTCTGCTCCACCCCCAAGAGCAGCCAAGTTGCTCGCGGCCACTAACAACATAAGGGCTTTGATCTCTTGGTCCTTTCTAAGAATCGAATTATCCTCAACTCTGTCTCCAATTTTCAATTTCATCAAAACCCATCGAGCCATAGTGGGCTGTTCTGTGCGTGTGAACAGCAGCAGGCTTGGCAAAGCTGACGCAGGCTGGTATATGACTGTCAAATATACCTGAAATGCTCTGATGACTTTTCTTATTTCTAATATCAGATTTTCACAGTAAGCTATTTAAGATTCATCTCCCTATTTATTCCATAAACAGTTTCATTCCTGACACCTTTCCAGAGGATGGTTCTAAGCAGTGCCCTTTTAGCAGAGGACCCTGCAGTCTAAGCAATTTTGGTCACAGTATTAACTGCACTGATTCAATTAAAAGGACACCTGTTCGAGACCATCCTGGTCAACATGGTGAAACCCCGTCTCTACTAAAAATATAAAAAATTAGCTGGGCATAGTGGCATGTACATGTAATCCCAGCTACTCAGGAGGCTGAGGCAGGAGAATTGCCTGAACCCAGGGGGCGGAGGTTGCGGTGAGCCGAGATCACACCATTGCACTCCAGCCTGGGTAACAAGAGTGAAACTCCGTCTCAAAAAAAAAAAAAAAAAAGGACACTTGTAAGGTGCTTGGGTTTTTGTTGTTGTTGTTTTCTCTCCTTTGTTTCTTACAAAATGTTCCAATAAGTAGGTTAAATTATCTGTGTCTGAAATAGAAAATAAAACTCTCTTGTTGGCTTCTTCTTCTATTAAACTGCTTTACTAGAAACCAACTTTCATTCTATACAATGTCCTATATCCAATTAACCACCTCACACTATCAAAATTCTTCTCATAATTAACCAATGGCTATTACTTCCCCAAAAGTGACCCCAATTTACTTACTCATCCTGTGTACTTCTACACTCTTTTTAGACTTCATCTAAATCAGTATCAGAGAACGTAAAAGGTCATTTTCTGAAGCACTGGGTTATTTACTGGTGGTTCTTTCTGGCAACTTCCTGCAGCTTGTTGGAGTGCAGGCCTGAACTCGGCCAATTACCACAGGTGAAACAGACCAGTGCTCCTAAAGAAAATTTGATAAGCTTGGTTTCTCCTTTCTATTACCTTTTGGTTGGAATTTCACAGGGCTTAAATCAAGCAGCATCTCTTAGGCATTTCAGAGCTGTTCCTTCTTTATGAGCACAGAGGAAAGGGCAGGGAAATGACACTCCAATCAAATTCAGACTTCACACAATTGACAATCGGTGGTTTTTCACATTTGGGTCTGGACTGTTTGTTCAGCTTCAGTGTCGGGCCTGTAGATAACAGTGGCCAATAAAGCGTAAAAGCATATGTCCTGTAACATTGCTTCTACTTGTTATCCAGAGGACCCTGGAGAATCACGGAGAATAATGTAATTAGTAGGAATGTGCCATTGTACAGGAAGGATGAGAGGAAAGAAGACAAGTTTATTTCTGCATATAAGTAACTTAAGTACGGCTTAATCCAGCTGCCCAGTGGACCATCGAAAACCCTTTCACTCCAAAATCAGGAGCAGTGGAGTCAAGAATTAAAGCTAATTGAGGGGCAGAAAAATGGAAAAGTCTTTTGCAGCTTAACCAGTATACCTGGGTAAACACTGAATCCCTGCCAAAACATTTTCATCTGTGGCCTCTTGGAAGTGTTTCATTAGCATCAGTGTACCATGCAAAGAAATACGTTTGGTTTTACAGTCAGAGAGTACATTTCTAGGGAAGAGGAGGAACTTAATATAGAAGAAAGTTGAAATGTGCTATTATTACTAACAACAATGGAGTAATAATAATACCAGCTACTACATACTAAGGTCATACATTAATGTGCCCAGACTTTGCATACATATTCCATTTAATCTTCACAGGAAACAGGTAAGGCATGTCCTGTTGCTGTGCCCATTTATAGATAAGGAAACTGAAGCTGAACGAGGACAAATAATGTGCTCAGGTCACAGCACTGGCACAGGCAGAGTCAGGAATGGACTCCAAAGCTACACAATGAATCACAACTTCTCATTTTCTTGGTTACATCTTAATTTATAGGGAGATTTTCTTGTTTTTGTTTTTGTTTGTTTTCTGACATGAATTCTCACTCTATTGCCAGGCTGGAGTGCAGTGGTGCAATCTCACTGCAACCTCCACCTCCTGGGTTCAACTAATTCTCCTGCCTCAGCCTCCCAAGTAGCTGGGACCACAGGTGTCTGCCATTATGCCCAGCTAATATTTATATTTTTAGTAGAGACGGGGTTTCACCATGTTGGCCAGGATCATCTTGATCTTTTGACCTTATGATCTGTCTGCCTTGGCCTCCCAAACTGTTGGGATTATAGGTGTGAGCCTTATAGGGAGTTTAATCTCTTGCAATGAAAAATTTTTCTTGAGTTGGGAGCCTACCAGCAATTTTGCAATGCTACCAGCAAAAATATTGGCATGAGAAAAGTGAGGATGATCCCAATTCATAAAGTTTTTGCTTTCAAGCTACCATAACAGAACAAATTATCCTCAACCCTCTCCCTAAATCACTGTGGCTATGATATTTATCCCAAGATCCCCCTTCTGACACTCTCATCTTCTCTCCACTTCTCTCTCTCAGAAAAAATTATTATTGTAAACTTTATATGTACTTTTATGTTCACTGTCAAATGCAGAGAAACATGTTTGGTAGTGATTGTATTTTCCTCCCCAAGAGCATCCACTTTGTAGATTTCTCTCAACTTCCTGATACTCCCTCTTTCTCTTATCCCTTTATTTTCTCCTCCACCACCCTGTTTCTTGCTGTTTCTCTTATTTTTCTCTTGTGAAACCATGACCCCAGGAGACTCGATATGCAATGCATTTTTTTTTTTGATACTGTGTCTTGCTCTGTTGTCCAGACCGGAGTGCAGTGGTATGATCTGGACTCACTGCAACCTCTGCCTCCCAGGTTCAGGCGATTCTCCTGCCTTAGCCTCCTGAGTAGCTGCAATTACAGGCATACACCACCACCATCCCTAGCTAATTTTTGTACTTTCTTTACATAGAGACAGGGTTTCACCATGTTAGTCAGGCTGGTCTCGAACTCCTGACCTCAGGATCTGCCCGCCTAAGCCTCCCAAAGTGCTGGGATTACAGGCATGAGTCATGTCGCCCAAACTGCAATGCATGTATTAAGTTCATCTTTATTCTACCTACTCTCCTGGGACTATCCAAGGTTGTTTGCTTGATTTCTAAAATTACAATCTTGGTAAAAATTTTTGCCAGGGTTAAGGTGTCTGGGAACTGTAAATATATGAGGTCACCCTTTCTTTAGGTGTATTATTTTTGTTGTACTTATTGTTTCTCTTTTTATGATTGCTATTCAAATTTCAAAAGAGGAGGGAAAGTGAGAAGGAAGTCTATGAAGAAACGAGACAGGGTAGTTTTGGAAAGACAATCTCTGGGGCAGCCCCTTAAAGTTCTGATTTTACCCATTTCTCCCTGCTCCATGCATAACCCATCTGTCTGACATTCCACACACTCAGAGTACTCAGGGTGGCACAAGGTGTCAACAAACTGATTTCATAAACAAACTCCTCTACAGTGAGATGTGAATGGATGTTACCAGTAGACCATAGGTCAGAGAAATACCCCTCAGTTAGCTCTATCCTGCTTTGCTTTATTAATATTAATAGCATTAATAGTGTTCATAATGACTCTGAGAATAGAGATTTTTCCAGGTGAAGGTCTATGGAGGCACTATTCACCTGTTCACAGGTGCAGTTTTCTCTGTAAGCATCTGTCAGATCACTTCCATCTAATTATTCACAATCTAATAGTTGTCTTGTCCAATTCTAAAATAATGAATTCTAGCAAAGGATCAAACCTTTCCTTGACACTGAATTATTTTTTACCAGTACTTGAGAGATAGTTTGTGGTTTGTGACCATAGAATGAACTCACAACCCCTATTTCCAGTATGGAGATCCCTTCTGTATCGGTGGGGGTATTGAGCAAAGGCCAAGAACACAGTTCAGTCTAAAATTTTAATGAAAAAAAAAAATCCTTGTTCTGCAGTAGTTGCTATATCTAAAGTTGGCTCTGCCATGGACCCTGCCTCCTTCATTAATATCTTGATTAAAACCCCCTCCTTTTGAATCTGGGATGAGCTGTTTGACTCAATTTTGACTAGTACAAAGTAGCAGAAGTGATGTTGCATGACTTTAGAGACTAAATCATGAAAAGATTCTCAGCTCCCACATGAGTATCTTAGAATTCTCATTCTAGGGGAAGCCAGCTACTACACATATCTGATTGCTCTGAGAGACCTGCTTACGACAAGCACAAGCTAGCCAGATAGAGGAACTATATGACGAGAGAGACATACCTGCCAGCCAGTCCTAGCTATCCTTGTGCTCTTAGAGGAAGTGCCATCTTTGATGTGCAGAGCCTTCAGAAAGCTCACTCCTAGCCTCCATCTGACCTGCATGAGACCCTGAACCCAAAGCTCTTTCCAAAATACCATGAGAGATAATAATAAATCATTGTTCTACACTAAGTTTTACAGCAGTTCGTTACCTAGCAGTAGTTAACTAATACACCTGCCTTTTATCAGAGCTAGTTCCCAGACCCAACCTGGACTCAGAATGATTGTTCCCTATAGTCTTCTTTCAGTTCCATAAGGATTCATAGCACATTAAGTTCTACACTGGAGGCTGCAAAAAGAGCTCTATGGAACTCCCCTATGGCAAGGAACATAAAGGTCCAAAGGGAGCCATTACAGAATACTGAAGTTAAA
The DNA here is from genome assembly GCF_049354715.1 of Callithrix jacchus. Classification (NCBI taxonomy): domain Eukaryota; kingdom Metazoa; phylum Chordata; class Mammalia; order Primates; family Cebidae; genus Callithrix; species Callithrix jacchus. Next base: position 104,715,170 of record NC_133505.1, read on the forward strand.
GTTAGCCTCTGATATTCTCTCTCTCTCTCTCTCTCTCTCTCTCTCTCTCTCTCTTACACACACACACACACACACACACACATGCACACACACATACACACACACACACCACCACCTTTTTTTTTTCTCTAGCCAATGTCTAAACCAGCGTCCTGGAAAATTATATAAATTAAAACATCAAAAAGTAAATCAAAGAGTTTGAGAAAAACAAGGCAATAGAGTTCATGATACCCCAGGATTGTTCTCAATGCAATATTTACAACTCTTGCTCACATCCACAGCTTAGAATATATAATTGCTTATTGACAGCATCATCATCAGGAATGGCATGAGAGCTGTGCCTGCTGAGTTCATGTAAGACACCTACTGATGGAAAACCATTCACCATGTGGTGATTTCCACTCTTTCAGAGGATCAAAATAAACCCTCCAGCTGACTATGTTTAGATATCTTTTATACAATAGGTTGAGGCTGGGCACGATGGCTCATGCCTGTAATCCCAACACTTTGGGGGCCGAGGCAGATGGATCACAAGGTCAGGAGCTCGAGACCATCCTGGCCAACATGGTGAAACTATGTCTCTACTAAAAATACAAAAATTAGCTGGGCATGGTGGTATGCACCTGTAGACCCAGCTACTTGGGAGGCTGAGGTAGGCGAATTAGCTGAGAGGTTGCAGTGAGCAGAGATCAAGCCCCTGCACTCCAGCCTAGTGACAGAGCAAGACTGCATCTCAAAAAAAAAAAAAAAAAAAAGAAAGAAAAAAGAAAGAAAAAGAAAAAGCAGAGTTGTCTATTCATAAATGACAAATATTGGGGCTTGGGAGTTTTCTTAAACTATTTATAAATAGTAACTGAATATAGATAAATGAGCATAGCACGTATGAAATGCTCAATAAAATGTCCATTCTTTGACATTCCTATGAAGAGGTCGTATTCATGTGTACAGTGCTCTGCAAAAGTACACAGACACAAAGCACCCTGAGGACTGAGTGATAGGAGAGAAAGAGTACTAGCATGTTTGGGAGAGTTTACCCTCTGTAAAGCAAAAAATAATATGACCAATACATCATAGTTTCAGAGGGTAATGAAATCTACTTGCAAATGTTCTTGTCTTACTTGCACATGGGGTGCATTTTAATATAACTGACATTCATATGTTATCACACATCTATGTGATGTGCTATTCTTATTTAGCTGAAAAGAAATCAGGGCACACTCCAGGGTAAAACATCTGCAGCAGAAGCCCATATGTGCTGTTTATTTTTGTGAATCAAGCACTGTGTTTATAGTTATTTGCTCTTAATTTGAGCCCTGAACTAGAATTCTTTCTTTTGAAGATATCTAGTTAATTATAAGAGCACATGAACCAGAAACTAAAACGTATCCCAGAAATATTATGATGTACATTTGTAATTTGTGTCAAAAACAACTCACATATTTCTTTTCATCTATAGGAAGAAAAGGCAGAGTCATCTATATCAAAAAAAAAGGTAAATATTAGATTGGAATTTGGGAATCTATTATATTTAAACTGCTAGCATATTATGACTACAACTGGAGTCCCCCAAAATGTGTTCATTTATTTAACATAGAGTCATCTCAATTGAGAAGAGACTAAAATTGCCAGTGACAAACTAAAGATTTGATGATTTTTTAAAATATATATATTTTGACGACGGAACAAAAATGTCATTCAGCAATGAATCTTAACTTTTGTTTTGCCTTGTTTCCTTCTGGTTAATAACTACTAGTGACTCATAAGGTATTGATCTATTTTTTTCTGATTTAGCACCATTCTCTAAGCCACTCTACCTCTTTGGTAGAATTCCTTTTAATTAACAACATATCATCAAGACCCTAGGTCCCATCATGTTCACTCTCTCCCAAGGAGAAAAATTTGGTCTCTCAGTCATGGATTCCATTCACTTCTAGTCAGGTTCTAAATGTGCTTTCAAATAGCTGTTCCACAATCCCCATAGGTATCTATTCTTGCCAGGCACATATCCTGATTTATTTTTTGTCTGAAAATTTATTCTTCATTATAAGGAGAACTGAGAAAGACTATGTATCTCAACTTTTCACCACCATTAGAACATTAAATTCTAAACCAAAAACCAAAGTGAGAGAAATTAACTTTTAAAATATTGGCTTTGTTTTTTCTTTAATTTTATAAGTACTTAAATATTTTTATAATGTAAACATTTCTTAAGAACAATTAATACTATGTTTATCTCTTGCCACAGAGCCTGGATACTCCCAAATAATTTCTCAAGATTATATGGTATAAAGATTTTCATGTGCTCTTTACTATCTCCACTGCCAGTCCAACATTAGATCCAGACAATGCACTCAGGTCAGGTATTTCTTACTAAATGGTCTTGATAAATACCAAAAGCAGTTGGTTTATTTGTTTGTTTAATCTCAGTGTATTTTCCACTTATTATGCAATATAAAGTGATTTCTTTACAGAACCTTTTTTGAGGATCAAATGAGATCAAGTATGTAAAAGGAATAAACTGCAAAATGGTCTATAGCCAAAATTTTTTATATTGGCTTATTCGCATCACTAAAAATCTCAGGGTATGAGACTGAAAGAGGGGAAAAAAGTAAAATTTAAGAAAAAGGAAATCTACATGAAAGATTACAGAACAAGAAGGTTGACCTACATGTGGTCAGAAAGAGATTCACCAAGTGTTTGAGCTGGCATAGTCTGGGTGTCTGCTAAGCATCCCCAGCTACAATGTGGAAACATAGCTCTGACTCTTTGGCCTCCCATCCCACCTGCCTTTCACCAGCCTCTGATCTGCTGCTTCACATAGAAGGAACAGCCTTCATAACAAGTCAGGAAATCAACTAATATGATAAAAAGCGCAGAAAGGATTTTTCAGCTTAGGAAAGTTTCTGTCATAAGACCATGAAATGATAAAAAGCAGTATCAAAAGAAACAGAACTATGGACTATCATAGTTCAGAAAATAAGATTGATGATGCAAGGTCATATTTAAACTCTATTCAGTTCCTTGAGGGTGTTTATTCTTATCTTTTATTATTGTTTTCCCTAAAATGTTTTTGGTATATATGCTTAATATTGCAGAAAATGCCATTATGCTCATGTTCTACTGTAGTATTCATAGGTGGTTTTATTTCAGATTTTCTCTATTTTTCACTATCAGAACTAAATTCACAATGTGAGATTCTGCTATATCTCATGTGATTAGGAGCACTGGAGGCTCAGCATCATGAAACTGGTCTCTCCTACACTTACTAAATCCACTTCCTCAACATCTCAGACCCACTCTGAGTTACTAGGCTTGCTATCTCACATTCTACTGAAACAGCTTTGTTTGCAGTCACCTGGGACCTTCTAATGCCCCAAAGATGCTATCCACTCAGTTATCCTTCTCGACAGCAATGCTGACCAGGCTTTCTCTACTGAGACTCTTGGTGAGACTCTATGACATTATGCCCTCTTTTTTTCTTTCTATTACTTCCCCTGCTAATTCCTGCCCTCTTCCTGCCCTCTTAAATACCAATGTCCATCTAATTCCATTTCCCCATATTCATATCTTTCTTCATATCATCTTCCTCAGAAACCCATCAAGCCACAGAAATCTCAGAATTCGGGATATCTGAGGTTTCCACTTAAATAGATTTCATTTATTTGTTTATTTATTTATTTATTTTTGAAATGGAGTCTCACTCTGTAACCAGGCTGGAGTGCAATAGCACAATCTTGGCTCACTGCAACCTCTGCCTTCCAGGTTCAAGTGATTTCCTGCCTCAGCCTCCCAATAAGCTGGGAGCACGCCACCACACCCAGCTATTTTTTTTTTTTTTTATTTTAGTAGACACAGGGTTTCACAATGTTTTCCAGGATGGTCTCGATCTCCTGACCTCCTGATCCACCAGTCTCGGCCTCCCAAAGTGCTGGGATTACAGGTGTGAGCCACCGCACCCAGCCTGACTCCATTTATTTTTATCACTATGCTCCTTGGAGCAGCGCTTTCCTTTGAATGACTCAAACAACACTTGTAAGCTATTAAACACCAAAATCTCTCTTATGTTCAATCTGTCACAAAATTCTGCCTATTAAAATTCTTTAATCTTTTTAATTATTATTTTTTCTCCTTTCCCATTGACACTGCCTTCATTCAGACCCTCTTCATTTCACCTTCATAACTGAAGTAGTACTATAACTAGTGCTGGTGAATTCAGCTTTTAGCCCTTCCAATCACTGCGTCACACCACTGCCAGAGCAGTCTTTCTAAATTTCTAATCTGATCACAATTTGTCAGAAAACCTGTTATCCACAGGATAGAGTCCATTGGCTTTGGGCATCTCCATGTGTATGTACTACATGGCAGCCCAAAATCACCAAGTGCCCTACAAGGCCATTCATAACTCAACTCCTGCCTCCCCCTGCAGCATTATCTTTTCTCTCTCACACACATGCATGTACTCTAACAAGATCGCAAAAATGCCATGCTCTCCCTTGCTTCTGTAGCTTTTCACATGCTGTCCACTCTGCCTCTAATACCCTGTACCTGTTTCTCTGCTTGATTAACCCCTAGTTGTTCTAAAACACAGCTCAGGTGACACCGCCTCCAGGAAGCTATCCCAGCACTCCCTACTCTGTGCTGGGTGTCACCCTATTGTGCTGCCATTCTACCACAGCACAGCCCTCACCAGACTGTATTATATCACCTGTTTACCTGCTCCTTAAGGATAGAGACTGCACATCTGTGTCTTTTCATCCTAGAACTGAGCTCAGCATCTATTAAACTGTTCATATCAATCAGTTGATAAATGAATGAATTAAACTGTAATTTCATTAAGTGACCTTCAAATCCATATCCTAAGCCCTGAACTTTGCTTATAGTACCATATTTTCAACCAACAGCTGTACATATCTACTTTGGTATACCACTGTCACCTCAAAACTCAAACACCTAAAAATAAATTTGTCATCTTTACTCTGAAACAAGCTCCTCTCTGTCATCACTATTTCTATTCCTGGTATCAGCATTCTATCAATCAAGTCTCCTCAAAGCCTTCAAGTCATCCTTGATTGCTTACTGCCTTTACCTTGCATATAAAGTCTTTTTCCATATTTAGTTCACTCATTTTTCTTGTTACTTGCCCCTTCCTTGCCTACCCCCACTGCCTCCATCCAAGCTTTTTACACTGAACTCTGAAATGTTTTCTTTGCTGATTTCTCTAGGCTCTTCCCTGTCCTGTACATATAACATGCAACTGCCAAATTCTTCCTAAACCATGACCTGCATTTCATCAGGCCTCTTTGCAAAAGTAGTCAGTGGATCCCTATTCTTTAAGGAATAAAGTTAAAACTCCTGAATCTGTGCTTTGTTCCAACTGTATTGCCTGCACTAAAGATGAGCTCCTTGGGGCAGAAACTCAGATGTCTATGTTTACCTACTATCCAGCACTTTAACACAGTTAGACAACTTTAACACAGTTGAGATATATTAGTTAAAGAGAAATGCTTGGCTCCAGCCTTCATTGCTTTGGGTCAAATGCCCTCGTAAGAGGCATTAGCCCACCTTTCCATAACCACCACACTCTTTCACACCACAAGGAACTTCAGTTTGAACTGCATGAATCTTCTCACTGTCTCCAAGAGGGTTTCCTTTAGGTGGTTCTTATTGGCTACTGCATCATGTATTTTGGGAACTCTCCTGCCTAGATACTCTGCAGTCTCCTCTCCAACTAAGAAATCATATACATCTTTCTAGTCCCACCGTCCTGCATAAATACAGCTTCTAAATAAAAACAGAGAAAGAGCTTCCAAGATTTTCAGGGGAGGGGGTTCCCTTGAGAATACAGTGAGTAACTATCTATGAATGTGCACAAGAAAACTACATGCCATCTAGGAAATAATCATGTGATAGGATTAGAGTTAATAGTGTCCAGAGCTCACACAGGGCCAGGAATAGTGCCTGTTCCCACATCCAGTCTGGAAAACCTCACAGTTCATTTGGTAGAGTACATAAAAAGGTCTTGCCTTAGTAGTGAAGAATAATTGGCCCTAGACCAAGCACTGCTCCAGACCCATCTAACAAATAAAAAGAAATTCCCAAAGGATCTAGCTCTTCCACATAATATAACTGCATCCCAGAATATATGTCAGACTATTTTCAGAAATAGAAAAATATCTAGCACCTAATAAGCTAAAATTTACAAGGTCTACCATCCAATAGAAAAGCACCCAACATGCAAAGAAGGAGAAAAATATGACCCATAATGAGGGGACAAATCCATAAATCCAACATAGATGTTAGAACTAACATACAAAGACATTAGAAATAGAGAGACCTAAATCACACTTGTAGAATAAAAATCACAATGTGTTCAATAAAAAATGCATTGGGTATAGTCTTAATTATACATTTCAGAATAAAAGATTGTTGAGCTTGAAGGAATGGTAATAAAAACTATCCAAAATAAAATCGTAATTTAAAACATATCTAAAATGAAATGCAGACAGAAAAGAGAGCCAAAACAATGAAGAGAGCATCACTTAAGTGTGGAGCAACTTTAAGCATATAATTAAAAGGGAATACATAAAAAAACTTAAAATACTGGCCAAAATTTTTCCAAATTTGATTAAAAGCAATACTCTCACAATAAAGGAAACTCACAGAACCCCAAGCATAAGAAACATTCAAGAAATCTATACCAATACACATTATCACCAAGTGGCTCAAAAATAGTGATAAAAAGAAAAACATGAACACAGCCAGAGAAAAATACATGTTATATACAGGGGAACAAAGATAAAGATGAGAACCAATTTCTCATCAACAAAAAAAATGTAAAGTAAATCCTTCAAAGAAAAGAGAAATGATACCAGATGAAAATAGGGATTGACATAAAGAAATGAAGGGCAGAGGAAATGTTAATGCCATGGATAAATATGTTTGTCTTTTATTACTTAATCTCTTTCAAACATAGCTGATTGTTTAAACCAAAATAATAACAATGGAGTATACAGTTGTGTGTGTGTGTGTGTGTGTGTGTGTGTATAAAATATATGACAAAAGCACAAAAGTCTATAGGGAGAAAATGGAATTATCATAATATGTTTATTACTATACATGTGGTGATACAATATGGCTTAAAGGTAGGCATATTATAGGTTAAAGATGTATACTATGAACCCTAAATTGAGAACTAAAATAGTAAATCTAATAAGCCAACCAAAAGGATAAAATGGAATGATAAAAAGATTCAGTTAATCCAAAAGAAGACAGATAAAGGAGAGGAAGGAAACAAGGAACAGACAGGACAAACGGAAAACAAATGGCAAATAGAGTTAAAGCTAACACAAATATCCATATTACGTGTAAATGTTCTAAGCACCCACATTCATATGCAAAAATTAAAATTTTGATCGAGGTGCTTAGTCCATTTACACAATGTAAATATGTATATATTCGTTTAGTTCTCAAATTGGATAAAAAGGCAGTCCTCAACTATACACTGCCTATAATAAACATACTTTTCATATTAATGTACAAACAGGTTCAAAGTTAAGAAATTAAAATGATATACTATGTTAACACTAATTAAAAGGAAAACGAGTCAGTATATAAATATCAAAGTAGATTTCAAAGAATTCATATGGAAATTTAATAAGCCTAAAAATAATTTTGATTAAGGAAAAATTAACATACTAACACCACCTCATTTCAAGAGTTATTTTATAACCATAGTAACCAAGACAGTTTGGTATTAATACCAAAGTAGACAAATTAATGAAATAAAATAAGATCCAGAAATGATCTCTGCACATACAATTATGACTAATTTTTGAAAGATGTACAAAGACAATTTAGTAAAGAAATAATAGACTCTTCAACAAACAATGTTGGAAAAATTAGATATTCATATAGAAAAAAAGAAATTTGATCAATACCTCATACCATATACAAAATTCACTCAAAATGGATCATAAACCTAAATGATCTATGAAAACTAGAAAAATTCTAGAAGAAAATCTTTGTGAGTTAGATACAACTATAACATGATCCATAAAAGAACAAATCAATAAATTGGATTTTATCAAAGTTAAAAACTTCCACTGTGCAAAAAACTCTTCGAGCCACAGTCTATGAGAACACTTTTAAAGTCCTTTATCTAATAAATCATTTATATTCTGAAATATATAAACTTCTCATAATCTGATGAACAGTTCAATTTAAAAATAGGCAAAAGATTTAAACAGACATTTCTCCAAGGATAGTGAATAAGCATATGAAGACATGAAATATGAAAAGCCAAACATCATTACTCAATGGGGAAAGGAAAATTAAATTACATTAAACCACCACTGATATTTTTATTTCTAAATCAAGAAAATATAAGTTAATCTATAGTGACAGAAAGTAGCTTTGGAGGAGGTGCAGGGAACTACTAGAAGGGGCAAAAGAATACTTTATGAAGTGTTGGGTATGTTCATCATCTTGATTGTGATGATGTTTTTACGGGTATGTACATAGGTGAAAACTCACCAAAAGATATACTTTATATGAGCAGTTTTTTGTATGTCAAATATACCTCAGCAAAGTTGTTTCTAAGATCTAAAAAAAGGGGGGGGCTAAAATACTTACCAACCGAAACTGACGGTCAGACCAATTCTAAGTGTGAACTCTACTTTTATTGGAGCCTTCCCTCTGCTTGTAACCCTTGAGGTTGCCTTAGTGTTTTTCATAGACTTCATTTCATATTTAATAAAAAAAGATCAAAATTATCATTTTAAGTTATATTCCAACATGACTTCTTCATGGTTGTAGTATTTTTCTAATTTATTTCTGTCTCTAAAATCATCTTACTACTTATAACAGCTATTTTTTTAAAAAACGGGGGGGGGGCTAAAATACTTACTAATCCAATGGCTCCCAATGACTTCTTATAGACTTGTGGAACATTCAAGTTGGCTTAGAGTCCCACTGCCTCATTTTACACAGTGAGCTGTATAGAACAGAGTGTAAGAAAGTAACTAAGCTTGGACTCTTCAATCAAACTCATCTCAGTTCACCTCTCTGAATCTTACCTGAGGCCACAGAAGTTATCTCTTAGGGTAATTATAAGGAGCAAGTGAGAGGATGTATATTAAGTACTTAGCCAGCACATAGCTTGGACTGAGTAACTAATATTATTAGGAAACTGAAGCCCAGAGAGATGAAACAACTTATTCAAGATCACACAATTATGTTGTAGCAAGAACAACATGCAAGAGCCATCTCACCTGTCTCCTAGTCTTGTGTATTTTCTCCCATCAGCTGAGGCCCTTCCTGTATTTTGCAAAATCAAACACACTGCTTAACAGCAAGGGTGAAATCAGGAGGACTACAGTAGAATATAGCACCAGGTAAATTCAGCTGCAATATCAAGCAGCAAGAGTTGACATCCAAAATTCTGCATAGCCACTAAACGAAGGAACTAACATGGACTTTATTTTGGGACCATTTATATGTGATACTAAACACAACACAGGCTGCAGCTGGGATTCATGGGAATAGAGGCCAGAAAGAGGACAGTAAAATTGAGGAACTTCTGTATCACTATCATGAATTCTTGATCTAAAGTCCAAGAACCTTAAACGATCTCTGTGTAATCTTTTGGGGCCCCCTGAACTCCCTGACATAGTATGAAGAAAGCATACATACCTTTCCTCCTTCTAGCTTTTATCAAATTCTTAAAGAGGTACATAACCTACCTAAAATATTAAAAATAGCTGTTATAAGTAGTAAGATGATTTTAGAGACAGAAATAAATTAGAAAAATACTACAACCATGAAGAAGTCATGTTGGAATATAACTTAAAATGATAATTTTGATCTTTTTTTATTAAATATGAAATGAAGTCTATGAAAAACACTAAGGCAACCTCAAGGGTTACAAGCAGAGGGAAGGCTCCAATAAAAGTAGAGTTCACACTTAGAATTGGTCTGACCGTCAGTTTCGGTTGGCTTGAATAAGCAGCCAGGTGTTCAATGGACTAAAAATAAAAATTGGTTGATTTTCTACTACCCTAATCCTAATTAAATCTAAGTAAAATCTTTGTTCATAACATAACCCAGAACTGTTTAAAAGAGCTTTCAGTGGCTCTGGAAAACAAGAGTTATTCTTAATCTCAATCATTTTTTAGTCTGCTTTTAAAAACCTATGAGATTTTTCTAAATACTTGTCTGGCACATGTATAAGGTAAATTCTTCACAGGATGAATAAAGGAAAGCATCCTATAGAAAGGGGTCATGATTAAAGCTTATTTTCCTCAGATTGGATAGTGAAATCAAAGTTTAAAATGCTTCTACAGAAGGATTGGTGAAAGATTAATAATTAATGTATGGAAGCAATATGGAAATTTTGAAATGTAAATTTGATGAACAAAATGTGCATATTATGATAAGCAGGAGCAACAAGGGAGAATGGGTAGAGGTGAGGTTTTTGCTCAGAGACATAATAGAAAGAAACACTGATCGGGCTTGCTGGATTTTCTCTTTTTTACAAAATGCAAACTTCCATTTGGGACATAGGAAATTGCTAAAAAGTTATGAGACAGTGAGAGGAAAGAAAATTCTTTCACCAAAACAGATCAGATTCACTTGTAGCATTCCTAAGGGTTTTTCTCTTAGAAAAAAAAAAAAAGAAAGAAAGAAAAGAAAAAGAAAAAAAAGTTTAACACATCACTTTGATATGTGCTCTCCTATCCAGTTCCCCGCACTTTCAATTTTCTTCCCAACCCCTTTGCTCCTGTTCTGTTAGACTCTTTTTAAAAATCCATTCCAATTTTCTTCTAATATTTGTGTATAATTTTTTTCTCCTTTTAACTAAGCTCCTTTTGAAATGCCTCCTTTTGTGTGTCTCCAGGCGGGGGGCAGGGTCTTTGCTCTCCTCTTTGGCCCAGTTTACAGGGGCTTGGGGCTTCACTGAGAGCTCTCGGGAGAATTGTGCAAATTGCACCGGGGCTTCCGTTGGAAGAGCCACTCATCCCGGCGACCCCGTGCTGTGCCTGAGTGCATCAAGGCCATGTCAACCCCTTGATGCTGCCTCACGCTGTGATCTTCCTTTGCACTGTGTCATATGTCAGGATGGGTTTTCCCACAATGCATTCTTTAGTTCAGTGTCAGGGAGAAAGAACAAATAATGTGCTCCTGTGGCAGCCAAACATGCTACCTGCGAAGTTGGAGAGCAGAACACATTTTCTTCCTCTGGAGTGAATTCCCCTAACTGAAGCTGCCTTTTCCTTCCCTTTATTCTCACTCTCCTCACTCCTTGCCTTGCCTGACTTTAGCTCCTCAGCAAAGTGCTTCTGCAAATTGAATCATTCATCTAGCAGAAAAATTTGAAATTCTGCACAATCTTTGTGAATTCATTGATCAGTTTATGCTAAATGCATTCACAGAAAAAATAGACATACGAGGTGTTCTATGTTGTCTTTAAAGAGCTTAGTCATGAAATTGTGTGAAAATTTGCAGGAGGCAGAAGATTCTTCACGGATGGACCACTGAGAAATCACCTCTAAACACATAAAAATGTCTGTTTTAATTACCAGTTGATCATCACTTAGCCTTTTTAAAAATCATCATGAAGAACACCTCACCGCCACTTAAAATAACCAAAAGCCAATTTTGCAGCCAATAATGTGTCTTTCTGAGAAAGGAGAGACATCCTCCCTCTGATTATTGTATTTATTACCTGACTACACATGATCTCTTCCACATGTTTTATAGGCTGTAGCATGTATGGCATTTAGAGATGTTCATGAAAACTCCTTATACCCACCTGCCTCATAGACAGAAGGTGGGAGACAAGTCCTTAGAATATCAGAAAGGATCAGTGGGAAAAAAAATCAGACTTTCTGTCTATCCCTTGTAAATCCACAGCTTACTATATAAAGTGTAAAAAGAAAAAAAAAAAGAATCAGAGTAGACACCAGTCATCCAGAAGGGAAGAGACAGCTCCTCTGTCCCTCATCAGCAGGGAATTTGTTAGAAATGAGGGATCTTGGGCTCCTCTCCAGACCTACCAAATCAGAATTTGCATTTTAGATGGATTTTTTATAGATTAAAGTTTGAGAAGCATGCACTGCACTATGGTGCTGAGCAGGTTTCTAAAAAGATTTGCCCTGAGCCAATTACATCCAGATATTTTGCCCTGAGAGCACATACAACCACCTTACCTTGTTCAAGTGTACATGTAAAGCACACTCATGAAACTACAAATGGTATTCTCCATATCAATAAAGAAAAAAAGCTAAAGAAAAACACTTACTAGGTGCAAAATTCTCTTTTCTATTTATAGAGAAATGCATATGAAGTGTACATAATTTTATATATATTATTGTACATGAAAATGGCTTAGCAAGAAAATAGAGGACGATCCTGGATTGCTCTAACACTAAATGAAGAATGGAGAACCCTGATAAAGGTTAAAACAAATCAATTCAAATTTGCAAGTTGTGCTGACTGCATAATTCTCAGGGAGTTTGCAATATGATATTCTACATTGAATCATTTAGATACTTACACTGTTCATAAATTGAAAACCGTTGATTTTTCCCTCTAAAATGAGCCGCTGAATATGTGTGAGCCCTGTTCTAAGAAGCCTGCTTTCTCTCTCCTCTTTCTCATCACTCATTGTCAAACCATGAATGGTTGATGCTATAGCATGACTCCTTATTCCAATGAAAGTATTCTTTAAACTCCTTGGTAGAATTTATCCTCCCTACAGCTCTGTTTCACCTCTGCCCTTATAAATACACACACATATTTACAAATTTACTCCAATTTGTAACAAGGTGAATTCTTGGACATTTTTTATTATAAGGTTCATGCTTGCTTATGATAGTTGTGTTTTATCATATGTTTCTAAATGGGAAAACCTTATGTCACTAATAATAGAGCTGAGTTCAAAGATTTCTTTAGAAGTGTTGTGTATAAAACAATCATGAAAGAGTATTCCCAACCATAGCAAGCCAGGCCCTGCTTTCCTACTCTTTCACAAGCCTGCGGTGAATTTTATTGATAACATTAATTTCTTATCATTTCAGTTTACTCATTTCCCCTTTTCCTTTTATTGCCAAATTCTCATTTTTTATTTTTAATTAATAGGATTTAAGAGATGGCAGAAAAATTTGAGTAGAAGTACAGAGTACTCACATAACCCTTCAAACTTCTCCCTTTGCTTTTCCTGTTATTGACATCTTGCATTACATTCATTACAATATTGACAAATAATCATTAATTAAATTCAGTACTTCACATTAGGGTGTACTCTTTGTACTGTACAACCTATGGGTCCAAACACTCATTTTTCATTGCATCACTGCTATAAGCATTTTTGGATTTTCTTGCCACTTAAGGAATATTGTTCTATTAATCACCACGTTAGCAGAATTAAGTAACGGCTATTGTTTTTTTCTGGTTTTGTGTCCTTCTCAACTCTAGATAGTAGCATTATCTCATAGAGTCAACCTTTCCATTAATATTTATTGACCAGCTATTGCATTCAAAGGAACATGATAGGTACTGCTAGAGGTTCAGAGACTTATCTGACACAGACTCCTCTTGCGGAACATACGCTCAATTAGGAGAGATAACTCATGTATATAAACAAGACATGGATCAAGAGAGAGCTCAGGAGAAAAGTCATGGTGAACTGAATGAGATGGAAAGGACAGACTCTTTTTGGGTAAGGCAGCATTTGAGAGCCTGGGTGGACAAATATAATTTGAAGATGAGTTGATCAAATATAGGGATTGGCTAAAAGAATGCCTCTAGTAAAAACACTGAAGATAGAGAACTCAAGACTTGTAAGAGAGTTGAGTCCATACTGGCTGAACGGCAGGAATAATCAAGAAACCTGAAGAATGGATTATTCATCTTCATGGTGAATACTCTTAGCACCTTTTAAAAGGTACTTCTCAAAGTGAGTAACAGGACACTCCATGGATGCTTCTTAGAGCAACATATCTCATGGCATGGTACTTGGGTCACCTAAACAGAAACGCTCACCTGCATTATTTATTTCCAAGTCCTACCTTACACTCACCAAATCAGGATCTAGAGCAAAGGGGTCAATATAGAGACCAGGGAACCACATTTTTAACAAACACTCCAGGTGATCCTTATATACACTTAAGTATGAGAACTGCTGAAAATTTCTTAAGACAGCTGAGAAATGAACAAGAACAAAATGTTAGTTTATTTTATAGTCATTTCTAATTGAATATATAATCCAAGTTTTTTGTTGTTGTCGTTTTGTTTGTTTGTTGTTTTTTTTTTGTTTGTTTTTTGAGATGAAGTTTCACTCCTGTTGCCCTGGCTAGAGTGCAATGGTGTAATCTCAGCTCACTGCAACCTCTGCCTCCCGGGCTCAAGCGATTCTCTGCTTCAGCCTCCCAAGTAGCTGGGATTACAGGCATGCTCCACCACGCCTGGCTAATTTTGTATTTTTAGTAGAGATGGGATTTTTCCATGTTGGTCACTCTGGTCTTGAATTTCCCACCTCAGGTGATCCACCTGCCTTGGCCTCCCAAAGTGCTGGGATTACAGGCATGAGCCACCACACTTGGCCCCACAAGTTTTAAAATAAGTACAAGACTTCAAAAACAATTATCTATGTGGTAAATATAGTTAATTCCTGTCTCTCATTATGGATAATTGGATGGAATGTATGAAGAGCACTGTACCACAAGCAAACAGAAGACTCCGATATACTGCTAATGTTTTGAAAAATATACACATTATTTGGCATAAACTCTTCTGTGCATATCTGTATAAACATCATTTTTATCTGCAATGATCAACTTTGGCCTCCTCCACACCTCCCCTGGTTTGATGACAGACCATAATAATGTCACTTGGCTATTCTTGAAAAACAGCTACTAAATGTTGATAATACTTACTACAGCAATATTTATGTGAGAATCCTAAAATACTTCGGAAAATGTTTTGAAGGTGCAAAGGCAGGCATACTCGTAAATTCTGAGTAATGCTGCAGCTGGGCAGAGATATAAAGTTCAATGGCCTCTGCTTTTCTGCATTGTTTTATTCATTGTTTTGTACACTCATGTGACACCTTCTTAGTTTAACTGGATGTGGAGCTCTTCCTAGCTAGTTAACTATTGAACTGAAGCACTGAAGAATGTCATTAATTCTTGAGTTTCCTTTGCTTCTTGGATAATCTTTACCTAGAATGAAGAATCAATTCAATGGCCAATCAGAATAACCAAACTATGATTCTGGGTCATTTAACTTGGATTCTTGAAGATTACAGTTTATATTTTACTGTCCAAATAGAAGTAAAAATATGGGAAAAATTGGAGTCTTCAAAATCATGTCTATAACATAAAACACCTGAACACAATGGTGTTGATAACAAAAATATAAAACTCTGCCTTTGAAAGGAATTTTTAAAACTACTGAATTTACTAAACAAGGCAGATATAAGAATGGATGTGATTTATGACAGAAAGAGGAGTTTTATAGGCAAAGGCAGCCAGCCCCTGATTTATAAACAACAGATTACCAATTATCCACAAGGGCAAGCAGCTGCTATTTCCCAATTCCAGTTCCCATCTCCCACCAACACCTCAAATATGTGAGTACCAGACATGTGGTAGAAGCATTTGGATTTTGTCTCATTCCCTTTGAATATCTCTCTGTGCTTAGCAGAGTACCCAGGGTATAGTCAAAATATATAGGCACTGAGTCAAACTGGATCTACAGGTTATTACAACATCCTCTATGCTGCTCATCTCAACCTGAGAGATGGGCTTTTCACTACCTTCAATTTCATCACAATATTGGTTATACCATCTCCATTTCAAAAATGATTCTCCAGATGGAGATGTAAAGTAGAAGGTGAATGGTTCTATTTTCTCCCAATTATTATAATATCATAACTGCTAAAAGCAACTAAAGAGTTTTAAAAGAATTGTTTTAAATTCTTGATTATTAAAGAATTAAGAGTTTTAAAAGACTTTTGCTTTTATTTATCTTTCTGTCAAATATTTGTAAAAAGGTAACATTTATTTTTTCAAATACAATGTATTGTTTTTGCATTTTTCACAAGTCCCTGTTCCACTGTGTAAGACCATGATACTGTATTATTGGTGACATGTCCTTCTCTCCATGTTTAGTGCATACCCAGAGCTCATTTGAGGGGATCTGGACAGCTACATCCATCTTGTTAGATGTAAGATCCCTACCCTTCAATCATTTGAAATCATCAGACTTTCCTTAACAGAACTTCTCATCTTATATAAGTTGCTACCTTTTTGCAGTCTTTGGTCAGCTATTCAAACCTATATTTTCTCTGAGCTTTAAAAAATCTACTTTCACAAACTCCAAATTTTATCCAACAATGTTCAGTTTTCTAGCGCTTTGTCACATTAAAACTCTAGGATGAAAAGTAATTTTTCCTACACTTTCATTAATTTTCACATTCTTGACTATTCTTCTTTATTAATCAAAATAACAGACTACAATAACTCTTTCTAAGCCCACCCTTGGGGACCCACCATACCACCCTAATATACACACAAAATTTTTTCCTCTGTGTGCTATGATATCTCTAGACTTCTCCAAAACAAATTTTTGAGTGGGGCAAATATGTGAGGTCACAGCCATGAAAGAAAAGACCCACCCCAGTTTTCTCAGTAGCTGTAACCTCATAAATAGAATCTGATTTTTGCAGAGCAACTAAAGAACACATCAGATTAGATGCTATGCTTTGCCAGAGTAAAACTTCCAGCAGAGGACCAAATATTTTATTTGGAGCCCCTCATGTCTGCTTTACCTTGACTCTGTTATTGTTGTTACCTGAATTGTAACAGCTTATTTCAAAACTTTCATCTGTTCAGTCAACCTTCAGATTAATAAGTATGTTCAGTAGATACAGGCAGATAGATGATAAACTCATATATACACATATATACACACACGTAGATATCATATTCAAACACACATATATGTCTACATATATATGTTACTTTTTTGAAGATGTAGCTTTACTCTTTCAGGAATATTACTTTGTTTAGTGTAAGCCCTTGTTGATGACAAAGACTATCTGGGAGTTCTTTTTTAGCTTCTTTGCCTCTTTGCCTGGTCAATCCAAATTCAGCACTTACATTTAATAGTAATTTGGTATGAGAGAAAGAAGATGCCTCTTTATCCACCATCGAGTTTAGAGTGGTAAAAGATAAAACGTTATGATAGCATTCTGGTTTTAAGAGAATCAGAATGCCTATTTATTTCTCTTTTGTGGAAGTGCACTTGAAAAGTAAAACGTGAAAACCTACCCCAGTGTGAGATTAAAAGCAGAGGGAGGTTTTCCTCATAACTACAAATGATCTGCACTGAGAGAACAAGTAATGATGAGTTTTTGAAAATGATAAGATTGTAGCAATCCAATGCGCTGCAAGAAATTGGCAAATTGTAAAACGACCACACACCAGAAGGAGCAGCAGCAAAGCTCTAATTTTACAGACTCCCCAGCCTCAGTAAATGGAGGAGACGAAGGCAGCAGGAATGCTTTTCCTCTTTCAGGGGCTGCTAGACCTTCCACCTCATGTGATACAGGTTAGCTGTGTAGTCTTTGTCTGAGAAAGTTAAAGGGTAATGGCCACAGGCCACAGGGCAGTTGAGATATCTGTAAACTCATTTCTGTCATTGCTTTAGGGATATAAATCCTGTTGGCTTTATCGAATGTGGTAACTGCTGGTATAATGAACATTAACTGGGTCTGCAGAAGTGACTTGCATCATTGACTAGATGGCTCCCTTTGGACAACTTCCAGGGATCTGGAAAAGTGATGCCAGTTTAAAGAATGGGAACTTCATAGGTGGGTAAGACTCTGGAGACTCTGGAAGCTAATGGTCATCTACTGGCAACTAATTCCTTGACATCTACAGACCAGAGTCCCATCCTGGTTTAAAGCTCTTCATTCCTTTGGAATAAAACTAATTGCAAATAAAACCCTAATAATTAAATGAGGAAGTAACCAAATGTTATATGTACTGTGCAGATGTATTGAGACTCAAACCTAAAATAATTTAAAATGTATTTGAAGTTTATAGTCATAGTCATAAAAAAATGAACCATTAAAAATTCTAAAAAACCACAATCTCCTTGTTCAGATTAAATTATCAATTTATCAGTCAGCTGATTAGGGAAGTCCACCTTTTTCTGCCCTGCCACAAGTGCTATGTACCATCCCCAAAGACCAAGCTTTCCATGCCTGATGGTGCTAGAGCAATAGATTGTCTCTTGAAGAGAAAATGATCACTATTTCCCCTTTTGTACCATTACAAAATAGCTCCTTTTGTAAAGTCTTCCTTGCTAATTATTTTCCAAATGTCAGTATTGCCTACTCTTCCCTTTATTTTTGTTTTGAAAGAGAATATATAAGCAATTAGCTTAACATCTTATATATAAAAAAACACAAAATGAGCTTTATACTAAACTTCACGTCTTAAGTCTCATTTTCTCACGGGAGCACAGTATACTTTTTAAAGGTCTTTGATCGCTTCAGTTCATTCAGCTTTCATTGACTTGTTCCTTCAACAAACATTTATTCCCTCCACCTTCTTAATTTTTGCTTTATAAAATATCCTGTCGAAGACAGTTTTGCTGTGATTGGTAAATCATAAATGAGACTTCCTGTTCTTCCAATTATTCCAGTGTAAACATTTCGAAACCGCTTTTATTTCCATTGATTTTCACACATTTTAATCCTTTAACCTTTTGCTCATTCTAAGTAATAGATTTTCTTCCTTTGTATGCCTATGGTTAAATATTTCCTTTATTTTTTATGTGTACCTTTTCTTTAAAAAATAATTATAGCTACAGTGTAATTATGGTATAATCATTGCATCCATTCTGTTCAATGATCCCTTTACTAAATGGAATTACAACTCAAGTTAACATTCTTATCAAGTGCTAGTTTTCAAAGAACAAGCTATGCAGGCTTGCTGAGTTTTCCTCAGCACTTGCCTGTTCCAGAACAAAGCATTCTTACAGAGTGAATCATTTACAAAAATCTGATAGCAACTCAGTCTGATAGAAAAATGAAAACTCTGTATTTTAGTCATGTGGTAGACAAGAAAGAACCAGTAAAACTGAACCCATTTTCAAAATGTAGAAATTGAATGTCTTTTTAAAGGTACATTAAATGGTTCACTTCTTAAGATTCATTTTTTAAAGATGATTGACATCTCTTGCTCTTCTAATGACTGCTGTTTTCTTTTCATATATTTTGCTCTGAAGAAACATCATTGGAAATAAATAAAATTAACAAATAATCTCTACTTTACCTTTGGTTTTTATTTTATTTTGAGGATTATTTTTACATTAAGGATTATCATCTCAAATCCTCTTTTAAAAATAGTCAGTATAAACTAATCAATAAATAGGATAATATCTTTATTAGCAATATTTATTTTTAAGCTCTTATGTACTAGGCATCCTGCCTAGTACATCTTATGTACATCTAGGCATCTTATGTACTAGGCTTTACATGGATCATCTCCTTTAATCTGCAGACAAAATGATGTTGGTCCTATTATTATCCTCATTTTACAGATGAGCTAACAGGTTTTTAAAAGGTTAAATGACTTCCCAAAGTCACACAACCATTGTGATTATAGCATCAATAATAAGTGACCTCATTCGAACCCACATGCTGATGAGGTCTGTGAACTTTCAAGTTATATAAGTTAAATAGCATTTCCAAGGGTCACGATGGGAAAATCAGAATCTATTACCTTAAAGTCACCGAAATATGGGAAATTCACATTGTGTGCATACTTCAGTATCCAACACTGTGTGTGCAACGTGCCCAGAAGGGTTTTTGGGGGATCAAGCCATGAACAGGATGATAACTTTAAATCCATCTCAGTCCCTATCTATAAACCATTGACACCACCTGGCTGCTGTATTATAATTTTTTTATTATAACCAAAAGGTTTTCTAATAATTAGTACAAATTAAAAAGATCGGGCATAATTTTGCAAGCTTCAAACCAACACCATCTTGATTTGCTAAGTGTCAAAAATGAGCCACAAAAATGTCATATACCTGAGTGTTTGTGTATCTTTACATATGTATACATGTATGTATATATCATATATTGTATACATCATATATATAAGGAAAAACATAATTTATTAGTTTGCACATATTTAAAGAACATGAGCTATTTATATGCTGTTATTATCAGATGTGTGTTTCTGTGCCTTTTAGTGAGAACTCCTTTATTCAATACAACCTAAATATATAATATTTTGGGATAATCCTATATTTTGTTTGGGAAGTCACCACGTATATCACAGGAATTATCTCTGCTTAAAGAAATCAAAAGCAATAAACATCAAAACCCAGTAAGACTCAACTTAATGTCTTTCTTCAGATTCTGAAGAGGCTACAGGATTTTGCAGTGTCTCAGGCTTATAATAGTGATTAATATCATCGTTTCCTCAATGAATCACAATTATGCCAATTAATAGAAATTTCCAGGTAACAAGATGCTGATAACAGACACTTGGTTATTTATACACACACAGCATCCAAAAATAAAGGGGGTAGTTTAAGCTCCAATTCTCCAGCAAAAGCTCAGTAACTCACGTTATTTGTAGCCTTGTTGCCCATAAAACTTTCAACAGCTGAATAAGTATCTGAATTCTACCCTGTCTTTGTTTCAATTTACTTGCATACCTGTGAGCCCCTTTCCATTGCCCCAGACAGAAACCAGGAGCCCAGTTTCTGGTGGTGTTAATAGGAGTTGAGTACTTAATTTCCAGCATGCTGCATATAAAAGTACCCTTATGTGTCAGGCTCCAAAAGCATAATACAGAAAGGAATAAACACCAGTTTTACATGGAATCCTTCATATACAAATTATTCCAAAGAGCTTTACACACAATGAATTTGACATTGGTAGTGCAGGTATGTGTAAACAAATGCAGCAGCCATTGGGTGCTCAGAGATAACTCACACAGAGAGTCCTTCCTGAAATGTCAAAATGTATATATCTTCCCCAGGATTCTTTCCCAAAACATAGCGTCTGCTTATGAGCTTGCTGTCAATCACAGAACTCCACTCACACTTAGTAGAAGGGAAGTGAAAATTCCTTAAAGAACTGATAACAATCATGTGCGCAGGAATTTCCCCAGGGGAAACAGCATACCAAAGTTAAATCAATTTACTTGGTGCCAGGTTACTAGACCTATTTCTTATTGATCACTACTGGGTAGGTTTAAATATGACTCTTCATACCCCACCCCCAATGTCTCCATGCTGCTTCATCCGCACACACACTTAAATACCAGTTTTGTTTGCTTGCTTTTGTTTTTATTATTTTTTAAATAAACAGCTTTATTGAGATATAATTCACATATTAAACAAGTCACCCATGCAAATCATGAAAATCCCATTGGTTTTTGTTTGAAGAGTTGTGCATCCATCACCAAAATCAATTTTAAAACGTTTTCAGCACTCAAAAACAAACTCATTACCCTTGGTATTCATTCCCCAGTTCTCTCCCCACCCTACCTGTCCTCTCCCCACCATCCCATGGTTCAAGCCAATCACTTAGCTACTTTGTGTCTCTAAATACGTGTCTGTTTTGGACATTTAAAAAGAACAAAATCTTGTCATTTGCAGCAACATAGATGAACCAGGAGAACATTAGGTGAAATAAGCCAAGCACAGAAAGACAAATACCACGTGATCTCACTCATATGTAGAATTGAAAGAAGTTGATCTCATAGAAGCAAAGAGTTGAATGGTGTCTACCAGAGGGGAGGAGACAATAGGGAGATGTTGGTCAAAGAATATATAATTATAGTGAAGAGGAGAACAAGAAATAAATAAATACCAGTTTTGAACAACCAGAGTGTACTTTAACATTTAATTCACACTCAGCATATTCCCTATCCTCAATGTCTTGTTAGTCATTCATTTTATGAGTTGTATACATATCTTCCTCACCAAATTAGTAGTTTCATAAGAAATCATGTGTAATCTTTGTAGCCACCACTGCCCCCCACTCCCCTTGACCAAAAGCATCTCCACAAGTCCCAGTGAGCTGTTGACACCTTGATAAAAAATTCTCAATAAAATCTGACTGAATTAATAAAGTAAGGTTATTCTAGAGCTTATACATCAAAAGAAAGAAAGTTAAATTTTATATCTTTAGCCTTACAGAACCTATGTCTAAATCACTAGAAAAATTAAGGGTTATTTTAAATGTTAGTGGAAAGAAATGAGCCTTTCCAACAATCCACTTAGTAACTTCCAGATATCCCTCATCAAAAGTTTTATGAGTTCCTTTGTTTCCACAGTAAGCTGGTTCTGAGGGAATAGCATGAAAAGTAGAACTTCAAATCATGATTGTTGCCTTAGGAAGTTCCTCCAAAGTATTATTAGCAGCAACAGCTGTACACTGTTCACTTAGAAAAAGGAGCCAGTACTGACAGGCTTCTTGATAACACTCTTTTCTTGACAGTTTCAAAAAAAGTAAAGGAAAAGGACAAACTTTCTTTTCCCTTGGGTTTTTAAGAAATGATCCTTAGGTCACCTGAGATCTCAGGCCACTTCATACCAGTACTGATGTACTTGCAGCATATTTTAATGTCAGAAATCAATATGGACATAGAGCAGGCTGGATAAATGACTGTCCCAGCCCTGGCCCAATCTCTTCTCTCTATACCTGGCTCTCCTCTGCACAGGGAGGCTCTCTGAGGAGTACCTTCTAAGTGCAATAGCCTCCTCCTCATCCATTTCCAGCAAGTTTCATCTGGGGTACTGGGCACTACTCACTCAGCCCATCTGTCCTCTTCCTACACTTCTTTCAAGGCTCCAGAAGCTCAAACCTTAATTTATTTTGCCTTTAAACCATACTATGACCCTATTCTCCACTTCCCTGAGCCAGGTCCTCCGCTCTCTTTTCCGGTGTTCATGGCCGAAAGACCCACAGCCACCATGAAACTCATTTACAGGCCAAAATCTTACCATGTTCTGCTGATTAAGGGATCACATTTTGTCTTCTCCAGGAAACTTACACCAGGAGGAACTCTTCTGATTCTAAAATACAGTCGAGTAATCTCTGGAGCTAGATTGCCCAGGTTCAAATACTGTCTGTACTACCTCAGGTTGCATGACTTTGAGCAAGTTAGCAGTCACAGGGCTTCATCTTTAAGTAGGGATAATAAGAGTACCTACCTCATATTTATTTTACTTGAATAAATTGTGTTATATATATAAAGTGCATTTGACACATAAAAGCACTATATATGTGCCAATTATTTGGTTATTGATATGATTTGGCTGTGTCTTCATCCAAATCTCATCTTGAATTGTAGCTCCCATAATCCCCACATGTCCTGGGAGGGACCCAGTGGGAGGTAATTAATTCATGGGGGCAGGCTTTTCTCATGCTGTTTTCATGGTAATGAATAAATCTCACAAGATCTGATAGTTTTATAAATGGCAGTTCCCCTGAATGCATGCTCTTGCCTACTGCCATGTAAGATGTGCCTTTGTTCCTCCTTCACCTTCTGCCATGATGTGAGGCCCCCCACCAGCCATGTGGAACTATGAGTCCATTAAACTTTTTTCCTTGATAAATTATCCAGCCTCAGGTATGCCTGTATTAGCAGCATGAGAAGGGAATAATATAGTTATTGTCACTGAATTACTTAGACCATGCCAGCAACTATAACAGGAAAACTCTGAAATCTCAGTGACATAATGTAATAGAAATTCATGTCTTGAATGTACAAAGTCCAGCTTGGTATTCTTATCAGTGCAGTGGATTTCTTCCTTGGGTGATCCAATGACCCAGTACCTTTCTTCTTGTGACTGTCATTCCCTAGGGTCTTAAAGTTCACTATCAGATCTTCTTGTTTGACCAGAAGACCAGGAAAGAAAGCAAGCAACGAGTGTGAAGGATTGGGAAGGCAGTGTTTATGGGCCTGTCCTGGCAAGAGCAGACCCCACTCCCTCCCACATCCCAACAGCCAATGCAGTCATAAGACCACACTTAACTGTAGAAGAGCTTTTGTCTAATTATATGCCCAGGAGAAAGAAGGTAGGTTAGCTTCATCTGTCACAACCATCTGATGACCCTCAAGGGAAATTTTTTCTGCACAAGCCTCAGCTCTAATTTAAGACTAAAGCAATTTAGACTCTAATTAACTCACTTTGAGTTATCAACTATTGATATTATCTCTTATCAGCCATAACCTGTCCTCCCTCTCATTTCCTTATCATTATCTGCATGGACTAATAAGATCTCCAAGCTAGGATGGTTGCAGGACTGAAGAGCTGAGAGGGAGAGACTTAGGTTTCCAGATCGATTATTTCTTTGTCATTGGGAATGGTACCAAAAAAGGAGTCATTAATCCCAACCCTGCTCCCGCACTGAGGATTCCTGACACACAGTGTCTTCAGCCCTCTTTTGGAGAATCAAGAGGAACTCAAGTAGCCTCTCTCTGCCAGGTCAGGAACAGAACTATCTCTCTGTGGTCAAGGACCCTGCTTTCCCTGTCTTCCTCTGGGTGTGGAGCTTCTGCTGACCTGAGGACCCCCTTTCTATCTTGAGATAAAAATCATTGTATAAAAGAGTTCTGACAAATTTCAAATTCTTTTTGAAGGTTAATGGTTTTATGCTCAAAAATTAAAGCACACAATTTTCATATCCCTACCCCTAAATTCACAAATGACTTTGTGCATTAAGTATTTATGTTTTCCATCACAAAGCCTATCCTTTTATCTCTCAAGGAGATTAGAGTTCTCATTGTTCTTTTCATCCACTTTATTGCATACATTTGAAGTAATTCTGTCCAAATTTTGTTGTCACCTTGGTGCTACCTTACATGCATGTAAATTTGATAACAAATCATTCTATAATAAAACATTTTTAAAGAATATGTTTATTTTTTAAATTTCAACCCAAGCCTTGGTCCAATGCCTGACTTTGGTAAAATTTTTCTGTTGCCCAACATCTCAAATCATTAGAGACCCATGAGGCTTAGCTTCAATATTACGTAAGTTATTGGCTTAGTTAGACTTTCTCCTTGTGGCTGCTTTCTTCAGGCAATATAATATAAGAGTTAAGAATATAGTCTTGGGACCAGACTGCTTTGGTCCATATTTAGGTTCTGGCAATTGTATGACCTTTGGTCAATTACTTAGTGTTCACGTGCCTCAGTTTCTTTCATGTATATAATTAGAATAGCAATAATATCTTGTGAAGTTGTTGTAAACATTAAGTAATAATCATAGAGTGCATAGAAGAGGATATGGCACAAAGTACATATTTACAATCATAATTGCAAGCTACACATAGTTCCTCTAAAACAAAAATTGCCATCCTCTAAGCTATGAATGAATATGCTAGGGTTATAGATCCCTTCAGTCTATAGAGGCTGGGGAGACCATCATCATCTCCTGCTATGAGAAGCCTCAGTACTTCAAAGGTGATGTGCCATGGTGTGGCAAAGCAGAAAAACACTGCCATGTAAGTTCCTAAAGAGAAATCATGATCCAAAAAAAAAGAACCTTTTATTCTACTGAAGTTGTAACAGCAAAAGCAAGGATATACTCAACCCAATTTTCCACCACATTAAGGCCATTAACTTCTGACTGGGTTTCTGAAAATACTTTTACAGAACAGCTTATTGCACTAGAAGAAAGAAGACCAGAGGATGCCAGATTTCTAAGCACATAAATGAAAATTTCTACAAGGACCTTGGACCAGGAATTCTGGACAGTGCCTGACAAAGGAAAACTTTTCCATTCCCAGAATGCCAGAATTCCCCCAAGCATGGTTGTGATTCCCATGGGAACACCCAGTTCTCACTCTACTATGTATGCTTGGGGAAGTCTGACCCTCCTCGTCTTGGAATCTGTGTTCTAAAAGGCATCTCTATGATCACACTGGGAGTTATGTCCTCTGAGTCCCCAGCCTCATCTGGTTTCCAAAATCATTCATGGAGAAGGCAAATTCAGGCAGTGTCTCTCTAGTCACCCACATGACAAACACCAAAAACCAAAAAGTATATATACAAACTGTGTTTATACTTGTGGCTTTTGGAGACAGCAATGCTAAGACTTTTATAACAAATTCAGAATGCTACCAGACACTCAGAAGTCACTGCAGCACTGGTACAAAGCTAAATTCTGACCTCTTTCAGGTCTCCTTAAATTAGCCCTCCATCAAGTCATCCCAAGACAAAATAAGTAATTAATATGGCACTTGTCTCAAGTCCACTATGTAAAAACATACATAGATGGAAACAACAATCATACCACTTTGTTTTATACAAAATCATCCAATGTTAATGATGCTTTCACATGTTTGATCATAAAAAAAATATCATTCCATTTTACTTTTTCCATTCTAAGGTCCCTCCCAGTGTTAGGTCCTCCTAGACATAATAGGATTTAATTTGGGAGGGGCAATGTTGAGATCCTTGCTGAAATCCAAACACCAAAAAGAATTTGTCCTCGTACGATACATAACAGATAAAATAATTTTAAAAGCTAATAATTTGGCCAGGCACAGTGGCTCATGCCTATAATCCCAGCACTTATGAGGCTAATGCAGGTTAATCATGAGGTCAAGAGATCCAGACCATGCTGGCCAACATGATGAAACCCCATCTCAACTAAAAATACAAAAATTAGCTGGGCATGGTGGTGTGTGCCTGTAGTCCCAGCTATTCAGGAGGCTGAGGCAGGAGAATTTCTTGAACCTGGGAGGTGGAGGTTGCAGTGAGCTGAGATCACAGCCACTGCACTCCAGCCTGGCAGCAGAGTGAGACTTCATCTCAAAAAAAAAGCAAATATTTCCTTAACTTTAATGTGTGCCGAGAAAACAGCCAATGAGTTCTCTCATTTCCTCACTGAGATGAAAATAAGTTGTCCTTTAAAAGACAAAGGCATTCACATTTTCACTACTGAGCTCCTTGAAACTTCCTTGAAATGCCTTACTAATCTCCAAATCCCTGATGACACATGGTAGGCTCAGGTGTACCTGGAAGATACTGCAGGCTCAGTTCCAGACCACTGCAGTAAAGCAAATATCAACAACAAAGGGAGTCATACCATTTTATTGGTCACCCAAGGCATACAAAAGATATGTTTCCACTGTATTGTAGTCTATTGAGTGTGCAATAGCATTACCTTAACTTAAAAATACTTCATTACAGCTAGGTATGATGATATGCACCTGTAGTAACAGCTACTTGGGAGGCTGAAGGGGGAGAATCGCTTCAGCTGAGGAATTCAAGACTGTGGTGAGCTATGATCAGGGTGCAGCACTCCAACCTGAGTGACACAGTGAGATCCTATCTCTAAAGATTTTTTTTAACTTTATTGCTTAAAATGCCAACAGTTACTGAAAGTTTGCTGCTTTGAGTGACTCTTCCTTCCAGGAAAGATTTCTCTCTAGCATGCTATGCTCTTTGGTAGCATTTTACCCACAGTAGAATTTTTCTCAAAATTGGAGTCAATCCACTTAGACCCTGCCACTGCTTTATCACCCAAATTTGTATATTTCCAATCCTTTGGTTTCATCTCAACAATGTTCACAGCATCTTCACCAGGAGAAGACTCCATCTCAAGAAATCTCCTTTTTTGCCCATTCATAAGAAACAAGTGCTCACCTGTTCAAATTTCATCGTGAGATTGTAGCAATTAAGTCATATAATGAGGCTCCACTTCTACTTCTAGTTCCTTTTGCTATTTCCACCATATCTATAGTTGTTTTCTCCACTTAAGTTTTGAACCCTTCAAAGTCACCCATGAGGGCTGGAATGAACTTCTACCAAATTTCTGTTAATGTTAATATTTTGACCTCTTCCCCTGAATCACAAATGTTCTTAATGCTATCTAGAATAGTGAATCCTTTCCAGAAGGTTTTCAACTTACCTTGCCCAGATCCATCAGTAGAATCACTATCTATGGCAACTATAGTCTTGTGAAATGTATTTCTTAAACAATAAGACTTGAAATTCAAAACTATTCCTTTATCTACGTGCTACCAGAATGGACATTGTGCTAGCAGGAATGAAATCAACATTAATCTCTTGGCAAATCTCCATCAGAGCTCTTGGTTGACCAGGTGCATTGTCAACAAGTGCAATATTGTGAAAAGAATCTTTATTTCTGAGCAGTAGTTCTCAATAATAGGCTTAAACTGTTAGCAAACCATGCTGTAAACATATGTGCTACCATCTCAGCTGTGTTGATTCATTTACAGAACACAGGCAGAGTCTATTTGGCATAATTCTCAAGGGCCCTAGGATTTTTAGAATGGTAAATAGCATTGGCTTCAACTTCTAGTCACCAGCTGCATTAGCCCCTAACAAGAAAGTCAGCATGTCCTTTGAAGCTCTGAAGGCAGGCACTGACTTCTCCTTTCTAGCTATGGAAGTTCGAGATGGTATCCTCTTCCAGTGGAAGGCTGTTTTATCTACATTAAAAATCTGCTAGAAGGGGTGCAGTGGCTCATGCCGGTAATCCCAGCACTCTGGGAGGCTGAGGAGGGCAAATCACCTGAGATCAGAAGTTGAAGACCAGCCAGGCTAACATAGTGAAACCCCATCTCTACTGAAAAAAAAAAAAAAATCAGTCAGGCATGGTCATGCATGCCTGTAATCCCAGCTACTTGGAAGGCTCAGGCAAGAGAATTGTCTCAGGAGGTTGCAGTGAGCCAAGATCATGCCATTGTACTCGAGCCTGAACAACAGAGTGAGACTCTGTCTCCAAAAAAAAACAAAAAACAAAACAAAACAAAAAACTGCTGTTTACCTTCTTTCATTGATGATCTTAGCTGGATTTTCCAATAACTTGGTATAGCTTCCGTGTTAGCGCTAGCTGCTTTATCTTGCATTTTTACATTGTGGAGGTGGCTTCTTTCCTTAAACCTCATCAACCAATCTACTAGCTTCAAACTTTTCTTCTGCAGCTTTCTCACCTCTCTCTGCCTTCATAGAATTGAAGAGGGTTAAAGCCTTGCTCTCAGTTAGGCTTTGACTTAAGGGAATGTTGTGCCTTAAGGGAATCCAAACCACTCAAACCTTCTCCATATTAGCAATAAGGCTGTTTTGCTATCTTATCATTAGTGTTCAGTGGAGTCGAACTTTTTATTTCTTTGGAGAACTTTTCCTTTGTATTCACACTTAGCTAATAGTTCACCACAAGTCTAGTTTTCAGTCTGCCTAGGCTTCAACATGTCTTCTCCATTAAGCTTAATCTTTTCTTTTTTTAATATATATTTTATTGCATTTTAGGTTTTGGGGTACATGTGAAGAACATGCAAGATTGTTGCATAGGTACATATATGGCAATGTGGTTTGCTGCCTTCCTCCCCATCACCTATATCTGGCATTTCTCCGCATGTTATCCCTCCCCAAATCCTCACCCACTGCTGTCCCTCCCCTAGATCCCCCCACACAGACCCAGTGTGTGATACTCCCCTCCCTGCGTCTATGTGTTCTCATTGTTCAACACCCACATATGAGTGAGAACATGCAGTGTTTCATTTTGTGTTCTTGTGTCAGTTTGCTGAGAATAATCATTTCCAGTTTCATCCATGTCCCTACAAAGGACAGGAACTCATCGTTTTTTATGGCTGCATAGTATTCCATGGTGTATATGTGCCACATTTTCCCTGTCCAGTCTATCATTTATGGGCATTTGGGTTAGTTCCAAGTCTTTGCTACTGTAAACAGTGCTGCAATGCACATTCATATGCATGTGTCCTTATAATAGAATGCTTCATAATCCTTTGGATATATAACCAGTAACAGGCTTGCTGGGTCAAATGGAATTTCTATTTCCAGGTCTTTGAGGAATTGCCACACTGTCTTCCACAATGTAAACTAAGTTACACTCCCACCAACAGTGTAAAAGTGTTCCTATTTCTCCACATCCTCTCCAGCATCTGTTGTCTCCAGATATTTTAATGATCGCCATTCTAACTGGCATGAGATTGTATCTCAATGTGGTTTTGATTTACATTTCTCTAATGACCAGTGGTGATGAGGATTTTTTTCATGTTTGTTGGATGAAACTGGAAATGATTATTCTCAGCAAACTGACACAAGAACACAAAATGAAACACTGCATGTTCTCACTCATAGGTGGGTGTTGAACAACGAGAACACATGAACACAGGGAGGGGAGTATCACACACTGGGTCTGTGTGGGGGGATCTAGGGGAGGGACAGCAGTGGGTGAGGATTTGGGGAGGGATAACATGGGGAGAAATGCCAGATATAGGTAATGGGGAGGAAGGCAGCAAACCACATTGCCATATATGTACCTATGCAACAATCTTGCATGTTCTTCACATGTACCCCAATACATCTTCTTTTGTACAGTGTCTGTTCATATCCTTCACCCACTTTTGAATGGACTTGTTTGTTTTTCTCTTGTAAATCTGTTTTAATTCTTTGTAGATTCTGGATATTAGCCCTTTGTCAGATGGGTAGATTGTAAAAATTTTTTCCCATTCTGTTGGTTGCCAATTCACTCTAATGATTGTTTTTTTTTTTTTTGCTGTGCAGAAACTCTGGAGTTTAATTAGGTCCCATTTGTCTATTTTGACTTTTGTTGCCAATGGTTTTGGTATTTCAGTAATGAATTCTTTGCCTATGCCTATGTCTTGAATGGTTTTGCCTAGGTTTTCTTCTAGGGTTTTTATGCTGTTAGGTCTTATGTTTAAGTATTTAATGCATCTGGAGTAAATTTTAGTGTAAGGTGTCAGGAAGGGGTCCAGTTTCTGCTTTCTGCACATGGCTCGTCAGTTTTCCCAACATCATTTACTAAACAGGGAATCCTTTCCCCATTGCTTCTTTTTGTCATATTTGTCAAAGACCAGATGGTTGTAGGTGTGTGGCATTACCTCCAGGCCTCTGTTCTATTCCATTGGTCTGTATCTCTGTTTTGATAACAGTACCATGCTGTTTTGATTACTGTAGCCCTGTAGTATAGTTTGAAGTCAGGTAGTAGGATGCTTCAAGCTTTGTTCTTTTTGCTTAGAATTGACTTGGCTATGCAGGCTCTCTTTTGGTTCTATACAAAGTTTAAGGTGGTTTTTTCCAGTTCTGTGAAAAAAAGTCATTGGTAGCTTGATTGGGATAGCATTGAATCTAATGAAGGCAGAAATAAAGATGTTCTTCAAAACCAATGATAATGAAGACGCAACATGCCAGAATCTCTGGGACTCATTTAAAGCAGTGTCTAGAGGAAAATATATAGCAATAAATGCCCACATGAGAAGCAAGGAAAGATCTAAAATTGACACCCTATCATCAAAATTCAAAGAGCTAGAGGAGCAAGATCAAAAAAACTCAAAAGCTAGCAGAAGACAAGAAATGACTAAGATCAGAGCAGAACAGAAGGAAATAGAGACACAATAAACCCTTCAAAAAAATCAATAAATGTAGGAGCTGGTTTTCTGAAAAGATCGACAAAATAGAACACTAGCCAGATTAATAAAAAAGAAAACAGAGAATAATAAAATAAATGCAGTAAAAAATGATAAGGAGGATATCACCACAGATTCCACAGAAATACAAACCACCATCAGAGATTACTACAAACAACTCTATGCACATAAATCTGTAAACATGGAAGAAACAGATAAATTCCTGGACATATATATCCAAATCTAAACCAGGAAGAAGTCAAAACCCTGAATAGACCAATAACAAGATCTGAAGTTGAGGCAGCAATTAATAGCCAACCCACCACAAAACGCCCAGGTCCAGATGGGTCCACAGCCGAATTCTACTAGACATACAAAGAGGAGCTGGTACCACTCCTTCTGAAACTTTTCCAAACAATCCAAAAAGAGGGAATCCTTCCCAAATCATTTTATGAGACCAACATCATCCTGGTACCAAAACCCGGCAGAGACTCAGCAAGAAAAGAAAACTTCAGGCCAATATCCAGGATGAACATAGATACAAAAATCTTCAAGAAAATACTGGCAAACCAATTGCAACAGCACATCGAAAAGCTTATCCATCACGATCAAGTAGGCATCATCCTGGCAATGCAAGGCTGGTTCAACATACACAAGTCTATAAACATAATTCACCACATAAACAGAACCAAAGACAAAAACCACATGATTATCTCAATAGATGCAGAGAAGGCCTTTGACAAAATTCAACCGCACTTTATGCTAAAACTCAATAAACTAGGTATTGACGGAATGTATCTCAAAATAACAAAAGCTGTTTATGAAAAACCCACAGCCAATATTATACTGAATGGGCAAAAACTGGAAGAATTCCCTTTGAAACCTGGCACTAGACAAGGATATCCTCTCTCACCACTGCTATTTAATATAGTATTGGAAGTTCTATTCAGAGCTATCAGGCAAGAAAAAGATAAAGGATATCCAATTTGGAAAGGAGGAAGTTAAATTGTCTCTATTTGCAGACAACTTGATTGTATATTTAGAAGACCCCATCGTCTCAGCCCAAAGTCTCCTGAAACTGATAAGCAACTTCAGCAAAGTCTCAGGATACAAAATCAATGTGCAAAAATCACAAGCATTCCTTTACACCAATAACAGACTTAATGAGAGCCAAATCAAGAATGAACTGCCATTCACAATTGCTACAAAGAGAATAAAATACCTAGGAATACAACTAACAAAGAATGTAAAGGACCTCTTCAGGAAATACAAACCACTGTTCAATGAAATAAGAGAGGACACAAACAGATGGAGAAACATTCCATACTCGTGGTTAGGAAGAATCGATATCGTGAAAATGGCCATACTAAGCTTAATCATTTCTAGTTTTTGATTTAAAGTGAGAGACATGAGAGTCTTCATTTCACTTGAACACTTAGAAGCCATTGTAAGGCTATTCATTGGCCTAATTTCAATATTGTTGTGCCTCAGGGAATAGTTAGGCCCAAAGAGAAGGAAAAGATGGGGGAACAATGGTCAGCGAAGCAGTCAGAACACACATATTTATCAATTAAGTTTGCTGTCTCATATGGGTGTGGTTTGTGGCACCCTAAAACAATTACAATGGTAACATCAGAGATCACTGATTACAGATCACCATAGCAGATATAATAATAATGAAAACATTTGAAATATTGCAAAATTACAAAAATGTGACACAGAGACATGAAGTGAGCTCACACTGTTGGAAAAATAACACTGATAGACTTGCTCAACATAGGTTTGCTACAAACTTTCAATTTGTAAAAAAAAAAAAAAAAAACACAGAAAATAAAGTACAGTAAAAAAAAGGCATCCCTATATTGAATAAGATTTTGATGAATTAAATATTTAAATTGTTTTCTTAAAGCATTAATATATGCTCTGAGCTCTTTGAAAACTAAAATACATTGATATTTCCCACTTCAGAGTTGATGAGAATGACAACCAATACCTATAACCCCTCAATTAATGGGGTGCTAATTAATACACATATAAAACCATTTCTTCTCTCTTAATTCCAATTTAATGCTAATAACTCATATAGTTCATTAGTTCAAAGTTTTAAGATGTATACAAAATGCATTATAAATTTCATCAATCAATTTTTATACAATACAATAATTTTGCATTCTTATTGGGATGAATGGTTCACTCAAAACTCCTGTATTTAATCACATAATTAGAAAGCAAATGTACTTCACCAGTTTATCATCTAGTACTTTTACAGTAGAATATTCAATCAGATCCACCTTAAAAATTTATCTAATACTTTTTGTTTTTAACCTTTGTAGTTCCAGGGAAATGTGTTTTAAATAATCGTTTTAATAACTTAATGGGTTTGATATTTTATGTCCGAGTAACATTTAGTTGCCAATTTCACACAAGCATGCTTAATGTTCAATAATGCAATGGTTACCATGGGCAAACCAGAAAGATTTAATTTATCTACTTTAATTTATCACTTCGGTGTTTTAAATTCTTTTTTTTTTTTTTTTTTTTTTTGAGACGGAGTTTCACTCTTGTTACCCAGGCTGGAGTGCAATGGCGCGATCTCCGCTCACCGCAACCTCCGCCTCCTGGGTTCAGGCAATTCTCCTGTCTCAGCCTCCCATTAAATTCTTGTTTTTATTTTGCAGTCACTTTTTAAAGTCCCTTTAAAAGTCTCTTAAAGTCTCTTTTGCACAAAATCATTCAAATATGTTTAGAATTTACATACTACTGTTGTTTGAATATAATGTTATCAGATAATGACTGAAGGCAAAATTAATTTCATCATTATTTGCAATGGAGTATTTGCCATCAGTTGCAGATATTTATGGATTCAGTGAAAATATTTGTATTGCTATTTTTTTGTAGGTCAAAAACAATCTAATGTTCAAATTTTCATATGATTTGATCTAATTTACAAGCACACACTCTATCCTTAAATTACAGCAGCTAAATTTTAAAATTCAATAAACACATTTTCTGAGAGGTTGCATGGTATAGCAGAAGAGTATAAACTGAGTTAGTCACAGACGGTTTTGAATCTTGGTTCTGCCTACATACTAACTCTGTGACCCTCCGAAAATTCTTACCTACTCTGAGCCATTGATTTTCTTGTCTATCAAGCAGCAATCCGTACCTGGAAGGTTATCATGAAGATTAAATAATAAAACACATATAAAGCAAACACAGTGCCTGGCACTAAGAACTCATTCAACAAATATTTGGTCTTTTGTCTTTCTTTCCTCCTCTTCCTAAATAGAAATTGAATGAGTTCTATCAACTGTAGTCTGAAGGGCAATTGATAAATTGAGCAAATAAGCACTACTAATTTGCTGTATGAATCAGGGGTAGATGTGTGTGGTAGGGGGAGGGTAAGATGAGCTACATATCACACTATAACTTGATTTGCCTTTCTGGAAGGAGCTGCTTTTATTAAATGCCTCCCCTTTATTTTTATCTCAGACATATATTCAGTAAAATTTTCATTTTTTGTTACAAAAAGACTTTTGTGAATTATTAATCATTTACTGAATTCATTAAATCATGTCAGGGTTAGAAACTTTGTGCTTTTAAAATATATGAGCTACCTAAATTTTACTACTATAACACTGACTATAAAGAAACACTAGAGATATTTTTTCCCCTTCTGGATTATTTCTTTATTGTTCACTTGGGAAACTAATGGGCAGTGAGTTTCAGTCTTTTCTAAACTGGAATTTTCCATTAAGACATCCACTTAGAATTTGTATCACATCTGCAGTGATTTGAAAATCTATGACTCAAAAAAATGATATTTTAAATTATTTCCACTTCTCCAAAATTGCTTTCAAAGAAGGAACTATGAAAAGAGTAGCAGTTTTTAACATACCAATGTTCATAAGGCCAAATGCTTTGTTTGTAGCTTTGTGTTGTTTGTTTTAAAAAAAAAAAATTCTGCCCAGTTTCATTTTGGAGTTTTACTAAAATCTTGCCAAGATTTTGGTGTTGGCTTCAGTGCTTTATATAGTCTCTGTTTTATTCTTTGATCTCCTGCTTTAGTCCTCCAGAGTCAAAGTGGAAGTCATGACTAAACCCTCCTCAATTCCTGCCTTTTGAAAAGATTGGAAGCTAGAGGCAGTTAAAACCTAAAAGAAAAAAATACTCAAAGCACCTATACCTTAATTGACCAGGTTTTAAATTCAAGTTACTATATGAAAAGGGAATTATTATATTATAGACATTATATTTTAACTATCTGGGGCTTGTATTTCTTCTTTTTTTATTGCATTTTAGGTTTTGGGGTACATGTGAAGAGCATGCAAGATAGTTGCATAGGTACACACATGGCGTGTGATTTGCTGCCTTCCTCCCCTTCACCTATATCTGGCATTTCTCCCCATGCTATCTCTCCCCAACTCCCACCCCCCACTGTCCCTCCCCTATTCCCCAGAACAGACCCAGTGTGTAGTGCTGCGCTCTCTGTGTCCATGTGTTCTCATTGTTCAAGACCCGCCTTTCAGTGAGAACATGCAGTATTTGATTTTCTGTTCTTGTGTCAATTTGCTGAGAATGATGTTCTCCAGGTTCATCCATGTCCCTGCAAAGGACATGAACTCATCATTTCTTATTGCTGCATAATATTCCCATAGTGTATATGTGCCATCTTTTCCCTGTCCAGTCTA
The DNA here is from genome assembly GCF_049354715.1 of Callithrix jacchus. Lineage (NCBI taxonomy): Eukaryota > Metazoa > Chordata > Mammalia > Primates > Cebidae > Callithrix > Callithrix jacchus. Next base: position 104,751,329 of record NC_133505.1, read on the forward strand.
CCATCGATGGGCATTTGGGTTGATTCCAGGTCTTTGCTATTGTAAACAGTGCTGCAATGAACATTTGTGTGCATGTGTCCTTATACTAGAACGATTTATAATCCTTTGGATATATACCCAGTAATGGGATTGCTGGGTCAATTGGAATTTCTATTTCTAGGTCCTTGAGGAATCACCACACTGTCTTCCACAATGGTTGAACTAATTTACACTCCCACCAGCAGTATAAGAGTGTTTGTATTTCACCAGCTCCTCTCCAGCATCTGCTGTCTCCAGATTTTTTAATGATCGCCATTCTAATTGGCATGAGATGGTATCTCAATGTAGTTTTGATTTGCATTTCTCTAATGACCACTGATGATGAGCATTTTTTCATATGTTTGTTGTCCTCATGTATGTCTTCTTTTGTAAAGTGTCTGTTCATATCCTTTGCCCACTTTTGAATTGGCTTGTTTGATTTTTTCTTGTAAATCTGTTTTAGTTCTTTGTAAATTATAAATATAAGCCCTTTGTCAGATGGGTCAACTGCAAAAATTTTTTCCCATTCTGAGGGTTGCCGATTCACTCCAATAACTGTTTCTTTTGCCGTGCAGAAGCTGTGAAGTTTGATTAGGTCCCATTTGTCCATTCTGGCTTTTGTTGCCAATGCTTTTGGTGTTTTAGTCATGAAGTCCTTGCCTACTCCTATGTCTTGAATGGTTTTGCCTAAATTTTCTTCTAGGGTTTTTATGGTGTTAGGTCTTATGTTTAAGTCTTTAATCCATCTGGAGTTAATTTTAGTGTAAGGTGTCAGGAAGGGGTCCAGTTTCTGCTTTCTGCACATAGATAGCTAGTTTTCCCAACACCATTTATTAAACAGGGAATCCTTTCCCCATTGCTTGTTTTTGTCAGGTTTGTCAAAGATCAGATGGTTGTAGATATGCTGTGTTGCCTCCAATGCCTCTGTTCTGTTCCATTGGTCTATATCTCTGTTTTGGTACCAGTACCATACTGTTTTGATTACTGTAGCCTTGTAGTATAGTTTGAAGTCTGGTAGTGTGAGACCTCCTGCTGTGTTCCTTTTACTTAGAATTGAGTTGGCTATGTGGGCTCTCTTTTGGTTTCATACGAAGTTCATGGAGGTTTTTTCCAGTTCTGTGAAGAAAGTCAATGGTAGCTTGATGGCGATAGCGTTGATTCTGTAAATTACTTTGGACAGTATAGCCATTTTCACAATATTCATTCTTCCTAACCATGAACATGAAATGTTTCTCCATCTGTTTGTGTCCTCTCTTATTTCATTGAGCAGCAGTTTGTAGTTTTCCTTGAAGAGGTCCCTTATGTTCCTTGTAAGTTGTATTTCTAGGTATTTTATTCTCTTTGTAGCAATTGTGAATGGCAGTTTGTTCTTGATTTGGCTCTCTTGAAGTCTGTTATTGATGTATAGGAATGCTTGTGATTTTTGCACATTGATTTTATATCCTGAGACTTTGCTGAAGTTGCTTATCAGTTTCAGGAGTTTTGGGGCTGAGGCGATGGGGTCTTCTACATATACTATCATGTCGTCTGCAAATAGAGACAATTTGGCTTCCACCTTTCCTATTTGAATACCCTTTATTTCTTTTTCTTTCCTGATTGCTCTGGATAGAACTTCCAGTACTATATTACATAGAAGTGGTGAGAGAGGATATCCTTGCCTAGCGCCAGATTTCAGAGGGAATGCTTCCAATTTTTGCCCATTCAGTATGCTATTGGCTGTTGGTTTGTCATAAATAGCTTTTATTATTTTGAGATACGTTCCATCAATACCGAGTTTATTGAGGGTTTTTAGCATAAAGCGCTTTTGAATTTTGTCAAATGCCTTCTCTGCATCAATTGAGATAATCATGTGGTTTTTGTTTTTGGTTCTGTTTATGTGGTGAATTACGTTTATAGACTTGTGTATGTTGGACCAGCCTTGCATCCCCGGGATGAATCCTACTTGATCATGGTGGATCAGCTTTTTGATGTGCTGTTGCAATTGGCTTGCCAGTATTTTCTTGAAGATTTTTGCGTCTATGTTCATCATGGATATTGGCCTGAAGTTTTCCTTTCTTGTTGAGTCTCTGCCGGGTTTTGGTATCAGAATGATATTGGTCTCATAAATTATTTCAGAAGGATTCCCTCTTTTTGGATTATTTGGAATAGTTTCAGAAGGAATATTAACAGTTCCTCTTTGTGTGTCTGGTAGAATTCGACTGTGAACCCATCTGGACCTGGGCTTTTTTTTTTGGTAGGCCCTTAATTGCTGCCTCAACTTCAGATCTTGTTATTGGTCTATTCATGGTTTCAACTTCTTCCTGGTTTAGGCTTGGGAGGAGGCAAGTATCCAGGAATTTATCCATTTCTTCCAAGTTTACTAGTTTATGTGCATAGAGTTATTTGCAATATTCTCTGATGATGGTTTGAATTTCTGTGGAATCTGTGGTGATTTCCCCTTTATCATTTTTTATTGCATCTATTTGGTTATTCTCTCTCTCTTTTTTTTTAATCAATCTGGCTAGTGGTCTATTTTGTTGATCTTTTCAAAAAACCAGCTCTTGCATGTATTGATTTTTTGAAGGGTTTTTTGTGTCTCTATCTCCTTCAGTTCTGCTCTGATCTTAATTATTTCTTGTCTTCTGCTAGGTTTTGAGTTTTTTTGATCTTGCTCCTCTAGCTTTTTCAATTTTGATGATAGGGTGTCAATTTTGGATCTCTCCACTCTTCTCATGTGGGCACTTATTGCTATATATATTCCTCTGAAGACTGCTTTTAATGTGCCCCAGAGATGCTGGTATGTTGTGTCTTCGTTCTCGTTGGTTTCGAAGAACTTCTTTATTTCTGCCTTCATTTCATTGTTTATCCAGTCAACATTCAAGAGCCAGTTGTTCAGTTTCCATGAAGCTGTGCAGTTCTTAGTTTCTGAATTCTGAGTTCCAACTTGATTTCACTGTGGTCTGAGAGACTGTTATAATTTTTGTTCTTTTGCATTTGCTGAGGAGTGATTTACTTCCAATTATGTGGTCAATTTAGAGTAGGTGTGATGTGGTGCTGAGAAGAATGTATATTCCGTGGATTTGGGGTGGAGAGTTCTGTAAATGTCTGTCAGGTTTGCCTGTTCCAGGTCTGAGTTCAAGTTCTGGATATCCTTGTTAATTTTCTGTCTGGTTGATCTGTCTAATATTGACAGTGGAGTGTTAAAGTCCCCAGTATAATTGTGTGGGAGTCTAAGTCTCTTTGTAAGTCATTAAGAACTTGCCTTATGGATCTGGGTGCTCCTGTATTGGATCCATATATATTTAGGATCGTTAGCTCTTCTTGTTCTATCGATCCTTTTACCACTATGTAATGTCCTTCTTTGCCTCTTTTGATCTTTGTTGCTTTAAAGTCTATTTTATCAGAGATGAGAATTGCAACTTCTGCTTTTTTTTTGCTCTCCATTTGCTTGGTAAATCTTCCTCCATCCCTTTATTTTGAGCCTTTGTGTATCCCTGCATGTGAGAAGGATTTCCTGGATACAGCACATCAATAAGTTTTGGCTTTTTATCCAATTTGCCAGTCTGTGTCTTTTGATTGGTGCATTTAGCCCATTTACATTTAGGATTAATATTGTTATGTGTGAATTTGATACTGCCATTTTGATGCTAGCCGGCTGTTTGGCCCATTAGTTGATGCAGATTCTTCATTTTGTTGATGCTCTTTAGCATTTGGTATGTTTTTGGAGTGGCTGGTACTGGTTGCTCCTTTCTATGTGTAGTGCTTCTTTCAGGAGCACTTGTAAAGCAGGCCTGGTAGTGACAAAATCTCTGAGTACTTGCTTGTTCACAAAGGATTTTATTTTTCCTTCACTTATGAAGCTCAGTTTGGCTGGATATAAACTTCTGGCTTGAAAGTTCTTTTCTTTAAGGATGTTGAATATCGGCCCCCACTCTCTTCTGGCTTGTATGGTTTCTGCAAAGAGATCTTCTGTGAGTCTGATGGGCTTCCCTTTGTGGGTAACCAGACCTTTCTCTCTGGCTGCCCTTAGCATTTTCTCCTTTTTTTCAACCCTGGTGAATCTGACGATTATGTGCGTTGGGGGTTGCTCTTCTTGAAGAATATCTTTCTGGTGTTCTCTGTATTTCCTCGACTTGAGTATTGGCCTGCTTTGCTAGGTTGGGAAATTTTTCCTGGATAATATCTTGAAGAGTATTTTCCAGCTTGGATTCATTCTCTTCGTCACATTCAGGTAAACCTATCAAATGTAGATTAGGTCTCTTCACATAGTCCCACATTTTTTGGAGACTTTTTTCATTTCTTTTTTGCACTTTTTTCTCTAATCTTGCCTTCTCATTTTATTTCATTGAGTTGATCTTCGACCTCTGATATCCTTTCTTCTGCTTGGTCAATTCGGCTGTTGAAACTTGTGCATGCTTCATGAAGTTCTCATGTTGTGTTTTTCAGCTCCATCAATTCACTCATAGTCCTCTCTAAGTTGTCCATTCTTGTTATCATTTCCTCAAATCTCTTTTCAAGGTTCTTAGTTTCTTTGCATTGAGTTAGAACATGTTCTTTTAGCTCACAGAAGTTTCTCATTACCCACCTTCTGAATTCTGATTCTGTCATTTCATCACACTCCTTCTCCATTCAGCTTTGCTCCCTTGCTGGTGAGGAATTGTGATCCCTTGTAGGAGGAGAGGTGTTCTGGTTTTGGGGTGTTTTCCTCCTTTTTGCCCTGGTTTCTTCCCATCTTTGTGGATTTATCCACCTGTCATCTGTGTAGTTGCTGATTTTCAGATTGGTTCTCTGAGTGGATGTCCAGGTTGTTGATGATGAAGTTATTTCTGTTTCTTAGTTTTCCTTCTAACAGTCTAGCCCCTCTGCTGTAGGTCTGCTGAGGTCCTGCTTGCCTGTGAATCACCTGCAGCAGCTGCATAACAGTAAGGGTTGCTACCAGTTTCTTCTTCTGCTATTTTGTCCCAGAATGATGCCCGCCAAATGTCAGTCTAATCAGGCTTTTGTGAGGTGACTCTTTGGATATACGGGGGTCAGGGAGCTGCTTGAGGAGACAGTCTGTTCTTTTTAGGAGCCCAAGTGTTGAGCTGTGAGCCCCATTGTTCTTTCAGAGCTGCTAGGCAGGTACGTTTAAGTCCGCTGCAGCAGAACTCATAAATAGCCTTTTGTTCCCCAGGTGCTCTGTCCCGGGTAGTTAGGGCTTTATTTATGAGTGTCCATTGTGCTGCTGCCTTTTTTTTTTTTTTCAGGGCTGCCCTGCCCAGCAAGGAGGCAGCCTAGTCCCTGTCTGCCTACAGAGGCTTTGCTGAGCTCTGCCCCACTGCCGTTGAGCTTCCCTGTAGTCTTGTTTATATGGGTGTGGTTAGAACTGCCTCAGCAACGGTGGCCCACCTCTGTAATGGCGGACTCTCTCTGTTGTGGTGGCTTGCCTCGGCAACAGCGGGTTGCCTTGGCAATGGCAAGCTGCCTCAGCTATGGTGGACTACCTCTGTAGGAGTGGAGTGCCTCGGTAATGGCAAATGCCCCTCCCCCACCAAGCTGCATTGTCCTGGGTTCAGCTGTGCTTGCCATCAAACTCTCAACCCCGAGCATTTCCAATTGCTGCTTTTTTTGTTTGTTTTTGTGGGGGTGGGACCCACCGAGCCCGATCACCTGGCTCCCTGCCTCAGAGCCTTTTTTTTTTTTTTTTAAGTTGAATGGTTGACTCTCTCCTGGGTGTTCCAGTCGCCTGCTGAAAGGGCGCCGGGGTCTGTGTGATTTCCCATGCGGCGACCCACTGCACCAGCTGAAACAACGGCGCTGCCCAGGAATCTTCTGGCCAGCTTAAAAGGGCAACCAGACCAGTGTATTCTGTATAGAGAGCCACCACACCATGGCACTGGCAATACAGCCACACTGGCTAAAACAGCCACACCAGCCAAAACAGCTGGGCTGGTGACCTGTAAGGCTCCTCCGCCTAGGAATCTCCTGGTCTGTGGGCAGTAAAGATCCATCTGGAAATGTGGCATCCACTCACCCTCTGCACTTTCACTGGGAGCTGCAATCCTGAGCTGCTCCTAAAAGGGCCATCTTGGATCCAGGCACTTGTATTACTTCTTTATGACAAAGATTAAAGTTTTACTTCATTTATCCCATGATGTGTTCCAGAACAGAAGTTGTGGTGATCTTTATATAAAATATAGAACTATGCTACCTCCCTGCCAAAAAATGTTATTGACCTCCCATTGCTCCTACAAAGAAACCTATATTCCTATCTGTGTATTAGCTGGTAGCCATTTGACTGTCCAATACTTAAATTTCTTTCCTGTATGGAGGCATATCCCAACTGTGTGAGTCTTCCAGAATCCAAGGGTCCAAGCATTCCTTTTCCACCAATTGGCAGCTTGTGCACACACCCATGATCTAAGCATAGCCAGCTGGGCTGCTGCAGGTGAAATTCTGAATTTTGAGAGAAAGCCATGAAATAAGTATGATATTCTTCCTTGTTAACATCAATTAAAAGGATTAACTATCCAATGAAGACACAAACACTAGCAGTACCTTGAGGACCTGTAACTCCTTTTACCCTTTCTTGGTTACCGTTCATTTGCCAAACTTATTTCTCCATGTTTCTCATAAATTATGAATTCAATTCATTACCGTACAATAAATTCCTTTCTTCTTAAGATAGCCATTGCTGCTATCTTAATCTGTTTTGTGCTGCTATCAAAAAATGCCATTCTGGATAATTTATAGAAAACAGAAATTTATTTCTCATATTTCTGGAGGCTGGAACGTCCAAGATCAAGGCACTGGCATCTTGTGTGGGCCTTCTGCTGCATCCTCACATGGCATAAAGAAGAAAGGCAAGAGAAAGTGATTCATCTTCTCTAAGCCCTTCTTATAGTAGCATTAATCCATTTGTGAGGGTGGAGTCCTCATGACCTAACATCTCCCAAAAGACCCCACCTTACAGAACTGTTGCATTAGGGATTAAGTTTCCATACATGAATTCTAGGGGACAGATTCAGACAACAGCAACTGCCTTCTACTGTTTACAACCAAGAACCTAGCCAAAGTATGGCCTATACACTCTCATTTTTACCAAACTCCCTACCAGGTTGGCAGCACTCCATTTTACTGGACTTCTTTTGGGTCCCTGAAACATTTGAATCTTTTTCTTTGCACATTTAGTTCCCTTTGCCAAGAGCTCTTTCCTTTCTTTGCATATGTGGCTAGCTCCTTTTCTTCATCTGAGTCTTAGTTCAAATGTCAACAGTTCAAGCAGACCATCCCAAATGGTAGAGATAATCCTCTGGCCTTATTGCTTCCCACTTTTCTCTTCTTCCTGAGCATGCATATTGGTCCATTACTTGGCAATTCTTAATTGCAAGGAAGCACAGAAAAAATACATCACATATTCTTTAGATCATAAGCAAATAAATGCTAAAATTTCATACTACTACCATTATCATTTAAATTTAATATATATTGTAAGCAAAAAACATACATTGCTTTGAGCATGAAGTTTAACTGCTAAGAGGTGTAAATATCACGCTTTAAGTTTTCTTACCACAATGTAGCAGGAATAATCCTCAAGCCATAAAATAAATTATCTGAAGAGTCAGAGTCAGACTTGAACAAAAGGGGAATGAAAACTTAGCGATATTTGAAATTCTAAAATTCAGAATGTACAATTTAATCTGAATGTTATAAACTTTATGCCAAATGACATTTTCTTGATATCTATTTTAATATCAATAAAACAAAAGACTGATGTCTCAAAAATCTTTAGCCTCTCTATATAAGTAAGCTCAGAAGACTTCTGCTGGTTTTCATTAGAGCAATAGTATTACAAGATTCTTACATTTTCCCTATACTTGGGGACATTAAAATGAGTATTTTCAGACTATAAATTGGATATCTGAGACTTGGGGGACACTGAATTAATCTGTGCTGAAGCAGCAAGTAAAGATGACAGCAGAGATTGAAAGATCCTCTTGGCTTCCTTGAGACCCCTGGGTGGTGGATATATATCATAAATATGATATGTATATTATATATGTATTGTGGGATTTCAGCATAGAGCCTTCTGAGAAAGGCACAATAGCAATAGGCAATAGGCATGCTAAAGAGGATGATACTTTGGGTACAATGCCTATTTTTGGAATAGAAAATTCTTATTTTTTCCTTCTGTGGCACAGTAAGTAGAGTGCCTCAGTACTTTGTCAATTCCACTTCACATTATTATGCTCTTCACCCCCTTCATTAAAGCACTGGTATGCAAGTGATCATTCCTAATAATAGGCTCTCCACTATTAGAAGTGGGCCTTTTTCATTTTTCACCAAATTATGAAATAGCTTCCCATTATAACTTACGTTCTGTATACTCCAGCCAAGACTTTTCTCTCATCTTAAAATGCTCTGCTTTAAATGGGCCTCTAATGTATAATTTTATTGTTTGAGCATTTCATTTTCTTTTTTGATTTATGTTTCTTTATAGCTGGTTAGACAGCTCTTTGCGATCTTTTGATGAAAGATTCTACATAAATAAAATTGACTGAGAAGAAGGACCTTGATGGTAGCAGTAGAGAATGCTCCCTGCTCTTCACAAACTTAAGATCAAAATTCAAATCTGAAACAAAAATTCAGAGACGGTTCTAGTTTTCCCTCTCTCTATCTTTTATTTTAAAAATTCAGATTAAAGTTGGTGATTTTGTCCTATGCTGGATTTAAGCTGTTGTATACTGATTCAAGGAGTAGTTTGGGATTTTTTCACCAAAATGTACTGAGCTGTGAAGGCTAGAGTAAGTAAATAATAATTACTATGTGGACTGAATTCAATGCCATTTAGCCATTAAACTTTCAATCTGAAGAACAACAAAAAATATTTGGTATTTAGAACAGACAATGAAACAGGTGCTAGTCTTCTGCAAGCAATGATTATCTGAAAATATATAGATCCTTAGGTTATTTCTAAAATGTTTCCTACAAATATTTTCAGTATTTCCCTATTTATATACCTTACATTTATTTACTCCCATGATATCAACTAGTTTTAATTGTTAGTGAATCACTGATGCAATCTAAGAAAATGTCTTCTCCTCACTATACTGTTATATAATCAAATACAGGTGGTTAGAAGCCTTTTAACTCATTTACATAATAAAGTAGTAGCAAAAATTTATTGAGCACACATAATGTGTTGGACACTGTGTTAAGTAGTTTAATGTCATTGTCTCATTTCTTTCAGCCAACAAGCCTGTGATATAGGTACCATCATATAACCTATATGGAGATCCAGCACAAAGCAAAATCAACTAGGTTGGAAGTTGAACTAGGAAATGTCATGACTACAATTTGGCATATATTGAATGTAAAGTCTTGGTACATCACCCAAGATGCTCAGAAGAGAGTTGGAAATATAGATCAGGGCAGGACACAGTGGCTCACGCCTGTAATCCCAATGCTTGGAAGGCTGAGGCAGGCGGATTGCTTGAGACTAGGAGTTCAAGACCAGGCTGGGCAATATAACGAGACCATGTGTCTATCAAAAAAAAAATTTTTTTAATCAGTCAGGGCATGATGGAATATACCTATGGTCCCAGCTGCTCAGGAGGCTGAGGTGGGAGGATTGTTGGAGCCCAGAAGTTTAAGGCTATAGTAAGCTACCACATCACTGCAGTCAAGCCTGGGTGACAGATCAAGACCATAAAACCAGGAATTGTCTATTCTCAGAACATTAGCAGAGATAAGAGCAAATAGCCAACGAGAGATATCTTGGTTACCCTCTGATTTTCATAGAGAAATGTATACAGTTGGTAATTGGGAAGAAAGGTTACAGGACAGTTTAGAAAAGGAAGAAAATAAAGAAAATATATGATATCTCTCACAAACAAGGTGTATGCATCTACTATGCACCAGGCACTGTATCACCAATTGGGATTTGAAAGGAAGCAGAGAATTATAAATAGATGAACAACAGAGGGGACATCCTGGGAAATTGTAGGGTGGGAAAATCTATACTATGGCAACAAACAATCTCAAAATCTCAGTGACTTCACATTGCTGGGTTTATTTTGTATTCATAATCCATGTCCATTGCATTTCAACAGCAGTGCCTGCTTTTTGGCCACTTAGACTGACAATGAGAACCATAGCAGGTGTAAAGTACCTCCTTCTTGGCCATTGAAAAAGAAAATAGAAGAAAGAGAGAGAAACTAACTCAAGAGCAATTAAATGCTTCACCCCAATGTAAAAATTAGCCACGTAAGAAGTAACTAGTCATATAGGAAGTAAAGACCTGGGAATTGTCTTTTTCCTTGTTTCCAAAAGAGAATGAGTTAATTTCCATTTTTATTCCAGAAGATACTTGATATATTTGCAATTGTTACTTTTTTGTTCCAACATCCAGAGACATATTTTGACTCCCAACTTCGGAAAAAAACAATATTAATACTCTCCTTTCCTTTAGCTTTTCTTTACCATCCAACTTCTACCTTTGCTGGTAATACTTATATTCTGATATTATAATTAGGTCTCATACATTGTCTGTATGTTGGAAGTTGGAAATTTGACTATGTAAATACTAATTGGAAAGAAGAAGAAAATTGATTATAATTATATTTGGTTTCATTTACAGCTGTTTCTTTCTTGGAATTTCTCATTGTTTTCCTTTCCAGCAACTATTAGTCTGTGTCATTATCTTTATTTTTCTAATTTTCCATCTAGTTGTGTATTCTATTCATTTTCCCTTTATCCAGAAACCTCCTTCCCAGGATTGTTGCTCTTTCATTTCTAACCTAGACTGATTGCTCCCCAGGCATGCCATTTTGCTCTCATTCTAAGACTCCCCTTCACAACTTTCTTAGGTTGGTTCTACTATTTCCTGAATCTTATGATTTCTTGTTCTTGGTTACCCCTTCTTAGAGTACATTTTCAAGTATCTTCCTAATAAAGTGGGTTTGGGAGTACCATATTTACTCTGCTCTTCAGGATAAATACAGCACCTTGACCTGCATATGGTATTAGTGACCCAGGAAGCTGTCCACACTCATATCTCAGAACTCTCAGTGGGCCCCACCTATCTTCTGACTCTTAGGATCTACATTCTGGGCCTGAGGACTCATTTTCCTGGAATACAGAAAGCCATGCTGCCCACCACCAGGAACCTAGAGGTATATGAAAATACTCATAGGTTTGGATTTAGTTTGTTCTTGTTTCACTAGTTTCTTGAGGCATGACCTTAGATTATCTATTTGTTTCTTTCAGACTTTTTGGTGTAGATATTTAATGATATGAACTTTCTCCTTAGCACCACTTTTGCTGTATCCCAGATGTTTTGATAAGTTGTGTCACTATTATCATTCAGTTCAAAGAATTTTTAAATTTTCATCTTCACTTTATCATTAACTTGAAGATTATTCAAGAGCAGATTATTTAATTTCCAGGTATTGCATAGTTTTGAGGGTTCCTTTTGGAGTTCATTTCCATTTCTATTTCACCATGTTCTGAGAAAATACTTGATATGATTTTGATTTTCCTTAATTTATTGAGACTTGTTTTGTGGCCTATTGTATGGTCTATTCTGTCTTGGAGAATATTCCGATCCTAAAATTCATATGAAAGCAAAAAAGAGCCCACATAGACAAAGCAATACTAAGCAAAAAGAATACATCTGGAGGCGTCATATTACTCAACTTCAAATTATACCAGAAGGCTATAGTTACCAAAGTGGCATGGAATTAGTAAAAAAAAAATAGGTATATAGACCAATAGAACAGAACAGAGAACCCAGAAATAAAACTGAAATGTTTAGAGCTAAATGACCTTGAACAAAGCATACAAAAACATCAAGTGGGGAAAGAATACTCTATTCAATAAATGGTGTTGTGGTAACTGGCAAGCCACATGTAGCAAAATGAAACTGGATTCTCATCCCTCGCCTTACACAAAAATCAACTTAAGATGAATCAAAGACTTAATCTGAATTTTTTTATGGCTTTGAACCATAAAAAATCTAGAACCTAACATCAGAAAAACTCTTCTAGACATAGGCTTAGGCAAATAATTCATAGCTAAGGACCCAAAAACAAATGCAACAAAAATGAAAATAAATAAATGGGGCCTTATTACACTAAAAAGCTTCTGCACAGCAAAAGAAATAATCAGCAGAGTAAAGAGACAACCCACAGAGTAGCAGAAAATATTCATAAACTCTGGGGGTCACTCTTGGCCAGCAAGAGGTTTCCAAACCTGAGTGGGGGAGTGCGTGGGAAATAAAGACAGTCAGAAAGCGGGGTCAGGAGGGGTGTGGAAATCTTATTCCACACCGAATTTATTTTTCAAAGGCTCAGTATATATACATTTTTCCAGGCTCTGGTTTACATCATTGCAAGAGGAAACGCAAATCACTAGATGACCTATACACTATCAGTGGTTGTAAAAGGTGATAGTCATTCCTGGTCCTCATAAAGAACATTTACATGGAGACATTTTTCCTCGTGACTGCAAGAGTTTTTGGGTTTTGAACATCTGATTATCTTTCAAATAGATTCTCTTTGTCTGTTCCTGATTCTTTTATCTCGACTCCCCTCCTTCAGGAGGCCCTGTGTCTGGGCTCAAACCGCCAGTATTATAAAACTCACTTTGCAAGCATTTTCATGGGTGGGTTCCCCACAATAAACCATGCATTCAACAAATGACTCATACCCAGAATCTAAACGGAACTCAAATCAGTAAGAGAAAAGCAACTAATTCCATCAAAATGAGGGCAAAGAACAGGAATAGATAATTCTCAAAAGAAAATATACAAACAGCCAACAAACATATGAAAAATGTTCAACATCACAAATTATCAGGGAAATGCAAATTAAAACCCAATGAGATACCACTTCGCTCCTGCAAGAATGGCCATAATTTAAAACATCAAAAAATAATAGGTGTTGGCCTTGATACAGTGATAAGAGAACACTTTTACATTGTTGGTGGGAATATAAACTAGTACAACTACTATGAAAAACAGTGTGGAGATTCCATAAAGAACTAAAAGAAGAATTGCTATTTGATCTAGCAATGCCACTGCTGGCTACCCAAAGGAAAAGAGGTCATTATATGAAACAGACACATGCACACACATGTTTATTGCAGCACAATTTGCAATTGCAAAAATATCAAATCAAGCTAAATTCCCACCAACTGAGTAGAAAAATAATGCAGAATACTTCTCATTCATAAAACAGAATAAAGTAATGGTCTTTTCAGCAAGTTGGATGGAGGTGGAGGCCATTATTCTAAGTGAAGTAACTCAGGAATGGAAAACCAAATATCATATGTTCTCATTGATAAGTGGGAGCTAAGCTATAAGAATGCAAAGGCATAAGAATGATATGATAAACTTTGGGGACTTGGCAGGAAAGGGTGAAAAAGGGGTGAGGGATAAAAGACTACATATTGGGTATACACTGCTCAGGTGATGGGTGCACCAAATCTCAGAAATCGCCGCTAGTGAATTTATCCATGAAAAAGAAAACCACCTAATCTCCCAAAAACTACAGAGATAAAAATTTTTTTAAATAAGAAAACACTGAGGCATTAATATCTGCTGAGAACATGCCTAAGTAATAACTTTCAGGACTTGTATAAATACCCTAGCTACCTCTGCCTTTAGATGCAATAATTCTGAGTTAAGTACTTTGTACCATTTCCCAAAATCTCCAATGTACCTAAGTTACAGTTGCCCACAGTGATAGCTGACTTAGTATAAGCAGGCTCTCCTTTTATTCATACACTTCTTCCCTGTTTTACTTCCTTTTACTTCCCTACTAGTGTTGTCTGCACTTCCCATAAAAACTTCTTACCCTCAAATTTATGGTGCAAGACCTGCTTCAGGGGAAACTCAAACTAAGTCAGGACCTAGCAGTTTTGAGTTCCTATTCTGTGATATATGCTGCATTATGTAATCCCTACAACAACCTTCTGAGAAAAATGATTATAAAAATTAGAATAATATGTATGTGATTTAATTAAACATGTAGAAATGGAGGTCAGCAAGTTGATGGCATGCAAAGCACAGATTCTCACCCATTCTGCGTGAGGCCAAAACCCAGGCTCTGTGGCTTTGCATGTGGCCCTGTTCATAGACTGAGGGAAAGTAAGCACTTCCTTGCAGCCTCTACCTAATTCCAGAAGAAAACCGTGAACCCCTAACCCACATGAAAATTGAAAATCTTTTTTTTTTTGCCACTTCAAATTCCTTATGGAACTGCATGATACTCATAAATGAATATATTTCTTCTATACCTACTGCCTAATTTTCAGTAAACCAGTCCTAATTTCCTTCAGACCTTGGACCTCTATAGGCCAGTGCTTATTTTCATGGCTGATTAATGGTTCTGATTAGTCCTCGAAGCAGGAAATCCAATATCCCTTAGGGGAACCCTAAAGATGCAGATGACCATGAATTCAAGGAAGCCTATTCACAACAAAAATCAATGGAGAAAGAAGGCAATGTTAATGCAGACAACATTCTACCAGTTTCTAAATGCAAGTCCTCAGAAAGAGAGAGTGGAGGGAGGGGAGAGGATAACAGAGAAAGTATTCAGAATACCACATTGCAGTTTCATCACTCTAAAAGCCAGTTTTAACAACTCCCTTCCCAATGTGGAAATTTAAAGCTTCCTTTTTTGTAAATTTTGACTGGTTTGCAGCCCTGAAAGACAATTTTACCTCTCTCATAGATTACCTCTTAGATTGAATATGTGTCCAGGAGTAGAGAAAGCTTGATTTCAGAGAAGCTACAACACAACCACAGCACAAGCACCATTAGAATAATTTAAATATAATAAACTTTCAAAAAAAACCCTGTGGAAATGTGAAAACTACACCGATTTTTGTAACATGTAGCTTATCTGACTGCAGGTATTATTTTTAAGATGATCATAAAGTTTTCTAATAGATTTTTGATAGAGTAGATATTTTTCAATCCAACAAATATAACTTTTCCTTTGTCACTATTTAATTATTCTGTTGTTTAATTTTTTTATACACCGCAGGGCAATATTGCATCCCTTCCACTACCTTCTGCCTATCCTTCCTTCTGAGCAACATGAAGGCATGGGAAAAAATGCAGATTTTTCAAGAAATAAGAGGGAGAGAGGCTTTGCTCAGTAACTGTCTCCTGTCTCATGCCTAACTCAGCCACAAAGGACAGTATATTCCTAACTTTTCTTAGTCTTCCTCAAGATCTATTCAGGCTGCTAAATAGCAAGCTGAAGTCACAGTAACGGTGCATAGCTTATGAATCAGAAAATTTTACATCTACATTTCAAAACATTGGTGAACAATTATTCTGTTTGGTGCCTGCCTCTGTGCTAAACAGTAGAATTGATACAAAATGATGGTTTTTCCTTATATTTGAATAGTATGTTAATATAAATAGTTTTGAAATTGTGTCACCCATTCTTTGCAGTACCAGGGAATTGATGGGAAGGGGCAGGACATAGCAGCTGACAGCTATCTACTCCCACCTATGTCAAATGTTGTTACTCAGCTTTATGTTTCTTTAACCTAGTGGGTCATTAATTCACATAATTATGTTACAAGGCAAAGTTTTTTCAGAAAACAAAGTCAAAGAATCAACTTAACTAAGATTGGGAGTTCCATATCCATATCACCCCAAAAAATAATCTTTCTCTTCTTTCTCTTATACATTCATTCATTCTCTCTCTCTCTCTCTCTCTCTCTCTCTCTCTCTCTCTCTCTCTCTGTCTCTGTCTCTCTCTTTCTCTCCCCCCCCCCGCCCAGTCCCCTGCCCCCAGCCTCTCTCTTCGGGACTGTCTTGCAAACGGGATGGCATAACAAAACGAAAAACACTGTGTGTGTTACTTAAAGTAATGTATATAAAGCACAAGCATACTACGCGGGGGAGAAAAGTAGAACTGTGATAGATGTTTGGGCCAGTAGGGGACATCTGTTGTTTCTGCCAGCCGGCACCTATACTCGAAATAAGCCTTGGCAAACAACCTTCCTCTATTCTTGACACATGTATTTGGGCATGATTAACCCCAATGCCAGTTCCAATAATAGGTCTGGATTGGCCTAGACCAACTGGCATATCCCATTCCCCTCAAAGTGGCTGGCAACAGGTGCATGATGCCATCAGAGCCAAAGAGACTTTCACTGAGCCTTTTGCAACACAGTAAGGGACTCTTCCCAGATGGATTTGAAACTTGAAATAAGGAGGATAGAACTGCTACTGCCACCTTTCCTCCAAATGAAGTCTGAGAAAAAAAGTTAATGCTTAGAGAAAAGCAGAGCTAATAGATGGAAAAATGCCCAGGTCTTGATCACCTTAAGCCATGATTAGGCAGTATTTCTGGACCACTTTGTTAGCTAAGCTAATAAGATAGCTTTTTTCTTTCATCTGGTTTAGATTCAATTCTTTGTCACTTGCAATCTGGAGTAGGTCCTAAGTAATATGGTGCATATGACCTCTCTTCCATGAACCTGACGACTGTACATAACCCTGGCATTGATATGACTGCAGCACATCTAAACTCCCAACATTATTCGTCTTACTGGCACTTCATACTTACATATGCAGAGTGATAGATCTAATTGTTCATGTTGGTTGTGTCTTTTGACTTTACAATCTCTTTCCTAAAACAATAAATATCACCTCTGACTTTAAGTACATTAAATTATTTCAAAAAATAAAAACAGGGACTAATGTAAAAAAAAAAAAAAAAGATGAGTGTAGGACTGACCCTTCCAAGTCTAAATCCAGAATTTAAGAGAGTAATGACATAGTCTACCAAAATTAATAAACTTGGCAAAAAATTAATTTACATAAAATTCTAAGAACCCGCGACTTCTTTCATATGACAAATTTTAACAAGCTCATCAAAAGTTCTGTAAAATACATACTGCCCGCTTCAGAGGCCATATTGCACAGTAACACTGCTGCCACTGTCCTAAATATTTGGAATTCACAAGCTAGCTGCACATTCATTTGAGTACAATATTTTCAACTGTGAAGAACTTTTATCCTTAAAGCACGGGTTTGATTTTTTGATATAAAATGTATTCAGAATCTTGTGAATAAGAAGTTTGAATTAGCTGATTAGTACCATTTTGTTTAAAAATAATATAGAATAAGATTCATTTTTGTTTGACTTTAAAATGACTTATGAAAGACTCCAAACATATTTTAAACAAGTTATTGTTAAATAAACTTCTAAAAATGGCTTTTTCAAAGGCAAACAATGCTTGGGTAAACATTTAAGATATTGTATGCTTTCAAAAAATACCAGTCTCATTACTTTTGGCCTGGTCCATTGAACTTAAAATTTTTCCCTTTTGAGATATCAAGTTATGAAATAACAAACTTATGCAGAATTTGGAACATAATCAAAGCTATTTATATCTTTAGTCCTCTGGTCATGCATATTTTAAGAGTAATTTGAGGCTAAATCTAATGCAATTTCACTAACAATTTGTATTTGTGGTTTTCCATTAAACAAAGAAATACCACTCATGATATTTTCTTCCTGAATATTTGGATGATATAAAAACTAAAACTAAGTCTAAACATGAATTTTGAAGACATATTTCTGAAGATAGACTAATTGAGCAAAAATGCAAATGCACACACTAAGCCCATGCATTCTGGATAAAAAAAAAAAAAAGATGAGTATACATTCTGCTTAAAGAAGTTTAATAAACTGATATTAATATAAATAACAGATGACTTCATTTCTGAATGAAATGAAGCAAGTAATGAAGAAGAAAAGCCAGTTTTCCCTTAAATTGTTCTATGCAACTTAGTGATATACCTTCCAAATTCAGCCCTAAGTAGAGACTGGCATCTCTACCACAATATGCAAGTTTTTAGCTTTGATTTAATGGCTGGATTGGAGAGAATGAAAGCAAGAACATTTCTTAGCAACACTTCCAAAACCCCTAACCCTAATTCTACACTCAAGCCATGCCAGGTGGACATTCAAAGGCGGTAGATGAAGCAACATTCTGGTGAACCGACTTAACTTCAACAACTCAGTCCAAGTATGTCCCATAAGGAGACACACACTGTTCAGCCCCAAATCTGATCCTGCTCAAAGCCAAGCACTGGTACATCTACCCGTGGAGAATTATCTAGCTGACTGTTTGCCTCGCTGGTATCTTGATTGCTTTTTCTAAAATCAGTACCTACTAAAATAATGTTGGGCAGATCGGAGTCTGCAAGCTGAAAAATCACAGATGAAAATGCCACATAATTTAATTATAATACCTAAGACGAAAATATAACAATTTTTTCTTTGGAATTTACCTATATTGAATGGCAAATAAATGTATCAGTAGGATTCACATCATTAAATTATGTAAGTTATCAAAAGCTCTTATAAAAAATAATGAAGACACTAAATCCCTAGTTTTATAAAGGATACAGTATTTTTTAAATTTTTATTTGAACTAATTCTTTACCTTCTTTAGTAAGTGATGTGGTACCAATTTGTTTAAAGTACACAAGTAATTTGGAAGGAGATCCAGTCTCAGAAATAATACTGGTATGTATTTAATGTATCTAAGTGTTTATTAACATAGTCCATGAAAATTAAAGTAAGAATTTAGCATATCATGTTTCAAAGACTAAAATGAAAACTTTTTCTTTCCACATTATTTCCTAAAATTTCAGTCTCAAATCATTAAACTAGATCCAAATAATTTTAGCTTTTTTACTGAAATTTTTTAAGCAAACTAAAAGTAGAGAAAATAGTATAAAAATCTCCTCATATCTGTTACACAGCATCAAAAGCCATCCACATGTGAACATTTGTTTCATCTGTACCCCTTCCCACACACACATTGGATTTTCAAAATGGCAAACACAAAGGGAAAGAGGAGAGGCACTCAATGCATGTTCTCTAGGCCTTTTAGAAAACATGGAGTTGTTCCTTTGGCCACATATTTGTGAATCTATAAGAAAGGTGATACTGTAGACATCAAGGGAATGGGTACTGTTCAAAAAGGAATGCTCCCAAATGCTATCAAGGCAAAACTGGAAGAGTCTACAATGTTACCCAGCATGCTCTTGGCATTGTTGTAAACAAACAAGGGCAAGATTCTTGCCAAGAGAATTAATGTGCGTATTGAGCACATTGAGCACTCTAAGAGCTGAGATTGCTTCCTGAAACACGTGAAGGAAAATGACCAGAAAAAGAAAGAAGTCAAAGAGAAAGGTACCTGGGTTCAACTGAAGCATCAGACTACTACACCTAGAGAAGCACACTTTATGAGAACCAGTGAGAAGGAGCCTGAGCTGCTAGAACCTATTCCCTATGAATTCATGGCATAATAGGTGTTAAAAAATAAAAGACCTCTGGACTTAAAAAAAAAAAAAAAAAAAAAAGATAGAGAAAGAAAATATCCATGCCTAAGAGATAAGGCCTTGACTCTTTTTTTTAAACAGGACTTTGACATCATTGTCACACCTAAAACAGTAATAATAGCTTCTTAGTATTATCTAATATCAAATTCAAATTCAGATGTCTCTGATTGTCTCATAAATGTGTTTTGCTTAGTTTGAATCAGAATCTAAATGAGAATAATACATTGTATTTAGTTGACTTATCCCTTAGGCCTCCTGCAATAACACAATCTCCCTTGTTCTTCTTTTTACCCCCTCTATCAACTATTTATTAGTTTAAAAAATAGGGTCACTTTCCCTAGAAAGTTTCACATATCCCAGTTTTGGCTGAATACATACTGCCATATTGTTAGCAGTGTATGTCCGTCTATCCCCTATATTTCCTGATAACTGTCAGTAAGAGTCAGATCCTTAATCAGGTTCAGACTCAACTTTTTAGCAAGAATGCTTCATAGGAGGTATAGTGTATGCCCTCCACATCACATCAAGAGATTCATAATAAATGGTTTTCTCTTTTTTTGTGACTGAGCTTGATCTGTGAGCTTGGCTGTTGTCAGCCCTCTCCATTGGTTATAGTTTCCCATTAGTCTCCAACCTAAACTTTCAAGCAGCCACTGATAATCACTGCCTAGATCCATTATTTCCAGTCATTTTTAAATTAATGTACGTATGGCATTTCATATTTTAGAACATACATTCACATCCATTACCTCACTAGATGTCTCATTTTGTTATACTAGGCCTCTGTTCCAGTAGCTACAACACGGAAATTATATTATTGACTTGCTCTATTTCAGCAAAATTTTACTTATAGAAATGTTTTCTTAAGGTAACTTATTTTGTCCAACTATACCACAAACTTCATTTACATCTCCTTAAATTCATTTTTAGCATTCCCTATTTGCATGTTTACATTTTTATATTTTTAATTACTATTTTTAACTTTGTATTGAAGTATAACTTTGAAATAGAAGAAGGCACAAATCCTATGTACATAGGGCAACTATTATTCCCACATAAATACATCTGTGTAACCACCACCCAGAAAGAGTGAGAGATCATCTCCAAGTCCCTAGAAAGCTCCCAGGCAAAACCACCCAAATGTAAGCACTAATCTAATTTCTACTACCACAGATTGATTTTGCCTGTTTTTGAGCTTCATATAAATAGAGTCAAACAATTGATATTCTTTTGTGTCTTGCTTCTTTGGTTCGAAATTATAATTGGAGGTTTATCCACATTTTTGCATGCAGAAGTAGTTTTTTTTATTGATATGCAGTATTCCAGTCTGTATATATACCACAATTCATATATTCAGACAATAGCTTAAATTTTACTTTACAAAATTAAGTGAACTGTTATTAATACTTGCTTCATGTCCTCGTAGACTTTCACTTTCTACTTCAGTTGCCTATTTTATAATCTACGCTAGCCGTCAGTCTTTCTGGAGTTGTGAAATATATTATTTGAAAATAAATTGAAGTGTTAGAATTTGTTAAAATTGAATATCAGTGGTAAAAGATAATTATCCTGTCTTTTAACTGACTAGTCCATTACTTGGGAAAAACTTACTTACATAGGTATAAGATTCAAGGGGGTTCAAATCTTGACTATGAATTTACCATGTAATTATCTCATCTCTTTGCCCAAGAACATTCTCATCTATAAAATTAGTATGATGAAATTGCTTTACTTTCAAAAAACTATAGTAATAGGTATAAAATTTAAAGATTCAATTAGACAATAAGACAAGAAAAAGTTTAATGTGACATTAAGACTAGTTAAGTATTTCAAGTATCAAATATTACCTTATTTATTCACCAAATTAATAGTCATTGAGAACTTGCTCAGCCAAATGCTAAAAGGGAGTGGGGGTAATATATAAATAATAATGGAGGATGGTGCTGTAGGACCAGCTCAGGATTGCAGTTCCCAGTAAAAGCACAGAGGATGAGTGGACACCACATTTCCAGACGGATCTTAATTGCCCACAGACCAGCAGATTCCCAGGTGGAGGGGCCCCACGGGTTGCCAGCGTGGCTGTTTTGGCCAGCACAGCTGTTTCAGCCAGTGCAGCTGTTTCGGCCAGTGCCACAGCACAGTGGCTCTCCCTACAAAATACACTGGTCTGGTTGCCCTGTTAAACTGGCAATTAGAGACTTGGAAGGCAGATTAGCACATTCATCTGATTAAACAGGACTGAAAAAAAGCAAGGCCAGGAGATTCCTGAGCAGCGATGTTGTTTCATCTGGCGCAGTGGGTCGCCACATGGAAAACCACACAGATCCCGGCACCCTTTCAGCAGGCAACTGAAACACCTGGAAGAGACTCAACCATTCAACTTATAAAAAATAGGGTTCTGAGGCAGGGAGCCAGGTGATCAGGCTCGGGGGGGTCCCACCCCCACAAAAACAAACCAAAAAGACTGCAATTGGAAAGGCTGGGGTTGAGAGTTTCACAGCAAGCACAGCTGAACCCAGGATGGTGTAGCTCAGTGGGGGAGGGTCATCCGCCATTATGGAGGCACTCCACCCCTACGGAGGTAGTCTGCCATTGGTGACACAGCCTGCCATTGCCGAGGCAACCCTCCATAACAGAGAGAGTCCACCATTACAGAGGCGGGTCACCATTGCCACAGCAGTTCTAACCACACCCATATAAACAGGACTGCAGGGAAATACACATGGCAGCAGGGTGGACCCCAGAGCAGCTCAGCAAAGCATCTGCTGGCAGGCAGTGACAAGGCTGCCTCCTTGCTGGGCAGGACAGTGCAACGAATATTCATAAATAAACCCCTAACTCCCTGGGACAGAGCACCTGGGGGAAAAAAAGGGAGGTTTTATGAGTTCTGCTGCAGCAGACTTAAACATATCTGCCTAGCAGCTCTGAAAGAACAATGGAGCTCACAGCTCAACACTTGAGCTCCTATAAAGTACAGACTGTCTCCTCAAGCAGCTCCCTGATCCCAGTATATCCAGAGTCACCTCACAAAGGACTGATCAGATGGACATTTGGGGGACATCATTCTGGGACAAAGATAGCAGAAGAAGAAACTGGTAGCAACCCTTACTGTTATGCAGCTGCTGTAGGTGTTCCCGAGGTAAGCAGGGCCTGGAGTGGACCTCAGCAGTCCTACAGCAGAGGGGCCAGACTGTTAGAAGGAAAACTAAGAAACGAAACTTCATCATCAACAACCTGGACATCCACTCAGAGACCCAATCAGAAAATCAGCAACTACACAGACAAAAGGTGAATAAATCCACAAAGATAAGAAGAAACCAGAACAAAAAGGAGAAAAACCCCTGAAACCAGAACACCTCACCTCCTACAAGGGATCACAACTCTTCACCAGCAAGAGAACAAAGCTGGATGGCGAATGAGTGTGATGAAATGACAGAATCAGAATTAGAAGGTGGGTAATGAGAAACTTCCGTGAGCTAAAATAACATGTTCTAACTCAATACAAAGAAACTAAGAACCTTGAAAAAAAGATTTGAGGAAATGATAACAAGAATGGACAACTTAAAGAGGAATATGAGTGAACTGATGGAGCTGAAAAACACAACACAAGAACTTTGTGAAGCATGCACAAGTTTCAACAGCCGAATTGACCAAGCAGAAGAAAGGATATCAGAGGTTGAAGATCAACTCAATGAAATGAAATGAGAAGGCAAGATTAGAGAAAAAAGTGCAAAAAGGAATGAACAAAGTCTCCAAGAAATGTGGGACTATGTGAAAAAAGACCTAATCTACGTTTGATAGGTGTACCTGAATGTGACGAACAGAATGAATCCAAGCTGGAAAATACTCTTCAAGATATTACCCAGGAAAACATCTCCAACCTAGCAAGGATGGCCAATATTCAAGTACAGGAAATACAGAGAACACCACAAAGATATTCCTCAAGAAGAGCAACCCCAACGCACATAATCATCAGATTCACCAGGGTTGAAAAAAAGGAGAAAATACTAAGGACAGCCAGAGAGAAAGGTAAGGTCACCCACAAAAGAAAGCCCATCAGACTCACAGCAGGTCTCTCAGCAGAAAACCTGCAAGCCAGAAGAGAGTGGGGGCCAATATTCAACATCCTTAAAGAAAAGAACTTTTAAGCCAGAATTTCATATCCAGCCAAACTAAGTTTCATAAGTGAAGAAAAAATAAAATCCTTTGTGAACAAGCAAGTACTCAGAGATTTTGTCACTACAAGGCCTGCTTTACAAGAGCTCCTGAAAGAGGCACTACACGAAGAAAGGAATAACCAGTACCAGCCAATCCAAAATCATTACAAATGGTAAAAAGCATCAGCAAAATGAAGAATCTGCATCAACTAATGGGCCAAACAGCCGGCTAGCATCAAAATGGCAGTATCAAATTCACACATAACAATATTAACCCTAAATGTAAATGGGCTAAATGCACCAATCAAAAGACACAGACTGGCAAATTGGATAAAAAGCCAAAACCCATCAGTGTGCTGTATCCAGGAAACCCATCAAACATGCAAGGATACACAGAGGCTCAAAATAAAGGGATGAAGGAAGATTTACCAAGCAAATAGAAAGCAAAAACAGCAGGACTTGCAATTCTTGTCTCTGAAAAAATAGACTTTAAAGCAACAAAGATCAAAAGAGACAAAGAAGGACATTACATAATGGTAAAAGGATCGATACAATAAGAAGAGCTAATGATCCTAAATATATATGGACCCAATACAGGAGTACCCAGATATATAAGGCAAGTTCTTAATAACTTACAAAGAGATTTAGATTCCCACACAATAATAGTGGGAGACTTTAACACTCCACTGTCAATATTAGACAGATCAACCAGACAGAAAATTAACAAGGATATCCAGAACTTGAACTCAGACCTGGAACAAGCAAACCTGATAGACATTTACAGAACTCTCCACCCCAAAGCCACAGAATATACATTCTTCTCAGCACCACATCACACTTACTCTAAAATTGACCACATAATGGAAGTAAATCACTCCTCAGCATGCAAAAGAACTGAAATCATAACAAAAAGTATCTCAGACCATAGTGCAATCAAGTTGGAACTCAGAATTCAGAAACTACCTCAGAACTGCACAGCTTCATGGAAACTGAACAACTGGCTCTTGAATGTTGACTGGATAAATAATGAAATGAAGACAGAAATAAAGAAGTTCTTCGAAACCAACGAGAATGAAGACACAACATACCAGAATCTCTGGGACACATTTAAAGCAGTCTCTAGAGAAAAATATATAGCAATAAGTGCCCACATGAGAAGAGTGGAGAGATCCAAAAATGACACCCTATCATCAAAATTAAAAGAGCTAGAGGAGCAAGATTCAAAACACTCAAAACCTGGCAGAAGACTATAAGATCAGAGCAGAACTGAAGGAGATAGAGACATGAAAAACCCTTCAAAAAATCAATAAATCCAGGAGCTGGTTTTTCGAAAAGATCAACAAAATAGACAGACCACTAGCCAGACTGATAAAAAAGAGAAGAGAGAATAACTAAATAGATGCAATAAAAAATGATAAAGGGGAAATCACCACAGATTCCACAGAAATTCAAACGATCATCAGAGAATATTACAAACAACTCTATGCACATAAACTAGTAAACCTGGAAGAAATGGATAAATTCCTGGACACTTGCGTCCTCCCAAGCCAAAACAAGGAAGAAGTCGAAACTATGAATAGACCAATAACAAGGTCTGAAGTTGAGGCAGCAATTAAGAGCCTACCACACAAAAAAAGCCCGGGTCCAGATGGGTTCACAGCCAAATTCTACCAGACACACAAAGAGGAACTGTTAATATTCCTTCTGAAACTATTCCAAATAATCCAAAAAGAGGGAATCCTTCCCAAATCATTTTATGAGACCAACGTCATCCTGATACCAAAACCCGGCAGAGACTCAACAAGAAAGGAAAACTTCAGGCCAAAATCCATGTTGAACATAGATGCAAAAATCGTCAATAAAATACTGGCAAGCCGATTGCAACATCACATCAAAAAGTTTATCCACTATGATCAAGTAGGATTCATCCCGGGGATGCAAGGCTGGTTCAACATATACAAGTCTATAAACATAATTCACCACATAAACAGAACCAAAAACAAAAACCACATGATTATCTCAATTGATGCAAAGAAAGCCTTTAACAAAATTCAACAGCCCTTTATGCTAAAAACCCTCAATAAACTCGGTATTGATGGAACGTATCTCAAAATAATA
Organism: Callithrix jacchus; assembly: GCF_049354715.1. NCBI lineage: Eukaryota > Metazoa > Chordata > Mammalia > Primates > Cebidae > Callithrix > Callithrix jacchus. The sequence continues at coordinate 104,776,964 of NC_133505.1, forward strand.
AAAGCTATTTACCACAAACAAACAGCCAATATCATACTGAATGGTCAAAATCTGGAAGCATTCCCCTTGAAATCGGGCACTAGACAAGGATGCCCTCTCTCACCTCTCCTATTCAATATAGTACTGGAAGTTCTAGCCAGAGCAATCAGGTAAGAAAAAGAAATAAAGGGTATTCAAATAGGAAAGGTGGAAGCCAAATTGTCTCTATTTGCAGATGACATGATAGTATATCTAGAAGATCCCATCGTCTCAGCCCAAAAACTGCTGAAACTGATAAGCAACTTCAGCAAAGTCTCAAGATACAAAATCAATGTGCAAAAATCACAAGCATTCCTATACACCAATAACAGACAAACAGAGAGCCAAATCAGGAAGGAATTGCCATTCACAATCGCTACAGAGAGAATAAAATACCTAGAAATACAACTAACAAGGAACGTAAGGGACCTCTTCAAGGAGAACTACAAACCACTGCTCAACGAAATAAGAGAGGACACAAACAGATGGAGAAACATTTCATGTTCATGGTTAGGAAGAATCAATATCATGAAAATGGCCATACTGCCCAAAGTAATTTACAGATTCAATGCTATCCCCATCAAGCTACCAATGACCTTCTTCACAGAACTGGAAAAAAACCCACCTTAAACTTCATATGGAACTAAAAGAGGGCCCTCATAGCCAAGTCAATTCTAAGTAGAAATAACACAGTGGGAGGTATCACACTACCAGACTTCAAACTATACTACAAGGCTACAGTAATCAAAACAGCATGGTACTGGTACCAAAACAGAGATATAGACCAATGGAACAGAACAGAAGCATCGGAGGCAACACAACATATCTGCAACCATACAACCTTGGATAAACCTGACAAAAACAAGCAATGGAGAAAGGACTCCCTGTTTAATAAATGGTGTTGGGAAAACTAGCTATCTATGTGCAGAAAGCAGAAACTGGACCCCTTCCTGACACCTTACACTAAAATTAACTCCAGATGGATTAAAGACTTAAACATAAGACCTAACACCATAAAAACCCTAGAAGAAAATCTAGGCAAAACCATTCAGGACATACGAGTAGGCAAGGACTTCATGACCAAAACACCAAAAGCATTGGCAACAAAAGCCAAAATAGACAAATGGGACCTAATCAAACTCCACAGCTTCTGCATGGCAAAAGAAATAGTCACTAGAGTGAATCAGCAACCAACAGAATGGGAAAAATTTTTTGCACTTTACCCATCTGACAAAGGGATGATATCCAGAATTTACAAAGAACTAAAACCGATTTACCAGAAAAAAGCAAACCACCCCATTCAAAAATGGACAAAGGATATGAACAGACACTTTACAAAAGAAGACATGCATGAGGCCAACAAACATATGAAAAAATGTTCATCATCACTGGTCATCAGAGAAATGCAAATCAAAACTACATTGAGATACCATCTCATACCAGTTAGAATGGTGATCATTAAAAAATCTGGAGACAGCAGATGCTGGAGAGGAGGTGGAGAAATAGGAACACTTTTACACTGCTGCTGGGAGTGTAATTTAGTTCAACCATTGTGGAAGACAGTGTGGTGATTCCTCAAGGACCTAGAAATAGAAATTCCATTTGACGCAGCAATCCCATTACTGGGTATATATCCAAAGGACTATAAATCGTTCTACTATAAGGACACATGCACACGAATGTTCATTGCAGCACTGTTTACAATAGCTAAGACCTGTAATCAACCCAAATGCCCATCAATGATAGACTGGACTGGGAAAATATGGCACATATACACCATGGAATATTATGCAGCCATCAAAAACGATGAGTTCGTGACCTTTGCAGGGACATGGATGAACCTGGAGAACATCATTCTCAGCAAACTGACACAAGAAAAGAAAATGAAATACCGCATATTCTCACTCATAGGCGGGTGATGAACAATGAGAACACATGGAACCAGGGAGGGGAGCACTACACACTGGGGTCTATTGGGTAGAATAGGGGAGGGACAATGGGCAGGGGAGTTGGGGAGAGACAGCATGGGGAGAAATGCCAGATATGGGTGAAGCGGAGGAAGGCAGCAAATCACACAGCCACGTGTGTACCTACGCAACTATCTTGCATGTTCTTCACATGTACCTCAAAACCTAAAATGCAACAAAAATAATAATAATAATGGAGCACGTAACTATGAAATTGATGCTACTATTAAACCCATTTTACATGTGAGGCATGAAAAGACTAAGAAATCTGTTCAAGGTCTCATTACTAGCTGTGAAATTTGTAATATGCTATAAGAATGAATGGCAGATTAAAATCAGTGTGAATAATATAAATCCATAATTATTGTTAAAAGTGTCACTATGATCATTAGTAACGTACACAAAACATGCATAAGGATGTGCATTGCAGTAAAATACAAAACAAATTTGGAAATTACCAAAATATCTTATAATAGAGTTATATAAACTAGGGAAAACCCACAGGATAGAAGAATTGAAGTCTCTAACAGCTGTATTTTTAAGTATATTTAAAAAATGGTAAAATAATTATAAGGTATCCTTAAGTTAAAAACAAAAGGCCATAAAAATATGTACAGTATAATACTGATTCTGATAAAGTGGTGTGGGTATGTGTGTGTTTATGGGTATGTGGTAGGCATTTGCTGCTTTAGACTACCCAATAGCCATCCCCCATTCTTCTTGATAACATTCTCCAACTTTGATCAGGTACCCAAGAGTTCCCTATGGGTTTATGTGCTCAGCAAGAAGTTGCTTCCTCACCTCGCTCCAGGATGAGCCTTGTCTGGCCTAAGCAAATCCCCACACTCACAATTGGATCAGGGACAGGCACACAATCCAATTCAGACCCAGGAGATGCAAGATTTTTCAGGGAACTTCTGGGCAGGAAAGAAAATAACTTCTAGCTCTTCAGAAAAAGCAACTAAAAGAGCCATTCTGCCTTCTTCTGGTTAGCAGAGTATAAGAACATGCCACCTGGAACTGCTACAGTCATTTCTACTATCATGAGAGAGCCAGCCTGAGGCCAATGTCAGTGCAAAGAGGAGACAAAGCTGAGAGAATCACAGAGAAGCAGAGGCAGAGTCCTGCTGTAGTCATGAATCCCTAGATTAAACCATGCCTACAGCTAGAGAGAGACCCTGGCCTGCTGGTTCCACAAGCCAATAAAGTCCTTTCTCTCCTTAAACCAGTGTGGGTGAGAGTTATTACAACCTAGGGAATCCCAATTGTATAGACTGTATGTACTAAAAGATTGGAAATGCCTGGTATTTTTGTTAGGCTTTTCTCTATTTTGCATATTTTCTATAATATACATGGTATGTTATCATCAGTAAGAATAATAAATACTATTTTAAGTAGTCCATTCAAATGCTCCACGTTGAATATATTTCTTCATTATTTATATCTGAGCTCACCAAGCAATTAAAAAATCAGTCTGCTTTGCAGAACCTTAACATTTGAAATAATGATAATAATGGCACATATTTATGTAAGACTTGATTGTTTTCAAAGCACTTTCACATTTGGTAATTTGAGCAAATCTATGAATTAGGTAAAAGAGTGTGGCAGAGACTGCTATGAGTTCACAAAAGCTCATTTTCTTGTACTCCTGGGCACACAGATATATGATGTTTCCCAGCCTCCCTAGCAGTTGGCTAAGCCATGACCAAGTTCAGCCTAACAGAGTATGAGCAAAATGAGGTGCACTGGTGCTAGGTCCAACCTATAAAAAAAAACCTGCCATGAATGACTTTCCCTCCTTCCTTCTCTCTCTCTCTCTCTCTCTCTCTCTCTCTCTCTCTCTCTGAACTTATAAAGCCACAAGGCCCTAGAACTTACAAAGCCACAAGATGGCCCTAGAACTTTAAAAAGCCATAAGATGGAAAACGCTTGAATCCCTAATTAACTAAGTAGAAGGCTGTGTGATAACAAGGAGCATCTGTATTTGAGTTTGCAACAAATGAGACATTACTAAGCTGTATTAGAGTTCTCCAGAAAAGCAGACCAAATGGGGTATGTGTGTGTGTTTAGAGGAGAGAAAGATTTATTACAGGCTTGGGAAGTCCAAAATCTGCAGGACAGGCCAGCAGGCTGGAGACTCAGGGAAGAGATACAGTTAGAGCCTGAAGGCTGTCTACTGGCAGAATTTCCCCTTCCTTCTCCAGGAGGCCAGTTTTTGTAAGGACATCAACTGAATGAATGAGCTCTGCCTATATTATGGAAGGTAATCTGCTTTGCTCAAAGTCTACTGATTTAAATGTTAATCTCATTAACATTCACAGAAACATCTAGAATAATATTTGATTAAGTATTATTTATTTTTTGGCCTTCACAGAAACTTCTGGAATAATATTTGACTAAATATCTTGGTACCATGGCCTAGCTGAATTGACACATAAGGTTAACTATCACATAAGCCAGTGGGCAGCACTTGCTGGGCTTGAGTACAACTGCTGCAGAGGAATCTGGGTGCCAGGCTCTTGTGATGAATCCCATTCAATGTCCATTTTCACAGTCATCTCACAGTCAAGAATGTGTCCCACATTCCCAATGCCCTGGAATACAAGTACAGGCTTCTGATCCTCCTTACCTGATTTTCTACAATCATGTATGTTTTCTGAGGCTTTAGAGAGTTTTTCCTTGACTTTATGCAAAAAAAATCACTCTATTTTCTCAGTTCACTTCTCTTCAAAATAGGATATTAGGGAAAATTGTCATGTTTGTTTTCCTTTCTTCCGTCTTTCCTTACTTCCTTTGTTCCTTCCTTCCTTCCTTCCTTCCTTCCTCCTTCCTTCCTTTTGTTTTGATACACGGACTTGCTCTTTCACAGAGGCTGGAGTGCATTGGTGTGATCACGACTCACTGCTGCTTTGACCTCTGGGACTCAAGTGATCCTTCCAACTCAGCCTCCCAAGTAGCCAGTTAGGCAAGTGCATGCCACCATGCCTAAATTTTTTTGTTATTGTAGTAGAGACCTGGTCTTGCTATGATGCCCAGGCTGGTCTCAAACACCTGAATGCAAAAGATCCTCCCTCTTTGGCCTCCCAAAGTGCTGGCATCACAGGGGTTGAGCCATCATGCCTGGCTTGTTTTGTTTTTTAGTCACCTTCTTTCCTCTGTACTGCTTCTTGAAGACTAGAAGCAAAATAAGGAGTAACACTTCTCTATACACCAGAATCATCTATTTTTTTCATTCATCACTACTGTTTGAAGCTTATTAATAAAAAAATATATCCTTTTGTTTACTTGACTGCTGTGGGGAATTTAAGGCCAGACCTCTGACATTTTTTTTTTTAACTTTAGGAGGGATACTCTGTGATCCTTCCCCACTCTGCCTTTTATATCCCTAGAATCAAACTGATTATATTCAAAGGAAACTCTTCACTATGGTTTCCATATGGTTTGTTTGTCCCCACTGAAAGGTATGTTGTAATTTGATCCAAGGTGCAGTAGTGTTTGCAGGTGGGGCCTAACGAGAAGAGTTTGAGTCATGAGGTCTCTGGTCTCTAGGTAGTTTGGGGCAGTTCTGCAGATAGTGAGTGAGTTCCTGCTCTAGCAAGACTAGCTTAGTTATCATGAGAATGGGTTACTTCCTACAACAGTGGGTTTCTATAAACCTGGGATGCCCCTCAGGTTTTGCCTCTTTGCACTCACTTCCTCTTTGTCCTTCACTGTATTTTTACTCAGAACAAAAGTTGAATAGATACTGGCGCCATGGCCCTGGTGCTTCCCTGCTTACAGAATCGTGAGCCAAATAAACTCTCCTCTGTATAAATTACCAAGTCTCAGGTATTCTGTTACAGCAACACAAAACATACTAAGATGCTCCCCTATGAAAATGTGTTCAAAGAAAAGTTCTGTTTTGCACAGCAGATTCACAATCTAATCTCAAATAAGAGTCTGGGCAGAAGATAATAAAATTTAGTGCCAGGGACCATATACAAAGTCTTTCTAAGCCTAGAAGAAATTCTGAAAATTTTATCATTTAAATATGATTTTTATTTCAACGTATCTCCCTGATGACTACATTAAACCACTTCTCTGTACCATATGATGATACAACTGTGATTTAGAATGCTAAATACAATTTGATTAAAACCACAAGACTTAAATTCCAAAAGAGCTATGTATTTGCTAGAAGGCCATTCACTATATTGAAACTCAATGAAAATAATGTTATTTTTACATAAGGCAGTAATATTCCCCTTAACTTACCTGTTTCTGTCTATCATTGCATAGTACCTTATGTTAACTATTCCCTGTAATAGCAGAAGCATGAGCCTGACAACCGCTCAAGGTCACCTCAATCCTTTTGATTATATGAATTGTGTGCTGAAAATTACATGCTAAAATATCTACACAAAAGCTATGTTATTTTCTTTCTACAACTGTCATCTTTAATGCTACCTTGGGTTTCATATTTAAAATGTATGCCCATGTTTACTTGTTTCTAAAATGGTTTAAATAGTGTTACAGGCCATTCTCAACTTTCAATAGCAATAGAGGCAGATTTCACACAAGGTTAAACAAAACTGACTATGAATGTTGCATTTCATATATGTGGTTATAGCTCTCACTTTGTTTTATTCTCTGTAAGACAGACAATCAAAGATAGCTATAGCACATCCATTTTTTAAATTCTTTGTTATGTTTATATCTTTTCATAAGATACTAACACCCTAATACATTTCCTATAAATATAACTTATCATAGTTTAATTTAAACACAGATAATTTTTAATTTAAAAACAGATTTAAACACAATTTAGATTACTATAATTAAGCTTTTGTAATAGTTACTCCTTTATCCACATGACATAGCCATCACATTTTTGAAAGTATTTCACCAGCTGACACTCATTGACTGGTAACTGCCAGTTTTTGATACTTCAAATTGGCTACACAAAATCAACATAGTTGACATGCTGATTTTAGTTATTCATTACTTTCAAGTGCTCAGAATTTCACGCCCAAAATTCTAGTTTATGATGCAAAAGGTCAACTAAACTTTTAGAGTATCTCCTCACAAACACTAAGACCTTTTTTCACAAATTTCTTTTCCTGTTAGACAATAATTTACCCTTGATAAAACACTGAATACAGACATACCTCATTTTATTGTGTCACTTTATTGTACTCATAGATATTCCATTTTTTATAAATTGAAGATCTGTGGCAATCCTGTGTATAGCAAGTCTAGAGGCACCATTTTTCCAAAAGCATTGGCACACTTTATGTCTCTGTATCACATTTTGGCAATTCTAACAATATTTGAAACTTTTTCTCTATTATTGTGACTCTTATGGTGATCTACAATCTGTGTTATTTGCTCTTACTATTGTGATTGTTTTGGGGCCCCATGAACCACACTCATATAAGATTGTAAACTTAACCAATAAATGTGTGTTTTCTGACTCTTCCATCAACCAGCCATTCCTCCATTTCCCTCTCCTTGGGCCTCTCTATTCCCTGAGATACAACAATATTGAAACTAGGCCAATTAATAGCCCTACTATGGCCTCTAAGTGCTCAAGTGAAAAGAAGAGTCACAAATATCTCACTTAAAGTAAAAAGATGGAAATGATTAAGCTTAGTGAGGAAGCCATGTTGAAAGCCAACACAGGCTGAAATCTAGGCCTCTAAGCACCAAAGGGTTAGCCAAGTTGTGAATGCAAAGGAAAAGTTCTTGAAGGAAATCAACATGTAAATTGTCTTATTATTTATGTATTCAACCAGTGAAACCAAGTTAATTTGGAGTAAGGCCCTAACCCTCTTCAATTTTATGAAGGCAGAATAAAATGAGGAAGCTACTGAAGTAAAGTTGGAAACTAGCAGAAGTTGGTCCATGCAGTTTAAGGAAAGAAACCATCACTATAACATAAAAGCAAGGTGAAGCAGTAAGTAGAACTGATGTAGAACCTGCAGCAAGTCATCCAGAAGATTCAGCTAAGATCATTCATAAAGGTGGCTACACTAAGCAACAGATTTTTCCATGCAGACAAAACAGCCTCTATTGAAAGGAAATGCCATCTAGGACTTCATAGCTAGAGAGAAGTCAATGCCTAGCTTCAAAGCTTCAAAGGACTTGCTGACTCTCTTGGTAGGGGCCAATGCAGCTGATTACTTCATCTTGAAACCAATGCTCTTTTAACATTCCAAAAATCCTAGGGCACTTTAGAATTGTACTAAATCTACTCTGCTTGTGCCCTATAAATGAAACAAAAAGCCTGGATGGAAGAACATCTGTTTACAGCATGGTTTGCTGAATATTTAAAGCTCACTATTGAAATCCACTCCCCAGAAATAAAGATTCCTTTCACAATATTGCTCTTCATTGACAATACACCTGGTCACCCAAGAGCACTGATAGAAATTTACGAAGAGATTAATGCCATTTTGACGCCTGCTAAATACAATATTCATTATGTAGCCCTTGGATCAAGGAGTAATTTTGAATTTCAAGTCTTATTATTAAGGAATACATTTTATAAAACTATAGTTGCCATAGATAGTGATTCTTCTGATAGATCTGGGATAAATAAATTGAAAGCCTTATGAAAAGCATTCACCATTCTAGATGCCATTAAGAACATTCATGATTCATGGGAGAAGGTCAAAATATCAATGTTAACAAGACTATGGAAAAAATTGATTTCAGCCCTTATAGATGACTTTGAAGGGCTCAAGACTGCAATGGAGGTAACAACTGCAGATACGGTAGAAATAGCAAGAGAACCAGAATTAGAAGTGAAGCATAAAAATGTAACACAATTGCTGTAATCTCGTTATCAAACATGAATAAATGAAGAGTTGCTTCTTATGGATGGGCAAAAAAAAAAAAAGTAGTTTTTTGAGATAGAACCTACTCCTGGTGAAGATGCTGTGAAAATTATCGAAATGTCAACAAAGAATTTAGAATATTACATAAACTTAGTTGATCAAGCAGTGTCAGAGTTTGAGACAACTGACTCCAATTTTTTTTAATTTTTTAAACTTTATTTTTAAAATGCAATGACTTATAGGTCATTAAAGAAGACATACAAATGGAGAGATGTACCATATTCATGGTTGCTGCTTCTTAATAAATTGGTCTATGAATTTAAGGCAATTCATATATATATATATATATATATTATTCAGGTTCTGGGGTACAATTCATATATATATATATATATTATTCAGGTTCTGGGGTACATTTGCATATCTTGCATGATTGTTACATAGGTATACATGGGTCATGGTGGTTTGCTGCCTCCATCCCCCTGTCACCTACATTAGGTATTTCTCCCAATGTTATCCCTCCCCAGTCTCCCCACCCCTCCCAATGTTATCCCTCCCCACTATCCCTCCCCTACCCCTCCACCCACCAATAGAGCCCAGTGTGTGTTGCTCTCCTCCCCGTGTTCATGTGTTCTCATTGTTCAAAACCCACCTATGGGTGAGAACATGAGGTGTTTGGTTTTCTGTTCTTGTGTCAGTTTGCTGAGAATTATGGTTTCCAGATTCATCCTTGCCCCTGCAAAGGACATGAACTCATCCTACTTTATGGCTGCATAGTATTCCATAGTATAAATATGCCACATTTTCTTTATCCAGTCTATCATTGATGGGCATTTGGATTGGTTCCAAGTCTTTGCTATTGTAAACAGTGCCCCAATGAACATTCCTGTGCATGCATCTTTATAATAGAATGATTTATAATCCTTAGGGTATATACCCAGTAATGACATTGCTGGATCAAATTATATTTCTATTTCTGGATCCTTGAGGAATTGCCACACTGTCTTCCACAATGGTTGAACTAATTTCCACTCCCACCAACAGTGTAAAAGTGTTCCTATTTCTCCACATCCTTTCCAGCAACTGTTGTCTCCAGATTTTTTAATGATTGCCATTCTAATTGGAATGAGATGGTATCTCAATGTGGTTTTGATTTGCATTTCTCTAATGACCAGTGATGACGAGTATTTTTTCATCTGTTTGTTGGCCACATAAATGTCTTCTTTTGAAAAGTGTCTGTTCATGTCCTTTGCCCACTTTTTGATGGGTTGGTTGGTTTGTTTTTTTCTTGGAAATTTGTTTTAGCTCTTTGTAGATTCTGAATATCAACCCTTTGTCAGATGGGTAGCTTGCAAACATTTTTTCCCATTCTTCTGGTTGCCAGTTTACTCTAATGACAGCTTCTTTTGCTGTGCAAAAGCTCTTAAGTTGAATTATATCCCATTTGTCTATTTTGGCTTTTGTTGCCATTGCTTTTGGTGTTTTAGTCATGAAGTCCTTGCCTATGCCTATTTCCCAAATGGTATTGCCTAGGTATTCTTCTAGGGTTTTTATGGTGTTAGGTCTTACGTTTAAATCTTTACTCCCTCTGGAGTTAATTTTTGTATAAGGTATAAAGGAAGGGGTCCAGTTTCTGCTTTCTGCACACTGCTAGCCAGTTTTCCCATCACCATAATAAATGTTTAATAAAACAGGGAATCCTTTCCCCATTGTTTGTTTTTGTCAGGTTTGTCAAAGATCAGATAGTTGTAGATGTGTGGCATTGCCTCTGAGGCCTCTGTTCTGTTCCATTGGTCTATATCTCTGTTTTGGTACCAGTACCATGCTGTTTTGATTACTGTAGGCTTGTAGTATACTTTGAAGTCAGGTAGCATGATGCCTCCAGCTTTGTTCTTTTTGCTTAGGATTGTCTTGGCTACGAGGGCTCTCTTTTGGTTCCATATGAAGTTTAAGGTAGTTTTTTCCGGTTCTGTGAAGAAGGTCAATGGTAGCTTGATGGGGATAGCATTGAATCTATAAATTACTTTAGGCAGTATAGCCATGTTCACAATATTGATTCTTCCTAACCATGAGCATGAAATGTTTTTCCATCTGTTTGTGTCCTCTCATTTCCTTGAGCAGTGGTTTGTAGTTTTCCTTGAAGAGATCCTTCACATTCTTTGTTAGTTGTATTTCTAGGTATTTTATTCTCTTTGTGGCAATTGTGAATGGGAGTTTGCTCATGATTTGGCTCTCTGTTTGTCTGTTATTGGTGTATAGGAATGCTTGTAATTTTTGCACATTGATTTTGTATCCTAAATATACAATCCTAATATACAATCATGCCATCTGCAAATAGAGACAATTAGACTTCCTCTTTTCCTAATTGAATACCCTTTATTTCTTTTTCCTGCTTGATTGCTCTGGCTAAAATTACCACTACTATGTTCAATAGGAACAGTGAGAGAGGGTACCTTTGTCTGATGCCAGTTTTCAAAGAGAATGCCTCCAGTTTTTGCCCATTCAATATGATATCGGCTGTAGGTTTGTCATAAATAGCTTTTATTATTTTGAGATACATTCCATCGATACCTAGTTTATTGAGAGTTTTTAGCATAAAGCAATGTTGAATTTTGTCGAAGGCCTTTTCTGCATCTACTGAGATAACCATTTGATTTTTGTCTTTGGTTCTGTTTATGTAATGGATTACATTTATATATTTGCATATGCTGAACCAGCCTTGCATCCCCGAGATGAAGCCCACTTGATCATGATGGATAAGCTTTTTGATGTGCTGTTGCATTTGGTTTGCCAGAATTATATTGAAGATTTTTGCATCAATGTTTATCATGGATATTGGCCAGATATTTCTTTTTAAGTAGTATCCCTACCAGGTTTTTGTATCAGAATAATGTTGGTCTCATAAAATGAGTTAGGGAGGATTCTCTCTTTTTGTATTGTTTGGAATAGTTTCAAAATGATTGGTACCAGCTCCTCTTTGCATGTCTGGTAGAATTCGGCTGTGAGTCCATCTGGACCTAGACTTTTTTTGGTTGGTAGACTCAACTAAAACCAAAATTAGTGATTAATTGCTCCCTCAACTTCATATCTTGTTATTAGTTTATTCAGGGGTTCAACTTCTTCCTGGTTTAGTCTTGGGAGGGTGTAAGTCTTCAGGAATTTATCAATTTCTTCTAGATTTACTGTTTTATGTGCATAGAGTTGCTTTTAGTAATCCCTGACAGTAGTTTGTATTCCGGTGGAATCAGTGGTGATATCCCCTTTATCATTTTTTTATTGCATCTATTTGATTCTTATCTCTTTTGTTTTTTATTAGTCTGGCTAGCAATCTATCTATTTTGTTGATCTTTTCAAAAAACCAGCTCCTGGATTTATTGATTTTTTTAAGAATTTTTTTGAGTCTTTATCTCCTTCAGTTGTGCTCTGATCTTAGTTATTTCTTTTCTTCTGCTAGCTTTTGAGTTTCTTGAGCTTGCTCCTCTAGTTTTTAATTGTGACAATAGGGTGTCGATTTTAGATCTTATCATGCTTCTCGTGTGGGTATTTAGTGCTATAAATTTCCCTCTAGACACTACTTTAAATGTGTCCCAGAGATTCTGGTACATTGTGTCTTCATTCTCATTGGTTTCAAAGAGCATCTTTATATCTGCCTTCATTTCATTATTAATCCAGTAGGCATTGAGGAGCAGGTTGTTCAGTTTCCATGTAGTTGTGCAGTTTTGACTGAGTTTCTTATCCTAAATTCTAATTTGATTGCACTGTGGTCTGAGAGACTAGTTATTATGATTTCTGTTCTTTTGCATTTGCTGAGGAGTGATTTACCTTCAATTATGTTTTCAATTTTAGAGTAAGTGTGATGTGGCACAGAGAAGAATGTATATTCTGTGGATTTGGGGTGGAGAGTTCTCTAGATGTCTATTAGGTATGCTTGGTCCAGATCTGCCTCCAAGTCCTGGATATCCTTTTTAATTTTCTGTCATGTTAATCTGTCTAATATTGACAGTAGAGTGTTAAAGTCTCCCATTATCATTGTATGGGAGTCTAAGTCTCTTTGTAGGTTGTAAAGAACTTGCTTTAGGTATCTGAGTGCTCCTATATTGGGTGCATAGATAACCATATTTAGGATGGTTAGCTCTTCTTGTTCCATTGAGCCTTTTACCATGATAATGCCCTTCTTTGTCTTTTTGGATCTTTGTTGGTTTAAAGTCCATTTTGTCAGAGACTAGGATTGCAACTCCTGCTTTTTTTCTCTCTCTCCCCCCATTTGCTTTGTAAATCATCTCCCATCCCTTATTTTGAGTCTGTGTGTGTCCTTGCCTGTCTGATGGGTCTCCTGAATACACCACACCAATGGGTATTGACTCTTTATCCAGTTTGCCAGTCTGTGTCTTTTGATTGGGTCATTTAGTCCATTTACATTTAAGGTTAATATGGTTATGTGTGAATTTGATCCTGCCATTTTGATACTAGCTGGTTGTTTTGCCCATTAGTTAACACAGTTTCTTCATTGTGTCCATGATCTTTACATTGGTATGTTTTTGCAATGTCTGGTACTGGTTGTTCCTTTCCATGTTTAGTGCTTCCTTCAGGAGCTCTTGTAAGGCAGGCCTGGTGATGATGAAATCTCTCAACAATTGCTTGTCCAAAAAGGATTTTATTTCTTCTTCATCTGTGAATCTTAGTTTGGCTGGATATGAAATTCTGGGCTGAAAGTTCTTTTCTTTAAGGATGTTGAATATTGGCCCCCACTCTCTTCTGGCTTGTAGGATTTCTGCCAAGAGATCTGCTGTGAGTCTGATGGGTTTCCCTTTGTGGGTAACCTGACCTTTCTCTCTGGCTGCCTTTAGTATTTTTTCCTTCATTTCAACCCTGGTGAATCTGACAATTATGTGACTTGGGGTTGCTCTTCTTGAGGACTATCTTTGTGGTGTTCTCTGTTTTTCCTGGACTTGAATGTGGCCTGGCTTGCTCGGTTGGGGAAGTTCTCCTGGATAATATCCTGAAGTGTGTTTTTCAGCTTGGATTCATTCTCTCCACCACATTCAGGTATATCTATTAAACACAAATTGGGTCTTTTCACATAATCCTATATTTCTTTGAAGCTTTGTTCATTTCTTTTCATCTTTTTCTCTAATCTTGCCTTCTCATTTTATTTCATTGAGTTGATCTTCAATCTCTGATACCCTTTCTTCTGCTTGGTTGATTTGGCTATTGATACTTGTGTATGTTTCACCACATTCTCATGCTGTGTTTTTCAGCTCTATAAAGTCATTTATATTCTTCTCTAAGTTGTTTATTCTAGCTAGCATTTCATCTAACCTTTTTCAAGGTTCTAAGTTTCTTTGCATTGGGTTAGCACATGTTCTTTTACCTCAGAGAAGTTTGTTATTACTCACCTTTTGAAGTCTGTTTCTGCCAATTTATGAGATTCAGTCTCCATCCAGCTTTGTTTCCTAGCTGGTGAGGAATTGTGATCCCTTGGAGGAGAAGAGGAATTCTGATTTTGGGTATTTTCATCCTTTTTGTACTGGTTTCCTCCCATCTTTGTGGCTTTATCTACCTGTGGTCTTTGTGGTTAGTGACTTTCAGATGGGGGTCTCTGAGTGGATATCCTTTTAGTTGATGTTGAAGCTATTCCTTTCTGTTTCTTAATTTTCCTTCTAACAGTCAGGCCCTTTGCTGCAGGACTGCTGGAGACCTGTCTAGACCCTGCTTGCTTTGGGATCATCCACAGGGGCTGCAGAACAGTAAGGGTTTCTGCCAGTTTCTTCTTCTGTTATCTTTGACCCAGAAGTGTACCCGCCAGATGTCAGCCAGAGCTCTCCTGTATGAGGTGTCTTTTTGGGTACCGGGGGATCAGGGAGCCACTTGAGGCAGTCTGTCCTTTATGAGAACTCAAGTGCTGTGCTGGGAGCTCCGTTCCTCCCTTTAGGGCTGCTAGGCAGGGATGTTTAAGTCTGCTGCAGCAGAACTCACAACCACCCCTTTTCCCAGGTGCTCTGTCCCAGGAAGGCAGGGTTTTATTTATAAGTCCTTGATGTGCTACTGCCTTTTTTCAGAGATGTGCTGCCCAGCAAGGAGGGAGTCTAGACACTGTCTGCCTATAGAGGCACTGCTGAGCTGTGGCAGGCTCTGTTCAGCTGCTGTGTAAACTCCCTTGCACAGGTAAGTTTGGAACTGCCTAGGCAATGGCAGATGCCCTTCCCCCGCACCGAGCTCAACCATCCTGGGTGGAGCTCAAACTGCTGTGCTGACTGCAAAATTCTCAAGCCAGAAAGTTTCAGTTTGCTGGTCTTTGTGGGGGTACGACCCACCGAGCCAGATCACTTGGCTCCTTACCTCCAGCTCCTCTTATTTCAGGGGAGTGGGAGGCTCCCTCCTGCAGGCATTCCAGGCGCCAGCCAAAACAGCCACCCAGATTTGTGCTGAAAAACTGCAGCACCAGCTGAAATGGTCACTCAGATCTGTGTTGGAAACCTGCACAGTTGCTGGCCTGGCAGAAATCTCCTGATCTGTGGGTTATAAAGACCATGGGAGAAGCACAGGATCTGAACCAGAGTGCTGAAGTGTCTGGAAAAGTCCCCGGTGGCCTTGTTAGGTAGGAGAAGGGTCATCTGGCCAGTCGCACTTGCCAGGTGAGGCAACACCCCACCCCGCCTTGGTTTGCCCTCCTTGGACTACACCCACTGTCCAGCCAGTCCTATTGAGATAAACCTTGTACCTCCATTGTAAATGCCTTCTGTGTCGCTCTCACTGGGAACTGCACTCCGGAGCTCTTCCTATTTTGCCATCTTGACGGACTCACCAATTGACTCCAATTTGGGAAAAATTCTATTGTGGGCAAATGCTATCAAACAGCATTCCATGCTAAAGAGAAATCTTCGGTGAAAAGAAGAGTTCAACAATGCAGCCAACTTTATTGTTGTCAGACTTTAAGAAATTGCCACCACCATCTCAACCTTCAGGAAACACTACCTTGGTGAGTCAGCAGCCATCAACATCAATGCAAGACCCTCCACCAGAAAAAAGATTATGATTCACTGAAGACTCAGATAACCATTAGCATTTTTAGCAATTAAGTGTTCTTTAAATTTTTTTTAGGGACAAGGTCTTGCTCTTTCACTCAGGCTGGAGTGCCATTGTGTGATCATCGCTCACTGCAGCCTTGAACTCTTGGGCTCAGGGGATCTTTCCTTCTTAACCTACTGAGTAGCTGAAACTACAGGTCCATGCTATTATATCTAGTTGTAATAAAACATTTTTAAATTAAGGTACATACATTTCCTTTTAGACACAATGCTATTGCACACTTAATACACTGTAGTGTACAGTGTAAAAATAACTGTTTTTTGAAACAGGGTTTCACTCTGCAACCCAGGCTGGAGTGCAGTGGTGCAATTATGTCCCACTGGACCCTTCACCTCCCAGGCTTAAGCAATCCCCCCACCTCAGCCTCTTGAATAGCTGAAACCACAGGCACATGCTACTGGACGCAGCTAATTTTTTGTTATTTTTGGTAGGGATGGAGTCTCACTATGTGAGAACCCAAATTCTAGGTTCCAGCAATTCCCTCCAACCCCCTACTTCATCTCAGCATTCCAAAGTGCTGGTATTACAGGCATGAGCCACCACACCTAGCCACATAAACATAACTTTTATATGTACTGGGAAACCAAAAACTTTTCATGATTCACTTTATTGTGATATTCACTTTATTGCAGTGGTCTGGAACTGAACCTGCAATATCTACTGGTTATGCCTATATTTTATTTTTTTAATATTTATTTATTTTTTATTTTTATTTTACTTAAAGTTCTGGGATATATATGCAGAATATGCAGGTTTGTTACATATGTATATATGTGCCATGGTGGTTTGCTATACCTATTGACCCGTCCTAAGTTCCTTCCCCTCACCCCCCACCTCCCAACAGGCCCTGGAATATATTGTTCCCCTCCCTGTATCCATGTGTTCTCATAGTGCAACTCTCACTGAGTGAGAACATGTGGTGTTTGGTTCTCTATTCCTGTGTTAGTTTGCTGAGAATGATGGCTTCCAACTTCATCCATGTCCCTGCAAAGGGTATGATCACATACCTTGTTATAGCTGCATAGTATTCCATGGTCTATATGTACCACATTTGCTTTATCCAATCTATCATTGATGGGCATTTGCATTGGTTCCATGACTTTGCTATTGTAAATAGTACAGCATAAACATACATGTGTACATGTCTTTAAAGTAGAATGATTTATATTCTCTTGGATATATACCGAGGAATGGAATTGCTTGTCAAATGGTATTTCTTGTTCTAGATCCTTGAGGAATTGCCATGCTGTCTTCCACAATGGCTGAACTAATTTACATTCCCACCAACAGTATAAAAGCATTCCTATTTCTCCACAGCCTTGCCAGCATCTATTATTACTTAACTTTTTAATAATCGCCATTCTAATTGCCACCCTAACATCACAATTAAATGACCTAGAGAAGTAAGAACAAACTAATCCAAAAGCTAGCATAATGCAAGAAATAACCTAAGATCAGAAAAGAACTAAAGGAGAGAGAGAGACACAAAACGCCCTCCAAAAAAAATCAATGAATCCAGGAGCTGGTTTTTTGAAAAAATTAACAAAATAGCTCACTAGCAAGACTAATAAAGAAGAAAAGAGAGAAGAATCAAATAGACACAATAAAAAATGATAAAGGGGATATCACCACTGATCCCACAGAAACACTAACTACAACCAGAGAATACTATAAACATCTCTACGCAAATAAACTAGAAAATCTAGAAGAAATGAATGAATTCCTGGACACATACACCCTCCCAAGACTAAACCAGAAGAGGTCAAATCCCTGAATAGACCTATAACAAGTTCTGATATTGAGGCAGTAATTAATAGCCTACTATTAATTACTAATAGTAATTAGTAGTAGACTAAAAAAGCCCAGGACCAGACTGATTCACAGCCAAATTCTACCAGAGGTACAAAGAGGAGTTAGTAGCCTTCCTTCTGAAACTATTTCAAACCATAGAAAAGAGGGACTCCTCACTAGCTCATTTTATGAAGCCAGCATCATCCTGATACCAAAACCTGGCAGAGACACAAAAAAAAAACTTCAGGCCAAAACTT
Organism: Callithrix jacchus; assembly: GCF_049354715.1. Classification (NCBI taxonomy): domain Eukaryota; kingdom Metazoa; phylum Chordata; class Mammalia; order Primates; family Cebidae; genus Callithrix; species Callithrix jacchus. The sequence continues at coordinate 104,794,904 of NC_133505.1, forward strand.
CAGGCCAATATCCCTGATGAACACTGATGTGAAAATCCTCAATAAAATACCGGCAAACCAAATCCAGCAGCACATGAAAAACGTATCCACTATGCCTGTATTTTAAAGGCACCACTCATCAGATTGATTCCAAATGAGGTATGCCTATAGATACTCTTGTCTTTATCATCCAAAAATTCCCACTCTCTCTTTCCCTCTCTCTCTTTCTCTTTCTCACTCTCTCTTTTTATCTCACTCATCAGTTTCCTTAGATCTAATCTCAGCATCTTTGGTATTTTGCTTGCTTCACCTCTCTTTGGGAAAAAGGGATCATAGTTTTCAAAATTCAACCTTTATCTACTCTTGCAATCTCTATGGGAAAGAACTAAGATTCTCAGTGACATGCCCTGTCAGTAATGCCTTCTAATATCTGGGGGGAAATCCAGGAGACTTTTTAAATTTGCTTTGTTTTGTTCTCTTTTTACTTTCTCCATTAGCAGCCTTTAACTGCTGAAAATTTTCTTACATCTTTTAATCTTATTTTCTTATTTGATCCTATTTTTATAATGTATATAAAATTAATACATTATTTTTATGCACTTGATCTTATTACAACTATAATTCTTAAATTACTAGTCACTTACACATTGTCATGACTTTTAGAGAAATTGTATTGCTGTGTCTTCTTTTTCCTCCATCAGGTCCTACCCTATTCTAAACAATTTCTGCATTCTATTCCTTTCAAAGTTTCCTTGTTTCTGCTCTATCTTGTTTCACTTTCATTTTCATCCTGATCCCAAACACAATGAGATTGAGATCGCTATTTCCAAGATTCCTCTGAACCATTCTTTCTGCAATCAAACCCCATGCATTACACACAATACCCAGGCTGGTATTGTTTCTCCTCCTTATTGGCCATTGGATGCAGTGAATGAGAAAGCAATCCTATATCAGAGCTACAAGCATGTAGTCTGCCTTATCTGGTTTGCCTCATAAAACACAGGCTATTCATAAGAAACTCAATTCTGTTGGCCACTACTGGCCCCTTGAATGTTTGCACAGTTGTTTTTTCCAAGAAGGCAGTCATTTCTTTACCTGAGGGCTTTATCTAATTTTGTGATTTATAAAAAATTATAGTAAACATTTTACAAAACTTTTCCAATGAAATTCTATGGTTTCAGGGTCAAAGAAAAATAATTCCTCTGTCAAATGAAATATCACATTAATCATTTTACATTCTTCATCTATCAATTGATAATATTAAAGATGTTTTCAACAAATATCAGAAATACAAAATAGTTCATCTAGTCTTCCACCAGAAACAAAATTTTTGAAGTGTCCAGGTTGCTGAAAAGAAACCTTAAAATATTAATGTAGAAGAGAAAAGCAAAATGAATGCAGAGTATGGTTGAAAAGTCACCTTTAGTTCACAGATGTTGTCATTAACAGAATGAGTTAGGTATATCCCAATCAATTTGCAAAATATTTATAAGGTGTTTTTGGATGCAAAAAAAAAAAATAACCAAAAATGTATTTGATCCTACTTTTTGTAAAACAATGGCAAAAATTATGTATATACATGTACATGTATTATGTAGATACACACATACATTAAATCTTATACATACATCTTGTTATACCTGTATCATGTATATATACAAATATGCATTTACATATTATATATGTATAGCTTTATACATGTACATGTATATATTTTATAAAATAAGCAATGATACATATATTACAACATTGCATACATATTTTTTTTCTCTTTTTTTTTTTTTTTGAGACAGAGTCTCCACTCTGTAGCCCAGGCTGGAGTGCAGTGGTGCAATCTCGGCTTACTGCAACCTCCACCTCCCAGGTTTATGCAATTTTCTGCCTCAGCCTCCCGAGTAGCTGGAATTACAGGCACGTGCCACCACGCCTGGCTAACTTTTGTATTTTTAGCAGAGATGGGGGTTTCACCATCTTGACCAGGCTAGTCTTGAACTCCTGTTCTCGTGATCTACCCACCTTGGCTTCCCAAAGTGTAATTTACAGGCGTGAGCCACCACGCCTGGCCATATTTTTTTTTGACTCTTACCTGAGGTTGTATCGTAAATGCACATCCTGGTTGTGAACACTTCCAATAATGCAGAAATGAGCAAGGGAAAAGTGGAACTTGGTGTAGACATGGCCACAGGATCACACTTTTTTGTTCCTGTGGGATGCTTGGGTCGGTTTCCTACAGGCTGAACCCGTCTGTCTGGGCGCCCAACGCTGCCTGCCTCCTGCGTGCAGTCAGGATTCTGCATCAAGAATGGTCCATCAATGAGGGACAGTCCTCCCTGGGAGAGGCTTCGGTGCCTCCCATTCTAGGCACTTCGAGACTTTCTGCAGGAAGTGCTGTCCTTGAGTCATTCTGTTTTTTCTCAAGGCTGCTGCAAGGAGGGGTACAGGTGAGCACATGTTGGAGGCTGGAGATATGCGGGTCAGTGTCAGTCCAGGCACAGCCGCAGGCCCCGGCTGCCCTGCTTTCCCTGGCCCAAGAAGAGCAGCCCCCAAAATGCTGCAGGCACAGTCCCGGCTCAGGTGCGGCCTAGAGCGCACTGCAGGGCCCCAATATCCTACCTTAATTTTCACCTTTGTTCCCTCCTGCTTTCCTGCTTTGGAGTCCTCCTTAAGAGGGACTCAAACCAAGGCTATAAACACAACACCTGCATTCCCTTCCAGTCATTCGTGATTTTCTTTTTTACACACAAAGCTTACCACTTTTACTTTTTCCAACACTCTTTAAAAAACAAATTATCCTTTTATCATATGCTGAAGCCCTATCAATAACAAGTCCACTTCTGCGTTTGACTCTTCACTGGCCCTTCATTTACCTCCTAAAACGACCCTTTTGGTAACTTTCAGTGAAGAGGTGGCTCTAACAAATGTATTCTCCAGAAATCTCCGGAACCTTTGCGTGGGTCAGGGTGAGAGGTGCCACCACGATGTAAACAGAATAGCTGAGCCCTCCTGGTGGGTGCCAGGTGCGATCTGCACAAACCGAGTGTGTGGGAGGCATGGAGTCAGAGACATTTCCTCAAAAGACATCTGTCTCTTGCAGAGCACACAGGCCTCAGGGCCCTGGGGACAGGGCTGGTTCCAGCGTATGCAGGCCACTTGCTGGGCTTGTGTGGTGATAGCCAGAGGCTGCCTGCAGCAAGAGGCCAGGGTCTCTTGTTCCACTTGGCAGAAACCCCAGAAGGAGCCAGGGGGCAGCATCAGAGCCTGGGGCCTGGCCCAACAGCACAGCTGGGGCAGGCCATTGGAAAGGCCCAAAGACAGTGAGTGGAAAGCCAGGGGCGCGTGGAAAGACCCCGAGAAGGGGCTGTTCACCTGGGAGTCATGCCTTTGCTGTTTGTCTCACCCGGCGATTTTGAAACCAGGTTTTTATCCGGACCTCCGAGAGCTGCTTCTCTCTGGCCAGCCTCTTCCGCTACAGGTACTGGTGGTGCCGGAAGACGCCCTCCAAGGAGCAGATCTGCTCCGTGGCGAAGGCCATGCCGACACTGGGGGCCCGCCAGGGGTTTGGCTCCTTACTCAGCCCAGTCAGGGTCCTCTCCGGGGCAGGCAGATTTGAGGACCTAGCCTACTTCATGCTGACGGCCTGAGGGGACTCCCGGGTGCCGGATATCTGGCCCGAGCCAGGGAGACTCCCAGGAGATGTCAGCAGGCTTGGGGATGTGGGTCGGCCCTGAGCAGCTACTCTAGAAGAGCCAGCCCAGGAGCCAAAGCTGGAGGCTGCTGTCGGCCACTAGGTGGGGAGGAGGAGAGACGCCTGGCGGTCATGTGAGCCAGAGGGAAGGCCGGGCGGGGCTAGCCAGGCGCAGGATACAACATTGCATATATTTTAGATCTTTACTGAATAAAGCACAGAAAAATATAACAGATTATTAATCGGGATTCCTTCAGGTAAAAGCGGAGGTTTCATAATGGGAGAGAAATGTAAGAGGAGGAGGAATAAGTAAAAAAATTAAAAATTATTTGTCATATATTAAAAGACACCATGTGTAATATAATCCCACTTGTATAAAATGATGTGTTTGTATGCATAAAGAGATGCTGCAAATTCAGAGAGGTGGGATTTAAGTTAATATTTATTTTCTTGCTTATGGTTTTTTGTTGATGTTTGAATTTTTTTCAGTGAGCATGTTATCAGGTATATTATTGATAGGGACAGCACAATAAAGGTATTTACATTACAGATGGAAAAAAGAAAGAAACAGGCCAGGCGTGGTGGCTCTCACCTGTAATCCCAGCACTTTTGGGAAGCCAAGATGGGTGGGATCATTTGAGCCCAGGAGTTGGAGACCAGCCTGGCCAACACAGTGAAACCCCATCACTACTAAAAATACAACAATTAGCTGGGCATGGTGGTGTGTGCCTGTGGTCCCACTACTTGGGGGACTGAGATGGGAGGATCGCTTTAGCCCGGGAGGCAGAAAGTTGCAGTGAGCCAAGATTGTGCCACTGCATTGCAGCCTGTGCAACAGAGTGAAACCCTGTCTAAAAAAAGAAAAAGGAAAAAAAAAGAAGAAAAAAAACTGAAAATGTAAAAAAGAAAGAAAAGAAAAAGAAGAAACAAATGGAGGAGTGTTCATCCTTCATGCCTTCATGGAGATTCTGCTCTGGCTCCAATACACTCTTGTGCCTCTGTGTTGATAAACCCCAGGAAGATGTACCCATCCTACAGAGGAACAGACTGAAGTGGAAGATTTTTATTTCATGAGCTTTTGAGTGAGGCTCTCATTGATGTTTGGCGGCCAAAGAGCTGCAAGAACTTTTGGCACAACCAGTCAATACTATCACATCCTCCAAAGAGAACACAGTAATGAAAAGAAACCGAATCAATCTTTCTCAAGTGCAGCAGAGGGAATTGTTTCCAACATGCCCATCCACTGACTGCGGGGCCTGTACCGGCTAGTGTTGGGCTCCAGGGTCAGTTGCCTGGATTCAGACCCTGTTCCCACCTCTTAGGTTTTCAGTTCTCTCATACATAAAAAAGGCATAATAATATAAACTAGTGGAAGTGGAAAGGGTGGTGATGAGAATTAAACATCAATGTACTCTACTTAAAACCATTCCTGCCTCATTGTAGATGGTCAGTGTGTTAGCTCCTATGCATGTGTGCCTGTCATTTCAGAGAGAAAAATAAAAATACTAAGTTGAAACATTTCCTTTAGTTATTATTTATTTAATTAGTGATTTATATTCCATTATTCTTGGCTTGCAAATCCACGTTTGAGGAGAATGCTACTTTGACGTCACATTAAATATTTAAATTTTGAGACAAGACTCCGGAATATATCATTTATGCAACAAATACTGAACCCCACGATGTCTGGGTGCTGCTACCTGCAGGATCGGGTTATCTGGATGTGATAAAACTTGGTTTATTCGCATCTGCAACAAATGACTTTCAGTTTCCAACCTATACTTAAAGCATATGCATTCCTTTACAATGTTAAAAGCATATTCTCTCCCTATCTCAAAGTACCTTAGATTACTGAGAATAAATACCAAATGAAAAAATTAGTGTGAAAAAATGTTCCCCAAGTTGGTGCGAAGGTAGTTATTGATCACTATCCCCTGAGGTCTCAAGAGGAGGCTTTTGCATCATAGGTAACAGAATAATATGAAAAGAAAATTGCAATGCATTTGAGGGTATCTAAGTCAGTCCTAGTCAAGAGGTAATTTTCAAACAGAAAAGCTGTTTTCCTGGTCTACCATCTTGTGTGTATGATTTGAAAAAAAAAAAAAAAAAAGCTCTGTCACCCAGGCTGGAATGCAGTGATGAGATCGCAGCTCACTGCAGCCTTTGCCTCCCAGATTCAAGCAATTCTCCTGCCTCAGACCCCTGAGTAGCTGGAATCACAGGCACCAGCCATCATGCCTGGCTAATTTTTTGTATTTTTGTAGAGACAGGGTTTCGCTATGTTGGCCAAGCTGGTCTTGAACTCCTGACCTCAGGTGATCCACCCGCCTAGGCCTCCCAAAATGCTGGGATTACAGGCATGAGCCACCATGTCCAGCCGTGCATGGTCCTTCTTAAACTTCTCTTTAACTTACACAAATCTTCTATCTTCTAATACAATTCTCTGTCTTGAAATCCAGTTTAAGGTTCTTAGCTGCTACCTATTCCCCCATCCACAGAAAGGGCAAAGAACTTGTCACTACATTTGAAATTGAAAGAGTTTTTACCCTACTTTCCAGTGGCATCATTATTCACAAACATTGGAGCAATCATCTTAAGCATCTGCTACCTCAGTGTCATTAGGGTTACTCACAGGGTGGCATGGGGGTGGGTATCACTTCTGTGATGGAAAATACTCTAAACTAACACCTTCTGGCTTTTTTTATTTCCATATTTATTCCACACCAGGGAAGGATGCAAATCATCTGATTGGTTATTTAAAAAGTGTTCCTCAAAATTTTCACTCTCACTCTCAGAATTCCTGCACTCTGAAAATTCATCAATGACTGCTAAAAGCTTTTAGTTGTGAAGGTTAACATTTATTGATGTTTTCTGTGTTAAAAATTAACACTGAGAACTACATTTAAGATAGCAATAATAAGTACATGTTAACATACACAACATTTTGTGAAAGAATAACTATATTTTTCCAACTAAATATAGTAGGAAAAAATGGCATTGCTTTACACTTTTGCAAATTTCTTTAATGCCTGACTTAAGAGAAAGAAGATGAATTTAAGTATCAACCTCTATAGTCAATCTTTTTGCAATATGACCTGCAATGCAGTTTTCTGAAAATTCTATCATAGTCTTGAATGAAAGAGAGTGAAAATGCAAAAAAGTTTTACTATTATTATAAAAATCATTGTGAACTCAGGGAAGCTGGGACTATACATTGAGAACCACCAACTTACGAGAAAGATGTAGGCATGGGTCTCTTGGCCACTTGGTCCCCTCCCTTGGGAAGCTACCTACCTCTAGAGAACACTTCTTTCAGCTTCACTTCATCCTGCCTGCAGTTCTCCCGTGCTGCCTGGGATAGATAATTCTGTCCCATTCTGGGCTTGGCTTTTGAAAGTCCTTCATTGCCTACACCCCCTCAACTGTGTTATCCAACATCTCCATCCCAACATCTATATTCTATCAAGAATAAAATTAGAGTTTTAGTCTTCATCTGCCTGACTCCTTTGTCTTTCTCTCAGTTACTGTTATAAACATTTTCATTTTAAAGGTAGAGCATGGCTTAACTTTGTTTTACCTGTCTGACCAGAACTAATGTTCTCATTCCCAGACTGTACCAATTACTTGATTACCTGATATTCACATTTGTCAGATGTAAACCCAAGGGTCTTTCATGCTCTAAGATTCCAAAAGGTGGCTTCTTGAGGAAACTTGTACCAGGACCTGTAACTCCACAACCCCCACCTGGGGGAGCTCCAAGGACAAGGAGCTGAATACACATATATGTGCTCTGAAGAAAGGCATGTTTGCATGCATTGCTGGGCAGCATAATAGAAAAATCAGTTTGACTCATCTTTTCCATTTCTGTTCTAAGCAGCAATCTTGGTCCAACCGTTAAGTACATCATGCTACCCCAAACATGTATGTACATTGGGATAGTATTTACTATGTGCAGATGCTACTGGAAGCATTTTACTAATAACAGCTCATTTATTCTTCATAATAATCTAATGAGATAGGTACAGATATGATTTCCATTTTACAGACAAGGAATCTAAGGCACAGAAATGCTAAATAACTGCCCAGTTGCTGTGCTTGGACTCAAACTCAGGCATCTGGCTCAGACTCTACATGCTTTGGGATCCAGCCCTACCCTTACCCTAGAGGTTCTTGCTCTGGAATATTTTGTATAAATCTCCTGAGTAACCACAATTGCACTGACTCTGTCCACCCTAGCCTTTTCTTTTGTAAACTAGAGAAATCATCATCATATATGTGGCTCTAAGTATCTCTTCCAGAACATCTGCTTATTCCCCCTTCAATGATTCCCTTCAGCTAAGATAAATACCAATGGGCCGTCAGCACTCAGGCCTTCCAAAGCACCCAAGAATTGGTTATCATGACATCTAAGCCTTCTACACATTTTTTGTTGGGTGATATCAATTAAACTATTATAATATTCAAAAGGACATTAATATACTGTACAACTTGCATTTTCAATTTCAATGTCCTATTGAAGCACTTGATAGCCGTCCATGTAACAGAAGCATAGATAATAAAAACAGTGGCTATTATAATACTTCACATGTTTATTTTCAGGCATAGTGAGTGTCCTTTCCCCGGTCTGAAGTTTCTGATTCACCCTGCTGGGGCTGAGCATTACTTTAGGATCCTAGACAATTCTTTTATCTGTCTTTTACATAAGATCCTCAATCCAAGTGGACTTTGAAAATACATCAACAGCTGTTAAAAGAAACACCCACCTCCCCAACTAGGAGCAGTGGCTCACACCGATAATCCCAGCACTTTGGGAGGCTGGGATAGGAATATTTGAGCCCAGGAGTTCAAGACCAGGCTGAGCAACATAAGGAGATTTTGTCTCTACAAAAAAAATAAACTAGTTGGGTGTGGTGGCATGTGCCTATAGTCCCAGCTACTCAAGTGGCTGAAGGGGAGGATCACTTGAGCCCAGGAGGTTGAGGCCGCACAGAGCTGTGACCACACCACTGCACTCCACCCTGGGTGACAGAGCAAGACTCTGTCTCCGAAAAAAAAGGAAAGAAAGAAAAATCCCTTATTATAAACAGATACTAGCATCCATATGTAGAAACACAATTCTGATCTCTTGAGAGAGACCAAGCCAGTTTGTGTTGACAATTCGCAAAGTGACCCATTGAGTCATTCTGCTCCAAAGACCAGCTCACCTTTCCACCCCTTTTGAAGCCTCCCAAGAGACACACTTCACATACTCCCACCACCCCACCACATGGGAAATCTGATTTAACAATCAAAGAATTTTGGAGACATCCTTATTAGTTATCCTAATTCAGGTTGGGGAAAAAAATAAATGTATTACAAGAAAGATTATTTAAAACCCAAATATATGTGGTTTAATTGGCCATTTATGATTCATCAATAGTTTGGTATTTCTGCAACATATGAGAGTTAGATGCATTTGGGGTGAGAAGTGTGAACAAGCTAACAAGCTCCTGAACAAGATTCTGATGAAATTTACACTTCTATAACTGAACCAAACCCTTTATTTAAAAAAAAAAAAATAACCAATTTAGCTGTCAACATAAAATATTCATTTTGTCATTTATGTAAGTAATGATCCCCAGCAAATGAGATAGTTTCATTTTCAATGTGAATTTCATTAGTTACTTTTTCTTCCTCCCTAGTTCCAGGCAGGATTGTGACAGCTGTCCAGGGGCCTCAATTAAACATCGAAACTGGTTCATATTATGCCCACCAAAGCACTTTTAAATCATCACCTAAAAACAGCATTCACCAAACTGCTCATCAAAGCCTGCAGCTCCTGAACACATGCTGCAAAACCCATTTACGTGGGCCACCAAGTTAGGAACTTTTCACACTCGCAGGTAGGGAAGAAAAGGCAAGCAGATCAAAGATATTTGGGCCACCCACTTCTTTAGTAAGGAAACAACAACTACAACTTTCAGATAAGCAAGCTCTCTGAGAAGAATTTCTTCTTGGGCCCAGCCTGTCTGTTCACTGGACACAGGGTGGTTCTCAAGAGTCAGGCATGAGTCTTTCTTAGACCTTCCAACCTGCCCTCACTTGCCAGTCAGGAAACAGCAGCAATCCCTCAGACTGTCAGACACACTTGAGAAATTCAGAGACATTGAGCAGTGAGTCTATTTGGGAGCTGACAGTGTCTTATACGTTCAATCTCTTCAGGATAGTACTTTGACTGGCTATGGTGGTGCCAGCTTCTACATTTTGATAAACTTTTCCCAGAGTCATAAGTTCATTCTACCTATAGAATTTTTAATACAAAAACTATCCAAGCATGGTGGCACATGCCTGTAATCTCAGCTACTCAGGAGGCTGAGGCAGGAGAATCACTTGAACCCAGAAGGCGGAGATTGCAATGAGCTGAGATCATGCCACTGCACTCCAGCCTGGGTAACAGAGTAAGACAACATATCAAAAAAAAAAAAAAGTTATCTGCCAAGTAGCAAAAGGCCATTCCATCTCAAAACAAAATAATCCAACAAGGAGTATACAGTTTTATTGCTTTCCTTGTTACTTCCTGTGACCAAAACTGAGTCAATGGGACCTGATGCAGGAACTTTGTTGCAAAGAAAACATCAAAAAGCAAGTTATTAGAAGTCAGACAAGGTATATATCCTATTACAGTCACAATTAGGACTATTCTTCAAAATCTCATCACTCTTTTTCTGCAAAACAGGGGGAAAGTGATTTCAATCTGTCTATATAAAACTGCCTCCATTTTCTGTAATGACAATATTGACTTGGGATGCCAGACAGATTTTGTTTAGTGAGTTGCTGGGGTTTTCTCTTTGTAAAAAGCTTTTAATACTCTAAGACCTTCTGTTTTGTGAGTTTTGGTAGACATAACTTTGCAGGAATGAGTTAGGGTTGCTCAATATTCTAGGGGAGTTGAGGCAAGATTTGTAAGAAAATATTGGTGGGTAGTTTTAGTAGAGACGGGGTTTCACCATGTTGATCAGGATGGTCTCGATCTGTTGACCTCGTGATCCACCCACCTCGGCCTCCCAAAGTGCTGGGATTACAGGCTTGAGCCACCGCACCTGGGCACAGCGGCGCGTGCCTGTAATCCCAGCTACCAGGAGACTGAGGCAGGAGAATTGCCTGAACCCAGGAGGTGGAGGTTGCGGTGAGCCGAGATCGCACCATTGCACTCCAGCCTGGGTAACAAGAGTGAAACTCCATCTCAAAAAAAAAAAAAAAGATATTGGTGGGTAAGGTAGGCAGGCTTGGTGAATGACTGTGTCCTTATCGGAGGTTGATTAGATTCTGGTGGGATATTGATCTGGATTGTACTTTTTGAATGGGTTGTGATAAATGGATTATGTAAATTATGTCTTTGACAGTCCTCTGACCTTAGAGACTATTCCTAAATTTTAGCAGAATACCCTGCTTTCTACAGCTTCCTTCCTCCTCCCTCTCTCTCACCTTCTCCCTTTCTCTCTCTCTTATGCCCTTTCACTAAGTGATATCCAGAAAGTACATGGATATTTATGAGCCCTTTCTTAAGACAATTTTGCATTTATTTCAAAAATTTTACATACAAGGAAAGATGTTGATTTATTTAAATTAGTAAAAGAAAATTCTGCAGAGTATCCACTTCAACTACAATTCCAATTACTTTTTTCCTTCTGTCATCACAATCATCTGAAAATTATAGAAGTCTCAGCACCAAAGTTTGCAAACTCAAGAAGTGGAGTATTTTCACTAATACATACTTTAAAAATAGAAACAAACATTACTTTAAGCCACCTCATTTTAAAGGTAATACAGATGGTCCAAATATATTATTCAGAATTACTATTTTATAATAATAAACATATTGTGCCACAGTGCTATTCCTAATAAGTCACTTTCTGATAATTAGATTTTTCAACATATGTTTCATTAGAGTTGGTTCTGTTGCACCTTTCAGTGGACACAAATTCTTCCCCTCAGACCTGAGCTTTTCAATACAATAACCACTAGCCATATGTGATTATTTAATTTAATATAAATTAAATTAAACATTTAATTTCTCAGTTGCACTAATCATATTTCAGAGGCTCAAAGGCCACATGTAGTTAGTGGCTACCTTATTGGATGGCACAGATTATCAAACATTTCCTTTATTGCAGAAACTTCTGCTAGATAATAGGATGCCTTAGCTAAAGTCATGAGTTCTTTCACATCAGAAATCACGGCAAGTCCTCAGTAGGAATAGAGCAATTTTGTAAGACTATAACATTTAGTCCTAAAGCATTCAAAGTCCAATTTTCTTATTCCATTTTACAGTTACAAATTTCTCTAGTTTTGATTTTAAAATTACCTGACCATATTTGCTATCTCCCCAACTAAGCTGAAATCCTTTTAAGAATGGGACCACATATAAAAAACCATTGCCTTCCAAATTAGTAAGTACAAAACATTTTTTTAATGTCTTGAGTTGAATTAAAGTGTAACATAGCCTACCTACTTACTCCAATGCTATGCATTGTGGGTGCTCAATTTATTACAGCAACCCTTATAGAAAGGGCACTGGTTGTTGAGTGAGGCAAAGGAGGGACAGTAGGTGCCACATCTGTGTTCCAGGAAGGTAAACTCCCCTTTGCTCCTCCTGGGAGCCAAGTCACAGGGAAGAAGCTCTGAAACCCCAACCTCACTATTCAAAAGCTGGGCACTTGTTTAATTTTCCAGCCAAAGAATAATAATAATAAAGTTCTCAGCTTCACCTGAGACTGAAATGTATTCATTCTAAAAATGGGTATTCATCTTTGACACTGAAATGTATTCATTCTAAAAATGGGTATTAAAAACCTCTTTTATGCCAATAATTGTGCTTGACAATGGAGACAGGAAGGAATAAGGGAGGAAGATAACAAACAAGCAGCCAACCAATATTTCACTTAAACCTGTGAAATACTACAATAGAACAGAACTCAGTGGTCTGATAAAGGATTATGAGAGTGAGGGGGCAAACCTTAGATTCAGGTAGCAGGAAATGCATCTTGAAAAGGCAACATATAAATTGAGGCCAGTGAATGAGAACAGCTAGCTACAGAGCCAGGTGGAAGAAAAGGCAAACGCAAAGGCATTGCATTTTGGAAGATGGTTTGATTGAGGAATTCAGAGGTAACCAGTGTGGCTCAAGATAGTGCAGAGAAAAGTGAAGGAGGTGAGGAAGGCAGTGACCATATCATGCCATTGCATGGCCATACTATACATGGTCTTATTGACCATGACAATCGAGATTTCAAGTCCTTTGAAAAGCCCCTGAAATGTCTAGATCAGTGTAATAATATAAAGACTGGATGAGTGAGTGGGTGTGTGAATGAATGAATGAACCTACTTAGTCCTGAGAAGCAGGAGAATTTAAAATGAAAAAAAAAAATCATATTCTACTGTGAGGTGTTTGCTTTCCTTAAATAAATACTGCATTTCCTCTTTATTCAACTTTGCTTTTTCTTTTGGATTAGAAGGAAGATATATTTGATTGGGACTTTGGAAGTGACTTAAAGATATATCTACATTCACTTTTTAAAGAAAGCAACATTAACTGGAAGGCTTCCCTGACCCCTTCAGGCGGAATCAGGTCTTCCCTTCTCTGTGCTCCCTCACTGCTTAGCACATTCCTCTATGGAACAGTTATCACTTTGAATTATAAGGAAGTATTTTAACAGGCTGTGAGCACAATGAACACACCTCTGCCACTGCACCTCCTAACTCAGCACCCAACACACAGTTGGTCCTAAATAGATGTTTTAAAAAGGAGTAAAAATAAGAGAAGTAGACGGAGGTCTTCTTAAGTAAATGCAGACTCAAAACACAGTTTCTATGCTAATTAGTACTAAAAGAAGATTAATTTACCATCTCTGTAATCAGCTTCTCTGACCTGATTATATATTGGAGTCCTGAGCATCTCTGCTAATATTACTATTTATGCAGCATGTAAATTAAGACAACTCTTAGAAAACTGAGAGGTTTGAATTCCTGTTCTATAATACAGGGCTTCTTAATTAATTCAAAGTACTCTTTTATAAATAATAACCTAAGAAGCACCAGTAGTTTTGTTGAGCAGTTCCTGTTCTGTGTCCTGTATTTACTCAAAATATAGTATTTGATCCTCCTGTCCATGGAAGGTAGTAAGGAAAAGCATTCTTATCCCTACCTCGTAAATGAAAATATAACCTGCCCAAAAGAAAATTTATTTAAAGTTACCCAGCTTGTATGTGGAGGAGCCAATGGTACAAGAACCCGTTTCCTAAGACTCTCTTCTTTCTTTATGCCACAATGCCTGGATCAGTAGTTTTCAAGGTATATCCTGGATCAGCAGCAGCCTCACCTGAGAAATTGTTAGAAATGCAAATTCTAGGCCCCAATTCCAAACTTAACTGAATCGAAAACTGTGGGTGGGGGCTGAAGGAGGAGGGAAGGGAGAATCAGCAATGTCTAACAAGCCCTCCAGGTGATTCTAAAGCACACTGAAGCTTGAGAAGCACTGCTCTAGACAATGTTTTTAAAAAGATTAATATTAAAAAAAGATTCGAGCTATATATGTAATTCATTTCATGTAATACAAGATTGCTTAAACTGAAGTTAAAATCCTGCCTGAAATTTTAGATATATTCATTATCAATTGATAATTTATTATTTTGCTAGATTGTCAATTAAACTGTTTGTGCAAGGACATAAAATTTTTGTCTCATGTAATGCTATTAAGCATTTTGTCACAATTTTCCAGTTATAGTTAAGGTTGAAAAAAGTAACTGCGATAAATTCAAAATTGCACTTAAACTTAATCTGATCCCATCAACATTAGCATCAACTTTAGTCCCTATAGCTTGACCATCACATTTAAAAGGGCACAGGAATGTAGCAAAAATTATACCACAGGGTTCATTTGAGGAAGAGATGTTTATTGGTTAAATAGTGAAGTAAATGGAAAAGATAATGCAATTTTCCATATGTATGCCAAATGAAATCTTTGCTGAAGAAATTCATCCAAAAATGAAACTTGGCAGTTTTCCCCTGGAGAAGTCAGCTCAATTTTTTGAGGGTGACAGAGTCCCTGAATGATCCCTGACTTACTGCCTTCAAGCAACTGAGAGCTAATCAAAGGTCTACAACAGGGTCTTAGAAAGATTCTACTTGCAGAGATAGAAGCAGTGTGTGCTATTAACAAATAGAGCAGAACAAGCCTATTGAAACTGTGTAGGAAAAGGAGCAAATAGTCTTCCAATAGATTTCAATCATGAAATATTCTTAATTTAGGGGAAAATTGCTTAAAGGTGGTATGCTAATGATCCTAATGCATTCCAGTGTTGTTACACAGCAGTATTTGTGATCTAAGTTGAGAATTTGGGGTCTTCATCTCGAACCTTTACTACATTTTTTAAAGAAATTCAGATGTGCTACTAAATGAGGAAAAGAGATCAGTGTCAAGCCTTGAGCCGACTCACAATATTTTGGAGTTGATGATCTAGGCTAAACATTATGGGCTTTTTACATTTATGCCTTTAAACACTTTAGCAACAAAATGGCCTCCTTCTTCTGCTTGCCTCTTCTTTCCCCCACCTTTAAATATCAGGAATTTCAACAAGCTGTTAATACTCCTTGATTAACTTTGGCAGATTCTAGTCTCTAAATCATTTTCATGGTGGCACATTGCATTCTAGGACATGTTATCAATTTTGTGTCCCAATGACAGTCTTGTCCTTTTCCACCTACATCCTTTTCTCTCTGCCCAAGGAGAATTGATCCTAACCGTAAAGTGGAAAACTATTTGAGGAAAGTGGCTAAAAGATTTGGGTGCTAACAAGCACAAAAATCTGAGCTCAAATAAATACCTGTGATTATGTATAGACTCAGCTACAATACAATGTCTAGTATGAACTTAGCCCTCAATTAAAATTGGAATAGGTGAAAAATAGTAGTAGTTATGTCTTTTATTGATGATGGACTTCTGTGTACCATGCCCGTTTCTAAGCAGTTGACCACACTGTTTTATTTAAGCTTCACAACACTTCATAGATAGGTGGCATCATTTCCATACTATAGCTGGAAATTGTGCACTAATAACAAAAGCAGGACCTTTGGGAGAAACTTTAAACCCAGGTGTTCCTGACTTCAGAGTCTATGCTTTTTTTACTATACCACAATGAATGAAGGAATCCAGTGACAGTTGACAGAACACAGATGTCTAGAGCTCCTTTACTCATAACAGACTGATTTGGAGGAGGCTCATCATTAATAAAATGTCTCCTTCACTGCCCTGGTTAAGATTATGATGTTGCCAGCACAGGAGTAAACTCCTCCTATGAGTCAAAGCCTCTTTTCTCCCAGATGCTACAGTGCAGACTGTTTATCTGAGATGGGACCAGAAGAACCCAGTTACATCTTTGATTGATGTAATAATCACTAAACTTCCATAAACATGAGTGGGTGAGGAAAGGCATGGAGCAAGAAGTCCTGAGAAGGATGGCCGGCAGGTTGCGCTGGGGAAAGCAAAGCAAATTATGAATGCAGGGGATCCCAGAGGAAACAGAGGTGGTGGAGTAGGGGCTACGTTACCTACTTGGACAGTTTGCTCTAGTTCAGCAGTACTAATGATATTTGCAAGAGCAGATTCAAAACTTCCCAAAATACCCAACTTTTTTTTCAAGTCACAAAATTATTAAATCTCTCTTTGTCCTCTTAAAGAAAAAAAAAAAACTTTTATTATACTGAAACATAAGTCCAGGAAAAGAGAATGCCTCGATTATTCCTTTAACAAATGTTTATTGAACACTTCTTATACGATAGGCACAGAAAGAAATTTAAAAATGAATAAGACCATCCACTTTGACAATCTATTTGAAGACATAACTACATGAACAACTTCAATATAATTCAACAGAGGTTGTACTAAAGCTTGTGCAAGGCCCTACTGGAACAAGAAGGGAGTTGCATACTTAGCCTATCTTGGAGAAATTTCACCAGAGAAAGGATGTTTGAGCTGATATCTATGTGCAAATTTCCAGAGGTGAGACAATATGTGGCTTGTTTGGAGAATAGTGTGAAAGTCCATATGCACATAGAAAGAGTTTTTAATTTATTTAAAATCATCTAACATTTACTCTTCAAAGCCCTTTACATGCATTGGCTTACTTAATCTTCAAAATGTCCAAACCAAATTTTACAGATAAGAAAACTAAGGTTTAGATAAGCTAAATAACATGTTCAAGATCTCGCTTGAACAAAACTAACACACAAACCCAGATAGCCAGGCTCTAGTGCATAAGTTCTAACCACTACCTAGCACTGCCCATACTGCTAACACATGAGGACGGAAATGTAAGTTGTGAAAGACTTTATATATCCTGCAACAGAGTCTGAGCTTGATAGTGTGTGACCACCAAAGGTTTTGAGGCAGAAAAATAACACAATCATATCGTGGTTACAGAAATGTTACTCTGGAGTCAGCATAAAGAATGGATTGGAGACCAAGGAAACTGAAAGCTAGAAAACCTGTTAATATTTTGTTTCAAAAGCACAGGCAAGACAGGCTGAGGGTTTTAATCATGGTGACAGGTCTGCATATAAAGAAAGAAAATAAAAAGATATTCAGTGGTAGTACTAACAGGGTTTGGTAACCCTGGGAACACGAGGTGGAGGGTGAGGTGAAGATCAGAGTGCAGGTTGACAGAATTTCTAGCCTGAGTAACTGGAGACATGGTGAGAATCCCTTGGTCAAGCATAACCAAAGTGGAAATGGGAGAAAGGGGAAAATTGGTTAAGGCAATTAGTAAGTTCACATTGGAGTATGTTGAGTTTGAGGTAATCCTAGAAACCCAGTACTTTAAGGAACGGTGATGCCTAGAGATATGAATGTGCTTGTCATTGTCTTGGATTTAGCTGAAGTCATGGAGGCAGGTGAACTTAGTGATGACGATAAATTTCAAGCAAAGGTGGAAGAAGGGATCCCTTACAAGGTAATCCTTGGGCATGAGATCTGAGAAGAGGAAAAGACTCAAAAACAAAGAAGGAAGGAAATGAGTAAGGGAGGAGGGAGAAAGGGAGGAAAGAAAGCAGAAGGAAAAGAAGTGAGAGAGACGGAAGGAGGAAAGCACAAAGGGAGGAAGGAAAGAAGAAAAAGTTTGGGAATAAAGAAGAAAATTTTAAGCAAAATAAAGAATCTGATCATCTTAAATTTCTGAAATATATTCTCACTCCAGGTAGAGATTTGACTTGTAATTTCCCCATATTTCATTTTCTCTTCCATTAATTTGAGTAGTACTTTAAAATATCATTATTTTAATAGCTAAATAATTTAAAGTATCTATCATTTACTATATTATTTTCAAGTAAGCAACAAAGACATCTTCTAATGTGCACATTCTCAGCCAAAGTCAATAATTCCAAAAAAGAATCTTTTTTAATGTTCTTGTTGTTGTCTTGTTGTTGTTGTCATTGTCAGCTATTTAATTAGCTTTCTCTTAATACATTTAGAACACAAATTTGTGAGGATAAATTCCATTCATCAGGGCAAACACAGATCACAAGTAACCCTGGAACTTTGCTTTTTGGTAAAATTTGTGAGTCCACAGCTTTCTGTTCAATCTTGCCCTGCTCTGTAATCTCATATTTCTCTTTTTCTGTATCAAAGATCTCACCTTCCTGGTGTCTGGGCTTCCTCAGCTTCTTATTCTTGAAGTAAACATCAGTAAGATGTTTTGGGATTTTCATATTGCATATACCGAGGTTTGTCACAGACTTCAGGGAAAACCTGAAAGCATTACAAAAAAAAAAAAACAAAAAACAAGAAACACTTCCATGTTGAATGTGCTTAGTCATTTTCTACCTTTGTTTTTCAATGAGAGCAAGTTCAGATCATTTAACAAATGGCATTGGTATGTATTTTTCAACAAAGTGAAAATTGCACCAATTAAGCAAGCACTGACACTCAATGATTCTCAGCTTGAGACTTGTCTCCACTAATTAAAAGAGATGAATATTTGTATTACTGATAAATCACTATCATTAAAAGTCATAATTTTCAAACACAAAAATGCTAGATTTTATTAGAAATACTTTTTTCAATGACATAAACATGAATCTATATGTATGAGAAAAGTATACATACTTTAACACTATGGCAAGATAAGCAAAACTTACACTTAGTATCCAAGTCTCTTCTTGTAGTGTACATGAGTCCAGAAACAACCAGAGCAGGAATCATCTGTGAGTGTCATAGCCAGCACTGGCTAATTTGATCCCAAATGCATAGCAGTGGTTTAAAAGGCGGAACCACAGAAATGAGTGACAGCTCCCTTGGTTGTCATTCCACTAGTTGGATTTCAGTGAATATCAAAACTATTGGTTATACAAGTACTACAAAGGATATTATTTCTTGCTTAAATTTTCAAATATTTTTAAATACAATTTTAAATATTTGACATAGAGCACAGGTACAGCCATATTGGCAATGTCATCAACTTAAGTGGTCTGGCAGCTATAGCAGGTTGTCATCACTCATATAATATGATCTGATTTATGTGTTTAAAGGACCACGAGCTTCTGTGTGGAGAATGAAGTGAAGGCAAGTCAGAGAATCCAGTAGGAGGCTCTTCTTGTACTGGTACAGAAAAGATGATGGCATAAACTAAGAGTGGGAGGTGGAAATAAAAAAAGGTAGACAGATAAAATAAAAAATATTTTTATTTTGTTTGTTTGTTTGTTTTTTGAGACAGAGTCTCACTCTGTTGCCTAGGCTGGAGTGCAGTGGCATGATCTCAGCTCACTGCAGCCTCCGCCTCCCAGGTTCAAGCAATTCTCCTGCCTCAGCCTCCAAAGTAGCTGGGACTACAGGCATGCGCCACCATGCCTGGCTAATTTTTGTATTTTTAGTAGAGACAGTGTTTTGCTAGGCTGGTCTTGAACACCTGACCTCAAGTGATCTGCCTGCCTCGCTCCCCCCGGCCCAAAGTGCTGGGATTACAGGTGTGAGTCACTGCACCTGGCCCAGATTGATGGTATTTTTTATAGTCAACTGTGCATATGTGTTAATTGACTGGATGTAAGAAAGCAAATCACTGAATAGGGAACAGCTGGATAAATGGGATGCTGCTTTCTGAGATGATAAGAGTTGTATGAGCAGGTATGGGGGAAAACTTGTGTAAAGTTTGAGATGCTTACTAGACATTCAGAGTCTAGTGAGAGTCTGAATGTCCCTAGCAGAGATGTCAATTCTCTCCTACCTTAGGTATTGATGATAGTAATTTGGAGAATTGTTGTGTAGCATAGAAATAATGTATTTAACTCACCTAGCAGACTGGCTAGGTTACAACAGATGCTTAAAAGCAGTGACTATGTTTGTTATCATTGGAAATGCACAGAAAGTGGGAAATGTTATTGGGACTAGTAGTTGAGAACAGTCAGCAATATTGATTTAGATTTTTTTAATCACCTGCATAGCATAAGTTCCAGTCAATATACCTTTTGAACACCTACCATACCCCAGGTATTGTACTAAGTCTTAGGAATAGATATAAGACTGACAAAGACAGAATCTCTCCTTTCACAAAACTTGGGGCAAATTACAGAGAGAATGGAATGCTCAAAGGGCAGAAATTAGAGGAAAAAAAAAGAAAAGACTGCAACTTGGTGGATACTTTGTCAAACATGCAAGAAGAAAGAGGAGCCAACAGAGGAAGCAACTACAAACAAGGAAAGAGACAACCAGTATCACAAAACCTAGACAAGCTTGGAGATGTTGCCGCAAGAGGAGGGGTGTGCTTCAACAATGGGGAGTTGATCAACAAAGTTACCTAGAAAGAAAGTGAAAGATGAATCAAAGCTAAGAAAATGTCAGATTACAGGCAACTTTCACCATCTGTATGTACAGTGAAGAGATCAGAAACTAGATTGCCTAGGACAAATGACAAAGCAGTTATTAAGTAGTGTCCTCTGGGACAAAGAATGTATCATAGCAAAAGTTTGGCAGGATAAGGAGAGAAAGAAATAAGTACAGCTCTCATATAGCAAAACCTAATACTTAAGACTCAAGAATATTAAGGACACAGATGAAAGATTTTCATCCTAACTCTGTACCTGAGAGAATCTTAACATTGAGCCAAGATCACTTTATTTACATAGGTGATATAATTTATCTGTCTATACATACATATACACAATTAAGGATCTCTTTTAATCAATTTTCTTCACCTTATAAGGAAATTAGACCAGTGTCGCATAAATTCATGATTATAATTTCAAAAAGAACATCAAATGTTATGTTCTCCTACTTAAGCTTTTCCTTCCTAGTAATACATCAGAGTAATGTTTTACTGCAAATTTAAGAGAGCCGTAGAATGCTGATTCTTTATTCCTGGTTTCAATATTAACTGATGCATGTCTCTGGACAAACAACGGAACCTTTACAAGTTTCTATTTTCTTACTTATAAAAGATGGTAGGAAATCTCCTTCATATTTAAAAAAAAGGGGGGGGTGGTAAAACTGTCTTTAAGGTATGTAGAAGAAGAACCATTCCAAGCATTTAAAAATTAAGGAAAGTCCTCATTTGAAAAGCAGTAAGCCCGATAATCCCAGGTTTTAGATGCTGGCATAAAGACAGACATGGTCAGGTTGGTAGCCTGATTCACTGCTGGGTGAGGTCACATCAGAATAGAAAGAAAAAATGACACAACTCAATGTGCAGAAACGTACATAGCCATGGTCCCCAAATCACTAACAGGAAAAATCTAGGTTGATGTTTCTACCATTAATTGAGTTATTAGTTTATATAACTAATTGGGTCACAGATTCGATTTAACATGCACAACTGGTTCATAAAGATATATAAAGATATGCTCATTTTCAGCTAAAGATAGATAGGCAGATTACTATTGTTTCTAATGATTATATTAAATATTTTAACAAACAATATTAGCCAATTGGATGTTTACTCTGTGCCAGACACTTCTAAACACTTTGCATGTGTTAATTCAATGCTCACAGCCATATGAGGTAAGTCCTGTCATAACCCCCATCTTTTGTTTTTCTTTTTTATGGAGACAGTCTTACTCAGCCACTGAGGCTAGAATGCAGTGGCTCCATCTCACTGCAACCTCTGCCTCCCAGGTTCAAGCAATTCTCCTGCCTCAGCCTCCTGAATATCTAGGACTGCAGATAAGCATCACCACACTCAGCTAATTTTTTGTATTTTTAGTAAAGACGAGGTTTCACCATGTTTACCAGACTGGTCTCGAACTCCTCACCTCAGGTAATCCACCCACCTCGGCCTCCCAAACTACTGGGATTACAGGCCTGAGCCATCATGCCCAGCTCACTCATCTTATAGGTAAGTAAGTTAGACATAGAGAAAGTTAAGTAATTTATTCAAGTTTATCCAAAAAGTAATGGGCAGTCCTAGAATTTGAACCCAGGTGGTTTGGCTCGTGATATTTTACCTTAACCATCACTCCATACTCTCTGCTATAAATATATATCTGCCCCCTACTATATTGTTAGCATTGTACTGTGCACTGTGGCCCAATAGTGAACAAGGTAGACTGGGTCCTTGCCTTCATGGACCTTCTGAAATAGTAGAAGATATAGACAAATAAGCAGTTGAAACACAGTATGCTAAATGTTATAATAAAGGAGAGATAGTGTCCCTTGGAAGCACTTAGCAAGATCACAAGTTACGTATTTTTGGTAGGAGAGGATATATCAGGGAAGAGTTCTTTGATGCAATAAACAATGGAAAGATGAGTAAGTGGTCACCAGGAGAAAGGAAGTTGGAGATAAAAGGATGAAGCGGGGAGTGAAAGAGTAAGAATGTCCAAGGAAAAGAGCGAGCATGGAGCCTGACTTGAAAAAGATATTCATGCTTACATATTTGGAGAAAAAAGAGAGGAGGTGGGAGATGAAATTAGAGATATGGGCAGAAGCCATATCCCATATGGATTTATACCATGTTTAAAGTTTTGGTTTCTATCCTAAATCCAAAAACCATGACACCAAATGATGTTGGAAGAGAAAATGAAATGATGTACAAAGATCATTATGGCTATTGTATGGAGCCTGGATAGCAAGAGGACAAGAATAAAGGCAGCAGGGCCAGTTAGCAAGTGAGTGCCATTGGGGAAGTAAAGGGTACTAATAGCGGCCTGATCTAAGGGGGTGGCAATGTGGGAATATGAGAAGGACAAATTTAAGAGGTATTGAGGCAGGAAGCACAGAACCCAGGGACAGTTTTAAGGAGGAGAAGTACAGAAAGGGCTGTCAGGATTCACTACATTGACAAATGTTAGGTGGTCTTTTGTTTCGTTCTGTTTTGTTTTGTTTTCTAGCAGGGCACAGCTTTCTGCTGTAGAAGTGGAGGATCCAAATAGCTGAATTTAAGCAAGATTGGCATTCTGCGGGTGTGTGAAATGCTGAAACACATTGGGGGAAGTTGCTGGAAAGCGAACAATTAAAAGAATAGAGTATAAAACCTAATTTAAGTAGGGAAAAAGAGAGGTAAGTTAAAAGGTAAGGGGTTCAAGATATTGGAGGTCCTTCTTAGGCTGCAGAAGAGATGACAGTGAGTGAGAAAAGAAAAATATATGGATTGTGGTCAGCAAATTGAGATGTTGAAACATCAGAGTTGGAGCAGTTCAATAGTACACAAGATCTAAAGTGAGGCCAAAGTGATGACATGACCTATGATAACACCATGGGTCTAAATAGTGAATAGTAACTAATGGAGAATGGAGAAAAATATCAAACACAGAAAGGGTATCACCATAAAGTCAATGGGATGTCAGATCAGAGAAGAGGTACACAGGTGAATGGGGAAGCATATTGGAAATAAAAGATGTGTATATCTGCTCTTCCCTCCCTTCCTTTGCCCTCCTTCTTCCTCCAGTGAATGAGGTTTGGTGATTTGATTGCTCTCAGCAGTAGCACAAAAACTATTTTTACCTAATATCCAGGCACTGAGAATCAAAAAGCCCAAAACCCAGTGTTCCTAGCCTGTTCTCATGAAACCTGAAGAACCCATGCTACCACTTAAGGCTGCAGACTTGTGAAACACTGTGGTTTCTGCATAAGACATACAGTTGCATAAATCACAAAGGTCTTTATGCAATCATTCATTCAAAAAGTATTTATTGAGCACCAACTATGTGCCAAGCATAGAGTACAGAGCAGGAGAGATGTCATCCTATCTAGTAAGAAGCTCAGACCTTGTCTCCAAAGATTTATAAAACAACCATTCCAGCCTGCAGGGTAAAGAATCATGCCGGTGTAAGTCGAAGAAAAGACACCACACTGGCAATGAAACTGGTCAATTAATAAATAAATCTCATCTGTAAGGATTTTTTGTGTAGAAATAAATTACCCACTTCTCACTATTCTTTTCTTGCACTATTACCTTGAAAAATATAAATTGGACAGTGTAAACATGCAAAACTGTTGGCAGCAGGAGAAAATTTTTCTATTTTTCTTTTTTTTTAATTTAATTTGTTTTTATTTTACTTTAGGTTCTGGGGCACATGTGCAGGTCACGCAGGGCTGTGGCATAGGTGCATACACAACCAGGTGGTTT
This sequence comes from Callithrix jacchus, assembly GCF_049354715.1. Classification (NCBI taxonomy): domain Eukaryota; kingdom Metazoa; phylum Chordata; class Mammalia; order Primates; family Cebidae; genus Callithrix; species Callithrix jacchus. Next base: position 104,819,153 of record NC_133505.1, read on the forward strand.
GCTGCCTCTCTTCCCCCTTCATCTATAACCAGCATTTCTCCCCATGTTATCCCTCCCCACCCTCCCCCACCCCCGCTGTCGCACCCCTAGCCCCCAACCCCCGCTACCCCCAGTGTGTCATGCTCCTTTCCCTGAGTCCATGTGTTCTCATTGTTCAGCACCTGCCTATGAGTGAGAACATGTGGTGTTTGGTTTTCTGTTCTTTTGTCAGTTTGCTGAGAATGATGGTTTCCAGATTCATCCAAGTCCCTACAAAGGACACGAATTCATTGTTTTTTATGGCTGCATAGTATTCCATGGTGTATATGCACTACATTTTCTTTGTCCAGCCTATCATTGATGGGCATTTGGATTGGGTCCAGGTCTTTGCTATTGTAAACAGTGCCACAATGAATATATGTGTGCATGTGTCTTTATAATAGAAAGATTTATCATCCTTTGGGTATATACCCAGTAATGGGACTGCTGGGTCAAATGGAATTTCTATTTCTAGATCCTTGAGAAATCGCCACAGTGTCTTCCACAATGGTTGAACTAATATACACTCCCACCAACAGTGTAAAAGTGTTCCTATTTCCCCACATCCTCTCCAGCATCTGTTGTCTTCTGATTTTTTTAATGATCACCATTCTAACTGGCGTGAGATGATACCTCAATGTGGTTTTGATTTGCCTTTCTCTAATGACCAATGATGATGAGCATTTTTTCATATGTTTGTTGGCCTCATATATGTCTTCTTTTGAAAAGTGTGTGTTCATATCCTTTGCCCACTTTTGAATGAGTTTGTTTGTTTTTCTTCTTGTATATCTGTTTTAGTTCTTTGTAGATTCTGGATATTAGCCCTTTGTCAGATGGATAGATTGCAAAAATTTTTTTCCAATTCTGTTGGTTGTTGGTTTGCTCTAATGATTGTTTCTTTTGCTGTAAAGAAGCTCTGGAGTTTAATTAGATCCCATTTGTCTATCTTGGCTTTTGTTGTCATTACTTTTGGTGATTTAGTCATGAAGTCCTTGCATATGCCTATGTCCTGGATGGTTTTGCCTACATTTTCTTCTAGAATTTTTATGGTGTTAGGTTTTATGTTTAAATCTTTAATCCATCTGGAGTCAGTTTTAGTGTAAGGTGACAGGAAGGGGTCCAGTTTCTGCTTTCTGCACATTGCTAGCCAGTTTTCCTTTTCTAAAAACAAATATATTAAGCGCAGGAGAAGAATCATAAAACTGTCTATGTAACACAAATAAGTCAAAATTTTAAGTAAATAACTAGTCATATATATAATATAAAACCCCTAATAATTTAGATATGAGACCATATTTGTTTTAACTCTTCCCCAATAACAAGTAGAAGATATCCAACCCACAACAGTCACAGAAAAAGCTAGTCCTTTTTTTCATTTTCAAAAAAAACAATCACCCTGAAAATTGTTTACTAGTAGAATGATTCAAATTCCTCTTCCCCATTGATAGTGGATTGTATTTTAGTAAATTTATAAACATACGGCTTATTAAAATGTTTAGTCTCAGTAAAGCCTACAGAACATCAAAATAATTTTAATGCCAAATAGATCACAAGAGAAAGCAAAATGATTTTTAGCTACTATACCAACATAGCTACAGTACTCAGCTTAAAGCTATAGGAACAGATGTAACGTGTTCTCTACCTGCCTGCTTATCATCTTGTTTGCCAAAATCCAACTTGAGCACATTATTTTACATCAGGCTAACATCATTTTAGCAGACTAAGACTTGGCCTACATGTTACTGAATAAAGTATATGGCATCTGTGGTCTTCAAAGAAATAATAATGAGCAAGAATCTCACATACGTGTGTATGCATTTATGATTTACATATATACAGACTTATCACACACCCCGAATAGAACATAGATTTCTTTCAGCGACAGCAAGAACTCAATGACCTACCCACTAGCATGGCTAAAATATTAAACCACTAGGTAGTTTTATGTGAACTTGAGCTTGATTGTTTCTTAGTTATGCTTCAGAACCTCATCATCATGTGCATGCAATTTCTACAGAAGCGGAAACATGGATGCTGTGGGTCAGTGAGCATTCCTTTCCTGGGTGCTTCTGAGATGAAGCCCCACGATTAACACAGGGCCCTTAATGATGGGCGGGGTACTAAGCATTCCAAGATTGGCCTGGATTCCTGCCAGAAAGGAGAGAAAGGGGTCTTTGTATGTGGACATCTGAAGGGCGGGCATAAACATGTTAGTTGATACTTAACACCCAAAACCAGTGCCAAAACCGTTAGCTCCCCTCAATAGCCTACTCTGGTTTCAACTGTCCGTGACAATGGAACAGCCACCTCAATATACAAAACTTGCTCTTTAAACATCCTCTAAGGAATTCCCAAAATAGCAGCTGTTAGAAGCAAATAGACTCTAATTCATTGACATATGCAGACCTTTTAATGTTTTTCTGGTGACGTTTCCATTTTTTTTTGTACCTACGCCATCTATGCATTTTTAATAATTACCTTGTAGATTACGTATGCAATCCCTCCAAGCACTTGAAGAAGGAGCCCCGGGATTCATTGTCAGATGAAATTGTTAGCTTTTACAGCAAGAGGCCCAGCTAATTTATGCAAGGAATTTTTCATACGTTTTTCCTCTGCTCTCCCTTCCCTGCTGTCCTTGTGCCTTTCTTCCTCGGTACATTAAGAGATTCTGATGTGCCTGCAGCAACATCCCCCGGTGGTGGCTGACTGTGGAGATGGCAGCCACACTACCCCGCAGAGGAGCCAGGCCATGTGGGCCGCCTCAGCAGAGCGTGCTCCCTCAGAATCCCCTCTGGGATCCCCCTTCCACCAGAGCTGAATCTAATCTCACACCTTCAATAACTTTTGTGGGCTCAGTTTAGTTTCTGGCAGACAGTTATCTGTGTTACATAAATTCCACACGAAAAGTAAGCAACCTTCTATCTCTAGAGAACCATTGGCCAGGCAAGTTACTGCTGCAGAGGCAGCTCCAGAAACTTCGGCTTATAAGTGGCCATGTGCAGCCGGATAAGAGAATAAAATGGTGTATTTGTAGTGCAAAGGGCTTTGATTCCCCTCTCCCCAGGTTTATTCACGCAAAATATTAATAGTAACTCTACATTAAGAGGCCACTGGGATATACATATGTGTGTGTGTGTGTGTGTGTGTGTATGACAATCCAATAGATGACAGATGGTTAATACATTTTTAAATGAACCAGGATATAACTCTGAAATGTCAGTTTTCAACAAGCAGCTTGAATGTGTCTAGTACAGGACATTAGCATCAATGTGGATGCTTATTTAGGAAGGCAAAATCCTTGCAAATATCAGCAGCTCTAAATAGATAATTATTCCTAATGAGGAAATCATTTAATGGGTACAACTACAAAACATATTAAATGTGAAACTGTTTAATATATTTATAAAACTAAGTCTCTCCAAGAATACATATAATAGTGTTTAAATTTCAATATGATAATACATAACTTGGATATTACTAAGATGCAAAACTTTATTACTCTTAACTACCTTTAATAATTTTTTAATCATCAAACACCACAATTGCTTTATGGAGTGATATTGTTTGGGAGAATTTTTGTTCAATAAGCTCCTTTCTTTATTTATATTAGAATAATATACAATGAGAAATGACAAACTTTTGGTTCAACTTTGAATTCTGGTAAAGGTGAAAGCAGACATTACAAACTTAACAAGTCTTTTGTGTGACCTAATTGCATTAGAATATATTAGCAAGGTTGCATAGTGTAGGTTTTATGTTCCATTAGAAAGGTCATCACCGATTTGGGTTGAATCGTTAAAGATAGGAGACCACATTAGCAGAGTGCTCTTCCAGGGGCTGAAGGATGAATATACTTTGCTTCATTAGAATTATCTCATTGTAATGCAGTATTCTAATTTTACATTAGGAAGAGTAATAGGAAAGCTCTGAACCCCTGGTTTCCATATTTCTCTTATGATAAACCTGTGGGTAATTGCACCATGCCATTGTTTTTCCATAACATAAACCTAATATGGTAAAAGAAGCCAACCTATCTGTTTTTCTGATTATAATCAAAGATATCAGCTCCATGACATGCTAAATCATAGACCTTATCCTATTTTTTTAGCATTTGAATTGCTGTGTTAAAAGGTCTTATGCTATTTTAAAACAGCACAATTTTAAATTCCAGAGTTATTGAATCAAATACATTAAAAGATGTCTATGTATAAATCTTAAATGTTTTTATGGATTTTACAAAAACATAAGCCTTAATAATCTTCAACTGGTGTTACTTATAATTACTTCAGAAGGAAATTTTAGTTGCTCTATTTCTATCAATAATGGCAAAGAGACATAAATGTAGCTGGTGATTCATTCAAGTAAGAATTTTGTTAGTATCCTTAATATCTGCAAAAAGAATAACAAACTATCCTGTCATTTAACCTTCAGATTACATGGGCAGACCCTTGTGTTTGACTCTTTTCTGTTACAAAGAAGAAAAATATGCAGATTATCTTATATAATGAGCTTCACTGTAAGGTTGCCAAGAGAGTAAGGAAGCACAAAAAAACTTGTAAAGAAGCTGAACATCACTTATGATGCCACTACAGTGTCGAAAGCTCCACAGCATCTCCAGGGATCTGCCATTTGTGTGCCTCAGTTTCCTTCTCCTCTGTTTCATGACTTCTACTTGTCTGCTTTCAGGGCATCTCCACACTTTAGAGCCACTCTTTTGGTCTCCACCTCTTTTTGCATATTTTCAAGTCAACCACCCTAAGAGCAAAGATGGCCATTGGAGTAATTAATCCTCATCCAGGTTATAACAACCATAAAAGAAGACATTCTTCTCAGGCTGTCTTAAGTGCTGACCTAGAATATGGCCTTTAACTCAGTTACTGACCCAGGCCCAACTCTGGCTGTTACCATAGTAGCAAGGTCACATGACAAAGCAGTAAATGTTTATACAAGGAACTACCTGCTTATAAAGGGACTATAGATGTGAGGTGAGCACCCAAAGCATAGTGAGCATTCGTAACCTCAATACACAACACAGAATACCTCACCAGAAAATACAGCCTCAAACTGCCTACCATCCACAGGAGAAGAACTGAAAGGACTTGCTAGCTGTCCATTTCTCTAGATCAGTAGTCCCCAACCTTTTTGGTAAGGAGGGAGCAAAGGGTAGAGGGGGCCTGGGGGATGTTTTCGGGATGAAAAACCTCAGATCATCAAGGTATTAGATTCTCATAAAGAGCGTGCACTAGATCCCTTCATGTGCAGTTTACAATAGGGTTCCTGCTCCTATGAGAATCTAATGCCACCGCTGCTCTGCCAGAAGATAATGCTCAGGTGGTAATGCTGGCTCGCCCACTGCTCATCTCCGTCTGTGCACCAGGTTTCAAATGGGCCATGAACTGGTACTGATCAGCAACTGGGGGGTTGGGGATCCCTGCTCTAGAGGGACCTAGGTGCATATCAAAAACTCGCATTAGTGCCATGTTGTCTTCATGGAATTGCTTAAACTGGACGATGTTTTTTGTAGTTTACCCTTAGCTTTCATATTAACTGAGAGAGAAAAAAAAAAAGCCTTGTTTTTGGAAATCTTTTATTTCATTGGCTACAAGAATATTATTGAGAGCACCATTCAGGCCCTCCTTATATGAAGCTGTATGAAAGAAAGTTCTTTTAGGGCTATGCATGATGAATAGTTTTATGTGCCCTGGAGAAAGTATTTGTTTGCTCATCTTGAACAATTACCCAATTCTGCCTTTTCACTTAGGCCACTAGGAAGCTTTAAACCTTAATATATAGAGCACAGCTATAATTATGCCCCATCTTGTTTTTGATCTTGACTCTTTTTCTAATTCCTATTTTCTTAAGTCTATTTTTAATATTTTATATTTTACCATTCTTCATGTAAATCAGATCTCTTGAGAAAATTAAGCATAATAAATAATATTTTTGAAAGACACATATGGCAAATCAGCCTAAAACACAATAACAGAACATGATATTTTATCCTATCGTGCTAAATTTCTGAGACAGTCACAAAGATCCCCTGATATCTGTCTGTTCCATTGAACTAAGAATTTAGTTTAAAACCACCTTAGAGGAATACCTGATTATAAAGAACCATTGTAAATATCAGAAGCAATTTTATACATAAAAAATGTCACAAGTATTCAAACTCTATATACTTTGAAAGATCAATTTAAATAATCATAATTAGTACCTAATCCTATAAAATGTATAGTCAACACCATTTCTAATGGAAATCTTGCTGAGGAAAATATTATACAGAAATAAAAAAAAAACAGATTAAAACTGACTACATAGTATTGCTATAAATAGGAAGATATACATTGCCCATATTATGCTAATAAAAGGGAGGGGGAAATAATCAGCATGACTAGGAGCCTTTCTTGTTTAAAAAAAGAAAGAAAGCTTAAAATGCTTCAAAATCCTATTTCTAGTGTTGTTTCTATAGATTAAAGCTAGAGTTAATAAATAATTTTTATTTTTAATTTAAGAAGGATATGCTGTAGGAAAAAATGTTTATTACAGTCTCTGCATCTCCAGTGTCCTGAATAATCGTTTGTCTGCTACTACCTAATGTTCTATTTTTTTAATTTAATTTAATTTAATTATTCTTTATTTTACTTTGAGGCGGAGTCTCACTGTGTCACCTAGGCTGAAGTGTAGTGGAGCAATCTCAGCTCACTGCAACATCCACCTCCTGGGTCCAAGCAATTCCCCTGCCTCGGCCTCCCAAGTAGCTGGGATTACAGGCACCCACCACCATGCCCAACTAATTTTTTAGTAGAGACAGGGTTTCACCAACTTGGCCAGGCTGCTCTTGAACTCCTGACCTTAGGTGATCTGCCCACCTCGGCCTCCCAAAGTTAATGTTCTATTTAACCCTAACCACCGTTGATCTCCACAAAGAGTTCCCAGTCAAATGTGTCCAGAATTATACCAGCTGCAGGTCTAACAACAAAAACTTTCTCAAATTGAACTAAGCAGTCATTTTTGTGTTACCTTTTCAAACATGGTCCCTTTATATCTTACACACACACACACACACACACACACACACACACACACACACACTTCCTGTTCTTCTTCCAGACAAACTAAGATAATTTGCTACATCAGTAGATCTAGGTGACATGCTACCTTACAAAATTGAACAAGAATAATAAAAATAAAAAGAAATTTTCATTCAAGGCAGAAGAATGTTTAAAGTGACAAAAGAGACTCCCAAGTTTTATATATCTCTCTAGTGAAGGTGAAAATCATGTTAAATACCAAATACACTTGTCTAATTACATCAGGAAATACTGTTCTGTGTTTGCTAATGAAATGTGATGTTGCTGTATTCACAGAGAGCCAAAACAAAGTGAAGATATAACATTCTAATTACAAAAAGGCACTTGGTAAAATGGTTGTATGCTTTGAACTGTAATAAAAATTAATAAAATTATGTAAATACAAACAGTTACTGAAAATGTGGCACTCTAATTTTAGAAAAGCCATAGAACATAATGACTTAAGGAACTTCAAACCATTTTTAACCTCATTCAGTTCACAGAGAAGACTAATGAGAAAATGTTTGTCTAAAAGGCTAATATTTGTTTTAATATATTTACTTCATTGCTCTAAGTATGAAAGCCACCCCATATTCTTTTGGCAGTAAGGACAAAATTCTAAGTAAATGAATATGTAAGCACAAATTTCCCATCCCCAAGCATTTTGCAATCTTCCAGCTAAGTTACCACTGATGCATTCATAAATGTCTTAATGGCCTTACTATGTAGAATTCTGTTATAATGCAGGAGCCAGAGGACACACAGAACTCCCTTACTGTATGCTTTCCAAGTTAAAGGAAAAGAAATGCACCACATATCACTATGTACACAGAGAACATTATTTGATCTCCATGATCAAATCCATGCTATAACCAGGTGCCTTGCAATAGGTTATTATCATACCTGGCACTTACTGATTCTCCACAGTAGGCTTTGTTCTGTACTAATTTTTCATCCTGGAATCTCTATATAGCATTCATGTTGACTCAAGAAATGCAGTGTCTTTAAAATTAAACTTAGGAATATATGTTCTATTAAATTTTCCTATAATTTAAACATGAAACTCATTATTAAAATTCATATAGCCTATCTCTACATTTTAATTCTTTAAAATTAATATTTTCATTAACTATGACAGAGATTGGTGAAGTGATAAGCTTTCTAACTTTCACCACTTAACAGTATCTTGTTCAAGAAGTGAATATGGCTCTAAACCAAATAAGCAATTTTAAAACTCTTCAAATGTTGTGTCTCTGAACGACCTGAATAAATACCATATTCTTTACTAACAATCTTCAATGATAAATGTAGTTATTCGCAATACACTTATTCAAGGAGGTATAAAGGGAGCAGAGATAATTTAAAAGGTCCCTACTTGCTGTAGTATGCAGGAAAAAAATACTACTTCAAGTCTGAAAATATATAATGGAGAGTATATCTTCCATTTGCTTCTGATTACTTTTTGTAATCTACTGGGAGTTAATAGAAGAGCACATATCTTCTGTACTTCTATAGAAGAAGTCTCCCCAAAGGTAGGTGTAAGAATTAAATCATCTGCAGAGTATGCGAATTTACTCTGGTAAAATTGCTACAAATATACAGTCAAAATTGTCAGTATAATTTTGTGAATGAAAATTGGAAAGATTTTATTTTCAGTCACTTTTAGGATGTGAGTTTGTCAACAATGAAGGACCTATTTAATCCATAAAAATATATCATTTATTTTGCTTTTAACATGGATCTTTAAAAAGAACACTTCAAATAGCTAATATACTGAAACAAAATGGGAGTAGTATTTAAAACAGCCAGATTAAGCATCTAAATAATAAATATTACATGGCACTGCACATCTGTTCTTTGTAGTGTTTTCTAGTAATGCAGCATAGTGCAGCATTTCAGCAAACCAATTCAAACATGAGGATTGCTACAGAGCAAAAGCTCTTGTCACTGTTTGTGATTGTCTAATGGTATATGGTCCAATCATAAAGGGCAGCTGACAGGCTGGTATAAAAAATGAATTTTCTTCTTCCTCCTGACACATCAGGGTAAGGCCCCCTGCTGCAATGCAGAAAATCTTTTATGCAAAAAGAATACACCATCTTTCAACACACGATTACTATTCAGAAGATTCTGACTAGGTTTTTTTTTTGGTGCATTTTTAAAAATACTCATACAAAATTGCACAAAGAGAAAACTGGATCTGGGCTTATGCCTTATCTCCCATAGTTAGTCATTCTGTGACCTGGTGCAAATTATCTTTTTTCTCAATACCTTCATTTCCCCATCTTTGAAATGGGGATGATGATAATAATAAAATATCGTTCATTTCCTAGAATAAAATGAGAATTTATTAGTATTTTAGTGTCAAGGAAACAACGTTATCTTTACAAACACTTAAAGAAATAACAATTATACCAAAAGTCCTAATCTAAAGTAAATTGAACATATTGCACAATATACCATTTTAAATATTTTATATATGTTTCCTCAAATGTAAATATTTTCACTCTCCTTGTCACAAAGAGCTCAAAAAGCAAGCCAAGTGGATAAGTCCATGGAAGAACACAGTGCCTGTAAATGAAAACGAATATTTATCATCTATAAACTATGTGTTAAGCATGTTGGTAAATACTTTACATTTATTTTCTCATTTAATCCTCACAACTTCTCTATGAAGTAAGCACTACTATTAATTTCATTTTCTAAATGAGAAAACTGAAGCCTAGAGAATTTTTAAAAATTGTCTCCTAATTAAAATAGCTATGGGCAGGAGAATGTCTTGAACTTCTTAAGAATTCCAGTAGTCAAGCCAGAGTCCACCCCAGGCTGCACTGTCAACCACTGTGCTATGTGATATTTATTCACTTGATGAGATAGACAATATTTATGGGAAAGATGAGAGGGTGAAACAATGAGGAGTTTTTTGAGCTGGAGAAGAGGTAAGAGATTGATGCTCACCCAGGACAGGCAACCCCATCATCTCAATAAAGCACAATTGGAGAGTGACTCCAAGAGAAGAGAGACATTTAGGTGAGCGGAGAGGCAGATGGGGAGGGTTCGTCAGAGCAGGCAGCAGGTTTCATGGGCCTCAACTAAATTGGTCTGAGACTTATGAAGAAATGGGGAAAGGGATTGGGCAGGTGGGGTTCCCCTGGGAGAGTCAAGTACGATTATGCCAATAATAGAGGGAAGGCAGAGGTTAGGAGGCAGGCTGGAGGCACGCTAGTCACCTGGGAAAGGAACCTCTGAAGGAAAGAGGTACTAATGAATGTGATTTATGTGAGTTCATGTTCATAAGGCTGTATAAATGCAAGTTGTTATTGCTTGAGGAGTCTTAAATTCACCAGAAGGAAAGTGTTACATAAGAGAGACATAGGAATAAGATATTCTGTGCAAATTAACTGAGGCTGCCACTCTGTGGCTAAGAGCATCCTACCTCCAGCTGAGGATCCCATTACCTAGTCTGAGATGGTTGGGGAATAGATTAGTGGTACTTTGAAGAGGTGGGGAGAGAAATCTCCAAAGTACACTCTGTCAGAGACAGAGGTGCTGCTGGAGTTTTTTTGTTTTTAAGACGGAATTTCGCTCTTGTTACCAAGGCTGGAGTGCAATGGCGCATTCTCGGCTCACCGCAACCTCCGCCTCCTGGGTTCAGGCAATTCTCCTGCCTCAGCCTCCTGAGAAGCTGGGATTACAGACACGCACCACCATGCCCAGCTAATTTTTTGTATTTTTAGTAGAGACGGGGTTTCACCATGTTGACCAGGATGGTCTCGATCTGTTGACCTCATGATCCACCCACCTCGGCCTCCCAAAGTGCTGGGATGGAGTTTTTAAGAAACAAGAAAGAGCCCTCTCCTTTGGGAAAGGCATGGGCTAACTAACAGAAATGCTTGAAAGGAGTCTAAGAGTAAAGGGGACACCCGAGGAGTGCTTCCTGGATGGAGGGAGCATCCACCGAAGATGCTCACAGCATAGGCTTAAATGTGAGTTTGAGACCTCTAACTAGACTAAAATGTCAACTTTTATCCTCATATCCTAGTGTTTCTTAGAAATTGAGATCTGTGGGAATGTTCTGAAAAAACTGAGCTTTTAAGTTCAAAAACTGCTGTCAAGTGTACACTACTTGGGTGACAGGTACACTAAAATCCCAGAAATCACTAAAGAACTTATCCATGTAACCAAAATCCACCTGTGCCCCCCAAAACTATTGATATATTTTTTAAAAACACCAAAATCCTTCTGAAATCACCTATTTTTTTAAAATGTGCATCTGGGGGCCTTTTATGAAATAGAATAAAATGCTATGAACAAAAATTATATACCAAGGTGAGTATGTAGGGAGCTTTGAAGGTTAAGTGCAGCCTTTGGTCAGGTGGGGACCGAAAGCAGAGTAGGCAGTGTCTGGCCTGATCCACTCCACCTTGTAAAGAGTTGATATGAGAAATCATTTAATGGTGAAAGGTTCTGGTGTCTTTGGTGAATAGCAATAAGGAGAACTTTGGATATCAGCATGGAAAGAATACCATAAGATCGTAACATGGAAGCCTCAAAGAAACCCTGGCATTAGTTAAAAACCAAAGATTTGTCTAATTGTCCCCGGAAACCTGAAAAAGCATCAAGGGACACTGCAGCAGGAATTACATTCACAAAAAATAATCTGCCTAGAAAGGCAGTAATGATTTTCTGATTCAACTTTGCTACTTCCTTATTGAGTGATTTTATGTCAATTTATCTCTCAGAGTCAATAATCAAAAGTCAATAAATATATCTTTAAATCACAACATATTAATAACTACCAGTAGATTGTTCTCTATTTTGAACACAATACTTTCTCGTAAATAAATGCTTATTTTATTACACCTTACATTTGATCTAGCAATCACACTACTGGGTGTCTACCTAGAGGAAAAGAAGTCCTTATTCAAAAAAGATACTTGCACATGCATGTTTATAACAGCACAATTCACAATAGCAAAATCGTGGAAACCCAAATGCCCATCAATCAACGAGTGCATAAAGAAACTGTGGTACATATATACAATAGAATACTACTCAACCATAAAAAGGAATGAATTGACAGCATTTGCAGTGACCTGGATGAGATTAGAGACTATTATTCTAAGTGAAGTAACTCAGGAATAGAAAACCAAACATCATGTGTTCTCAATGATATGTGGGAGCAAAGCTAGGAGGATGCAAAGACATAAGAATGATATAATACACTTTGGGGACTTGGGGGGGAAGAGTGGAAGGGGGAAGAGGGATAAAAGACAAGAAATATGGTGCAGGGTATACTGCTCAGTTGATGGGTACACCGGGATCTCACAAATCTCCACTAAAGAACTTACATAACCAAACACCACCTGTACTCCAATATCTTATGGAAAAATTAAATTTAGAAAACATAAATTAATTAATTAATAAGATTAATTCACCATATTGAAAACTGTTAGGATTCTGACTCATTTCCAAGTAACTTCACTAAAACTGGAATAATATCCCTTAGGAAGAACTCATTATTGAGTTAGTTTAATGACTAGTTTGTTTGAGGTGATTTTTTAAAAATATATTCAGAGGAAAGACATGTTAAATCTTTTAGGAACTCTCATAAAAGCTATTGCAAAGGATTCTGAAAACAAATGCCATAAAGCGTAAATTAAACTCAAAAGAATGGATGTTATAATAGAAAAGAAACTAGGGACAAATCCCAGTTTCATGGAACCTTGGACATTTACAAGTTGGGATCCTCTTTAAGGAAAAATTGTTAATTGATGAATAAAATGTATATACAAAAGCAAATATTTTCAAATGAAGCTGGTAGAGGCCCTGGCAAATAAGAGGTCTTGAAGGTTAAGCATCATTAGCTTCACAGTAAATTCACCTCCTGGAAGGAGCTAGAAATTATCATGCTCCTTCATCTTCTGAGTCACACAACACAGGGCCTGAGATCCTTTCACTAGAATAAATTAAAGGTTATCTTTCCTAATAATTAGGGCAGAAATAAAGAGAGGTTAGTTGGCATTAAAATTAACATGTCAGAATGATTCCTATAAGCAGCCCGGAATCAGGAATGCAGCAATGAGGCAGGCCTTAGGGGTAACTCTTGAGAAATTCTATAGTTTAAAAAAAATGTAATCAGCATCGTTTATTAGAAAATAACATAAAGTTAAACATTCAGTTGTTCTTTTCCAGTGTGTGTGTACTATACAATTCTACTCCTAAGTATGTATATGTATATGAATATTGGAACAACTTTGCACTTGTCTACCAGGAGACATGTACAAGAACATTTAGAGTAATGTTGTATGTAATAGCAAATAATGATAATTTTTAAAACCTACATAACCACCACCAGAGTAGAAAAAACTGATTTTTTTCACTTGGAGGAATATTAGACAGCATTGAGGAGAGATTGATTATGGGTACAAATGTACAATTTGATAGAAAAAATAAGACCTACTGTTTGATATATCAATAGGGTGACTATAGTTTACAATAATTGATTGTGTATTTCAAATAGCTGGATGAGAATAACTCACATGTTTCTACCATAAGGAAAAAACAAAATTTAAGATGATGACTATCTCAATCACACTGATTTGACCTTTACAAATTATATGAGTGTATACTCTGAAATTATGTAAATCTATCATGTATCAACAAAAAAACACCATTTTAAAAAAGAAAATGTAAAATCATAGAGATCAATCTTAGACACCACAATACTGAAGAAGAAAAAAAGATAATTCACAGAGGACTACATAAAATGTTGCATGTTCTTACTGCTCAGTGGAAGCTAAACATTAAGTACATATGGACACGAAGGGAACAACAAACACTGGAGCCTGCTAAGGGTGGAGGGTGGGCGGAGGATGAGGATAGAAAAACTGCCTATTGGATACTATGCTTATTGTCTGACTGACAAAATAATTTGTATACTAAACCCCCGAAGCACAAAATTTACCTATATAGTAAGCCTGCACATGTACATTAGAACATAAAATAAAGGTTTAAAAAAAAGACTACATGAAGTATGTCATTTTAATGAAGTTTAAATACAAGAAACATAAAACAATATATTCTTTAGAGACACATATGTGGTAAAACCAACTTTTTAAGCAAGAAAAAGATTAATCCAAAATTCAGTTCACTGGTGAGTTTTCAGAAAAGGATTTGGGCAGGAAATATACAGATAGACACAAGAATATGGATAATGTTCTACATTACAGTAAGATGGTTGATTCAAGACTCTCTTCATTAGTAAGCTCGACACCTTAGTTCTATTACATATATGGATTGTGCTTATCAAATAGTATATGTAACTATTTTAACCAATGAAAATAAGGTTTAAACAGAGTATTTGAATTGTGTCTCACCATATTTTGGGTCACCTACACTACTTCATCTATAAAACTTTGTTTGGGGGAAAAATAAAACCAATATTCTGTTCAAACTATAATGCAATGGCTTTCAAATGATTTGACCACCAATCAAGCAGATATGATATTATTTATGCAATATACAGTATATATTGTCATATTTCAATTATTTAAAATTGTCTTTAATGTCCACCTGTAGCAAAAGTTCTTCACATCATCACCAACATAATTCTTGTAACACAGAAAAACAGATGTCAACATAATTCAGTTTAAACCTGGGCCAGGGCTCTTCACTGTTATAAAACAGATTTGCCCCCCTGGACACTGCCAGAGAGTCATCCGTGACCAGATCCTTCCTGTCTCTCCCGTCCCTTTTCTGATGTTTAACCTAGACAGAGGTTCTTGTAACTGAAGCACTCTCTGGCTCTAGCTAATGAGATATGTCTTTTTTTCTCCTTTTTGGCAAAGAACAAAGAAAGTATGTATGAGAGAGAGAGAGAGAGAGAGAGAGAGAGAGAGAGAGAGAGAGAGAGTGCGTGTGTGTGTGTGTGTGTGTGTGTGTGTGTGTGTGTGTGTGTTCTCCAGTTACCCTAGCCTTCTGTTGGCTTTAAGGACTAGTTTGATTCTCACTAATCTTTTCCAGGCACTTCAAGTCGTTTGTTCTTTTTCATACTTCAAGTATCAACTTAAATAGACCTTCTCAGACTAACTGGACCAAATTAAATGGCCCTCATTTATTCTTCATCAGAGCACCCTATTTATTGCCTTTGTTGCATCCTGCATTCTGTAATTATTTTTCTTTCTGTGCGTATGTGATGGTTGCTTGTTTCAGGTATGGGTGTGTAAATTCCATATTGGTAGGGGCCTTGTCTACCTTCTCCAATGATATAAATAAGCATGTAGCATCTGCATGGGACATGGTAAGTTTTTAATAAATATTGTATGAATCCCTGGATGTGTCCCCTTTCCTTTGCCTTCCCAAACTCTAATCTTGAGTCATTCTGAATCATTTGGCAAACCCCCCAAACACCTGGCTTTTGTTTCACGCCTTGGTGCTAGCTCTGCCTTCTGCCTGGTGAATGCCTGAATAAATGTTTTGATATCTTCCAAGGTTCATTTCCAGCACCACCCCTGTTGTGAGGTAAGAATTACTGATTTTCCCCAAGGTAGGATCTGAGAGTCTCCTCCAGGGTCCTCTTAATTACCACCATATATTTCAATCAGCTGACCTACCTATTAACAGCTTATTTCAATTTCAGGTTTTATTTAAATGCTATGCCCGTTTTTTAGATATTTTTCTCTACCCTTTTCAACTCTTCTCTCTGATGATGCAGCTGGGACTGAGGCAACTACACTTCCCAGATTCCTTTGTCACTGCCTCCCTGTTAGATTCTGTTAATAAGGGGACTAGGAGACAGGAAGGCAGGGGAGAGAGATGCCACTTGATATTTTGCATTCTCTTTGTTCCTTCTTAGAGCAGCAGCTGATTCCATCTTGGTGGATCGTAGCATCTTTGTGACCTTCATAGGTATGAACACCAGTTTTACAGGGCCCTTCTTTGAACTTCTGGGGTCTGGGAAACCTAATCTCCCCCCTTGTGTTCCCTCGCCTTATAGGTGATAGGCGTTCTCTACAGTTATTAATACTTTCTCTCTGGGATACCTCAGTCTCTCCTCTGTGCTCTTCCAGCCCTCTAACACCTGTGCAACCAGTTCCTGATATCAGATTCTCTTTAAGATGCCCAGAGTAACCACCCCAGAACCTCTACCAGAAAAGAAAAAGATATCCAGTGTAATATTTGATTTGCTACTGGACCTCAACTGATAGATATATCTACGTCCTCTTCATAAGGATGAGAGTGCTCCTTGAAGATACAATATGTTTCTGATTTATTTTTGTGTCTTTAAGTCCTGGGGACAGAACGTAGACCAAAATGAATATTCTATAAGTAAGTGTTGAATAAATGAGTTAAAGATTGATCCAGGTAGTAGAGTATGAGGAATTCTGCCAGAGCAATGACAATGAAGATGGGAGGGAAATTATGACTATAAAGTTAATGAGAAGCCAATTATCACTTCAAATCCAAAACACAGAGTGGGAAATTGGGACTGGTCTGGTTTTCATTCCAAAAAAATGCTACTTTCTCATTACTATTTTCAAATAACGTGGCAGTGAAAATCTGTCACAAAATGTTCATTCTCCAAGCTTCAACAGTGATGTAATACAACCAAATTTCGGTAAAAAGACTCTGTGTCCTGGAGTTTGTGGGGATAAAATCTGAACTATAACAGTGGAAAGAAAAGAAAACAATCTCTAGAGAAAGGAATCATAGAAAATTGGTAAATTTTGCTTTGACATTTATTCCGATAGAGGAAAAGACATGCAAAAAATACAAATTATTAAAGGTTGCAAAATCATTTTCCAATTCATGGAACTACTGATCCACAGCTGATTATCAAAAGTTTTTTGGGAAGGCTTAGCATCTATCCCTCATCTTTTAGTTACTCTAGCCAAAGAGCTCCCTGTGAAATTCCGTCAGCAGACCTCACAGCTTATTGCTCTGTTTCTCATGCCACAGATTAAATCTATTTTCTATCTGGGGATTAGCTGGTAGTGACATTCTACACTCCTGTTCTTGTCACCCCTATTCCTGTCCCTGTTTATTCTCTGTGTTAGAGAATATGGCAGGTAAAAGTAAGTAGGTCTCCACCAGATAAATTGTCATGAGGTCTGAGAAAGCAATGGAAAATAAAAGACAACACAACAACATATTTTTACAAGTTTGTAAAGCATCTAGTGTATTTCCTGTTACACAGCAGATGATTAATAAATGGCGGTTGATGTGGTTGGTGTTGCTACTGTGTTTGATGCTGCTACAGCCTAGGTCATTTGCAAGTAACACTATTGTAATGGGAGACTGAAAGAAATAGAGCATATGGCTCCAGTCCTCAAGGAGCTCAAAGGATAATACAGCCACCACGTCAAACAGGGAGATGCAATTACAATAAACAGGAAGACAGTGCAATTATAACTCTTGGTTACTTCAAACATAGCACTTTCCACAAATTACAAGGTAAATTCATAGTAAAGTCAAACTGCAAATGTCAACCAGTGCTAAGGAAAGTTTCAGAGAAACTCCTTTAAACAAAACTCAGAGCCTAAAAGAGCATGGTCGTCTCCTACCATGGCTGACTTTGATCTCGGGTTTACTCATCCTGTCATCCTATTCTACAACTGCCCTGATGGAGAGTATGATAGTGGGAGTGAGAGATCTTTTCATGCCCAGTTGCGTCTGTGTGCACATATGTGTATGTGTCCAGTGAAACCACTGTCAGGTACATCAGAGCTTCAGCAGCTTATTTTCTTGTTCAAAATCTCTCTTCATGTGAACAATACCATTTTTAAACTCACTACAAAGGAATTACCAGTTACATACCTTCAGACTTTCTGCTAAAGGCTAAGAGTGATTCTCAAGAACTCAAAAACCCAGAGAAACTTTTCATTTTAAGAGATGTAATTCCTTCCCTCATGACTGACAATTGATTATAACTAGGCAGATAAAACTTTACCCCCTTAGACCAAACAAGCTAATAATGTATTAGTCACTTAACTGAGCTGTACGAGAATTACATTCAAATAGAAACAATAGAAGCCTTCTACCATAGACAAATAACAAAAATAAAACAATTTCAGATACAGCCAAAATCTTCAGTCACTCTCTCATCTGCCAAAGTGCCATCTTTAGATATTTGCCAACCAATCATATAAATTAAGATTTATGTGGCACTGTGGTAGACAGTTTGATAGAAAAGATGCAATGTGCTGGGTTTTCTTCTGACAATGTCCTTTATTCTTTGCTGAGAATGGCCATTCAATCATTAATAAATATTGAGCTTACTTTGCACTAGGCACTGTTCTAGGGCCTTGGGCAACATAGCAAGATTCTGTCTCTAAAACGTTTCCTTAAATAAATAGAAGACGTGACATATAATCTTTGCATATCATTTAGGGTGATGCCATTTAAAGAAAATTTCAATGCAAAAGTGACAGAAAACTTTACAGTGGCTAATAACAAGAATTATAGAACCCAGTTAAATATACTGGCACATTTTTGATGCAGTGATTTAAAGTTTGCTTGACTATTAATCCTATTTTCTCATAAATAAACATTTTTCTTTAACTAGAAAGTTACAGTTTTTCCAAAATCTTTTAAATTTATTCTCAGTAAAACAAAAAGTGATCTATACCCAGACTAAAACTAGGAATATAAGGTAGTATGAATCTGTTAACTTCATGAAAAATATCATCAAATAATCATATTTCTTAATGAATAATAAAACAATACTATATACTCTTATAGAGAAGAAGAAACCTAGCTATTTAATGTCTTTTAAATCCTTTTTCCCAAGAAATGTGAGCTTTAAAAAAAGTGCTTTCAGATGTGGTAGAAAACAAATGATTCTGATTTAGAAATGCAAAACTAAATTTATGAAATAACCTTGACAGCAAATAATGTTTCCTCAGCAGAGATTTATCCTACATCTCTGTTATACAGAAAGGACATCAACCTCATCTCACAAAGTCTATCAATCAGCTTTGAAATGCAAATTTTGAGAGATAGCAGAGAGACCACATCACCTGTGGAAAATATCTGATCAATGCTACAAAATTTTTAATAAAAGTAGGAGTTTTTGATCTATAAACATTCTTAAAGAATATCTCTTTAATTAATATATATACACATATATTTGATACAAAGAAAGCAGAATTGCTAGGGATAATGGAGGACACGATCCAATAATCTTACTCACCATTGTATTTCAAAATTCTTGTTAGTAAATTTCAGTCTCTTTCCTTAAGATACTTTCTCCAGAGCAAATGTGGAAGGGGCATAAAGGATGTTCATTGATGTAAAATTAAGCTAAAAGATACTTTGGTCTCAATTATCTAGATATTTTGAGCAAATGCCAGATGGTTTCCTCATTTTTCACTTCCTTTGCGAGAAACAAACAGCCTATGTCTTCTTTCAGGAAAAACTTTGCTCCCATTATATCACTGACAAATTTCAAAAGTATAAAATGACTTAGAGATGAATCATCTCTAAGAGACCAGAGATTTGAATAGTTTCCCTTAAAGATGGACATCTTAGTGGTTCCCCCCAACAGCAACAAAAAAATGTTCTGGCACTTTGAAACCAAGGTTTGTGACCCTTCCCAAGTGTCTGTACTAGTCCAGCCCTGTGACATTTCTATAGGTTCCTCAGCACTGTGTATCCCCCACATTGTCATCTAGCATAGCCCTAAGATTTAGCTCCTTCCTTCCAACTTCTTAGAAATGTCTAGGCCCCCATGGGCAGGCTAGCCTGACTCACTTTGGCTGCACCTTCTCCATCCATTTTCATAGCAGGGTTTCTATGATGATAGCAGAAAATAAGGAAGAAAAAAAGAGCATCCAAGCCATTCTGGCTGGGTTTACCTGTCACTAAAATCATTCACTGAAATGTGAAAAATGTAGACAGTGTATATTTATTTAGATTACATATAACATAAAACATTTATTTTGACCATATTTTAATTCTGGCATTTGCTAATTTGAATAAACTAAACAATCATATGACTATTTTTTTCCCAAGACAAATAATCCTAATAGCCATTTACTTTCAGGAATTAAAAAAAAACTAAAAAAAAATTTTTCCTAAATATGACAGCTGCAGGCTGATATCCTCCAAGTTTTAAGAGATTCTTAATAGTTAATTCCCAACATTTTTTATCTTAGCTTTTTAAATAATTTTTACTGTTTAACATTATATTAAGATATCAATTATCTTGATTACTGAGTTTCTTGGTTCTGCTCTTAAATTTTGCACCCAAGGCAAGTGTCTCACTCTCTTTTTCTTGAATATGAATTTGGTTTCCAGGGCATCATTTCTCCTTTCTTCTCCAATCTCACTGTTTACTCCTTCTCAGTCTCCTTTGCCGGTTCCTCACCTCCTCCAGCCTTGAAATATTCAGATCTCAGCTCTGGGGCATCTTCTCCATCTATACTCATCCTCTAGATGATCTCATCCAGGCCATGGTTTTAAATATCACAAATGCCCTGACAACTCCCAAGTTTTTATCTCCAGCCCAAACCACTCCCCTGAACTGCCTGCTTGGCATAGCTGTTTTAAAATTTAACATGACCACAGTTCACTCCTGATTTAAGCCCTTAAACTGTATTCCCCTACAGTTTGCCACATCTCAATAAAATGCAATTCCATCCTTCCAGTTCCTCAAGCTAAAAACTTTGGAGTTATACTTATATCCCTTCTAACTCTCATTTTACATATGATCCATCAGCAATTCCCATTGACTCTCTCTTCAAAATACATGCAGAATTCAACCACTTGTCACCACCATGTAGCCCAAGCCACCATCACTTCTTGCTCAGACTATTACAGTAATCTGCAACCGATTTGTTTACTTCTTTCTTTTGTTTCTCTATAGTTTATTTTCAACAAAGCAGTCAGAGTGATCATTTTTCAATGAAAATCTTATTATGGGTTCTTTGCTTAAAACCCTCCAATATAACCCCATTCCACTCAGAATAAAATTCAAAATATTTACAATAGCCTACAGTACTGGTTCTCAAACTTTCTAGAGGCCTCATAAAACATAGATTGCTAGACTCCACCCAGATCCTCTGATTCAAGAAAGCCTGGATGGGGCCCAACATTTGCATTTCTAATAAGTTTTCAGGTAATGTTGATGCTGTGGGTCTGAAGAATCACACTTTGAGAACTGCTGACCTACAATGCACTGCATCATCTGGCCCCTGAATTCATCCCCTGTTATTTTCCTTCTTCCTCTCTGTTCCAATCACACTACCCTTCTTAGCCTCCAAGCAACCTCCTACTTCAGGATCTTTATATCTTTCCCTCTATTTGGAGCATTCCATCCTTAGATATTCTAATGACCACTACCTTACTCAGGTCTCCAGTTAAATAGTCTTTCAATAAGGCCTTCCCTGAGCACATTATATAAAATACTAAATTTACTTCACCCCTACGTTACATTGCTTTATTTTTCTTCATAGAACTTATTACCATCTGTTCTTTATACATTTATTTGGTTGTTTATTTATTGTCTATTCCCACTGAATTTAAGTTCCATGCAGACAAAGACTGTCTATACTTAATTCAGGGTTAACTCTAGAGCCTAAAATGATGCCTGGCACATAGATGTTCTATAAGTATTCTTGAAGGAATGAATGGATGGATGAATGGATGAATGGATGGCTGATGGGGAAAATTAGGCATTCACTCCAGACCATTCCCCTTTCTGTTTCCAGCCTCTTTGGGGAAAGGGAATAACCTAATTTATCATGCTAACCTAAGCAAGTTACTTAAATACTGCATCCACAGTTTGTAAGCTTTTATTGTAAAAATCATTTTAATTTGTTTTTAGAAAAAACAAAATTGACAGTAACTCAATGACTGGTACAAGGAGACTTCCAAAGGCCCTTTATGTTTAACCCACAGTCCTGACCTGATGTGCATAGAGGCCCACTTAGGGTGGCTAAAAATAAAGTCCGTCTCCTCTGTTGCCACCTGCTTCCTATAGCTGTAAGTCCCATCTGTTCCCATAGAGAATCATCTCTGAGCCTGATTTTTGTGAACTATTTTTTCTCTCTCACTCTCTCTCCATCACTTTCTTTATTCTTTACAGAGAGTCATTTGTTTTTGTACAAGAAGCAACCACCCTTCCTCCTTACCAGGAGTGGTCCCAATTTAACTCAACTGTCCATCTTCCCTATATGACTCAAGGTAAATCCTGATCAAGAATCCAATTAGGATGATCCTGTTTTCTTTGCTAGCAAATGGTTTAGGCATGAACATATCACTCAGTTACAATCTATAGACATAGTCTGCTGGAGACTTCAGAAAAAGTTAACCTCCAAATAAAGAGACACATGGAATGGTTGATCTTCTCCTACTATTGGACATTATGGTGTCCACATGTTATGCCTGGGACCCAGCAGCCATTTGTGTAACCTCAGGAAAGCTAGCCAAAGACAAAATAAGAGATAGCTGAGAAAAAAAAAAAAAAAAAAAAAAAAACAATGGAAAGAACCTGAGTTCTTAATGAGTCAATGAGCCAACAAATTAACAATGCTGAATCTACCTTAGCTCAGGATTTATTGGTATATAGGATAACAGGACATTTTTATTGTTAAGACAATAGATTTGGAGTGAGGAATAATAATAACTTGACTCTTTTCTGCTACAGAGAGCCATACACAATAGTAACATGACAATACCACAGCCCAATACAAACACATAATTTGCATATAAAACAAGTTCCATATCACATATGTAACCTTATATTCTGGAATAGCCCTTTCCAACCTCTATAAACTGCTTCCTCAGAATCAAATGCCCAGAGTGGGGTATTTCACACTGAGTTACCCATGTTAAATTTTATGCAGGGCCCAGTCTCTTTGAGATACCAAAAAAAGAAAGACACCTGCTTCTTTGGTGTGGCCCAGAAAGAAGCTGGTTTACATATATAAATCCATGGATAGAAATAACTAAAGTTCATATTATACATGATGACCAAAAGCAGTAACTATTTCTTATTACTATTATAAAATGAGAGCTAAGAAAGAAAATTTGTCTTGAACTTTATAGGACCTTTTCATACAATTAGCTCAATAGAACCTCAATAGAATTTCATGGATAAAAATGAAACAGCTACAAGATATTAAAAGAACCCCTACAGATATGCATAATGTGAATCATTGTGGTATTTTTAAGTTTCAGACATTCTAAAATCTCTGAATCAAAAGCATCCTAATGTATTATAACTATTAAACATCTCAATGGCAGTTGGGTTTATTATCCCATGAAGTATTTGCATCACTGATGTTTTTTTTTTCGTTTTTAAAATTCACTTTTAGAAGTTGAATCCCACCTACAATTTCTTGTTTTAACTAGATTGCTACTGAAATCTAGTTAAAGTAATAAAATTCTACTTTATTTCAAATTTCTTTCCGTCAGCTGCAGCTCCAGCCTTGTTTTGGCAAGTGCTAGGATTTCTTCTAGAGTTTGGCTAATAATCCTTACTCAGAAAACCTCCAGATGGACATCGCAGAGATGCTGCTTCAGTTTTTTCTTTTCAATTTGGACATGCCATGCACAACCTCACTGATGTATAAAACATCAGTACAAAATGTAGAAAATTCTGCTTTTTGCCTGCGTATACCCTTTTTATGATGAGCTGAGATGTTTTTCCACAGTCAAAAGTTTTCCTAAAGAAAAACTATAAAAACTAAAATAGAATAATTTAGAGAGAAACTTTGCATTCAGATATTTACAGTTTTCTGCATAAAAAATTAAGAGGATGCCATGAAGTCTCTGAAAAAGCAAAAATGCCTAAAATGGCAGTTTTGAAATGGCCTGAGAGGTGTCCAGATTACATGGTGGTATATATTTCAAGGCTTAATCATTGTGGGTCAGATTATCAAAGAAGCCTCTACCCTAAATTCCCAAATTGTATTTACTATTACCATATTTTCATGAGAATTATAATAAACATTGCCCAATTGTGTTAGATGGACATTCTGACAGACACAGGAATCATGATATAAAAATAAAGCCTCTGCAGAATTTCATTATATGAGAAATGTCTAGTTCAGTAAATATTTTGAGAACATGGAATCATAAAAGTATTTTTTAATTTATTACTGTTATAGTTCTTCACATGCAAATATTTAGAAATTAATGTGAGTAGTTTATATTTGAAGATATGAGAATACTGAATTCTTTTATAAAATAATTAAATGGTCTTGGTTTTTATTTTTTATTTTTTGTTCTATTGGGAGGCATAGTGCAGTGGTTTAGATAAGTAAAATCTAATTTATCTAGGTTTATATCATGGCTCCATCACCTACTCAATCTATGCTGTTAGGAAAATCTGTTGAAATTTCAGATCCTCAGGTTCTTCATCTGTAAAATGGAAAGAAGAACCGTAGCTCCCTTACTCTCCTCTATTGTAAGGCTTTTCATACTGGATTATAATCACCTGGCTACTTGTCTATTCCTCCTATGAGATTATGAGTTTCCTGGAGAAAGAAAGAATGTTGATCTCGGATCCAAGATGGCCAACCACTAACAGCTCAGGATTGTAGCTCCCAGTGAAAGCTCAGAGAACGAGACAACGCCACATCTTTAGACAAATTTTCGTCACTCACCGATTAGCCAATTCCCAGTGGAGGAGCCCCATGGGTCGCCAGTGCGACTCTTGTGGCCGCCGCAGTGGTTTTGCCGGCGTCTCGGTGCAGCAGCTCTTCATGCAGAGCCAACGGGACTGCTTCCCCTACTGACCAGAGTTTGGAGCTCCGGGAAGTCAGAGCCGCTTGTTGCGGACTCAAGAGGGAAGCCAGACCAGATATTCCCGGGCAGAAGAGCACCATCAGTCTTATCGCTGCTATTTAGGCTGCCACAGTGGGTTGCTCGGATCCCAGCACTGGGAATCAATAAGTCTGACTTCGACTCAGAAACCTAATTAGAAAGGTGGTTCATTTACAGTGAAGGGAAAAAAACAGCCTAAGAAGGCTGAGTATACTCAAAATCAGAACCCATCAGCAACGGAACAAGCCCTGTTGGAAAAGGACTCATCAGCAACCGAACAAGCCCTGATGGAAAAGGACTGTGTTCCATTATCTGAAGTAGGCTTTAAAAGGTGGATGATAAGAAACTTCTGGGAGTTAAAGGAACTTGTTCTAACCCAATGTAAAGAAACTAAGAACTTGGAAAAAAGGTTAGATGAAATGTTGAAAAGAATAGACAATATAGAGAGGAATACAAATGAACTTATGGAGTTGAAAAATACAACATGAGAACTTAGTGAAATATGTACAAGCTTAAACAGCCGAATGGATCAAGCAGAAGAAAGGGTATCAGAGGTCGAAGATCAACTTAATGAAACAAAATGACACGACAAGAATAGAGAAAAAAGGATAAAAAGGAATGAGCAAAGTCTCCAAGCAATATGGGACTATGTGAAAAGACCTAATATATGCTTGATTGGTGTACCTGAATGTGACGGAGAGAACGAAGTCAAGCTGGAAAATACTCTCCAGGACATTATCCAGGAAAATTTTCCTAATTTAGCAAAGCAGAACACTATTCAACCCCAGGCAATACAGAGAACACCACAAAGATATTCCTCAAGAAGACCAACCCCAAGGCACATAATCATTAGATTCACCAAGATCGAAACGAAGGAGAAAATATTAAGGGCAGCCAGAGAGAAAGATCCAGTTACCCGTAAAGGCAAGCCTATTAGGCTTACAGCAAATCTCTCAACGGAAACCCTACAAGCTAGAAGAGAGTGGGGGCCAATATTCAATATATTTAATCAACAGAACTTTCAGCCCAGAATTTCATATCCTGCCAATCTAAGCTTTACATTTGAAGGAAAAATAAAATGTTTTAGGAACAAGCAAGTACTCAGAGATTTTATTACCACCAGGCCTGCTTTACAAGAACTTCTAAAAGAAGCATTATACACAGAAAGGAACAACCAGTATGACCCTTTCTAAAAATACACCAAAAAGTAAAGAGCATTAACATAAAGAAGAATTTTTATCAATGAAAGGACAAAATAGCCAGTTAATATCAAATGGCAGCAACCCTAAATTTAAATCGACCAAATCTCCCAATCAAAAGATACAGACAAAATCCAACGGTATATCCAAAGATATACATAGACTCAAAATAAAGGGTTGGAAAAAAAAAAACGTACCAACCAAATGGAGAGCAAAAATAAATAAATAAGAAGCAGGAGTTGCAATTTTCACATTTGACAAAATAGATTTCAAAGCTACAAGGATACAAGGGTAAAAGGATTAATGTAATAATAAGAGATCTTAACACCCAGATACATACGACCCATAATGAGATTTAGATTCAATGAGACAGAAAATTGATAACGATATCCGGGACTGGAACTAAGATCCAGAACAAACAAACTCAATAGAGCTCTCCATTTTAAACACACAAAATATACATTATCCACAAAATCTAACGATATATCTAAAGATATACAAAGACTCAAAACAAGGGGATGGAAAAAAACTCACCAACCAAATGGAGAGCAAAAATAAATAAATAAAAAGCAGGAGTTGTAATTCTCACACTTAATAAAATAGATTTCAAAGCTACAAGGATGCAAGGGTAAAAGGATTAATGTAACAATAAGAGATCTTAACACCCAGATACATAAGACACATAATGAGATTTAGATTCAACGAGACAACAAATTGATAACGATATCCAGGACTTGAACTCAGAGCCAGAACAAATAAACACAATGGAGGTCTCCATTTTAAACACATAAAATATGCATTAACCACTTTAAACACTCAAAATATTGATCGGCCATTATTGAAACCCATTTTAGGAATGAAGTAATATTCCTTTTTCCCTCTTTTTCTTTTTTTCCCTTCTTTTTCTCTTTTTCCCTCTTAAAAAAAAAAAAAAAACTAATGCCAATTGGACTGTTTATGGGGTTACCTCTCTTCAGGAAATGATCAAAATATTCTTTCTTCTGCCAGGCCAGCTTCTTCAGAACTAAAAGAAAATCTTTCTTTTCAACCATAGGGAGAGAGTAAACAGCCATTGCTACTTCACAAAGTTTGGGGAGTGGGAGATGGTTTTATTTTGGTTTTGGAAACTGGGTCTCCCTATATCACCCAGGCTGGTCTCAAACTCCTAGGTTCAAGTGATCCCCCAGCCTCAGCCTCCTGAGTAGCTAAAAAAAAAAAAAAAAAAAAGAATGTTGATCTCTTTAAATGAGTTCTCAACCTTGGCTGCACATTAGAATCACCTTGTGAGAGTTTCAAACTCCCAGTACCTAAGCTGCCCTCAAACTATTTAAATGATTATCTTTGAGACTGGGAAGCTTGAAAGCTTCCCAGGTAATTTCAGTGTGAGCAAGGTCTAGAAGAACTCCCACTTTAGAGGCTTAGCACAGTATCTAGCACATGGGAAGCATTTTAAATAAAATGAATGAGTAAACAGTGATTGAATAAAAGATGTCACACAGAACATTGTAGTACTTACCTATCCATCTTCCCCAACTAGTTGCAAACTTACGGAAAATCAGAACCATAGGGTCATATTTGTTTTCTAGCCCCATCTACTCTCACAGTGTCTTATTCACTTTTGCATTGTTTGGTATATATTAAGAGTTCAATATTTTGTTGAAATAAAATAACATGAAGAAAGGAAAAAATAATTTTCTTAGTTAACTAAATTTTAAATGTTCTTTATGTAGATTGACATATTTTAAAAAATAGATTTTGCTTGTATGTTTCCAAGAAAGATGAAGATCTCTGCTTTCATATGTAGTATAGTAATTCCACAACTATATAACCATAGAACCATGTAGTCCATAGCTGATGTACAACAAACAATTTAGCCTTTACTGAATACTCAGAGAAACTCATAAAGCAAGTGAGAAAACTTTTTTGGCTTTCATTTGGACTTCCTTGGACTCTCCTGGAATTGTTGAGCATATCACCCAAGAAAGGTACTCTCATGGCTCAGAGACACTAATATCAGCGATGCATTATTTACTGGATGGCCATTCCTTATAAACAGTTCTAAGTAGATAGTAATGTCTGTTTTCAGTTTCAGTGTGTGCTTGTTCTTATATTTCCCCTGCAGTGTGAATTAGATAAGATTTCCTTGCTCCTCTGGTCTAAATAATGCTGCAGTGTTCCTGAACTCTACAAGACAAAGCCAGAGACTCCCATTGTTGAGATGTTTTCTGAATTTATTCAGCAAAATTATTTCTTTAGCATAGCAAATAGCTTAAAGGGTATATATATATTTTTTTCTTATTATTATTTATTTATACATATTGGTAAAATCATACTCATTAAATTTTTTGATGAAATTATTATGACATTTAAAAGGAAGTGTTTACAGGAAGGTCTGTATGTGAGCCAGTACCAATTGGTATAAAAGCAAAATAAAAATAACTATATAAAATAAAGCTGAAAACAGAAAAACAGCCAAGTAGTTGAATGATGATGATTTTACAGGTAGCTATATCTATACAATACATTGATGTATTTTTCTTAGAGAGTCACTGGTTTCACCTACTGGAATTTTGACATCCCATTATGGAATAATGCCAGTATGTGGATGCCTAGGATGGCAAGACTGACGGCTCAGTTGAACTTAGCAAGGTTACTAGATGAGCAGATCTTACTGAGTCAGCTATAACAACAGATTCAATGTTATTCCGATATGTATATACTGAATACTGGATATATGCCTTGTGCAGGGCCTACTCTTAAAAATCATAAAACATACACACACATGTAGTACATACAGTAGTGAGAGAATGCAAAAATGACAAAGCTGAAACCATGCAAAGTGACCTTAATAACTAATGAGAAAAACTCACTGGTGAATTGCACCAAATATTTAAAGAAAAATTAACATAAATCCTTCTCAAATGCTTCCAAAAGATAGAAGAGTGGGAAATACTTTTTAACTCATTTCATGAAGTCACTATTATCCTGATACCAAAGCCAGACAAAGACATCACAAGAGATGAAAGTACAGACCAATATCTCTGATGAATGTAAATGTAAAAATCCTGAACAAATACTGGCAATCCAAATTCAGCAGTATATAAAAAGGATTATATACCATTACCAACTTGGATTTACCCCAAGAATGCAAGGTTGGTTCAACATATGAAAATCAACTGATGCACCACAATAATAGAATAAAGGACAAAGCATTACATGATTACTTCAATCAACATTTAAAAAATAATTTGACAATATCCAACACACTTTTAGATGAAGACATTGAACAGAAAAAAATAGAAGGGAATTATCTCAATCCAATAAAGAACATCTATTAAAAACACACATCTAACATCATATTTAGTGATGAAAGACTGAAATCTGTCCCCCAAAATCAAGAATGAGGCAAGGATATTTACTCTCACCACTTCTTTTCAACATTGTACTGGAAGTACTATTCACAGCAACTAGGCAAAAGAAAGAAAAAAACTATCCATATTAGAATGGAATAAAATTATCTCTTTTCACAGATGGCATGATCTTATATGTAGAAACCATAATAGAGCTAATAAATGAGTTTAGCAAAGCTGCAGGATACAAGACATAATTATAGTATGATTACTTAATGACAATGATACACCCTGAGAAATGCATTATTAGGTGGTTTCTCATTGTGTGAACATCACAGAGGGTACTTATACAAACCTAGATGATATAGCTTACTACACATCTAATCTAGATGGTATAGTTTATTGCTCCTAGTCTACAAACCTGTACAGCATGTTACTCTACTGAATAGTGTAGGCAAATGTAACACAATTGTAAGTATTTCTGTATCGTAGCTAAACAGAAAAGGTAATGGATTGAACTATGACATTACAATGGTTATGGCATTCCCAGGCAATAGAAATTTTTCTGCTCTATTATACTCTTCTGGGACCACCATTGCATATACAATCCAACATTGGCCTAAACATTATTATGTGGTACACAATTGCATAGAAAAATCAGTTGTGTTTCTATATGCCATCTGAATATAAAATTAAGAAAATAATTTAATTTACAATAGCACCAAAAACAGGAAAATATTTAGAAATAATTTAACTAAAATGCAAGTTTTGTCCACTGAAAACTATAAAACATGTTGAAAGAAATTAAAGAAGACCTAACTAAATGAAAAGATATCCCATGTTCATGGACAGGGAGACAATATTGTGAAGATGGCAATACTTCCCAAATTGATCTGTAGATTCAATGCAATTTCTATCAAAATGTTGACTGTATTATTTTTAGAAATGGTCAAACTGATTCTAAAATGCATTTGGAATTACAAGAAACAAAGAATACCTAAAACAATCTTGAAAAGAACAATGTTGGGGAATTCACACTTCCCAATTTTAAAACTTACAGTACAAAGCTACAGTAATCAAGATAGTATGGTACTGGCATAAGGATCAATGTATAGACTAATAGAATAGAATTGGGCATCCAGCTGAGACGATTTATGGCTGAGAATTAAAGTCTGTCTACAAACATCACATCCAGTAGCCAAGGTAACAAATCTCTCTTTGAAGAAGGATTAGAACCATACATCACTGTATCCACCACACTGATGCATGTGATTATATTAAGATTAAAGACTTCAGTTCAATAAGAGACATCTTGGATAATGTTAACCGAAATAGAAAGGGTGATTTTATCACCAATGTTTACAACTGATAATTAATAACTTCTAGAATATAAAAAAGATCTTTAGTAATCTCAACCAAAGAAAAATGGACAATAAATATAAGCAGGTAATTTAAAGAAAATAAACCCTCACAGCCTAGAAAGCATACAAAAGTTTTCTCAAACATAATGAGAGAAAAACAAAATAAAATAACATGGAGATACACCTTCATACCTATTTGCCTAACATATTAGAAAAACGGACAGCAACAAGTTGCCAAGGATATAGGGATAGAGCAAGGTAGCCATATATGCCAGTTTGTCTGAGACAGTCCTAGTATACACTAGTTGTTCAGTATAATTATTCGTACCTGCTTTTATTGTCAAAAATGCCCCCCATTGAACAATAAATCACATTGTCTCCCTAGGATAGAGAGATCATTATATACTCCTGGTGTAAATGTAGACTGGTGTGGACATTTGGGAAAACAATTTGGGACACTATTCAGTCAAATTAAGTATTTGAATACATTGCAATGCAAAAAGATTTTTTCCTACATATCTGTATATATATAAAGAAAACTATTATATATGTTCAGAAAGGAGCATACAATAATCTGTTTATTGTAGAATTATTTGTAGTAGCAACAAGTTATTAATAGAAGCTGAGTGTTCATAACTGAGAGAAGAAAAGTAAATCATGGTGGATGTATGTAATGAGGAACCATTCAGCAATTAGATTCAGCACAATAAATATAAATAATAAAAAGAGTAGATTGATATTAAAGACATACTTTTCAGTGAAAATATTATTTAAAATAGGATGATAATATGATAGGGCAACCCCCACTGATCCACATTATTGTATAATAACCTCCCTTTCACTGTGGATGGAACCTCTGAATGTGATGGGATATCAGTTCCATGATAACATTATAAAGCAAAGGTAAATGGGTTTTGCTGATATACTTAAGGTTTTCAATCAGTTGACTTTTATTTAAATACAGGGAAATCCTCAACGGCATGGATTTATTAGAAGTAGACACGTGCAACATTACAGCTCTAATCAGGAGTGTTCCTGAAAAACAGTGGGGAAGGGAAATCTTTCTAGAAGAAAGAAATTAGAAGAGTACATTTGGTTCCCCCCGTGTTAGTCCGTTTTGCATTGCTATAAAGTAATGCCCAAGGCTGGGTAATTTATAAAGAAAAGAGGTTTACTTGGCTTATGATTCTGTAGACTGTGCAATCATGGCACTAACATCTCCTCGGCTTCTGGTGAAGCCTCAGGCAGCTTACAATCATGGTAGAAAGCAAAGGGAGAGCAAGTGTGCCACATAGTGACAGAAAGGGCAAGACAGGGAGAGGAAGCAAGAGAGTGGGAGGGTACCAGACTTTTTAACAATCAGATTTCATAGTAACTAATAGAATGAGAACTCACTCATTACCACTGGAAGGGCACCAAGTCATTCATGAGGGATCCACCCCCATGACCCAAACACCTCTCATTAGGTGACATTTGGAGGGGACAAATATCCAAAGTGTATCACCTCCTTTCTCATGACTGGCGATAGCCAGAGATATAGATCTACACTGATTCATAGGCAGTGGCTAATAACCACTGGTTAGGTCTGATGGTTAAGAACAAGATCAGAATACAAATGGCAAGAAACACTGAGGAAGATATTCGTGAATAGATTCCACATGGACTGCAAAGACATATGTTCACCAAAGGACATCCACTGCAGATAAGGCTCTCAATAATCAAGATTGAGTTTTTAAAAAATGAGACGTTTTGTGAATGCCAGGTGGCCTCTTCTGTAGCCATTCAAGGACTTGCTGAATGAATGTTCAATATAGTCATGATAGCAGGGGTGGAAGCTATGCATTGGTTCAGCAGCATGGGCTTCTCTTCATTAAGACTGATCTTTGGCTGCCACTGCAGAAAGCATAAACTACAGAGACCAGTGCTAAGCCCCCAAATGACACCACTCCCTGGGGATAGCAGCCAGCTACTTTGTGGTATATTGATCACACTGGATTCCTTCCCTCAGGTATACAACAACAATTAGTTCTAACTGTAATGTACATATATTCTAGAAATGGGTTTTCGTTCTCTTTTCTCACTGCTTCCAAAAGCACTACCATCATGGACTTATAGAAAGTCTAAGTAACTATATGCTGTGCAACATTGTTTAATTTCACACAATATTAAGTCACTATATTCTATGCAACATTGTTTAATTCTACACAATATTACCTTTGACCAAAAACCTTAACACAGCAACAAAAGAAGTACAATAATGAGTTTATGTCCATGGAATTCACTGGTCATATCACAATATCTCATCTCTTATGTACTGAACTGACAAAATGATCTATGAAGAATCATTATCATTCCAGTTAAGAATATACTAAAAGTTTGGGGCTATGTCTTATAAAATGCCATCATATGCTTTGAATCAGTGGCCAACATATGGTGCCGTTTCTCCCATGGCCAGAATATAGGAGTCTAGTAATCAGTGTCACTATTCCATCTGGTAACCCACTAGCAGAAGTTTTGCTTTCCATTCCCCACAAGTTGGTGCTCTTCTGATTTAGAGGTTCTAATTCCCACAGAAAGAAAACTTCTACAAGCAGACGTAACAATTGTTCCATTGAACTGGAAGTTGAGACTGTCATCTGTCTATTTTAGGCTCCTTATGCCACTGAGCCAATAGGCAAACAAGGGAATTACTCTAATGACTGGGGTGGTTGATTCTGATTAACAAGGAGAACTTGGCTACAGCTATACAACACAGGTAGAGGAAAAACCAGAGGACTCACTGGGATGCCTCTCAGAACTTTCATTTCTAAGACTAAAAGTTAAAAGAATACTAAAGTAATCAAAAAGATAGAATCACTGAGGTTTAAAGTATTTCATAATGGAAGTATGGGGCCTTTGCCAGGTAAAGAACTGGCTGAAATGATGCCTGAAAGCCAAAGAAATATAGAACAGTTAGTAGAAAAAGAAGGTTACAAAAATTAACTATAGTCTTGTGCCCAATTCTAGAAACATGGACAGTAACAGCCACACATATTTGCTTCCTTGCTTGTCACATATATCTCTATTTCTTTTTTCTCTCTATTGTGTTGCATAAGGAGCGTTGGTGGTGGTAAAATTGACAATTCATTATTTAGGTGATTAATTATCCATATATGAAAACAACGCCTATGGAAAAGTTGAGTCTCCTTTTGAGGAGGGAGGCTAGAGAGTGAGACAATCCTCTGAAGGATAGTGGCATTTTACTAAACAGAAGCACAAAGTTGCTATTGGACAAAAGGTTCTGATATGTGTGCAAGCATACTATTAAGCTATTGTCTTTCAACTCTAAATTTCCTCCTTCTAGATCGTGCCTTGCAAAACTAGGCCTGGAATTCTTCAGATTACTTGTTACCTGAACCCCTGTTAAATATTCTGTCAAAAAGAGTTTGTAGAGAGACTGGAAGACAGGGAGAGGGCAGAGGGAAACTTGTTCCCTTGTTCTTTTTTATTTGCTTGCTCTTCCTGTCAGTGTCACTAGAGCAATGATACTTAACCATGGCAGCAGCAATGTCTTTCCATCTCCAACTCTATTTGGCACTCCCAGAAGCAGACCCATCATACTCTGCCCCCTCAGAAACACCAGCAACAGCTGCCAATGCCTCCTGAGGTTTCAACCTCAACTCTTCAAGGCCATTTTTCTTACCTGGAGTTACTAGCACTCGCTGAGTAGTACTCCCTCTTCAAAGGTGAATGCTAGCTCCTTGGGGCTCCTCCTCCAAACTTTAAAGTATTAATAACTCTGATCCATGTTGGCACAGTGGCTCTTGCCTGTAATCCCAGCACTTTGGGAGCTAAGGCAGGCGGACCACTTGAGCTCAGGGGTTTGACACCAGCCTAGGCAACAGGGTGAAACTCTGTTATCTACAAAAAAAAATACTAATAATAATAATAATAACTAGGGATGGTGGCACATACCTGTAGTCCCAGCTATTCAGGAGGCTGATGTAGGAGGACTGCATGAGCTCAGGAGGAGGAGGTTGCAGTGAGCTGATATCATACCACTGTGCTCCAGCCTGGGCAACAGAGACAGACTCTGTCTTTTAAAAAATAATAATTAATTAATTAATTAAAAGTCCAAGAATACACTTTAAGCACAGATGAATCCAGTGGTTCACTTATATCATATCTTTCTCTGTCTTTTGCTTTTCTCTGTATTGGTTTTCCTAAAGCACATTGTCTTTGCAAGAGGGGCTCCTAGAAGATTAAGGCTTATACTTTATATACCTTAGTATAAGGTAACAAGAGTGTTAACTAGTTTTCTGCTTCCCTCATTATTCTTGCCAAAATTATGAAGCTAATGTTCAGTTGCTTTGATTGGTCTGCTTAGGTCATGTGTTCTTCCTAAACCAATCACTGCAATGTACAATAATTTCATTGGCCAGTCATGAATCATTCTCCCCAGAATGGGATCAGTTAAACCTATTACTGGAAGAAGTAAATTCTTCAATACAACACCAATCCCATTAAAACTTTTCCAACACTGTATAATTACTAATAAAAATTAAGTGACACTGTTTTTACAGTAGAAATTTCATATCTGACTAGCTCACAGAGGTAGAGTTGGTCTTTAAGAGAGGACAAAGAAGGTGACTCATGGACATGTGGCTATATTTTAGGAATGCTGCAAATTCCTCCTGCCTAAAATATCTTTTCCATCTGCCAACTACAGTCTTAAATTCCAGTTACACTACTGAGATTCATTGTTCAGGGCCTATAGCATGGACACTCCAAGCATTTTTTGGATAAAGGCAAATGCCTCTTAGCATATATCATCTTTTAACACCTCATATTGGTTACCTTATTACCTTATCTGATTGATGATAACAGGCAAGGCAATAGTAAGGAGTCCCTCAGAGGAAAAAGTCTTCATGGGTTAAAATGTCCCAAAGGGCAGATCTGGGATCTGTGTGGCCAGGTTGATAGGAAGAGTGAGGAAAGGGCTGGAAGGTGATGGTACATTCCAGACACAACCTGTCTAATCTGCAATTTATCTTGATAACAACACTACTCATAACACCACTTAATTATATCTTAGAACAGGCAATCTATGAGAGGATGTTTGGGAATCTAGTCCCTTTTCTCAACAAAAGAGGTTCCTTGGAGACATGGCTGAAGAATGGCATCAATCCTCAGTCTGCAAGGAGATGGTTGGTCATTTAAATATAAGACTGTCACCAGGAAGAACCTTAGACCCTAAGAATTCTCTTGAAGTGCTTCCAGCTTCATAATGGTCTAACAGTTAAGGAAAGAAGTCTGCAGGGCCCTTGTTGATCTTTTCTAATGATATTTAAGTGCCAATGTCTAAGTGACTTATGTTTCAGCTAATGTAGTAACAGAAATAGAAATATGTCTGAAAACTAGTGTCCCATGTGATATGGGGCAAGATATTGGCCTTCCTTAAATTATCCCAATTTTGAACTCCTTATAACTACGTCCAGGCCCCTTTCCTAATATATATATATATATATCTTCCCCAAAGTTATATTGTTATGTATATATAACAATAAAAATCCTCCCAAAAGTTTAGTAAGACTATGGAAAGAATGAATGAATGAATGAATGAATAAACAAAAGAAGGAAGAGAGATAGATACCCATTTAAACTAATAAAAGTGGTTAGATATAGGAAGGGGAATGGGATGAGAGTAAAAGTGGCAAAAAAAAATTTTTTAAGGAAACTTTATATATCTTATTATTGCTTGACTTTGGCTTACAATGAGCATTATTTAGGAATCCTTATAGTAATTTTAGTAAAAGTTATGCTTAATGATTCTACTAACTAAAAGACATTTGTTCTCACATTTGAGATTTAACTTGAGGAAGGGAGACAGAGCTATCTCCATGGTCTAGATAAGTGCTGACCACACAGATAAAAAAGTGCATCCTATAAATGTTCCCACTGACTGAATTAAGCTTAAGAATAATACTCAAATGATACAAAACCAAACTGAATAAAAATGCAAGTATTCCAATTCTTTGTTACATCTACTTCCCACCCACCCCCACCCCGCAGAAAGAATGAACCACTACTGTTTTTGAAAGTGTCATAAAGATACAGGTCGGTTATGCTGCTCCCCTGGATGGGTTTCCATTGGTAATAAATGGTTTTCTGAGAGGTTTGAGTTAAAGCTCTTATGTAAATACAGAGAGGCTTACATAATGCTCTTTAAACTAGAACTTTGAAGACAATCTGCAGTAGGCATATGAAATCTGTTTGTGCTGCAAATGGCATCTGAAAACTGACAGGAAACCATCCAAGAAGCGGTTTAAGAAAACAGGAAGAATAAACACCCACGGTGCAAACTTCTGATCAATCATTTAACCAAACTTCGAGACTAGAGAATACGTAAGAACCGTGTCCTAGGGCTTATAATAATGCCACTAGCCACAGTATGTTTTCTGGAGCGCCCAAGAACATTATTCATTGTAAATTTCTATGTAAATTATCCAAGGGCAGGGGC
This sequence comes from Callithrix jacchus, assembly GCF_049354715.1. Lineage (NCBI taxonomy): Eukaryota > Metazoa > Chordata > Mammalia > Primates > Cebidae > Callithrix > Callithrix jacchus. The sequence goes on from NC_133505.1 coordinate 104,856,422, forward strand.
ATTGCTCTGGTCCTCGCAGGAATCAGATGGCGCGGGTTCCCTCCCTGTGAGTTTTGACAGTGCATCATCTCACGGAAGAGGCTAAACTAGTATTGATTTTCCAATTTCTTAAAGGAAATTGGAGCAAAGGCACGTTCTCAGGGACGCGGGGGTTAGTAGGGGGCAGGTCTGAGAAAAGAAGAAACACTATTCAAACCAACAGCACTGCGGAGACGGGGAGATGTAGCTGTGGGGAACCAGCGGAAGCTTCTCTCTGTGCAAGTAGCGGGACTGCAAAGTTCCTGCCACAACAGCTGCGACGTTCTGATTCTGTGGAACTGCCAGGAGAGGCGTTTCCCTGGCCAAAATAGAGCCTTCTTAGGAGAGGTTTATATTTTGTTCGGGAAGGCAGGACTGACTATCTTCTAGTGGTTTTCACTCTCCTCCACCTATATTACCCTGAATCCTCCTTAGGCCCTCCCCTCCGAGCTCCTTCCGAGTAAAGTAGAGAGGGAGCGTGGGAGGGAGAAAGCGCACGCTAAGTTTCAAATGTCGCCAGGCTTTCCAGAATCCCCTAGCCCTGGGTGCAGGTGCCTCTCCTGGCCTTGGAGCCCCGCCCCGCTTCCCCGTCCCCACAATCGCAGGACTCGACGCTCCGCGGGGAACTGAGGAGGAAATTTTCCAGCCTTAGATACCGGCGGACTAACTTTCAGGTCCACTCCAACCCTGAGATCGGATTCCACTTGATCTTGGTTGGAGTTCGCGAAGTAACTGCCAAGTCAGAGCTTGAGTTCCGTAGTGCGCGATGACCGGACAGCACAGGCTCTTGCCGTGGGGCAAAGAGCTGAGGACCGGGGGCGATCCCGCAGTGGAAGGAGCCGCTCCGCCAGGAGCCTCGGAGAGCATCCCCCAACCCAGTCCTGAACCCCTTCCCGCCACCCCCCGCACTCCCCGTGGGGCTATCCTCCCTTCACCCGCGGACTGCCCCAAGGAATGGGGAACCCGCAGGCAGAGGCCACTCCTCCCCCCGCCCACCCCGCCACTGCAGTTTCTGTTAACTTTCCTAACACACCCATCTTACCCCGCCACTTAAGTCGCTATTTACGACCACGGCGACTCTCGCTCACGCACGCCTACCCTTTTCTCTAGACGCCTAAAGGTGGCTGCATTGAAACACTGACACGTGAAAACTATTCTGACGTCGAATCGCCCGCCTTGAGGTTTTAATCTTGGTCGCTCATCCCGCCCAACGTTCAGGGCAGCTATCCAAAAGGTCCCCGCATTCCTTGCGGGGAAGGTGAGGATAGGAAAGGTGAGGATAGGAGGAAGGGGGAGGCAGCCTGGGGGATGTGAGAGGACTGGGGCCACACTGTGTATCTAGGAGGAAACTCTGAATCCTCATCTCAGGAATGTTGTCTTTGCGCGGTTTCTAAATCGAATCCATTTTGGCAGCTTTCTTAGGAGCCCGGGTACCCCAAGTGCCAACTTAGGAATTGGGAGAAGGAACGTGCCACCGCAGACCACCTGTCCTGGTGGGAGGAAGTACTCCTCCCTTCTCCCTGCTCCCTCTCCACCAACAACAGGTTTTCAAGTTGAGGAGACATCCCCCCTCCAACATCTCTCACTCCCCACTTGTGGCCGAGGCCTGCCCGGTGTTCAACCCAGACAGAGTCAGGCAGACGCTCAGCTGGACGCGCCGGAATGGGCGCCGGTGGCCAGAGTATTGTGAGATTTCTTAATGTGAGGGCACTGTTGAGGAAACGGCTGAGAAACCTCTAGTAAATCTCTTCACGAAGGAAATGAGTGTTGTTGTCTTGCCTTTTAGTTATGTGTCCCTCATGCCCCCCAAGAAAACAATTTTTCTGTTCCAAACACACTTGGGATCAAGTTTCATCCTTGCACTTGCAGCTTAGATGTTTCTACTATAAAAGACTGTTAGGTGCGTTTTGGTTGGGCGTTACTTGCAGGTGTCTCGCCGCTTAGTTCTCCTGGACTGAGGCACTGACTGGGGACCTAGGCTTGTCTGGGGCAGCTGCAAAAGATCCCTCTAACGCTCCTGGTCTACCTGGAGACCGCCCACCACCGTCTGCTCTCCAATTATCATTGTTAGTGCACGGTGGAGAACGAGCTTAATTCTCTAATAATATGACCTATTTTGATGCAGTCAAAGAAAGAAAGAAAGGAAAACAGTAGAGATGGTGGTTAGACCGCCCTAAACTCTGAATTCAGAGAAGGAAAACTCTCAACTACTGCCTCTCAGCACTTTGCATTGCATTCCTGAAACCTGGAAATGAAAATAGAAATTGTTTGATGTATGAGGAGACGTTATCTAATTAGGGTGTAAGAAATTTAATCTTTCCAGCATGCAGGTCATATAATTAATGTTAATTTAACGCTCAAATTCTCAGTCATTAATTTTTATTCTCTTAAATGTAGTTTGGCAGGGCCCCCTGATCCATGGCAATGGATTTTACTGGATGTGAGAGCACTCTTGGTCTTAGGAGTGACTCACCACAAACCTACCCATCCCAATAACAAGATCACATCATGTATGCATTATTAAGCCACATAATTGAACGGTCCATAGTTTGCATATCAGACTATTAAAATAATGTGTTTTGCTTTTCTCTGAACACGTATTGTTCAAGCCTCTGCGAATATGTAGTGATTCTGATAATTACCTCCAAATTACTGCAAATGTTCTCTTCATTAACATGATTTCTTTCAAGCATTTTTTAAAATGTGGATATCGTTATGAATTAAGACACTTCTTACAAAGTTATGTGAACTTTTTTTAAAAAAGGAATTTGTCATTGGAAAGGACAGGACATATTTTAAATGGAGGATGTAGAAAAATGCTTTGAGTATGCCTTTCAAATGGCTTCCTAAGGTCAAATAAAAGTTTTTCTGTCTAGTTTTTCATGCTGCTTCTAGGCAAAAGGCAGACAGAAAGAAACAAAGAGAGATGGGTGGTAGGGCTGACTTTCAAAGTCACAGGAGAGTAAGAGAGAATCAACTTTTCAAGTTCCAACTATCCACCTCCTTCTGGTATAGATAACTTGTCCCTGCAAATAAAATCTTAACACATTACCTGAGATATAGCAGACTATATCCCCTTTTAAAAGAACAAGCTCAAAATTTTCTGAAGCAAACAGCTTATTAATTAAATATTACTGCTTCTCCCCTTACTCTTCTTCGCTACACTATTGGAGAAATTATAAGTGGTTAAAAAATCCTTCATTATAACCTTCCCTTCAAATACTGTTTTCAAAGTTAAATAGCAAGACATTTAAAAAGAAAGAAAAACCTACTGCAAAATAAAAGTCTCTTTTAAATGTGAGAAATTTGCATCTACACTTCTCTCTAGTAAGGTTTCCTTTGAATGATTTTTAAACTCTCCTAACAGGCCATTCTGCCGCTGATATTGTCGCTCCTCTGTACCCTGTCGGCGCTGCGCACGGGTCCCTCTCTTCAGACCGCGCCTTCAACACGGAATCGCTGCCATCAGCCCAGGCGGAGAAGGAGTTTCAACCGCTGGGAAGGCATGAGTTGGAGAAAGTTATGGGATTTTTTCCTAAACAAAATAGGAGCAAGAAAACAGTTGGGCCCGGGACGAAAGGGGGAGGGTAGCAGGGCTCTCCGCCCGTCAAGCAGTGAGCTGCCTGGCGGTTCCCTGTGGGGAAGAGCCCCCCTTTCCTTGCTCAGTGCCCGGTCTTCTGGACCCTTCTCCTCGAGACCGCAGTCGGCTCTCAGGAAAAGGGTGCCAGGCCCCAGGCGGCACTTTTATTTTGGTTGAGAGGAGGGAGGGCTGCTCCCAGGCCCGAGGGAGACGAACTGAGCCTTTCTGTTTGGATTTCCCTCCTCGCTATAGCAACCAGCAGCATCCGGACAAAAATGCGCCCTCCCTGGACAATGGCCCGGCCTCCTGCTTCTCGCCCTGGTCTTCCTCCCCCGGATCGCAGCCAGGACCTGCCTGGGCGCTCTTTGGCCGTGGAACATCCCTCCCCATCACCCCCACCTCCATCCTTTCCATAGCAGTCCCTCCCGAGGTCAGGCCAGGGCGCTGGGAAGCCTCAGCTCTTGCTCTCTACCCCCACTGATTCCCCTACGCCGGCCAAGGCTAGGACACAGGACCTCACTATCGAGTTCGGGGGCTCCCACAGGGGAGTTCCCTGCGGGGATTGTGTGGGTGATTGGATTGCCCCCAGGAGTACAAACTCAAGCTTTTCCCAGGGTTAAAAAAAAATTAGAAAAATGCATAGAGCAGACTACACCTCTCCTCCGCCCAACACACACACACACACACACACACACACACACACACACACACACACACATTAATATAAGCACCCCAGACCGAAGTACTAGACATGATCTCTGACTTTCTTTCACTCTCCCAAGGTTAATTAAGTTCCCTTCCACGAACTGAGCTCCGCGCCTATTCATTATTCTCTCTGTCTGACCTAGGGCGTTAATATGATCAGGCCTGTGACTCGGCCGTGTTATGTTTTCCTATTTTGCATTTAATGCTGGGACCTGGCTGCCCTAGATTACCATGGCAAACTCTCAGAAAAGACAAGAGGAGCCAGGGGTCTCCCTGCTCCAATCTGCCTAAGGCTTCCTCTTCCTGCCTCCTCTTCCGGCCAATGTCTGCCCCAGTGTTCCCAGGACCCAAATTCTGGAAACCTGTCTTTAAAAATACAGTTATCCCTAGCTTTATGAGGTTTAAAGGCTGTCTAGAATGATAGATTCGAAACTCTAAGAACTAGCAGAAGATCCTGGCCCACAGTTATTACCGCTGTTGGTTAACTGTTCTGCAGAAAAGCATCTCTCCCGCCCGTGCTCTCCCACCGATCTCCCCCTGCCCCACTCGCCCCGCCCCCATCCTCCGGGACACTGAGGACACAATTGTTAAGTGCACTCTACACTTCAGAAGGATTTGCATTCGTGCTTGTGCAGGCAGAATAAGAAAACTGAAGTCAAACTTCAACCAAATACAGTTAGGGACAGAGCAACAGCCCTAGCCCTTGGAAATGGCTTCAGTGATATAACTGAGTACCCCTCCTCCCACTTCCCCAGTCCGCGCCTGTGCACAGGTGTATGTAAGTGCAGTCATCCCTTGCTCGCCTTCCTCTTCACAAATTGCTCCAGAGGATGAGAAGCCAGGAGCTCCATGTCAGTACATTTCCAAATGCTTTAGAGCTAAGGAGGTTTGTGTTGAAATCACTTTAATTTATCAAAGAGTTGTCATCCCCTGCTGGTGGCCAGCCGTCCACCTGCTTTAAGGCTAGGGGGAGAAAATGCGAGCGTGCCTGTGTGTGCGTGCGTGCGCACTCACACACAGACACCTTTAGGCTTCATTGTTAAGAGGTCATTTAACTCTTAGTCCTTTGAAAATGAAAATGCAGAAAGCGAACTAGAAGCCAGTCGTCTCCTGTTTTTTTTCTGAGATTTTGTATAAACAAGCTATATTAACTCCTCCAAACAGAATTTATCTTACACAGTGATGGAATGCTGCCTTTATGTTTTCTCCCTCCTAAGGCCTCATATTCACCGCTCAGGATTTAGCAGGCTTCCTTTGATAAATTACTCAAAGTAATCCTTGAAACAGCTAGACTATCTGGGTGACGTGGTGTTAGATGTCTTCAAGCCATCCCTGTCTATAATATATTCACTTACAGACTACAAAGTGGGGGACTGTTTTTAATGATAAAATTCATAACTTGAAGAAAAAGGGAAAGAGATTAGTATCTATAAATACAGATAATTTTATATCTAATACTAAATTAAGAACATTACATTTCACTGGTTTACACACTAGTGAAAGTAAAATAGAATTGTTTGTTTGTGAGGTATGGACAGAGTTGCCAAGCATATGACCTAGGGGAGTTTCAACTTTCAGAAACTTAAATTCTTCAAGACCTTTCATGACATGGGGACAGATGCACATTCAGGAATTTGCAAAATATAGGTATAGCTCGTAACATACAAATTTATATGGAAGCTTTATTTCTTTAGGAGAAAAATGTGCTGCTGCATAATTAAAGACATTAAGTTTTGTCTTTTTTATTTTTTATTTTTTGGTAAATGTTTATTATGCTTCTACAAGAACCAGCAACTTGGAAATGCATTTTCCATGTTCCTTATAAACGCATCCCCCAAGGATGAAGTTCTTGAAGCTTTAAGGCAGTTTCATTAAAGCCGCCAACTGCGTTTTTGTGTGGACTGGCTGTTCAAAGCTCTAGCTCTGAAGCCGGAGCCTCAGTTTTGACATTCTGTAGGCCCTTAGCAAAGAAGTTCCACTCAGAGGATGGAGGGGGATCTTACCAAATCAAACAGCTTTTGGGGCTGAAAGCACAGGAATAAATGACTGAGACAAGGCTTTTTAAAAAGAGGAGGAGGTGGGGGGACATTCAAACATGCTCCTCCAAGGTGGATTTATGAAAAAAGAAACAGCAGTTTATTTTTCTAGTTTTACCTAGGTTTAAACCAGTTGCTACCTCCACTCCCCCAATGGCCATCTCCTAAGAAAATTCTTTCTGTTTTCTTTTGTTTCCTCATTTCTGTTATCCTGAGACTACTTAAATAAGAAAAAAATTAAGATCAAATGAATACCATTTCACCTCTATTTTAGTAACTGCGTGCCTCCAGCTCTATGTATGGGAGTGGTCATGCTGGGTTTTCTGCCAACTTCTGGTATATAAAAATTAAAAAAATACTATTTTACGTATGGTATGAGTGTGTTTACTAGATGAAGGAGTTAATAAATTAGAGTTCAAGTTACAGTGTGTGGACTGATCGATAACTGCTACTCAGGTGGAAATTTGGAGGGGTTATGTCAAGGTGTTGGGTGCTGATGAGACCCAGGTCCGGCTCACAATCTCGAGGAGGGTGAAAGCGTGAGAGATACTATGTGTATCTTTTTGGTGTTATTCTAAGATGTTTCTTCTCCACCCAGCGCACCCGGGCAAGAAGGAGTCGGCTCCGTTTCTTCAGACAAGTCCAGCTCTGGGTACCGACTGAGTAGAGGTTCCTCCGGACCTGGGAGAAGAAACTGGGCTGGCCCCAGCACCTCCTTACAGGTACCTTCATCCTGTCCTTGCGGAAGGGGCTTAGGACACGCAGCAGTCCGCACCCCAAGGCTGCGAGGCCCGCAGGAACAGCCTGCTCAGTCATTGTCCTAGCGAGTGATCTCGAGGAGCTGCGCTGGAGTGAGGGAGATATCAAGACACCTTGTCAGTTCAAAGCATTTTGGCGTTGTTTGAAATCCTCTCCACGTCAACGTAAGCAGCCTCTGTATTTGAACAGCTGCTTTGAACAGTGAAAGGGAATGAGCTGAATCAAAACCTGGAGGTGTCTGCCCGAGACACCTTCAACGTGCATTTATGCGGGAGGAGAATGGCAGGCAGACGAGCAGACTCTGCCCTGACAGAGTCAGCCCAAAGAATGGGCCCCTCGAACGCGGGACGGGGGAGGAACCAACCGGTGGAGAGGCCCGCCTCTGGACCTAAAGCTTGTGAGAGCTCAGGTTTCTCCAGCCCCAAAGGGGTGCCGCGTAGGGAGGCAGACAAGGAAGCCCAGGCTGCTCAGAACCCGGTGTTCGCGCCAACCGGGCCCGGGTGTCTGGAGGGGAGGCGGCGGTAGCTCGGTCGGGAGGTGGTGCTCAGAGCAACGGTGCGCCCAGCCCCGCCGGGCTCGCCAGCCCGGTGATTGGCCGTGCTTGTGCTCGGGGGTGGGGGTGGGGTGCAGAGACTGAGGCCCCGGGTAGGCTATCGCTTTGTGTACTCCCGGGGATTTATTGGGCATATTAAACCCTATTGGGAACATTTTGGCTCCTCGACCACCAGCGAAATGAGATGGGGTGGAGGGTGGAGTGGAGACCTGAGACGTCAACGTGGGAAGGATCTCAGCATTAATCGCCAGTGATGTCCCACCACGTGCAGCCTATTCTTGTCCCCTCACACTGGCGCCCTTTGCCTGGAGGAGGGCGGGGGGTGGGTTGGGGTGTGGAGAGGAAGATTAGAGGAGGAGGAAGTTTTAGACTGATTCCGAGCCAGGCCCCCTCAGTTCCCTCGGATATGTTTGGAAACTTCATTCTTCCCTCGAGTGTATCATCCTATGGGCTGAAGTCCTTGTCCCTTGAGAAATGTGAAATTAAATCCAAAGAAAAGCAGACACCTGCTCCAAAAAGGTGTGGGAGAAGTACGAGCTGCTTATCATTCGGACGGGGCTATTCCCCAGGACTGAATTCTTCTGTCTGTGGGAGCTCTGAGCTCCCAGGTCCGGGAAAAGATAGGCACGGAGGGTCAGGAGAAGATGCGGCTGGCAGGCTGCCTGTGCGCTCCCCGAGGCCCAGGGAAAGCCACGCGACTCGCCCAGGGGACGCAGGGCCGAAGCTGGGAGAAGGCGGTTCTGCCCTCCACCCAGCCCCTTCGCTAGCGGTTGAGAAGCCGCCCGCACCAGCCGCCGAGTCTGCGCGCTGAGGCTCGGACTTTTTCATTTTTTCCTAGCTGACCAAAGTTATGGGATTACTAGCAGCCCCCAGGCGCGGGGCCAGAGTGGCCCCGCGCTTGCGCTGGGACGGAGTGACAAGCCTGTGTGTCCTCGCCTCGCCGCGCGGGTGCGCGAGTGGAGGGGGGTGCAGGTCCGTCCTGCTGGCGGACTGTGGGCTGGCCCCTCCCCTATCCATTTCTCTCCCACACACACGCTCATAAACACAGGACACGTGGAAATTCTCAGCGAAAGCGTCTTGCCCGGGCGGTTGCTCAGCATGGTGATTTATAAACAGCTCAGCCACTCTCCAAAGAGCATGGCTCCTTGTTAGTCATGATGAATTTTCTGGCCAGCTCCAGTCCGCTGTCTAGACTGAGATGCTCAGAGGCCCCCAAATGCTCCCTCTAAGCTTGATTTGGCTGCCCCTCTCTTGCCCTCGACCGCTGGCAGAACCAGCAATAGAGCCAGGGGTGAGAGGTGGCGACGCCATCCAGGTTCCCTGAGGTCTGTCATTCCCTTCCTGGCATTAACTTTTGATTCGCTTTACATCGCCGAAGTATACACCTCGCCCTGGGTAGTGGTCACACAGCTCCAGCCTGGGTCCCCGCCTGGGTTCTAGCTACGGAGCTTGCAGGCTCTGAAACTGACAGGAGGCACCTCTCCACGCGGCTAAGGAACTGATGGAGCGAGGCGCCCGCGCTCCGTAGAGTGGCGCTGCTGGTGCAGGGTCCGTAATCTTGCTCAAGAGTTCACCGCTGAAAGCTGAACTAGGAGCTTGGCCAGGGAGCGCCAAAGACAGACCAGCCCCACCCGCTAGCGCCCACAGAAGTTGCTGATTAGGAAGGTTCCCCTGGCATCAGCCCATTTGTTTCACACACTCTTCCTCCCTTCCGAAGCGGCTAACTGAAAAGTTGCACGGATCAGCGGTAGGAACGCGGGGAATCGCGCGCGCAGCCTTTCGGCTCGGCTTCCCGGAGCGGCCTTTGGCTACTGCGCCGCCCCACGAGGCCGCACACCCCTCGCCAGCACTCCTGCAGTCTCGCACAAGGCGGAGCCCACGCAGGCTTCTACTTTTCTAAACCAAAAACTGCGCGCTTGTGAATCTGACGGAGAGACTTTAGAGTTTTGTTTTGTTTTCAATTCAGACCGCTGCGCTGTCAGAACAAGCAACTCCGAGCCTTGACTGGAGTGCCTTACAAGCTGCGGCGCCGGCTGAGCCTGCCTCTCTCCGAGTTCTTTCGCAAAGGGAATGGGAGACCATTGGGCTTGGATCCTAAAAGGAAGGGAGCCTGTGCTAGCCACGGGGTAAAAGGGAAGGAGAAGAGCTTTATTGGGGCAGAAGTGTCCGCACACTCTGGAGCACGAGACACTTGAGCACTGAAATTCTAACCGTGGGATGCAAGGAGACTTGAATAGGGGAACAAGTCTGGCTCTTGACTCTAGGTTTAGGAGAAACTGTGTGTCCCTAGGTGAATAAAAATCCGACTCCTGCTGGCTCGGGGTGACCCAGCTTTTCTCTTACCCCCTCCGTTCCCCTCCTCTCAAAGCCCTATTGGGACGAGAAAGTGGACACCACCTTCCCCCCCACCCCCTCGCCCCAATCCAAGTCTTCCAAGTGTCTGAGGTCGATAAGAGCACCGGGACCGCCCCCCTGCCCGGCTTTTCTGCCTGGGAGACAGATGGGGGGCGGGGCCCATCCCAGAGAGGGCGGAGGAGGCCCTGGGTGAGGAAGAAGAGGGGTGAGAACTGAGGGAATCTGAATCGGGAGGCGAAGGGGACTGGGAGGAGGTCTAGGAGGACTCGGAGCCCGGGGGAGGAGGAGGGAGTAGCCCTGCGCCAATCAGTGGTGCCGGCCTGGGAGGTTGCTAGCGGTATCCACGTAAATCAAAGGGCGCGGAGCCAATGGGAGGGGGCGGAGGGGGCGGGGCCCAGGCGCGTGCCGCTGCGAGCCGGCTCTGCCAAGAGAGCGGGAGAGAGCTGGAGAGAGCAGGGAGAGGGGGGAGCGCCGAGCTAGTCAGAGAGTGAGCTAGAGCGAGAAGGAGGGAGAGGAGGAGAAAGAGAGCGAGGGCGCGCGGGCGGGCGGGCGGGAGGCGGCGGCGGCGGCAGCAGCAGCAGTAATAGCAGGAGCAGCAACAGAAGGCGTCGGAGCGGGCGTCGGAGCTGCCCGCTGTGGGAGAGAGGAGAGAGAAAGAGCGAGCAACGAGAGGGAGCCCAAGGCGAAAAAGTAACTGTCAAATGCGCGGCTCCTTTAACCGGAGCGCTCAGTCCGGCTCAGAGAGTCATGGCGACCGCAGCGTCTAACCACTACAGCCTGCTCACCTCCAGCGCCTCCATCGTTCACGCCGAGCCGCCCGGCGGCATGCAGCAGGGCGCGGGGGGCTACCGCGAAGCGCAGAGCCTGGTGCAGGGCGACTACGGCGCGCTGCAGAGCAACGGACACCCGCTCAGCCACGCTCACCAGTGGATCACCGCGCTGTCCCACGGCAGCGGCGGCGGGGGCGGCGGCGGCGGCGGGGGGGGCGGGGGCGGCGGCGGGGGCGGTGGCGACGGCTCCCCATGGTCCACCAGCCCCCTAGGCCAGCCGGACATCAAGCCCTCGGTGGTGGTGCAGCAGGGCGGCCGCGGCGACGAGCTGCACGGGCCGGGCGCCCTGCAGCAGCAGCACCAACAGCAGCAGCAGCAACAGCAGCAGCAGCAGCAGCAACAGCAGCAGCAGCAGCAGCAGCAGCGGCCGCCGCATCTGGTGCACCACGCCGCTAACCACCACCCGGGGCCCGGGGCATGGCGGAGCGCGGCGGCTGCAGCGCACCTCCCACCCTCAATGGGAGCGTCCAACGGCGGCTTGCTCTACTCGCAGCCCAGCTTCACCGTGAACGGCATGCTGGGCGCCGGCGGGCAGCCGGCGGGGCTGCACCACCACGGCCTGCGGGACGCGCACGACGAGCCGCACCATGCAGACCACCACCCGCACCCGCACTCGCACCCGCACCAGCAGCCGCCGCCCCCGCCGCCCCCACAGGGTCCGCCTGGCCACCCAGGCGCGCACCACGACCCGCACTCGGACGAGGACACGCCGACCTCGGACGACCTGGAGCAGTTCGCCAAGCAGTTCAAGCAGCGGCGGATCAAACTGGGATTTACCCAAGCGGACGTGGGGCTGGCGCTGGGTACCCTGTATGGCAACGTGTTCTCGCAGACCACCATCTGCAGGTTTGAGGCCCTGCAGCTGAGCTTCAAGAACATGTGCAAGCTGAAGCCTTTGTTGAACAAGTGGTTGGAGGAGGCGGACTCGTCCTCGGGCAGCCCCACGAGCATAGACAAGATCGCAGCGCAAGGGCGCAAGCGGAAAAAGCGGACCTCCATCGAGGTGAGCGTCAAGGGGGCTCTGGAGAGCCATTTCCTCAAATGCCCCAAGCCCTCGGCCCAGGAGATCACCTCCCTCGCGGACAGCTTACAGCTGGAGAAGGAGGTGGTGAGAGTTTGGTTTTGTAACAGGAGACAGAAAGAGAAAAGGATGACCCCTCCCGGAGGGACTCTGCCGGGCGCCGAGGATGTGTACGGGGGGAGTAGGGACACGCCACCACACCACGGGGTGCAGACGCCCGTCCAGTGAACTCGAGCGTGGGGGGAGGGGCAGAGCGCGGGGCTCCCCCTCCCCTTCGGTCCTTGGCCCTTTCCCGGCCCTCTTGTTCCCTCTCTAACTTCTGATTGTTCTTTTATTTTTAATTATTATTTCCCCGTCCCTTAAAAAGAAAAAAAAAATTAAGGAAAAAGGAAAGCAACTAAGACACTGGACTATCCTTTAAAGGTAGCAGGTGTAATGATGTTTTGACCTTTGCAGGCGAGTAACCAGGCAATGGAGTGGAGTGTCTCCTGGAGAGAGTGAGGAGAGTGTGTGATAGATAGAGAGAGAGAGAGAGATAGAAAGAAATGGCAAGCACTGAGATAAATACCTGGCAAAACTAAACAAATTACCAAAAAGGAAAAAAATGTCCACCAAACTATGATAAACACAAACCGCAGCTTCCTGATGCTTGGAGTTGGCACATGCTGCTGTGTTTATTTGATGTGGATTCCCATCAGGAAAGAGGAAAAAATACATACTTTCTCTGATATAGGCAAAATTTAACCACATAAATTTGCACTGCAAGAAAATCGAAGTTTACATGAACAAATTCGTGAACATATTTTCTTTTTCTCCCTACCGTTAATTTGGGAATTGCCGTTTTGGGGGATTTTGTTGTTTTGCTTTATTCATCTGAGAGAGTTGAAGCCAGCTCTTGGCCACTCTCCATTTCCAGTGTTCTTGTGTTGCCCCTTGTTCTTACTGTTTGTGAACTTTGGTTACCTTCAGATTCCCCTTATGTGGGTGTAACATCTATTTGTTCCTCTTACCAAAGCAAAACGATTGGCTTCATACAAAATAGATAATTCTCTGCTTTCAGGAAATGTGGTCTACCTGCTTTGTCCAAGGCAAGAATCCAGTTTGGAATATAAAAATAAGAGTCAAGCATTGGTTGTTGTTACCAGCCACAAAGTAAACTTCATTTTCAGGCAGTGTTTCTGGGGGAAGTTATGGAGGGAAGAAAAAAGAAAAATCGATAGCGAGTGACTGATTGCTTCATTTTATCAGTCGGACCCACTGTGAAAGAGCTCAGAGGAAATGTGGAGGTTAAATATATTCCCAGAGTTGTCCAGCAGAAAGAAAGTGGCACTTTGAAGAGAACTAGGGAAATATATAGCTTCAGATATCCCTATATAGTTCTCTACCTTCAGTTTTAATAACAATTATGAGGAACTATTTGTGCTGACAGCAGCAGTAAACTTTCTCTAATATTTTTTACATTAAAAAAATGATCCAGGAACTTAATAGTGTATGCACGAAACTGTGTTTTTTAACACACAAATACCCACAGCATACACAGATTATCTCCACAAAGTAGACAGGTTTTGTCTTCACTAGCTCGTTTATCAAGTCATATTTAGGGTCCCACACCCTCTTTTCCTGTAATTTATTGCAGAATATACCACTTTGACTTGGACAGCTTTCTCCCCTCTCTTTCACTAAGGAAGGCAAACGAAGTGGGGAAAAAAATGCCATTTTCAATCCTTCCTTTCTCCCCTTTGTTAATAGTTTTAAGTGCATTTTTGACCTTATCTTGATGGAAAATGGTTAATTCAAACACAAAAGACTCTACTGGAAAGTGTAGGTGAAAAAACTTGTAACTGTATTGAAAATAAATACCATTAAACTGTGACCAGTTAAATTTTAAAAGAAAAATCAGCACAAAAGGGCGCTAAAAGGGAAAACACTTTTTATTAATCTTAAAAGTTTGGGGTTTTTTTCCAGTTAGGTATTAGATACATTTTTATTTTAAAAAATGAAATTCTCACTACCATAAAATTATGGTTCAGCATCAGATTAGCATTGCACTCAGTAGTCTTTAAGATTTTAGGAAATATGCTTTATATTGTCTTTTCAAACACCTGTGATTGTTTCATTTTCAATGTTTTTGCAAGATAAATTGTGACTTATAATGGGCATATTTATTTGCCTGTATTTCATTTCCCCCAATGAATGTCACAAGGAGATGGGCACGGAGCTGCTTCTGGTGTATCACGCTGCTCGTTCCTGAGGTTTGGGGACTGGCCTTTAGTGAGGCAATCCAGAGCAGGGCAAATAGCCACTGGTAAAGGGAGGAAATGAATTTTCAGATACTTATTACCAAGTAGGTAAGGTCAGAAGCTGGAGTTCAGAGGATGTGTCTACAGCTTCTCTGACTCTTAGAGGTTTACTAAGATGAAAGTTACCACTGAACCTTACCACTATGTATATATGTTTAATATCTGTCTTTTGAAATGCAGAAATAGTTTAAATGTTTCTTTGTCTATTTTTCTTTTTTTTAATGCTACCCAGGGAAATATTTTCATATCATTTTTAAGTGGCCTGCCTCAATGTATATTTATTTCTTTTGAAGCAAAAAGGTTCTGGAAACTGTTTTTCTGTAGCTTTAAATGAATAGGTGAGCAAAATCTATATGGGATGTAATTTTTTTGTTCAGTCTCTTAAAAAAATACTTTGTTTTGGTACATTTGGTTGTGCTTGTGGGGAAAAATAAAAACGCAGAGATCCTTATATATTTATGTTAAAGTAATATTTTATTATCTACATAAAACAGAAATGCACAATACCTTCATAGTTTGTTCTAATTATTGAAATATCTTTATTTTATTTTTAAAGATAGTGCCAAGTTTTAAGGGTGGAAAACCCTAGACCTTAAATTGACTGAGTTGAGTTGTGTGTAAAACACTTCCCTTCCTTTATACTTCATAAAGTTTTGGAATAAATTTTATGCATATACCGCCAGATTTCATGTTCATAACTTTCAGGGGCTTTTTTTTTTTTTTTTTTTTTTTTTTTTTTTGTAATGGAGACTACTGGTCGAATTCACTTTTCTTTGCAAAAACTATCAGTCCCAAATCTTTCAGCCACTATGACTGTAGCATTAAATTGAAATGGTCATTGGGTTTGAGCTTCAATTTGTTTGCCATTTCATAGTCCTACAAAGAGATGTTTGTCCCCTTTAAATATATATGCAGATATGCCTGCATCTTCTTTTTGGGTTATCTGTACCTTATTCAGTTGTGCTGTTTTGGAGATCATCAGTGGAACGAGGTGGATTTTAATCTCTACCCACAGGTCCTCACATAATTTGGGACCTACAGAACAGTAGGATTTAGGAGATTATTATTTTTAATAATTTATGAATCTCAACAAAGAATAACCCTGATAGTATGCTATTGTATGTTTACCAAATGATTAGAGGTAGATCCTATACATTATTCCCGTTTAGTTTGTGTAAAAAGATGAATTTTACAATGGTTTATACAATTGTGTCTTTTTCATTAGGCATACAAACAGACTTTAATGCAAGTAAAAAATTTTTAAAAAAAGAACATATGGGAGAGATTCAAGCCATGATGCTAATAACAGATTGTTTCAGACAATCTTAGATAAAACAGTACACTTACCAAAATCCATTTTAAGGTTAGTGAGAATTTCAAGCAGTGTTAAATCAATTTACAAGTTTGCTGATGTATTTAAAGCCCTTCTTGGAACATTGGTTTAAGTATAAATGTCCATTTTGAAAGGTAGTTTCTGGGCTTATTACATCTGATCATCTTTTCTAACTCCTAGTCAATATTACATGGGTCTCAAACAGATTCAGCCAAATGATCTTATCAATAGTCTGAACGAGAAGTGACAGAAAGAAGAAGTGTTTTGTGACCGCAGACATGCTGATGGGTAAAATGTTTAAGCTGGTTATAGATTTGAGTTCTGGGTCAATATTCTTCCCCACTGCAGGCAGAAAACAAGCAGCATCTGCCCTCTGCAGGGCATTTTAGTGGACCTTGAGAAGGCATTTTTATTCTTAGCCACAGGGGCTGCTGAGTGGAAACCATCACATGTTAAATGTGGGCACCATGGTTTTCACCCATGCTTGCTGTTCAGATCCTAAGGCTACTCAGGTAGTTTCCACACTGGTTTGGGAATATATTACACATAAAGGTAGGAAAACCCCGTCTCTGCTACTGGGAGAAATTTGTGGGACAGTTGCCCCTAAGATGTTGGCTAGCCACAACAACCCCTTTCTTTCTCCTAAGACAATGCAGAATTCCAAAGACCTCTCGTGTTTCCTTAAAATATGTTACTTTTAATATTTATGTAATAATATGGGGGAGAAATGATCATGTGAAAATGAGTTATGTGAAGGTCAGATGGAGGGAATAGCCACAAATAATATTATGCTTGGTAGTCCTAAACATTCTCGGTTCCCATGAAGTAACTGCCTTTATATTTCAGATGGTAGCAACAAAAGCATTCTTCTCTTCCCCTTTCCCTCCTGCTCCTACCAGTGGAGGCCATGCACTGGTTGGCAAAATTTTTTAGTGAAAT
The DNA here is from genome assembly GCF_049354715.1 of Callithrix jacchus. Classification (NCBI taxonomy): domain Eukaryota; kingdom Metazoa; phylum Chordata; class Mammalia; order Primates; family Cebidae; genus Callithrix; species Callithrix jacchus. The sequence continues at coordinate 104,872,851 of NC_133505.1, forward strand.
GGCTTTGGTAAAGACACTCATCTACCTTCTTATTTTTTCAAAAGCAACTAATAAAGAGATGCAACAGCAACAGTGGGGGAGGTGGGTGGCATTTGGGTGCAATAGTACCTGCACATATGTCTATATGCTGCATTCATTTGCCTTTCACTTGCCTTACTTTGGAGGCAGCTTGGGTAGTGCTGGAAAGTGGGTTAAATTATCTTTTTACCACTAGTCTCTGTGATTTGTCTTTGTTGATTTTTCAATCAGTTTATAGAACTCTGTTCTAGATTCTACTAAATTTCTACACAAGTTTAAAAATGAGGTAAAGAATGGAACTTGTACAGGAAAAGAAAGAAGGCTGGTGAAGTGAGGGTCAAAGGTAAAAGTGATTCTTTGGGTCTGCTTGTATATTTCAGTGAGTAAGGCAAAGGACAGTGTTTATTTAAAACGAAAGAAAAAGGTGCATCTTGAAGTACTACGAATCTTGATATTATAACTAAATGGAATGTACAACTAAGTTTTTTATAAACATTTTCCCTGTTTAGGAAAGTTTACTTTTCAATGATGCATAGTCTTTTAACAGGGGGCAGATGGCAGTGAGAGAGAATCCGGGCTTCTGATACCTATTCCCACCATTCGATTCAGGATGGGAAACAAGGCAAAAGTGGCAAGGGATCTGCCACCAGCTAACCAATCACGGAATTAACTGGCCCAGGTTTTCGGAAGGTGGGCCAGTGTTATTTTAATGCCTCCTTATCAGGCAGGTATGAGGGTACCAGAAAATGGCTTTTTTATTCCTAAGGCCTTGTTTGGCTGATAATGAGATAAGGAAACAACGAATATTTTCACTTTTTTTTTTTTTTTTTTTTTTTTGGTGTTTGGTGGGAAACTAGGAAATTTGTTCCCTCCTTTAAAAGAAGAAAAGTTAACAAACTTCATCATATAGTACCTTCCTTTATCTTAATGACACCTCTGCTTGACTTAGAGGTTTTAGAAATGATTTCACATCCCATCAAAACAATCCTGGCCTCTTTTATTGTTCCTAGAATTCTGATTGTTGGTAACATTAAGTTGTATTTCTTCTTTTTTAAGTCTAAAATGTTATTTAATATGCCAGTAAAAGTGCATCTATATCCTAAAGTTTATTCCTTCCACGTCTTTCTGAGTTTTTATAGCTCTTTGTCTGGGAGTTGGCGAGGGCGACTTCCATGTGTGGTTTGTGCCTGAAGAGCCTAGGCTCCAGTGGTCTCTAGCTGGCGGCAAACAGCTCTCTCTGCTCTCAGAATGGGGAGCTGTCATCTAGAAAAAAGAAGAAAATAAATCCCCCACAAAGATGTAGTTGTCACCAATTTTAGGAAGACAGGGGAGCCCTAGAACTCCATCTGAGGGATATAGAAAGGATTTTGATTGTTATGAAATATATACGATTAACTTTGTGTGTGGAGCAACGGCAGTAGGAAACCTCACTGTGGAGTAAATTTGAATTTGCGTCCTTTCTTTATTTGGGTCATATATTTTTCCTTCCACCAGTGTTTCCTCTGGGTTTGTTGTTTAAAAAGAATAAAAAAGCCACGCACCAAAAAATATGGTCACAGAGAGTTTGGCAGGAGGATGGGAAAAAGAAAGTTTCTTGTGGGTTTATAACACAAATTAGCCATTGTAAATCACTGGGCTTTACAATCATAAGGTTCAGGCACATCTATGTGAAAAGTGTTGGGAGTTCTTTTCCTCCTCCTGTTAAGAAATCTCATTTTGTCAGAGGAATTTTCGTGTTCCACAGTACGTGATTCTGGAGATAATTATTTGACATTAATAACTTTTCGTTGATGTTGTTCCCCTAACAAATACTCCTTCAAATTGGGTGCCGCGCCTGAAAGAGTCGGGTGAGTGTGCTGACGGCCAGCATCTGCTCCCTGCCCAGTTGCAAAAGAGGTGTCTTGGCCGCCAGCGGACAGCCCTCACCTCGGGGACCCAGGCCGCTGTCTGAAGGTCCTTACAGCCGGCTCGGCCTCACAGGGAGGAAAGAGAGGGAGAGGAGCCTGGCACTCCCAGGACTCCCAGCCCGGGCCTGCACTCCTGACGCTGCCAGCAGCCCCTGAGTGCCTGCGGCTCCCGGGCTCGGAAGCCCGGACCCCCAGGGGAAGTGTCAACAGCTCCGAGGTCCAGCTGTTCCACTCTCTCACTTCCCAGGGAAGCGGGGTGGGGTAAGGGGGACAGTTGGTGGGTTTGCCCGCCCCACCAGAGGCTAGAGGTGGCAGTTAGGAGGAGTCCAGATGTCTTGGGTATGGCTGTTGCCCCGGGAAAGTAGGATCTAGACGCAGGAATTGGCAGGGCCTCTCTGGGGGCGCATGTGGCTGGGGCAGAGGTTGGGGAGTCTAGGGGTGACAAGGGGTCGAGGCCCAGAGGAGAGTCTCCTAGCTTTCTGCCTGCCCGGCTTTTCCACTTGACTCTGCAAAGTCGGGCCCAGGACATTGCACCTGCATAGGAAAGGCAATTGTGGAAGACGGTGCCCCTAGAGAAAGACGGAGACGAGTGCAGGAATACTGGAGAGGAAAGGGGGAGCGCTGCCCAGGGAAGTACAGTAATCTGGGCTTTTCCTGCTTTTGTGCGGGGGCGGTGGTATTGATGAAAATGGTGGGGGACAGCTGAGAGCTGGGGAGCAAAGTTCTGAGGCAGGTTCCCTTCAGCTTCCACCCAGCAAACTTCTGGGTGTTTCTGACCTCAGCTCCCTGCCTTCAGTGAAGAGGAACCTACTCTCCAGGCGCTGCAGCACGGAGGAAAACGAATTCTTAGACCCCCTGGAAACCACTCCCCTGCTGGGTTTGAAGTCAGTTCCCAGCAAAGAAAAGTCAGCTCCCTAGAGAAGGGGGCCCGGGAGCCCCTCTGGGTGCCTCGGCATCTCAAGCCAGAGCTGAGGGCCGCAAAAGTGAGGGGCCGCATCTCAGTACTGGAGGCCTAGCATTCAACTTCGCGAACTGAGGGCTCTCAGGGCCGGCACAAGTCCCCCTTAGTCCTCTGAGGCCCGGGGGAGGAGTCGCCCTGTAAGAGGAAATCACTCAGCTCTGAAAAACGTCGCAAACAAGGCGGTGGGCGAGTTCTAAAGAGGCCTTTCGCCTGTCGGAGGAGGTGAGGCCAAGCGGGGAACGTGGAGGTTTGGGACCCAGCACTGCAAAGAAGGGTGGCAGAGGCTGGAAGCTGGCGGGAGAGGAGTGGGAAGGCGACCAAGGGCAGCAGCAGGGGCTCCCTCGCGACGCAGGTCTGTGCTGGCGCCCGGCCTGGCCTCCGCCTGCGCGGCGGAGCCTCCCGGTGGCTCCCGCCGCACCCGCCCGCGGCCACTCACCCGGCCCCGCGGCCAGCCCGGGCGGGGTCGTAGAAGCAAACAAGGATGTTTCTATTTACTCGCCTCTGCCTGTGGATTTCTAAGACATTCAGCAGGCACAATCATTAAACTAATTTGTATTTGATTGTTTGGGCGGACGGAGGGTAGTTTTATTGCGCTAAGCATTCAAGCAGGCACGCATCGCTGATTACCAGTATACATTAAATAAAGTTGTTTGTACACATTGTCTTACCACATATAGGCAGAGGCTTATTATTCTAATTACTCTAATTAGTGCATTGAAATGTTTTCTACTTGATTTGAGGAGACAGTGATTAGTTCTATTACTTCTTTTAACTCGTATTTTATGGAAAACTGTTGGTGCATGTTCAAATTACTTTATTTGCCCCTGGAATATAACGCTGACCCAAACGCAGTGAACTACACGGCCCTTGAGGGGCCACAACTTTGATGTGGGCCTCGGCTTGGAAGAGGCGTCTGTTATTTATTATTTCCCTCCCACCCGCATAGCCCGGTCTTCCACCCCGTCCTGCGCCCCAGATGCGCGCCCCGCTCTGGACCAGTCGGAGCAGAGGAGATCCGAAACCTGCTCGGACACAGCATCTCTGGCCGCCTGCCCCGCTAGTTACCCAGTGCGATTACTTTTAAAAGGCTCCTTTAAGTATATTTCCGTGAATCTGTTTCTTGTGCTTTAATGTTACTATTAATTGATAAGATCAGCTCATCAAACATACTATTTCGATAGGGAATTGTAATTAAAACCTTAATCCTGTTTGAGACTTTCTTCTCCCTTTAAATTCCTTTTTCTTATGGAAGGGGTGCAAAGTTCACTATAAAAAGTATTATAACAGGGAGATTAATTCGTTATCTAAATAACAATCTTTGCTATTGATCCAACGTACTTTCTGCCACCTTTTGTGTTGGTCCGGGAGGCCCTTAAAAAGGGGACTATGACAAAGCAGAAGATCTGGACCGAGTCCCAAAGACTCCAATCGACTTGAGGGGGGGGGGGCGGGTCCCAGGTCTGCCCCCTTAACCACAGTCAGAGGAAGCTTCAGAGGTGGGTCCTGGCCTTCCCGGGAGGTGTCACTGGGGAAGCACAGCGCTAGAGCCGCTGGCCTCGCAGCCGGACTCCTCCGCAGTCCTCTCCCCTTGCGAAGGGAGATCTGCTCAGTCTCTAGGTAAATATTCGACCGATTCTGCTTTTACTTTTAATATTTAAACTCGGATTATCCTGTCTCTAAATGCGCGTTCCTAACCTTTGCCAGTGGCTGGGATGTAATAAATCCTGGCGGGGCCGGGGCGCTCAGCCTCCCCAGGTCTAGGCTGCCGCCTCCCGCCCACGTCCCGTCCCGCCCCGCCCCTCGGGCCCCGGCCCCTCCGCCCCTCTCCGCCCGCAGCGTCGGAAAGAAATAAGCGCCTCCCGGCAGCTGACGGCTGAGCATCCCGGAGCGCTGGCAGGCGGGGGAGGCCGCCCTTTATCCCGGCTGAGGAGTCCTCGGGGGCTGCAGATGGAGCCTCGGCGCCCCGGAGGAGAAAGAGCCCGGCTTCCTGGAGGCAGCAGCCTCGAGGCAAGGGAGGGGGTAGGGAGTGGGGCGAAGGGCCGGGAGGTTGGGCGGGGTCTCTGGTTTGTGTCTGTTGGGTGAGGGGTCGGGGAACGGACCCTTTCCAAACCTATCTCCCTTCCTCGCTAGCTCCCTTTAAAAAAAGGTCATGGCCCCAGTTTAAGAATAAGCCCCAACATCTCTGAAGCCACGAGGACCGTTTGTGCTCCCAAGTCAACTCAGTATTCCGAGATTTTCTTCTTTTCTAAGAGCTTCACCCCCTCCCCACACCCTCCTTCTTTCCCTCTAACAAAGTCTTCTTTCCCCCACGCACAGACTTGTTATGTAACAAAGTCTCCCAGGCGAGTTTAACTGGAGAATAAAGGACACCCTAGCCCCACCCCTCCTTTCCTTTCCTTTCCCTCCTTCCTCCCCGCTCTCTTCCCCCAGTGCATCTGTTCTCCAGGACTTCTGTCCTCGCACCCAAGAAGGCGGCGGGCCTTAGCCGAGTAGAACTTTGGCGCCCCACAGTGGCAACGGCTCGGAACTACCCTTGATTTTACAGCCTCCCAGTCAGTACACGTTTTCAGATCCAGTTCTCCTTCCCCTTACTCCTCCTCTCTTTCCTCACTCTACATTCTTTCCCTCAATCTCTCCTAGGCAAACACTTGTAAAGGTGACTACTCATATGACCCCGACAAGGGTTTCTAAACATCTAGTTCTAGGTAATTCCTGAGTATAGATTTGAAAAGTTATGCCAGAAAAGACACTACGTTCTATACCAGAAAAGTTCCCAAAGATAGGAAGAAAGAATCGCTTCCCCAATTCCCTCGTTCCTACATGTTGAGGCTGTAGTTGATAAGTCTTCAGTCTCTCAGAGAAGCCTCAGCTTTTGGCAAGCATTAAGACCAGAATACCAGGTTAGACACCATGGTTAATAACAAGTAGAATGCTTCAATCAGCAAAAATGGAGTCCAGCCAATGCTATTTTAACCCAGCCCAGGTTTCATCCCACACTTTTGCTCCATAGTAGGTTTGTTCAGTTTTACCACTCAAAAGTGGATTTTTTAAAAAAGTAGATCACTTAAACAGAAACCCATCCATGTAAGAATTTTCCAGACTAGGGAAAACATTCCCCCAGAAACTCCCACCAAAGGTATCAGTTCAGCTGAACTTTGCTTTCCTCAGAGCCCAGTGCATTTGTCCTCCTACCATACTATGGGCCGTTTGCACCATGAACGCTGTTTTCTCCCTCTGCCTTTATCCCAAATAACAGGAGGAGGAGGAGAAGAGAGAGGACATGGACTTCAGGTAGCTCCCAACAGTATTAATGGAACTGGGCAGTGGACTTGCAGTCAGAACTCACGTACTTGTCTGTCCTTCTATGCTTACTAACCAGCAACTGGGGAAAGTCAATTGACATCTTCAGATCTCAGTTTTCTCATGTGCAGAACATGGATAATAACCCGTTTTAAACTTTGCAACAGGGTTGAAGTAAGGCTCAGATGAAATAACGTACGTGAAAGCATTGTATAAAGTGCAAATCCAACCTGAAGCACTACTATTGCTTACTCCAATGGAGGTCTCTGCTATGACTAATAAGAAATGTTTGTTGTTTTGTTCTGGTTTTTTTGAGACAGGGTCTCTCTCCATCTCCCAGATGGGATTGCAGTGGTGCAATCATAGCTAACTGCAGTCTCAAACTCCTGAGCTCAAGGGATCTCAGCCTCCCCAGTAGCTGGGACTATAGGCATATGCCACCATGTCTCACTTTGTTGCAGAGTCTGGTCTGGAACTCCTAAGATCAAGCAATTCTCTCACCTCAGCTTCCCAAAGTGCTGGGATTATAGGCGTGAGCCACTGTACCCAGCCTAAGAAATGTTTTCTAACTTAAAAATAACCGTATATCCATGTCTATTTGTGTGGGGAAAGAGAAATGCAGAAACAGTCATCTCAATTGCATTATCCAGGAAAGGCACCACCGATTCTGGTTAGCTTTAAATTGGGGCTGCCACTCAGGAGACTTTTTGTGTTTAGCATATTCAGGTCCTGACTTGTAGCTGAAACGATCATTCCGGCCACCGGCGCCACACACCAGTGATCGTAACGACTCTCATAGCTCCTGTGATGCAATGACTAGCCCTGTACTCTTGGAAAACACTCCTTTTTCTTCAACATCTTTCAAACTTTTGAGGTTTATAGTGTCTATCTGTGGTGTCATTTATAGCAGACTGAATTAGGAGGAGAATATCAGGTTCACGCAGTTAAAACCAAGCACACACCAAGCAGCAGCAGCACTAATCACCCGCAGCTAATCATGAATCCACACAGCCCTCCCGTCTGAAGATCTCCAGAGGCCCAGGGCCACATCCAGTCCCCGGACTTGGAAATCAGGACGCTTGGATCCCGCAGGCGCCCCGCGACACCCTGGAGTCGCCGGGAGTGGCGCTGCGGAGAAACCCGGTGCCTAGAGTGGGCTTAGGGGTCCCATTCCACCCGGAAAGTCCTCTCCCCTCCCCAAGGGCCCTTCCGCCGGCGCAAGGTGGGGGTCTCTCCGCCACTCGAGCAGAGGAGAGGACCACGCCAGGCACCCCTTTGGGTGCGCGAGCCGGACCACTGGCGCTCCCAGCCCGGCCTGGCGTCGGGGCAGCAGGGGCTCCTGTCCGTGTTGGGCCGGCTCCGGTGGCCCAAGCAGGAGCGGAAGAACGGCTTCGCGGCGGGAGGCTCGAGGGCTGCGCCTGGGTCCACCTGGCCTCAGTCTTGCCGCGTGGGCAGCGCAGCAGGGCCGCCCCGGCTGTACTGGGGTTAAGTGTTAAGAACACTTCGTGTCTTCAGGAACTCACCGGCGTGGCGAGAGGCGGTCTGGGTCTGAAGCCGCGACACAGGGCAGCATCTGGGAGCAGCAGGGCCTCGGGGAGCAGCGGAGCCTCAGGGAGCAGCGGGACCTCCACTTGGCTGCTCCCCCACCTTTCAGGACCCGGGCCGAGCTGCCTCACGAAGACCGGGAAGAAGCGGCCTCTGCGGGGAAGCCACCTGCAGCCTAAGGTCTCCTCTCCAGGCAGACCCTCCCCGCGTCAGGCCGCTGTCTCCTAGATAGTTGCCTTCGGAGCACCTGGAGGCCCCGGAGGCTTCCAGTGTTCCACCGCAATAGGGGTGAGTGCTGAGGGGCAGCTGTGGCTGCCTGAGACCTCGAGGGCAGCGCACAATTCGGGAGGGAAAGGGAAGTCGAGACAGGAACCAGGACGTCCAGGGAGAATGCGGATCCGACATGAGCCAAGGACTTAGCAGTAGAGGCACTTTCACCAAGTTGTGGAAAAGACCAAGTCACAAGCCTCAAAGATGGCAGGACCAGGATGTGTGGGCACTGCTCCCTGTAAGGCGTCAACATGAAGACACACGCATTTCCAAAAGAACAGACCTACGTGCAGAACTTTGGGGTCCTTAATCAAAGCTAGGAGGTGATTTAGCAATCTCAAAAACAAAAAAGGAAGAATGCTTTGGCAGCAAGAAGAGAGAAGTGGAGTAGGCACTCTAGGTAGGAGGCAACTGGCACAATGTGAGGCAGGAAGCAGGAAAAGGCAGAGGGCGAGCAGGTTTGCTGGCTGGGCCTGCGAGCAGGAGCTGGCACCTGGCATGAGAGGGCTAAGGGAAACAGTGTATGGAGTTAATTGGTAGAGGGTCTAGAAGAAGTTTTAATTAGACTCAAAAGGCAATTAAGAGCCATTGTAGAGGGGAGATCCTATGGAAATAATGCTCCTGGAAGGAAGAGAGTTGGCACAGCGCATCGGATAGGTTGGAAAGTTATAAGGATGAAAGCGGGGAGGTTAACTAGGTAGGGGGTTGCTGCTGTAGATCCGACTCAAAGTGGTTAGTCAGGGAAGTTTGGAAAGGATAGGCAGATGATTGGTGCCTGAATGGTTGTTGGGGAGAGAGAGAGAGAGAGAGAGAGAGAGAGAGAGAGAGAGAGAGAGAGAGAGAGAGAGAGAGAGAGGGAGAGAGAGAGAGAGAGAGAGAGAGATTTTTCAGCAATATTTCACTATTTACTGAAACCACCTCAAATGCTGACCCTACTATAAACAATTTAATATCAATTCAGGAAGTTTCGTTAAGAACCTAATACATGCTAGGTCCTGTCCTAAATTGTACTTCTGTAAATGAGAGAATGTAAATGAAGAAAAAATGTACATAAATCAGATGTCTCACGTTTTTCGTTTGTAGTAGGTGCTATCCATGGTGTAGAGAAATTTTTATGGAAGAACAGCAACCAGGCTTAAGAAGAAGGAAACCTGCTTGAGACCTATCACTTCCTTTTTCACGTATCTTCTGCCACATATTTTCATACAAATATTTGTTTCGAAGACAACTAAAGAAAGGACTCTATTTTAAAGATATTTAAACATACATTAAACTTTTCTTGTTTAACACATTTAGTCAACTAAAACTCTGAGAGGTCATATTTGGGGAGACGACATTTGTTTATATTTAATGTCACTTCCTAAAGCACAAAAAACCCTTTCTAAGGTTTCCTAGACTTTAAAAGATAGGAGTGGTATACTGTATTGCTTTGAGTTAGGAAAAAGGAAGGCAATTTGAATAGAGGCCAGTGGAATACAAATATATCAATATTCCTTGAATATAGTGTAAAGTAACTGATACTGCCTGGTTTTAAATACAGAGCATACAAAAAGTGGAAAGCTTTTCCTCTTAGATTAAGAACAAGATTAAGGTGCTCACACTCGCCACTTTCATTCAATATAGTATTATAAGTTTTAGCCAGAGCCATTAAGCAAGAAAAAGAAGTAAAAGTCATTCAAATTAGAAAGGAAGAAATAAAATTGTCTCTGTTTTCATGTAATATGATCTGACATATAGAAAACCCCAAAGACGACATCAAAAAACTATTAGAACTAATACATCAATTCACTAATGTTATAAAATAGAAAACCAATATACAAAAATCAGTAGCATTTCTATATGCCAGCAAAACATCTGAGAAAGAAATGAAGACAATAATCCCATTTATAATAGCAACCAAAACATAAAATATTTAGGAATAAATTTAACCAAGGAAGTGAAAGATGTACAGTGAAAACTAGAAAACATTGATGAAAGAAATTGAAGAAGACACAAATAAATGGTAATATGCCCTGTGATCATGGATTGCAAGAACTGATATTGTTAAGATGTTCATATGACCCCAAATGATTGACAGATTCAATGCAATCCCTATCAAAATTCAAATATTTTTCAAAGAAATAGAAAAAATCAATTCTAAAGTTTGTATGGAATCACAAAAAAGCCTGAATAGCTAAAGTAATCTTGAGCAAAAACAACAAAGCTAGAGTTATCACACTACCTGATTTCAAAGTATGTTTCAAAGCTTAAGTAATCAAAACAGTATATAGTACTGGCATAAAAACAGACACATAAAGCCCAGACATAAATCCATGCATTTACATTAATTGATCTTTGACTAAGGTGCCAAGAACACACAGTGGGAAAAGGATAGACTCTTCCATAAATGATGTTGGGACAACTGTATATCCACACATAGGAAAATGAAATTGAACCTGTATCTCACACTATATACAAAAATCAACTCAAAATAGATTAAATTATTAATTGTAAGGACTGAAACTGTAAAACTACTAGAAGAACACATAGGGTAAAAACTCCTTGACATTGGTCTGGAGAATGATTTTTTTATTTGACCATAAAACACAGGCTTAGATAAATGGAATTGCATCAAATTTAAAAACCTTTCCACAGCAAAGGAACCAACCAACAGAGTGAACAGATAATATTGGCAAACCGTACACCTGATAAAGGGTTAACATTGAAATTATATAAGAAATGCAATTCAGTAGCAAGAAAACAAATAGCCTATTGTTTTTAATGGTCAGAGGACCTGTAGACATTTCTCAAAAGAAGACATACAAATGGTCAACAGGTGTATGAGAAAAAGCTCAAGATCACTAATCATCAGAGAAATGCAAACTAAAACTACAATGAGATATCACCTCACATCTGTTAGAATGGTTATTACACAAAAGAGAAAAAAGAAGTGTTGTGGGGAAAAGAGAACCCTTCTCCATTATTGGTGGGAAATTAAAACAGTACAGCTATTATGGAAAACAATATGGAGTCTCTTCAAAAAATTAAAGAGATAGAACTACCCTGTGATCCAGCAATTCCACTTCTAATAGGTATATATTCAAAGAAAATAAAATTTAGGTATATATCCAAAGGAAATAAAATATTCTAGGTATACATTCAAAGGAAATAAAATCAGTATGTCAAAGAGATAACTGCACTCCTGTGTTCATTGCTGCATTATTTGCAATAACCAAGATATGGAATCAATCTAAGTGTTCATCAATGGATGAATGAATGGATAAAAGAATTACACACGCACACACACACACACACACACGGGGGGGGAATACTATGAAGCCTTAAAAAAGAGGAAAATCCTGTCATTTGTGACAACATGGATGAACCTAGAGAACACTTTGTTAAGTGAAATAAGAAAAGCACTGAAAGACAATAGTGCATGATCTCACATACATGGGGTATATAAACAAAGTTGAACACATAGAACAGAGAGTAAAATGGTAGTTGCCAGGGGCTGGAGGTGGGGATGGGGAAATGTTGGTTAAAGGGTACAGAGTTTCAGTTAGACAGGGTGACTGTTTTGGAAATCTATTGTTTATCATGATGAATATAGTTAATCACAATGTATTATATTCTTGAAAATTTCTAAGAGATTACATCTTCAATATTCTCACCACAAAAAAAGTATATGAAGTGATAGGTGATATATCAATTAGCTTGATGTAATCATTTCATAATATATACATATATCAAAATATGTTATATACCATAAATATACACAGTTTTTATTTGTTAATTATACCTTAATAAAGCTAGGGAAAAATTAAAACAGAGCATGAACTGACTTCCATATAATTTCTCTTCTTCTTCTCTATGCCATAGATAGTCAACCTAAGTTAGTTCTATTTTCTACTTCTTATGTAAAATAAAGCTAACCGGAGGTCATTAATTTCTTTTTCTTGGAAGCTCCCCACATAGTATTCAGATATTTTTTTAAAAACTTTTCAGCTGAAAGCGTTTGTTAGAAATTAAAATTTTTAGGCTATTGAGAAAAAATGAGAAATTATTTTCTGTAACATTTGTCAGAATCAGGTTTTGCTCTAATATGTTCAGGGAATTAGAGTTTTCAGAGTTATTTTGCTAGCATTTTTTCAGATGTAGACATATTACTCCCACATATACCTTTGTATATTTCACAAAATGTATCATAACCTCTCAGATGCAACTAAGTGGACTAGAAAGGCTATTGGACTTGAAATAGAAGGTGTATGTAAGCAGTGGAAAAAGTTGCAGGATGCCCTGCCTCTCTGCTGTTATTAGGCATAGTCTTTCAAATTGGAAAGAAAAGAAAAAACTATTATGAAATAGTATTGCATGGGGGGTTGAATTTTCAGAATTATCTCTATAGTGAGGCAACATTTTAGAAACCAATAGAAGTTTATTTCTGAAAGATCTTCATGTAGAATAGATCTGAATGGCATCTTAATTAATTGATAACAATATAAAATTCTCTTTATAATTTTGCAGTTATTTCCATAGAAAGATATAAAGAAAAGGATAACAATTACCTGCACACTTACCACACAGTTAAGAAATAAAGCATTGCCAGCATGTTATTTCCCCTTAGTTACAGCTGGCTTGATAGCCTTTTCCTCTCTTCCTCACCCAAGGTAGCCACCACGTGGAATTTGGTATTTACCATTTCTATGAATTTCTTTATATTTTTACATACATATTTGTATTCTTGAGCGTTTTCGTGTTTTAAAACTATATAAATTATATAAAACTTTTGAATAAATCACACTTCATAGAACATTTAAAAATATCTCAAATGCAAAAGACAAGCATTTTGCATATACTGCTGCACTTTTCAGACTTACGTAATGCAATATTTTGGTTCAAAGGCCTGTATGGCTTTTCCAAACCTTTTATGTTATCAAAACATTGAAACACTACAGAGAAAAGTAAAAGACAGAATAGATAGTGATAACAATATTTATGTTTGGCCTTTTTAAATAAGAGCAAAGCCTACATATCTTACATATTACCAGCTCAGTTGCGTATGTAAGCCAAAGACAATATCCAAGCACATGTGTGACTTCTACATAACTGCATGTTCTAATAGTTTCCACTTCAGAGATACTTACTTCTGAATAAAATCATTATTTTTCATTTTGAGTACTTTTATGAGTATCAATTCGGGAAGAATTCTCCTGTATGCATCAAGAAGATTCAGAAATAAAAAGGTATAGTAGTTTTTTTCCAGTTATAAATAAAAACCAAAGTGTGGTAGATTGTTTCCGGTGGTGGTCACAATAGCCTCCATCCTACACACTTTCTACAATGAGATTTTGCCACATCTCTCATCGAGTGGTAAAGTTATTCCCACCATCACCAACCATACCTAAGGTGGGCTGGTTTTTGTTTTGATCAATAAAGTGCAGTTTTAGAAATGACCCTAGATGGCTTGTAAAGCTAAGCTTTAAGAGGCATTGTAACTACTATTTTTTGCAGTCTTGGAAGTGCTGAGAGGAGAAACGAAGTGCTCAGCAAACAACCCAGCTGAACCCAAACCCAGCCAATCAGCTAGCTGAACGAAGTCACAAGTGAGCTCAGATACAAACACAACACAAACACATACCCGCTTCCAGGGAACAGAAGAATTGCCCAAACAATCCACAGAACCATGAGAAATAATTAATCATTATTACTTTAAGTCATACATTTTGAAGGGTTACAATGCAACGATAAATAACTGAAAGCGTGATATACAAATGGGTTGGTGTTGTAAGTTTAGCATATTTGCATTGTGAGATCAAGTTATAGGAAAATTTCCACAAAGAAAAAATCGTACCTGTTCTGCATCATAGAAAAACTCAATATTTAAAGGTTTTTGAGGTGCCATTCCTTCACAACTTACGATCCTCTGAGGTATGTCAAATGTGACTGAAGGACTTTACACTAGATACAATTTTCAACTAACCAGTCCAAATGATACTGCTTGATGCTTACTGCTAAGTGTGTGGGAAACCCTGAACTACTCAAATACCAATATTACTTGTAATTGCCACAAGGAATTTATAATCCAAGACCATAAATTCATACCAACCTCTAGGAGAACAGAGGCATGTGAATGTTAGGTGCAAGCTGACTCAGTTTAAATTCTTAGTTGGAAAAGAATTCAAACCTAGGAGGGGTAATATAAGAAAATGGTTTTGCAGTGTTTATTCATATGAGAAAGTGATATTTAGCAGGAAGAAGTATGATGATACTTTCCATGGGGAACAACTGGAAATGACAAAGGGATAATTGTCCTTTATAAGAAATGGGTAGGAGAAAGAGTTGCTTATATGCAGCCATTAAAAACGATGAGTTCATGTCCTTTGCAGGGACATGGATTAATCTGGAAATTGTCATTCTCAGCAAACTGTCACAAGAACAGAAAACCAAACACCAGATGTTCTCACTCATAAGTGGGTGTTGAACAATGAGAACACATGGACACATGGAGGGAAACATTACACACTGGGGTCAATTGGGAGGTGGGGGGCTAGGGGAGGGATAGCAGGGGATGGGGAGGTTGGAGAGGGATAACATTAGGAGAAATAACCTAATGTAGATGATGGGGTGGCAGGGAGGGAGGCAGAAAACCACCATGGCATATGTATACCTATGTAACAATCCTGCAAGATCTGCACATGTACCCTAGGACATAAAGTATAATAATAATAAAATAATATTTTTAAAAACAATAGTGTATGGCTATTAGGACTCTTTCATTTGCAAGCAACTGAAACTAAATTAAATAGGCTTAACAAACAAAAAACTTAAACAGAGATTTATTGGATCAAGCAAACTTCTGCAGTGGCTCTATCCATGAGGACAAATAGATTATTGGGACTGAGTCTGGCTCTCTTCCTTTTCCGGTGTGTGAACTCATTCTGGTGTCTAGAAAGCTTGGTGGTGTGTTAGGCATCTATTCAGTACTACGAGGAGTCCCAGATCTAAGAGCTCCACTTGAGGTCCAGAAGTAACTTTATTGACTCTGTGTGTGTGTGTGTGTGTGTGCGCGCGTATGTGGGCGTGGAGTGTGGAAGTGGGGAGGTGCTTTGATTGACCGATTTTCATGACACATGTCAATCTCTAACACCAAGGAAACAGCCCCGCTCAAATCACATGTCCAGAGAGTCTGACAGTGATGTTTTTCCAAAGAAAGTCAGGATAGCGGTTCAAGAAAGGTTAAAAGGTGGCTGAATTTAAAAAAAAAAAGGAATTAAAAATTATGTCCATGATAATTAATGTACTTCTAATATAATAATGTTTATATTTTAAACATCTCTAGACTACGACATAAAAGTAAAGGAACTTTTTCATTTCTATCTTGACTTAGCAACTTGTTGGTTGTATCGATATGTAGGTGTTACAAAAGTGAAGATTTTTAGTAGTCTCTTAACCTACAGTTTTCCTATTTCTTTCTATATAGGTGATAGATCTTTTGAGAAAACTGCTCTTAATAGATTAAAAGATTTATCTTAAAAATGTTCTTATTTGAAATCCCACAACATTCTTAATGAAAAAAATATTATCTGCATAATTACATTAGATGGCTTTTGGAATACATTACCACTAATGATGCTAATAGAGTTAGTCCAGATGCAAACTATGAAAACATCCATTATCTTTCATCCTTGAAGGAACTTCAAAAATTGCTTTTTCTCCTTGTAAGAAGCCTACAAATGCTATAGATAATTTCTTGCCTTTGTTTTGTAAACTGTTCTATAGAGCCTCAATATATCACAAAAGTTGGAGATTATTTTCAAAATATATTCTGTAATTTTGTGCCTTTTTTATTAGCCCAGTTTCATATATAATTGATTTAATGAATGTAATAGCAAGATATTTAATCTGATTTTTATTTTGTTTCCTAGCTTTTATTCAGCTTACATATATTAGATAGCGCTGGATGCATCAAAAACATTTTATAAAAAAAGAAACTAAATTACCATCACTGGTAATAAATGAAAGTTGAAAGTAGATTTCATTGTGTATCAGTGTTATGTTAGCTTATACATTTTTTTAAAATGCAGTGATAAAGTATTTAACTTAAATATTCTTAAGTCAAAGCCCTACAAAAATGGTGTTTATTAAAAGAATTAAGTAGATGTTTATGAGGTAGGCAAGAGCATGGTAGTAGAAAAGTCTACACACTTAACATTCAATGAACGACTAGATCTCTCAGATAAAGTGTTTATAATGCAAACTTTTGTTAGCTCTTAATTGTCTGTCATGAACTTTAGTACCTATAAAATATTTTGAATCCAGTTAATAAAATATCTCTATTTTTCTGCATATAATTTTTAGGTTACTAGCATTTTTGGCTTTGTTGGGAGGAATATTAGGTATTCAGAACCAATAGAATGTGTATATACAGAGAAAGAGATTTATTATAGGAATTGGCTCCTGTGGTTATGAAGGCTGCCAAGTACGAAATCTTCAGGGAAGGCTGGTGGGCTGGAGACCCAGGAAAGCTGACGCTCTGAAGTTCCAGTCAGACTGGAGAGCCAGTATTCCAATTTGAGTGTGAAGGCAGTCTGTGATAGAACCAGGAAGAAGAGTCAAGGTTGCAGTGAAGTCCAAAGGCAGGCTGAAGGAGAAAGTCTGGCTTGCATTCGGAGTCCGGTCTTTTTGTTCTTTGTAGACCTTCAAATGATTAAATGAGGCCCACTCACATCATGGAGGGCTATCTGCTTTACTCAAAGTCCACCAATTTAAATGTTACTCTCCTCCAAAATACCCTCACAGAAACACCCAGAATAATGTTTGACTAAATATCTGGGCATCCAATGGTCCAGCCAAGTTGACAGATGAAATTAACCATCACAAGTCCACTCAGTGCCAAGCTGAAACCCATAATGTAGCTCCTTAAACCATACTTAATCATCATATAAAGACAATAATAAAGTCATACTTATTATGTGTATCTTGTGTTGCGATAAAGAAATACCGGAGACTGGGTATAAAGAAAAGAAGTTTAATTGGCTCACAGTTCTGCAGGCTGTGTAAGCATGGCACTAACATCACTCAGCTTCTGGGGAGGCCTCAGGGAGATTTTACTCATAACAGAAGGCAAAGCAGGAGTAGGCATTTCACATGGCAAAAGCAGGAGAGAGAGACTTGGGGCGAGAGAGATGCCACATACTTTTAAATGACCAGATCTCATGAGAACTCACTCACTATCTCGAAGACAGTACCAAGCCATGAGGGATCTGCCTCCATGACCGAAACACCTCCCACCAAGCCCCATCTCCAGCACTGAAGATTACAATTCAACATGAGATTTAGGTGGAGACAGACATCCAAACTATATTATCATACTTCCATCTAAAATGATACAACTATTCTATGTACAACCAAAAATACAGCCTTTCCTCAGAAGAGGATGCAAAGTCCTTGGATGATGTTTTCTCTTCTCCTCCATACCCCATAACTTAAATACTATGACAAAGTCAATACATCTTATATTACATGATAAGGAGGTAACAGGGGAAATAAAACACAGATGTTTTCTACACATACACATACTCGAAACAACACAAGGAGGAAATATGCATAACAGTTACAGTCCTCATTTCTGTAACTGTCATGTGGTCATAGCTGATATTCATAACTACCTTATTCCACTACCCGTTCTATATATTCCCATTGCCTTCAGCAAGCATCTCAGCTGGTTATAGTTCTTTACCTGCTTGGGTGGTCCAAATCTTTATTCCTGAAGAGTCTGGGATACCAGTAGTACTGAGAGATTGGGTTGCTTTGTATTTCCACTGACCATAATCACAGAGCATGGTAATACTAAGGGATCCTCTGTGTCCCAGACATATGCTTCCTTACCTCCATTAGTAGTCAAATTGCCCCTTGGTAATCAGGATCAATCACCGCAGCCAACATTATAACTACCTTTTTTGTCTGTTGACTCAAAGGCATGAGGACCCTTAAGGGGCCAGGTGGCAGTTTTGATTTCCAGTTCAATGGAATCATTGTTGTTTCTCCTGGGGAAAGCCTTCCTCCTTTTAAAAATAAGACCACCAGGCCAGCAGAGTATAAGGTCATAGGAATAGAAAGCAAAATTTTGCTAATGGGTCACTAGGGGTAAAAGTGAGCAGTGCTACTTCCATTTCCATCCGTTGATTCCTGGACCTGTGTATCCCTGCTATGGGAGAAACAGGACCATTTATTAATGCCGATTGAGAGCATACACAGACTCCCAAAGAACCTTGCCCCAGTCCTGCAAAGTATTGCCACCTAGCTGGCACTGCAACTGACCTTCAAAAGATCATTCCACCACTCTGTCAAGCCAGCTACTTCAGGATGGTATGAAACATGTTAAGACCAGTGTATTTCATGAACCTTGTTTGATTAGAAGTAATGCTTTATGGAATACTATGATGGCAGATAAGGCATTTCATAAGTCCACAGATGGTAGTTTTGGCAGAAGCACTGTGTGCAGAGAAGGCAAATCCATATCCAGAGTAAGTGTTTATTCTAGATAAAACAAAATGCTACCCCATCTATGATGGAAGTGGTCCAATGTAATGAACCTGCCACTAGGTATGATTACATAAAATCTGGAATCTTGCATGATAATTTAGGGTATGTCTACTGGTAATAAAATGACACCCAATCATATTTTGAGGGAATTGACTTTTCTGTGTGCTAAGCATAGGAGATTCCATAACTGGGTCTCATTTGACTCTAAAACTGTACATAATTTGGAGAAACTTCTGCACCCACTACTCAACTGTTTGGTGTTGAGCTTAAGTTCTTAAGACAGGTGTTACTCGAGCATTAGTCCAAGCAGATCCATAGGTCATTTGACAGTGCATAGCCACATGTGGCATTTGCAGGTACTAGAGCAGGTGTAAACGTCCTTAAAAGTTTTAATGTGGTTCAATCTTATTTTACTAAAAATATTTTATACAAAAGCTACTTTTTTTCTGCCTTCAATTTTCAAACTGCTTTGAATCTTTTGTCTAAATAACATCGGTTTTATTACAGACAGGAATATCCTGATGGCATAATAACTTCTACCAGTACATATCTTGGTGTCAGAGTGCATGTTTCAGAGGATGCTGAGAAAGAAATTATTTTTTTGTTTTGTTTGTTTTGAGACAGGGTTTCACTCTGTCACTCAGGCTGGAGTGCAGTGGTGTGATCTCACTGCAATCTTCGCCTCCCAGCTCAAGCCATCCTCCCACCTTAGCCTCCTGAATAGCTAGGATCACAGGTGTGTGCCACCACACCCAGCTGATTTTTATAGTTTTTGTAGAGACAGGGTTTCACCATGTTGCCCAGTCTGGTCTCAAACTCCTGGGCTCAAGCGATCTGCCCCCCTCAGCCTCCCAAAGTGCTGAAATTACAGTCATGAGCCACTGCACCTGACCAAATTATTCTTTTAGTCAGTTTTTCAATCAAGAAGATTTCTAGTTTTCAGAGGAAATCCTGAATGTGATTAGCCATTCATATACTTTTCCCATATAAGTATCCCATGAAAGTCAACTGCTCAGTTTTATGGGAATGTAAATCTGGTGCCTTTCACCAACACTGAATTCATAGTTGGAGTTTCATATATCAATTAAGTAATTAAAACCTGTTGAAATTAAATATCAACTTTCAATTGCCATAATTCAAAATAAATTATCTCATATATCTGAAAAATAGACAAGAAAAAGATGAAAAGAATAGAGTTTGCAAAAGGGATGATAAATCTGAAAGCAATAAATTAAAATGACTTTCAAAACAGATGGGAAATTAAAAAAAATAAAATTGCCTTCAAAAACATTGCCTACTTTATAAAACTTGAATTTTAATAGTCTTGCCTTACACAGGAGACAGGCCAAGCTGTGGATAATCACCAGTATTTGTGAAACAAATATTTATTGAGTACCTACTGTGTGCCAGATACTCTTCTAAGTCCTGGCAATATAGCAGGGCCAAAACAAAGTCTTTGTGCTTGAAGAGGTTAAATTATAGTGGAGTGGATACAAATGAATAAATGTCAAATAGTCATTAAGTGCTGTAAATAAAAATATAACAACTTATAAGGGCTAGTGATTGATGAGGAATGGGGAATATGCTGTTTTATTTTGGATAGTCAATAAAACCCTCTGTGCATGGGCAATGTTTGAGCAAAGAACTGAAGAAAGTGAGACCTGGAGTGGTGAGGGTATATGGGGAAGAGCACTTTAAGTAGAGCATTTCAGTAAGGAGCATGGTGCAGAGAGCTGGGGTTGGGATGCAGATAGGGGAAGGAGCTGAGGAGATAAGGTTTTACAGGTAGTAAAGATAAGGACTTTGGTTTTTATTCTGAAGGGTTTTAGGCACAGAAATGACATAATCTGACTATGTTTTAAAAGAAGCATTATAACTGTAGAGATTAGATTGTAGGAAACAAGAAGAAGCAAAGAGATTGGATGTAATAATTCAACAGTAGTTCTCATTTCATTGTATTTCATTCTGAGATTGATCTACCCTATATGTATCTGGGGAATGCTAATACTAATTTCTTTTCATGTCAAATAAATACTAAGGTATTTTGGTTTCTACATTTCTAAAATTCATATATAAACATAATGCCATCACTTATAGTGATCATTTATAGCATCATACTAGTGTATAGTTCAATACACTAAACGTAGTAACAAAAATTAAATCATGAAGACAAAATACAAACAACAAATAAAGAATGAGACACATGGTATTAACAACTAACTTTAAATTAATATACTAAGTATGTAGTATCCCAGCATATGAAAGGTTTTTTCCTCCATTATTACCAACCTAATTTATAGTTTGCACTATTTAGGTTACTTTGGAAACCTAAGGTAATTGTTAAAAATGTAGTTTTCTGGGTTATTTGTAGTATCAGACTCTAGGGATTTGTGGATTGGAAATTTACATTTGAAACAAGCTTCCAGATGATTCTTACACATACATGTTTAAATTAGCGACTCTCACAGTAACAAAAGAGTATTTTAGTGACTTGACTATTTTAAAGCTAGGTTGCCTTCAAATGGTGTTTCTGTATGGACGTCCTTTCTGTTGATGTTGAAGGCTGGTTCCACATACGCAAATCAATAAACGTAATCCATCACATAAACAGAACCAATGACAAAAATCACATGATTATTTCAATAAATGCAGAAAAGGCCTTTGATAAAATTCAACACCCTTCATGCTAAAAACTCTCAATAAACTAGGTATTGATGGAATGTGTCTCAAAATAATAAGAGCTACTTATGACAAACTCACAGCCAATATCATACTGGGCAAAAGCTGGAAGCATTCCCTTTGAAAACCAGCACAAGACAAGCATGCCCTCTCTCACCACTCCTATTCAACATAGTATTAGAAGTTCTGGCCAGGGCAATCAGGCAAGAGAAAGAAATAAAGGGTATTCAAATAGGAAGAGAGGAAGTCAAATTCTCTATTTGCAGATGACATGGTTGTACATTTAGAAGACCCCATCGTCTCAGCCCAAAATCTCCTTAAGCTGATAAGCAACTTCAGCAAAGTCTCAGGATACAAAATCAATGTGCAAAAATCACAAGCATTCCTACACACCAATAACAGACAAACAGGGGCCAAATCATGAGTGAACTCCCATTCACAATTGCCACAAAGAAAATAAAATATGAATACAACTTACAAGGGATGTGAAGGATCTCTTCAAGGAGAACTACAAACCACTGTTCAATGAAATAAGAGAGGACACAAGCAGAAGCAAAAACATTCCATGTTCATGGTTGGGAAGAATCAACATCATGAAAATGGCCATTCTGCCCAAAGTAATTTATAGATTCAATGCTATCCCCATCAAGCTACCAATGACCTTCTTCACAGAACTGGAAAAAACCACTTCAGACTTCATATGGAACCGAAGGAGAGCCCACATAGCCAAAACAATTCTAAGCAAAAAGAACAAAGCTGGAGGCATCATGCTACCTGACTTCAAACTATACTAGAAGACCACAGTAACCAAAACAGCATGGTACTGATACCAAACAGAGATACAGACCAATGGAACAGAACAGAGGCCTCAGAAATAACACCACACATCTACAATCATCTGATCTTTGACAAGCCTGACAAAAACAAGCAATAGGAAAAGGATTCCCTACTTAATAAATGGTATTGGGAAAACTGGCTAGCCATATGCAGAAAACTGAAACTGGACCCCTTCCTTATACCTTATACAAACGTTAAAAATGGTTTAAAGACTTAAAATGTAAGACCCAAAACCATAAAAAAAAAAAAACCTAGAAGAAAGCCTAGGCAATACCATTCAGGACATAGGCATGGGTAAAGACTCCATGACTAAAACACCAAAAGCAATGGCAACAAAAGCCAAAATTGACAAATGGGCTCTAATTAAACTAAAGAGCTTCTGCAAAGCAAAAGAAACTATCATCAGAGTGAACAGGCAATCCACAGAATGGGAAAAAATTTTGCAATCTATCGCCCTGCCAAAGGGCTAATATCCAGAATCTACAAAGCTTCAACAAATTTACAAGAAAAAAAATAACCCCATGAAAAAGTGGGCAAAGGATATGAACTGACGCTTCTCAAAAGAAGACATTTATGCAGCCAACAAACATGAAAAAATGCTCATCATCACTGGTCATTAGAGAAATGCAAATCAAAACCACATTGAGATATTACCTCATACCAGTTAGAATGGCGGTCATTAAAAAGTGAGGAGACAACAGATGCTGGAGAGGATGTGGAGAAATAGGAACACTTTTACACTGTTGGTGGGAGTGTAAATTAGTTCAACCACTGTGGAAGATAGTGTGGCCACTCCTCAAGGATCTAGAACCAGAAATACCAGTAATGGGATCTGACCCAGCAATCCCATTACTGGGTATTTACCCAAAGGATTATAAATCATTCTACTATAAAGACACACTCACATATATGTTTATTGCAGCACTATTCACAATAGCAAAGACTTGAAACCAACCTAAATGCCCATCGAGGGCAGAATGGATAAAAAAATGTGGCACATATACAGCATGGAATACTATGCAGCAATAAAAAAGGATGAGTTCATGTCCTTTGCAGGTACATGGATGAAGCTAGAAACCATCATTCTCAGCAAACTAACACAAGAACAGAAAACCAAACACTGCATATTCTCACTTACAAGTGGGAGTTGAACAATGAGAACACATGGACACAGAGAGAGTAACATCACACACTGGGGCCTGTCGCCAGGTGGAGGGCTAGGGGATGAATATCATTAAAGAAATACCTAATGTTGATGACAGGTTGATGGGTGCAGCAAACCACCATGGCATGTGTATACCTACGTAACAAACCTGCACCTTCTGCACATGGATCCCAGAACTAAAAGTACAACAACAAGTCAAGAGAAAAATAAGGTTGGTTCTTAAATTACAGCAAACAAACAAACAAAAAAACTAGGTCGTACCATTTGAATACTAAGTAAAAACAAGGAAGATCTTTTCCTATTAGTTTATCTCAAATCCATTTTTTAATAAACAGGGATACAAATAAAATTAAAGTTTTGGTGCTCTGCCATAATTCTAAGAAAAACTGAGTTAAACTATAATATAAATTGCAGAAGGATATGCTTTGTTAATTAGCTGACAATAAAGAAAGCATTAGAATGAGACCTTTATACTGACAATGACTTTAGAAAGCTTTTGGAACAACTTTCTCAGTTTACAGATGTGGAAGTTGAGACCCAAAGTTAAGTAGTCAATAGGTAGCGCAGTTGATTATGAATTCTTCATGACTATTGTTTCAGAAACATTTCTATCAGTTTATCCTATTTTTCAATTTTCCATGGTATTTGGTGATTATTTGGGAAAATCTTACGAAGAATGAGGATCTTTTAAAAATTCTGTACCTAAACCACTGTATTCAATATTATGCCTCTTTTTAAAAATTAAGATATTTCCTTTTATATTATTTTGAGATATTTTGGCTACTTAATATTTGTAGCTGAAATATTTGTAGTACATCATGATACATTGGGTATTATTGTTCAGAATTAATTGTTCCCAAAACTTTTGGATGTGACTTACAATGGCTCCCTACAGGAAGAATAGCTTTGCTGACCAATGACTGGGTTTAGCCACATGACTTGCTTGGTCAACACAATGCAAACAGACTTGATGAGCTTTTCCATGCATTTCACAATGCTGCCAGTTCTCTTCAGTGCCCTCTAACACCAGAAGGGCATATCCCAGGTAAGGCCTTCTCTTTCAGCATGGGGCCTGAATAGAATAAACCTCAACCTGAATCACATGCAGCCACAGCAATTAACAGTAGCCACAGTAGCCAGCAAGCCACACAAGTGAAAAATATTTGTTGTTGAAAGCTACCGAAATGGTTGATGTGTCTCGTTACCCATTGTACTCTAGTAAAAGCTAATATATATATGTTCCCATATCTGGATCAAAAATCTGGTACCTGAAGCAGAAAGATATCACAAGTAAAAATTCTGAGGTTTTCAGACCAAGAAGCTTTGTTATAAAAATGGGTAAATATCTTATTACTGTGCCTACAAATACATTAGTGATAGAATGTTTTCATATAGTTTGGAGGTTGGTATATGATACGTACATATTTGAATTATGGTCATTTGTGTTTGGAAAACAGGTGTAATGAATCTACATGACAATTTTATAATGTAAAATTGCACCAACATGCAGAAAGGAAATGCCACAATTTATCTGGGGAAATAATTTTCAAAGTCATGGAAATACAGGGGAACTCTAAAAAAATTATAATCCCATAAACACACAATGCTCTTATCAATTTATATGATTTATGTCAGATTTACATCAGCAAAATAATTTGCTTCTTGTAAAGTTTTTCAATTTTTTCTTCTTAATATACTTAATTTTCCTACATGATTATTGAAATGTTTAGAATACGTTTTGAATTTTATTATTGTAATGTATTTGATGGCAAAGAGGAATTTCATAGATATTGAAGGACCATTTAACTACATATAATACCACCTCTGGGGGAAAGCTGGCTATAGCTTATTATGCCTATTTTTCAGAAATTATGGGATCAATGTTTAATAACTTTATCTGGCAGCGGGACCTGGAGTCAGTTCATATCATCTCAAAAGAGAAAAATATGTGTGTCTCATTACAACTCAGCATTAAGTGACTTCATGTTGATAGCTTGAAATCAGCCAGATGGGAGTATTACATGATAAAAATTGGGAACCACTACAAATTGGGGCTTTGTTTTTCCTCCCAAGAGTTGGTCACTAACCACTTATCAGCATACCACATTAAGCTTAAGAAATTCACCTTATTAATGTTTAAAATCTTTTTTTAAAATAACCCAGATAATTTATGAGGAGAGATTTAAGGCTACAGAGAACTGAAGCTAGTGGCTTGCTGCACAGGTTCAGAACGGCTGAAGGCACTGAGGAATGTGGACTTATGATGCTCCAGGAGCACTTTCCATTCATTCTCTAGGCCCCCGTAAAATAGATGGACCTAGGGCAGGAAATGACTACGACTCTTGATTTTGCAAGGAGTGTACATAGATGGTAAAGCGGAAGGCATTTTGAAAGACAGAGGCAAAACAGTCCTCAATCTAAGTGTTTCTCTTTTCTGTGCACATGTCCAGACATATACTGCTGACAGTGAGGATAACACATGCTAGGGATACACATTGTAAATTCTTTCAATTTGACAAAGATTTCCAATTATTAGGACTTGAGAACAGTTATTTTAGGTTTTAATGAATGGAGTTATTTTTGGGACTTTCCAACGAAGTTACTAGGGCTTTAACAATATTGATTCTTTATTTGGCATATCTGTCAGCAAAAACATATCAAGTAAGAACAATGGTGTGTCAGAATTGGTGTTAGTATTAACAATTCTATTGCCTTGGTTGATGTAATCTTAGCAATAATTTATAAATATTCTATAGAAAGCATTGCAGAAATATAACTTCCCACTAAAAAAAAGTTCAACAAAATTAACACACATTTACTGGAGAAGCTGAAATAAGTATATATATGTGTGTATATATATGTATGACTATACATATAATAGGGTTTACATTTAAAGGATTTATTTGTAAAGAAATGATTCTTATGATAAACTACCCCTTTACTTCATTCTCAGACTTTACCAAAACAGATGCTAGTAGTGAATTTATGCCATACATTTTTTTAAAAGGTTATATATTAAACATTTTTAAAATAGTCACTTATCAGAAGTTAATCTAAAATTTCTACTTTTTTCTATTACTATACAATGGATGGTTAAAATAGTTTATGGACTAACGCAACATATATTAAAGCAACTTGACAGTGAAATCCTAGATACAAACATTAATATCAAAATCATCAGAATGGAACAGCAGTCCTTTAAGGTATTCCCAGTTACAACTATGATTTGTATATCACAGAATTTTAGGATACTAAATAAATATTCTAAAAATTTAATACATTAATTAAAAACTGGAAAAATTAGAAATTACAGGTTAAAATAAAAGTAATCATGCTCAAAAATATTTTTAAAATCACATCACCAAAGTATTAGTAACTTCCAAAGATTCTTCATAAATAAAAAATACTTTTAAAAGAAACAAAATTACAATGTATAACCTAATCTTTAGGAAGTAGGTTAAAAGTGACCTTAGTGAATACTTTTCATAACACATCCTATAATGCTGTCAGTGTCATTCTCCAAACTGTGTTCTGAAAAACTAGTTTTTAAGTAAGTTGACAGGTATTCACAGAAGTCTGGGAAACAGTACAAATCTGAACTCACCTTCACATTGTCCATTAATATTTTAAAGTCCCTGAAGTTCAGCAGTAAAGAAACCTTTTTGTCTTGATACATAACCATTTTGGGAAATTGTTCCGAGGTTGTTTATATGCCTTTTCTATATCCAGCAAACTTACCTCAATCTGTGCCTAGCACAAAGCTATCAATATATTTTTGTTGTCAATACATATTGACTAAACAGATGGATGAAAGTTTTACCGCACATCATTCATTCCATCCTAGCTCACCAAAAGTAGTTTGGACCTAAGAACTGTGAAACAACTGAA
The DNA here is from genome assembly GCF_049354715.1 of Callithrix jacchus. Classification (NCBI taxonomy): domain Eukaryota; kingdom Metazoa; phylum Chordata; class Mammalia; order Primates; family Cebidae; genus Callithrix; species Callithrix jacchus. Next base: position 104,899,948 of record NC_133505.1, read on the forward strand.
GAAATATAGGAATGAAGGGATTGGTTTCTACAAAAGGCAAATGATACTTCGTAAGTAAAAGGAGGAAAACACTGTATCAAATTTTGGTTTAAGTAGCAAATCAAACTTTTAAGTAAATGTTAATTTGGAGGTATAATTGAGAACATAGAAATAAATAACAGTGTGAACTCAGTTTCGAGTTTAGCTGCAAACTCCTATAATTTGAGGATTTAAAATGCACCCAAGTTGACATCATTTCATAGCATGTGGATAGATTGCTAAGTGGCTCCTCATCTAGGCTGATAATTTCATAGGGGCTGTGACACAAACCTATTTACCCAAACCTTTCATTATATTCAGTGGTGTCCTGAAATGATAAATTTTGAAAGTGAACTAATGAGATAGTAAAGCTTATTTTTATTACTCTAAAGTACAGAATACAAACAACAGAAATCATTAGACATTGAACATTTTTTGTAAATAAAATTAAAATATCTCAGTGTCTGTACAGACTTCATTTGCAACAGAGACTTGTTTTATCTTTGGTGTATTCTATTTATCTGATCATATGACTGTTTTGCTTTTAAATTTTTTCCTTTAAATTTTTATAATACACTGTTACTTTACAAAATACATAGATTAAAATATCCCTAAATGTCAATTTTGACAGGACTTCCTTTTTCCTTTCAAAATGTAGTCAAATATACCTTTAACACTATTTATATGTATAAAATTTAAGCCAAATATTCAAGCTTACAGGCAAAGATCTTGAGTACACTTACTACTGTGCCAAAGGAATAATCTTGGCCCCATCCCTACTTATAAAAAAAAATAAATCAAATCTCTGATTAAAGTAAATGACTCTTAACAGAATGTGAGCTATTGCCAAAAAATGATTCAAACAGCTATGGATTTAGACTCACAGCCTACGTTTCTAGCAATGTTTTCAATAAGCAAATGAGGTGATGATTGGCAGTTAATGGTCATTGACAAGATTTTAAGGGTAGTTAAAAAGTTTCTCTGAAGTATCAATATCAAATGTACAAAGGAGAAAAGCAGACTAACACTGATAAATGTGTCATAAATGACTTAAAAAATGCAAATTACTGTGTCTGTTATAGGTATCCTTTAATAGCTGAAAGTAACAGATGAAAATCCGAACATTCACTATTAACATATATGGGCCAGACGTAGAGGCTTACACCCGTAATCCCACACTTTGGAAGGCCAAGGTGGGAAGATCACTTGAGCCCAGGAGTTCAAGACCAACATAGGCAACATGGCAAAACTGTGTCTCCATGACAAATGAAAAATTAGCCAGGCGTGATAGTACCTGTAGTCCCAGGTACCTGGGAGGCTGAGGTGGGAGGATCGCTTGAGCCTGGAAGATTGAGGCTGCAATAAGCTGAGATCATGCCACTGCACTCCAGCCTGGGCAACAGTTAAGACCCTGTCTCAAATATGTGATACACACACACATAGTAGGCAAATGTAATTTTTACTGACTCTTTGGTTCGTGTCAATACACTTGCACTTAACGAGTTTTTAATCTTCAGTTAATTCCTAGGAAATGCCAAAAAATAAAAATGCTGACACAGAGAAATTACTTTTTCTTTGCTACATATTGGTTCAAAACTAAGCACCTGAACATTAATTGCCTGTATTTTTTATTTTGAAGATCTTATTTCAAAGCAATTTACACTGAGAGGATCATTTAACTCTGCTCTCAAACAGGATCAGGGATATCTTTATTTCTAGACTCTGGGAAGATAATTTACCTGAGCAAAATGCGAAGATAAATAATTACACAAAAATTTAAGTCAGTTGTCAAAGCTAACAATGCATCATCTGGCTTCAAAATTTAATGAACAGAGAGTCTACATAAATATCTTTCTTGTCTACATATCTATCTTGTTATAGTAAACACTGTTTTTTCTAACAAAACACTGTTCTTCATTTTTAAATCTAAATGGCAAAATAAGAAAGGTAACAGCTGAGAACAGGTTTGAATGTGGCTTATAAAATTAAGAATAAGAAAACATGGATTAACTGACTCGAGAATACTCTGGAGTAGGGGTTACAAATTTGTTAGTCTAATGGCTAACAGTAGTATTTTGTAACACATGAAAGTTAAGTGAAATTCAACTTTCAGTGCTCATAAATAAAATTTTACTGGAACATGGTCGCACCCATTCATTTAGGTATTGTCTATGATTGCTTTCAAATTACAATGGCAGAGTTGAATACTTGCAACAGAGACTTATGTGGTGCTGTCATCATTTTGCACTGCTACTTGGCACACTACAAATTGCAGTAATACAGTTACCAGCATTTTGAGTGCCACACATATTGTCATACCACAATATTTTTAAACCTTTTATTACTAGTGTTTATCTATAACATCAAAACAAGAGAAAAAAAGAAAAGTAGACTTAAAGTGACATTTTAAAGGCACAGTAGTATATGGATTTTTTAAAAATCAAATTAAATGTCAGAGTATGATGTTTAATACGCAATGTCACTATAGCTGTTCTTAAAGAATACTACAGGGTGCCCAGCTGCAGTGGCTCATGCCTGTAACCCTAGCACTTTGGGAGGCCGTGGTGGGTGGATCACTTGAGGTCAGGAGTTCAAGACCAGCCTGGACAACACGGTGAAACCCCATCTCTACTAAGAACACAAAAATTAGTCAGGCATTGATGCGTGTGACTGTAATCTCAGCTACTTGGGAGGCTGAGGTGGGAGAATCACTTGAACCCGGAGCGCAGAGGATGCGGTGCACTGAGATCATGCCAATGCACTCCAGCCGAAGCAACAGAATGAGACTCTGTCTCAAAAAATAAAAAAAAAAAATACTATATATGCTGGAATTACCAGACTAAGCACTCATCAATGTAATTGTCAGAAAAACTAGAACATTTAAAATAAGATCTTATTACAAAATTTATAAAAATCAAATATGAAAATAAAGCTGTAGCCAAAGTGACTCAGTTAACATTCAACCAATAATGACTAAATTGTGTTTGACTGTATCAGCTGAAGAAATCTGTCCATAGGAAACTTGATGAAGACTACTAAATTAGCCTTTTGGCAAGAATGGTTGCTTAAATTGAGAACATTGGGAACAACATTACCAGTCAGTAAAAAAAAAAACAAGGCAAATGACCCTGAGTGGTTTTCCTTGGCTCTTGGTGAGTAAACAGATATTACTGATACTGCCTTTACTGCTTATTTGATAAGTCCATGCCAATGTTGAAGTGACTGAAATTAGTGTCTATAAATTATCTGTGTGGAACAATTACAAGCATAAATATTTTCTAAGAAGAAAACACAAATTTCATGCAACCTGAAGTAGAATCTACTAAGATGTGTTATAACTGGTGGTGTTAAAAATGTGTGAAGCAAAAAGATTACGTTTGTCAAATTTATAAAGCCTGTGAAAAGATAAGAATATTATTCATCCGCAGGTACTCTGTGGGATACAGCTGACTCCATTTTGTATTACTGAATTAGCGGCATCAATAATGAACTTCATTTGCTCCCATAGTTGCTGACAGATTAAACATCAATGGTTCAGTTATCTTTTGTCAGATACGGAAGATGAAAATTCTGATTTGCCCAACCACATTGCCATATTAGTGTTAGTTCTATAGTGAGCTTTTGAGTTCAAGGCTGATACTGACATTTTTCTGAAAAAGAAGACATGTCCTCAACCACTGTTAAGGAACACTGAATGCCTTTGGAATTTAGCTTTTGCTCAAGATGTAATAACATTTTGAAATGAATTCAACCAAAATTACAAGGCAAAACAAGTGTTTACATGTGAAACATATTTAAGTCATTTTGATGACAATATTGTTTGAATTACAAGTAACAACAAGCTGCTTTACACATTTCTTGTGCTATCAAAAGGTAAGACAAAGAAGCAGGATCTCCATTCTCACACAAATTTGTAGCTCACACTATAGTTCCCACAGTGTTTTTTGGAGTTTGCAAGTGCAAAGGAAATTTCCACTTTTCAAAAATTGATCTAACAATACAATTGAGGAGCTTCCACCTAATCTTTGGAAGTGATTAAGCTGCAACGTAATAACATGCTAAAAGGAAAATATCAAGAAATAACCTTCCAAGTGATGAATACACTCAACGAAAATCATATTCTCATGGATTAATATAAGTATTTGACATCTATCTGTAAGAAATTTTCAAAAGTAAAATACATAAAATCTTATTGAAGATCAGCATTAACAAATGAGTAATTATAATCAACTTTGATGACAGGAAACATTAACTCTGAGCCTCAGTTAAGTGAAATGTGATCCCCCCCCAAATATTTAATTATTTTCATTAGTAAACCCGCATTACAAAAAAAAATTGTCCTCAATTATTGTTTTGAATTTTGTCAATAAAATTTTTGTGCAAATTTTATTTCTCTCTAGTTATTTAAGTACCTACATAACAATCTCAGTTTTACCTCTTAGCCCACAAAGCCTAAAATATTTACTATCTGTCCCATTATAGAAAAAGTCTCCTGATCTCTACCCTAGATAGAGCCAGAAGCTACCCTGGACACTTAAAAGCACAGGCTGAATGCACTGCTTCAGAAGCCAGATGGCCTGTATTTATATACTGGCTCTGCCACTAGCAGTTATATAATCATGGGTAAATTCTTCAAATTCTTTTATCTTTGCCTCAGTTTCCTCATCTGTAAATGGGGGTAAGTAATGACATTTATCTCACAGGGTTGGTGTGAAAACCAAATTAGTAAATGCAAAGCACAAGAAACAGTGTCAGACACAAAGGAAGCATTATCCTCATGTGACTACTGAACACTTGACATGTAGCTAGTACATATAAATTTTTACTTGAATTCAGTTAAAATTAATAAAATAGTCACATAATATTAGTGGTTACTATACTGACACAGTTCTACAGGCTCACTCTAGGGTGTGTGGATGTTGGAATATAACCATTTTGCACTGAGTAGGACAATGAATTTTGTTATACTACACAGTTAATATTAGTTTTCTGTTCAAAGCAGCTGTGTCTTTTCATGCCACAAAATAATATCTGTCTTTCTCAGTAGCAGAATTCATTTTTTAACAAAACAATGTATGTTTTTAATTTTTTGTCCCCCCTGTATCCCCCCCCAGAGTTGATTTCTAATATTTAAGGTCACAGAGCACAGGAAAAATCATTTTATTTGTATAATTTATATATATACATGTATCTTCCCACATTTATGATTTTTTAATATATAAGGAAAATATACATATAATTCAGAAACTTCAAAACTTTACCTCTGGCAAAATATTAAGGCATCTGCTTCTAAAAGTTGGAAAGCTTTTTTACTTAGTAGTTTACCTCTTATTCTTGATTATACCCATATTTTTATATTGGTATTATCCAGTAGTGAAATAGACAAATATATCAGAAGAAAAGTGGAAACACTACAATTTGATTTTTTTAAGAGAAAGGGACCTCCTACATTGCCCAGGTTGAAGTACAGTGGCTGTTCACAGGTGCAATCATAAATACACTAGCATCTCAAAATCCCATCTCAAGTAATCCTCCTGCCTCCGCCTCCTGTGCAGCTAGGACTACACACCACCACACCTGGCTAGAAAACCTACAAATTTTCCAGTTGAACAGTTAATCTAGAGAAATAACCAAATAGCTGGAAAAGCATGTCTCTTTCTCCAACTAGCTCTGACCATTTTGTACATACCAAATAAAACACTTGCCAGGTCACAGGCTGAATAAGATCTTTACATGGAGGTGTAAAAAATTAACTTTTTTTTTTTTTTCCGAGATGGAGTTTCGCTCTTGTTACCCAGGCTGGAGTGCAATGGCGCGATCTCGGCTCACTGCAACCTCCACCTCCTGGGTTCAGGCAATTCTCCTGCCTCAGCCTCCTGAATAGCTGGGATTACAGGCACGCGCCACCATGCCCAGCTAATTTTTTGTATTTTTAGTAGAGACGGGGTTTCACCACTTTGACCAGGATGGTCTCGATCTCTTGACCTTGTGATCCACCCACCTCGGCCTCCCAAAGTAAAAAATTAACTTTTTTTTGCATAAATACCATGATACTTTATTGCTCAGTGTTCCTTCAAAAATAAGTTAGCATGTCTCCATGTTATTCTTTTATCAATCACATTAATTACTAAAGCATAATATCACTGATTAACATAAGGTAAAAATAATATCATCCACTCACATATTCTTGAAGAAAAGTGCTTACAATATTATATGGAAATATTTGTGCACATTTTTACTTGATTTAATGAACAATTTCATAATTTTCTTTAAAACCTACAAATGTCTTATTTCTTACCATTAAAACAACTAAAAACAAAACCCAAAACCAATCCCAAAATAAAACCCCACCGAAGCACATTAAATTTATTACAGAACGTATATTAAGTCACTGAGTAAAGCTCTTTTTTATGAACACTTTTGGAAAACTTGCATTCAGTTCTAGCACAGCTCTGTTATCAATTTGTGAACAGAAGGACACATCAAGTAAGGAAAGATCTTTACAAGATTCCAGGAGTTTTCTTAAGGATGCCGGACTTACCATTCTTGTTCCTATTTAAGGAAAGAGAAAAAAAAAATTAAGTATAACATTTATATAATGTGCTAACAATGAATCCATTCATGATTTATTATTTGCAATGAACTTAAAATAAATAATCCTTTACAAATTAAAATCATTTGTTTTTCAAACAAGACTTCATATTGAAATCATTCTGTTAAAAAAGTAAAAACTGAATTTTCCCAGACAATTTAGCATCTAGGACCTGAATCTTGCCAATATCCCACCCACTATCTTCATTCCTACCTCCTACCCCTTCAAATCAGCTCCTCCAGACTTTCCTATTTCTGTCACCCCAGTTCAAAATGATTTTCACCATGCATTTGATGTAAAATGTGCAAGTGCGATGTGAGTTCACAAAGTACCAATTGTGTGGACAATAACTACTGTGACACTGCTAGCACCCCTGGCTAAAAGTAAGAAGTAACAAAATTACATAGGGTTACTTTCTGATGAAGGCAGTAAGGATATAAGAAATACCAGAGTTGGAAAAGATTTTAAATAGATCTGCCTGGGGTAGAACTATTCTTAAATGCTAGAATTATCAGGGATAAAGATATCATGATATTTCTTAATCAATAATGAAGAAACTTTAAAAAAAACTAGCTAGCATTCATTATCAAATGTATTTCTTTTGTCTCCTTAATAAAAATAGAAAGCACAGTTCATGTAAATTTTCACTCTTCCAACTAGATCAAGAATTAATGATTATTTAGAGTTTTTGATAGGTTCAACTATAAAATTCTGTTATTGTCCCATTTTATTAAAGTACATGTATAATTATTCCCTATATTAACAGATCTATCTTGCATTTTCTATCAAACCAAGCAGTCTTATCAGGACAAAATTTTTATTGTATCCAAAAATTTTCTTTCTCCTTACAAGAAGTCTGAGACCAGCTTTTATGTCAAGGAAATAGGCATTTAAAACAAATTTATATATTGTATCCTTACCTAATATGTCCAGCTGCTGTAACCTGGTACAATTACATGCCAATTCTTCAATGTCTGTGTCACACACAGATCTGTTAGCTGTAAGAAAGAGTTTTTGCAAGTTTGGGAGCTGGCGTGCCAGTCTGGTGAAGCACCCAGTGCTGCTCTGCAGAGTTGGGCACCAGCCGAGGTCAAGTTCCTCCAGAAGTGGACACCCAGAAGCCAGTTCTGCTATTCCATTCTCAGTAATATTCTTACATCTCCATAGATCCAGGGTCCGGAGTTTTTTACACTTGGCTCCTATCATGCTAGCTATCACATCATAGTCTTCAATCTGGAAATCAAACAATTCCAACACGTGTTATGCTCAGACATGCAAACTATTTAGAATAAGTCAGATTCTTAATTATCTCCTATCATTTTGCTTCCATGTCAACAAATACACATCTTTGTTAATACAGATCTGCCCACTCATCTCACAGATCTACCACTGTTTCATAAAACAGCCAAGAATAATCATTTATTTAAAAATCTGTTTAAGAGAACTCCAGACAGAAGATGTTAATGAATTAAATCCCAAAGCAGTTTGACATTTTCAGTCTCTCATGAAAAATTAAAGGATGATGTGTTATTCTTTTATGCCCACCATTTCAATCTTGCTGCTGCTACTCGTGACAGGACTTACTTTCTTCCATTTTATACATGGCTAATATACTTTGGCAGGTATATAAGATCTCCCTGATGTGGCATCTGGTAGGCTCTAAAACACTATGTGGAAATGCTGATAGTACTAATAAGGATACTAGTAGTTTTGGTAAATGAGGCATTGGGGGAGTGCATATACCACATGAAAATAATTTAGACTACAATATTTTAATGAACTGTCAGTTATTGGAGGTATCCAGTGCTTACTTCATGATTCCAGGGTAAGACTCTACTAATCAAGGATTAAACATTTCAGTTCTTGGGCTTTATATGCTTCAATAATGTTTCTTTAAATAGGTTCTTTTAAGAGGTTCATTTGATTTTGTTAAAATCAGACATTAAAATCATCATAAGAAATCAAAAGGAAACAAAATAGTAAACAATTACAATGATTATCTCCTTTTGTTCTTTTGTTAAATTGTATTTTCAGCAAATATTTATGCACCATTCCATATGCTAGGACCAGCAGCAAACTGAAAGAAGCAGACATTGTCCACATTTTTGGGAAAGACAAACAGACTAATTAAGTAAAGAAAATAAATTCAAAGAGCAACATATGGTGGGAAAATAATAAGACAGAGTGATGTGACAGTGATCAGAGTGTCAGGAGTTGAGAGAAGGGGTGGTAATTGCTGAAATCTCCAGGAATGAGTTTGTTGCATTCGAGAAACAAAAAGGAGATCCATATGGTGCAAGGGTGGTGAGGGAAGAAACAGGCTATGGAGAGTAGGGTCACACAGTGGCCAGGCCATTTAGGCCAGGAAGGAGTTAGATTTTTCTTTCAAATACTAAGGAAGCCAAAAAGGAGTGACATATTATTATTTACATTAAAACCAAAGCAAAACTACCCCAAGCTTCTGTCTGGAGGATGGGCCTATGGTGGGGAAGAACAGAGGAGGCAGCTCATTGAAGAGGCCTGCAACAGTGTAAAGGAGAGATGACAGGGGCTTAGATTAAGGTGGCAATGATGGAATTGGGGAAATCTGATAGATTTGGGGCTGTATTTTTGAGTTGGAACCAAAGGCTGACAGATTAGATATAGGGGTAATGATTTCTAAGGTTCTGGATGTCAGTGCATGTATGATGGAATCATGCAGAAGTCTACCAGAAACAGGTTCGGGGGAACAAAACTATCTCCTTAAGTGAGTATACCTGAACAACACAAAACTGTGGGTTTGATAAGTAGGGCAACCAATTATCTTATTTAGAAAGAAACAATTAAAAATTTTTCTGAAACCCATGATTCTGATTATGCTCAACTGGTGCCTGGGCAATCTCAGTGGCATTTGGACGAATTCTCTACCAGCACAGAATACAATGAGAAATTCCTTCAAGAGTTTTTCATTGCTGTGAAATTTTCAGAGCACTATTCAACATGCCAAATTCAGGGCTGGGAAAGTAAGAATGAAACTTAATACTTTTTACTGGAACAAAGGTAACCTATCTCTCCTTTATTAACTAAAATCCCTTCTAAATTTTAGTTATTACACAGGACTCTCTTTTCCCCAAAAAGATTAGACATATTTATTTTCTTATTCATGATCTAATTTTAAAAATAGGACAAATGTCACAAAGGAACTATCAGCAAGAATTTAAGTGACCTGACCAGGATCGCACAATTAGTAGGAAACTTAAGAAAATGCCAGTTAGGTCCTATGATTCTTTAATTTAGGCAATTTTAAATTACTTCAAGCAGTATTATACAATAGTGGAATTTAAACTTTTTTAGTTGTTTTTATTTTTATTTTTTGAGATAGAATCTTGCTCTGTCACCAGGAAGGAGTGCAGTGGCACAATCTCGGCTCACTGCAACCTCCAACTCCCTGGTTCAAGCAATTCTCCTGCCTCAGCCTCCTGAGTATCTGGGATTACAGGCATGTGCCACCAAGCCCAGCTAATTTTTGTATTTTTAGTAGAGACAGGGTTTCACCATGTTGGCCAGGATGGTCTCGATCTCTTGACCTCGTGATCTGCCCACCTAGGCCTCCCAAAGTGCTGTGATTACAGACATGAGCCACTGCGCCTGGCCCATTTTCAAAAGTAAAAAGAAATAGATAAAATTTGTTTATTTCCCAATCAAGAGGAAAAATAAGTATTTCTAAGGAGTCCTACAAGAATATTTATGGCACTGACTAGACTATTCAAGTTTATTACAGGTGAGACACTACTCCTCAGAAGTTCTTGTCACTGCAAATCTAACTGGCACTTGTAGCACAAAGTTTAGTTTCAGAAAAAAAGTGGCACAACTAATTTACTACCTACATTAAACTCACTACAGAGAAAGTACGCCATGAGGAGAATACTCAGCGAAGGTATATGATAGATCACAATCACCATGGCAATGTCAACACAGTGACCTATGTATGTATACTGTGAACAACTGCTTAATAAATACCACAAATCTACAAACTGCCATTATATTGACAGTCAACAATAAAATACAATATAGAAAAATGAGTTCAGTAGTTAGGTAAGGTTGGAACACACTGGTTTTAGCAAAGGTAAACAGTTTCTTTGTTGTAGAACACACCATTGTCAAACTCTTTAAGACCAGGCTGCAGTGCAGCAGTGTAACCGTATCACTGCAGCCTTGAACTCCTGCGCACAAGAAATCCTCCTACATCAGCCTCCAGAGTATTTGGAACTATAGGTGTGGGCAACCATACTTGGCTTCCTAATTTCACTAGAAATCTCCACTCCACCCCCAAATGCACAGCCTTTAAAGTTGATTATCCTCTAGGACTAATTTTCCATGGGTCAACTCTGAAAAATGCTAACTTAATATAATTCCAACTGTAAGCATATATATAATTCCAGTAGTAAAGTGTCTATGGTCAGAGGCTTGATTTTCTAAGGAATGTTGCTCCAGTTTAAAGGGAGGTAAATAACAAGCAGAATAAGGTACATCTAAGCAAAGTTAAATAGGGTCCTTACCAATCTAAAGAGGGCAGGCTAGCAATAAGGAAAATCCAAGTACAGTAGCTGGCTAGTGCATTGTGACAGAAACTGCCATCAAATGTCACTGGCCCCATCTAGAAGAGTCACTAGAGAGACCCACAGAAGCCTATCAAATGGCTTACTATGGTAAGAACTTGACTGGAAGTGAGGAAAATCTAGTGGGCTCCCATGACTGTTTCTAGAGACTGGGATGGCCTGATCCCATACTTGGGGTTTAATAAAACTTAACCACAAGATTTCAAAGACCATGGGGACATGGAGATAAACATGTCATCATAAAAGGCCTACTTAGTCTATACTGCCAAATCTTGGGACATTCCTGAAGCCACGCTGAGCTCTAAGAGATGTTCAAATGGGACTTATTTTAGGTCCAGGGCCCTGTCTATCGATTCTAAATCTAGCATACCAGAACTTTTCTAGAAACTTGCAATAATTTTGCTTATTCAAGTCTTCCTACTAAGTGAATGCAAGGCAAAACTGGAATGCTCTGGGGATCTCCTAAACCTACATTGTTTAGGGGAGGAAGTGAGGAGGAATGAATTCTTCCAATACCAGAAGATTCACTTACAGTATGTGTGCACGCAAAGACACACATGCACATGCACACCTTCTCCACACAATATTTCTATTGTCCTTCACATCTTGGTATTATTTAAAAGCTATATAATTATGTGGTTTAGATTAAAAGATTTAACTCTTCCCATGAGCTCTTTCAAGGGCACATAAAATTGTATTTCAAATCTGGAAGGACTTTAAAGCTTATCTAGTCCAAGAGTCCCTAGGCTTTTAGATTTCACAGACCAGTCAAATTTCCACACACACACACACACACACACACAAAGAGTTCCAACAAAGGGTGCTAATCTTTCCATTTTGACAGTAAGGACAGTAAAACAAACACAAAAACAAACGTATTAAATAAATCTATCTATTATCATGAAAATTTCAAGAACATTATCTCAGACTTTAAAAGATAAATTAGGTCAGTGAAAAACTTACTAAACTATTGGCATTTGGGTACGACTGACATCTTAGTTTGTGAAGAAACCTAGAGAGGTGAATAGTTTGTTGGAGACAACATCTGGTTTGGGGCAGAACTATGCTATATTCCACCACACTATACTTCTTCCCTTGCTCTCCTGGATAAATAATGTCAGTGTTTCAAAGACATACTTTCCAATTTAAGAAACATGTTTGAAAGCAAGGGACAAAGAAGAGAACCATACATCTGAAAAACTGTGGGTGTGTGTGGGGTAGGGTGAGTCAGGATAAATTTCACCCACAGGAAGAAAAAGAGAACAAGTAATTGAGTAGTATAAAGAATTCTCAAATACTTACCATGACACAACTGCCCAAACTGAGGTGCTGAAGCTCTGAACAGAAGTTCAAAATGCTGAGCAGTGCTGTTTGCTGCCATTAGGGACCACATCAGAGGCAAGTATGGAAAGTGAATGAAAGTGAAACAAAGAGAAGAGGTCAATTAGACATTAAAGGCTGTCACTGCTTTTCCTGAAATGCAGCTCAAAAGCTAGGTTACAGAGTCCACAAATGCCATTTAATGAGTCCCCAAAGGCTCCACCATTGATTGGCTTGGAGTCAAGGTAATCATTACCAGTCTCCATGTAAGTCTTCACTTTGTATATGGTTTTGCATGCCCTAAAGATACCTATATTCCCTATGACCTCTTGATTAATTTCCCAAAGGTAAGCAGTTTGAAAGTCTGGCTAAGACTGAACAAGACAAGCTAAACCACTCCTCCCTCCAAAAACTAAAACAACAAAAAAACAAAAAGACAAAAAACCCACAGCAGCTGGTGATACTCCTGAAGAACAGCTGCAGCTCTGACATTCACTCATCAGCTGCAGCCTGATGGAACTGCCAATAGAGTCACCACAAATCAGAAAAGAGCTAGTGACTTTAATGTCAAAGGATTCTCTTTGCTGACAAGGATACCAACAACCATTGAACACCTGTCAATAGCAACATGCTGACTGAAACATACATAACATGCACTTTCCAGTCATGTTCGTGCCATTTAAGCCCATCTGTCCTGTGTGATGAAAGCGGTCTCACCACTAAAGAAACCCAAAGACTGCTGCATAATCATGGATCGTGGCACCGTAAAATATTTTTTTTAAGTTCTAATTTCATGACATGTCTGCCATGAAAAATTGTGGAAAACAAAATAATGCAAAATATTCAAATTTCTAATTTTTCTTTTATAAATTAAGGAGAAAACTAAAACTTATATGAAAAAATATGTATTTTAATATATTTAAAATTAAGATATTATACAACTTCTGTAAAAATCTGTTCCATGTGTTCAGAAACTAAAAAATATCAGTTGACAGAGAGGTGAAAAATGTGTCAATGAAAATGCAAAACATTTGGCCAAATCCCAGATAAAATTCTCACTGAGAAAGTAAAGTAATAAAATATTTCCCATGAAATAAGGTTACTTAAAGCAAAAATAATAATAGTTATAATAGGCCATAGAGGGCTATTATACTTGTCTAATTATTTCATTGTTGAGCATTTCTTTGAATTTAAAAAAAGTTTATATTGATTTTATACTTAAGTTTTATACTTTAATTTTATACTTGGGATTGTCTTATAAACAATCCCAAGTAACTCTCAGAATGTTAACATTAGAAAGGGTGTATAAAAATAAATTAATTTTCAGGTTATTCACAATACTTAGCTATTTTAACTTATTAACAGATAGGAACATGTCATTTGGGGTTTTTTTGTTTGTTTTTTGTTTTTTACAGGACCATATCCATATTAAAAGGTTGTTTTATAAGATTTTTCCATAAGTAAGATCCACAGAATATTAGAATTTTTGGAAAGAATCTCTTTCTTATTGTAAAAAAATTTAAATTAGAAAAATATACACATACATACAGATAAATACACACATATATATATAATTCACAGAAATTGTTTGATAATTTATTTTTAAATTACTTACTATTAAGAATCGCAAATACACAAACAAGTATAGGTTCTAATATAACACACATGTAGCCACCAGTCAGTTTTATCAACTCTTAATGTTTTGACCTTCTTTGCTTATCTGGCTACATTCTTGTATGCCTCCATCCATTCACATACTTCCTCAGAGGTAACCCTTATCATGACTTGGTGTTTAAAACATGCTTGGAAATACATAATTTTACAATACATTATGTATCCATAAGTAGCACATAATATTGTTCTACATGGCTTCTATATAAATGATATTACAATGTGCATATACTTCTGCATCTTCTTCCTCTGTGTGAAGGATCTGTCCATATTGATACATATGGTTCTAGTCCACTAATTTTTAATGAAACTTGTTTGGTAATTTATTTTTAAATTATTTACGATGAATAATTTCAAATATACAAACAAGTATAGGGTTCCAAAATAACACCCACAATCATGTAGACACCACTCAATTTATCAACTCTTAATATTTGTCTTCTTTGCTTATCTCACTACATTTTTGTATTCACAGCATTTTATCAATTTGTGTCATAATTGTTTTTTATATCTGATACTTCCTTAAAGAATTTTTCCTTTTGTTGAGAAATATTTTTAATCGTTCTTTTAGTGAGTGTCTGTGGGTGATAAAATCTTCAAAACAAACATTTATTAAGTACTTATTAACATGTCAGGCATTGCTATAAAGTCTTTATATATATAAATCCTTACAACAATCCTATTCACTCATCCATTCATTTAATGAACAGTTATTGCATGCCTATCTGTGCTAGGCACTATTTAGGAACCTGGGATATAACAGTGAATGGAACAGTTAACAACCTGTAAGGTCAATATCATTATTTACCTATCCTATTATCATAAATGGGGAATCTGAGTGACAGGAAGTTAAATTAGTTTAATATTTACCTTCAATATTTTTTAAAAATAAATTTTATTGTACATATTTGAGATCTGCCCTCAATCTTGAGTGAAACTTTAGCTATACTTAGAATTTTAAGATCACAGTTACCTTCTTTCAACACTCCGAAAACATTACCCCATTGCTTATCAGTCTCTTACTTGACAAGAAGTCTACCGTCAATCTAACTGTTTTCCTCTGCAGGTATGTATCTTTTCTCTCTAATAGCTCTTGTCCTTTTATTTTTTATGGTCCTAAAATTTCATTGCAATCTATCTAAAAAATTATTTTCATTAATTTTGTTTAAAACCCCAAGTGCCCCTTTTGATTTGAAGACTCATCTCTCTCCACGAAAGATGAAGATTCATAACAATTCTTTCTTCAAATATTACTTTTCTACCATTCCTTCTGCTTTTTTCTTAAGTAACTTCTATTCAGTGAACACTGGAGTCTCCTAAGTACCAGTGCTTACAGTGGTTTGAAAAATATATCCACATGGTATTCTACATGCTTTCCTTCCAGGGATGGAGCTTAATTCCTCTCCCTTTGAGAGAGTGGGCTTAACTTAGCAACTCACTTTAAAATTGTAGAGGTGATGCCAGGTCACTTTCAATATTACATTTATGATGGTTAATTTTATGTGTCACCCTTACTAGGCCATGGGGTGCCCAGATATTTAGTTAAACATAATTCTGGGTATTTCTATGAGGTCGTTTTTGGGAGATTAACACTTAAAGCAGTAGACTGAATAAAGCACATTGCCCTACCTAATCTGGGTGGGCCTCATCCAATCAGTTAAAGGCCTGAATAGAACAAACAGGCTGATCCTCCCTCAAATAAAAATTCTTCCGGCCGGGCGCGGTGGCTCAAGCCTGTAATCCCAGCACTTTGGGAGGCTGAGGCGGGTGGATCACGAGGTCAAGAGATCGAGACCATCCTGGTCAACATGGTGAAACCCCGTCTCTACTAAAAATACAAAAAATTAGCTGGGCATGGTGGCGTATGCCTGTAATCCCAGCTACTCAGGAGGCTGAGGCAGGAGAATTGCCTGAACCCAGGAGGCGGAGGTTGCGGTGAGCCGAGATTGTGCCATTGCACTCCAGCCTGGGTAACAAGAGCGAAACTCCGTCTCAAAAAAAAAAAAAAAATTCTTCCAAATTCAGGAAGAAACCAATGTCTGATGGCCTTCAAACTGGGTCATTGGTTTCTTCCTGAATTTGGATGTAAACTGAAACATCAGCTTTTCCTGGGTCTTAAGCCAGCTACCTGTCAGACTAGAACTACACTATATCAGCTCTTCTGGTCTCCAGTTTACCAATTCGTCCTGTAGATTTTGAGACTCACCAGCCTTATCACCATGTCAGTCAATTCCTTATAATAAGTATCTTTATCTCCTATGGGTTCTGTTTTAGAATAATACAGTTATAAAAAGACTATGGCTCCTATCTTGGTTTCCTCCCTCCCAACTTGTTCCCTTGGGAGAAGCCAGCTGCCATGTCATGAGGACACTCAGATAGCCTATGGAGAGACCTGTGTGGAGAGAACAGAGGCCTCTGGCCACAGCTAAGGGGAACTGTAGCAATGTCTGCATGAGTTTGGAGGCTGATCCACCAGCCACAGCCAAGCCTTGAGATGACTGGAGCACCAGATAACGAACTGGCTGCAACCTCCTTAGAGACCCTGAGCCAAAACTACCCAGCTAAACCACTCCCAGATTCCTGACTCACAGCAAATGCATGAGATAACACATGTAGGTTGTTTTAAGCCACTAATTTTGAAGCAATTGATATACAGCAACAGATAAATAACAGAGTCACTGGCATATAGTAGGCGTAATATATATATTTATTAAATGAGTAGGATTGCCTTGGGAGTAAATGAGAGAGAGAGAGAGAGAGAGAGAAATGTGTGGGTGTATATAAAACTTACAGTAGTTTCTGACTTACCTTTTTTACAAATTTGAATACAATCCTCAGCCTTCTCTTCTAATTTAGCAATTCTGTGTCCAATTTAGAATTTATCCCATCTATTTATTTTTTCCCAATGACTATACATTATTTGCCAGATTTCTAATCAGTTTTTTTTTTCCACAACTACATGTTCTTGTTTTAGTCTATGTTTCAAAATTTCTAGTTCTTTTCCACAAGATGCTTTCACTTACTTCTTTGAACTCCCATCTCCTAATCCCATCTTTTTCTATTCCTCCTTTTCTAGTCTTGCACATTGCCCCCTTCTGGAACCACAACTTCTGCTAAAGGTATAGAGGTCCTGCTCTGCAATGGCACTGCGGATACTGCAGGACCAGTAAAAGGCCTAGCTCAGCTCTGACCAGAAGGCATGGCCAATGCCAGGTTGCTATATACTTTTTGGTGTATCTGCCCAGAACAAAATCTCTTCTTTCTCTAAGACTTCCATCCAAACTCCTGGGTGAGGTAGCTTGGAACACTGTCTCCTAGCTGATTATCCCCAGACTGGGACAATAAGATTCTCATGATACAGTTTGAGATAAATTCCCTATAGAATCAGTTCTTAAAAGTAAGAGTAAGGCCAGTTGCAGTGGCTCAAGCCTATAATCCTAACACTCTGGGAGGCCAAGGAGAGAGGACAGCTTGAGCCCAGGATTTCAAAAACAATCTGGGCAACATGGTATGACCTAATTGCAACAAAAATAAAAATATTAGCCAGGTATAGTGGCACATGCCTGTGGTCCCAGCTACTTGGGAGGTTAAAGAAGGAAGAGCACTTGAGACCAGAAGGTTGAGGCTGCAATGAGCTGTGATCATTCCACTGTACTCCAGTCTGAGCGACTGAGCACCCCACCCCCCAAAAAAGGATAAGATAATAGTAAGAAAAAATATTTATTGTCGAGAATACTATATTAACTTGTTGGGACTGTTCCTTAGAGAAATCACAACTTTTGCTTATTGTATATCGTAAAGAATGTAATTTTAAGGCACAGACCTAACAGCATATCCTCCCAACTCACTTTTGAACTAAAGTTTAATTATGTATATCTAGAAAACATTTGTGAAATGGTAGATGCATTATTTTCTCTGGGAGAATTTCAAGTCATAGAAGAGGAATTCACAGCAAATATTTTACAGTAATGTAAAGCAGTCTGTACATTAAACTGGGAATTACATTTAATATTAGAGAGAACTATCATTTTTTTAAATCCTTACCTTAAAAAGGAACAGAACAAAAAAGATTCATGTTGAATGATATAACTAATCTTTGCTGAATAAGAGATGTGAGATCAAATGTAAGACCAAGATAATGTGAGATGGAGGTAATGGTAATGGAAAGAACCACGATGACCTTGCAAGAGATACCGTGAGGAATTAACAAGAAATCAAATAGAGATAAATAAAAGGGCTGACAGGTAGCACTGAGGTGAGCAAGCAAAAATTAACACGGTTTCATGGCTTTCTCCAGCAAAGCTCATCAGAGAAAAGCCAGAGACTGCAGGAGCACCCAGGTTTAGAGTACATGCCCATGGAATCAGTTTATAATGTCTTTCAATCCAGTTAACTCGCTGCCTCCTAAAATATGTTTAGAATATTCTTTCTCCATGCTATTAGTATTCAGAATTAAAACGGTGCTACTGATGTCAAAGCAAAGAGAATATGCTATGGAGAAATTAACTCTTCATTTCCAGATCTAAAAGGGCC
Source organism: Callithrix jacchus (assembly GCF_049354715.1). Lineage (NCBI taxonomy): Eukaryota > Metazoa > Chordata > Mammalia > Primates > Cebidae > Callithrix > Callithrix jacchus. The sequence continues at coordinate 104,918,680 of NC_133505.1, forward strand.
TGATTTTGTAGAGACCACCAACTCAATAGTTTAGAGCAGGAATTGGCAAACTATTGCCCACAGGCCAAATCCAGCCTCCTGCCTGTTTTGGTAAATAAAGTTTTATTGGAACACAGACATACCTACTCATTGATGTACTGTCTGTAACTGTTTTCACACTACAACAGCAGGATTGAGTAGTTGTGACAGAGTCCAGAGGGCCTGCAAGGCCTGAGTGTTTACTACCTAGCCCTTCACATAAAAAGTTTGCCAATCACTACTCAGGAGAACAAAACAATTCTACTATAATGGGTATATCCAGCACTGCTACATATCTAGAACACACGAATGGATGGATCAAAGCTCCACTAATAGGTGTACTGTGAAAATGGCACAGTATTTTATTTACTCAGAAATAAAAAGTGAAAAATTCTATGAACCTCTTATTTAAGACATAAAGTATCTTTCAGGTCCCTGAGTCTACACATTCTACTGGTTAGGTCTCTAAAACTCATTCAATAGAAGTATGAGGGTAGTTCTATAAAACTAAAATATAATTAAAATAGCAGCTTTAATAATGCAAGACAGCAGATTCATTTTCAAACGAGTTTGTAATTTTCAAACAAAGGGCAACCTTACTTAACTATAGCAAGGAATTCACTAAGAAGTGACTGGGTCTATGATAATTTCTTCTACAGAATTACCAAAAATCATAAAGAAAGATTTATTTTACATTTCACCTAAAATCTACCTGTTAACCCTGTTCAGCAGCTTCAAAACCCAATGAATAACTTTAAGTAATAAATTCAACAACTCCCCACACATCCAGATAAAGAAGGATATACTTTTTAACCTGGGACCAAACTGGAAGAGTAAACACATAATTAAATATTCAAGTAGATCACATGACACTTAGCCATTTTGGATAGTGAAATGTCAAAAGTAAAGTAAATGGCAAAATATTAGAAGTTATAACTGGAGAGAAAAGCAAGAGACAAGCTCAGCGTGAACAGTTTTTATTAATGCAATTAGGCAAAAACAACTGTAAAGCATGCTTATATCATCAGGGTTCCTGACCATCCTCTATAATTCAGAAAAAGACTGTAAAAGTGAAATTATGGATAACAGATGTAGAAGTTTGGTGTATGCAGATATGAAGTACCATTCAGTTATAAAGAATTATTATTAATGCCTTTACTTGTTATGAAGAAATTTATTAATCATAAAAGAAGCCAGGCGCAGTCGCTCATGCCTGTAATCCCAGCACTTTGGGAGGCCGAGGTGGGTGGATCACAAGGTCAAGAGATCGAGACCATCCTGGCCAACATAGTGAAACCCTGTCTCTACTAAAATACAAAAATTAGCTGGGCATGGTAGTGCACACCTGTAGCCCCAGCTACTCAGGAGGCTGAGACAGGAGAACTGCTTGAACCCGGGAGGCAGAGGTGGCAGTGAGCTGAAATTGCGCCACTGCACTCCAGCCTGGCACCTGGTGGCAGAGTGAGACTCTATCTCAAAAAAAAAAAAAAAAATAGATAAAAGGCACAAATTCAAATTTTCATTGACAGCTTTTTAAGAAATGCTATCCATAAACTTCATAACTTCCTACCCTCCAGACTTCTAAAGTGCTAACCAAAAATACTTATTAAGATAACTGATGTTTATTATACTCACATGTATTTATGCATACTTGTATACTTTATAATATACTGAGACTTTGTATAATCATTGTATGCAGTAATATGTTTGCTGTTTTACATTATTATAGGTTTATAGCTGTTACAACTAGTTTATGACTTTTTTGCTCAATGTTAAAAATTAATTGTTGGTTATATTTAATAAAGAATGTAACCCCTAACTGTACACTCAATATAGGACAGCAGGATTCCAAATTAGTATTCTCCATTCTAAAACATGATTCCTAGAAAGCATATATATAAGGGACAAGTAACAAGTGTACATATTATAAAGACTAGCTAAAATATAGACTAGTTACATAAGATGATCAGAAACAATTGTACCTTCTGTACATTTAATTATAATACATTTCAAGCACATCAGAGCACTATCTCCAAGTAAGAAGGTGAAATTTTATAAAAGTATATTCACTAAATGAAAATTCATAAATTTGCATAACAAATATCTCCAAAGAAATCCTAAGAACACAACCACTCAATTATTGGAGTGTAAAATACATGTATAAGTGTAAATCTTTCTCTAATTAAAATTTTATTTGCTCCACTCTTCCAATTCTAATAAATTTGGTGAGAAGAATACAGAATAAAAGTTGAAGTCTGGGTGTGATGGCTCATGCTTATAATCCCAGCACTTTGGGAGGCCGAGGCGGGTGGATCACCTGAACTCAGAAGTTGGAGACCAGTCTGGCCAATATGGTAAAACCCCATCTCTACTAAAAATACAGAAATCAGCTGGGCATGTTGGCATGCCTGTAGTCTCAGCTACTCTGGAGGCTGGGTCAGGAGAATTGCTTGAACCCAGGAGGCAGAGGCTGCAGTGAGCCAAGATCATGCCATTGCACTCCAGCCTGGGTGTCGCAGCGAGACTCCATCTCAAAAAAAAAAAAATCCAAAAAAAAAAAAAGTTGAAGAAGTATTTTGACAACTATTTAAAGTACTTGAAACTAAGCATATATAGAAATAATCACCATTTTAGAATATTTAAATTCAATTACTTTATCCAGACTTGCTATGAACCATCTACTAGAAATTATTTTCTTTTATACAGTCCAAATATACAATATAGTATAGATTATACACTGATACATAATCACAAATTGAAAAAAATATTGTCTTTCACAACTTTAACATCAACACTGAGGTAGGGAGTTAGAATTCTTTTTCTAAAACAAAAAAGCTAAATAGCATAAATGGCAAAAATTAATGAAGCTCATTACACCATCTTTGAGGAAAAAGAGGAAAGCTCTCTAAACCTAACTGTAGATGGTTAATAGCTATCCTAGACCACAGAGTCAGAATTTTAGCTCTAACATAAAAGTTTCAGTTTAAGGTTCAGATAATTTGTCAAATTCTTCTAATACCTGTGTGTGTGTGTGATGAAACAAAATCTAAGACTAAACGTTCACACACCTTTGTGTTGCCCTGCAGTCTCATTTTGAAGCCTATTTTTATCACTGTATTGGCTCTTTCCTACAATAATATACTCAAATACATCTTTCCTCATAGATACTCAACTGATCAATTTTCATAACAACCCATAAAGGATGGTAGCACAGATTTGCAGTCAAAAAGACTTGGGGCTGGGTGTGGTGGCTCATGCACGTAATCCCAGTAGTTGGGAGGCTGAGGCAAGAGGTTCACTCGAGCCCAGGAGGTTGAGACCAGCCTAAGCAACACAGTGAGACCTATCTCTACCAAAAAAAAAAAAAAAAAAAAAAAAAATCTTTAAAGACATGGCAGTTTACATATTACAGTCCTATAACTTTAATTTGGTTTTTGTTAAGACATGTCAACAGTGAGAGGATGGGCTAATCAGCTATCTGCAATGGATGATGTCCTTTACAGGTACATTTCTTAGACCTGGTTTATTGGTCACTGTCATGGTTGTGTTTGATAACGAGTCTGCCCTCTCCAAAATATGATCTCCCCCATCACTGCCCTCACAAGTTAGGCTTCTTGACTCTAACTGAATCTACAACCCATTCATTCAGGTCACGCATGATCACCACATGAAGTTGCCTATTCCCATTGAAAGTTCTACAAGGCAGGCTGGGCGTGGTGGCTCGAGCCTGTAATCCCAGCACTTTGGGAGACCGAGGCGGGTGGATCACGAGGTTAAGAGATTGAGACCATCCCGGTCAACATAGTGAAACCCTGTCTCTAACTAAAAATACAAAAAATTAGCTGGGCACGGTGGCACATGCCTGTAATCCCAGCTACTCAGGAGGCTGAGGCAGGAGAATTGCCTGAACCCAGGAGGCAGAGGTTGCAGTGAGCCGAGATCGCACCATTGCACTCCAGCCTGGGTAAGAAGAGCGAAATTCCGTCTCAAAAAACAAAAAAAGAAAGTTCTACAAGGCCAATCAGGATGTAGAAATACAGCCTAGAGACACATACCAAGGACTCTAAGAAAGTTTGTTAGTTTTATAATGTGATAAGAAATTACACTCATTATCAGCTATTAAAACTCTTGATTCTTGTGTTTAAGAACAAAGTAATTACTAATATCTTTGTTTTATATATTGTCTAGCTATATTAACATTTCTGTTTAAAACAGACTGCATTTTAGATGACAGCTAATGACAGCTTGCATTTGGTTCTATTTCAATTTCTCACCCTGGTCTTAGTTATTAGCGCTGGCTCTGTTAAGTGAGAAGCCACCCTGTTGATTTGCCATACAGTCAGGTGTTTTTTTTTCTTTTTTTGAAACGAGTCTCGCTCTGTCACCAGGCTGGAGTGCAGTGGTGTGATCTTAGCTCACTGCAACCTCCGCCTCCTGGGTTCATGCAATTCTCCTGCCCCAGCGTAGCTGAGACTACAGGCATGCAACACCATGCCCAGTTAATTTTTTTTTTTTTTTTTAAGTAGAGACAAGGTTTTACCATGTTGGCCAGGATGGTCTTGATCTCTTGACCTTGTTAACTGCCTGCCTCAGTCTCCCAAAGTGGCAGTCGGGTCTTATAGTCTGACTTTGTTAGTTGCAATGGCTTTTTTTTTTTTTAATTTTATTTCTTTTTTTTTTTAAATTGTACTTTAGGTTTTGGGGTACATGTGCAAATCATGCAGGGTTGTTCCATAGGTACATACATGACAGGGTGGTTTTTGCCTCCATCCCCCCATCACCTATATCTGGCATTTCTCTCCATGTTATCCCTCCCTAATGGCCCCACCCCTGCTGTCCCTATCCTAGCCCCTGTCAACTGACCCCAGTTTGTGATACTCCCCTCCCTGTGTCCATGTGTTCTCATTTTTCAACACCCGCCTATAAGTGAGAACATGCATTGGCTCTTTTAAAAGAAAGGCCACCCCTGCTCTACTTACCAAAATACGATAATGTATTGTTTAAATCAAGTAAGAATGCAGTAAGGAGACCACCATATACACATGTCAGAAACAAATTCATAGCACTAAATTAAATCACACTATTGCAAAAGACAGTTATCTTTTGTAGGAAAGCCCAGCTGCTTTCATCAACAGGCAGGGTGGTGTGCAATTTTACTTATATATATGCTATGCCAAATAAACCGGCACAGAAAGAAAAAAATATGAGAGTGTTAATATCCTATAGAAGTAAAGATCAACTTCTTTTGTTGTCTTCTAGTTCATGAAGATAAAAGCAGAGGGGTCCTTGAAACGGTTGACACAGCAGAGTAGGCCAAGTAAACAGATGCTGAACCCTACTTATGGATTACTGTCATACACTAGTCCCCCACAATACCTATAATCAGTTTTTTCACTTCTTCAGATTCTCTCAATTTATGCTCTATCATTCTTGAAGTGAGGCAATCAAAACTGGATGCAGGTGTTCCATTTATAACTCCAACTTTTAAAAAACACTCCTGGTTTTCCAGTCTGCTGCTAAGCAACAGAATAACATTCTTACTGAGCTACCTGTCATGCCCCCCTCTCTCCCCTGATTCCAGATTTTTTTTTCCCCCCAAACAGAGAAAAGGTAAACAGGCTCAAACTTCTAACAGTAGTCCAGATTGTTTTAGTACATGTGTGGGACTTATCTTAAAGACACTCTCATGCCCTATGTTAAGAAGTTATTCTTATGCTATCCTATACAAGGTATATTTGTTTTCTAGGCTGCTATAACAAAGTATCCTAGACTAGGTAGTTTAACCATCAGAAATTTACTTGCTCACAATTGTGTAGGCTAGAAATCTGAGATCTAGGTGTCAGCAGAGTTGGTTTCTTCTAAGACTTCTCTTATTGGCTTCTTCCATTGTCTTCACATGGTCTTACGCGTGTGTGTGTGTGTGTGTGTGTGTGTGTGTGTATGTGACCTAATCTCCTCTTCCAGGACACCAGTCACAGTGGATTAGGCTCTACCCTAATGGCCTCATTTAACCTTCATTACCTCTTTAAAAGCCTTTAAAAACCCAATCTCCAAATACAGACAAATTCTTAGGCACTGGGGGGTAGGACTTCAACATATGAATTTTGGGAAGATACAATTCAACCCATAACACAAGTATTTAAAAGTACATTATAGATAGATGCCCTTTTAGGACAAATTATTTCTTTCAGTTATAATGCCACAGGAATAAAGGGTTATTACATTTTCAACTTATTTTCAAATGGTTCAATAAAACAATTACAAAGATAGTAGGGGAACCTGGGTGAAAGTACACAAGAAATCACTTTTTTTTTTGCAACTTCTCTGTAAGTCTGAAATTATTTCAAAATAAAAGTTTTTTTTCAGGTATTTAGAAGTCTATTTAATGAGTCAAATTTATTTTTGAGACAGGGTCTTGTACTGTCACTCAGGCTGGAGTGCAGTGGCACAATCACAGCTCACTGCAGCCTCGACTTCCTGGGCTCAAGCAATCCTCCCTCCTCAGTCTCCTGAGTGGTACTACAGGGGCGTGTCCAGCTAATTTCTGTAGAGATGTGGGTCTTGCTATGTTGCCCAGGCTGGTCTTGAGCTCCTGATCTCAAGTGATCCTTCTGCCTCAGCCTCCCAAAGTGCCGGGATTTCAGGCATGAGCCCCTGAGCCCAGCTGAATGAGCCAGATTTTTATAGCTCTACTTTCACAAAAATACATCATATTGCAATCAATATTTATTGCAATAAATTTTGTGAAAGCTCCACTTTCACAAAAATACATCATCATATTGCAATCAATATTTATCATACATAATAAGAATCTTATGAATAGAGAAGAACCAAAAAGACTGAATCTAAGTCCTTCTAATCATTATAATACCTAACACAGTGAATATTTCCATGCTATGGATGCAGAAGAAACCAAGCACAACTAAAGTATCTTTCCTGTCTCAACTGCCATCTTTTGCATAACGTCCTATCTATTCAACTCTAAAAGATCCACCAAATTCAGTAGGGGAAAAAAATACCCTATTTGCCAACCCATTTCACTAGAATTCTGGGATCACACAGTAAACAGGGCATAAATCTCAGCTCAAGGGTAACTTCTTCTAAAAAGGTTTCCCAACACAGATCATTCTTCAACTAAGAACAAGCCTGTGACAGTGCTAGCATGTAATTGGGTTTACTATATACCCATCCACTCTGTCTTTTATTCATATAATGGCATCTTGTTCTTTACTAGGCATGTATTTAATGTTCTGCATCAATGAAATTCAACAAATATATGCCCTGACTTTGCACATAGCTTACTTAGTGAATTTTCTTTGCTGAATTTATAAGACATTTGTTATTTCTCTGATGAAGTTATTTTTCACTGTAATCCTAAACACATCTAAAGAAAGAAGAAGATCTCATGAAATAAACTAAGAAACCAAGTTGAACTATATTTTGCCCTCTTATAAGGCTAAAAATTCTAAACAACCACCAGGGAGGGACCAATCAGCATACAAGACAATTATGACCCTGCCACAGTTCCATTCTCCTGAGGTCTCATTCTTACTGAGTCATCAGGCCTGCTGCATGCCTGGCTATGGCTAACCACTTAAGAACACATCACCTAGCCATCAATAACACATCATTTTACATGTCAAAATTATTTTGAGGATTATCTATCTCAATGCTGCTCTCCATTATAGTATAAAATTGAGAATATGCCTATATAAACTATTTACTTAAAGCAGTTAATTACGTATTGATTCTACAAACTTTCACTTAAATGTTTCTAAATGTAATTTGAATAACAAATTGTGATTTATAAATTCAAAACAACTAAGACTTCAAACTAAGCTAGTAAAAAGACAAAAATTCCATTTTCCTGCATATTTATAAACTATAAACTTAATAGTTTGTATTATAACATAAATTATAATGCTGTTTATGTTAGTTACTATATTTCCTTACCAACTACAAATTAGAAATAAGAATAAGTAGTAAAGAAAATCCTTGTTTTAGATGCAAACAGCCAAGCTCTTAGAATAACTACTATTCTATGCTTTTATATATCTTATGATTTTTAACTACAACAAGATCTGACTTCAAATCCTGACTCTATTGCTTGTGCAATAGAGTGGGCAATTTATTAATCTTTTGAGACCATAATTTAATTATGTGTAAAAATGAGAATTCGACCAATCCTATTCAGACAGGTATAAAGAATTAAATAATAATGCAAAATGTCTAGGACAGTCAACAGAATATATTCAGTAAGTCTTCCCAAACTTTGGGACTAAATTCCAGGTCTCTAAAATCCTCAAAAACTTTATTCACTATGCATATGGACTTAAGTCTCATAAAATAGCATAAATATATTAATGTAAATTATGTACAGGCACACAAAATATAACTGTATTTTATCATATATATGTAAACTGGTCTCTGAGGTTACTATGCCATAATACAGTCCATATTTTGTAATACTAATTTTTTCTTATTTTAGAATTTTGTAGGGCTCAGAAAAACAGGGTTAAAGTGGTACTGGATAATTTGTAGCCCTTTTAAAACAAAATAACCTCTCCCAGAAAACCTAAAATTTTTATCTTCTTTTTCTTCTCATATATTTCCTTAGAGCAACCAGAGGCATTTGAAACCAATTACTGCTCATTCTTTTCAAAACAGACTCTAGAATATGAGAATATACTGCTAGTGACTATGTGGAAGGTTTAAAGAGAGACCAGTCTCCTACATCTTGTCTTCTCATTCTGTTTGCTCTCGTCCACCAGCATCATTAGGTGCAAAATTAAAGGGGTGTATGTATCAAAGGAAGGAGGAGGTAACATCATGCTTTGCTTAAGTGACAATCGAGGTGTTTACAGATTGATATGAATACCAGTGCTATAGCTTCCGTTTGTTTTAAAAGAAACCAGCTGATTATTTTGCCATCTCTCCTTTTTCTGATTTAGTTAGTGCCCATGTGGATCTGATGTAGATCCCAAGAATGAAGAGATAATAACAGAAGTGAGTGAAGTATTGGTAGAAAGCAATGAGTTGGGAAGCATTAAACACTGCCTGGGTAAGATTTTCTGAATTCCAAATTTGCAAATGATATCACTAAAATAATAGCATCTTTAATTTTATTATAAGTCAATTTTATTATAAGATCAATGAAAACTCAATTTTATAATTTTTTCCGCATATTCGATGTCAGAAAAATTGTGTAGTATTTATGTGACTTTTATGGTACTTTAGCAGGTGGGCCAATAAAAAAATTTAATAGGGAGTAACAGAGGGCACAACCTAAATTTTATTTAATACATTCATAAAATGATTTTACATGTGAATTTAAGTAACTGATGGAAAGTAGAGCTTACGTTATCTAGACTTAGGTATACATGTATAAATTTCCACTCTTGAGATATGAAATCTTCTTAATCCTCATAATTCACACTTTAAAAATTTAATAATATCTATCAGTCTCTTCAGACAAATTTAAGAAAACTAGACTATTTAATAATTCTCTGACACTTAGATGACATTACTATGTAACATTTCAAAAACATCTCATGGGATATATTTTACAAGTCACCATAGATATAAGATGCCTAGCAAGTTAATTTTTTTTGGCTTTACCCTATTTTTCTTCTCAAAGGCTCATTTAATAATTATGTATACTATATTTCTTACTAAACAATCAGAAAATTTTAAATGAGGCATTTAAATCCTCCTTGCTCAGAGGATTTCAGTTTATAGTACACAGGCCCATAAAATAGTAAATATTCCAATAAAAAGCAGGCATCGTATAATTTCAGAATCAACAGTCTACCCAAAATAAGATAGGTAACAATTTTAAACCCACACAAATGGGGAGTCATTTCAACACAGACCAATAAAAACACAGGCTAATATCATCTAGCATTCAGGGACAATAATTCTTTCATTTTACAAATAAAAAATCTGTGAATCTGAGACAATGTCTTAACCTAGATTTCCAAGCTTATCGCTGACATGGCTAGAACTAGAATTAAAGCCTTCTCTCCACCCTGCCAGGTCACCTGTTAAAGTCTAGCTAAACATTTTGCCCCAAATTGAGAATAATGCCTTCTTAGTTCATTTGGTGTTGCTATAACAAAATACCTGAGGCTGGGTAGCTCATATAGAAAAAGAGTTTATTTAGCTCACAGGTATGTAGGCTGGGAAATTCAAGGGGCATGGCACTGTCATCTACTCGGCTTCTGATAAAGGCTTTTTCCTGCTGTGTCTTAACATGGCAGAAAGTCAAAGACAAAGCAGACAGTGCAAAGAGGCCAAACACAAAGGGCATCCTCAACTTACAACAACCTATTCCCTTAGGAACCAAACCATTCCCACCAGAATTAATCCAGTCTCACAAGTCACTGGTCTATCATTTTGGAAAAGTAATTTGGTTATCTTTATTCACTTCCTTAACAAATATTTATTGAATGGCCAATCTTCACCAAGTACTATTCTAGATTCTGGAAACATGGCAATGAAAAAGACCAACAAGGCTTCTACCCTTATATCCTAATGTGAGAAGACAGAAAATAAGCAAGAAAACAAATATCCTTTCAGAGAGTGATAAGGATGTTAAAAAGGAAATAAAACTGGGTGATATGAAGAAAGCAAACTAGAAAGGGAACTACATTTTTTCAGTGTCCAGGAAGCCATCTCTAAAAAAATATGCCAGTTGAACACTGAGCTGAAAAAAGGGCAGCCATAATGAGCTAGACAAACATTCCAGACAGGCAAAACAAAAGAGCAAAAGTCCTGGGCTTGGACCAGGTCAGAACATTCAAGGAATAGAAAAGAAGGCAAATATGCATGGAGCAGACAAAGCAAGTATATGACAAACTGATTGTGTACTACAGGGGCACAGGCACATACTCTTTAACCTAGCAACACCACCTCTAGGACTCTAATCAACAGCAGTAATAGTAAGTATGTGTAAAACTATGCACAGATGAATGTTAGTGCTAGGTAGTTTGTAAAAGGAAAACAACTGAAAAAACTAAATGTTGATTATTTGGAGAATGTCATACAGATTATGTTATAACACACACTGTTGAGTAAAAGAGTTAGATAATATATGCACTGACCTGGAAAGATGCCCTAGAGATATTATCTGAAAAAGCAAGTAGACTAATATATATGACATGATTCCATTTTTTTTAATGAGACTTATTAACTACCATATTACAAGGTTTAACCCCCGAGTCTGGTCCAGGATAAATACCACTTTGCTTCCTCCCCCTCCAAGCAAATGTCCTCTTTCATTCTATGCTCCTACCTTTCTCTAATTCATTCCCTGACAGCATTTTGGCTTACCTCAGCCAGCTGCTTATTTCTTTTCCTGGGAACATAAATAGCACCAAAAAAATTTTAAGAGCACAGGGAAAAACATTTCCTTATAAATTAAAAATATATTAGTCTCTAAATAACTTTACAATGACTGAATCAGCTCTAATGATTTTAGAGTAGTCATATGGCATCATAAACTTGATTTAAAAATAAAAAACAAATTATGAGCAATTAAAACTAAATATTCAGTTGGTTATTATACTAGCAATGATGAATATTATGAATTATTCTTACCTCTACTTTTGTTCGATAGAGAACAAGTCGTTTAAGGCTGCATAACTTGGAAATGTGGTTGAAAGCTTGAGGTGGTAGCTTGTCACAGGAGGAGAGATTTAAGGCCTGTAAATTTGGACACATCTCAGAAATAACTTCTAAACAAGTTTCATTAAGAAAGTGGCTGCAAGACAATTCAAGTCGTACTAATTCAGATCCACAAACCTTCAGAAACCTGCAAAAAATAACATTATGTGTAAATTTTATAAAACTAAAATATATTTTTGCAAGAACTTTGGAATTTTAGCAACTCTAAGAAGACACATTTAAAAGAATAGATTTCTACTAGGGAAAATAAAAAAAATTGTTTTGCTTAAATTCTTATTCACTGCATACTAAAATATGAATGGTTAGGCTAAAAAAATCAACTTGAAAGGATAAAATGAATTCACACCAGACGTAAAGTCAGCTAAATAATGTTAAATGTTAAATAGATTATGTTATAACATATACTAGACGGTAAAAGAGTTAGATAATATATGCACTGACCTGGAAAGATGTCCTAGAGATATTAAGCGAAAAAGAAAGTAGACTAATATAAATGTGACACGATTCCATTTTGTGGAAAATTAAGAAAATAGATGTGTTTTTCCTACTTACTTATAATTCACATCCAAGCTGGTAAAGCCAAAAAAAAGGTAAAACATAATAAAACTCTAAACTCTGGAAGGTATTTCCCCTCAACAGTACCTATCCAGTACTGGATAATATATTTTGAACACTGCACACAAAAGTGCAAAAGTGGCAACTTTAATTAAATAACCTCAAAACAAATCAGACTAGACTTCTCTCAACTCAGAAAATGTCTAAGTGGGTTTAACTACAACACTGTTAGGATATGGTCCTTGCAGCTGTTATTTAGCAGCTGGACTGCTTGATGTTGAAATTATCACAAAATAGACAATTGCAGCTTCACAGAAAATATATAAAAATAATCCAAAGGGAAGGTCACAAAATGCTTTATCAGAGTAGTTATCACAATATTTATCTCAGTTATATTACAATTGGAAAAACAGTCCTGTCCATGATCATCCTCTGAAAACAATCTAAAAGTAAACATGAATGTAGGAGTATTTGAATCCATGAAACTTTATCAACTAACCCTCTTAACAGTGCACCAATTATGCCTGTCCAGGTCTCTTGACATAATCTTCCCACCAGTGTCACATCAGTGATACACTGTTAGTCAATTTATGCCACATTTTTTTTTCTAAACAATTTAATGAGCTTACAAGTATACATACAAAATAAAATTGACTAAATTAGATTACTTGTGTAAATAAAGAAAGTAACACTGGTCAAAAGATGGGTTTTTTGCATTGTTGTAGTAGTTCCTAGCAGAGACCTTGGAAAAGGCATTTACTCAAGTCTTAGCATTTCCTCAGCTTTAAATGCAGACTTGAAGTATGTAATAACATTTACCACACTGCCTTGTGGGACAGAAGCTGAAACACTATGTAAATGCAGTTTTTAAAGGTCAAAGCACCCCACAAACATTAAGTATAGGTTAAATCTTGGCCAATTCACATTTAAACAACAAAAAATTCAGTTGCTGCAACTTTAAATACTGTAAATAACTCCGTAACCCACACATCTTATTTACACCTGAACATCCATTTATTCTAAATCCAAACTTGAATATTTTATTTGTGACATTTCATACAATTGCACACTCCTTCCTTAAAACTCTGACACTCCTCACATAACTCCCTCTTGGATCTCCTCCAAACTCTCTCGCTACTGCTTCCTTTGCTAGCTGTATTAGCTAAACTGCAGTCCGCATGAAGCACATTCATGCATTCATTTATTCAGCAAATACGCACTGAGCTTTGACTATCCAGGCCATAGTCCAGGCACTGGGGAGACAGCAGTGGACAAAACAAAATCCTGCTCTCCTGAACCTTACTTAGGTTTTGAAGAGAGGAGAGGATGATAACCAAATGAGTAAAGTAAACAGCAAATTTGTGAAAAGTGCTCAGGAGAAAATAAAAGCAGGGAAGGGCAACAGAAAGTGTCAAAGATAGAGAGAGTAGTCAGAGAACCTTCAGAGAGGTGGTGAGTAAAACCCTGAAGGAAGCGAGAGGGTGAGCAAAGCAGGTATCTGGAAGAAGAGCATTCTATGCAATGGGAAGGGTAGTCCAGGGCAGGATAACAAGCACAGTGAAGAACAGTGAGACGGGGAATGCAAGTGGCACAAAATAATGGGGAGATGAGTAGATCAGAGAGGTGAGGGACAGTTCACATAGTATGTAACACTGTAAAGACTCTGGCTTTATATCAGAAAACAAACTGTTAACAAACAAGAGGAAACTTTCCAAGTTGATTTAATGAATGGTAGAATTTGAAAGCACAATAAGATACTGACTATACCTATACTACCTTCCTACTTTCTTTCTTTCTTTCTTTCTTTCTCTCTCTCTCTCTCTCTCATCCCATATTGCATATTTTCACTCTGAGCAGCTTATTTAACATCCTCATATTACTGCTACTTAAATTTTCAAAATGTATACTACCTATTTTTTCATATCTACATCCCAAGAGGGAAGAGACAGACTCAATTAGCTGAACACAGCTCTTAGTTCTTTCCTTAGTGCTCCTTATGTAGGTTTTATTTTAATGCATAATTACATATATATTTATTCACCTCAACTGTGCCACTGATCATTTGAAAGGAGAACTCAGCTTGTTTAATTCTTGCAGTCAATTCATACATGGTGAAAGCTCAGAAAGTATTTTTTTATACTGAAGGTTTTATGAGACGACCTAAGTTCAGATAAACAATCCCAAACTAGGTCTCCTGCTATGAGAAAAGAAATCTCTGAAGAGAAAAATAAATTGCTCATCATTATGAGGTGAATTAATTTGTCCCGAATAATACAAGTACATCAGAAGTAATTTACTAAATGGTAACTTGCACCATAAAATAATTAAGATCACATAAATGAATGATTTGAGCTTAGGTATCACAAAATAAAAGGTACTAATCCTCACGACTTGAAGTATAAAAGGTAAGAGAAGAATTAGATATAAATATCTATGACTTCTGATCCCTAATCTCATGGTTTTTCAGCTGACCCTCAGAGTTTTCTAAAACAAAATATTTAAGATAATTTTAATTTCAAATAACTTGGAATATTATTTAATATGGCTGATACAAAATAAAACCACCAAAAACAAAACTTCCAGCTTAACTGTGTATGGGTACTATCAAGCAATGATAGAAACAAGGGAAATCTTAAACTGGTCTGCTTTCTAGAGTTGACAATCTAAGTCGCAATGGCATAAAATATAGGCAGGCGACTGAATAAATATATTAGTGAGAAATAATCTCTTTATACCATAAAATATGGTTCTATGTCAAAATAGCTAATAAAGTTCTTGAATCTAGAAAGCATCCAAGATGTTTCCCAAAGGAGTGAATATAAACTACTGAGAACGAGTAACAGGGGTTCAGGGTAAAAACCCACACACAATTGAGGGGGAGATAAAGGTGATTCAGCAACTATTTAAAGGAAAAATGGCAGAAAAAAAAACGAACCTAAGGCTTTTTGAACAGAATGATACCATTAAGTTCTATTAAGTTCTAAAGCATAAACAGGCAGGGAGGCAAAGGAATATCTAAGACTTCAGGGAACCATATTAGAAAAGTGGAATTATAATAGATGTGATTTTAATGAGTAATGTTATGCATGACAGTACTCAAAGTAGCAAATCACAAATCTGTAGAACAGGATTTTAAGAACTTAAAGAGTTTTAAGTTGTCTTTATTCCAATGTAACCTATTTCTCTGCTATTCTGAATAATACAAATTACTAGAAAGTTCTTTAAAATCCAGTTAAACATTTCAAACTTGTGAGATAAAGCTTTTAAGGAACAAAAATAAACTGCATCAAACTTTTTCCCAAAGATGTGTTCAAAAAGCAGCTCATCACCACTGGTATCTGGTTTTCAAATGTGTTTTTCTTCTTTAAAGTATTACAAATAAGTATTTTTCACAGTAATGAGCATAAACAGACCATACTTATTCAAAGATTATTCATTAATAATCAAGCCATGCATATTTATTGTTTATTCTGGGAATGCTGCCTACAAGCCATAATAACTATCAATTCAGCAGTCAAGTCATGAGGCCCAACAGTAATCAGTAGGCAAAACTCCAACATGCCCCGCCCAAGAAAAGGTTCTGTCTCCATTACTTTAATCTTAATGGGAATAGTGACTACACTTAAAGAAATGCCATCAAGATGTATGATTTTACTGGCTGAAATACTACAGTAAAATATGAGAACTTAAACTTATGTATGGCTTTTTCTGATTATTCAAACAGCTCTACTGCAACTACCCTGGGTGAATTGAAAATGGAAGATAAATTGCGGGTTAGAAAGTAGATAGAAACTCTAACTTTCCAAAAAATCTTTATCCATTACTAGTCTAAAAATATTTTAAATAGCATGGCTAAGTTTTCCTCTTACATGTGATGTTTCTTCTTATGTGCCAGAAGAAACTACATAAAGAAAGTTTTAAAAATTGATTTAATATTAGCTTTACATTTTACTCATTATTATCACGGTCACATGCAGCACGTTGCCAGCGAAGCTGGACTTCAGCCATTCACAACCAATGTTTTCTTTAACCACTGTCCTTAGTGACTACCCTGTTATTCTGTTTATAAAAACATATAACAGATATGTTTATCTTAATATCTCTGTCTTCTCTGTAGCCTGAAGGCAGGAACTATATTATATACATCATATGTCTCTTTATGTGATCAACAACACCCACTACAATGCCTTGCACACAAAGGGTGAAAACATTTAATAAATTCTTGCTAGTGGACAACACTGGGAAAGAGCTATGAGGGTGATTAAAATACCCTAAAGGTTTATATAATGTAAAATAATGCTTACTGACACCACTTGTTCTATCTGCTCTCATATTCAGTTAGTCTTGGTTTACGAAAATGTATGCACTAAATATTCACAACCTTCATTAGCTTCAATTCTTTCTTGGTCCTATTAGCAAAGAAATGAATTTGAAATGTGTGCATTTGGGACAAGGGGAAGTGGAAAGGACTAAACTGTATTTCACTAGACAGCTGTCAAATATCTAGCAACAAACCCATTCTCCTGGTTCAATTTCTGGCAGAAAAGAAACTCAGTGCATCCATGGTTTCAACATGTGTTACTAGCCATTACTGCCTGGTTTTTCACTTTGATGCATAAACTATCAAGGTTAGTATTTTGAATACATTGTTACTATTTCAAACATCATGACTTCATTTAAATCTAACGATATCAAATCTTTATTTCTGGAACTGCATCTTTATTTTTATAATCTCAGTTAAGAGGAAACAAGGTTCCACATACAAATTTCTAATTCATAAACCATTGTTCAAGAACATATTCACTGGGGATACATGTAGGGATTGCTATAGTTCATTTTTCATTTTTAAAAACAGAATACAGGAGTACTCATTAATTAAAAATAACAAAATTTCTCTAAAGCTTCTATGCCTTCATTATTTCATGTCATGAAAACACAGGGATTATATGTAACACCCAATGAGAAAAACCATGATCAAGGTTAAGAGAAAAACACCTGTTTGTATCATAAGAAAAATTACTATGGCATTACTAAATGAATATGCACTTGTGCAAGCTTTCAAATGCTTAACAGGTGACATTTAATAGTAAGGAAACTAAATGCTTAAATAGAAAGGAGCAGAAACACCTGGGCAGGTCTGCAAGCGTGGTCGTCTATTTAGCATGCAATTGCATTTTCAACATAATTAGTTTAAACGAGCTTCTAAATTTGGGTGATGTATTGCACATGTAATTAAGATTTAATTAAAAATGTTCTATAATAAATTGTTTTCCATTTCTGACAAATCACATTAGAGAGGTAGATTTTGATTTGGAAATAGTTTTTAAAATGTGTTAATCATCTGTGCTGAAAATATGAAAGAAGAAATGAGAGCTCTGTTTAAAGTTACTCGGGATTTAAAAAACATAAAGTAGCCGGGCGCAGTGGCTCACGCCTGTAATCCCAGCACTATGGGAGGCCGGGCGGGTGGATCACGAGGTCAAGAGATCGAGACCATCCTGGTCAACATGATGAAACCCCGTCTCTACTAAAAATACAAAAAAATTAGCTGGGCATGGTGGCACATGCCTGTAATCCCAGCTACTCAGGAGGCTGAGGCAGGAGAATTGCCTGAACCCAGAGGAGGCGGAGGTTGCAGTGAGCCGAGATCTACCATTGCACTCCAGCCTGGGTAAAAAGAGTGAAACTCTGTCTCAAAATAAATAAAATTTAAAAAGTAAAGTAAATAAAGTAAAGGGTATAGTTTTCCTTCATATTAATATAAAATTTAGCTGAAGAGGATGGTAAAAACTCATTTTTTATAAGCAGCAGCATTCTAAACATAATGACACACAAAATGCGTTTCCTTTTTATTTCTGTAAGGTACATATTGTATAATTTCACATTTTTATTATAAAAACCACTACATAGTAAGTATAGCCTGCTGCTGGGGGGGCGGGGAACAAAAACAAAAAGCTTCATCAAGGCTTTGCACTAACCTGCTAAATCCTGTAACAGAGATGAAGCCTCTATTGCCAGTCCAAGATAAATTAAGCCACTGGACCAGAGTGCATCGAGCCTGGAGAAATTCCAGAGAGGTGTCATTTAGTTTTGCCCAGTATGGTTGCAGATTGAGGTGGATGTATTGTAGAGGATCACAGCAATGCTGGCTCAGTAGTTTGCAAGTCTGTGCTAATCTACACAGGTCTGGTAGTGTAAGATGATTCAGAATCAGTTGAATAAGCTAAATAAGACAGAGAAACCAAGATCGTCAAGAGTGAAAAGCAGTGATCTAATAAGGAATAAAAGTGCCATACATTTTATAACCATATTTTCAAATGGTAAATAAAACATTCAACAGAATTATCCAAATGAGAAGAAATCATATGTATATTTGACTATAGTCCATTTCAAGATTGTTCAAAGTATACTCAGCTCATATTGCCTACTCATTTTCTTATAGGCAAAGATACATTTTGGTAATCTATTGAATAATACAATTTGTCATACTCAACATTTACTGAACAGCTACTACTTGCCAGACACCAGGGACGGAAAAGAAAGAGTGCCCATTCTCAGAGTGCTTACAGTACAGTGGGGATTGGTAAGGACAATGATATGTGTTAACAGCTTTGACAAAAAGAAACAAAGAATGCTATGAAAGCCCAACGCAAGACACAAGCCTGGCTCCAAAGTGAAAGTGTACCTGTGCCAGGAATACTCAGCTCTAATGGGTCAGGGGCAAACTAGGTGAAAAGAGAGTATAGGTAAAGACTGTGTCACAAAAGCCTCACAGAGAAGCTTGGATTTATTCTGAAAGCAATGAGGAGTCCTGAAGGATTTTAAACTAAGGAGGAACATGGTCAGATTTGCATTTCAGACAGATCACTGCAGGGGGTGCTACTGGTAGCAAGGAGGCAGGAAGAGCCACGGGACTAATGCAGAATTCTAGGAAACAGAATAAGGGGTCTGCTTAAGGCAGCTGGCGGTGATGATGGAGCAGCAAACAGATAGAAGAATTATTAAGAAGGCCTAATTAAACAGATTGTTATCTCTAATTAAAATTTTCTTCTTGAACTAGTCCAAGATGTGTTTTTTTCTTAACAGTTGGGGCTTCTAAACTAGTTTCAAAGAACTACTACTTAAATAGCCTATTCTGAACTAAGAACTATAAAGAAAAAAATATTAAATATTTGCTAAACGTTAAAATCTTATTTAGATTAGAGAGGTTGTTTTCCTTCATTTAATGCAATGGTATTTATCTAGCTAAACTTTTTGTTTTGTAATTAACCTAAAAGCTCTTCTTCAATTTATTTTATTATCTAGACTCAGTATTAATTTCAGGTCAGAATTTCACTGTTTTAAGCCAGAATATCACAAAATGCAGAGTAACAACATGATCTTTCAAATAAGTTTAAAGAGGGTCAGCAGAATATCCCTTACTCCTGATGTTTCTTAGTAATTTTCTACCCACTGACTCTCCAACCTGCTCCTTGGCTATTCATTCCCACCTGCCCATGCTGTTGAGCTCAATCTCTCTCCCACATTGCAAAACCCCATTGCAGTGTTCCCTATACCTAGCACGATTGAGTAATTTTTCTCTAACAAATCTCATCATCCAGATACACCTGTTGACGTGTAAAATATTACACAGACAAAAAACAAAAATTTCAAACAAAAAGTAAACCCAAACCTTGAAGAAAGGACTAAAATGAAGTTTCTCCCTCTCTATGCTCAGTTCTAACCATCCCTCTCCCCGAAAATAAGCAATGTTAAACGTTTTTCTGATCTTTTCCAAATAAATGTGTATACAATTCTGTTCTTGCATCTGCACTAAAAGAATGATACTATCTACACCATTCAGCAACTTGCTTGTCTCATTTAATGAAATATCTTGTAGATCTTTCTATATTTGCACATACAGATCCAACTCCTTCCATTTCATAGAAGTGACAAAATTCAACTAGTTTCTCATTGATGTATTTCCTGCTTTTTTTCCTATTATAAATAATACTGCAATATCATTGTGTGTAATATATTATGCATGTATGTTCATCTTGGCAAACTTTGAAAATATATTCTTATAGTAAATTACATACATTTAAAAGTTTTGATGCAAGTGGAGAATTGCCATTCAGAATGTTCATATCAATTTATATATCCACAAAAACTTTATGAAAGTACCCTCCTTTTTTCTCTGAAAAAAAAAAAAAAAGGAAGAAAAGGTATGAAACTGCTTTTATTTTTCTTTTGTTTTTAACTACAGAAATAAAACAGTTTCCGAGGGGAGTTGTCAATACATTTCCTTCTTTCCTCTTGGCCTGTTCCTGGACTCTATCTGTTCCATTTATCTGTATGTTATTTCTCCCGTATCAATAGTCCTACAAGTAAAATAACTAAGTTTTTTAATTATATGTGTTGGAATACCATGGATTGTTTGGCTGCAAATGAGAATCAGGACTATTACCGCTCTATCACTCTTCTTTTCCAGAATTTTCCTATTTTCATATTTTTAGGGAAACTTTTCAATTAAAAAAATTGTTTGTATTTTAATTGAGATATCATTGAACACACTGATTAAGGTAAACTGATACTTTATTGTATTTTCCTACTTCAAGGTATGTTCTAATTTTTTAGCAAAAGTAAATTATCGACAAAGGCTAAAGTATCTGTGACTCCTCTCGACTAATCTGGCTGTATACTGGAGCACCCTGAAGACCACTGGCTGAAGGGATAAAATGCACATCTCTTGGTGAAACCCAGATAGCCCTCTATGGCACAGCAGAGAACACTCCACACTGCCAAAGACAGGGAGTCCCAATCACTGTCACCTACGTGCATGGAGCTGTAGGTGCACTGAGGCAGCCCTGAGCCTCCATCCAATTCCACTTCTTGCAGCTCTCCTATCAAATCCTATGTTTTGGCCACACTGAAACATTGGAGTTCCCAAACAAGTCACACAGTTTCACTTCTCATCTTTGTACCTTCTCTTCCCTTTGTCTAAAGTGTCTTCTGCCCTTCATTCGAATTATATGTGTCAAACATTTTATCAGGTCTGGATAAAATTCAATAAACTGTTTAAAATGTATTTGCTGAGTTTAAATTTCTATTTTACAGTTTTTGTAAGTGGGTAAGAATCAAAGCAGCGATTCCCTCTCCTCCAGATGAATTGCTCCTACTGCTGCCACAACAGACCCTCCTCAGAGCCCTGAGGAGCAACATTGTCAGTATCCTATGCTCCTCTCTTTCCCCAAACCCACCTTTCCCTTCATCTTTCCTCCTCCCAGTAAGGGCCAGATAGTCTTCTCCAATCTGTGAAGCTTCCTTTCCAGCACATGAGGTCTGGGGGGGATCCCGGTCCCATGGCTTAAAGACTGAATTACCTGAGGCACTCAAATTCATCTTTATGTGGCAACTTTAGCTACTTCACAAGACATACCATGGCATTTTAACTGTAATATGTTGGAGAGGCATTATGGTTACTATAAGACATTCAAGAGGCTGTCTTATTGTTTCATGAAAGTTAAGTTACTTGTGTTATTACCATGAAATCCAAAATACCCATCGATTTGGAAGCGGGATATCTAAGGTGGTTAAAATCTGAGTCTATAAAGTTTTCTTAAAAAGAAAATTGATTATACATTTTTAACCACACAGTAGTTTTCAGTGGGAGACAGAAATAAATGCTTGGCCCTACTCACACCGCCAGGAATATTTTGAAACTAGTAGGGAGAGATTTTGGTGTCACATGGCCCTGGAATGCTACTAGCATTTGACATCTGGGAGCCTGGGATGCTAAATATACCTTGGAAACACCCCAGTAGGGACACAGTGAAAACAAGACTGCAAACTAGACATACAAAAAAGTATGACTAATTCCAAGGTAAAAGTACTACCTGCCTAGACCAAAAATCACAGTTAGGAGAACGAAGAATAGAGTTAGTATAGAAAAAAAAAAAAGACACTTAGAGAAATTATGAATTAAATGGAATAAGCACTCACCTCAGTCTTATTAATAGTCTTATTTTAATAGCAAATCATCTTTAACATAACTAATATAAAGTTAAGCATGTATTGGCCATATTTAAACTGTGTAATACTAATTTAAGTAGAGCATTACTTATTACTGTTTTTTTGTACTTGGTTATTGTTAATTAGCAATATGAAAATATATACTTAATAGTTCATCTAGAAACACTAAAGTCAATCCAAAACAAAAGCAGTGAAATTATTTAAAACATGACTTTTTCTAGTTTTTCCAAAATTAAAATATACAACACATCAAATTATTTATACCTTACCAATGCTCAATTACCAATGCTGAGTAAACATTAATATCTAAAGATTAAAGATTAAAAATCTATAGTGTATATCCAATACTGCTGCTAAATATTTTTGGCTCACCTCATAAGGTAGTTTATCAAAATACCCATTATTTGGCCCTTCCCTGAGGACAGCACTGCTAAACTTTTTGTTAAGATTGTCCATTCCACAGCCATTCTTTTCTTCATAGGCATCATCTTCTATATCATTCATGTCAATAAGTGAAGTCTTGAGAGAAAGCACTGGCTTGTCCTTCACACCATGTAGCACAACTGCATCTAATTCAGTGTAATAATCCAGAAGAGAACTATTTACTTCCAGTCGTATAAGATTTGTGGGAAAATTTATCTGCTTAATACAAGGTTTAAACTGGCGAGCTTGGGAAGCATTCACCTTCGTAGGTCTCTCTGACCAAAGAATCTCCCATCTGCCAAAAAAAGAAACTTCCCTATAATACAGTTTAGAATGAGATCTACTGGTCCCTTAAGGTTACAGCCCCATGCCCAATATGTCACAGTGTGAAACAAAGTCATCAAAATAAATAGAATACAATGTAAGTATTGTTCCCAAAATATAAAAACTTGAAGAAACCAAATGCCATAGACCTTATTATTTATTTTTATAAGTCCCCAAACAGTCCTTTTTTGTACATTTCACATTGATCAGTTTAAAAACTGGAACATATAGAGGTATGAGAAGAACATTCAGTTTTACAAGGTAAGTAAACCCAAAGTAAGAATAAAACATACAAAGATAAAGCTCTCCTGTGTGCATGGCTTAAACCAACTGTGGAAACTCAACTGATCATTTTGCTTTAGCTTTTCCATTTCTGTCACTAACCTCATACAAACTACAAAGGTCTCCTGCTTCAGCTTTTCCATTTCTGTCACCAACCTCATACAAACTAAAAACTTTGTTATTATCTTTTTCTCTTAATCAAATAAGTTTCATCAAATTTTTAAAGAAATTTTCTTATATATGCCCTTCTCCTAAATGTCCATTTTTGCCATCTTTAAGTCATCCTTATATCCTCAGTATCTAGCAAATATCTAAACACATAAAAGGGGAATAACATTCCCCTATCCCTTCAAATGAACTCCTGCTTCTTAGCCACATTAATCATTATTTTCCATGCAATAAACTTATTTCTACCTTTGCTTGTGTGATCTTCCTCCCAATGAAATGCCCAACCTACTATTATCTGCCTATCTATTCTTCAAGGTCACACTTATAACCCATCTCCATATAAGTCTTCTTATACTATTTTCCAAAATTATTTAAAGGTTCTTCATAAACATAGTATCAACAGGTATTTAATATCTAAGTTAACTATTTCTCTAATATTGTTTCCTAGTAGAGGACAGAAAATTAGAAACATTAAAAAACACTTCAATTATCTTTCTCCATTCCTAGTTATTTACTTTAGCTAGTAAAATTTTTAATAAAGATTTTATATCAAAGAATAAGAATATTTTTAAGTTTCTCAATACACACTACAAACCACTTTCAAATAAGCTTATGCCAATAGTACATAAGAATAACCACTGAAAGCATTAAAAATAATCTCCAGTTTCATAGTGAGATATCTCCTCATGATGTAATTCATAATTCACTGATGACTAACATTTAAAATTTTTTAATTAATTTATTAATTATATGAGATTTTTTCCACCAATAAATTGTTCATTTATTTTCCTAGTCCAATGACCTACTGAAATCTAAGTAAAAACTAATAATGGCAAAACATACAGGAAACTGAAAGACAAAAGAATGAAATTTAAGGGAGAAATCAGAGCCAAAACTATCGAAGCAACAGCATATGGGTACTCCAACTGTTTTTAGGCCCAGAAGGGGCCAAAGAAAGCATATAACCACAATCTTGGAAGAATGGAGAGGGAAGTATGTACAAATTCTACCTTCAGTAATAAAAGCATTAAGCTGAAGCTCCATAGAAATTCTAATAATCATATCACCAAGGGAATCAGGAAACACAGAATAGGGAACTTTAACAGTAGGGACTTTTATTATAATTTCTGGAACCTTTAAAATTTTATATTTGTTATTTTTACTGATTCTCTTCTGAAGCATAGTAATAAATTCCATCAAATATAAAGAGTCTGTGAGTATTTATACTCAGAGGCAACATTAAAGTAGCAATGGAGAAATTAGTTACACTCTATAACCAATCTTGGAAGGCAGGGAAGGTTCCAAAAGATAGAACAGGCTGTGGCAGGTTTAATGAGGAAAGGGAAGCAGGCTGGTACCTTCTTCCAGTGACAAGGCAGAAAAACAAACCTGGATTGTCAACCTGAACCTAAGAAGTGCCCCTAGAGAATCCTTCTCAAATCACTTTATGAGACCAACATCATCCTGATAACAAAACCGGGCAGAGACTCAACAAGAAAAGAAAACTTCAGGCCAATATCCATGATAAACATAGAGGCAAAAGTCTTCAATAAAATACTGGCAAACTAATTGTAACAGCACATCAAAAAGCTTATCCAACACAATCAAGTAGGCTTCATCCCAGGGATGCAAGGCTGCTTCAACATAAGCAAGTCTATAAACGTAATTCACCACATAAACAGAACCAAAGACAAAAACCACATGATTATCTCAATAGATGCAGAGAAGGCCTTTGACAAAATTCAACAGCCTTTTATGCTAAAAACTCTCAATAAACTAGGTATTGAAGGAATATATCTCAAAACAATAAAAGCTATTTATGACAAACCTACAGCCAACATCATACTCAATGGGCAAAAACTAGAAGCATTACCTTTGAAATCTGGCACTAGACAAGAATGCCCTCTCTCACCACTCTGATTCAATACAGTATTGGAAGTTCCAGCCAAGGCAATCGGGCAAGAAAAAAAAATAAAGGGTATTCAGTTAGGAAAAGAGGAAGTCAAATTGCCTCTATTTGCAGACGATATGATTGTATATTTAGAAGACCCTATCATCTCAGTCCAAAATCCCCTGAAACTGATAAGCAACTTCAGCAAAGTCTCAGGATACAAAATCAATGTGCAGAAATCACAAGCATTCCTATACACCAATAACGGACTAACAGAGAGCCAAATCATGAGCAAACTCCCATTCACAATTGCTACAAAGAGAATAAAATAGCTAGGAATACAACTAACAAAGGATGTAAAGGACCTCTTCAAGGAGAACTACAAACCACTGCTCTAGAAAGTAACAGAGGACACAAACGGATGGAGAAGCATTCCATGTTCATGGTTAGGAAGAATCAATATCAAGAAAATGGCCATATTGCCCAAAGTAATTTATAGATTCAATTCTATCCCCATCAAGCTACCAATGACCTTCTTCACAGAACTGGAAAAAAAAAACACCTTAAATTTCATATGGAACCAAAAGAGAGCCCGCATAGCCAAGACAAGCCTAAGCAAAAAGAACAAAGCCAGAGGCATCACACTACCCGATTCCAAACTATACGACAAGGCTACAGTAATCAAAACAGCATGGTACTAGTACCAAAACAGAGATACAGACCAATGGAACAGAACAGAGGCCTCAGAGGCAACACCACACATTTACAACCATCTGATCTTTGACAAACCTCATAAAAACAAGCAATGAGGAAAGGATTCCCTGTTTAATAAATAGTGTTGGGAAAACTGGCTAGCAGTGTGCAGAAAGCAGAAACTGGACCCCTTCCTGACACCTTACACTAAAATTAACTCCAGATGGATTAAAGACTTAAACATAAAACCTAACACCATAAAAACCTTAGAAGAAAACCTAGGCAAAACCATTCAGGACATAGGCATAGGCAAGGACTTCATGACTAAAACACCAAAAGCAATGGTAACAAAAGCCAAAATAGACAAATGGGACCTAATTAAACTCCAGAGCTTCTGCACAGCAAAAGAAACAATCATTAGAGTAAACCAGCAAACAACAGAATGAGAAAAAATGTTTGCAATCTACCCAACTGACAAAGGGCTAATACCCAGAATCTGCAAAGAACTAAAACACATTTACAAGAAACAAACAAACAAACCCATTCAAAAGTGAGAGAAGGATATGAACAGACACTTTTCAAAAGAAGATATATATGAGGCCAACAAACATATGAAAAAATGCTCATCATCACTGGTCAGTAGAGAAATACAAATCAAAACTATATTGAGATATCATCTCACACAAGTTAGAACAGTAATCATTTAAAAAATCTAGAGACAACAGATGCTGGAGAGGATGTGGAGAAAGAGGAAAACTTTTACACTGTTCGTGGGAGTGTAAACTAGTTCAACCATTGTGGAAGACAGTGTGGCGCTTCCTCAAGGACCCAGAAACAGAAATTCCATTTGACCCAATCCCACTACGTGGTATACAACCAAAGGAATACAAATCATTCTATAATAAAGACACATGCACACATATGTCCATAGCAGCACTGTTTACAATAGCACCCCAAATGCCCAGTGACAACAGACAAAACAAGGAAAATGTGGCACATATACATGATGGAATACTATGCAATCATAAAAAATAATGAGTTTGTATCCTTTGTAGGGACATGGATGAATCTGGAAACCATAATCCTCAGCAAACTGACACAAGAACAGAAAATCTAACACCGCATGTTCTTTCTCATAGGCAGGTGATGAACAATGAGAACACATGGACACAGTCTGTTGGTGGGGGGGAAGGGAGGGAAAGCAGGGGGCTGGGGAGATCAGGGAGGGATAACATGGGGAGAAATGCCAGATATAGGTGATGGGGGGGATGGAGTCAGCAAACCACACTGCCATGTGTGTACCTATGCAACAATCCTGCATGATCTGCACATGTATCCCAAAACTTAAAGTACAATTAAAAAAAGAAAAAAAAAAAGTGTCCCTAGAGATTAGCTGCTAAAATCAAGGGTTCCTAACAAAGAAATTGATTTGAATACTCTAATGTAAATACCTGCAGTAAAACAGAGCTAGCCATATAGGTGCTGGGGAACAGAAGCATGAAACATCTAAAACAACGTTGGTGAAAAATGTATGCCTAATACTGGATAGTTTATTTCCAAGAATCACAGAGTAAACTGTACAATATATGAAGAAATTCAAATTTTGGTCTTACTCTTTTGTCC
The DNA here is from genome assembly GCF_049354715.1 of Callithrix jacchus. Taxonomy (NCBI): domain Eukaryota; kingdom Metazoa; phylum Chordata; class Mammalia; order Primates; family Cebidae; genus Callithrix; species Callithrix jacchus. The sequence goes on from NC_133505.1 coordinate 104,946,353, forward strand.
CTACTGCAAGTTGACACAAGACGATGCTGAAGGAACATCTCCAAGAAACAAGGACCACTCAAGACCTTGAGAAATAACCACCTACGCTGCTTCACAGCACATGTGAATTAAGCCAGCCTATTTTGTTGTTTAGTTTCAATAGGGAGTTTTGTGAGGCTTAAGAAAAAGACTGAAAACATAACATAGAAATAACCTCTGCCAGGTTCTTAGCAATAAATAAATATGCACACAATACAGGCTCTTCATGTATAATTTGAGATGCATTATAATGTAAATCAAATTATCAAATTATATATATAAGCATAAAGACATTGATTAGAACATATTCAATTTTAATAATGCATTAATCTACAAAAGTTCTCTCTACCTACCTTGCAGAACATGCAAAATAGACAAGGTTAAGATGATACTTTAAACTGAGTTAACATTTCTAGCATGTTTAAACATATTACGATCAACATTATTTTAGCATCATTCTTGCTTCTGATTTCTATATTGCATGAAGATTATTTAGTTACACATACATCAGAAACTGCAAAAATTATACTTAAAGTAGAATATCAGGATCATATTCATTTTTAGAAAGATTTAAAAATACGTCTAAACATAAAATTCCAAGTAAATCATTAGTTTATTGTATATTTTGCTTTTATTTTTCTTGATAACCTAAAAAATTACAAGAAAAGCACATGACAGAAAAATTATTTATAGGTCTGTGACCATTTGAATTAATATTAACTATGAGACCAATACAAATAGACTTTCTGCTATCTGCATTAAAGTGAGTTTTTGTTTAAAATTCCCCAAGAGAACTAAAACGTATCATTTCAAAGTTAAAAAGAGAAAGGTATCTATCTTATACCCAAAAAGAGAATATGCAAATTTCTTTTTATTCTGGAAAACTAAAACCAGAATAAAAACTAGTTAGTGAAAACAAGAAAACAAACATAAACCTATGCACATGTACATACAGGTACACACACACATACACACACACACACACACACACACACACACACACACATATTCTAGAGAAAGCCCAACTCTTTTAATTCTCTAGCCCCAGGGCAGTGTTGATATGATTAACTCCTTTAAGTCATGGCCTTTATAATATGTATATTTACATGTTTAGTATTATTCTTTTATACTATATTTATCTACCTGACAAACTCTAACGTACTCTTTAAGTATTTTAAATCTTGAGTATCACATGTGCAAAATTCAGCCTGGAATGTCTTTGAGACTGGGCTTACAGTCTGCATCTGGAGCATTCAACTCTGGGATGGTAACCAACACAGCCCATTTAATGTTGTTTCTGTTGATTGTCCTGGATGACTACTATTTGCCCAGTGATCAGAAACAATAAACCACTCTCTCTGTGACTGCTGACCTGTGGTTATACCACTGAGAAACTTTCTCCAGGGCAACCAGGAAGCAGTGAGTAGATGAGAGGAAGAGAGATATTTCATTAATGGAAACCAAAGAAATCAAGTTTTCCAACCTGTATTCAGGCTTGAAGCCACCGGCAGATTAGTGCAAAAAGCTTCCCTGAAACCAAAATTTATCCTGGCTAGTAAGTATATCTAGTAGCCAGCAAAGAAAGTTACCTTGCCAATTCTGTTCCATTTCACTAGCTGGAAGTGAAGGAATAGTATAGGAAAACAAAGAGAAATAAAAGTATCAAGTATTCTGAAAGGCCTATCTATTGACTCCCTGCCTCCTAGCCCATCTTTAACTGGAAACTAATAAACTAGTGTCTGCTTAAAAGAATAATTAACCAGTGAAGAGCTTGGTCAATTCTGAGTTAAATGACAAAATCATGTTTTTTGGCCAACAAAGTCAAAAGGACCACATCATGACAAATTTGGGAAATCGTTACTTAAGCAACTCCATTTGGTAGCAAATTCTATGAAAGCCATTTTTCTCCCTGCTTTCTTAATTTCAGTATTATGTAGTTGGAATGCTTTGAATACACAAAACAAATCCACATCACTAAATTTCATTCCCAAATAACTTTATTCCAATTGGCTTCTTTAATCTGACCTCTATTTGTCATCTTGTTCCCCTTTTCCCTCTCTCTCTTCCAAATGGTAACCCTGAGGTGCCCTATTTTCTGAGTCTCAAACAAGCATCCATTAAGATATTATTCTCAGGACCAGGACACTTTTTCTTTTCCTCTTAATAAAGTATTAGGCAAGAAGATCCTCAGGATCTTTTTCTTTTCTCCTTAATAAAGCACTAGGCAAGAAGTGAAAGGACTTTAAGATCTGGTAGAACTATCTGTAACTTTTCCACTTCATTTACTGAACAAAGAAATGCAATCACATGAAATAGGAAAAGACTGTTTTTAAATTTTAAACATTCTGGGACTAAAAGAAGTCCATTTCCTACAAACAAATTCCTGAGCTACTCCAATACACACTTGTTTGTTAACACCTAAGGAGGGTATAAAATTAAAATAATAGGCAGTGTAGCCCAGTGGTTCCTAAACAGTAGTGCATGATGGAGTTTTCCATCACTAAATGTGAGAATGCACATTTAGCATGCACATTTATGTGTGTGAATACAAAAAAATGAACACATATTTATGTTCTTATAAAACTGCCAACTGCTCTATATTCAAGATTCTGATCATGCTAATTTTTTGGTATAAACTGAGGTTTCTTTTATGAAATGATGGTGATGACAGATAAAATTGATATTTTGTCTTTTTACTTTATGTTAATTTAGCAAAGTAAATAATCTGACAAGTCTGTGAGTTCCCTAATTTTTACAATTATCAAGTTACTAGTTTATTGTGGCTGACTCCTCCCACCTGAACCCCATTCACCTGCACACCCCCCACCTCATCAGTTCTGTGGTGCCACCCTCCAGATGGGCTTCTTTGCTCCTAAGGGTTTATATCTATAATCTTCTTCATAGAACTACCTTGGGCTTCATCTAGGGAGTGACATGTGCCTGGAAGACTGACTGTCTGCCTTTACCAGCCTTCCACCCCATGGTCAAAGACCGGCTAGTGCAGGAGTGTGAGAGCCCAGCTCTCCAGCAACTTTGCCTCCCAGCAGACTGGAACTTCACACGAAATTGCATCCCTGCTTGACTTTTTCCCATTGTGCTTTCCCTACTCCCTTATCAGCTTCTCCCAGAGTATTTCCATACTAAATTGCAAGGAATAGTTACCTCAAGATATTCTTCTCGGTAGCTGGATCCAAAACATCTATGAAATCTCAAAATCTAGAAACCACCAGTTTAGATCTTAAGAATGTCACTCCCATGTCTGCAGCTGCCAATAGCTTATTCTCTACATTCTTGGACTTTTCTTACTTCTTCGAACACCATGATCTTGGCTCATGATCTTACCTTTAAATGCGCTGTTGTCTCTCACCCTTACCTATCCACACTGGAGTCTCACTCAACCTTTACGTCTCAGGTAAGTCACTTCCTCAGGGCCGCATACCTTAGATTCTCCCTTCTGCCAATACATGTTCTTTAGGAGCTCAATGGTCCTACTCCAGACTGGCCTTTAAGCTCAAAAAAGAGCCATCTCTGTCTGACTCTCTACTTGGTTCCCAGTAGTGAACTGGCAGAGAGGGTGTTCAATAAATGTTTCTGATTGTGTAAAAAATTCACCTAAATTTTAACAGTTACTGAATTTGGGCAGAAGAATTATAGATCTTTTTTTTCTTTTTCTTTTTCTTTTTTTTTTTGAGATGGAGTCTTGCTCCGTCACCCAGGCTGGAGTGCAGTGGCATGATCTTGGCTCCCTCACCTGGGTTCTAGCGATTCTCCTGCCTCAGCCTCCTGAGTAGCTGGGACTACAGGCATGTGCCACCTTGCCCAGCTAATTTTTTTTTTTGCATTTTTAGCAGAGACAGGGTTTCACCGCGTTAGCCAGGATGATCTAGATCTCCTGGCCTCCCAAAGTGCTGGGATTACAGGTGTTAGCCACAGCACCCAGCCTAGATACTTTTTCATATATATTTTCCTATTTTTTGTATTTTCTGGCTTCTTTTTGAACAATGAAACATCTATTAATTTCATAATCAGTAAAATTTAAAAAGGCTTTTTCTTATATCTTAATAATATATTGATCACCTTCTTTTCTCTTAAAATGTAATGGTATTTTCAGTATACTAAAGCTAAAAATCAGTAAAGCAAATTAGGGATACAGCCATAAATAAAGTTTTAACTTTTATCACAATCACACACTAGTAACTGTCAGTACCCCAAGAGCATAATTTGTACTTACAATTAGTTATGCAGTGGTTAAGTTTTACACTGGAGAAAAGGCATTACATATTCCACAGATCTCATCCCTAAATCTTTCCAGATTTTTGGAAAAAAGTAGTTAACTTTGTAAGAAAGAGGAAAAGAATGGCAGAGTCCTAATAAAACAATTCTCATATAAGAAAAGATCCGGCAGGGCACAGTGGCTCATGCCTGCTAATCCCAGCACTTTGGCCAAGGCAGGTGGATCACCTGAGGTCAGGAGTTCGAGACCAGCCTGGCCAACATGGTGAAACCCTGTATCTACTAAAAATACAAAAATTAGCCAGGCATGGTGGCACATACCTGTAATACCAGGTACTCAAGCGGCTGAGGCAGAAGAATCTCTTGAACCTGGGAGGCAGAGGGTACAATGAGCTGAAATCATACCACTGCACTTCAGCCTGGCTGACAGAGAAAGACCCTGTCTCAAACAAAACAAAACAAAAGATCCTACTCCAGTATTACTTTTTATTCCTCTTAGGGGGAAAAAAAATTTGATTTTAATTAAAGTATGCTGGCTTTCTGCGTTTCAAAAATGACTAATAACATTATGCCCAATTATTAAGGTAGTTCTTAAAAAAAACAAGTAAAGATTATACCAGCAATCTCCAAGTTGAGCTGAACTCTGTATGTTTTCCGGCAGGCCCTTGGAGGTGTCCCATTAGAGTTGAAGGGACAGAGACATCAGAGGAGCAGCATGTTACAGAGGTAGCAGCTGACCCCTGCCCCACTCCTCCTGCACTGGCAGCTGGCTGTCCTACAGTTTAACAGGTGCCCTGAACTGCTCTCAGGCTAGAATAAGCTCCTAAGAGCAGGGATTTTTATTTATTTTGTTCATTACTCGCTGACACATCTCTAATACCTAGAACAACACCTAGCACATGGTAGGCACTAAAATATTTAATGAATGAGTGATTTAATAAAGTGACATAAAAGTCCTAGAAACTGCTAAGATCCATGAGTAACAGAAAAAATGACAAATAATATGATCAGATAGTTAAAAAAAAGAAATATAAATGGCTTTTAAACATATGAAAAGATTTCAACCTCAGAGATAATAAAAGAAGTTTGACAATTAACATGAGATAACATTTTTCACCTATTAAATTGCAAAAATATTAAAATTTATTAATACACTCTTGGGTGAGGCTTTGGCAAAACACCCATGTACATGCACTGCTAGTGGGAATATAAATAGTACAGACCCTTTGGGGAGAAATTCAGCATTACATATTGAAATTGAAAATGTTAACAATTAAAATTAAATGTAATTAAAAATAAATTGTTAAAATGCAAAAAAAATGTTTAACATTATAAAATTATCAAATTATCCTTCGTTGAGAAACCCTTCTGGAAATGTATCCCAGATATACTTGCACACATGTGAAGTGACTTACGATAAGGTTACTCTCTGCACTAATGTCTATAACAACAAAAGACTAGAAACAACTAGGTGCCCATCAATGGGGGACTGGTTATTAAGTTGGGGTTCATACACACTATGCACTACTTGCAACTGTAGGAAAGAATAAGGAAGCTGTCTTTACATGTACATGAAAAGATCCCAATATATACTACTGTCTGAAACAAAGTGCAGAACAAGGTGATGAGTATGCTTACTTTTGTGTATATAAAAAAATTATATTTGTATTTTCTTGTATCTGCACGAAGAAATTCTGGAAAGATACAAAGGAAGCTGATAAAACTGGTTTCTTTGAGGAAGGAATGGTTCCTAGGCACGAGGAGGACAGGGTACATGCAAGACTGCATTCCACTTTTTTTTTTTTTTTTTTTTTGAGATGGAGTTTCACTCTTGTTACCCAGGCTGGAGTGCAATGGTGGATCTCGGCTCACCGCAACCTCCACCTCCTGGGTTCAGGCAGTTCTGCCTCAGCCTCCTGAGTAGCTGAGATTACAGGCACGTGCCACCATGCCCAGCTAATTTTTTGTATTTTTAGTAGAGACGGGGTTTCACCATGTTGACCAGGGTGGTCTCGATCTCTCGACCTCGTGATCCACCCATTTTGGCCTCCCAAAGTGCTGGGATTACAGGCTTGAGCCACCGTGCCTGGCTGCATTCTATTATTTTTTAAAATTAGGTTGAATGACAAAAACAAGAGCCAAGGAGCTGCTATGCAAAATAGGCTTGTAGGGAGAATGCATAAATTACTTAAAGCAACATTGATTTTTAAATGAATATGCTTGTTTCAAAAACATTCAACTAACATTAAACCAAATCCCCTAAGGACCTCCTCTGAAGTATCACTCATAGGCCTATTGTGAGTTGTTGAAAAGATGCAAAAGTGATAACACGATGCCTGTTTGAAAATATTTTCAAAGTCATATTTCATACTAACTTCTCAGAATGACCCATGTCCCTTTTAGTTCAAATTGTGCTTTTTGATTTTGGTAAATTTTATGAGATGCAAATTCATATGCCATGAATATTATAGCGTGAAGTATTACAGGTATAAAGTCTACATTAAATCTTCATATGAATGATCTTTTTCCTCATCAGGAAACTAAAGAAAATTTTCAAAATTAAATTAATTTAAATTACTTAAATGATTGCTTCCAATAAAAAGATCTTGAATATTAATACAACCAAAACCTTTTGGCCATATAACGTAGGTCATTAAAAAATGAGTCTTACCTTACTTCAGCTGGTGGATTTGGGGAATAGGGATTTGCAGAACAAGCAAGAATTCTAATGACTGCTCCAGGATGATAGGTTTCTAGAACATAAACAGCTGTAGGGTACACCTGTTGTTCAAAAGTAAGTTCCACATAGTCCTGGCTCTGAAAATTAGGTGGCGTCCTCTTGAATGGCAAGGAAGCACTAGGACACTGATCCCACCATGTCCCATAAGTTCGAAACACAGCCGTCTGAGTAAAGTCACCAGAACTTGGGAATACATTTGGTACACCAGCCAAATTCCACATAGTATAGGACATACTATTCTCACTTCCATAATGGGAACTGAAATCCACTACTTCTTTGGCATACTGGACCACCTCTGCATTGAGAGGGGAAGTCCGGCTGTTTGATTCTATGGTTCTATGGCTGTTCATCATCTCTCCTCTTGTAGCTGTCCTGGCTCGGCGCCGAAGGCATATATAATAAAACATAGTCAGAACTGTTAACATGGGAAAGACTGGTGACATCTAGATGGGAATTACGAAGCTTCAAAAGGTCAGGTGTCCTCAGTAAGACGCACGGACTCTTTGAAGGATGTTCTTTAAAAAAATGAATGGCTTGGTGAAGTAAAATAATTTAAATAAGCAGAAAAATGCATGGATAAGGTAACAAACAGGCTCTATCCTCAATGTAATTTCCCAGAATGAAACTAAAAAAAAAGTTTTAAAATACAAATGTGAAGTCTGATATAAATAAATGTTCTAATGTATTTTTAAGAAACCTAAATATTATTATGCATACAATATGGGAAGCAAAACTATATTATAAGGCAATGGAATATATATAATCCCTAAAGCCCTATTTCATACAAAATTATAACCATCATTCAAGAAATACTAAGTCCTTGAATCTGAAATTTAAATTATAGGGTGAGCCACTAAAATACTGCTGTAAATTCAAAAGAATACTAGGCATCACTATAATTTTACATGTTAACAAATAATTCCCTACTATTAATTATTACTCTCTTCCAAACATACTAAATTCAGATTTCACATTATGGGAATATAGTTTTTTGGTGCTGACATTTAATCCAGATGAACTAAATTAACTGCCTTACACATCACAGATCACAGACAGTGTTTAATCTATAACTCTTAGCATTATTTGTTAGGGCAGTCCACGGATGGCTGGCATCTGGTTTGTTGCCAGCGACTATTAGAAATCACTCACCCCAGATAGAATGGTCACAGGAAACACATGGGAAATGCAAAAGCTGGCATTCGTCCATGTACCCTGAAATTTGCATGCTGACTTTAGGTACAAATGCTGACATGTGACATTCTTTTACCTGTAAGACAAGAATTTTGGAGAATATTTTTATGTTCAAGTCAGGAAATCAAAATATCCAAAAATATTATCACTATTAACAGCTACTTATTAGACCTTTCAAATCAAACAGGCCACATTTTTCTATTTTGTATACAATTTTAAAAGATTTTTTTTTTTAATTTTATGATAGAATATAATAATTTAATAATGAACACTATTTATAGAGAGGTTGCAAACTCATAGCTTTTGCTTCAAACTATGCTTGCATAAATACTTTACTGATGCCAAACAGTGCTTTTAGAAATTTGATCTAGTTTTTAACATTTAACAATCAAGAGGACCCCAAGAGGCATGAGCTCTCCAGGTGGCCACTCTTGTTCACAGCCAGTTCCACTCATTTACAACACAGGTTGGGGCCCAACCTCACTGAGTAGATAACCTTTTCTTGACAAAAACAAGGAACTATAATACAAACTTATATTTGTACCTTTAAAGTCTTGAGTTTAACTTCTAAGGGAGATACACCAACTTTTCTTTCTTTTTTTTTTTTTTGAGACGGAGTCTCACTATGTTGCCCAGCCTGGAGTGCTGTGGTGTGATCTCGGCTCACTGCAACCTCCACCTCCCGGTTCAAGTGATTCTCGTGACTCAGCCTCTTGAGTAGCTGGGACCACAGACATACGCCACCATGCTAATTTTTTGTATTTTTAGTAAAGACAGGGCTTCACCATGCTGGCCAGGCTGGTCTCAAACTCCTGACCTCAGATGACCCACCCATCTCAGCTTCCCAAAGTGCTGGGATTACAAGCATAAGCCACCACGCCAGGCCCTTTTCTTTAATTGAGCAATGCACTAGTCTTCCAAAACTGCAGCACTAAGATTATAAAACATTATTTGCACTAAATGTCCCTACCACTCAAAAACCTCCAATGTCTTTTCCTTATCTACAAGATATAATATAAATTCTTTGTTTTAGTGTTTGAAGGCTCTCTTCAAGCTGGACCAAGCTCTTCTTGTCTAACAGGGCAAACCCAATCAAGTTCTAATCACTCTTTGTGTTTTACGTTAAATATCACTTCCTCTATCATTTCTTTTCCAACCACTTTTTTCCACATCAGTAGCCTGACTTTCTGACACCTACTGGCACTGCATTTTTATGAGATGTATACCTTAGCTCCACTAAGGTTTATATTAGGAATAAGTTTCTTGAAGGAGGAAATCCAGCCAAAGATCTTTATTTCTCAAAGTACACAGTACAAAAAAGGCACAAAATATTTGACAAGGTGATAGAAAGGTGATGAGCAAATTATAAAAATCTAAAATAATCTTAAATTGTATAACAGAATACCTTTTCCTCTCTAACCCAGCCAGATCAAAACACACTGAAATGCTTAAAAATATAAGCACTGAAACACCACTTAAAGAACTAAACTTGAAACAAGTGCAGAGAATCCACAGTTGTAAGAAACTAAGAGAAAAGTTAACCAGCAGAGGTCAGGGGCTGAAGCTAACATGTCTCATGGAACCAGTTACAGGCCATAATGTTACAAGGGGGCTCCCTAACATCCATTCTGAGACATTATTTCAAGACACAGGTCACAGCTGGAAGGACCTTCATAAAGCCAAAACTCTGAAGGGATCACCCTATCCATAAAACCAGGACTATAAAAACTTAGTTCACTGGCCAGGAAGCCCAAGTAGGCATGACATCAACTGAAGCGGCGGGGGTGGGGGGGACAGTCACCAGAGGAAATCAGAACCATATTAGGCATGAACCATGCATAGAGTGTGGGCCTAAATTCACAAAACCTTCATGGTTTAGAATCCCACCCTATCCTCGTGCCAAAAAATGAAAAAAGAAAAGTAGTTCTCAACTGGTAAAACTTTAGGACCTGGTAGGAGCAAATGTGAAAACACTTTGCAAGAATGCTTCCAAAACACAGAACAGACTAAACCTTTATTAATGATACATCACAGTAAAAAGCTATAGACCATAATGGAAAATGAACCATAGTGAGAAACAGTCAGTGTACTCACCAAATGGGGACGGATTTACAGCATGAGAATAAGAAATAACAGAATAAGCAAAATAAGACTTTTTCCAAAGAAGGGCAACAAAGCATATATTAGCAATGGTGGCTCATGCCAGTAATCCCAGCATTTTGGGAGGCTGAGGTGGGAGGATCGCTTCAGCCCAGCGGGGTAGAAGCTGCAGTGAGCCAAGATTGCACCACTGCACTCCAGCCCGGGTGACAGAGCCAGATCTTGTCTCAAATAAATAAATAAGGTGTTTCTGTCGCACACATTTATTCATGAGTGTATTCATGAGTCAACGAACCAGATTCACCTCAGGACATATAATAGCAAGTTATAATTGGGGGAAATATAACCACCTGTTATATCACTCCTTTATTCAAACATTTCACCTACCACAGTGTAAATCTGTGAATTTAAAAAATACATAAGTCTGAAGCTAGAGGATCACTTGAGCCCAGAAATGCAAGGCTGAAGTGAGCCATGATAGTGTCACTGCACTCCAGTCTGGGCCACAGAGCAAGACCCTGTCTCACAAACAAACAAACAAACTTTCTGCAACTCAAGTCTCAATCCTTAACACAAAAATTTGAAATGGTACAGATCTTTCTTTTACCATATATACTTTATTTCCAAATAGTCCTGAAAGTAAATTAAAAATCATTTTCCAAAGAAGTTATTTGAGTCTCCTCTTTTCAAAAAGAAAAAGAATTAACAAAGAAGTTAAACTGCAAAAATAAAATTTAGGAAATAAAGAACAATGTATAACAAGTATTCAAACCAACTGACAAATCAGCTAATTTGGAAGACTATGTATGTTTTATTCCTGGAAGCCATCAAGGGAAGGACAGAAAACCATCTGCCACAGTGGAATCTGTGGACATCACTTCTCACTACACAGTCTATAAATTGTTTCAACTAAGCCCCTCCCACTTTCTTTATAAAACTGTGTTTAATCAAAAAACAAAAGTTTTTTAAAACCAAAGAAATATCTGCAAAATAAGGTATCATCACTCATGTGAATTTTCACAAGCATTCTTGGCAAAAAGATTTGAGACAAATTGTGAAAGTCAAATTGTTTGACATACAAAGCCATAAACTTTTAAACTGTTTCCCAGCTTTTACAATTGTAGATTATAAGGTAATATCAAAGGCAGCAAGACTGTCATATGGGCAATATTATGTTTAAGCTATCTTAAAGTTAAGCAAAATTTTGCATTGAGGCAACATATGTAAAAGTGAGTTATAAACTGTAAATATATGTTATATGTTCAAACTTCTTTAATATAGAAATGTAAAATGGATACTTTAGTTTTTTCCAGCTATGGATAAAAATAATATTTAATGCTAATTTTTTCATGAAATAAAGTTAAAAATGGCAAAAGAAATTTTTAAAGGAAGGAAAAGCAGTATATGATACACTGAAAAAGCAAATATTCTTTTTCCACCAATGCTATTCAGAAAATTTTGTAGAAGTTAAAACCTGTTTTTGAAAATAAGCAAGGCATAGACATAAAAAAGAGAAATGCACAAACCCATTGCTAACCTCTTTCACTGATTCTAAACTCCTTTCCAATCTACTAAAATGACACATAAAAGTGTTTTAGGGATGGGGAAGAACATATGGAGAAGAAAGGATAGTTCGCTCTACTTTTCCCTGGGAAATGAAGCTGAAAAAGGGAATGGAGCCATTGTCTCAGGACTCATGTAGGGAACAACGACCAATGCAGAAGTCCAAATTGTCTAGGCACTATCTGGACTTCTGCCAAGGCATGGAGGCAATTTGTGGTAACCAATGAATATCCCAATGGGCAATGAATGAAGTGTAAAAGATACAATAACTTTATTTTATGAGGAGAATAGGATTCAAAGATAAAATGATTTTTCCCACCTGGTGCAAATAAATAAATATTAGTCAGAAACACTAAATTTGTCCAAAAGAGTGATTATAAAATGTACCTTCTGGGAGACATTTTCTTATATTGTTCATTCAAAAAGTGATTTTAAAGACTAACAACATATAAAAATATTATTTTCCATTGAAAATAAGTCAGAATTAGGGTGGCCTTCATATCATTTGTTGCCTAATTCAATCAGTTATCAACAATGACTATGAGAGTTTCTACACTGAACATTTATACTAGCACAATCAAGGAATACCAAAACAACAGCCATTTTAACTTGTGTCATCAGACTTTCATATTCCTTGGGAAACAACTTGCTTTTATACAACATGATTTTATTATGATACAACTTTATTTTCAACCACATCTTCCATATTATAAAATGCTTAACAAAGTTAAATAATACAATTACAAAGAAAGCAGTAACAGTGGAAAAGAGAAATTAAGAGGTATAGACAAGGGAGAACATACATTTACTACTGAGATTTGAAGTGAGATGGGGAATCAATGAGGCGGAGAGAAGCAGGATGGCAGGAGCTGCCGAGAAAGCGCCTTGTACTTCGAAGGGAAAAAGAAGAAGGAAAAAGACTTTTCATAAAATAACCAAAGGGAGCAATCAGAATGAACTAGAGTCAGGACAGTGTAAAGGCTAGGTTCACAGTGAGGTGAAACAACCTGAAAACAAGTTTAAAACTCAAAAGAGGATTATCAACTTATATTAAAGTTAAAAAAGCATGGAAAAACATAAAAAAGTAATAGGGCAATAGGCACAAGCACATATAGAAAGCAAATTGTAACACAGTATTTACTTTCAAAAGAGCCCAAAGAGAAGTATCAATGAAGTCACAGAAAAAGAAAAGTTTATACAGCTTTGCTACATAGTACCAAAATGTAATTACAATGCTCAATGTGGTAATAAATCAAGAAAAAAGGCCAAAGCTTAAATGCTTATTATTTCTGAATCCTGCCAAAACTGATCCAGACATACTATTTTGAGGAAAGACTTTTCCGGCTGAATCCAGATATCAGAACAGAATGAAAGAAAGCATCAACGGAGAAAAGAAGGGAATGATATATGAATTTGATGTAGCACCTGAAATTTCCATCAGCTCTCTTTCCTGGCTGGCCGCCTCTAGCTTTTACAACAATTTGTGCTCTTATGCCCCCTTTTGCCTCTAACTTCTCAGTCTCCTCCCAGGTTTTCTTCTTCCTAATTCCTATAAACACAGAATTATCATTAAAGGAAGGCTGTCTTTTTGATAACATGATATACAAGAACATTCAATCTAACTTTGAGCCTGCCTTCCCCTTCCCTTTCATGTCCACACCCACCACCCTTGCTGTAGACCCACCAGAACCTCCACCATGCCCTCCGCAGCCCTCCTGCTTTCATGCCTCAGCATCCTGAAATCTTCAACTGAGACTGAATGGCTGGGGAATGCCCCCTCTCTTCCTCTGCCTGGCACTCTCTTATTCATCCTTCAAAGTCAGGTTTATACTTCATCTACCATGCACCTTTCCTCTACTCTTATATGTTCCTATTATTTGCTATTTCTTATATGCTGAAATATTTCTCTACCTGAATATACTATGAATTCCTCAAGTTTGGAGAACATGCCTTAATTATAACTACACCCTTAAGGCCTAGCACATGCCAATATGTGCTCAATAAACATTTGTTGTTTTATGGAGATTGGAAGAGTAAATGGCATAAGAGAATTAAAATAAATAACTTTAAAGCAAATACAGAAATGAAACCAGTGACTCTTCATAAGGCACATGTAAACCAAAAAATGATGCAAAAAAATGTTCCATATCTTGATACAGAGAGAGAGAGAGAGAGAGAGAGAGAGAGAGAGAGAGAGGAAATGGGTAATAAAAACTAAAACACAATAGGTAAGAATCAAATGTATGAACTTCTTTGAAGCCATCCAAGAAGGAATAGTACATATATTGAAATTTTACTGTTCAAAGACAATGAAAAAAGTGGTAACTTCTGTTAGTACAAAAGCAGCTTCTGAATACGTAAAAGAGTCTTGACTCTGGTCACAAAGAAACTCTGATTGAAATTAAAGAAAGATTCCTGAAAGAGAAGATTGGAGAGGTAAAAGAAAGCTATTTCCTCAAATACAATGATTATTTTGCATTCCAAGTCTATGTTGAAACAGTATGTTGATTATGGAGAACTGGAAAAACTATGGATGAAAAATAAGTTCTTAAAATAAAGACATAACCTAAGAATTGAGAGAAGAGACAGGGCAAGAGAGGTGATAATATAAGAGCAAAGGTAACAAGGCAGCTTAATATTGTTCTGGTATTGGATGTGATATAAAGGAGCAAAAGTCAAGCATTAGAAAAAGCTCCCCTTTTTCTTCATCATAATTACTGATATTCTAATTGTACTAGATAAAACTAGTAATTTTCAATTAGTTAAAAAACTAACACTGAAAAAATTCTAAGAGTCTAAGCATGGAAACTACTGGGGATGGTATCTGAAGGCTTTATGTGCCTCTCTCTTCCTCTAAGTAAATTCTTCCCCAGTTAAAACATTTTTATTATCCTTGTATTTTTAATCAATAAGGCTCCAATGTATAATAAATAGGTGAAGTTCTTAACTGAAACACATGGATCAAGAGGAACACTACAGACTCCTATCTAGCTTCAAAGCTTCTTCAAAATCCAAGCAAATCGAGAAGGCAAGGGAACCAGCCCAGGAAGAAAAATCTAAAAGCAGAGCAAAACTCTTGAAAACCAGAAGTAAAATGTACCACTCTGTTCAAGGAATCAAGGTAGATCTCAAAAATGCAAGGAAATGATGCAAATTGTCTGGAACACAGTAGACTCTGCAAAAACCTCTGCTGAGTTAATGAATAAATGGCAGGAACTAAACAAGAGGCACCCAAGAAGTCAGACTTGGAATGAATCTATCAGAAAACAAGAGGTAAGATATAGAACCAATTTAAACTAGGAGTGGATAAAGGTAGTTCTGTAGAATGTGTTCTCTTCCTTTCCTATACTTTAACAAGCATATCTAAACTTTTGAAATATTTCATAATCAATCTTCAGTAGCAAGAAAAGCAGAAAAAGGAATTTTTTTTTTCTGTTATAATGGATCTGGAAATCCTCTTCCTATACCCAAGATACTCTCTCACAAAGTGACCAGAAAGGATATGTTTCTAATTATACAGGTATGATGATACAACATAACTTAGAAATAGATTACACTGTTATATTACCTATATATTACCTTTTTCTTCAGTGTTTAGTGATGGGTAAAAAGCCATCTGAATGAGAAGAACTGTAAATCTGGAATAAACCTAAATTTTTACCAGATATGCAATGCATATTTAACTAAAATATTAAAAATTGGAGTTTACTGGTTGAAGACAATTTTAAGGGACTTACTGAAGAAAAAATGATATTTTGTCTATGAAAGTCATACTAATTATATAATTCATTTTAGCCAAATACTAGCCATATATTTTTGTATATTAACAGAGAACATTTTAACCAGAAAAAAATGTATAGTGGATTTATATGCTGCCTAACAAAAATCCAAGAACAGTACGCCTGTCATAGCTTGTCATTATAGCTAAAATAGCAAGCAACTAACTAAAATGGTGTAATACTGTTAAATTAACTTTAGTATAAAATGTACCCCCATTTTAAGCATATAGTTTGAGTTTTGACAATTACAGAAACCAATGTAACCACCACCAAAATCAAGAGGCAGAATATTACCACTAGCCTGAAAGGTTCCCTGGTCAATCACTTATGCACAACCTATACGAGGCAATAACTGATCTGCTTTCTGTCATTACAAACCAGATTGTACTTTATCCAGAGTTATATGAAAGTGAAGTAATATAATATGTATAGCTGACCCTTGAACAACACACGTCTTAACTGTGCGGGTCAACTTACATGTGCCTTTTCTTCTGTCTTTGCAACCTCTGAGACGGCGAAACTGACCCATCCTCTTCCTCCTCATTCTATTCAACGTGAAGACGATGAGGATAAAGACCTTTATGATGACCCATTTCCACTTAATGAAGAGTAAATATATTTCTCTTTCTTGTGATCGTCTTAGTATTTTCTTTCTCTAGCCTATTTCATTGTAAGAATATAGTATACAATACATATAACACAAAATATATATTAACTAACTGTATATGTTATCAGTAAGGCTTCTAGTCAACTATAGGCTATTAGGAGGTAGTTAAGCTTATGGGGAGTAAAAAAATTACAGCTGGATTTTCAACTGCATGGAGAATCGTCACCCCTAACCTTCATGCTGTTTGAGGATCAACTGTATTCTTTTGTGTCTAGCTTATTTTGTTCAGCATATCATTGAGATTTACCCATGATGCTATGTATATGAGTAGTTCAGTTCCTTTTTATTCTCAATCAAATCCCATTATACAGTTGACCCTTGAACAATGTGGGGGATTGGGGCACTGACCTCCTGTGCAATAAAAAAATCTGAATATAGGCTGGCATAATGGCTCACACCTGTAATCTCAGCACTTTGGGAGGCTGAGCAGGTGGGGGATCACCAGAGTCAGGAGTTTGAGACCAGCCTGGCCAACATGGAAAAACCCCATTTCTCCTAAAAATACAAAAATTAGCCGGGCATGGTGGCACACACCTGTAATCCCAGCTACTCAGGAGGCTAAGGCAGGAGAATCACTTGAACCTGGGAGGTGGAGTTTGCAGTAAGCTGAGATTGTGCCACCGCACTCCAGCCTGGGTGACAGAGCAAGACTTCTTCTCAAAAAAAAAAAAAAAAAACTGAATATAACTTTTGACTCACCCAAAACTTTACTAATAGACTACTGTGGCCCAGAAGGCTTACCAATAACATAAACAGTTGATTAACATATTTTGTAAGTTATATAATGTGTTCTTACAATAAAGTAAGCTAGAGAAAAAGTATTGTTAAGAAAATCATAAGGAAGAGAAAATATACTGACTACTCATTAAGTGAAAGTGAATTGTCACAAAGGTCTTCAATCTGATCTTCATGTTGAGTAGACTGAGGAGGGAGGAAAAAAAGGGGTGGACATTGCCCTTTAAGGCTAGAGGTCAAAGTGATGGAGAAGGTGTAAAAAGAGGCAGGCACACTCAGTGTAAATTTATTAAAATACACTAAAATTTCTGCCTCACTTTTTGCTATTTCATTTCTCCAAAAATATTTCTGTACAGTACCAATCCTTCTTCCACCATTTGCTTTAGTTTCAGTGTCCATCTCATAGAAGGGTCCGTGTTGTAAAAGAATTCAAAACCATCCAGAATAGGAAACTTTCTGCCAGATTATCTAATGTCAATTTGTTTCCTGGCATTGCTTCTTTTATGTCTTCTTCCTCGTCATCTGGCACTAATTCAGAAACACCCATCTCTACCAAGTTATTTTCTGTCAACTTATCTGGTGTGGATTCTATTCGCTCTAGAATTTCTCTAAGATCAAACCTTCATCCTCCTCCCCCTGCACCTTTTTTTGCCGTATCTACAATCTCTTTCGTGATTTCCTTGATTGCCTCTGTGTCATATATACTGTGAAGTCATGTAGTTTTCTTTAGCAGGAATTCATTGTTTCAGGCTCGATGGCCTTAACAGTTTTTTCTGTAACAATGGCATACTCAATGGTGTAATCCTTCCAAACTTACAGGTTCTTTCTGTTGAGGTTCTCATTCAAAATTGACAGTTTTTTTCGATACAGTACCATGTATAATAAGCCTTAAAGTTCCTTATGATCCCCTGAACTGGAGGCTGAATTAGGGACATTGCATTTGGGGACAAAAGGAATACTTCAACACCTTCAGTGTTAAACTCGTGGGGTTCTGGGTGGTCACGGACATTGTCTGATATCAAAAGAATTTTAAAAGTTAGTCCCTTATAGCAAGGTATGAACACTTCCCGACTTCAGGGACAAAATATTAATGAAATCAATCAAGAAAAAGAATTCTCATTGTCCTGGCCTTCTTGTTATAGTAATCCTGTACCCACATAAGAGCTGCATTTTTCAATATGAGATAAAGTGGGTATTTCACAAAAAGTGCAAGGTTTTGTTGCCTGCTGGTATAGCTGTAGCAATAGCTCCATAAATTCTCTTTTTTTTATAGTGGTCCTTTTGCTATATTCATTTATCTTGAAATGACAGGTGACCACAGCTGCAAACTTTAATCTACGGTGCATATCAAGCAATTCAACTTGTGCTTGTAATGTCATGATTTCTCTCTGCTTCTTGGAAACACCTGCAGCATTACTAGAGGCACTTTCTAAGGGTCCCATGGTGTTATTCAAAGTTTATGGTATTACACTAAACACAATGAAAAATATGTGAGAATCACAAGAGATCACTTTTTTACTGTGATACACAATTTACTAGAGACAAACTGCTCACATATAGATGATTAGCTTCACACAGCATTGCAAGCTGATACCTGCAATACTTGAGCTCATTGCAATAGCAACTGGAGGCAATTATGAAATTATTACAGTAGTACAGTATGTACTACAGCTAATTTTATGCAGTTAAGATTTAATACTGAATTTACATTTGTTTACATTTCTCTCAACCGCAAATGGCAGCATGTACATTCTGTAAGTGTGTGAATACCTTTTGATAAATTTTAACTTTTGATATTTGTGTACTATTCATGGCACTAAATTATAAAACAGACTATTATCTATATATATTTTATGTATTTGTGACATAACTTCTGTTTTATAGTTCTAGGCTATGGAATCTGCAAGTTTTTTCAAATTGGTGCACATCTCCAAAATTTTTCTGTATTTATTGAAAAAAAAATGACATAAAAGCATACCTTTGCAGCTCAAACCCATGTTGTTTAACAGTCAACTACCTAGGTATATAAATTCAGTTGTCATAAACATTTGGGTTGTTTCTAGTACCAAACTATTTCCAAAGTCGCTGTAGCATTTTACATTTTGACATCAAGAGATGAGAGTTCTGGTTGTTCACATCTTTATCAAAGTTTATATTGTCAGTCTTCATCTATTCCTGAGGATGGGGCAGTGATACCCTGTGGCTTTAATTTGAATTTCTCAGTTGATTAATGACATGGAACATCTTTTCATGTTCTTATTTGCCATTTGTATCTGCTTTAGTGCAATCCATTTTTTTGTTGTTATTTTCTTATTATGGAGTTCTAAGAGTTCTTTATACACACTGGATACAAATTCTTTGTTAGACAAATATTTTGCAAATGTTTTCTCCCAGTGTGTGCTTGTCTTTTCATCTACTTGATAATATCTTTTAAAGAGAAGTTTAAAATTTTTAAGTCCAATTTGTCATTTTTTTCTCTTATGGCATATTTGTACATGTCCTAGCAAATATATTACTGAAAAGCAATATCAAGTATAGTTTCAAAAGAGTAAACCCCAAGAAAGTATTTAATCTTAGACCTGGGAAGCATTTATTCTTAGGGGAAGACTTGTGAAGAATTATTACAGACTAATCAAATTTTAAGATAATACCCAATTAGATTCTGCAAACACTTCTTCTACTGGGAATGCAAAATCATATAGCTACTTTGAAAAATAGTTTGGCAGTTTACTGTAAAGTTCCACCCACCCGTACCAAACCATCCAGCAATCTCATTCCAAGGTTATTTACTCAAGTGTACTGAAAATCTATAATCAACCAAAAACCTGTACATAAATGTTTATAGCAGATTTATTCATAACTCTTCCAACTTGGAAACATCTAAGATGCCCTTGACAGATGAATGGACAGTGTTACGTCCATACAATGAGTTACTACTCAGTTAAAAAAAAAAAGAATTGCTGATCCAGGCAATAATATAGAATCTTAAAATGCATTTTGCTAAGTGACAAAAGTCTGATGCAAAAGCTACATTTGTATGATTTCATTTACGTGATACTTTGGAAAAGGCAAACAGGAAAGGCAAACAGATCACTGATGGCCCAGGCTTAAGGGAAGAAAGAGGAGTTGACTACAGTAACTACAAAGGGGCCACACAAAGGAATTTTTAGAATGGTGTGACTGTTCTGTCTGCTTTTGTTTTCAGTTTTTGTTTTCAATCAAAATAAGCAAGCTGTAAATTTGATACCCTAGTATTGACTTGGTTATGTGCATGCTAGCTTATGTGTCTGTTCTCTTTTAAGATATGTACTAGCTGGCATGTTCTGCCCATTTATTTTGCCCAGGGCAAACCCTACTCACACAGCCCCAACCACTCATCTTGCCTTAGGAAACTACATGTCTGGAAAAGAGAACAGTGACCTTCATGACTTACAAAATATTTCAGACCATGAACAAGACGGTCAACACAGATCTGCATTTATATGTCTGCATAGAATCAACTATTTTAAAGACAGGGAAACAAGTTAAGCAATTATAGCAAATAGCATTCAATAAAAGTTAATGCAAAAATTAGGACAACTGTTTTTTAAAAAATCATTGTTTAGTGTCAATAGGTTACAGGATCCATAAAATAAGTACAGACTAACTTAAATTCTTAGAAATTTAAAGGTGGTGACTGAAATAAATTGAAAATTAAATTGAGAAAAATAAATGACATAGAGCACATAGACAAGAAACCTAACATCTATATAAGATGAAGACTGAAGCTGACTTAAATTCAAGGAAATTCTAAAGTACAAAAAAATGGCTCAACCTCTTATACACATAGAAAAACAAAATAAAATGAAAAATATTCTGGATATGTAAGTACACTTACCATAACTCTTCCTGACAGTATTACTTAAAAATGTATCCCAGTTAAAAAAAAAGAAAAAAACGAATTAAAATAAATACTTCAAAAATGGGGAAGACATACTATTCAAGTAACCAGTGACCTTATAGTTAAATCTAAGTAATCACAGATATAATATTGGTAAAATTTAAAATAATGGCTAGGGGGAGAAAAAAACAGAAGAACTACTGGTACGGTTTGGATCTGTCTCCACTCAAATCTCACTCACACTGAAATGTAATCCCTGGTGCTGGAGGTAGGGACTGGCGGGAGGTGACTGGATCATGGAGGTGGTCTCTAATGTTCAGCACCATGCCTCTAGTGCTGTTCTCCTAAGAGTTCTGAATAGATCTGCTTGTTTCAAAGTACACAGTGCATCCACCAACTCTCTCTTTCTCCTGCTCCTGCCATGTAAGACCCTTGCTCCTTCTTTGCCTGCCACGATGACTGTCAGTTTTCTGAGGCTTCCACATAAGCCTAGCAGATGCGAGCATCATGCTTCCTATACAGCCTGTGAACTGTGAGTCAATTAGACCTCTTTACTTTATAAATTACCCAGTCTCAGGTATTTCTTTAAGCAATGTGAGAACACACTAACACAACTGTAGAAAAGAAATCAAATCAATAAAACCAAGAATGTAAAGAAGGAGAGAGATCAAGGTCTCAACTTATTAATGGGAAGAATGAGGGCAAAAAGAGTCAGCTATAGATGGTTTCAGAATTTCCAAACCTGCAGGAGAGGAAAAAAAAGGTTATTATGACTAGGTTAAATTGTCCTATTAAGAGATAAACCCAATTTTGTACAAGGTAACCTTGTGACGGGACTGTTATATATTTTGACTGTGGTGGTATTCACAGCAATCTACATAAAGTTACTTATGACTAAACAGGCACAGGAATCGGTGCATGTAAAATTGGTGAAATCTGAATAAGGTCTATAGATTGTATCAATGTCAATTTCCTGAGTATAATATTGTACTATAGTTATGCAAGGTTTTACCATAGATGGAAACTGGGTGAATGTACACAGGATCTAGATCTACTCGCATTACTTTTTACAACTGTATATGAATCTATAATGATCTTTTTTTAAAAGTTTTTAAAAATGTAAAACAAACAAAAAAAAAGGACAAACTTCCAGGCCAGGCGCAGTGGCTCATACCCTGTAACCCCAGCACTTTAGGAGGCCAAGGCAGGTGGATCACTTGAGCCCAGAAGTTTGAGACCAGCCTGGGCAACATGGTGAAGCCTCATCACTACAAAAAAACATAAAAATTAGCCAAGTATGGTGGTATGTACCTGCAGTCCCAGCTACTTGGGAAGCTGAGGCAGGAGGATCACTTGAGTCCAAGAGATGGAGGTTGCAGTGAGCCAAAATTACACCACTGCACTCCAGTTGGGTGACAAAACAAGTCTCTGTCTCAAAAAAAAAAAAAACAGATAGACTTCCAAATTGGGAAGGGGGAAGATTTCAGGGAGAAATAAAAATCCAACTCAGTTATATGAATGTTTAGATGTTTATGAAAGGCAAGTAAAGCAAAATGGTGTAAAATGACTAAAAATAAACATATGAGTAAAAAAGATTTATCAAGTACACACAAGTACACACAAAAGTGACAGAGAGGCAAGAGTCATATAAGACAATGTAGACTCTCAGGCAAAAAGTCATTAAATAGGGCAAAAAAGATACTTTATGTTTTTTAAGATAAAATCCACTAAGAACAATTACACATATTATCTTTCAGGCTGAATTTAACCAAAATCATAATCACAGTAAATATCTAATATACCTTGCTTACTGATTTGTCAGCTTTGAGAAAACAACAATTGAGGATATAGTATCTTACAATAAATGCTTCAAATTAAATAACAGGGAAAGGACAGTTTATCAAAATAATGTTTTAGAAAAATGTCCAGAAATCTGGAAAAATAAATGTGTAATAGTATGCCATAGCAACTATTTTTAAAATCCAAATCTATGATAACAGAATGTGTACAAAGAGTATTTTAATAATCTTGGGATAGAAACCCAAAGGGCATAAAGGAAAACAACAGCAGAACTGGCAACATAAATAGTAAAGACTGTTATACAGCAAAAGCCCCAAGAAACATTAAAAAAATAGACTATGAGAAAATACTAGCAAATGGTGAACCAAATCATTAATAGCCACAATACGTAAAGAGTTATTACAAATCAATTAGAAAAGAGGAACATTTCAACAGAAACCTAAGCAAAGGATATGATCATGTAAGTAACAAACGAATACAAATGACCAACAAACATACAGTCAACCCCATCAACAAGCAAAGAAATGCAATACAAAAACAGTAACAAAATAGCATTTTTCATCCACTAAATGACTGAATATAAAAAATAACCATTTCATCTTAGCAGGTCTCTCAAGTTTCTGCATGTCATATAAGTACAGGCACTGATGGCCTTATTTTTTATCTTCTCAATGGTGTTTATACAGCAGATAAAGAGATGTCTCCTGGTACGGAGGGCAGGTTTGTTCATCTTTCAGGACAATAAAGATAATGTCTCCCTCTCTGGCAAAAATCAGACAGGTTTATTTGCAGGCCACTATCAAAGATTCAAGTTTCCTAAACTAAGGATTCCTCTCCTGTAACACAACCTACTTCACATGCTAGTGTCACTGGGCTCTTGTTACATCAACCAGTGGAAATCAGGGTTCCAGCAAATCAGCACAAGATGATCATCTGGCTATCGTTACTGTGGTGCTTTGACTCTGAATCAGGAGTATCACATTTTCTGCCAGTTTCCATGAAACTGTTAGCTTGCAAGTAAGGTATGATCTCAGACCCTTGACAATTTTTGGCAACGTGATACAGTAAAAGCAGCATTTTAACAAATTGTATAAATTTACTCTTACCAACAACTTTTGAGGAGCACTTTTGCAGAATCTCTCAATTTAACACTTAGGTGTACCTCTGGCATAGCAATTTCATATCTAAGAAAATAAACCAACATGCAAATATGACAGTATACAGAATATAAACACAAAAACGACCTGCAGTTCTGTTTGTAATAAATTTGGAATAACCTAAATGCCAACAGGGGATTGGCTAAATAACTTTTGGGTTATTCCTACAATGAAATAACAAAAAGACTTACAAAAAAGACAAGATACTATTATATGCACTGCCACAGAAGGATGTTAATCAATTATTATTAAGTGGAGGCTATAGAAAATTATACATGTACACTGCCATCTATGAAACAAAGGTAGACTTACACATTTATTTTTAAAATCTGCAAGCAGTGGTAATCTTTATGGAACAAGGTTACTGGGTAGGTGGGCACACAGCACTTTCACTTCCTCCTTTGAGTATTTCTGTATTGCTTGATCTTTTTTAAAGAATGCCTACATTTATTTCATGATCTAATAAGGTTTTTAGGTGTCCATTACAACAACATCTTAAAATGTATATTTAGGATATCCAGTTGGGATGGTAAAATACAAATGGATATTTGGATGTCCGAACGGAACACTTCTACAGCCATTTATCTCTTAGATAACCATTTTTCTTTTAGAAACCAGGTACAGAACATCCTAAATCATAGCTGACTAGGAGACACACTACAGTTATATGATACAGTGCAAAGTCAAAAGGCATGCAGATATTTAATCAGGCTGCTTCTCTATGTAACTGCAAGAAGCAACTCTAGTGTCAAATTCTGAGTGAGCAACACAAGGGATTTATTTATTAACAGTTCATGATTCAACTGACCATGGAAAAAGAAAGCTAAAATAAATGAATCTCAATAACTGGCAAGAAACTTTTAAATGGGGGAGGGAGGCAAGAGGTAAAGAAAGGGAATCAACTTGCCTCCACTAAATGCGTTCATTTCAAAAATATTTAGTGATATCTACAATATGCCAGGCATCGTTCAAATCCCTAGGCATTAAAACACATTACAAACCTAGAGCAATAAGAGCATCACAGAAGCCAGGATCACCATAGGAAGCCAAAGAACACTGCACAACGGTTCAGAAAGTCCCAAGAATAGACGGGAATTTAGGACCTACGGTATTTATAGTACTGATCAGTAGCAAAAAATAGAATTCAACAAATGACGATGGAGTCACTAACAAAATATAAAGTTGAAGCCTTCCTATCTCACACTAAAATATAAATAAGATAATTAACAATACTACAAGAAAAAGGAGGTGGATATACAATTCATGCGGATAAAGGCCTTTTTAAAAGGACACTGAAGTTAGATCAGCGAAGTTAAGATAGAGAATGTTAACCACAGCAAAATTAAGATGAGACTAGTACAGTAAAGAAAGGGGCAGTTTTTGTTAACTGACCATATGTACCATTGCACAGAGTACTATTATTGCATTATTTTATCACAGTGTGAGTAAAGAAATTATCCATGTTACAATGAGCTGATTTCTCTGATTTTCAAGTCAGTAAGAGAAGGGAGGAGTTTGAAAATACAGAGTTCAGAAAAGCCAACATTTGGGACAGAAGTTAAAAAAAGTTAGTACTCAGAACAGAAGTGTAGAAAGAAGAATCCAATTGAAGGAACTTTTAGAGTGCCTACTACAACATGATCCACATTTCCCCCAAGTACTTAATCTGATTAAGGATTATCAGAGCGTTCATGGCTCTGGATAAATCTCTACTCAACCAACAGGTACAATATGCAGTACAGGATAATGGAGGCAGGAAGTGAGCCTGAAAGAAAAAAAATGTATACCTATACCTGAACTTAAGAAACCACGGGGTGCACGCAAGAAGCAGAAAAGGCAACTTGTCTGCAAACAGACCAAAGCAATCAAAGATCCTGCACCTAGTGGTAGTGAGCCCTCTGGGGCACAAAGCCAGATGGGCATGCTGCCAACACAACTACCTGACCACAGGCTTATACCATCTTCACCTTCTACAACAGTTATTTGTATACTGTATTTCAATCTGTGAATGCATCTCGAAGCTTTGTAGTAATAATCACTAGGAAACCAAGGAAATCCAAAACCACCCGTCATAAATATGTTGGCAAGGAGGCCAAGTAGACGGTCATCCTCACACTGAAGGGGCACCCCTAAACCTAAAAACATTAACAAGGTTGTAGCTGGGCACCTTGTGGCAGTCCTGAAGAAGGAAAACATAGGCCTGGTTAGGCAAAAACCATCGGATGTCAGAAGGAAATCAAGGCAGCAGGCACGGGAATCACAAGCACAGGCGGGCATGTGGCCGACGCGTGGCTGCCGAGGCAGCACGGAGCGCGGGTGTGGGCGACCCGCAGTCCTCCGCGGTGTAAACAACCCAGAGCCGCGCACACTTCCGGACGATGCCTCACAGTCTGCGGGCAGAGTGTGGCGGAGAAGCAGCCAGAGGCACGTCAGCAGTTCTCAGCGGCCTCAGCAAGCCCCGCAAGCGCGAAGCCGGGGCGCGAGGGCGCGGACAGGGAGGGGAGGGCAGCGGGGGCCTTTGCCAGGCGTCCAGATTCCCCAAAGCGCAGACTTGCGCCCTGGCTCGGCCCTGGCCCCGCCCCGAAAGAAAAAGGCAGAGACCCACGGGAGGGAGAAGTAAAGGAAGGGCCGTACCCTGCAGGGTCCGGGAGAGGCGCGCGCCGCGGGCTTCACCCGCGACCAGGCGGCGCGAAAAGGTCTGGACGTGGGGGCGGCTCCCCAACTCTCTGGCTGCGGCACAGCGGCGGCAAGCCCGGCCCGGCGCGACCCGGAAGGAAGACGCGGAAGGGGCCGGGGAGGCGGGACGGGGCCGACGTGGGGCGGGGCCTGGTGGCAGGTGGAGCGGAGCCGAGAAAAAAGCCTGGCGTTCCTTCCATGGGAGGTGTTCTGGGCCATAGGGACAGCCCCCTCCCGGGCCAGGGGCGGGAGCTTCCTGCTGGCTTCCCCACTCCATTGGTGGCCGTGTAAAGAGCCTAGATAACCGCAGCGGGCAGTGGCTGCATATCCTCTGCGGAATAATCCCCTCCAAGAACCGACTCGCCTTCTGTAGTTGTCCTGCTAGGACTTCTTCGGTCCAGACTTGGTGAAATCAGGCGATGTATAGGTAATACGAATGGTACGCATACTTAGAGGAAGAGTACAATATCCACTATATGCGCTCAAAAGGTATAATTCCTCTAGTTTACAAACTTCTGCCCTGCGTACAAATCCTGCCTACAGACCCATTTCCAACGTTCAGAAGCGTCTGACCATTACCTCTGATGAAGAAGGTCTGGTAGTCTCTCACTCATTTTGATTTATTTTTGGTAAATTCAGTATGGCACTTTTTTAGTTTGCATCATATTTATCTTGTTACAAAACATCCACTAAGATGAAAAATATTATTTGCTGTCTAAATGTTCCTTATGAGGCAAAACCGTAAGGATATTTACTTATATATGAACAGAATCAATATACAATATGCAGTATATCTTGTATACAAAGAGAAACATTTTTATTTTCTTCAACTTTTAAAATTTTTTATTTTTATTCATGCATAATAGCTGTACATATTTTCATGGTACACATGATAATTCAATTCATTTCTGTAACCAAATCCACATAACTGAATTACTCATTCTCTTAAATATTTATCTTTTCTTTGTGCTAGGAACATTCAAATTATTCTCTTCTAGCTATTTTGACACGTACTATTGATTAACCTTAACCATAATCACCCTACTGATCTATGGAACACCGGTTCTTATTTCTTCTAAGTTTATGTTTGTGCCCATTAATCAACCTTTCTTTATCTCCCCTCACTCTCCCATGCCCCCTCCCAAATACTTCTCAGTCTCTGAGACCCACTTTCTGAGCTCCCACATATGAGTGAGAACATGCATTATTTGTCTTTCTGTGCTTGGCTCATTTCACTCATCATAATGACCTCCAGTTCTATCCATGTTGCTGCAGGTAACAGGATTTTGTGGAGAGTTTTACGGCAGAGTAATTTTCCATCGTGTACATGTACCACATTTTCTTTATCCATATATCTGTTGCATAGATACTTAGGTCAATTCTAAATCTTGGCTATTGTAAGTAGTGCTGCAATAAACATAGAAGTGCAGATATCTTTTCAATATATGTATTTCCTTGTTGGATCTATACCTAGTAGTGGAATTGCGGGATCATATAGTAGTTCTATTTTTAGCTTTTTGAAGAATCTTCACACAGTTTTTCACAGTGGCTCTGGTAATACGCATTCCCATCAACAGTGTACATGGATTCCCTTTTCTCCACATTCTCACCAGCATCTCTTGTTCCCCATTTGTTTGAAAAAAAAAAAAAAAAAAAGCCATACTCACTGGGGTGAGATATCTCATTGTTTTAATTTGCATTTAACTGATGATTAAGTGATACAGAGCATTTTTTCATATACCTGTTGGCCGTTTGTATGTCTTCTTTTGAGAAATGCCTGTTCAGATCTTTTGCTCATTTGTTAATTGGATTGTTTTTGTTTTTGCTTTCCTATTGAGTTGTTTGAGCTCCTTATATAAAATATTCTGGTTATTAATCCCTTGTTAAATAAATAATTTGCACGTATTTTCTCCCATTCTTTGGGTTTTCTCTTCACTTTATTGTTTCCTTTGCTATGCAGAAGTTTTTTAGCTTGATGTAATCCCATCTATTTTCACTTTTCTTGCCTATGTGTTTGAGATCTTAACCAAAAAGATAAGATCTTGCCCAGAGTTATGTCATGAAGTCTTTTCCCTATGCTTTCCTCTAGAAGCTTTCATAGTTTGGGGTCTTAAATTTAAGACTTTAATCCATTTTGAGTTGACTTTTCTATATGGTGAAAAATAAGGATCTAATTTTTCTGCATATGGACATACAGTTTTTCCCAACACTACTTATTGACAGACTGTCCTTTCTCCACTGTGTGTTCTTGGAACCTTTTATAAAAAAGCAATTGACCATAGCTGTGTGGGTTTATTTCTAGCCTCTATATTCTATTCCATTGGTTAATGTGTCTGTTTCTATGACGGTACCATGGTGTTTCAATTAGTATAGCTTTGTAGTATATTTTGAAATGAGGTATTGTGATGACTTCAGCTTTGTTCCTTTTGTTCAATATTGTTTTGTCTATCCAGAAATTTTTGTGGTTCCATACCAATTTCAGAATTTTTTTTCTATTTCTGTGAAGAACATAATATATTGTTAGGGGTTACATTGAATATGTAGATTGCTTTGAGTAGGTATGGACATTTTAACTATTCCTCCAATCCATAAACACAGAAGAATAGCTTTCCATTTTTTGTGTCTTCTTTAATTTCTTTCATCAAGGTTTTATAGTTTGAGTATACTCATCTTTCACCTTCTTGGTTAAATTTATTCCTAAGTATTTTATTTTAGGGTTTTTTTTTTGTACCCATTGTAAATGGAATTGTTTTCTTGATGTCTTTTTCAAATAGTTTGCTTTTGTAAATAGAATGCTACTGATTTTTGTATGTTGATTTTATATCCTGCAAACTTACTAAATTATTAGTTATAACAGTATTTTAGTAGAGTCTTTAGGGTTTTCTATGCATAAGATTATGTCATCTGCAAACTTCTTTACAATTTGGATGCCTGATTTTTTTTTCTTTTCTAGCTCTGGCTAGGACTGCCTAAGCTCTGGCTAGGACTGCCAGTACTATGTTGAATAGAAGTGAGAAAGTGGGCATTCTTGTCTTGTTCCAGTTCTCAGAAGAAAAGTATTCAACTTTTTTCTATTCAGTATATTAGCTGTTGTGGGCTTGTCATATATGGCCTTTATTGTATCAAAGTATATTCCTTTTATACCTAATTCATTGAGCTTTTATCAGAGAAAAATATTGAATTTTGTCAAATGTTTTTCTGCATCTATTGAAATGATCGAATTGGTTTTTGTCCTTCATTCTATTAAAGTGATGTTTTGCATTTATTAATTTGCTTTATGTTGAATCATTCTTGCATCTCTGCTGTGAATCCTACTTGACCATGGTTAATGATCTCTTTTGTTGAAGATTTTTGCATTTATATTCATCAGGGATATTGGCCTATAAGTTTTCTTTTTTTGTTGTGTCCTTGCATGATTTTGCTATTAGGGTAATTCTGGCCTCATAGAATGACCTTGGAAGTGTTTCCTCTCTTCAATTTTTTGGAAGAGTTTAAGAAGAATTAGAATTTGTTATTTAAATGTTTGGTAGAAGTAAAGCCATATGTCCTGGGCTTTTCTTTAATAGGAGACCTTTCATTACTAATTCAATCTTGTCACATGTTATTGATCCGTTCACATTTTCTGTAGCTTCATGATTCAGTATTGGTAGTTTGTATGTGTCCAGAAGTTTCTCTATTTCATCTGGGTTACCAAATTTTTGGCGAATCATTGTTCCTAACAGTTTCTTATGATATTTATATTCCTCTGGTATCAGTTGTGATGTCTCTTTTTTTAAAATCTCTGATTTTATTTATTTGGGTCATTTCTCATTTTTTCTTAGTCTGGCTAAAGGTTTGTTGATTTTGCTTATCTTTTCAAAAACTCTAATATGATGTTTTGAATGGGATCCTGGAAGAGAAAAAGGACATTAGTAGAAAAACTAGTGAAATGACGAGTAGAATTTATTTAATAATAATATACCAATCCAGGTTTCTTAGTGGTAATAAACGTACTATTGTAACATAAGCTCTTAACAATAAGGGGAAACTAAATTAGGGATATATGGGAACTCTGTATTGTCATTGCAACCTTCAATCATTTTGTATTTTGCATTTTTAGTCAATCTATTAATTGCAACTTTTCTGTAAATCAAAATCTATTATAAAATTAAAAGTAGATTAAAAAATAAATTAATGTAATAAGTAAATAAGACTGATCTGTTTACGGTTGCTGATGAGACTTCATTGAGTTGATAAGCGTCAACTCAATGCTCAAATTCAGTCTAATAGCAGTTTCTAATCCTAGATAACTTCCAAATAAGTTTTTAAGTATAAAATGTATTCAGAAAAGAACACAAAAGATGAGTGCTCATATCCTTGTATTCACCATTCATATAAAAAAGTAGATAATCACTAGTACTCAGAAACCTCCCACAGTCTCTCCTAAATCTCTTCCCCTTACTCCTGCCCAAAGGTTACCATTGTCCTGAATTCTAATGCCAGAGATTAATTTTCCTAAGTTTTGACCTTTAGGTAGATGGGATCATATATTACACACTCTTTTGAGTCTGGCTTTTTTCTCACAACATTAGCTTTGTGAGGGTTATTCATGTTGTCAAGTGTAGTGAGAGTTTCTTGAGTTTTTATTATATAAATATACACAAGAATTTATTTATTCTATTCTTGATAGACACTGAACTGATTTTTGTTTTGATTATTATAAGCAATGCTGATATTAACATTCTTGTTCTTATCTTTTGGGTGCATATCTGTTGCATTTCCCTCCATACATTTTAATCTCTTCAATGTTTAAGAGATGTGGAAGTTGGTGCTATTATTTGTTTAGTTTTTTTGTTTAGCTTTGTTTGTAATGGTACTTTAAGTACTGCTTAGAAATATATAAGTTCTTATTTAAAGAAGATAAAAGCCTAAGGGAATGTTTTATTTCGGTGACCAGATGGAATTTTGGTCATCATTGCTCAATCTATCCTTCCGCCAACCTTCACATATCAAGGGCCATGCTTTGTTTCCTGGGCAGGAGAGCCAAGTGAGGCAAAAAAAAAAAAAAAAAAAAAAGACGATGGTTATCAGTTAGTGATGGCCCTGATTTAATGGGTGAACTAATGCCTAGTTATTAAATGGAATGTTGTTTGGAAATGAATAGCATCCCACGCTGTAACAGCACTATTACAAATAAAGAAAGTCCCAACAAGGCTTAATTGTCCATAAAGTCACCAACTCAGCAAGCTGGTTATGATCTATTCTATGTGAGCTTCAAAAGTTGCAATGTTCTACTCAGATGGGGAGGCGGGAAAAAAAGCAGCAGGTTCAAAACTCTTCTTTGTCCCTAACTCTTGAAACACTCACCATCATACTCTTTATTATTTTCAAGTAATTTTTCTTTATCTTAAAATGAAATATCTACCAATTGTTAACTTTCAGGACTATAAGTATGCATGCAAAGTCAGAGGGTAGAGAATCAGAACTCTGCAGAGGGCCAAAAATGTCTTCACCATAAGTTCCCTTTGGTTTTCTATCATTGGTTTCTAAGAAAGTTCATCTCTCAAATGAAGACTTCTCAGAGAAATGCAACTCCATACATTTTCTACATAACTCAGCTAAAATAACTTACTCTCCTGTGAAATCTTAGGTTAACTAGTTTGTTAGAAAGTAGAGTTCAGTCAATAATATTAGTTCAAGATTTTTAATATCCCAGTGGCCAAAGACCATGAGTAGTAGCCAGTAGGAGTAATTTTGGAGTCTACTTTTCTTTAACCTCTTATATTCCATAAAAAGGCTTCACTTAATATTAACCTACCACAATATTAATCTAGAAACAGTCACAGTTATTAAGAAAGAAACTAGAATTTTATTTTATTTATTTATTTATTTTGAGATAAAAGCTTGCTCTGTTGCCCAGGCTGGAGTGCAATGGCATGATCTTGGCTTACTGCAACCTCTGCCCCTCAGGTTCAAGCAATTCTCCTGTCTCAGCCTCCCAAGTAACTGGGATTACAGGCATGCACCATCACGCCCAACTAATTTTTTGTATTTTTCGTAGAGACAGGGTTTCACCATGTGGCCCGGCTGGTCTTGAACTCCTGACCTCAAGTGACCCACCCACCTCAGCCTCCCAAAGTGCTGGGATTGTAGGCATGAGCCCCTCTGCCCAGCCTATTTATTTATTTTTGAGATAGTCTTGCTCTGTCAACCAGGCTGGAGGCAGTGGCAGGATCTCAGTTCACTGCAGCCTCTGCCTTCTGGTTTCAAACGATTCTCATGCCTCAGCCTCCCGAGTAGCTGGGATTACAGGTGTGCACTACCACACTTTGCTAAGTTTTGTATTTTCAGCAGAGACGGGTTTCACCATGTTGGCCAGGCAGGTCTGAAACTCCTGGCCTCAAGTAATCTCCCTGCCTCAACCTTCCAAAGGGATGGGATTACAGGTGTGAGCCACCACACCTAGCCTGAAAACTAGAATTTTAAATAAGAAGCCCAAATCTATGGAGTCCAAATGCTCTTTCATAGATGAGGAAACTGAAGTTTAGAGAGACAAAATGAACTCCCCAAATCAGAGTGGCAGAGCTGTCAACGAAACCTAGCTCTATGACTTTAAATCCAGAAATTTGGGTTTTTTTAATGGTAGCATATTTCTTTACAATTCAATAAACTTAACTAAATGTGCTGCCATATTACCATAACCTTGAAGTAGCTGAATATAATAGAAGGAAGAAATGAACTTGGAAGTAGGAAGACCTGCTATCCAGCTCTGCCATTTTAGTAGTTCTGTGATCCTAGGTAAGTTGCAACTTCTGAGTTTTCTCACTTTTATGAAATGTTTCTAACTCACAAGGTACTGGAGAGATTTAAAAGAGATCACATATATGAAAGTACTTTGTGAGCTATAAGGTAGCATGCAAATGTGTGAATTTTATTAATATTTATTAAATCATGTGAAAGATCAGTAATTGAGCCTTTCCAACACAAAATGTCAGAATAGAACCTTCAAGTTCATTGTAGTCTAACCCTTTTAACTGTCACCAGAAGAAAGAAAAGCCTAGAAAGACTGGATGACTTACCCAAAGATTTGTGACAAGTTGCATCCAAAGCAAAGACTTGAATGTAGGTCTCTTAACTTGCAGCTTCCAGTGAACAATTTCTAATATCCTGAATAAGTGAATACCAATTACAAGATCATTTAAAACAATATGATAAAACTTAAAACTGAAATTACAGAGGCCTACAAGCAATATCTTGAAATATATTTTAAAAATAAAAGCCTCTCTAACTTGTTCTATTTGTGCTGTTTTGATTTGACTTGTCCCCCTTTTTCTGTAGGTGGGTTATATACTTAAAAACTTAGCATTAATCAAGATTGTCAATGGTCAGGAATAATGCAGGGGAAATACTACCTGGAGACAAAGGACCAAGGAGCCCTCTTCCTGAGGTAACTTTACACCTACCAACAGCTAGGAAAATGAAGCTCATGGCTAGGGCCTTTGGTAAGCTCAACTGAGGCCAGAATTCCTTTCCTTCCTACTTTCCTCCTTCCGAAAGAGCTCCCATGTATCTGTATTAGGCAGGTCCCTGTGGTCTATTCATACAGTGACATGGTGATCTATAGAAAAAAAAGACTTTTTCTGTCCTTATAGGTAACTCAAAAGTGACAAGTGATTATCTGAGACTTTCAATATGAATGTTCCATATAATTCAAGGTCTTCAACTTGTTGCAATCATTTTGTCCTCCGTGGAAGATTTGAGGGGACTAGATTAGCCAGATAAACTCTGTGTTCACGCATTTACACATGCCCTTGCACAACTGTTAATGTTCCTTCCCCATATAAACACAACCTATGAATTTAAAAAAAAAAAAGAAGATAATGCTTTCCTGGATTACCCATCTCCTTTGAAACATACAAAAGTATATCCTGTTTTTGTTATTGAGCCATATTTTTATTGCCCCTTATACTTAATATAAGTAATATAATTTATATAGTAAATACAAATGTGAAGTATTTGGATCGAGTATAAAATTAACACCAACACAAAAGTATGCCAAATTGCAGGGTCTTTATTGCCGGCGACCACGGAGGACTCACGTCTCTCCAACCCGTGGCCCCGAAAGGAGGGTGACAAGACCCTTTTATACCCATAAACCACCTCCAGGGTGAGGGTGTGGGGTGGGGGTGAAGGGATTTAGACATTCTGAGGGCCAGGGGATTCCGTAAATCACCTCCTGGGCAGAGAGGAGGGTGCCGGTCTCAGGACATTCCAAGGGCTAGGGGGCTTGTTGTCACTTCGATTGTTACCTAAGTGGTTTACGGAGGTCAAGATAAGCATTAGTTTATACATCGTCTGGGCAGTGGTGGAATCCACGGATCTTAGTTACTTATTACAAGTCACAAGGGCCAGGATGGAATTAGCTTGGGCTGCTTATTCTGGTCATTACCGGTAAGCAAAGGCCAGCAATTCGGGCAGTTACTGATAAGAAAAGGTAAGCAACTTTACATACC
This sequence comes from Callithrix jacchus, assembly GCF_049354715.1. NCBI lineage: Eukaryota > Metazoa > Chordata > Mammalia > Primates > Cebidae > Callithrix > Callithrix jacchus. The sequence continues at coordinate 104,981,384 of NC_133505.1, forward strand.
GGGCATTTTGCAGAGCAAGCTAGCAGTTTTATTAACAGAAGCCAAGGCCAGCAGTTATTGTGAGGAGAATGGGGCAGCCGTTACAACTTATTTCTGAAAAACAGCTTTGTCTTGTATAAAATGGTGTTGTTCAGGCTCTAACTCTAGACCAGCTATAGCACAAATGATTCAAGAATAATTTGGGCATTTCAAAATTAAATAATTATAATAAATAGAGACGATTCAAGATGGCCGACCACTAACAGCTCAGGATTGTAGCTCCCAGTGAAAGCTCAGAGAACGAGACGACGCCACATCTTTAGACGAATTTTCGTCACTCACCGATTAGCCGATTCCCAGTGGAGGAGCCCCACGGGTCGCCAGCGTGACTCTTGTGGCCGCCGCAGCGGTTTTGCCGGCGTCTCAGCGCAGCAGCTCTTCACGCAGAGCCAACGGGACTGCTTCCCCTACTGACCAGAGTTTGGAGCTCGGGGAAGTCAGAGCCGCTTGTTGCGGACTCGAGAGGGAAGCCAGACCAGAGATTCCCGGGCAGAAGAGCACCATCAGTCTTACTGCTGCTATTTAGGCTGCCACAGTGGGTGGCTTGGATCCCAGCACTGGGAATCAGTAAGTCGGACGTTGACTCAGAAAACTAATTAGAAAGGCAGTTCATCTATAATGAAGGGAAAAAAACAGCCTAAGAAGGCCGAGTATACTCAAAATCAGAACCCATCAGCAACGGAACAAGCCCTGATGGAAAAGGACTCATCAGCAACCGAACAAGCCCTGATGGAAAAGGACTCATCAGTAACAGAACAAGCCCTGACGGAAAAGGACTGTGTTCCATTATCTGAAGTAGGCTTTAAAAGGTGGATGATAAGAAACTTCTGGGAGTTAAAGGAACTTGTTCTAACCCAATGTAAAGAAACTAAGAACTTGGAAAAAAGGTTCGATGAAATGTTGAAAAGAATAGACAATATAGAGAGGAATACAAATGAACTTATGGAGTTGAAAAATACAACACGAGAACTCAGTGAAATATGTACAAGCTTAAACAGCCGAATGGATCAAGCAGAAGAAAGGGTATTAGAGGTCGAAGACCAACTTAATGAAACAAAACGACAAGACAAGAATAGAGAAAAAAGGATAAAAAGGAATGAGCAAAGTCTCCAAGAAATATGGGACTATGTGAAAAGACCTAATATACGCTTGATTGGTGTACCTGAATGTGACGGAGAGAATGAAGTCAAGCTGGAAAATACTCTCCAGGACATTATCCAGGAAAATTTTCCTAATTTAGCAAAGCAGAACACTATTCAACCCCAGGCAATACAGAGAACACCACAAAGATATTCCTCAAGAAGACCAACCCCAAGGCACATAATCGTTAGATTCACCAAGATCGAAACAAAGGAGAAAATATTAAGGGCAGCCAGAGAGAAAGATCAAGTTACCCATAAAGGTAAGCCTATTAGGCTTACAGCAGATCTCTCAACGGAAACCCTACAAGCTAGAAGAGAGTGGGGGCCAATATTCAATATACTTAAAGAACAAAACTTTCAGCCCAGAATTTCATATCCTGCCAATTTAAGCTTTACATTTGAAGGAAAAATAAAATCTTTTAGGAACAAGCAAGTACTCAGAGATTTTATTACCACCAGGCCTGCTTTACAAGAACTTCTAAAAGAAGCATTATACACAGAAAGGAACAACCAGTATGATCCTTTCTAAAAATACACCAAAAAGTAAAGAGCATTAACATAAAGAAGAATTTTTATCAACAAAAGGACAAAATAGCCAGTTAATATCAAATGGCAGCAACCCTAAAGTTAAATCAACCAAATCTCCCAATCAAAAGATACAGACAAAATCCAACGGTATATCCAAAGATATACATAGACTCAAAATAAAGGGTTGGAAAAAAAAAAAAAAACGTACCAACCTAATGGAGAGCAAAAATAAATAAATAAAAAGCAGGAGTTGCAATTTTCACATTTGACAAAATAGATTTCAAAGCTATAAGGATACAAGGGTAAAAGGATTAATGTAACAATAAGAGATCTTAACACCCAGATACATAAGACACATAGTGAGATTTAGATTCAACGAGACAACAAATTGATAACGATATCCAGGATTTGAACTCAGAGCCAGAACAAATAAACACAATAGAGGTCTCCATTTTAAACACATAAAATATGCATTAACCACTTTAAACACTCAAAATATTGATCGGCCATTATTGAAACCCATTTTAGGAATGAAGTAATATTCCTTTTTCCCTCTTTTTCTTTTTTTCCCCTTCTTTTTCTCTAAAAAAAAAAAAAAATTATAATAAATAATGAGCCTTTATTATAACGTTTTCCCCAAACCCAGTACCCATCAATAATGCATTTCCTTCATCTGGCAGCCCCGTATCCCTCCTGAATAGTTTGTGAAAGGACAAAGGTAATCTGACAAGAAGCTCCCTAAAAGTGCATCTTTAAATATCATCCTTTGTGATACTGTAACTGTTATGGGGTTTCCTGGTCAGATTCTTCAGTGCCTTGTTGGGAAAAATTCCTCTGTTTCAGAGTCATTTAAAAAGAAATAAGGAAAATTATTTTTAAAATAGGCTTTCCCTTTTTTTCTTCTGGTTATAAATTGGTATAAGAACTCTAGAATTTTGAGGAGCAACTGCCTTTGCCTCTTTAATGTGCTGATAAAAAATGTGACCAAGGATAAAGCTCCTTATAATACATCATTCTCTTACTACTTTTTTCTTGCTTATCATTCATCTTTTAATGGTGAGAGATTGAATCACTTTAGAGTAGGGGTGTTTTCCTCCAAAACAGATGACTCACAAAGCAAGCCACTAGGAGTAGAAGAAAATGATAATCCAGGAGGGGCTGCAGGTAGCCTTTTTCCTTTCACCTGGCTTCTGGCCTCTTGCCCTTTGGGAATGCCTGTGGCTGCCAGGGCAGTATAAACAACTTGGAGATGGACCAGACAAGATTTAATGATGGTCAGTTGTAATGGATCCATTATGGAACTGAGCACTTTATTTGCTATTTACTAAGTACATTGCTATTCATATAGTGTTGGACCACTTTATAGGATGAGAGGTCTTGAGCTAATTTCATATTTGTATGTTTTATTTCCCTAATAACGAATATTCCTCCATAGCCATTAGTGCAGCTAGAAGGGAATCCTAATGCAATCACTTAAAAAAAAAAAAACTCTTTAGGGGACTAACACAAGTATTTCAAACTCAGAAGAGTAGAGTTTTGAGGTGCTTTCAAAATGGTCGAATGAGGGTAGTATTTTGATAGTAGGAGAGGTCATTTTTTGGTAATAACAGATTTAGTATTTTATTCACTCACTAATAAGAATTTATGTTTACTTAAAATAAAAGTTAGATGTTACACAGAATTTGTTTGGTATTATATTCTATTCCAATTTGTGCCTCCAACTGCTGTAGATACATATCTAAGCAGGCATTCTTTTACATAAAATGCCTGTGATAAATACCATTTGCAGTAAAAGTCCTATAGGGCAATGCTTATGAATCTTCTAGAGATCATGTTAAAAATGCAGATTCTGATTCTGGGCAGGGCCCAAGTTCTGAATTAATAACAAGCTCCCAGGTGATATAGATGTTTCCGAACCCAGAACTACACCCTGTGTAGGAAGCGTAGGCCATTTCACTTGCAGAATGTTTTATCTGAACTATGAAAGCCGATCATGAACAGGTACTAAAATTACAAAGCAATGCCTTAACTTTAGCTGAAGACACGAGCAAAGCAAATGGATAGAATTTTGTTAAACAGTTGACTCCTTTAGACAGTTTTTGGATTTCCTTGGGAATGGGGAGAACTATTCCATTTTCATTTTACTGTAAAGGCAGGTGCAACATAAAAACCTAGGAGGTGATGGCACAAGTGGGCATCCCTTTCATTTCAGAAGACTATATGCCTGGCCCATCTTGCAATTAATTGAGCAGCACAGTAACCAATATCAGCAGAATTTGGGAGACAGAATGTTGGCATGTACCAAGAATACATGAGCTTGATCAGTTTAACTTTCTGTATGTAAAAATTCTAAACTAGTAACATCACGTCTCCAGCTGCTGTTGCATTTCAGCCTGCCTTTGTTTTCACCAAGTGTGAGTGCAGCACAATGCTACAGAAATGAGGGCATAAGAAAAACATCAGATTTATTATTCATAGCAACAGCTCCAAGTCCAGACAGCTCCAAAGTAAATCTGAGCAAGGGCTTGCTGTGACTTTGTGACCAAAGACTTAATGTTCTCATATTATTAGTGGGCTCTGGCACTTTATCAAACCTGTGATATTGACTAACTACCAGTAATTGCTGATTTATGAGCAAAGTTTTCTCAGCCTTGTTTTCTTCAGGACCTTCACCTTCTGAAAACACGTTGAATCAGTAAGTTCACATTCTCTTTGAGCTTTGCTGTTTTTATATTTAAATAGAGGACATCTTGCTCTTTTACCTGTTGCTGTCAATAAGACCTTGTAATACCTTACTTGCCATAAGTTATCTGTTTAAAAAAAAAAACCATGCTTCTGTGCATTCACAGAGGGTAATTAATTAGAATAAGGCATTTGAGGAATAAATTTTTATTGTTCTATAATTTTCAAAATCTCCATACTTAAGTACAATAAAATAATTATACAACTAAGATGGATTTCTAAAGAGCATCTAGTCCTTGGTGACAAATAGGTTTCACTTTCAGTGTCATAGGAAAGAGAAATGTAAGTAGATGTGCCTTTTATTTTCTAATCCAGATTTAATACCAACCATAACTTCTAGTCCGTCTTCTTTTTTTCTTTTCTCTTTTCTTTCCTTTCCTTTTCTTTTCCCCATTATTTGGCACCCTCTACATAGATACAAGTATCAACCAGGCACCAAAATTAAATCTGTGGAAGGATTATACCAAGAGCCTAGGACACCTCTACCAACTTCACCTTACCTTCAAACTTCTCCTACCTCTTGTTTTATCATTAACCAGCACCAGAGGCTCCCCAGAACACATCCTTGGCAACTGTTCTCCAGCATATTCACAGGGACATGTATTGCCCTTGGGTGCTTTGTGACTCATTTCACACTCATGAATGACCATGTTACAGCAAACTTAAACCATACTCTAGAATGTTTGTTGCCAAGCGACAGCTCATAATAGTTGGACACATAGCTGTGTCTCAGATTCTCATCTATATCCTTTTCCAGGAAAACTCTTCTCAGGTGTCTCCTCCATCACTTTTCACCCTTATTAGCATTAGGAGGGAAGCAGAGGTTGGTGACAGCATCATCTGGGACCTTACAATAACTTGGAACTGTCCAAGCATAAACACATATTTTTCCTACTTATTTCTGGATTCAGGAGAGTGCTAATTGCAGCCAAGATGTCCAGAGCTGATTTAGGTCTCTCTCTGGCAGTGTGACCTTGGCTGAATTACTTCACCTTTTTGGTATTTTGTCAAGTGTGGATAACAGTATGTGCTCTTAAATGTGGTTAATCAAAGAAAATATGCAAAAGAACTATGCTCTCTCCACAGTAAAAGTTCTAGTCTATATCAACACAAGAGATTATTAAGACACTGATATTTTCAGGCTTAGTTAAGTGTAATTCAATTTTTCACATTAAATGTACATGTTCAGTGATTCTGTTATTGGTGGGCTGATTCTTGATATGTTAATGAAGACCAATGTATAGTTTTCTTGATTAACTCACGACTTGGAACTTCTTACTTCAAGCAACAAACAAGATTCAGCTATTAAAAAGCATTGCATCCAATATATCAATTATTCATCTTAGGAATTAGTGTAAAGTTAGCACAGATCCCTGTTTATAGAAAGAGATGGTTCTGTTAATTGGAATGCTGTAGCTGAAAAAAAATCTCAAATATCAAAAAATTGATATTAATATCTTTGAATGGAAGATGTATATTATATTGTTAGTAAGATATAATTCAATGTGTACTTGTTCTAAATAATTATTTTACATGATTTATCTCACTTCCAAAATAGACACTATTCCATGTATCTAGCAAATATTTTGAGATGGCAAAATGCTAATACATTTTTAAAATTAAAGTAGGAGCTAAAGTATTGAAATTTCTGTCTTACTCTTTCTTATAATATTTGCTATCACGTTTGATGTTTTGAATTTTTATATTCAGCTGCTATAAGGGTTTATTAATTTGTAATCAGACCTGAATAATTAGTATAAACTTCCACTTACTATCCAGATTAAACACCAGATGTGTGTCATAACTTGCCATCATTCAAATTCCTTGGTTTTCCCAGATAGGACCTGTAGACCCTTTTCAGATTTATACACAAATTAAGTTCAAACAGTGGGCACAATAAGTCATAGAAGTGCTGAAGGAAATGAGATATCAATTTATATCATATGAAATATACATGTGTACACACACACAAATACACAAACACACATCCCTAGTCTCAAGTCAAGGCCTCTCATTGGTTTAAATTACCTAAAGATTATCATAATTTATAACATATAAACCTTATTATAATATTATAACCTTATTATAATATTTTATCATTCCTTTTCATCTAGATATTTAACTCAAATTTAACTCAACAAATTTGTATTGATGATTTATTATGTGAAAGGCACTATGCTAAATGTTGAGGGAGAAATAAAGACTAACAAGGACCTCACTATCAAGCCAAGGACATAATCCAGGTGTATAAGTAACCCACAAGAAGAGGGTTTAAAAGTATCATGAATAAAATTCTATGGCAGCATAAAATAAGATTGCCACTAGGACAACCTCCTTGAAGGAGATGGCATATTGAACTGAGCTAAAAAATATATAAGTACAATTTCTAGGATTTCCCAACAAAGGCAGATGCATGAACAAAAGCATGCAGAGGTGCTATGGTTTGAATTTTGTCCCCTCCAAAAACTCATGTTGAAATATAATTGCTATTGTAATTAGTATTAGGAGGTGAGACTCTTAAGAGGTGATTAGACCATGAGGACTCGACCCTTATGGATGGAATTGGTACCATTATCACAGGATGACTTCAGCCCTCTCTTGTCCCTTCTTCCTTCCATCGTAAGATGACATAGCAAGAAGGCCCTCACCAGATGCTAGCACCTTGATATTGGACTTCTCAGCCTCCAGAGCTGTGAGCCAATAAATTTCTCTTCCTTATATATTACCCAGTCTTAGGTATTCTACTGTAGTAGCAGCAAAAAACAGACTAAGACAAATGGAGAGAAAGGCTAGAAGTATTTTGGGATTGGTGATGATTATGGAGGGATTACGAAAAAAACAGTAAAGCATCTTTTACCTCAAAGTGTTCTATCCAAAATTTCACCTGCTTTCATCAATACTGTGAAAATAGTTTTTGAATACAGATTGGTATGTGAAGAAATTCTAAACAGAAAGTGATTTTCTAAGAAGCACATACACAATATTTTTACTTCTTTAAACTGCCCAAAAGAACCAAAGATTGCATTCACTAATATTGTCAACATTCACTGGGAGTCTACAGAGTACCGAAAGAAATGGAAAAGCAAGTCATCTGGCACTGCTATGCTGGTAACCATCTGACAAGCTTAGTATACAGAGAAGATGGCTGGGAAGGCATAAGAGGCCACTAGGGTGGCCTCTGAGCTGAGAATGCACATGCAGGCACTAGGCATCACTTTGTACTCCAGTTGAAACCCACTAGGGAGAGGGAGTGGCAGTTTTAGATTTAAAAAAAAAAAAAAATAGAAAATAATCCTAAAATGGAGTGGCCTCTCTGAATTACCTTAAGTAATTGAATTAGTACCATAATTCATTCAATTATTCAGGCCATGGGTGATCTGTAAACCAATCTAAACGTTTCTTCTCCCCTTACTACTCACATGCAATTGGTCTCTAAGTCTCGCCCTTATGCCTTTTAAATATTATTTGGATATGACTCTTCTGACCTCTAACTTATTTCCCTTCTGTTATGACTGGTATCACTGCCTTCATGCTTTCTCCTTTCTAATCTGTGCCTCACATTGCTGTCAGAGTTGTATTTATAAAATGCAAAATGGGTTGGTGCAAAAGTAATTGCAAAACCACAATTCCTTTTGCACCAACCTAATACACAAATGGTAAAACTCTTCAATAGCCTCCCACTATCTACAAGACCTGGCCCCAAATTCTATATATGGTATATGATATGCATGACATAGGTTCTCTGCTCCCTGCCTCTGTCTCTAGATTCACTTCTACTTCATCATCCTGTGATCAGCCATATAGAATTATGAAAATAAACTCATCCTCCAGAATTTACCATTCAATAACTTTGCACGATGAAAATTCTCAAGGCAGATCTTCACTGGATTAACAATGAGTACCTCTGTGTGCCTCAAGGTATCTTTTAAGCAAAAGAAAAAAAGTTAAAAAAAAAACCCTCAATCCAAACCTTCTAAATTCATTTTGAAAAAGCTTACCTAGTGTAATTCCACAGAGAAAAATCCTTCAAATGTAGTATTTGCAATATTTGAAATTTATATTTTATTCTAAATATTTATGTATTTATAAATATTTGTTTTAGTTAACAAGTATATTTTGTATTTTCCTTGCATTTGCTTCTATGATTAACATTGGTATTTTTATATTATGAACAGAACCAGAACTCTAATTTGTAAGATTGCATAAATAGGATAAAAAGAACTTGCCTAAGCATGACTTGACTTCTAACTATTGTACAAGAACCAATTATGCTGTCAGAAATGCCCTATACACAAAGTTAGAAAGGAAAAGGGAACCAAGAGACTATTAAAAGAACTCCAAGAAAATACTTTGCACAACTCTATATTAATAAAATCTTAAGGAAATGAACAGTAGTCTAAGAAAATATAAATTACCAAAATTGGCCCTTGAAGAGGTAGAAAACCTAAATAAATCAATTTTCATGGAAAAAATAAAGTTGTCACAGAACTACTCCTCAGAAATGTGCAGGACCCAGATGGTTTTACAGATGAATTATTTCAAACTTTCCAGGAACAAATTGTTTCTATGCTATATAAACTGGTCCAGAACATAGATAAAGAAAGAAACTCTCTCTATTCTTTATATGAAGTCAGCATCCATCTAACAAAGAAAGCACAAACTTCAGAACAATCACCCTTAAAAGAACTGACTCAAAACTCCTAAACAAAAGATACACTTAATTACTTTAAATATTTTTAAATGCTAGAGAATGACCTCGTAAACTAATTTCAGAAATGCAAGGTTAATTTGATAGTAGAAAATTTATTAATAGATCAAAAGAGAAAAATCACATAATCATTCTGTGACACACAAAAAAAACGTTTATTTTGATAAACAAACTAGGATAATGCATGCATATTCTATGTTTGGTGTAACTATCATCTACTTTTAAAATGGGTAGGAAGTGGTTAAACAATAACACCCTGAGACTCCACAAAGCATCATAAACTTTATACATTCTGTATAGTGGAGGAATTTGTTTTGGTCTAATTCTATCTATTTCTTTCTCTCAGAAATGGAGAATGGGTTGCAAAGTGCTTCGCACAGCACTGCTCTGGAGCAGAGAGGGTACAGAATACAGGGAGACAAGGTAAGGAGCAGAGAACACTGCACAGGTATAAAAACTCCACTCCTAGGAAAACAAGCAGTGACAGCAGGCATTTTGCTGAACGTGTCGTCAGGGAGAAATACAGCTGATAAAAAGCAAATACTGATAGAAAGGCTGCCCATGCTCCGGAACTGACAATAACAGCTCTGGAATGAAGAGGTGATCTCATAGCATAGAGACTACAGAGAACCTGAACAGTGTGGGACTCAGAAAAAAAAAAAAATCAATAAGCCAGTTCAATACAAGAAGAGCAGTCAACTAGAATAGGACAGAAACCATTACCTTAGCCACACCTGGAATCACACTGGGTACCCACTGTAGTTTTGAATATTTATTTATAGTTAAGCTCATTGTACAACCTGTAGAGTAAGGAAGGAGGAGTGTGCTAGTCATGTTACAAAAGTCTATGAAGACCTAAAGGCCTGTAGGATATACAGCCACTTTTTAGGGAGAGTCTGTTAAGTGTGTTTTATCCCCCTTCAAAAGCTGGCATGAGATATGCCTTCAGTTTCAAGTAAAACAACTCTGCCACTTTAGCAACTGCAGATTGGAGAAGAGCTTGATACATGAAGCAAAAGCAACTTAATGGTGGAGCCAAACCCTGTTGAAATGAGGCATTCCTTCTTGACTGGTGGCAAATCCACACAATCGTTTCTTATGAGAACAAAGATGTCCTGAGCAAGGGTGAGCTGAACTTCTGCTTATTGACAGAGAAAGCCCAGATTTCAACTGTAAGGATATGCTCTTCAGTATCATTACTCTACACCTCCACAGATGTACACCTTCCCTCACACTCCCCCTTTTAGCTTCTGGAACTTTCTCTACCTCATCCTTGCTCCTAAAGAAAAACAGGCACATCTACATGGATTCTCTTTATAAAATAAAAAAAAGTCCAAGCAGAAGAAAGAACAATAATCCCTAGATAGTTGTGAGTGGCAGGAGAATGTGTCATGTAAAGGTAGCGTGGAATAAACAGAGAACTGGAAGATTAGGATAATGGATGGTGAAGGTTCAGGATCAGAGATAGCGAGAGAGCCAGAGGGAGAGAGAGAGACAGAGAGAGAGAGAGAGATCTAGAATAAAAGACTGAGAAGCTCTTAGGAATTTCAGGCTAAACAGTAGAAGAGGAGGAAGATGATTTAAGATAAATTCCTGTTTACTTTTGAAGTATCTCACCCTTCAAATTTTGAGACAAACTCAAATAAAGATCAGAATTCTTGACTGGGCCACATATATCAAAATGCAACATGTATTTAAATGTTTATGGATATTTACATTAGGATCTGAGAGCATTGAGCATTGGGATATAATAACAAAAGGACAATTCTAGTCCCAGTCTTCCTGTTCTAGACCTGGCTCTGCCATCAGTATATCTTGGGCAAGTTACTCAGTTCTCTGTCCTTCAGTTTATCATTTATAAAATGACCAGTCTCATCTAGATTATCAGTGCAGACTTGTCGTCCCTTACTACTCTAAAATTCATGTTACATTGATAGTAGAATGCCTTTGTAATGCTAACATGAGGAGCTGGATTTACTAATAGGAAGTTCTCTGGCTAGATTTTATTATTTGAAATAATGCATCATGGATATAGCCAGATATGGGCAATAATAACACAAATAGAAATATGGTTTTGTTTTGCCCCTTCTAACCAACATTTCAAGCTTAAATAAAAATGTAACTAACGAATGAAAAAATACTGAATTTAATTTCTATTACTTTGAAATGTATATTGTAGCCAGTTTTAAGGGATAGCATGTAAAACACATACACACTCATACATACAGACACATATGTCCTGAATTTGTTGCCTGAAAACCAGAACTCTAGGTGAGCATTCACACAGGTCTCCTCCAATTACTCCAGAGGCACTGTCTGCTCTCCACCATCTACAATTCAGAAAGGGCTGGCTTACTCGTTTTGCCATTCCACACAGAAAGAGAGGGATAGATTCAAACATTTACAGAATTTTTAAAAATATTTTTTCTTTCTTTAGTTCCTCTTATGAACTACATGTTGGTAGAGTATTTTACAAATTACACTGAGAATTATGCTACTTCAAGTACTGCTAGAGTAGACTTCTACTGTTTTTGCCTGAGTAACACTCATTCACCTTTGTCTACTGACAGCACCTGCACTTTCCTATCTTTAAATTTATTTAAAAACAATTTTTGAGACAGGTTCTTGTTCTGTCACCCAGGCTGGAGTGCAGTGGCACCCTCATGGGTCACTGCAACCTCAAACTCCCAGGCCCAAGTGATCCCACTTCAGCCTCCCAAAGAGCTGAAACCAGAGGTGTGTACCACTATGCTCAACAAATTAATTTTTTATTCTTTGTAGTGATAGGGTCTCCCTATGTTGCCCAGGCTGGTCTTGAATTCCTAGGCTCAAATGATCCTCTCCACTCAGCCTCCCAAAGTACTGGGATTACAGGCATGAGCCACCGCACCTCACCCACCTGCACTTTCTTTAGGGAAAATTCACTGAAGTAATTCAAATGGAGCTGACCCCATCCCAATAGCCACTTGAATCAGGATTGGCCCGGCAGAGCACCATGTCCCTCTGGCCAGTGACTGGTTCATCAGTCAGCGAGCATTAGACTTAGGTCTGTGGCAGAAGTTTTTCACTGGAGTTCATAAACAGGAGGATATAAACATTGAATTGGAAGTGACCACCATATGGAGAGTCAGTCTGAGAATAAAGTCCAATGAGGAGTCTGGAGAATGAGATACAATTAGGTCCCTTGACTTCTCTGCAATATCTGATAGTCAATCAACTCTCCTTCCTGAGACCCTCTCTTCTTCTACTTCACATCATATATATAGCCAAATAGAGTTACAGTATTGGAGATAAATAATATATAACAATATGTTATATATATGATATATAAGAATATATATCATATAATCTATTTTATTATATTTAATAGTATGATATATTATATATGATTATATATTGATATAAATATATATCATATACATCAAAATATATATTATATATTGATATATTTTGATGTATATGATATATATTTATATCAATATATAATATATATATCCCCATTATCCCATTAACCCCATAATATATATATCATCATATATATTTATATTAATATATAATATATCAATATATTATTCATATCATATATATATATATCTCATCATATATATATTTAGACCTTGGACAAACAATTATATATCATAGGGCCTAAATTTAAGTATTCTTAATACTTAAATTTTCCTCCAGTTTTATTCTCACTCTATTTTCTTTGGGTAAGATCATCTTCCATCCAATCCAATGAACATTCACTGTGTTTCCACTCTGCTAAGCATTAAAGTTAAAAAAAACAAAACTACATAACATCCGAGTAGCACTTACCCATGAGGCAAAGAAATGGATAGGTATTCCAGGCAGAGAGGAGAGTATGCACAAACACCCCGAGATGTGAAATAGTGTGATACGTGTAGGGAGCTACAAAGAGCCCAAAGTAACTGGAGCATAAGACTGGCTGGAAAATGACAGATTTCAGCTAACAAGTTGATCACTTTAGCCTCTTTTCATCATAGAGGGTAGAGCGGTTTGTCCTTATGGGAACAGATAATTATTCTGATTTGGATTTGCTTTCCCTACCCACCTTTGACACCTGATGCCTTTGCCATTAACTCTTTTCATTGACTCATTGAATACATTATAACCCTCATTGCCTTCTACAAACCATTTTTACCAACCAAGAAACTCACTTCATATTAATAGCGTTGATATGAGCCCCTGGCATTGCCCCATTATCCTAAAGAGGATGCCTGTATGGAACAGAGCATAGCCTACTGAGGACTTGGATTTGTCCCAGCTGGTTGTACTTTTGAGGATAATGCCAAAAGCAGATGTCACTTTCTAATGTTTTCACTCTTTGATCTCCTGACTGTCCCTTAAATAAGATGAAAACTATGGCATCAAGCTAATAATAGATGATGAAAATAGTTTATAATGTAATAAACATAAATTTGATTGAAAAGATTATATTGGAAATCTAAGTATGTGATTACTTTTTAAAAAATAATTTTTTGGTTTGCATGCATATGCATCTGTTTCAAGAGTCAAAAAAACTAATATACTTATAATTATGGTCATTACAATGAGAAGATACAGATAAAGATCAACAAAGGAAGAAAAGATATAGGGCAAAGTTCAGGAAACACCAGGCACAAGCTTGTAGGTGTCCCCTCCCAATGGAGTTGCACAAAGACATACTTAATTCTCCCAGCAACAATGGATGACAGCATATAGGAAGTGTAGTCAAACAAGCAACTCAACTGAGTCTTGGGTTCACGGTTTTCACTGGGGGCCATTCATTGTCTTAGTCTGTTTAGGCCGCTATAACAGCCATAAACTGAGTGGATGATTGTCTTAACCCATTTTGTGATGTTATAACAGAATATCTAAGGCCAGGTAATTTTTTTTTAAATAGTTTTTTTTAAGCTCATGATTGTGGTGGCTGGAAAGTTCAAGTGCATGGTGCCAGCCTCTGCTCAGCTGTTGGTGATGGCCATGTGTTGCATCAAGATGTAGTGGATAAGCAGAAAGGCAAGTGGAATGTGCAAAGAGAGACAAAACGAGTCACTTTATAACAACTCATTCTTGAGAGAACTAATCCTTTCCTGAGAGAGTGAGAACTCACTCACTGTCTTCAAAGATAAATAGGAAATAATCTATTCATGAGGAATCTGCCCCCATGACCCAAACACTTCCCACTAGGATCTATCTCCCAACACTGCCACACTGGCAATTAAACTTCAGCATGTCTTTCGGTAGGGACAAATCATATCCAAACCATAGCACTTATAAACAACAGAAATTTATTTCTCACAGTTCAGGAGGTTGGGAAGGTCAAGATCAGGGCACTGGTAGACTCAGTATCTGGAGAAGGCTCATTTCCTGGTTCATAGCATCTTCATAGACAGTACCTTCTCACTCTATCCTTAATGGCAGAAAGGGGGAACAGAGTTCTCTGGGGTTTCTTTTATAAAAGGGCACTAATCCTATTCATGAGGGCTCCACTAGCATGACCAAATCACCTCAAAAGGCCCCACCTCCAATAATATCACATTAGGAATTAAGTTTCTACACATCAAACATTTAGTCTATTGAAGTCATGTACGGATGCAGTGACATATGACTGATCTCAGGTATTCAGACTCCACCACCTGCCCAGGCCAAAAAACAAGTATAAGCACTAGCGAATTTTCAGAAGAAAAATCTGGGAGGGTCTGGGCTCCCCAGCCACTTTGTCGGGATCCAGTGAATGGTCCCTGGCAGTGGCGGCTAAGGACGGGAACAGAGATGGTAATGACAGGGAGGTGCAGAGGGAGCTGCTTGACCCAGCCCACTCTATTTCAAAAGAAAACTTTATTACTCTGATGATTGATTAATAGAATACAGTGTATTTAAAAAAAAAAAAAACAAACAAAAGTTAAAGATGATGCCTGTGTTTTAGTTTTTAGTGCCTGCCTAAAGTATCAAAGGCACATGACTGGAGTGTCATGAGTAAATAATATTATTCATCCTAATAAGAAACTTCTCTTTGAATTTTTAGTGTATGATCAAATTATTTGCTTCCATTTGGCACAACATTCTCATTATACTTAGAACCATTATCCCCATTGGGAAAAGAAGTTTTCTTGCCCAAAATTAAGCTGATTGCCAAATTACCATTTGTGCTGACAATGGTAAGTGCCATACCTTTTGTTTCTAAGTTACTTTTGCTCCCTGATGAACGATTATTTAGTTTGTGTAACTGTTTAACGCACCAAGTTTTATAGCCTAGTCGTTACTTTTAGTTCAAGATGTTTGACCTTTTATCCACATTTAAATATCTGAAAAACACTTGGAAACCTCGGCTGAAAGATCAAACAAAATTCTGTCACCAAGGTTTCTGACCTTTCTACATTTCTGAGAAAAGGAATTAAGACTTCAGGCTTTCTTAATACACATTTGAAACCAAGTTCACTGATTGAGGGCTTTCTGCTCTGCATTTATCTCCTTGGCTTCAGCTAATGTCAGTGTGAAATCTGTGGCCCTCCATCTATTAATTTCTCTTTTATTCTCCAACTTCTATAAAGTTCAAGTGACTTTCAGTGGAGTAAATGAGTGAAAAAATACAAGTCCAGATTCTGTATAGGTTTGAGTATTGTACTACCAAAATGGTCAGAATCTTAAAATGCTTAAATATCAATAACCCTAACACTGACTACTAGAGAGAGGGTTTACTTGAATCTGGAACATCACTTTTATTTTCATTTTGGTAAAACTGGATGTTTTCTATTCCTTGATGTATTCACTGAATGGTTGCTTGCTGAAGCCTACTGTATGCCAGGTATTTTGTATACCTTAGTGAACAAAAATAAGACTTTTCACTCATGAAGACTAGGGTGGTGATATAAAATGATAAGCATAACAAATAAGTACATCTATGGTAGGTAAGGAGGTGATAGGTGCTCTGAGAAGAAGAAAATGTGGAGCAGGGTAGGAAGGAATTAAGAGAGTAGGCTGGGGTAGAGGAGCACTCTATTAAAGGTAGAGATCAAGCTGATCTGGAGGTGAGAGAGGAGCACAAACCTGAAGGATGTGAGAGAAATGCCAGAAAGAAAGAGCATTCCAGGCAGAGGAAACCGCAAGGGCAAAGACTGTGGATCATTCCCTCAAATGTTCCAGAAACAGTAGGCCAGTGTGAGTGGAGTGGAATGGGCCAGGAGGATAGTGGAAGGAGAAGAAGCCTGGCAGCATCACGGAGGATCAGATCAATAGGGCTTTTGGGAGTCCCTGTAAGGACTTTGGCTATATTCTTTTAATGGTCTGTTTTTGTATTAATGACTTTCTTTTGTTTGTTTAGCAGAGGATGTAGGCTGTTGCAAGCATAGGCTTTATTAGGTACTCAGACATACCTGTTGACAAAACTCAAGACCCAATTTAACAGATTAAATAGAATCATAGCTGTACATTGATGGCATAATATTATTATTGATTTGCCAGTCATTCTCTCTCCAGACTGAATTTCTCCAGGATAGGAATGGAAACTTGGTTATCTCTGTATCACTAGTGCCTGATAGGACATAAACACAGGGCTTCACATTTTATCACTTTGGTTTTTGCTGTCATGTGTCATTCCTTTATTACATCACATATGTTATTCTTTTCTGTGGAGTACGTGCTTCCTGAATTCCAAGATTGTCTACATTAGTGACCATAGCTATTCAATCTTCTTTTTCTTTCTCATCACCAGGTGAATTTTCTGCTAGTTAAGCTTATATTTTCACCATCCCTCCAAGACATTCATGTCTATTTCTACCTCTATGTCTTTATACATTCTTCTTGCACTACATTTTGTACCTTTCTTTCTGGTAGCAAAATCCTCTCCCTTGCTAAGGTCTACCTCAAAGCTCATCCATCTCCAGTGATGTTTTTCCCAACATCACCTACTCTTTGTTTTTCATTTATTCAGTGCCTCTTATTTTATCACTTTAGTTTTTGCTGTCTTGTGTCATTCCTTTATCACCCCACACACTTATTCTTTTGGAGTATGTGCTTCCTGAAGTCCAAGATTATCTACATTAGTGAGCATTTGCAGAGTGTTTATGTCCTAGCAGACACTAATTATAGAGAGATAGCTAAGTTTCCATTCTTATTCTGGAGAAATTCAATCTGGAGAGAGAATGACTGGCAAATCAGTAATGATGATACTATGCCATCAATGTACAGCTATGATTCTGCTAGTGACAACACCCTGAACAGAGAGGGAAAAGGAACTAGTATGTATGAAATGCCAGTTACTGTGGATATTCTCACATGTTATCTCATTTAATCCCTGCAATAGTCTGGCAGATAGAGGTTACAAACCTCATTTTAGAAGATGAGGAAATTGAGGTTCAGAGAGGTAAAGTGGCTTGTCCATGATTTCTAAGATGGATATAATCAATCCTGGGAAGTAAGTAGGTGGATTTTGCTTAACTACACAATTCCTCCACTTTTCTATTATCCTTTACCAGTCCAAAAAACACAGCGACTAAGAAATATGTTTTATGTCACCCAAATAAAATAGCAATTTATTTCATTTATCTTAATGTTGCCTTTCAAGTATCAGAGGACATCCATAGTATAGATACATTTCTTTATTTTATAAACTTAATTTTTCTCTCTTCAGACATTGATATAAAAAAAGAAATCTAATTTTAGCCCTATTTTTCTCTTATAGTTTCTATTATGTTTGTTTAAAGATAAGTTGTGAAACAAAACTGTCAAATTCAAATTCTAACTCTGCCTTTTATTCATTATAAGTAACTCAATTTACTGGTTTTATGTCATTTCACTTGTAAAACAGAGATACTACTGTGAGGACCCTGCTAGAATTAATATTTTTAAAATTTCTGATACGATGTAACTGAAAAATAACATTTTGGTGAAGAGAATTACAGATTTCTTTGCATGCATACAAAAGAGTATAGGATACATGCTTTAATTGATTAGGTGATTTCTCAAGTAACTATTACAGAAATAAATAAAGATCATTGATAAGAAAACAAACAAAGGCTCTTTATTCAAGGCTTGCTATAATATATCAAGGAGTCAGCCACCATCACTTGCATTTTGGCAGATATTCACAGGCAGACAGAAGAATAAGAAAGCTTTATAGTAAAGTTAAAAAAAAAAAAAAAAAAGCAACCTTTTAGGTATGCCCTGTTTGGAGGTTGTTGGCATGGGGAAGCTGTAGGCAGACTAAAAGTGGGACATTCCATGTGATTAGTTAAGGGTTCAATTGTTGCAAAGGTTATTGTTTGGCTTCGGTGATCAATTGCTAGAGATGATGGTCTTACTTCCTATAAATCTGAATTACAGCAGACTGGCTTCCATGCTGGTTATTGCAGATAATGAGTTAGTTTCCTGGACTAGTTGCTGCACACTGTGGGCCAGAGTTCTACTTTTAAACATACCCTGGCTATTGCCTCTTTGTATATTCAGTCTCCCACTGCAGATCCATCAACAGTTGACTTAGCAAGTCTATGTAATTTACAAAACTTTATGTGTACTAATGTATTTTGTTCCAGAATAACTGGAACTCAAGGTGCTATACATGAAACTATATGGAACTTCTGAAAAATTAAGTTCTTTTAAAATCTTTTAAAATTCTTTATGACAAAAATCAGAACCACCAACACAGAAAAGGTAACTCAGGTATGTGTAGAGAGAGTCATAAGACCACTACCAACATTGCAGTGTTAGTAACTATTCACTGGGTCACTTCACATTAAGGTGGCGAGAAACCCAGAGTGGACATTTGTTGTTTGCTTCTCTAGACAATTTCTCACTAGAGACCAGAAACACAGAGTGGACATTCGTTGTTTGCTTCATGGATAATTTCTGACTAGTGATGCATCCCTCCCCCATGCTCAGTTCTTGTTGTCAGGATGAGGTGAGGCTCTCTCCTGGCCCTAGGGGTTAGTGACATGCCTATGCCAATCAATACATCACATTTCATGACCACAATGATTGGTTCAAATAAACTCATGACCCAACCTGGTCCAAAAAAGTAAATTTCAGGATTTTTAATGAGAATGCTAGAACTAATATTCTCACATTTTCCAGCTGGGCATGAGCCAGGAAAACTGTAACCCCAAGGGCAGCTGGCAGCCATCTTGTATAAGTGGAAAGAATGTAATCTTAGAATAAGATCAACATAAATAAAGCAGATTCCAGCAGTAAAGAAAGAGAAACCAGAGAGCAACTGATGACATCATTTGAATCTGAGTATTTTCTATTTATAGCTTAATAATCTTTTCTTAATTATAAAATGAAACATAGCAAAGCATAAAGACAATATAAAGTGGGCTAAAGTAGCAAATAATCTCACTGATCATAATCCTATCATCCAAAGGTGACCAAGGTAACATTTCAGAGGGCAGAATTTCTTATAGCTGGAAAATGAAGGCTGTGTTTGGGGCATAAACCAGAAGAGCAACACCATGTCATACTTATCATCAATAGCAATAGACAGAAATTACCATGCAAAATGAAAGTATTTCTTCAGCAAAAGCCCCGTGACCGAGATGGTTATTTCTTTTTTTTTTTTTTTTTTTTTTGAGACGGAGTTTCACTCTTGTTACCCAGGCTGGAGTGCAATGGCGCGATCTCGGCTCACTGCAACCTCTGCTTCCTGGGTTCAGGCAATTCTCCTGCCTCAGCCTCCTGAGTAGCTGGGATTACAGGCACGCGCCACCATGCCCAGCTAATTTTTTGTATTTTTAGTAGAGACAGGGTTTCACCATGTTGACCAGGATGGTCTCGATCTCTTGACCTTGTGATCCACCCGCCTCGGCCTCCCAAAGTGCTGGGATTACAGGCATGAGCCACCGCGCCCGGCCGATGGTTATTTCTTTAAGGAGCAGCCTTAACCACAGATCAAAAGACAAGGTTTGACTACAGCCAGCGTAAGAAAAACAGTTGGTCTAGTCCAGGTTTGAATAGACAAATTCATACATGGAATCTCATTATCAGTGAAAAACTGCAAAGTCAATAGCTGAAGCCAAAGCAAATGCCATTGATCTGAAGGAGTATGCCCTTCCCTGTGAGAAAGTAAGTAACATTGGGGCCATTCTAGGCTAATACACAGTGGGCTGGAACCACTAGCCAAAAGCCCACGAACAGCACACTCAAATTCCCTCACATCCATTAAGTATAGTCCAAATAAATGTATTTTTAGCCATTCAGAGCCTTCCTACTTTTATATACTCCATGAAACTGCACCCAACATCTGCTCACCATAGATAAGACAAAGCCTGTAGCTATAAAAGATGCCAAAACTCTGTTGCTTTTCGGAGTTTTCTGACCTAGAAACACCCCACCTTGTTGCTGAGCAACATCACCTAGGCACACGCCTCCTCTCTGATTTTTCCCTTCTCCCTTGTGAGTCTCCCTGTCCCATACCTTTTTTAGGTGGGTATAGGGACTTCCTATTATTAGAAGGGACTTCCCCTCTCATGCAGCCCTATCTAGGCACTACCCAGTAACTTTATTCTCTGTTACTACTTTTCATGGTCCCATCTCTTTCTTGTTCAACCTCCAAATCTCTGAACTTACCAGAGCCAACTGAGTCCAGACTTTCTTAATTCATTTGTACCATCTTGTACAGAAGAAATATGTTCTCAAAACCTTAATGAAATAAATTTCATTGTACATTAATATTAATATACTTCTGCTCATCCAAGTTCTGAACTGACTGAGATAAAAGAGTAAAGGGAGTAACGATTGAACTTCTGATGGAACTACCGAAGACCATGGCATTCCTGTCGACTTCCTAATGTTGCACCGAGAATTAGGCAGATTTACGCACTCAGTCTCAGGAAGAGCTGGAGATCCAACCTTCCTACTCCTGGGGCAGATCAGAGCTCATGTTTTCTCCAGGCAGATGTACCCCAAAGTGACAGTAAGAGAAAAGGTTAGTCTTTTCCCAAGTGCACCAGGCCTAGAAGCCACTGAGTGATGGGGGGGACAATATAGGCCGAGGGTTTCCTAATGGATGACCCCCCCCCCCCACGCACATGAAAGGAAGCAGAAGCATTAGGAATAAGTGTCATCCCCTATTCTCTTTTGTGATTACAGGTTATCATAAAAGTGGAAATGCTTCTATGAACAAAGTTAAAATCCAAAATGATGTGATTTTTCTTGAGAATCACCAAACTTTTATAATCACACATTTCAAGGAGATATGCTATTATTCCTTCTGATAAAATGCATATTTCAATGCTCACATTATATCAATGAAAACTACTAAATGTATTTTTAGGTTCTGAATAATAATACACAAGCCAAAAAAATACATCAGCCTAACTGAATGAAACACAATGGCCTAAAAAACCTTTTGTTTCCATGAAAATTTCATATTGTGTTCTATGCTAGGAAAACAAACCACAGTTTTAGGTTTGTTTAGAACCCTTTCCAGTGATGGTAGTTACTTCTGGCTTTTGAAAATGAGCAGTTCCATGGCAGTTCAAAGAATGAAGAGGCACTAAACTCCAGCAGTGGTGACAGCCTAAAATATAGCAACAAAGGAGAGGAGAGCATGTGTGGGAACACATCACCCTAAGTGTCTCCCAGGCAAGTTGTCATATGATGTTTATCAAGTGACAACCTCGATTACAAATTCTATAAGCTCACATATCTGCTTGGCATGCTTCTGTATGCTGAGGTATACTTGTAAATATCAACCAGGCTGAAATGAAGCATATAAAACTTAAGTCACAGGAAACAAGAAGGGAAAATTTTGAGTACATGAGAACAAGGGGTTATATAAGGGTGCTGTGGCTTTAACTGTAAGCCCTGAAACCCTGAGTGTGTTGTGACACTGTTGTGACATTTAAGAAGAGTTACACCAGACAATTTAGATTTCACTGTGACATATGCTGTATAAATTCTTTAATGTTTAGCTTATCTTGCACTAAACAGCAGAAGAATACTTAGTAAGTGCAAGTAGGTCAACATCACTTTAATTTGCATTATCAGTTCAGAAGAACATTTTACACTATATGTGTTGTGATAAAACACTGTGTCATTTCTGTCACCCAATGCAGAGTATTTTTAGGTCTTTGCACATTATGTGTAGAGATATTTGGTATTGCCTTTAATGTAACTTGCCATCTGTGTTCTAGTTTCTAAGCACTGGCAGAAGCGAGCTAAAAGCATTGGCCAAACTTCAAGGGGTTAAGATTTTTGCTAACAAATATGGACTATTTGATATGAAAACCATCATTGTTTGATATGTCAAATAAAACATTTGTCAATCAAAAGTCTTTAAGCACTGGGCTATGTGACATTTACTCTTTTATAAACCAACAAAGTCCCTAGTGGCATGCCTTTTTTCCTCTCATTTAAATAGTGGTAGGAGAACAAATCATACTTCAGGACAAGTTGATAACTGCCAGTCACGATTCCTGCCTTGTTTACTATAATGAGGAGGGTAATAAATGCATCTGACCATTTCGGCTGGCATTTGCATAGATGAATGATTTGTCCAGTCAGTCACTCTCCAGTGATTTGGGTCTTTTTGTCAGCACAAAGAGCATTCAGTCTCTCTGGAATTTACAGCAGCCAAGCTCTCATTAGCAAACATCCTTTACCATGAATGATTCAAATAATTACCACTGAAATAATAAACTGTTTCACAAAAACATTTTATTTGATGGCTCCAAACATCAACTTTTCTGAATTGTTGACATTCAAATAAGCCAGAGAGCTTCATTGTTAAGGAACAATGGCACTCTTGTTAAAGGGTGGGCATTGTTTTACCTCCAATAGACCTTTAAACTTGGCTGGCTATCAAATGCGTCCCTCAAACTGCCAGCCAACATTGTGGGTAATCAGAGGGCATGTACCAGATGGAGCAGTTAAAACTTTACATATTCAAACTCCAGGAAATATTCTTTAGATTTTCTTTTGAGGTTGCAAACCTAGAACTCCAGATTAATTAGCAGCTGCTACTTTGTATCTTTTTTGCACCTATTGGAGCCAAATAATATTAAATGTCCTCACTTATAGTGAGCTATTCAAGTGTGAGTTCTCTGCTGTAATAGTATTCTATGTGTATGATTAAGTGTTATTTGATATAGTTTTAGAATTCAAACAAATGAGCAAGCAACAATTATACCTTATTATGATCTTCTCTAGTGCATAGCCATAGGGTTGCTCTCAGTGCATCACCAAATTCCTAGCACCAGGCAGGCAGCAGTTCCTGTTATCAACTTTTTTCACCCTCTGCGCCATGCATAATTTAGAGAGTTTTATTAATTTTGAAGTGGTTTAATGTATGCGCATGTTCTAAAGATCTAGGTAGATTGTATGACTAAGTTTAGCTTTCATAGAGAGATTGTTTATGCATGTAAATGTCTGAAAAATATTTTCCCTCAAATCTTAAGAAGCTATGGTTTCATTTAAATAGATTAACTGGCACATTGCACCTTCTTCCTTACCTGCAAGGAAAAATTCAGGAAGGGAACAAGTGGAATATATTTCTGTGCTTTGCAAATTTCCTCATTACTTTGCTTTCACTTTCAAATTTAGACATGTTATATATAGCAAGAATGAAAAACCGTCAACAATACTGAAATACCTTGATGTTCATACAAAATTACAACACGATACAGAAAAATCGTGATTGTTGGTAAGCAAAATTTTGAAATGTAAACTTTGCTGAATATCTTAAAGATATTAATAACACCAAGTAAATTATATAGACCCAATAGCTTCACTCTCGTAGAAGTCAAGAATGTGAAAATTACCCTTTAAGATGTGCCTGATACAGACGGCCACTTAAAATGGCATGCAATTCCTGAAACTTCCATTTCCATCTCACAAAGATAGATGCAAATTAGAAACATAATTCGTCAAACTTAAAATAATTTACTTTCCTTTATTGGGACATTGTGTCCAAATCCTCAAGTTTCTCCTTTGCTACTAGCTCAGAGCCTTTTACTCCAAATGGTTGGTTGGTGGCTTTTTTGTTTCCCCTTCCTGATGCTGCCTGTCCTGGTTGGTAATCACGGGCAAGACTACAGAGCCCATTTTTCATTTTGCTATTTGGCTTGTCAAATCAAAGGTCAAGAGATGATGAAGAAACCCCAAAATAGCCCAGAATTGGCAGATTTTCCCCTAAGTTTTCTAACGGAATTTGGTGCTTACGAAAGTGAGGGAATAAAGAACTGGCTATAGCCATAAATCACGCAGGCAAGAGCTTTCTAAGTTTTGCACGGTTTCATTGCCTAGTGTCCAGAGGCCCAGAAAAGAAAAGCGAGGCGTCCTACCATTAATAGTGCCATCCCCTTGGTCTCAGGGCTGGGGGCATGTGAGGCCAGCTTTCTAACATCAGCTCATCATTCGTGATTGGAGATGTTGACAAAGAATAAGCACAGCCTTAACTCTTTAGCTGTGATCCTTTTCAGACATGACTTGCTATACTAAGGATATAGAATCACAGAATATCAGTGCCAAAAGCGACATCAGGATCACAGTAAGCAGCAGAACTTATATTCGAATTGGGTCTCTTGACAGCTTAGGCAGAGGTTGCTCTCTTAGTTAGACCATCGTGACATGCCCCAAAGGCCCAAACCTTATTTGTGAATACCTTTTTCATTACAAGTTTACCCAGACAGGCGTATGATCTATACCTGCGCAGACTTCCTTTAGTCTTAATAAAAATGATGACACAGTGTCATCGGCTGACAAAAGTGACTCTCGGTGGTCAACAGGCCCTTTCATGGTGATGTCACTCTAGGTGCTTGGACAAGAATCCACACATGGTAGTGTTGTTAGTTCTTCCCCAAAGTCCTTCAGGTTTAAAGCAGTTTTGTTTGTTTGTCTAACAAATATTCCTGTAACTGCTACTATCAAATTGCTAAGATGTTTTTAACCCCAGATCTTCAACTCAGGTGGAAAACGTATTGTCTTCAGTTCCATTTGGAGGGAAAAGGAGATAGATCAGTAGTTCCTTGTGAAACAATTAGTGCAATCTCTTGAGTTGTCTCAGAATATTGATGTTTGATGTTGTGGCTTGATTGTAAGATTTAGACATATATTTTGTCTTTAGTAAGCACTTTGATAATGCTCAATTTTGCATTAAGCTATGTGGGACTGAATTGTGTCCCCCAAAATTCATATGTTGAATCCCCAGCATTTGTACTGTAGAACACAAATGCAGAAGGGACTGTATCTGGAGATAGAACCTTTAAAGAGTTTATTAAGTTAAAATGAGGCTGTTAAGAGGGGACCCAAGATGGCGCTGTGAGAACAACCCAGGATTGGAGCCCGCGTTGAATCTACAAACGGTGAGTCAGTGCTGCATTTCCAGACTGATCTTTGTTGCCCACAGAACAGGGAAACTCCCAAGTATAAAGAGACACGGGACGCCAGGCAGTAGGTCTGCCTGGCGAAGCCGGCAGCCGGGGCGGCGGTGGCCGGCCCTACCCAGCAATCCCCACAGGGCGCGCTTTCCGGGTGCCTTGTTGAACCGGCAACCTGAGACTTGAGAGGGCTGGACTTGAGACTGAACGAGACTTGCACAGTAGCCCAGCCCAGGGGATTGCAGGGACAGATCGTTTGGGAAACCCAGTGGGACGAACAAAACCGCGATTTCAAACTATCCCGGGCAGACGGTCCGAGACGCTCTGTGGGGGAGGGGCGTCCACCACTACGGAGGCAACCTGCCCCAACTGATATACACGCCCACTGCTGAGGCACGAGGCAACCCGCCCCAACTGAGATACACGCCCACTGCTGACGCAGCCAGCCGTTGCCGAGGCAACCCGTCCCTACTGAGATACACGCCCACTGCTGACGCAGCCTGCCGTTGCTGAGGCAACACGCTACAACTAAGAGACTCCGCTGCAGGGCATGGCGGAGACCACAGCAGAGCCGGCAGGAACAGCACGAATCACACAACAGCAGGGCGGAGCCTCGGCAGCCAAACAGTGGCTAGTCTGCCTTCGAGCTGGGCAGGACACCTGATCGGACATCCAAAAATAAAGCCCAAACCCCTCAACACAGAGCATTTGAGAAAAAAAAAAGGGTTGTTTAATGAGCTGTGTTGCAGCAGAATCAAACATAGCAGCCTAACAGCCCTGAATGAACAACAGAGTGCACAGCTCAGCAATTAAACCCCTATAAAGTACAAACTGTCTCCTCAAGCAGCTCCCTGACCCCTCTATATCCAAAAGACTGTCATTAGGCAGGCATCATCCTGGGACAAAGAGAGCAGAAAAAGAAACTGGTAGCATCCCTCGCTGTGCCACGGCTACTAGAGGTGCACCCCAGAGAAGCAGGGTCTGGAGCGGACCTCAACAGTCGTACAGCGAAGGGGCTAGACTGGTAGAAGGAAAACCAAGCAACAGAAATACTTCATCATCAACATTCTGGGTGTCCACTCAGAGACCCAAACGAAAAGTCAGCAACTACGCAGACGACCAGCAGACAAATCCACAAAGATGGGAAGAAACCAGCGCAAAAAGGAGGAAAACACCCGAAACCAGAACACATCGCCTCCTAGAAAGGACCAAAACTCCTCACCAGCAAGGGAACAAAGCTGGACGGAGAATGACTGTGACGAAATGACGGAATTAGACTTCAGAAGATGGATAATGAGAAACTTCTGTGAGCTAAAAGATCATGTATTAAATCAATGCAAAGAAACTAAGAACCTTGAAAAAAGATTTGAAAAAAGATTCGAGGAAATGATAACAAGAATGGATACCTTAGAGAGGAATATGAATGAATTAAAGGAGCTGAAAAACACAATACGAGAACTTTGCGAAGCAAACGCAAGTTTTAATAGCCGAATTGACCAAGCAGAAGAAAGAATATCTGAAGTCGAAGACCAACTCAATGAAATAAAACGAGAAACCACGATCAGAGAAAAAAGCGCAAAAAGGAATGAACAAAGTCTCCAAGAAATGTGGGACTATGTGAAAAGACCTAACCTACGTTTGATAGGTGTACCAGAAGGGGACGAAGAGAATGAATCCCAGCTGGAAAATACTCTTCAGGACATCATCCAGGAAAATTTCCCCCACCTAGCAAGACAAGCCAACACTCAATTGCAGGAAATACAGAGAACACCACAAAGATATTCCACAAGAAGAGCAACCCCAAGGCACATAATCGTCAGATTCAACAGGGTTGAAATAAAGGAGAGAATACTAAGGGCAGCCAGAGAGAAAGGTCAGGTCACACACAAAGGGAAGCCCATCAGACTCACAGCAGATCTCTCGGCAGAAACACTACAAGCCAGAAGAGAGTGGGGGCCAATATTCAACATTCTTAAAGAAAAGAACTTTCAACCCAGAATTTCATATCCAGCCAAACTGAGCTTCAGAAGTGAAGGAAGAATAAAATCCTTTGCGAACAAGCAAGTACTCAGAGATTTTGTCACCACCAGGCCTGCTTTACAAGAGCTCCTAAAAGAGGCACTACACATAGAAAGGATCAATCAGTACCAGCCATTCCAAAATCACACTGAATGCTAAAGAGCTTCAACATAATGAAGAATCTACAACAACTAACAGGCAAAACAGCCACTTAGAATCAAAATGGCAGTATCAAATTCACACATAACAATATTAACCCTAAATGTAAATGGACTAAATGCACCAATCAAAAGACACAGACTGGCAAATTGGATAAAAATCCAAAACCCATCAGTGTGCTGTATCCAGGAAACCCATCTCACATGCAAGGATACACAAAGGCTCAAAATAAAGGAATGGAGGAAGATTTACCAAGCTAATGGAAAGCAAAAAAAAGCAGGAGTTGCAATTCTCATCTCTGATAAAATAGACTTTAAAGCAACAAAGATCAAAAGAGACAAAGAAGGCCATTACATAATGGTAAAAGGATCGATACAACAAGAAGAGCTAACGATCCTAAACATATATGGACCCAACACAGGAGCACCCAGATACATAAGGCAAGTTATTAATGACTTACAGAAGGACTTAGACTCCCACACAATAATAGTGGGAGACTTTAACACTCCACTGTCAATACTAGACAGATCAACCAGACAGAAAATCAACAAGGATACCCAGGGCTTGAACTCAGACCTGGAGCAAGCAAACCTGGTGGACATTTACAGAACTCTCCACCCCAAATCCACAGAATACACATTCTTCTCAGCACCACATCACACCTACTCTAAAATTGACCACATAATTGGAAGTAAAGCACTGCTCAACAAATGCAAAACAACTGAAATCATAACAAACAGCCTCTCAGACTATAAGGACACATGTACACGAATGTTCATTGCAGCACTGTTTACAATAGCAAAGACCTGGAATCAACCCAAATGCCCATTGATAATAGACTGGATTGGAAAAATGTGGCACATATACACCATGGAATATTATGCAGCAATCAGAAATGATGAGTTTGTGTCGTTTGTAGGGACATGGATGAATCTGGAAAACATCATCCTCAGCAAACTGACACAAGAACAGAAAATGAAACACCGCATATTCTCACTCATAGGTGGGTGATGAAAAATGAGAACACATGGACACAGAAAGGGGAGTACTAAACACTGGGGTCTATTGGGGGGAAAAGGGGATGGCCAGTGGGAGGGGGAGGTGGGGAGGGATAGCCTGGGGAGAAATGCCAAATGTGGGTGAAGGGGAGAAGAAAAGCAAAGCACACTGCCATGTGTGTACCTACGCAACTGTCTTGCATGCTCTGCTCATGTACCCCAAAACCTATAATCCAATAAAAAATTAAAAAAAAAAAAAAAAAATGAGGCTGTTAAAATGGGCCTTAGTCCAATCTATGTGGTGTCCTTATAAGAATAAATTTAAACACAAAAGGAGAGATATTAGGGATACAAGTGTGCAGGTAAAAAAACATGTGAAGAGGCAGCAAGAGGGGAGGTAGGCATCTGTAAGCCCAGGTGACAGGTCTCAGGGGAAACCAACCATGCTGGCAGCTTAACCTTAGACTTCCAGCCTCCAGGACGCTGAGAAAATAAATTGCAGTTATTTAAGCCACCCAGCCTTTTTTTATGGCAGCCCAAGCAAACTAATACAAGCTTCTTAAATGTAAAACTTTCTCTAAACCCTGAAATAACCCTTGTTGGGCCCTCTACCTGAAATGTGCTTTCTCTCCCTCTCCCTTTTGCCTAGCTCCTACTCATCTTTCACATCCCAGTTTAGACAGTGCCTCTTCCAGGAAGACTCCCTTCACTCAGAGCCTAAGTCCAGTGCCCTTCCTATGACAACAGCATGTCATAACACTTATATGGTGCTAAGCAGCAAACCTGAATTCACACTCTTGTATGCAGCAACCAAGCATAATAGGTTTGGCATTTGACCTTGCTTTGCCCCATTTTAATGGAAAAATGCAAAGTTACAACTCTCAGTGACATTGTCAGCTTGGTCCTCTGTAAGGAAAGCAAGAAAATTTCAAGTACATGTGTGCTGCACTAGCTTTGGTAAAGTATTTTTTTAGTAAGGATTTTTTTAAAAAAACAAGAGATTTAGGGCAGGCAAGAGAAATTTCAACCAAAATGTTGACATAATGTAAACCCACAAGTGGGAACAATGTAAGTGAGAGAAATTTGTGGAAGCCCTTTGTTAGAATACATATACAATGAAAAATCACCAACTTTAGAAAGAGAATAAATAGTAATATGAAAGTAGAATTGTTAAAGTCCTGGACTTACACACTTAAACTTGCAAAATTCCACGCCATATTGACTGTTGATCTATTAGAGGCACATATATAAACACACAAATACACACATATGTGCATGTAGACACGCTCTCACTCACATATCCATGTATGCATATAGATTTACATGTACATACATGTGCACACACAGCTGAGGGAGAAGCTAACTGGACACTCCCAAGAAGAAGCTGTTGCTCACCAACATTTTATCTAGTAACATGTATTTGTTTCAGCCCTGATTAGCTGCTTTGAGGCTACTTTTTCAAATCCAATCTGATGTGGAAACTCCCAATTGTTCAGCACTTAAATAAAACAAGAAATTCATCTACTAGAACTACCCCCCTTCCCTAGAGTTCCCTGTGTGTAGTAGCTGATTCTGCTGCATTCACAGTGCCTATTGGCATAGAACCTTGAACTTAGAAAATGCTCAATAAATATTGTCTTTGGTGTGAAATGAACTAAGTGAAGGAGAAAAAGAGAGTACAATCAAGAAAGAGAGGAAGACAAGAGCAAGCTTTCTTGTTTTTGTTCATTCCTCTACTACTTGCTTTAAACCCAACAGGTTCTAGTATTTACATTCATTCTCTTAATACTTGATCTTCTCCTAAATGACCATGTTTATAGTACTTCTTTTTCATTTGGAAAGAGATGGGTTTGAATCCAACTTTTCAGAGTTCAAACAGCAAATTCTGCCTTTGCTAGCTTACTAGATAAATATATAACTACATCCCTTCAGATAACTTCTGTTTGACTCTAAATAGTCATCATGAAATAATTATAGATGCTTTCTTCTATTATGTGAAATAATTGCCTCTCCCACTCCCAACCCCTGAACTTATTTACTAAGCTCTAATCATCACAAAAATTTTATTTATGCAAGGAAATAGCAAGTTATTCACTCAGCTCATTTTATTCACCATTGTCTTCTGATTTCTTCACACTACTTAATTTAGCACGTCAAGGTGAAACGATTAGTTTATCTCACCTTAACATGGCTATAGTCCACTGACAAAACACGTTTGTGACATTCTTGTTGGATACTTTCTCTCTAGTAATAGCTATCTCCTGAATTACCATTGGTTGGTATTTCCAAGTCAGAATAAGTATGTGACCAGCAGGTAAATCTGGTTGATAATGAATCAGAACAAATAAGGGCATCAAAGAAAATGCCATCCCTTAGGACCACTATGCATGATAAGGCATTGTTTCAGATCAACATCTGCTTTTACTCTTCATGATGATAAGAAAAGCCCAATTAACACCCACAGTTTAAAAAGATGCAACTTTTTATTTATCTAAGACTACTGCTAAAATCCTTGCCAGATTTACAATTCTAAAGACAACAGCTTTTTGTAAATGTGTTTTATTTGCAGTTATAATATCTATAGTTAAATCAGTTCATTAAAAATAGAGTTGTAAACTATCTCCCAAGCTGCCATATTTGAGGGTTTAAAAAAATGATTTAGATTATATTCTTATACTGCATTTAAGTAGAACTGTGAAGTCATCTAGTATATAAAACAATGTCCTTAGGTAGGAAATCATTCTTAATTAAGATGGAGGTTAGGACCATAATTTTATATTACATAACTAGTCACTAAATTCACTGTCCCTAAGCACTTTACCATGGTGGGATTAACTACACTTAGCTTTCAAAGAATTGCTACCTGTCTGGGTCTCAGGGCAAATGAGCAACAGTATACAGTCAATGAAAAATGTGACACCTTCTTAAGACCAGAAATAACCACATAACACGCTAGCTGCAAAGCCTTCGGTCTGGGTGACAGCAGGCTGTATTTTGCCTTTTGAATTATAGTATTTCTTACAGCCCTATTTGCCTTCATTCTTTTCACAAGAAAGCTGAGGAACTTTTTTCTTTTAATAAGAGCTGAAAAGATCCGAGTTTCCCAGAGGCTGTGTTATGTGTTAGGGAGTCCAGGCAGGGGAAGGAGCGCTGGACTGAGAGCTGCGACATCTGCATCTTACTTTGTTAATTGTGATTGGAGTTTGCCTCTTAATCGTTCTCTACCTTTATGTCTTCATTGTTAAAATAGGAATACTAATAGACACCCTGCCTGCATAGTTGTTATGAAGATCAAATGAATTAATAAATGGGAGAGTGCTTTGGAAAAGTTAAAAGTGCCGCTCAAGCTTTAGTTATTCCTATTTGGCTTTCATATTCTTTGGAAACCCCATTTATAATAAGGCTTTCCTGGAAAAGTAGCTGTTTCTTGAAATCCCATGAAAGCTTTGTCTTTGTATTATCTCTTATGGGTTCCTTTGGAAGTTCAGCAAGTTTCTCTGTTCCCTACTGTGCTGTGCATACATTGCCCAGAGCAATTCCAGGGCCAGCCCTGAAATGGGCAGCCTGCTCTGCACATGGTCTGCTCAGTGAGGGTTGGTGCTATGGTGTCAAAATTCAAAACACATATGCTGTTTATGGTGTTTTTCTGATATACTTTCAATAGAAAATTTTGAAATGACAGAAATGCACAAAGAAAGAAAAAATACAAACTACCCATAATCCTACTACCTAAACACGTATATTGTTAATATTTTGATATACCTCATGTATATCCTTCTGGCCTCTTTCCCATGTATATATAGCACATGTTGTATATTTGAAAATATATGTGTTATTATGAGCCGAATGTTGTATACTCTCCCCAAATTTAAATGTTGAAGCCCTAAGCCCCAGTATATTTGGAAATAGGACCTATAGAAGGTAGTTAATATTAAATGAGGTCAAAAGGGTAGGGCCCTAACCTGATAGGACTAATGTTTTCATAAGGAGAGATACCAGAAAACTCCCCCCGACATCTCCTCCCAAGCCATGTGAGGTCACAGCAAGAAGGCAGCCATCTGTGAGCGAGGAAGACAGCCCTCAGCAGGAACCAGATCAGTTGACATTTTGATCTTGGACTTCCAGCCTCCAGAACTACCAGAAATAAATTTCTGTTCTTTAAGCCATCCAATCTATGGTATTTGTTATGCCAGCCCAGCCCAAGCAGATGAATACACACATAGTAATATACTTCTACATCATTTCGGGTTTTTTAAAACTTAATACATTGTGAACATTTCTCCATGCACTAACAATCCTACAGATTTTAATGGCTTTAAAATATAGCAAAATACGGGTACAACCTAATTTTTTTAAACAATTCTCTACTTTTGGACATTTAGATGATTATAATTTTGGGCTATTTTAGTAATGCTGTGATAAATATCCAAGGATATTTATCTCTTTGTATAGCTTTCATTCTTCAAATTAGAAGTGCTGAATTTAAAATAATTAATACTTTTAAAGCTTTTAATATTTATTAAAATGTCCTCCAGAAAGACCGTATGACTTCATACTCCTACCGACAGCTATTTGAGGTTGCCTGTTTTCAAGAACTCTCACCAACAACAGGCACTATCATTGTAAATAATATTTATCAATTTGAAGGCAAAAAGGTATCTCATTGCTATTTTAATTTGTATTTTTAATTACTAAGCTATTGAATTATTCATATATGTTTGTTTGGGATTTATTCTATAGGGATAGAAAGGAAAGAATCTCCCTCTTCACATATTATTACAACTATGAACAATTTTATTATTAAAATTTTAATTTTCTAGTATGTTAGATACTTGCTTTGTTTTCTGAGGCACAGCAAGTATAATCACCAGTCC
This sequence comes from Callithrix jacchus, assembly GCF_049354715.1. NCBI lineage: Eukaryota > Metazoa > Chordata > Mammalia > Primates > Cebidae > Callithrix > Callithrix jacchus. The sequence goes on from NC_133505.1 coordinate 105,014,906, forward strand.
TGCAATTTTCAACAACACCGACATAACCTCTCTGCATTGCCTTTCATAATTCTGAGAAAACCCCAGAAATATAATAAAAATTGTTAAGGTTTTATGGAAGCCAGAATTTAAATCTAAATTGGCTTTTAAAAAATCTTGTAGGAACCCTTAATACAGAACACTGTGAGATGTTTCAAGGTAAATGATATGCTGGAAATACTATAATAAGATTTCAAACTAAGCAAGTTTAATTTTATTACCTGAGTGCTTTTTTCTCTAGCCTTAATTATCTACTGTTACTCTTCACCATGGCACATAAGAGATGAAAAACAAATATTTGTAACATTATTTAATGGATTAATAAGGGAATCATCCACTATTTTCTCATTTCAAGTAGAAACAAATAACATCTAATTCTACTCTAAACCACTTTAAATGAATGGGACTATCATCCCATCCATGTCTATCCCTCATGTAATCCTCCTTTACATTCTCCTCTGTAATGTTAAATTTGACTTTTTTTCCTCCAAGATCTCCTGAAAGACCACATTACTAAAGAACACTGAGTAGCTAAAGGTTCCAGGGATTGTTCTTCCAATTCTCTAACTCAGTGACCAAGGCTTTGGCTGAGTTTCAAGTAACAAGGGGGAACATTAGGGAAAGTGTGTATGGTTCACAATTTCTCCAAGTCAGATGAAGAACAATTGGCATGTAAAGCTCCCTATTTATTCCTTTGTTTAATCAGCAATTGCCATGGAAAATTGGCCATAAATTGGCTTGGAAAAATTCATTGTTTTTTTTTTTTTTCAGCATATTACCCCAGGAGGCTTTTTGATCCTTATCTTCTTTGACTGTGACTAACCTTGATCTACCCTTCGCTTTTGTCCATTCCCAATGAAAATATATTTTTATAAAATTAGCATCTATTTTTTTTGTCATTTGTGAAGAAGCAAGTACTGAGAGATCTGTCATAACATTTTTGATACAGTTAAAAAAGAGTTAAAAGAAATTTCCTTCAAAAAGACCAGTACAAAAGTACTCCTACATGTACTAGGCTTTCGGATGCCTCAAATATTTTCATGAATGAAAGCCCTTTTGGTTATTTTCATTATAGAAGAAATTCTTTTATGGAAAATTCAAACTAACAAAGGAAGCTCAGATTTCAATTCTAACATTTTTTAGCAGAGTTGACCAAACATGAGTCCTAAATTGACGTATTATGAAACACAATAAATAAGGTTTCAAAGGCTGGCTTAATACTGCAAAGCTTTTTTGAAACAGACCTCTCCTTTATGTATCTATCTTTCTGGGAGTTCATGGATCATGAGAGGACGTGGAATTTGGAAGCCTCTGATTATTCTTACAAAAGTCATGGCTATTGGGGAGCTGAACAGTGAGAGTCAGTCACTTCCCCGTGGAATAATCTGCAGTAAATTGTCCTCATTGCCAGCTTGGAAGTGGAAGAGCCTTTAAATTGCCTGACCTGGAAGAGTTATTAAAAGACTACACTGCCATTGTACAAGGTTAATTGCTAATAGATAAACAGTTCAACTCAAACAATTTCTGCTGTATTTTTACTTTGTCCAAGGCACAAAGATGGTAGTGTTGACAGTTGTAGCATAGGCGGGGGTGATGGTGATGGAGGCTGAGGTGGTGGTATGTGTGCGTCTGTGAGGGGGAGAGAGTTACAAAAAAGAATGACCTAGTCCTTGACCTCAAGCATGGTCAATGCTCTAATGGAGGCATAGCCAAAGGCTATGGGAGTAAAGAGGCAGGAGATGTCTATTCTAAAAGATGAGGAAGAGGTATGGTCACCCAGGAGTTCAGTGGTTCTTGTTTTATGGTACAAGAGGTAAAAATTAAACTCAGTGGAGTAGATCAAGAGGCAGAGGACAGTTTTAGAAACAAAGAGGTCTTGTAGGTAGCCAAAGGAGTATACCTAAGACAGATTAAGAATTAGTCAATGAGAGAGGCAGACAGACAGAGGAACAAGAATCTGGGCAAGCCCAAAGCATTCATGTAGGTAGATTATTATACCTTAGAACCTGAAAGGAGTTAGGTATTTTTTCAGATTCTAAGGTATAATAATCTATCTACATGGAGAATGTTTCCTCCAAACTAGAGTGTAAGCTTCATGGGGGTAGCCAATTTTTCTGTTTTCTTCATTGCCCCAGAAAGTACCTGGCACAGTAAGCACACAAAAATATCAGCAGAAAGAACATATTAACATATGGGAAGGAAGACTTGTAGAGCCAGAAGGGTGGCCTGTGTTCCAGAAGTTGGGGTTTGAGGAAACACCTCCCGTCCTCCCCTCAAGATATCAGGTGGTAGCATAAATTGTGAACAGGAAACAGAAATGTAAAAGATATAAAATATTAATTAGAAATATTTTTATTCCCCTGGAATTGGCATCTAGGACCCAAGACTGAAATTAAAGAGGAATCAATTACCCCATATTATAAAGAGATCAGAAAGCAATTAGAAACAAATATCTCCTCAGATCTTATTAAGAGTTGGAAACAACAGGGAGGGAGAATTCAAAGGAATTACTGGAGTCATAAGTCATCAACTCAATGGGGAACACTGTGGGTTTTCTTCTTATTTCCTCTTTCCTAACAGTTTCCAAATTAGGAAGAAGGCTTTAAGAGGATTGCTTGTAGAGATTGTCTGTCAAAAGAAGAGACTGGCCTCTCACTCTCTGGTTGAACACGTACTTACGGTATTCATGGTGCCTTTCTGAGTACAAGGAACAGAGAGAGATGGCAAGGTGGGGAGAAGGCTGTACAAGTGGCCTTACTCCCACCATTTGGTCTCACAAAGATGGCTGGATTCTCCATGGATCAAATGGACACAAGGGATGTAATTAGCTGAACTTAAGAGTGAGAGGACATAGGAATCAAGACATAGTAGACTATATTCCTAGAGATGAAGGCAGTGGCATTGGAAGAGATGAGCCAAGCGAGCGTCAAAAGTCAGGGCATGGTGCAGTGAGAGATGCAACATCCCTGCAAAGTTTCCTAAAGAACAAGAACCCTCATTGTCAAACACCTGGAACACCTTCGTCTCATGAGAGAGACAGTATGTAGATACCTGCCACCCAGGCGCCACTTCCTGGCCAGGGAAGCAGGGACAGCTGAGAGGCCCATGGCTATACCCAGATAAATAAGAGATTCTGTTCCCTTTCCATTGTCCTCCTCTCTGTGCAAACATGTGAGAGGAGAAGGGAATACAGTCAGAGAAGCCCAGTCCCTCTATCAAAGCTAGGCTGATGCTGGGGAGGGAGGAAGAAGTGAACACTAAATCAGATATGAGACTGAAGTTTCAATTAGAATGGACTTTTTAATTGAAAGATACTGTTGATAATGTTCTTATGGAATGATGAGAAAGGAGACTTTTTCAGAACGTAGTTAAAAGCTGTGATTTGAAAGGGGAAAAGTAATTATGTTTCTACTCTATCAATACCAGACCGCTCTACAATTGATTATAGGTATAACCATGGTCTTTTCTCACTACAGAATCAGTGAGGCTCTCAGCTAGGAGGGTTAGGGTGGTATTGCTATTCTAATGCTGGCCAAAAACCTTGTCTTTCATTATACTGATTCTGCCTCATCTATTTGACATGTCAGTGGTTCATCCAACAAACATTTATTGAACATATACTACTGTGAACAAGGGATTGGTCTAAGCACTGGGTAGACAAAGGCAAATCAAACAGTCACTAACTCTGCCTTGCATCCCAGCTCCATACTAGAACTTGCCGGGCTGGAAATGTCCTTGTACAGAAAATTATACACTCATTGCACTGAGATTGCTCTTTCAGTGTCTGCAATGGTTTAAAGTCTAGGTTTTAAAATGCAAAGACGTTTTGCCTTATAGACATTGGGGCATTTGTACTGATTTTTAAAATTCCTTTTTACAGCTACATAGTTCCCAGCAATGGCAGTAGGCTGGATTAGGATTTGGCAAACTTTTCCTGTAAAGGGCCATATAGGAAGTGGGAAATACTTTAGGTCTTTCAGGCCATGCAGTCTCTGCCACAACTACTCAGCTCTTCCTGTGTAGCATGAAAGTGGCCAAAGACAATATGAATAAATGGATGTAGATGTGTTCTACTCAAATTTTACTTATGGCCACTAAAATGTGAAGTTTACATTATTTTCATATGTTATGAAATATTATTCTCCTTTGGAGTAATTTTCAACTATTAAAGAATGTACAAATCATTTGTAGCTCATAGGCGGTAAAAGAACAATTGTATTTAGCTTACAAACCATAATCTGCTGGCCCTTTGACTAGAGGCATAACTCTTTACATACAAATTTATTTGCAAATGCCTCCTACAAAATCCTGCTTTTTGTTAGATTTATGAGTTTCTCTTATCACGAATGTCTGTGGTGCCCATGGGAAGAATGGAATTATAACTCTTCAGGCTTTAGGTTTTACATGTTTTCTGGGTTGACTGTGATTGGGAAGATTCTCTTGCCCCATTACTCAGAATTTCTTTCTCTGTGGAATATCTCCCTCTGTGGTTATTGCTAGGGATAAAAGTGTTAAAAACATCCTCATATGGATGTTCTGCTGTTTCAAGCTAACATGACATTTCCTGGAGTGAGCCATGGTCCTTCCCACCTCTAGGCTTTGCCTGTACTGTCCTTTGACTTGCAATGTTCCCCTAGTGGCTACCACCCTTCCTTTACTAGGCTACTCCTTGGGGATCTGTAATCCGTTTAAATGTCAGTTCCTCAGAGAAACATCAGACCATAATTATTTTTGCAGTGTTTTGATTGATGGCTTCCTTCTCTTCTAGATGGTAGCCTTCCCAAGGGTAAGCATCCCTGGCTCTTCAGCTCACCATTGCCTTCAAATGCCAGGTGTGGAACTAGATATAGAGTCACAGCCTGGTAGTCAGGAGGGCCAGGGAGTTCAACTGCTTGTTAAAACACTGGTATCAGCATCTTCTAACTATGTCACCTTTCTAAGCCTCTCTAGTCATCTATAAAGTGGTATTAAAAGTATACTGACTCCATAGAGTTATTATGAACATTTAACAAGACAATATGCATATAGCATGTGGCTTAGTGTCTGAGATACAAGTCATTATTTGCAAAATGATAAATTGTTGTTATGATTGGCATTCAGTGAATATTTGCTGAATTGAATTAATAACAAGAGCTATTAATACTGGATGCCTACTCTGTGACAAGTACTGTGAAAACAGCGTTACATTCACTGTTTCATTTCATCTTTCTACCACCCAAAGAGGAGGGTATTACTCTCAGTTCTAATTACTGATAAGGGAGCTGAAGTACAAAGAGGTTAAGTATCCTGCCCAATCACACTGTAATTAAAAATGTAATTAATAAGTGAAGGAGTTTCTCAGATTATGACATATATTATTGGTTTCCAATGGGTTTATTATAAATGCTTTTTTTAAAAATATATCTTTCATACTCTCTTTTCTGGCCAAAACAAAATTGTTAGCAAACAACATAGCCTTATATGAAAACATTTGTTTTATATAGGTCTGTACTAAAAATAGATAATTTTAAAAAGCATGATCAAACTGATATACTCTCTTCTGTGGTCACATATATTATTTCCCATAATTCAATAAAGTATACCTTTGGATCAAGGTCATTTTTTTATTTGTTTAAATTTGGACGCATGCAAACTTAGAAGATACCTTAAAATCTGCCAACCTTGAAGTGCATAAACACCACATCAGGGATGTAAATATAAGTCAGCAAAAATATATCAAAGTAGGAATTCTAGGAAAAGGCTGATTGAGGAAAAAATTATACACATCTATATTTGGCTATATTCACACCAACCCATGTAAATAAGTAACTGTCTACTCATACTCATAAATATTTAATTCAGCAATATTATAAAGTTGGATTCTTACCTGTAAATAGATCTGACATATTGCTCATCCAGTAATTTAACTTAAAAAAAAAATCCTTGGGCAAGTAGCCCACTTAAAGCATTTTACCCATAGCCAGGTGCAGTGGCTCAGGCCTGTAATCCTAGCACTTTGGGAGGCTGAGGTGGGTGGATCACCTGAGGTCAGGAGTTCAAGACCAGCCTGGCAATCATGTGAAACCCCATCTTTAAAAAATAAAAAAATTAAAAAATAAAGCATTTTACCCAGAAAGCAATGATTTTTCCGGTTACTGTGACAATACACTGAATAATATTTCTTTTGAAGGTAAATATATATAGAGATTCAATAGGCAGAGAGGTTATGAGCTCAAGTCTCTTGAGTTATACTTACCTGAATTTGAATCCTGACATGACTTAGTCAAGATAGTTAAACTCCTAAGCCTTAGTGTTTCCATCTGTAAATGAGATGGTAATAGTATCTACCTCATAGGGCTGTTGTAACTGTTAAGCTGATGCCTGCGACAGGCTCAATACAGGTTAAGGATTATAATTGTTCATTTGCATTTAAAAAAAAACACACTTCTGGGCTAAGTGTGGTGGCACACGCCTGTAATCCCAGCACTTTGGGAGGTAGAGGAGAGCAGAAAACTTGAGGTTGGGAGTTCGAGACCAGCCTGGCCAACATGGTGAAACCCCATCTCTACTAAAAATACAAAAATTAGCTGGGCATGGTGTTGGGCACCTACAATCCCAGCTACTTGGGAGGTTGAGGCAGGAGAACGGCTTGAACTTGAGAGGCAGAGGCTGCAGTGAGCCAAGATTGTGCCACTGCACTCCCGCCTAGGTGACAAGTGCAAGACTCCGTCTCAAAACAAAAATAAAAACAAAACAAAAAACACTTCCAAACATGTTTATGCATGGCTTCTGAATAGTACTTGGTAGGTATTTAAAATATCATTGTTGAATTGAAATGAAATTTAGAAGGTAAAGTGTTTAGTCTTAAACAACACAGACTTTGTATGGGTTGCCATTTAGTCTTTCACAAACACATCAATGTGTAGGTTGCCTAAGACTCACCTGGGGAATCTTTTTAAAAATTAAGATTCTGGTACTCTGAATCTTCTGAATCAGTCAGTAGGTCAGGTATTAGACCATGCATGCATATTTTTAAAAGCCCTTACAGGGATTGTGATGGATAGTCAGATTTTGGAACATTACCTCAAATGTACTTTCAATTCAGTAAAAATTTTCCCCAGCATTTCTGTTGGCCAGATGAGCCTTCAATAGAAGGTAAGTGTTCCTGGATAAGGAGTGTCCATCTAGCAACATCTACAGCCTCATTCTAAAGCTTTAGCCAATATGAGGAAATCCCAGAAGAGCAAAGGAGAAACCAGAGGGAAGAGTCCCTGCCCCTGAGTGTTTTCCAAGGTGTCAGTGTCTCCACCCCAGGGATTAGTTGCTCCTCCCCACCAGAGACTGGGAACAAGTAGCATAGAGTTAAGATAAAGCAAAACTCTCTCACATCCTCCTTGGATTTCTATTCTTCTGTATGTCTCTGCACCAACCAGTACAAATCAAAAGTGGTCAATACCTACTCACTGATTAATTATCATAAGCTTAGAGTCAACCTCCCATTATATCAGCAAAATACATATCACCTATGGGATGTGAATTTTGCAAGTGAGGTTTTATTAATATGGCTCTTCATTGAATCCTGTAAAAAACTGCATACATTTTATTTTCTCCTGCCTTCATGTCTCCTCTTTTTGTAACCATGTGTTTTAATCCCCTCTCACGTGTTCTCCTTAGTGAAAGTGCCCTATTCTTTCCTGCTCTCTAACACCTTCAGGCCTGCCATAGAGTCACATGCTATGGGATATAAATAACTGAAAAACATTCATCTCTGTGGTGGCAGAGAAGCTGCTGCCACATTTTTTTTTTTTCCTGGAAACCTGCCTTTGGTGTGACAGTATTCTACAGCAGTTTGAAACATTTTCACAAAACATTTCTGAGTGAAGCAGGGAGAGAGAATGAGGAACTTAAGATACTGCTGTGGCCTTCACACATCAGTTTATAACTTGCCTAAATATTTATTTATCATCATGTCAACAGGGCTTAAACATGAGCCAGTAATTCATTTCAATCCAGATCTGTATTCTCTGAAGGGTTCTTTTTAGGAAAAAAATTGCTCTGTGCTTCTAAACTTTTACTCCTTTATCACTGGGAAAATATCTATTATTTACTTAACTTAGTGGGTTGGGATTTTTTTAGGAAACTGTGACAAAGATGTAAATTACAACTGAGTAGGCAGAGTGTGTCTTTGCCCACAATTTTATCCCCCTACTTAGCACAATGGCTGGCAATAGTAGGGGCTTCAAAATATATATATTTTGGCACATGCCTGTAGTCTCAGCTACTCGTGAGGCTGAGGTAGGGCATGGCTTGAGCCCAGGATTTCGATGTTGCAGTGAGCTATGATTGCACTCCAGCCTGGGTGACAGAATGAGACCCAGTCTCTTAAAAAAAAGAAACAATACTTTGGGAGGCCGAGGCGAGTGGATCACGAGGTCAAGAGATCGAGACCATCCCGGTCAATATGGTGAAACCCCATCTCTACTAAAAATACAAAAAACCAGCTGGGCACAGTGGCGTGTGCCTGTAATCCCAGCTACTCAGGAGGCTGAGGCAGGAGAATTGCCTGAACCCAGAAGGCGGAGGTTGTGGTTTGCCGAGATCGTGCCATTGCACTCCAGCCTGGGTAACAAGAGCGAAACTCTGTCTCAAAAAAAAAAAAAAGAAACAATAATAACATAAAATATTATATTATAATATCATCAGTGAAGACCAACTTTGGAAAGGAGGTGTTCCACGATGACAGATCTATGCAAACATATCTGCAAAGACCAAGGAAACTGAGAAGCTGAAGAAAGAGGCTGATGAATCCAGTTTCTCAAAGAGAAACGTTTAATAGGGACTTACCAACAGATGCGATGTCTCAGCGGCTGGGAGACAGTGGATTCCCACACCTGCTTTTTGGTGAAATATCTACAGTTGTTCATGCTGCAGGCTTTCTTTTGAAACTCATGATCACTAGGGAGTAAGCATCTTCATGAAGGACTGTTCATGCTATAGGTATTGTTTCTTTATAAGGAGTTATCTATGCTATGAGCATGGTTTGAAGACCTTGCTGCAGAATATTGTGGCATGCAGGGATGAAATATCAGTCATTATGGCAGTTCTGCTTCAAGATGGCATCACTCTTACCATGGAACTGATTGTTTTCCTACACGAGGTTTGGAGGCTAAAGAAGACAGAGAGGCCTTTGGAAGATCATTTTGGGGGAGAAAGAATGCCAGAGAGATGGAAAATTCTTTTCTGCCAGCACATATGCACATTCATACTCAGCAGGGGTTGAGGGAAAAAGAGAGAAAGAGCCCATAATGAGATAAAAAGGATAATATGGTATTTGTCAATGAAAGGAATTATGTCCTCCTTCCCCCACTTGCCCGTGACATCAAGGGGAGTATAGATAATGTATATGTGCTTCAAATAGAAGTTCCTGGAGTGACTCCCCCATTGCTCTAAGGACAAAGTCTTAACTTAGCATGGTTTGTATGGCCTCACATGATCTAGCTCCTGCCTACTTGTCTAACTTCAGTCTCATCCCCACCATTCTATTCTAGCCATATTGAATTTCTTTCACAGTCTCTTGCCTATGGGTCTCAGCATATGCTGTACCATCTGCCAGGAACATGTTCCACATCTTCACTGGCCAATTCCCTTTTATCCTTTAGGTGTCTGCTTAAGTATCATTTCTTCCAAGAAGTTTTCCGAGGTCTTTGGGTTGGGTCCCTTCCTGTGTTTCCCCATTATGTCACCTCCTATATTGTACTGTAACTGCTTGAGTTGTTGCTTCTGCTGAGACTGTGTTATTCATCAGGCCTATGTTATTCATCACTGTGTCTTCGGCATTAAGCACAATCCAACACACAGTCAATAAATGTTTGCTGAATGAATGAAGAAAAGAAGAGGGGAAGTGAAGATATCGTTAGCCTGAGCAGACTCAGTTGCTGTTGTCTTGGTTTTCCTGGCTCTTGTAAGACACATTGAGTGGAGTCCCAGAAGATGTGAGAAGGCAAACACTGAAGCAACCGAGTCCAAAATTATGTTTAGGAAAGAAGAGAAAAGAAAAAAATAAATGAAGTCAATAGGTTTTAAAAAACAAAGACTTTGTAATTAATATACTCGGTACTAGTTATATTTGCTATTAAGAAATTCTTATTAATTAAAATTGTCATTTAATATCAGATAATGTTCCATTTTTTAATTTTATCTTGACTTATGAGGAAAGAGGAATATGCCAACCAACATGATTCCACACAACCTATTTTCCTGGAAATTCCTAACACAGATAACTTGATGTAGGTATACAGAAATAATCAGAGTTTTTAATTAATTTTAAGATTAACGTTTTGAACATGGAGCTCATTCAATTCAAGAACCATTACTTCTGATCTTTGCCACCTGTAATCCTGACCTGAATGCGTACATGCTCAGGATGATGTAAGAACAAAGAACATTTGTTACCTCGTTAAAAATGGAAGGGGCAGGGAATCCAGTCACAAGAAAGTAACCCAACTCACCATGTGTTTCCTGACTGGCTTCATTTTTTCATTCCCATACAATGTAGTGTTGGGTTGTGGCTATCCTACAAATAGGCTTTTAGTTCCACTGAGGGAATGCAATGGTCTGTAGTCCACAGAAATGGCAATGAGAGATCTGACAAGAGTCCTCCATGTCCTGAGTGTGTAAGAGTCCCATCTAACCTAAATACCTCCCTGCTACCTGAGTGGAGTTATTCATTTGAATTTTGGTTCCTGTGTTTTTCAATCTATAATGGGAAAATTTTAAATAATTGCTTGCAATTTACTCATCTGATTTTAACTCTTACATAACCTGAATCCTTGATTATAGCATAACCATTTTGTGTTTTTCTATCATATAATTGATCAAGGGCTTTGCCAATAAAAACTGATTGTTCAGAGATTAAAGAAAAAGTGAAACCCGACAAGAGCATTAATTTGATGAGGAAATTTATTTTCCCCAATTATCTATTTTATATTATCAACTGTTTCATCAGAGGGAAAGAGTTATATCCAATAACTCTTCTGAGTATCACCAGGGCACCTAACAAATAGATACCTGACAAGTACGCACTGTTATTCTAAGCATATTAGGCACTAATCAAATATTCTTCATCAGCCTATGATAATTTTCATCTATGGTATAAGAGGTGGCCAATAAGGTTCAATTGATATAGAAATCACAAAGTTAAATCTCAAAAACTATATAAAGTTTCAAGAAATTGAAGGATGGAATAAAAGCAGGTATTAAAAAGATGCTAGTAAAAATTAAATGCCTTACCTTTGAAATTACCTTGTTTCTTAATTAGAATTCTTCAAGCATATCAATTGAACTTAACCTCACTGAGAACCACACCCTAGGCAAATTCAAAGCATGGAAGGAATTATTTTCTAGTTAATGAAGCATGTAAGTTTATTTTAATATTCAAGGTTATGATGGGTGAAATGTAAACTAAGTTTTCCTTTTTATCATGGGTCATGGTATAATAGCAGTACTTACTTTATGAAATAAATGTTCAATTACCATAAAAATGGAAGGTCATTATATTTTACTTGGTTTTTGTTTGCAGTCTGTGAATTTTGTTTCCTTACAAATTGGCATACTGTAATACTTCATATATGTAGTTAATCCAGGGAACCCAACCTTATCTTTTCCTCATTATGAACTGCATAGGCTCTATTCTAGCAGTGATAACTTAAGACTTGCTCATCTCTGAAGCTTTGCTAAACCATTCTCTCTGCATAAAATGGCTTTTTCCTTTCCTCTGCCAATCCATGAATCATTTTTCTTTCAAGACATTTCAAAAACTCATCTCTCCTAATATGCCTTCTGTTTCACTTTCTTTAATCATTTATAATTATACATATATGAAGGTTCGTGTCTTAGTTCATTTTATTTTGCTATAACATAAGGTCTGAGATGGGGTAATTTATAGTAAATTGAAATGTATTGGCTTACAGTTCTGGAGGCTGGGAAGTCCAAGATCAAGATGCTGGCATCTTGCAGCAAGGGCCTTATTGCTGCATCATCACATGTCAAAGGTACGAGGGCAAAAGAGGGTAGGAGGAGGCTGAACACACCCTTTTACAAGGGCACCATTCCCACCCATGAGGGTGGAGCCTTCATGGCCTAATCACCTCTAAAATGTCCCACCCTTTAATACTGTTACAATAGAATGTACATTTCAACATGAATTTTAGATGAGACAACCATAAAAACCATAGCAGTTGCTACCAGTCACCTTAATTGGCTAGATAATCCCAATAACAAATGAGTAATTTATATTTGCCAGGGATAAGACTGCTAGTCTCAGCTCTCTACTGTATTTGTTTATGGGGAAGTGGGGAGCAAGTGGAAGGACTAGTTAAGGACAGTTGCAGTGTGTGTGGCTCAGTGCTAGTTTATCACCCTAGGAACAGAGTTTGCATTATATATCAATATTAGCTTTTAACTTCAGCTGTTCTTTGTAATTGTATGTCTATTTCATTTGTATTTGCCTGTCTCCATCATTAAATTCTATTTATTTTATCCATTTATGGTGAGTCTTTTGTAACCAACAATGTCAGAATTATTAGGTGTTTCTATGAGTAGTTAGAATACATTGGTTGGTGATGCCACAGTGACAAATTCAATTGCCTTCAGGGTCCAAGCAAGTTATATAAATGTGCAAAGAGATACAGTGTTAGACAGGGAGCAGAGGCTATGTAAACTGGAGGTGCCTGCCCAGCCTAGGGGCATTGAAATGCAAAAATTCACAACACCCCTGCCAGTCCAATTTGGCCTTCCAGTCACTAGTTTGCAACCCCTGATGCCCTTATTTCTTGCTCTGAACCTGTGAGGGATGTTGGTGGTGACAGAGTGATTAGCTACATTTTGTTGGTGAAGGAATTGAAACACAGAACAGTAACTTTACAAAAGTCACACAGAAAATCAGCTTCATGCCTATGTCTTGTTCAAAGAGGATAGATTGTAAAAGGTAAAATGAAAAGCATAACCTAAAACCTGAAAGTGAATGAGCAAGATTCATTCTCTTACAGAAAAATATGTTCTAGTATTTGGAAGCAGTTTATTTGTACATATAAGTTTTAAAAGTATAATTAAATCAGTCAGTCTCCTTTAATATAATTTGTGTATAAGTATGTGTGTGTATGCACATATGTGTGTATACACATACATACACACATCTTTTATGATTAAATTATGATTAACTTGGGAAATTTGGTATCTCATCATTCCTAAAAGATTTTGACTAATATATAAATTACTTTGCATTATAGAGAACCTAATTTTCAGGAGGAGAATTGTTTCTTTCCTAGATGTCCTACAGGTTTTTGCCCCTAAGATTATGCTTTATTTACTATTAATACTATTAGCTTTGAGGGGAAAAGAAGGTTAGGTAACAGATCCTAGAATCCTCTTTTAATGTGAATTCTTTGAAATTTTTATTCACTTCTACCACAAGCTGAGAAGTAGGCAAAAAAAAAATATTCTGCAAATCAAGCCTGTTAAAATTTCACTGCAAAGCATGGACTTGACTGACTGCAAGTGGAGCTGTCAGCTCATACAGGCATCACTGTCAAAGGGCCGTGTCATCTGTCAGTGTCGGTTCCAGCTCACTGTTCCACATAGAGGGAATGCACTGTTGCCTCCCAATTGATAACACGCTGCCAGAAGCATGTTACTTTCTCATCCGTCTTCTTGTAGCTGTCAAAAATGGAATCCATTAATTAGTTTGTTCTTGTGAATTTTAGTTGTTCTGAAGACATGTAAATTTCAAAGTAAGACAAATAAAAATCCCAAGCCAAACCATGAAGCCAATAAGAGCTCAAAATCCCAAAGTGGCAGCTCTTACTGACAGTGGCGAAAACTGACCAGCTAAACTCTGCCTTAAGTGAATGTAATGATGTGGCTAGTTTCTCATCCTTTTTAATGAGAGCAAGCTTCCCAAGGCAGCAGAGGGAGAGACGGAGAGTTAGAGAATCAGGCAGGGGAGACGCCCTGAACACGGCTCTAACTAGTCAGGCAGTTTGACACAGCTTAGAGAGCCTGGTTGCTGCTGCTACTGCATGATTGCCTTTTTGTATTTTATTCCTCTCCAGTGGATTTCAAAAAAAATGTTTGATGGGCTCTATTTTCCTCATTTTTGGGGTCTCACAAAGTACAGGGAATTCTGTAAATTCTGTATACGTGAGACTGGGTGCCTCATGTGTAATTCACTTCAGCACTCCAGTCTACCATATATCTATGATTTCAAGGAATGTTCTAGAAGAAACTTCAAACAAATACATTGAACAATCTTTATGTCTGATACAGTATATTGAAAATATAAGTATGGTTTAACTCAACCCAATTTTTTTCCTTTCCATCTTTTCAAGTCAGTGATAAAGGATTGCACTGACATTAATTTATTCTATTCTATTCTATAAGCATTTATTAGGTGACTATTCTGTGTAGCTCACTGTGCTAGGCACTCTGAGAAATACAAAGGGATTAAAATACAGCTTTTGTCCTCTACAAGTGCCAACTTCAGAGGAAGGCAGACACATACACAAAGAGCCCTCAGGTACCAAATAATGAACCACAACAGAGAGGAAAGAGAGATGCGTTCCATCCCAGGGAATCTGAGAAGGGTTCATGGAGCAAGTAATGCTTGAGCAAGACTTTGAAGGAAGGGCTGGTCTTCACATAGCTGTTGCTATGCTTTGAATATTTGTCCTTCCCTGAAATTCATAAGTTGAAATCTAATCTCCAAGGTGATGGTATTAGGTAGTAAGGGCCCTTGGAAGATGATTAAATCATGAGAGCAGTGACCTCATGACTGGGATTAATGCCTTTATTAAAAGAGGCCTGTAAAACCTGGCTTGCCTCTCCCACCATGTGAGCACACAGCAAGAAGGTGTTATCTATGAGGAAGCAGGAATGCAACAGACATCAAATCTACCAGTGCCTTGATCTTGGACTTCCCCATCTGCAGAACTGGAAGAAATGAATTTCTGTTGTTTATAAGCCATCTAATCTATGGTATTTTATTATAGCAGATCAACAAACTAAGATAGCTATAATACCCTTCCTTTTTCTCCCTTCTATATCATGCATAAAGAAGAAAGCGTGGAGCAAAGAAGTTACTCTGTGAATGACCAGGGAGATAGAACTTCCACAGATGGAGATGAGTAAGACAGAGCTTTCCATTCAGAGATGCCAGTGATTCAGCACAGTGCAGAGAGAGTTCTGGGATGAGACATCCTCTGAAGCACCATACCTTTTACCAAAGCCAAGAAATAAGGTGCTCCTTTCCTGAAACGTGTAGGGGGAAGCAGTTGACTAACACAATATGATTTATAGCATAAATAAATCATAAATACAACCGGAAGGATCTTTCTGAAATTTTAAAAATTCTTTATAGGTTTACTCATTGCCAACTGGGATATAATATAGAATGGGAAAGTATTAGAATTAATTAAAAGATAAAAAATAATTTAACAGAATCTTTTTTAAGATCTTCAAAAAGTTTAAGAAATTTGTGATTATTTTCTAGTCAATAGCATAGTAGTTTAGGGTTATTTTAAGCACAAAGAAGGAAAGGACTTCGTTTTGCTCGTTGCTGAATCCATATAATCCAGAAGAGTGTGTGGCTGGTAATAGAAACTCAATCAGCATTTGTTGAATGTACTTCTGATAAAAACCTATCAACTGTAGGTCAGCTGGGTCTTAGAAGTAGAGCAAACACTGCTGTGCTCAGGCTTATTCTGTCCTCATATGTGAAAAGTCACTAGTTGGGCCGGGCGTGGTGGCTCAAGCCTGTAATCCCAGCACTTTGGGAGGCTGAGGCGGGTGGATCACGAGGTCAGGATATCGAGACCATCCTGGTCAACATGGTGAAACCCTGTCTCTACTAAAAATACAAAAAATTAGCTGGGCATGGTGGTGCATACCTGTAATCCCAGCTACTCAGGAGGCCGAGGCAGGAGAATTAATTGCCTGAACCCAGGAGGCAGAGGTTGTGGTGAGCCGAGATCGCGCCATTGCACTCCAGCCTGGGTAACAAGAGCGAAACTCCGTCTCAAAAAAAGAAAGAAAGAAAAGTCACTAGTTTGGGATGAATTCTTACTAGAAGGATAAGGGCTTTGCATTTTAAAATATGGACATCTGTCAATTAATTTGGTCACGGTTATTTCTTACGATTTGAATAAAATTGATTTAAGAGAAAAGAAAACAAATTGATAGCTTAGAAAAATGAACTATCAACAAAGGAATTTTGCTAATGCTAAAAATGTTTGAAGTGCTTATATTTCTTTCTATAAAATACTAACAGTAAGGTTTACCTAGAACAAAGTGGCATTGTCAACTATCTGATTTATTCAGTCTCCCTAACTAGCCAACTTAAATAATTCAGTCAGCAAAGTGTATTTGGTATGAAGAAAACTACTTTGATTGCCTTCACATCTAAACAAATCAGATAACTAACCTCTAAACTTCACCTTGGGATATTTGGGCCCAGTCTTGGTGTCAATAGGCCAAAGATGTTAACTAGTTGCTTCACTGATAATTGCAGGTAGTTTGCTTATATGCTGCTAATAAACAGAAGTAACTGTGGTAACCTCTCTGGACTGAATCAATGAGGAAGAAACACAAAAACACTTGAGGAGTAACTGAAAAGAGCATAGCACAGATGTAGGCAGGAGCAATGTTCAAACCATACAACTGACCCCTAAGAACGGAAGTTACTGTGAACTGTAGCTTGTGGCTTTAGCTTATCTAGTTACTGTAAACTTCAGTGATGGTCCAGAGTCTGGGAAGAACCCTTCTGGGTCAGGCATTGCTGGATATTGAGGGAGACCAAGGCAGCAAGCAGAGAGTGCTGGGTATAGGAGGGTGGGTAGTGCTTATGGCAGTAGACATTTACCATTGGTACAAAAACATTTTGATCTCTTAACAGTCAGTACAACCAAACTAAAATTATCTCCTCAATATGGGCATAAATCTGGTTTTCATCCATGAGGAGCTTCTATTAGTGCTCAAGTGCTCAAGCCCATTCTTAGAACATTTCAGCTGGACTGAACATTGGGCAAAGCAACCAGAGGGGTGTGTCCAGGAAATTGATGGCTCCCTGGGTGTCTGTTGATAGATCCAGTGTGATCCCTGGTTGTCTTGGATGAGAGCAAATGATGCCTGTTGGGGGCTGTTGGCACATATCACAGAGTGAGATCAAAAGGTTCCCTTTAACCAACGGGGGTGTCATACTTCTCTAACTTCTAGCACACACCTCTGACACAATAGTACTTGTCACATCAAAATCCAGTTCACTTAACTCAAGTTCTATATGTGTACAATAATAACTGAAATGGACTGGGTTATTTGGGCATTCTAATTCCTTATAGTCAATAGTAATACCTTACTTCCCTCAGACCAACCTTTCTCTCTTTCCTTCTCTACAATTCCACCCCATACAGCCAAACTTCTTGGGACAAATGTTTATTAAAACCCACTAAATGCCAGGCATTGTGCTAGGTACAGAAAACAATGTTAACAAGACATCATTTCAATGCCTACCTGTATGCCATTAATTCAATTAGAGCCTATGTCAATATCCTTCTACCCATAGCAAACTACTTTAACTATGTGTACGAGGGGTACAGTTTCCCACAGGAGACGAATCCTGTGGGGGCAAGTAACTGCAGGAAGAGTGATTCTTAAGGGAGTGTCCTTTTTAATGAGGAAATGTCATTGCCAATACAGCAGGGTAAAAGCCTGGCAAGTTGCACTGAAGGAACTGAAGCCTTTCTTTTGCACACACCCGCTTCAATGGCCCAGATAAGAATGGGCCACTGGCATGGTCTTACCCATGTAAGCACCATCTGAAAAGTTGATCTCAGATGCCCCCACATGTTAGAAGCCAAATCATTACCTTGACTTTGATTCCATCAGAGTTGAGTATCAGTCAAGAGTAGGCTGTATTTACCTGCTAAATATCTTTTTAAAAAATGAACACATTTGTGGATGTTAGAAACCCACGTATGCCATTTTTTAGTAGAGGAATCTCTTGGAAGTACCTGATTGTTCATTTAGTTTTGAAATAATGAACATATTTATTCTTGGCTATGAACTACTGCCATAAAATAAGACAGCAGTTTAGTTACCTATAAATAACATAGCAAGGTCTGTTAAACTAATTTCTATATGCAAGATTTCCCCTTCTAATTGAATGCTTTTCTCTTTAATTAGTCAGTTTCTTGTGACCTTTAAATTCAGTCAGAAAAGTTAATCCTCTGGTTAATCTGGACCAATTGGTTTCTGAGACACCATTCAGTGACAAACCATTATTTCTAGCTCAGCTTTTAATTGGTTAGAATGTTATTGCTGCAAGATCCAGTAGCTGTCAGATTTGCCTGCTAGCCAGTCTGAGCTTTCTGGACATATTCCAAGTCATTAAAGCAACATCTCCTGTTCAAGCCAGGGATATTTATCCTAAACCCAAGCCTGATGCTCTCTCCTGCCTTTATTTAATTAAGGCTTAAGGATGGTTGGAGGGTCTCCTGATGAAGACTGGGGACAAGTATACTTTTGAAAAAAAAATCTGAGATTCCTTATGTTAAATGCTATTTTTGAATGATTGGGTGAAATTATCATACAAATCACAATTTAGCAATGGTGCAAACTATGGTTTTGTTAGATATTTTATGACTTTTACCACAGCTTTAACATTTTCCCTGTATTAAAGTGTCCAAGGGAATCCAACTCTATCACAGAATTAGAATAACATTAATCAAATGTCAAATTCATGAATAACTTATTGCAATTATTTCACTTTTATAAAGAACAATCTTGTGTTTTCTTTTTAATTGTCCTATTCATATCTGAAAAGTCACACCTTCTGATACTAATAGGAGATGAATATCCTATTAGTGTAACAGATGACCATGCCAGTCATCCTTCTTTTAACCAATAACACAATCAAAAGAGATTATCCATATATATTTTTCCAACTATGTACACAGAGATAGTACTGTCTAAGGGCTTGCCATCAGAATCCTGGATTCAGGTCCAAGCTTTCTCCCGACTAAGCTGAGTAACCTTGTTTAAGTTTTTCAAGTTCTCTAGCTTCCAGCTGGCTCCTTGATGAGAAAACAGTAAAATACTATTTGTGTTATAGTTTTGTTTTTTTTCTTCTTCTTCTTTTTGAGTTGGAGTTTCGCTCTTGTTACCCAGGCTGGAGTGCAATGGCGCAATCTCAGCTCACCGCAACCTCCACCTCCTGGGTTCTGGCAATTCTCCTGCCTCAGCCTCCTGAGTAGCTGGGATTACAGGCACGCGCCACCATGCCCAGCTAATTTTTTGTATTTTTAGTAGAGACAGGGTTTCACCATGTTGACCAGGATGGTCTCGATCTCTTGACCTCGTGATCCACCCGCCTTGGCCTCCCAAAGTGCTGGGATTCCAGGCGTGAGCCACCGCGCCTGGCCCGTGTTATAGTTTTGTAAGTGATAATTATTAATCATAAAATGAATATGAAATGCTTTGAAAACACTGATACTCATGAAGTCCAAGTTTTATGAAAATTAAATCATCACACTAAAGGAGCTCCCTCAGTGACAGGCAGAATCAGGTTTATTCACTTTTAAATGAGAGAATCTATTTCCTCTTGAGATCTTTCTCCCCTTGATTTTGCCCAATCCATTGCCAAGTCACCCTCTCCCAGAGTGGCTTGTGTCACAGAGTTCCTGCTTCAGGATTCTTGCCTGCTCCTCATAATCTGTGCATTCAATTTGCCTGATCTCATCCAGAGGTGCACGGTAGGGAGGATGCATCTCCTCACTCCTGATGTTTCCTTCCAGCTGGAAATGTTCTATGAGCAAAGCCCTCCTGGTCCTTTTACCTCCTCTCAATTAATCAACCTTTGGTTGGCAGTGTAAGTTATTAAATTGATAAATGTGAAAAGAATGAATTGAGTATGCTTGGCTCAATGCTTCCCTTGGTGTCTCACTACTATTTGTTATCTGTTGGTTTGTGGAGTTTACCTGTCACCCAGCAGGGTATTCTGATGCTGAGCATTACAAAGCCTATTTGTCTGCATATATGAGCTGTCTCCACTGTAAGCTACATCAGTTTGGTCTTCTCTCTCCCTATATTTTATATTTTATTTCTTGATTGATTCTAAACTCGGGTGAAAATAAGGGGTATTATTTTTTTAACCCCTCTCAGACCCTCCAAACTTACAAACCTATATTTTTATCCTTTATATCCCACTACCAAGCTACAGGTCCATATACCAATTGTTTTTAAGGAATTCTATCTGTATGTTTTGTTAGTACATAAAACACATGTTAAAAAAAATCTAAACTCAATTACAAAATCAAACTAAACTCTTTATCTTTTACCTAAATCTTTCAGACACCATGACAACAACCTAGGAACCATAGAAATTCTTCTCCATGTATCCAGCTCATCACCAAGTCTTGGTAATTTTGCCTCCTCCATCCAGTCTTAGGTCTTCATTTCGGATGCTTCTGCCCTAATCCAAGGCCCCCTGCTCAATGCCTGCTCCTCACACACTGGAGTGACCTTTTAAAAATGGAAATTGTTCCACTCTCAAAGCACTTCGTGACCATCCCTTCCCATTTAGAACAAAATCTACACTCATTTCTGTGGCCTATGTGACCAGCCCCTGTATATGTAAGTCCCCACCCTCTCCTAGAGAACTCCCTAGCTCACTCTGCTCCAGCCACACCAGCATCCTTGCTCTTCCAGAGTTCTCCAAGCTCATTCCCTCTTGGCACTCTATTCTTGCTTTCACTCTGGAATGCCCTCCCCACTTCTGTTCCTTCACAACATCTAGCTTTCTGCTCAACATCATCTCCTCAGAGGGAACCTCTCTGGCCATTCATCTAACTTAGCCCTCATCCCCAGGCTAATGCTGTCATGCTTTATTGTTATTTTTTTTCATATCATGTGTCATGAACTGGCATCATTGGTAAAATTATTTACACTAGAGTATAACTCAATAAGGACAGGGATTTTCTCTGCCTTTGCACTGCTATATCTCCAGCACCTAAAATAGTGCTTGGGGGCACAAATGACACTCAACAAACACAGGTGGAAAAATAAATTGAGTGAACTATTTCAACTAATCTTCCCACCTGAAGTTACAAACCCCTCTAACCCCTCCTTCATGCTGCAATCAACACCCTCTCTAGGGAACAAATATGACTATGTATGTAAATCCTAACTGAGAGCTCCATGGCAAGTGACACAAGATTCTTTGTGAACTGGCCTCTGACTGCCCCTCTGGGCTCATCTCCTTCCACTGCTCTGGACATCTGCTCTGCTTCAATCACTCTGATCTACCTGCCACCCCCAAAAAGGCACACTTTCACATTTTCCCAACTTTAAAATAAAGATATGCTTCCTCTGTCAGGAATAGTCCCTCATGTAATGAACATATTCCTATTTATCCTTCAGAACTCAAAGCATCACCATCCCCTTCTCTGTAAGCTGTTTCTTGCTCTGTCTCCCCTCATCACTGCTAGTTGGTCATTCTCTCCTTTAACCATCTAGAACTTAGAACATGGTGTTCATATTTCACCCAGCATATCGGATTGCAACCAGGTATTTGCACGTCTTGAAACAAGTATACTGAGGGCAAGGATATGAGTGGCATAACTGCAACACAGGATAATATATGGCACATGGTGGGGGTTCAATAAGGGTTACTGAATAAATAAATGAGTGAGTGAGCAATAGCAAAACCACTGGGACACTGAGAGCAATGGGCTGGTCTTCTTTTATGTCCCAGCTTCTTCCACCTCCCAGTCTCTAGACTGACCCAGTACGGACATTTTAACAATATTGATTCTTTCAACCCGTGAGCATGTATGGGATGCTTTCCCATTTGTTTGTGCCATCTACAATTTCTTTCAGCAGCATTTGGTAGTCCTCCTTGTAGAGATCTTTCACCCCCTTGGTTAAATGTATTTCTATATATTTTATTTGTGTGTGTGTGTGGTTATTATAAATGGAATCATATTCTTGATTTTGTTCTCAGCTTGAATGTTATTGGTGTTGAGAAATGCTATTGATATTTGTACTGATATTGCTACTGATCAAATGCTACTGATATTGATTTTTGAATCCTGAAACTCTGCTGTAGTAATTTAGTAGGTCTACGAGTCTTTGGGTGTAATTTTTAAGGTTTTCTAGGTATATGATCATATTATCAACATTTCTTCATGACAAAAATCATCAACAAACTAGCATCAAAGGAGCATACTTCAAAATACTAAAAGCCATCGACAACAACCCTACGGCCAACATCATACTGAATGGGCAAAACTGGAAGCATTTCCCTTAAGAACTGGAACAAGACAAGTAGTGAGGTCCACTCTCACCACTTTTATTCAACATAGTACTAGAACCTCTAGTCAGAGCAATCAGACAAGAGAAAAAATAGAAGTTATCCAACTTGGAAAAGAGGAAGTCAAATTATTCCTCTTTGCTACATATTATTCTATGTCTAGAAAATACAAATTGTCTTGATAATCTAGACCAGTTTGACAAAAATTTCTTTGGCTAAGGGTCCTTGAGATACAATGATTCTATCAAAAATTAGTGAAGTTGTTTTCTGGAACCCATTCCACTGCTGGGCAAACTCGATCTTAATTTTATCTTTTCTAAAGCATTGAATGAAGTCATGAATAAGTTAGCATGGGTAGTTGTGGCTATATTATTTATCAACAATCCCTCATAAAGACAGAAAGATGTATCCAGTGGTGTTGAGATGAAAGAGGCATTAGCTTATGAATGTTCCATGAAAACAAATCATTTGACAGTAATATGTATTGTAGTAGTTTGGAAAGTCATTTAAAATACTTCATTCACATTCAACTAGAGATAGAAAATAACCTGGCAAGTTAGGGCTCGCCTTAAAAAATTCAACACAAATATACAATTAGATAAAGAAATAAGTTTTAATGTTTGATAATAGACTACAGTGACTATACTTAACAGCAATATTATGAATATTTCTAAGTAACTAGAAAGGAAACTTGACACCAATACATAAAAATGATAAACACTCAAGGTGATGGATACTCCAAATACCCTGACTTGATCATTACACATTCTATGCAACTAACAAACACCCCCATATGCCCATAAATATGTAAATGATTATATATCAACAAAACAAAAACGAACAAAAGAGCAATGTTTAAAAAACTACTAAAGAAATTTCTTATTCTGGTAATTCTATAAGATGGAGGAGATGCCATCAAACACCAGGGAAAAAATAATAGTGGAAACACCAGTTAGCCACCAAATCTATACAAGAATAGATTAAAATGAGAAAAATTTAGGGATCTTTAAGGATTAAGATATATGTATATAAAATCACTGTGAATGCAGTAAGAAATATCAGTTGTTTTCTCTGTATCTTCTAATATTTATCGTTTATTAATAGAATTGTGACAAAAAAGATAGATCCTTATTAACTCTTTGCCTGGAGAAGAAGAATTTCTAAGCATGACCTATCTGCCAGTTAAAATCAATTAAGTACCAAGGGAGTCATAAACTGGTCCAGGGCTGAAATCTATTGTAAAACTTCCTGGAAAACTGGAACAAAAAAAGATGCTAATTTCTCACCATAGAGGGGAAACAGCCTTTTAATTGGATCAGATATTTTTTTTATCTCCTGGATTTTAAAGACTGACCAGAACAATAAGTACCTCCAATAAATTTCAACCCAATCAATGTGACTCAAAGATTAGAAAATTCTGCCATTCTTTTCCCTGACAGGTAGCAAGGATCAGTGAACTAAGAGAGGGCTGGTGTCAGGAGTACTGAATAATGTTCGTGAGACAGTACCTACAGGAAAGCCTTGCAAAGATTACAGAACTCTGGGCCTCCATTTTCTCTATTAAAAAAAAAATTCTGTAGAGACAGAATTTACATGACTTGGACAGGTCTATCACACACATAAACACACACATACATATATGTATACATATATATTTCCCTGCCCTTTTTCAATTATCTTCTTTCTGTATGTATACATATATGTGTTTGTGCATTTTTAACTTCTCACCTCAGGTCCTAATTTCATTAGAAGACTAGTAACAAATAAAAGGATAAGTATATTCTTTCTAATTTCTCCTTTCTTCTTTTAGGGGGGAACTGGCCAGTAAAGCTGATCATCATTTTCTTATTTTTCTTTTTCTTTTTTAAGATAGGGTCTTGCTCTGTCACCCAGGCTGGAGTACAGTGGTACAATCTTGGCTCACTGCAACCTCTGCCCCCCGGGTTCAAGTGATTGTCCTGCCTCAGCCTCTCAAGTTGACAGGATTACAGGCACCCACCACCACGCCTGGCTAATGTTTGTATTTTTAGTAGAGGTGGGGTTTCGCCATGTTGGCCAGGTTGGTCTCGAACTCCTGACCGCAGGTCTCAGCCCACTGAAATGCTGGGATTACAGGGATGGGCCACTGCACCCAGGCCTGATCACCAATTTTTACAGTGTATAATATTAGTGACAAGACAATGGCTGAGTTTTATCATTATATGGTACCTTGGTTTATTTTTGTGTCATTAAAAAAAGTTCACTCTTTTCTGATTATGAAATTTATATATGCCCATTGTAGAAAAATTGGAAGGAAAAAAGATTCTCCATAATCATACCACACAGAATAACATTTTTGCAGATGTCTCCCAATATTTTTCCACACTTTTTTTAACTTGAGATTTTGCGATAAAAGCAATTTTATACCCAGCTTCTAAAGTTAACCTTGTCAGCTTTTCCCCATTAAAAACTTTTGTCAACATGAACAGACTACAAATAGGTATAGGGAAAGGGTCTCCTTTCTTTCCCTGCCCTTTTTCAATTATCTTCTTTCAATTCTTTTTCTCTGTATTCCTTTCTTCTGTTATCATGCCTAGGTTTACCAATGACACCTGAGATATGTTTGATTCTTTGGTGTTCTTTCAGAATTCAGGACCCTGAAGTCTCTATGGGAACAATTCATTGTGACAAATGAGGGAGCTAATGTAGATGTCACAGTCACTGATTTAATCATAATAAATTCTAAATGGCAAGATGATCTCAGGCACTAATCCTAAAAACCCTAAATGGAGAACCCATATTTTCTCCTCTACCACTGGAGACCATTCAAGATAAATAAGTAATGTATAAACCTAAGGGAATAGGGAGGATAAACAATGATTGCAATAATTACAGCTCTTACCGTTCTGATATGAATTGATGCATTTTACTAAATAAGGTAAATTCTATGGTAAAGGACAGGAACAGAAGGAAAACCACTTAGTTACCTGAATAGAATTAGTGGGTGGTGTGATAAGCACCAGAGGCCAGAAATATTGACTCTTAAAGCTCCCCGATCCTTTGTGTCTGTCACATGTAGATGTCAGATAAATATTTATTAGAGGCATGAGTGGTAGTACTGTTCACTACTATGATAGTGCTGTTCACTGCCTCCTCTAGTGGGAGGCAGTAGAAGTCATGGTTAAACCAGACTGTGGTCAACGCAACACATCTAGTTCCTTCTACACACACCCTTGCATTATAGGAAAGCAGCCTGGCAGCTATATTTTCCAGAATTATTTACTAATATGGTTCCAGATTAGATTCTGTCAGGGAGAAGCACTCCCGTGAGATTTAGACAGAGAATCAGAAGAAAACATTGTTCTCTAGGAGTGGCTAGTGCACTGGTTTTAGCAAGCACAACACATGAAGTTTTGTGCAAAACTTTTAGGTATCCTAAGAATCGACCACTTTGTGCTGCAGGAAGTTGAAATTACCAGTGGTAACTTTCCTGTACTTCTGGTCCATCTAGATTTTCTGAAATTTAGGAGTGGCTTTCCTGACCTTTGCTATCTAAGTTCTTTCCATAATTGTGAAAACTTGTAGTAAACCCTTTCTGTTCAGAATACCTTGAATGGTTTCTGTTTTGCAGAGTGAACTGAGACTGACATAGTGATTGTTAAGACTTGAGTGCAGAAAGTATAGGCTGAATTGGATTCACCACGTACTACCTGAGGGAGCTCAAAGAATAGCTTTGCTTCTCTCCTGTCCTTGTGACTGGCATGCGTTCTCCTTAGTATAGGGCACAGCTGAAGTCACAACTCAGGACATGTTATTGGGAAGGGATACATAAAGCCATGATTTCTGCAACCCAAATTTTAAAATAATGACTAAGAACTCTGGACAAGACCATGACCCATGGCATGACCAGTGCCAAATCTGATTATGACCTATTCACTGCAACAAAAATCCTCTGGTTGGATGATAATGTGGAGGCTTGCACAGCCGCTGGTTACAAAGGAAGTTGGAAAATCTCACTCCTCCAATTATTGCTCTATGCTCCTGCAGTCTGCTCTTTGGAGAATTTCCTTCCTTTCTAGTTTTCTGTAGGTTGGGCCGTAAATATTCCAAAGAAGAATGGAAACTGAAAGACCAACTGCATTTGAAGATGATCAATTCAAAGAGAAGCAGCACCAGATTGATTCAGCTCTATCCTTGAGAAAGAACAGATCTTAACAGAGACCTCCATAGAAGCTTCCTTGTGACATTGAAAGAGTTACAAGACTGAAAAGATTACTCTCTTGGTTTTATAATGGAAATCTTAAATACAGTTATGTGCTGCAAAATGACATTTCAGTCACCAACGAACCACATTCATGATGGTGATCCCATAAGATTATAATGGAGCTGAAAAATGCCTATTGTCTAGTGATCTGGGAACCATCATAACATTGCAGCACTATCCATTACTCAGGTGTTTGTAGGGACACTGGTGAAACAAACGTACTCTACTGTCAGTCAAATAAAAGGACATACATTTATGTACAATACATAATACTTGATAATGATAATAAATGACTATATTACTAGTTTATGTATTTGCTAATACTATACTTTTTATCATTATTTTAAAGTATACTCCTTTTACTTATAAAGAAAGTTAACTGTAAAGCAACCTCAGGCCAGTCCTTCAGAAGGTGCTCAAGAAAGCATTGTTATCATAGGAGATGACAGCTGCATGTGTGTGACTGCTCCTGAAGACTTTCCAGTGGAACAACATGCAGAGGAAGAAGACAGTGATGTTGACAGTCTGACCCTGCATAGGCCTAGGCTAATGTGTGTCTTTATTTTTAACAAAAATGATTAAAAATTTTTTTTAATTGAAAAGAGCTTACAGAATAAGGATATCAAGAAAACATTCGTGTATAGCTGTACAATGTGTGTCTTAAACTGTGTTATTACAAAAGACTCAAAAGTTTTTTAACTTAAATATATAAACATATTATAGTAAATTTAAAGTATTGTAGAAGAAAAATATTTTTAATAAATTTAGTATAGCCTAAATGTGCAGTGTTTATAAAGCCTACAGGAGTGCACGCTATTGTCCTGGGCCTTCACATTCACTCTCCACTCACTAACTCACCCAGAGCGACTTCCAGTCCTGCAAGCCCCATTCATGGGAAGCACCTTATATACATGCACCATTTTTTAGCTTCTACACCTTTTTTTCTAACTGTACCTTTTCTATATTTATTTGCTTATTTCTGTTTACTTTTTATGTTTATTTTAAAATTTTTCTATGTTTATTTTCTATATTTAACTCTGCCTTTTCTATGCTTATTTACTTTGTGTGGTTATTTTTCGAACCTTGTTTAGGCTAAACAAGTTTGTAGCCTAAAAGCAATAGGCTATACCATATAGCCTAGGTGTATAGTAAGCTATACCTTCTAGGTTTGTGTAAGTACACTCTATGATGTTTGCACAATGACAAAATCACCTAACAATGCATTTCTCTGAATGTACCCTCAACATTAAGAGACCCAAGACTGTACTTAAGAGCATTGCATACTACAGAGAAGTTTGGCAAAGTGATCAGTGAGAATGTATGCAGGGTGACTTTTCCACCTGCCCGCAGGTAAGGCAGTGAAAATTGCTGTTGTTATGGTAGCAGGAAGAGCTCTTGGTGTCACGTAAGGCTCACTTGCTTCTGCTTATCCAGAATTTGAGCAAAGTCATATTTCATAATTCTTCACTGGAAACAATATCTCTGAGTCACTAGCTCCATAAGGAAGGGCAATGATGTGAATTATTCCCCAGGGTAGAGCTTACTATGGTTCAGGGAAAGGTGATGAGGTGGCCCTCTGGGAATGTGCAGAGATGATGTGCTGTCCTTTGATTCTCATGGGGGTTTCCATTCAAGATACAAATGCTTTTCCATTTACCCACATCATCCAAGATTCCTAAAGGTCTTCCTCTTTCTTCTCTTTATGCAAAATTCACTTGTTTCCATTTTTCTATTGTTTCTTTTCCAATGGAGTTTACATACACACACACACACACACACACACACACAACCCTCTCAACTAACATAGACACAGCAGCTATCATTTATTTTACCTTTTATTCACATCAGTTGATTGTAGAATATAGGTAGGGTTTTGCTACTCTTCAAAAATGATGCTTGTAAGACAACATTTACGGAACTAGTATAATCCCAAATAAATTGCTCCTAGTCACCATGATGCTGATGAGAGTGAAGACTTATCAGGCATTTCTGGCTGAGTGTCTTCACATAGAAAGCCCTGGCACAGGAAAAGTATCCTGCAGTGTATTGGTAAGGTCTGAGAATTACTTACACAGATGGTTTACAGGCTGAGTCCCATTGGAGTGAAAGGAGAGATTTTGAATTTTCACCTCCAGAAATCCTAGCCCTTGGTAGAAAAAAAAAAAAACAACTGAAATCCAGAACACAGTACCCCAGCCAAGGCACTGGTCCTTGCTATAAATTCCTTGCTGGTTCAGGCTGTATTTGGTGTTTTTTTGAATAACACAACCTGTCCCTCTCCTGGAAAGCCTTTTACTCTAGATTCCTCTCAGATAGGCCTACAGAAGCACTCAGAAGACTTAGTGGAAGAGGTGGTGTGACTCAGCTGCAATTCTCAGGAAACAAAGTCTACATTCTGAAGAATGGAATTTCACAACTAAGGTCAACAAGAGAAAAAAACAGAAGAAAAAGATAGTTATCATCATATGATCAAATGCCAGTATAGCAAAAACCATGCTAAACTAACTCTATGTGTTTTTAAAAGTTACTTTTTCTTTTCTTTTTTTAATATTAAATGTTAAAATATAAGTAGGAATAATATTTATGGCTTAAAATAAACAGTATTCATATCTATTGTGATATGTAGAGAAAGAACCTACTTAAATAAATTTGATATGGACATTGACAGTTTACTTATTTTATGCCAGCTATTGGCCTATATACATTTTATGAATTGCTTCCATTAATCTTCACAATAAATCTTAGGATTATTATTATCCCCATTTTACAGATGAGAAAACTAAATCTTAGAGGTATTTAATCAGTTGCACAAAGCTATACCACTAAAACTTAATAGGATCAAGAGTAGACTCTGAGCAACCTGATTCCAGAGCCCACATCTTAAATATTATGTACACTACCAGAAATATTTCCCACGTCATCAGCTTCAAGGATTTTATGAAAATGGCAGCTAAGCATTTTAGTTGTGAGGCAGTAGCTCCTTGCCCAATCAAGTGAGCCTTTGCTGTTGATCAGAAGCCCCCACTGGCCAATTCATCCCCCATTAGCCAGCACATGTTTTGTCTCATGTACATAGATTCTAATTCTTTTTCACCACCCATCCTTGATTAGCAAAGACATCCAGGTCTCACCAATGGCTTCTCAGGTAAGATAGATAAGACCATATTATAACACCTCTCAGGGAACTGCAAGTCTTAGAGAAACACATATCCCTAAATGTCTTTGAACCACATGAATCACTTTACAAATTATACTGTTATCAGACTCAGAGGTTGCAATAATAAACTGTTTACAATAATTTATTTTGTCTCCAATCTAAGTTAATGAGGACCATATCACTTTTTTACCTCCACCAGAGCAATGTCTGTCTATACTTGGAAATAATGGTATCTTTCATTTGTGAGGAGCTTTCAAGATTACAAGGTGTATTCATATCTATTTCTGGCTTAATTTTCAGAAAAACTCTTTGAACTTATTCAAAATGTTCCCATTTACAGATGAGAACATTGTAGTTCAGAGAGATAATATGTCTTGACTTAAGGTCATGCAGACAGAAATGGCAGATTTGACACCCTAAACGCAAGTTTTCTGCATAAAAATCTAGTATGTATTGTTATTATGGTATTACTTAAGGTAGAATTTAACCTTTATTTATTTTCATTTCCAGAGGTCAATGTTCATAATGGTGTATATCCTATACATTCTCCCATGTCCTCTGTCTGGCTTTTAAGTAAGTAAAAACCATCTTAACAACCTTGATGACTCAAGTCTTAGATAATTCCTTCTGTCTACAGGAGTCATCTGCTACCATCTAAATAATATTTATTCTTAATGTTTGTAATCAGGATTCAGCTAATCTACAGTAATAGACAACTTTTTAAAAGTTAAGTGAGTTTAGTGTTATAGACATAGTACTAGATTAAGAGGACAGAATATGAGTTCCCAAGATTGTACATTTGGGCAAGTCATTGGCCTTTCCTGAGCTCAGTTTTCATATCTGAAATCCAAGGGCACTAGATTAGCAGTAGATCATCTCTAAATTCTCATGTTTTAGAGCCTGTCCATCCAAGTTGACATCTAAAAGACAGCTGTGAATGTGGAGGCTGCAGGAGGACAGCAGGAATAGAGCTGGGTCCTGCCATTCTTCTGAGCCACCACCATAGGTTCTAGGACTCAAAAAGACAAACCCTTGGAAGGACCTGGAAATCTCATAAAGCTACTCAGATGCTACTCCTCAGGGTCTCCCCTAAGTCATAGAGGCAGAGTATCTATCTCTGTGGACTCCCAAAGAAGTGGGTTCAATATTCTTCTCAGAAACAGGTAGCTACTACCAGTGAGTTATACCCTGTGTATCTCTTCAAAAACTCACATTATCTACATCTTTCTTCTAGTTTTTCTGGTTGAAAAATGTTTGATGACAGCCAGTGGTATAATAGCCAAACATGGAGAAGTTATTTCATTCAGACTAGGACTCAAACTTTAGAGACTGCAAAAGGAATCTTTCTCAAGGTTCAGTCACTAAGGAGGAAATTGTGGTTGGGTTCCACCATCCACTTCACCTTTCCCCAAATGTGTAGCAGCTCTGTGGTTTGAGGGCTTAGCTAAAGCTCCAAGGGAAAGTTCTTAGACACATAAGTCAAGTGTGGGATTGTAGTGATTTTCTGACCTCTCTTTCCACTAATTGGTTTAAAATCCAGGCTTGGGCAATCAGCACAGGGCCTTAGTCTGATGGCAGGAAATGAACTGTTCAGAAACCAACTCTTCCACACAGTCTCTCGAACCTGTCTACTCATTCAAGTTCAGCCACACCAGCCTCCAGGTTGTTTCTTGAATAAAGCCTGAAGGTCTCTATATTATTGGCTGTTTGCTCTGCCTGGAGTGATCCTCCCCTCTCACTTGAATCTTAGTTCCTTCACCTCCTTCAAGGCTTTGCTCAAGTGTCACCCTCACAATGGACCTACTCTGACCATCATATCTGGAATTGCAATCAACCTCTTCATTACTCAGTTTCTTGTTTCCCCTGTTTTCCTTCCTCCTCTAATACTTTTTAAAATTCTATATAATGTAATTCCTTATATCATTGCATGTTTCCTCCTGCTAGCATGTAAGCATCTGGTAGGGATCTTTCCATTGTTCACTGTTTAATCCCAAATGCATACAGTAAGTGGCTGCCTGGCTCATATAGGCTCTCAATTCCTCCTCTCCACTGCACACTTTTGTAATCAACCACAATCTGGATCCATTTTACGTGCCTAAATTTTTCTGAAGTTCAAACATAGAGCAGATAATTACACAGACCATATAATTGATCATTCAATAGGGACAATATTGGAGTAAAAGGAGAAGCTATTAATAATTATGTCATGGCAACAGTTTAAACAGGCATCAACATGGGCAAACCAGGATGACTTAGCATTACCCTATTTATCACAGAGCATGGTCTAGGGAGCAAGAGTAAAACACAGAAGAATAAAATAGGGACAGAAGGAGAACAAATGAAAAGATATGTTATCAAGCTGTCTCCTTTTCTGTCTCCTTTTCTGGTTGCTGGATCCTGGAGGACAGTCTTAGGGGCCATATGTAATATGTCTCAGAAGCAACTATGCAGCAGAGAAATAGGGTGGCTCATATGCTTGGGCCCCTGGTCCCTACTGTTTAATGGCTCACCCACAGGGCATTTCCAGATTGTGCATGCAGGTGTGCTGAGTGGGTACCTGTGGGCCTTCTGCCAAGGGCCTCCTAAGCAGCAGGAGGCATGTGGCAGAGTCCTGATGCTCAGCGCTGTCAGAACCTCACTGTGTGAGCCAGCCAGGAAGAGGAAGGGGAAGAGTCGGGGTCACTACAGTAGTGACTGGACAGGCAAGGCTGAGAGAACACAAGTGGTAAATAAGTAGAGGCCAACACAGCACTTTAGAGTTTGAAATATGGGGTAGTTCAAAAATAAATACCATAGGAAATAAAATACCAGAGGAAAAAGGAGACAAGGAGCCTCTCCAACTTAACAACTAGAGCTCCTGTCCACAGGTAGTTATTTAATTAAATTGATCTCTAGATTTCTTTATACCTTATATCAATTCTTTTAAAAAAAACTTTCTTAAATCCATGCATAGTCATGCAGTGTGGTATGTGGTGAATGCTTTTGCTTTAAAGAGTTTCCTTCTTTTGATGGTTTCTTTCTTCCTGCAGATAATGGGGCTTTCTAATGATGACAACACCACTAAACAAACCTTTCCATGTCAGAAATGCTGTACCTTCCCTGGTGTTGCTCTCTCCCCATCTCCCTTTCTCTAGTCTGTTCTCCCTTTCTCCTGACCATTTTCAGGCTATACAGATGAAGAGATGTGGCTTTAGAAGTCATAAAGTGTTGAAGGGTTAGGGCTGGCAATGCCTGGGCAAGAGCTGAGATGCAGCTTTCCCCCCAGGGGGGAGAAATTAATCCCAGTTCCCCCATGGCATCTGGATTCTCAAGCTTTCACAAATGCTACCTCAGCATGGGTCAGAAACAATACAGGATATCTCTGTTTGGTCTAAACATAAAATAACTTCAAAGAAATTCATTGTGATAAAATTAAAATATGGAACCCAAGAGTGTTCTAAAGTGCTATCTGGAGATTTTCTGTGGAAATTCTATGACATGTTCTGTGAGCTTTAGTAATATCAGAAAAACAGAGAGTCCTTACAAGTGGCTGCTTTTCTATCTCTGGAAAAGCTATGGTAGGGCAGAGGTGAAATTTAGGTGTACAATTTGGAGTTTTAGAGTAATAGAAGAATTTGGAGATATACACAAATCTGACAAAAATCTATTATTTATGGGCCATCTGCATGTATCTGAGAAAAGGTGCCCACTGGGAAGACCAGAACCTCAACCTGGCAACAAAAGGCTCACTGCACCCAGTTGCAAGTGGCTGAAGACCAGCTCTGAGGGCACAGACCTCTGATGCGGTCATCTCACTCCTCCCCCAGGCTGCCAAAGGTAGGGTGCCAGCAAGGCACATACCAGGATCACAGTATTGGAAATGGCTTTGCAGCCACACCAAAAGAGCTGTGGGAAGAGAGGAAATGAAAGTGGCATTTCAATCAGGTTATTTCCCCACTTCTTTGGTCTTTATTGTCAACTTTTCATAGAGTAGCAGATGGGTCACCATACTAAAGCTTACCCACAATGAACCTGACTTTCACCTTTTCTTGAAAATTATAACCCCAACTCCTTTTTCAATACTATGTCTACTTTTCTCACTGTTTTTAAAAAGCACTATGCAGACTATTATACCAAAAATAGTGATCGTAGACTATTCTGAGATTAAACTTCCTGAAATCTGGATCAACCATGCTTATTCTCCTGGATCAACTCTTTAGCATGGTATCAGGTTCTAATTGAGGTCCAAGGGGAGGCAGTGGGCGAGTGGCAGGTAGCTGGGAAAAACACTCAAGTTTCTTCATGGCTTTACTCTCTCTTTGGGTGTGAGGGAGTGGTATATACAGCGTTAGCTGGGTTAATAAGCTTTTTACAGACAGTGGCTCTGAGCCAGTATCAGCCCATGTGGGTGATCACCTAATGCACCTCACATGGCGTGGTTACAGAACGTGTAGGATTGTGCACCTGTCCTCCAAACCCGCTGAGTCATCACTGGACCAGATGTCTGCCTCGGCCTATTCTTGACCGCAGCACATCCATTTTCCTTACACTCCACCCCCTAGGCTGAGAACATCCTCCAGGCAGGGACATGTGCCCATAGGGAAGAGCCCTGAATCCATAACCCACAACATCACTACAGAAAGCAACAGCTCACTACTAGGATCCTAGCTATGCTACTTATGACTATTAGAGCCCAGCATAGGCCAGAGCCTATTGATGCCCACCATCTCTGCAAGTGGTCATCAGTAAGGCTTGCAACTGCCTTACTCTCCCATGAGACCCCTTGAGGGCTGCTATTATGTTCTGCTGATTGTCAGGGATAAAGGTACAACTGTGTTTAGAACTGTGTTTCTAAAAGGGCACAGGTGCCTTCTCAACCTCATCTGTTAACAGGACAAGGGCCACTCAGGTATAATGTAGAGCCTGAGCAGTGTGCTCTGCAAGAGTAGTAACTGGTGCTTCTAAAGTTATGACACCCACTCCAGGGACGGTCATTGCCAAAGGGTGGAACCACCAGGGGCTCATCACACTTGCAAAAACTGAAAGCATAGCACCTCTTAGTTATGCAGTGGTCTGGGCAACCTGGGGAGAACAGTGGCAGGTACATAAGGCCACCCCCAGGTATAATGTCCAGTCCAGTTTACTGGTAGGTAAGGCCACCCTATGCCCCCACCCCATAAACTCCCAGGGGCACAAGGTCCACTGGGACTTGACCTTGGTGGGGCTGCTTATTCTATCATATCTTTGGTGTGGTGACATGTGTTATGTTTGCACAGGCATGACAGATACCCATCCCATAGTGGTGTTATCCCAGTGTTGCTCTATGCACTGTGGCACCTTGGCTGGCAGTACTACATGTTACCCCACTAGCCAACCTGTATTAGTCAGGTTCTCTTAGAGGGACAGAACTAACAGGATACATATATCACACTGCAAGGATAGGTGAATGTATACACACACACACACATACACAAATATATGTATAGGAGTTAAGTATTAACTTACACCATCTCAAGGTTATATAATGGGCTGTCTGCAAGCTGAGGAGCAAGGAGAGCCAATTCAAGTCCCAAACTGAAGAACTGGGGGGAGTCCAGTGTTTGAGGGCAGGAAGCATCCAGCACCAGAGAAAGATGTAGGATGGGAGACTAGACCTGTCTCTCTTTTTCATGTTTTTCTGTCTGCTTTATATTCACTGGAAGCTGATTAGATTGTGCCCACCAGATTAAGGGTGGATCCACCTGCATGAGACCACTGACTCAAATGCTAATCTCGTTTGGCAACACCCACACAGACACATCCAGGATTAATACTTTGCATTCCTCAATCCAATCAAGTTGACACTCAGTATTAACCATCGCACAGCCCCATTCATCATAATGGGTCTGTGCTGTGGGTCTTGTGGCAACCTTTGTCCAAAGCTTGCTGCATTATGTTCCAGGGGATTGGCCATGGGACCCCAGGTCTCTGGGTCATGTACAGTTCTCTGCAGATACTGAATGTATGTAGCAAGGCAAGCCAACTGCAGCTGCTGCTGGAAGGGCAGTACAGATCCAACAGTCAGAAACATTGGTCACTGCAGCACAGGTGTGGGCCTAGTCCACAATGCAGTTGGAGCATGTTAACCTATGGTCCAAATGACAGAGCAGGCACAGGTACTAACAGAGGTAAAGCATGTCCCTTGGGCAAAATACAGGTGAACTTTTCATCCCTGGATAACAATGCAGTTGCCAAGGGCTTTTGCCCTGGACGATGGTAACACACCTTCTCAATACCCTGTGGTTCCTTTGAGTCCTGTATCCATGCCAAAGTAACGGGGGAGTTCATAATAGGCCATAAAGACAGTACAGATGTCCCCCAGAGAAGGGTTCCTTCTTTGGCCCTTCCCCTAAGAATAGTCAACTGCAGGGGCCATATGTTAAACACCCAAGGAATGACATGCAAGTTACTGTAGGCCTTCCCCCCGGCTACAGTGGTCATCCACCAGCAGTGGGGTGCTTGGAAGGTCCATGGCCACAGTCGGGTTTTCTGTTCCCCTGCCTTTAGGGGCATGGGGGCAGGCAAAAATGGGTTACCATTCATCCCCATACCTAGTCGGAGGAGGTCATCTTTGGTATATATCTGCAACTGAATGGGGGCGGTGGCCCAATGTAATGAAGCCTCCACCAGGGTTGGGCCTCCTTTCCATGGCCATTCATTCAACATTTGGAGCACCAGGTCCAGCCTGGTCCTGCCCCAGGCCCGCAAAGATGGGAATGTGACATGCTGGTGTAACCCATTCTTCAAGAATCCACTATATCTTTTGATCATACCCACAGGTTGCAGGTTGTATGGCACTTGGAATCCCCACTTTATATCCATTTTTGGCGCCCATCGTTGTACCTGTTGTTCAGTGAAATGTGTTCCCCTATCACTCTCAACAGCCGAAGGGCAACCATACAGGGCACATAAGCGTTTAAGAACCTGGATGGTGTTCTGTTGTTCAGCCACAATGCAAGGGTACGTGAACAACAGGCCTGTGGCCATGCCCACAGCTGTTAGCGCATGTATATACTTTTGTGATGTAGGCAGTGGCCTGAAGTAGTATATTTGCCACCTGGTTAAGGGCACTTGTCCTATCGTTACTTGTTGCATCATACTGGGCACCTGCCTCCATTTAGGATATGCCTAAGCACCTGCCTAATTACCTGCCAGATGTTTATGACAAGCCTCCCAAATGGCTTGCATGGGCAGGGACTTATTGCTTATTGACCTGCTGCATCAGTTTACCCCTCCCCCCACCGCATGTCTGTTTCCAGTGTAGCCACATGGCCACATCTTGTGTAGGTGCCAAGTCTAACCATCAAACCTTGGCCAAGGTATCTGCCTCATTATTGCCGGGGGTGGCCAAAGGCATATGGTCTGACACATGATAAATAGT
Organism: Callithrix jacchus; assembly: GCF_049354715.1. Taxonomy (NCBI): domain Eukaryota; kingdom Metazoa; phylum Chordata; class Mammalia; order Primates; family Cebidae; genus Callithrix; species Callithrix jacchus. The sequence continues at coordinate 105,052,059 of NC_133505.1, forward strand.
TACCTCTTTCTGATGACCCATTTCCCAGAGGTCTTGCCACATGGCTTGGCCCCAAATGGGTCAATGGTTGACTAGCCACTTCTGCATTTTCCAGGTAGTTAACCACAAGGTTAAGCCTCAATAGACTGCCCAGCTATTGGTAAAAATTACCATAGGTGTCACCTCCTGGATGATGACCATCCATACTGCTCTACGTTCAGCTCATTGGCTACTTTGTCCATACCCAGTTTCACACCATATAGTGTCAGTTAACAGCAATCCAGGCAGCAGTAGCACCTCAGCTGGATCCATCTGTGTACCATGCCCCATCAGGAAAGGAGGACCCCTTCCTTAAACGGTGAAAGCTTAGGTTCTAGGGGTACCTCAGGCCCCAGAGCCTTATCTTACATTAGGATTACAGGTCCCAAGACCTCTTTCAACGTTGCTGCTAAAGGACTTGTACTCAGTGTACTTTGCTGCTCCAAGTAGGAGCCCCACTTTGCCAAAGTGGATGTCTGAGCCATTGCAGGCCAAGAGATCATTATCCACGAATGCACCCATCCTGCTATTGGGCAAGTCATCTGCACAATGACTGCAGCCCATCCTGTCACACTGTCACAAGCATGAAGGGTGGCATATATAGCTGCTAGTTCCTTCTCTATCAAGGAAGACCAGAGCTCAGCTCCTTTCCAAAGTTGGGACCAAAGGCCTACTGGCATTCTCAGGTACTCCATGCACTGCCATAGGCCCCAATCCAAATCGTCTGTGGTCACATGCACATCTAGCTCAAACAGGCACCCCTGGTCAACTACCCACAGGGCTTGTGCCTGCTGAACAGCATGCTTGGTTGCCAAGAAGGTGGCCTCAGCTGCATTATCCCAACCCCAGGTAGCTCTCTTCTTTGTTAACCAATGTAACAGGTTTATCATTTGAGCTAAATGGGGCACAAATGCCCACAAATATCCCAGGATGCCCACAAAAGCTTCCAGCTGCTTCACCTTAGTGGGCCAGGGATATGCCTGAATCTTATCGATGATAGCCTCTGGGATAGCCTTTGTCTTACCTGACCAGAAAACTCCTAAGGATTTGGCAGATAATCCAGCTCCTTGGACCTTGGATTTGTTGACGGCCCAATCACATGCTGCCAAATGCTGCTGCAAGAGGGGTGCCGCCGCTTATAAATCTGTAAGAGAATCAGAGGTTAACATGATAACATTGATATAATGGAATAGGCAGACCCCTTCTGGACATTGCCAGGTGGCTAAATCCGCTGACACTAGACCATGATATATGGCAAGTGTATGCACATAGCTCTGTGGCAACACTGTAAAAGTCCATTGTCACTTGTCCCAAGTGAAAGCGAACTGTTCCTGGATCTCTGGAGTGATGTCTACGGAGAAAACTGCATTGGCCAAGTCCATTACATAGTGGCACTGTCCCAGTTCTGTCATAAAATAGTCCATCAAATCCATGATTGATGGTACAGCTGCATGCAAAGGCAAAGGTGGTGTTACTTTATTCAGTTCCCAATAGTCCACTGTCATCTGCCAAGTTCCATCAGGCCTTCTAACTGGCCACACTGGAGAATTGTAAGCAGTGTGGGTGCCGTGTACTATCTGTACTTCCTCCAGCATTTTAATTGTCTCGGTTATCTCTATAAGCCCACCTGGCAATTGTATTAACAGGTGGAAGTAACCCGTCAGGGTTGTGGCAAGACCTGAGGCTGGTGATGTGTATGTACACCACATACACTTGAGGTCTGAATTCCCTGGCCGTGGCTTGTAACACCAGGCCATGTAAAATGTCCACTCCCAGAATGTATACCAGTATGAGAGAGACATACACAGTGTATAAACAGGGAGCCAAACAGCTAATGCCAAGATGCAGATATACGGGTTTCACCTTCACTGACCGGCCTCTATAACCGTATATACAAGCAGGTTTGCCCAGAAACTTATCTGAGTTCCTGTAAGCAAGGCTGCAATCTATGCCAGTATCCACCAGTACCAGCATCCACTGTACATTGATGGGGTATCAATGGATCGCTGATTCCACATGTGGCCTCCAGTCGTCCAGTGTCCCCTCCAAGCCAGGCACCTCAGCCAGTTCCCTAAACAAACAGAAAAGGCTCTTCATTTCTTCCTGGCTGCAGCAAGTAGTCTTTGAGCTGAAGTGCCCAGGCAGGACCCGTTTACACAGCAATGTCCTTCTCCCCTTTGGGCATTTTCTGGAATTGGCGCTCTGGAGACAATTGTCTCCACAAAGTTAAGAAACTTCATTGAGCTGCTTATCAATTTTCACATGTTCAACCCTGGCCAAAATCAAATCTGTCTACATCTATGAGTGTGTCACTCATTGGAGCCCCCTTTTCTCCCATGGGGGTGGCCCTGAGGGCAGGGCATCTTCCCCTTCTCTATGGCATAGACCCCTCAGTCCCACCGACAGCCTTCTGCTTTCCCAAGAGCCACCATGGCAGTGGTCACTTCATGTATGCGGTATCCTACATATGGGGTAAGGACAGAGAGCAGATAGGAAGCCAAAGGCACTTGGAGGCACAAAACCCAACATGAGATTCCTCATGTGGGAGGTGAAATGTTCATCATCTGGCCCCCGGTATTCAGGTGAAACATAGCCTGCTGCATAGCCATGTCCCAGATGACTTGTACCAAATTGGCATATTACTGCCATTTACTCACAGCTTTGGGTATTTCACCTGTGTCATTCCACACAGTCCATATGGATGCCCATAGCTATTCAATTAGGATGTGGTCATCTTGCCCTTGTGCCAAACACCTGCTCATCTGCAACCACTGACAGAGGGAGGAGTGAGCTATGATAGAGAGGCCAGCTTTTCCATTTCAGAGGTGGGACAGGAGATATTATCTGCTCCCTTGTCCCATAAATGAAGCATCCAGGTGGGCAGAGGTTCCCCTGGATGATAGCTGCACTACTTGCCTAATTCCCACAACTCAGTTGGGATACAGGCAGTATATGAAGTATGCTGCATTATGGTGGGGGTCCATGAGCCTGGCCTTGGAGCCGCAGTGGTTGTTTATAATCCACCATTTGACAGAACACTGGGCAAGCCTGCAACAGGGTTTCTTCCTCCTCAGTATCAGATCCAGTGGGGGTCTCCAACTGGGATGACCGACCCACGCCTGTATTTAGAACAGCCTCTAATTCCTTTTCCAAGCTCTGTAGCCAGGCCTTCAGGCACCCCACCTGTGCCTGGAGGTCTCCATTTACGGCAGCTTCTAACTCTTTTTCTGAGCTGTGTAACCAGGCCTCCAGGCACCCCACCTGAGGATGGAGGGCCTTTACTGTGCTGCATCCCTCAGGGATTGGGTGTGTGTTTCTCATAGTGCAGTCAAAAATGCCCATCCAACTCTGCTGGCAAAGGCTTGCTCCTTCTCAGTGCTTTGTGCTTCCAGCTGCTTCAGTGCCTTCTCCATGCTCATGGGGAACCCATCTACTACTACCCAGGTTTCCAATGGAGCCCATCTGAGCAGCACAGCTGACACTGGGTACCACAACCCATGTTGCAGCCACATGGCCAACCTGGAATCAATGGGGACCAAAGGTGCACTCACCTCAGGATTCTGTTCAGGATGCCAATTATCAGGTTCTAACTGAAGTACAAGGGGAGTTGCTGGGCAAGTGGCAGGTATCTAAAAAAACACTCAAGGAATTGTAGAGAGTTCCAACGTGGCTTTACTCTCTCTGGGTATGAGCAAGCTGTATGTACAGTATTAGCAGGGTAATTATAACTTTTACAACAATAGTGGCTCTGAGCCAAGCACAAGCTCACATGGGTGATCACCTAACGTGGCTCGCATGGCGTGGATACTTAATGTGTGGGATTGGGTGCCTGCACTCCAAACCCACTGAGTCATGCTGCACCAGAAGGCCACCTTGACCTACTCCTGACTAAACCACATCCATTTCCCCTACAGATGGTATACAGGCTCTTGGTGATAGGCATCTTTTATGATTTGGCTGTGTCCCCACCCAAATGTCATTTTGAATTCTCACATGTTGTAGGAGGAACCCAGTGGGAGATAACTGAATCATGGGGGCAGGTCTTTCCCATGCTGTTCTCGTGATAGTGAATAAGTCTCATGAGATCTGATGGCATTATAAGTAGAAGTTTCCCTGCACAAGCTCTCTTTCTTTGCCTGCCGCCTTCCACATAAGACATGACTTGCTTCTCCTTGCCTTCTATCATGATTGTAAGGCCTCGCCAGCCATGTGGAACTGTAAGTCCAATAAAACTCTTTCTTTTGAAAATTGCCCAGTCTCAGGTATGTCTTTATTAGCAGTGTGAAAATGGACGAATACAGCACCCAATTTTACTGTCCGGCCACTTCATCTTACATAACCCCTAATAAATCCATTTCCCAACAGTTGGCTCCCAGAAGTCATTTCTTCCACATCTCAGTGTCTTTGCCTGTGTGGTTCACTATATCTAGATGGCTCTTCCTGAAGAACCTGTCAATTTTCCAGTGCCATCCAAGCCTACCTACTCTCACTGGCCTACAATGAGCCATGTCCCATGCAAGACACAGAAGCCTCAGAAACGAAGACTCAGCCCCTGCCCTCCAGAAGCTCACAACCTGGCAAAGCACACAGAAATGCATGCAGATAATTATGATACCATGTGATATGTTGGATTTTATTTTAATACTATTTATAAAAGTATGGAGTAAGACAAAATTTAAATTGATTTCTGCCATGGCAATGGCTGGGGAAGAACTCAAAAAAAGCTAAGAAGAAAGGGTAACCTTTTCAAGCGGACCTTCAAGTATCAATAAAATTTTTCTCTGTGGAAGAAAACATTATGGGGTGGTGCAGTTATGATTGGAGGGTGAGAAAACATTTTGTGACACATGTAAATGAAACATGAAGGTGCGTAGACTATTTGGGAACCATAAGGAGTAGATTTTGGCTGCTTGTAGACTGTGGGTGAGAAGAGCACTATAGTGGAACAGTGGAAAAAAAGTGAACAAATAGATATTGCCTAACAATGTCTGGTAGTGATAAGTTTGGTGGAAAAAAAATCAAGCAAGAAAGAACATGGAGAGTGACTGGGTGTTCTTTTAGATGGGATGGCCTGAGAAATTCTCTCTGAGAAGTAGATATTGGCGTGAAGGCCTGAATTATGTATAGGAGTTGTAGAGAGGATGGGCTTTCCAGGCAGAGGGCACAGCAAGGGCAAAGGCCAGGAGGCTGGAGTGTGCTTGGCATGTGAGAGCTTTTTCAATGAGGCCAGGGTGGCTGCAGCTGAGTGAGCAAGGAGACGCATAGGCGGAATGAGGTCTGAGAGATCCTTGCAAAGCTCATTATCAAGTCCACCTGACACTCTAGCCTAGTCAGTATTTTCACCTTTCCTGACAAATCCCACATACCTATCCCCTTAAGCAAGTCTAGACCAATTTTAGGCAAGAAAAAAATGTATTCACAACATTAACTCTTCTCCTCACTCTCACAATCCTGAAGATTTGAAGTGAGAGTATTTGAAATAGTAGACTAAGAGAAATGGCTACGAATAACCCTCAGGGGCTCTTAACCCAGAGTCTATTGAGTGTGCTTTATCAGAACCTGGGACTCCCATAGTTGTACACAAAATCATATTTATAGTTATATGCTTGCAACTTTTTCTGGGGTGAGAGATTCAACATTTATCAAATTTTTAAGGTAGCCTATGATATTCCCAAGATTAAGAACCTCCAAAATAAAGAACTTCTATGATTGACTCCTCTTATTTTTATACTTGAGGAAATGAGTGGGAATCAAAATCACCAGTGACCTTAGTCCTCCCATGAAGCTAGGTTTGCTGAAGGGGTAACAATTTATGTTGTTTTTTGCAAGTAAGAAAAGAAAAAACATTTTTTAATATATTGTCAAATATGGTATAGCCTAAATAAACCACAAGTTCTCGGATGAATTTCACATGCAGGATCCTGAGATTCTTACTGAGACTGAAAACCCTGTAATCAATGTTCCAACTCCCTCAGTTTTGTTTGCAGTGCATCATCCAGAAATAATCTCTTTCCTTTTCTCTTTTCCATCCTCCTTATTTTGCAAGACAAACCTTTTGCTCTGATGGTACAGAAAAAACAAATCCAAGTCTACATATATGGAAAACCTCCTCCTTGCTATCTCCTCTTTCCCACAGCATAGACCATTTCCCTCCACGAGTTTAAGTCTCCCCCCATCCATGAGTCAGAGACAAGCAGTCTGACTTTTGTCCTAGTTATATTATGATGACCCCATCAGAAGGACCACTAACACAAACTAATGGCAGTTAGTATCATTGAGTCCATGTTTCTGTGCTAAGTTCTTCACATGCATTTTCTCACCTAAACCACCAAACAGTCCTATAAGTCGGCATTAATATTAACTCCATTCCACAGATGGGAAAACTGAGGTTAAGAAAGGTTCGTTTATGTGTCCAGGGTCACACAGCTGATGTGGCAAAGCTGAGATTTAGCCCAGTTCTACATGACTCCAAAGCCTTAAACCACAACTCTATCATGCTACCATAAGACAACTGAATTATAATGGAGTCTGCTCACGTTGCAAAGCAATTTTTCCAAAGTATAAATTTCACAGGTGTGCTACAAAAGATGCTAACACGATCAATACTTGAAAATGCAAATGCAATCATTATATTATGTTCACCTCAGAACACAAAAGCTTGATTGCATAAAGATGCTGCTTTTATTAGTAAACAGGAGAAGGTTGAAACTCTGTGCAGTTTTTATATTGCTTTATCACTACTGGTTTAGAGTATAAAAATTTGATCAAAGCATCTTCTTAAGAATTCAGTTTCATTTGTATTTTCAGTCCTCAAACATAAACATGGCAATTGTACATATCAGGGATATTAAGGACACTTGTATAAAAGTGGAATTGAATGTTGGCATTGTAATCCTCATTTTTTATCCAGTAGAATTTGGGGGAAAGAAATGTACTTAAGTGACTCTGGAAACCATAGCTTAGCAAAATGCCATAAAGCAAAATATTGCTATCTGATATCAAGTATTCAGGAATTCCATTTTCAATAAAAGTATCTCTCTTGGGTTTGTAACACCAAAACCAAAAGAAGTACCAGATTATAATTGTATGATATTTGTCACTTAGAGAAAAAAGACTCACTTTTTTCTTCACTTACTTTGATGTTGTCAAAACAAATCATCACCCTAGTTGCTTCTCCTTTCTCCTTCATGAAGTAAGAGACTTAACAGGGGAAGATTTGTCTGTACCAAAATGGATACTTTAGATTTTACTGTAATCGGAAGGAAATATTTGAGTTATTAACTAATCCTTTCGCCATTCTCTTGGTAGAAAGCACCTCAAACTTCTTTTTTAAAGAATATAGTGAATAGTCCAGGAATGGTTAAAAAATGAGACTCCTGAACTGTGCGGGACCTGAGAGTGTCCAGACCAAGGTGCGCCTTCCATCTCCTGAGCACTCCTTCTCAATTCAGGCGCCCAAACCCAGGTGTCACCCAAATCATTTGCAACTTAGAACTGGAAACATTTGGAAGGATGTTATCTGACAGCCACTGTAATCAAGGACCATGGAAATCAGGTGCAGACACGTAAGTCAGAAAAGCAGCTTTGAAAACTCATGTGTATTTCTAATTTAGAAGCAGACTTTGTCTATTGACTGCTCGTGTGTGCGCCTGATCAGTGGCAGTATTTGCTCTAACCTAGCCCAGTGGGAAATTACTATCACCTTGGCTTGAAATCAGTCAAATTCATGGAAATCACCATACGATGTGATTTCTGCTTTGTCAGAAGGTGTGGAAAGAACACCCTTCCCAGATTATACCCACTGATGAAGCAGCTTCTTACTGAGTTGCAGCTGAAAGTAGAAGCGTGCTAACTGACAGTTACAGACTGCGCTTGTATAGGTTGCCTGTTGAACTGTCTCTTAATTTTTAAAGAAATCTAAATTCTTTAAAATATCAAGGAAAAAAGTTATATTCTGATACACTTTCATTTGTTCTCCCTAGGAAAAAACAATTTCCTATATTTTAAGATTAGAAGTTGCCTCAAAATCACAGGTGATGGAAGGATTCAGTTAACTCAGTGTCAACCAAAGAATGTCACCTTTCATGAATTATAGATTTTCTACAGTACTGTTTCATCTTAGCTGCCCACCTGAAGTGGCAGGGAGTTAAAAAGAAATTTCTCTTTAGTTTTAGTCTCCCTTTTTTTTCCTTGATCAATTGCTTTATCTATATTCCATCAATTCTTAGACTTACTTTTTCAAAAAAACAATTGAACATCTCTGAAATTTGTGTTTCTTAAAATTTATGATATCTTAATTGACAGCATTTATTCTTTCTTAATTTGAATGAAGCATGGTGTTTCCAAGGTTATTTACCTAATCTAAACCTCCGTGTATCCTCAGACTTCCTTTCTTATAAATATGCCCAGAACTATTTTGAGATTCATATACTGATGACGTGAAGCAGAAATCTTCCTCACAGCTGTGCTCAAAGCTGGCCAGCCCGCTGCTTTTTCCAGCACACAGGCTCTTCTCTATACAATCTATACTCTTTGCTCCTCACCTGTGGACTTGGGCAGTGACAGACCTGCTCTGGCCTGCCCTTGTCTCATTCCAGCCTAAAGATGAGCAATTCTCCCTGTGTCATCTACTATTGATTACTACAAAAGCTTGATTGCATAAAGATGCTGGACTTGAGGACTGAATTACCCCAAGCCCCACACTCCCAGACTACCTTATTCACAATATTTTTATTGATCTTTCCAAGGACATTTGATAACTAAAATAAAGTAAATAATGTAAGGACTAAAAAGAAACTGACAGACAAGCTGTGAATGGAACAACCTTATAAAGGAGTCCACAGATAAAGACTATGTCTTAAAATATCCAAGCCCTGGCACCACCTTGTATATCAATCATAATTTCTGGGATCTTCCTTGGCATTGCAGAGACCTTTTGGAGGATAGTTTAATGCCCCAAAATTAGATTAGGGTTGGCCTCGTGCCTCTATAATAAAATAAGCAAAAATTCCTCTTCTTATTCTCCAGATCGGAGGATGCAAACTGACACCCCCCAGGCTTTATATAGCTGCTTCCATGTTTATTTGGTTATTTTAGCTGCTCACATGGTATTTGAAAAGACAGATTAGGCACTTGTTACTCCTGGTTGCGGCATGAGCTGCTTAAGCAACACCTCTAGTAAAAACACGGAAGTCAGGAATAGAGGAGGTGGCTGGGAGAAAAAAGGCTGATATGTTGATAAACTAATAGGACATTTGACTTGGGAGGTAAAAAGTGAAACTAAAGTGGGAAAACAGTAACAGAACAGGGTGGACTGTCCATGGGAAGGCTCTGGCAGGGTGGTGGTACCAGGAAGTGCAGCAGGAATTTAGGAGGCTGGAGACCCAGGCTCGAGAGACCTTCACTAGGGTGAGGTTAGAGCCACAGGAGACTATGAGACTGAAGAGGCAGAGAATGCATAGAGAAAAGATGAACACCAAGTCTAAAACCTGGGCAGACTGCCACATGCAGGAGATCTGAGGCAGAAAATAAATGCATGGAAGAGACAGGTATAACTGAGGGATAGAAATAGCACAATATCATATCACGAAACCTGAGGCAAGAGACACTCAGAAAAGGAGTGGTAAACGTTATCAAATGACAGAGAGGTCAAGGAGAGGAGCAGGAAAAAAAAAAAGAAAAGTGGAATATGACGTTTGGAAGGTAACTCAAGAGGATACTGTCAGTAGCATGGTAGGGCAGAAGCCAGATTTTAGAGGGATAAAAAGTGAGTGTCTACGGAAGGAGACGGAGCAGGAAAACTTCTCTTTCAGCAAGCCAAATGTGCTAGAAAAACTGCAGAGAACACAAGCCATGTTTGTAACGTTCTGTAATCACTAACCAGTAATATCGTTTGTTGTGTACTTGGTGAAAGGTACACTTACTTTTTCTCAAGACATTCTAGGAATCTTCTAGCTAGATGTTTCAAAATTACTCCTTCTCTTAACATATTAATCAATATACTGTTTGTGTAGCAAACATTCTTTATAGTCAGGTCAGGGCTTGGAAATTGACACTTTTCTAATGTCAGTGACAATACTGTAGTTCTGGCTTCCTTCTTGCCACTAGGCAGCTGCCCTTCTAGAATTTACTGAAAACAATTCCCCTGCCAGAAACAGTTGCCAGCGCTATATTTATTGATTTCAAAAAGCTGTGACAAACAACTACTATGCAGTGTGTAGTAAAATGTCAGAATACAGTGTGTCACTTAAAGCTCTGGATTGACTTATGTCAACACTGTCAAGTCACCAAAAAAAAAAAAATGGTTTTTGGGCAAACCAAATCTGCCTTTAAGTTGCTCTTTTGAAGGTTCATCAAACTTCAAGCTTATTCAGTTAATTGTTCTCCAATTAACTGATTTTATGCATGTATACTGTGTAATGCCATGTTAAAATAAGCATGGGGACATTCAGCTAATATTATGACCATTTTGAAGCCATAAATTTACTTCACTAAAAGGGCTTTTACACATCAGATTAGCAATCTCATCTCTGCTACCCATGTTATGTCTTATTTGCTGTGTGTTTTCTGATTTAAAAGTACTAATCAAGTTGAAAACCATGTTCACATAAAGACCTGCCCATGGATGTTTATAGCAACTTTATTCATAATTGCTGAAACTTGAAAGCAACCAAGATATCCTTCAGCAGGTGAATGGCTAAATAAACCTTAGTGCATCCAGACAATGGAGTATTATTCAGTGCTAAAATGAAATGAGCTATCAAGCCACGAAAACACCTGATAGAAACTTAAATGCAAGTTATTAAATGAAAGAAGCCAATCTGAGAAGGCTACATACTGTATGATTCTAACTATATGACATTCTGTAAAAGATAAAACTATGGAAACAGTAAAAAGATGAGTAGTTGTCAGAGGTTGGGAGAGAGGAGAATTAATAGCCAGAGCCCAGAGGATTTTTACGGCAGTGAAATTATTCTGTATGACACCATATTGGTGGAGCCATGACATTATATATTTGTCCAAACTCAGAGTGTTGATATGGTTTGGATGTTTGTTCCTTCAAATCTCATGTTGGAATGTAATCCCTGATATTGGAAGTAGGGCCTGGTAGGATGTATTGGAGTCATGGGGGCAGATCCCTCATAAACATCTTGGTGCCATCCTCAGTGAGTCCTCGCTCTGTTAGTTCATGCAAGATCTGGTTGTATAAAAGAGTGTGGCACCTCGCTGCTCTCTCTCTTGCTCCCACTCTCTTCATGCAACATACTGGCCCCCCTTTGCCTTCTGCCATAACTAAAAGCTCCCTAAGACGCTCACCAGAAGCAGATGCTGGCACCATGCTTCCAGCATGGCCTGCAGAACCATGAGCCAAATTAAATTTCTTTTCTTTAGAAATCACCCAGCTTCAGGAATTTCTTTACAGTGACATAAAATGTACTACTATAAATGTACAACACCAAGAGTGAACGCTAATGTAATCTATGGACTTTGGGTGTTAATACTGTGTTAATGTAGGTTCATCAGTTGTAACAAATGTACCACTCTGGTGGGGGAGATTGACAGGGAGGCTATGCACATGTGGAATCAGCAGTCTATGGGAAATCTGTACCATGCTGCTCAATTTTGCTATGAACCTAAAGCTGCTCTTTTTAAAAGTCTATTTTTTTTAAAGAAAGTACTATTCTAGACTATTTTTTTAAGTGTTAATAGTAGAAAAGATAATATAAAGTCATCAGGAGAGGCAAGATAGCAACTCTGGGCCATACAGTCATTTCCTTCAACAATTTTCTTCATCTTGAGCCCTGAGTCACATCTTTGCAAGCTGAGAGCATTAGTTCTGTCTATGCACCCACCATTGACTGGGCTCACTAATAAAGCTGACTCCTTACTGGAGTTGAGCTCATGTTAACTAAGCCTGATAATATAATAAAGGAAATGCCTGTTTGTTCATTTGCCATAAGAAATCTAATTTTTGAGTGAATCAGGAATTCAGCACAGTCTTTCAGCACATTCTCCTATAGTAAAATTAACCTGGTGGAAAAGAACAGGAGACTTAGCTTCAGGTATGCCTGGCCTTCACATCCTATAAGCCACTCACTGACTGCAGGATTCTGATCAATTAAACCCTCTGTGCCATAGTGTCCAAACCGGGTAGTTGGTGCAGTAATATGGTATTTGTCATGAGGTTATTGTGAGAAATAAATGAAGAAATTCACTTAAAATATTTATTACAATGAAAAGTAAATGCTCAATAAGTATTTACAACTACTATTACATGGAAACACGAATCACGATCAGATTATTTGGCAAAAGTGGTTCAATAGAGAATCTCCATCAGTATTTGCTTCTGGGTTATTTATCATGCATAGAAAGAACCTCCCCTACCCATAGCTATAAAATTATTCTCCTATATTTTAATCTAGTATTTTATGGTTTTATTTTTCACATGTAAATCTTTGCTCCCTCTAAAATACATTTTGTTTAAGGAATCAGCTTTAATTTTTTCCTTAAATTGTTACTCAGTTATACCATTTCATCATATTTTTATTCTTTCTATTTTCTCCCTTGAAGGTTTAAATTTCTGGGGGTGGGGCATACTTTCACACCATATTTGTTCTTTGCTGGTATGACATTCTTTTTCTAGGAATTCTATCTTTATCACTTTTAAGTAAAGCACATATGGCTATAGTTTTAGGTGACTCTATAGACCAACATAATGAAGCTTCCTCGGAAAGGTAGAGAGCATTACACTGGGATATTTTCCTAGAGTCCACGGGTCAGCACAAACCCTGACATGTTGCTCTCATCACCTGGTAAGGGGCTTATTTCCACAGAGGACTGCTTGGTCCCATGAAAGGAGTAAAGGACTAGGAGCCAAACACCTTGAGTTCTGACTCCAGAAAATTATTTAATCTCTGAGCCTTAGAGCTCTCATTTGTAGAATAATAAATAATACCTCTCCTTTTACCTCTTGAGATTGTATAAGAATAAAAGCATATCATAGAAATGCCTGTGCTTGGAAAAAGCAGTATTTCTCTCCCACATAAGGGGGTGTTGTGGGCCATGTGAGGCTTAAAAAGATCTTTGACCAGCCTACAGGAAGTACGTTTTGATTACTGCTAAGGGACCTTAGGAGTTGTGGGAAAAGGAATTTGGGAAATAAAGAGCTGGATTTGGAAAATTTGGAACAATATTGGTGTAGTTAGGGACTTTACAGGAAGTATGAATGACTTTATCAGTCTCCTGCAGCTATTTGACCTTCTGCGATGCTGGGGCACAAAGACTGTATATAATGATTGCAGATGAAATACTTTATTTGCTGGCTAACAGAACCAGGCTGTGGCTTTGCATCTTCTCCCTGCAATTAACCCTCCATTCTCCAAGTGACACACACACACACTTCATTCACAATTGCTGTGGTGGCCATGAGTTGCTCAGATCTCCCTTCAAGAGAAACATGCCCTGAGGCGTGTACTCAGCTTCTAGCTAAGACACTTTGGATCCACGGAAAACCTTTGGATCTACTGTGGTCTTCTTGCGGAGGTCATTCTCTCCAGGTTGCTCCTAAATGATGATTGAATAAAGAAGGGGAAATCAGCCCAGGGACTTATAAGGGAGGGATTCCCATAAAAGGAAAACCCTATCCTCATAGGCAAGACTTTTTAGGCTCACTGCCATCTGAGGCTCTCTTTCCAGATCCTCTTTCTGGCCCTTTCTCCATTCACAGGTGTCAGACATTCATCTCAACCTAATCGTCTCTCTGCCAATTCCTGCCCTCTCCGAGGTGTTTTCCTCAACAAATTTCTTGCACATCTAACTCTGTCTTGGTACCTACTTGTCTGAAGACTCAAACTAACATATCCACTCACTATTTCTCTCCTAGTTTATGGATATTTCTTCTCTCAGATTTTAGGAGGACAACCATTACAGTGTAGGACTCAAGAGAACACCATTCACATCACAGTCTGTATGAGTGATGTAACCTGAAGTTGTGCAGGACATTACTGTCACAGCTTTACACTGCAGCCCTGTTTGGGCAAGGGGGAGGGGATAAACTAATAAAACGGCTTTAATAAAACATAAGTATCCCCCTAGATACAAAATTCCTACTCTGTTTCTGAAAAGCCTGCAGACCTTTTCTTCCAGAATAGTATGCTGCTTGAGCGTTTCTGAAGCACTCCAACTGGGGCTATACCTACAGGATCAAAACAAGCCAAAGGATTCTCACAACCATCAGTCTGATTGGCTGCAGTTGTTTCAAAGCCCTTCCAGTGGTGGCAAATAGTGCTTTAGAGCACAGGTCTGTGAGCTGCTTCTGTAAAGAACCAGATAGTAAATATTTTTGGCTTTGCAGGCTGCAGAAAGTTTCTGTCACCACTATTCAAGTCTTCCATTGTAGCGTGAAAGCAGTCAGAGATAATACATAACAAAAATGGGCATGGCTATGTTCCAATAAAACTTTATTTATGGTCACTAAAATTGGAATTTTATATAATGTCCACGTGTCACTAAAAAAATCCCTTGATTCTTTTTTCAACCATTTAAAAATGTAAAAACCATTCTTAGCTACAAGTCGTACAAAAACAGATGGCAGGCCAAATACAAAAGCAGGTGGTGGGCCAGATTTGGCCTGGAAGATCCATTTGCTGACCCCTGCTTTAGGTCAATCATTAGAGGATTACTCCAGGGAGAAGACAGGTGAGGGGTGCCGCTGCGGCTAGACTGTAACTTTCTAGACTAGTTTAGACCTCGAAGACGTAGGATCAACCTTGATTAGAAAATAACTAGTTTGGGAGGAAGGGGAGAAGCTTATTACAAAGCTGTCTTTGTATTCCTTTCAGAGTTAAGATTACATCTAGATCCTGTGCCTCATTGGCATCAAAAAGGTAGAAAATGTTGCCTGCTGGTTTCTTGCAACACTCTGAATGTTTTTAAAGATATTTCCCTTGGGTGATTCTATTCAGTGTGAAAAATCATAGTTTATAACCTGAAATGGTTCCTTCTTTGCGGACAGTCCCCTGTAAACATAACCTGCTATAGATTAGGGAACATTCTCTCATTGCATACATCAGATCTTTGTATTCCTCAGTTTGTTGTTAGTTTGCTTATTTTGGTTTGAGGAAGAGAAGGCTGTGTTTTTTTAGGAGATACTGGAAAAAAAAAGATATTTTTAAAAAGCCCCTTCACTTTCCACCACATAATACTGAACTAATAAGCACTGGTATGAAAATGCAATATTCTGTATAGTTTATTTGATCACACTGTTTTCTGATGCCATATCTAATTTTTCCAGCCTGACCTTTCCTAGGATTCTGCTGGCTCTTACATAGGGATTTAAGTAAAAGGGCAAAGCGTTTTGCATGAATACAGAAACAGAGTAGGAATTCCATAAAACCCACAGAAGCAAAGAAAACTCAGAGCAATTAATAGCATTCATTGAGTCCACTTGCTCTCAGGGAACTTACTATCATACCCTATACAGCAAACCCCTAGAGAATGTGCTGTTGAGCTCTTCCTGGAAGAAAGAGGGCTAGAAGGAATCAAAGGAAACAAGGTGAAATAGGGTGAAATCAAACCTCTATTAGACTACTGTTTTTGACTTTTCTATTTTAAGAGCAAAGATTTGAGTTGTTAGTAATGCTGTGCATAAGTGTGACCCAGACCCTCCTCCAAAAAATACTCTTTTCTATCAAACTCAAGCCCTACCCCAAAATTAAATCCTCTCAGTATTAAGGATTTTCTACCAATAACCATGAAAAAAATAGGAAATACTAAAAACCACAAACGTGGGAAATTATAGAATTTCAGAAATGTCAGCAAGTTCAGAAAATCTTGCTGTCTTGTCCTATAATTCCTAATATCCTGGCCAAACTGAGCTGTAGCTGGAAACCCCACTGGTATCCTGTTCTGCTTTTTTTTCTGAAAGTGGAACTCCATAAAACTAATTCTTCTTCATCTGACGCAAAGAGAATGGTCCTGCTGACCTGCTTCCTAGAATGTGGCTCAGCTCAGACTCCTATAGTGGTGTGAAGGACACAAAACAAATGCTCCTTTATTTCAAGCAAGTGAATTGTTCTTTGAGGACATCTGGATCCTATTTTACAAAAAGTTTAGCTGTTAAGGAGACACAGTGGTTAAGAACGTAGGTTCTGAGATCCAAGTACCTAGGTTTAAATGCCATGGTTGCCCCTGCCTCATTATTTGAACTTCAAGAAGTTTCTTGACCTCCTTAAGTATTATTTTCTCATCTGTAAAATCAGAATAAGAATATAACCTAACTCCTACAGTTGTTTGAGTATTAAGAACTGATCTATAATGAGTCCTCAATAAATGTTAGCAACTATTATTATTGTTATTGTTATTTGGAGTCCTGCATACTCATGGTACCCATTTCAATTCACAGTCAATGAAGAGAAATGAGCCTTATACCTCTTCCTGAGAACTCATCATTTAGATTCAGTCAATAAATACTCTGGGTTATCAAGTGATATTCAGTTTTAAGGAGCAAGCTGAGCTAAAAATCTATACATGAATATAGGTTCAAAAGTTGATATTTCGCTTATGCACAGCCCCATAAATTTTCAAGATTAAAAAACCAGCATCATTACCTTCAAGAAGTTTTGTGGATTCACATCAGAATGCCAACTAGGAAATCAATATTTTAGAAATAGTAAAACTTGAAACAGTGATCCCGTAAGGAGTGCTGTGAGTGCTGGGTGAAGCAGTATCTGAACCTGTTATTTATTGGCTATGTAGACAATGGTCAACAAAGAAGGATATTTATCAGAGGTTGTCATTATTTCTTAACAACCTAAGCCCACTTATGTTGAATTATGGAAATATCCACAGAAGCAGGATGACTAAAATAATAACTGAACTATTTTACATTACCGGGATAAGTACTCACCATGATTTTTGCTTATATGAAGATAGTTCTATGATAAAATTATGGATAGCTTCCACGAATTGTTTGAAGTTTGGACTTCTTGTGGAGTTTTCAAGTAGAGAAATCATCTCTGCCCATCATGAACAACTTTATTAATAACCATGTCATGAAATTCTGACACTCAAAAAAAGTTCATAAACATATTCAAAGCGAATGTGTAGGAGAAAATAAAAGACATGAGTTCTGAAACAAAAAAAGGGGGGGTATTTAAAAAGCCATTTGCAGCTTGAAAGATTATACAAATGGAAAAACACAAGAAAAGAAAAGAAATACCTGATATAGCAGCACATGGGTTGGGATTCAGGAGGCCGTTTAAGAAAAATTCTGTATCTGCCCTGAGCATAAACACACTTTGAGAGTTAAACGTTTTCCTCATTTGTGAACCATACACACTCTAGAGCCTGAACTTGAAGGCTACTGAAACACAGAAATGGTATGCAGGTAACCCCAGAGGTATAATCAATACTCACGTTCATATGCATCTCAGGAAACCATTTAATTGCCTTATTTTTTAAAACTTTGAAGACCAAAGCCACAGTCAATGTTTTAAGCAGTTTCTAGCCTCAGAAAATAGTCCCAAGAAACCATATCTTCTGTCATATTCTAAATTTCACTTGAGCTGTATGTAATTTCATTTACCTATGTAAATAATTATTTTTAATTCCCAAAGAAGCAGCAGCATGAATGTATCTGATATGATGAGCTCAGGCTAGACTCCTTTTTGGCTACCTGTTTTCATGGGGCTGTAACTCTACCTTAGCAGATTGTTTTTCCACCTTTGTGCTCCCACCGGTTATGATGTTCATGGGAGATAATATTGGCATCAGTACCTAGATTGTAAAGAGGATTCATCCAGGTTATCAACAAGTATTCTTCCGATTAAGGGAAGTTTTGATCTTGAAGTTGCTTTCCAGATTCATGACGGCATGGCTTTTGACATATTAGTGGTCTCTCTGTTAGAATACAGAATTTATTCACAGTAGCTGAGCCCTCGTCACCACAAAATCTGTCCTTCATAGCACAGGGGTCAGTGTCCAGTTGAATTTAAACACCCTGGAAAAAGTCACTTCAATATTGTGATCGAATGAGACACATGGACTATGCATTACAGAAAATTTTGATAACTGCTCAAATTATGGTCTAGATCCTTTTAAGCCTTTTAAATGTATTATGACTTGGAATTATCATTTCAATATTGGCTAGTCTCATGTACGTTAGAATATCAAGCCTGTAAATAGGAGATCAGGTTTCTTTTGCCAAAGACTCATCTTCTCCCTTTAGCTACTATTAATAAAACATTCTATTTTAATGTGAATTAACTTTGAAAAAGAGGTTGCAGCCTATAATAAAGGATTTTACCATGATGTGAAGCAAAATACATACTCATTATAAAAATTATAATAAAGATAGATCCTTCATATCAAGGACTTGAGTGAATTTGAGCCATAAGACAAAAAAGAAGCTGATCACACATTTGCTAAATATTAATTCTCTACTGAGCCATGAAATAGATTAAAATTCTAAAAATAAATATTAATGAAGAGTTTCTACCAATACTATCCAAGAGAATATATTTTAAGAGTAAACATGTCAAGTGAGAATTTCTTTTCCCCAGAATTAAAACAAGCTAAAACCCTTTTAAGAAGAAATCCTTTTCTAGTTTGAATTAGTATAACCTCCGTACATTTGTTATCCTTTAAGCATTGATTATTTGGGACCTAGAAAGTCGTCCTAACCTTTCAGTCTTTTGAGAAAGCTCTATGCACAACCTTGTCAAATGCCTGCATGTTGACTTAGTTTTGATGAACTTCTTGGTGGCTTTAATAGAAAAATTCCATATCCTAGATTTTTCTCTATTACTTCATTGTGTAATTTTAGATAAATTCTTTAAAAGAACAATGGAAAAGATGCTTAAGATTCTACCATTTTAACAGATTTGTCATTCTGCTTCTTGATTTAGCCACGTACAAAAATATTAACTCACACCTCTAGAGGTAATTACAAAATTTATATATTCATAGAAAACCAGCATACAAGTAGATGATATCACAATTTGATATTTATGAAATGCCAGTTTTCCATAAATATAGAAAAATCAGCAATTATCACTAGAGCTGTTTATTAACATTTGGAAGAAATAAATAACAAATGGGCTTACTTTTCATTAAAATTCCTCAATAATATAACAATTGTTTCCATCTCAAAATAGTCCTATGTGATATCCATGTTTTGACTTCAGAGTCACTTACACTCATCAGATTATATTTAAAATAATGCTTGCTAACATATTCTTGTTAGCCTTTTCCTATATTTTCTTAGATATTTACCACTGTTAACTCTTTTTTTAATGCCTGCATGTGTTCGTGTGTATGGTTAATTCAAAGCACAGTCATTTGCTCTGAAGAGCCTGTCATATAAGCCAAGATTGTGGGTTAAATCCAAGATGGAGTTAGCATGAATATTCCCCATAACTAGAACTGTATATAGGTGGAAGCCCAGCTAGTCATTTGGTTCATATGTTAAGAGCAGAGCTAGGTGAGAGTGTATGGGTGGACTGATCTGTGGAAACCCATCAGCCTTTCTAGAAGAACCTCAGGGGCATACAGATGGGCACATTTATTCATGCACAATTTTAAGGAGGAAACAAGTAATACATTCTTTACCATTGCAAACGATTACGTTTTCTAAGAATATTATATTTTCCAAAACCACCTGTTTGCTTCATCCTTTAGAAGTTTTGTGGGTTCAAGGTTTGTTATTATTATTGTGGTTGTTTTCTCCCCTCTCAAAGTAACAGGGTTTTAGATAGTCATATCTCTTGCCAATGCTCCTTTCAGCTGTAGCTAAGGGAGATATTTTAAGATGTCATTTTCTAGCCAGTATGTTTTTAGGTGCAGGATAATAGTTTTTGAAGGAAGAAAGAGGGAACAGAAATAAAACATGTTTAGGAAGATTGTCTTCTTAGAAAAATAGCTGTCAGTTATCTAACACTGTGTTGAAGAATTTAGGGTGAAAATAGAAAGAACCTGGTAGCCCACACCACCAAGATCATGGACTGGAACAGCTCAGAGGTCAGGTACCGAGCCCCTCCCAGCTTCCCCAGCAACACCTACAGGTCTCCCCTTAAGTATTTACAGGCATGTGAATTACTGATATTGGCAATCATCTAGTGCATTTGGGTCATAAACACAAATTTTGGCATCATCTAATCTCAGAGTTGGAAGAAATCGTACAGATCAATCATCCTAACCTACCTAATCTCTTCTACCTTGTCTGACAAATGATACTTTAGCATTTTTTTCCTCAAATATATTAACTAGTACCATCCATATTTGTTACCAAATATTTAGACAATCTTTTAGTATATATTCTTAAAGAAGAGAAACATGTTCCTACAATCTCTTGTCTAGATTACCATTTGGTATATGGCTATCTGTTTATAGACACATAGAAAATTACACTAGAAGGTTAGCTCTATAACTCATTTATTTAATCTACTTTATATCATAGACTCTTTCTCTGGCAATAAATAAGTATTTATATAGTCACTTTAAAGCCTATATAGTGTGTGGATAGATCTACCATAACTTACATTTTCACCAATCTTTTATTGTTGGATAAATAGGTTATTTCATATTTTCTGATATTTTAAACATTGAACTTATGATTATATGTCTTCGCAAACTTTTCCACTTGTTTATTTGAAGAAGTTCCTAGAAGTTTAGAGTCTTCTTGGACTTTTCTAGTGATGGCAAATTGTATACATCCCCAGGTAAACTTTTTCATCATTGGACAGTTCCAGTTGAAATAAAAGCTGTTCCTGGTTCTCATAGAATAAGTCTAATTCCTCTTTTAGCTACACTTCTTTTTTAATGCTGTGCATATTTGAGAACCCTTTATTATGCAGATTTGGAAAGCTAGGATGAAATAAATATTTACTAAACACCCAGAAAGTG
Source organism: Callithrix jacchus (assembly GCF_049354715.1). Taxonomy (NCBI): domain Eukaryota; kingdom Metazoa; phylum Chordata; class Mammalia; order Primates; family Cebidae; genus Callithrix; species Callithrix jacchus. The sequence goes on from NC_133505.1 coordinate 105,072,978, forward strand.
ATGGGGACAATTTTTTGTTTTAAGGATTTTTTGTTCGTTTTTGTTCCCAACTTTATTGAAGTATAGTTGACAAATTAAAATGTATATACTTAAGGTCATACAATGTATGTGCCCATTGTGAAACGATTACATTAAGCTAATTAACATATCCATTACCTCACAGTTACATTTTTTTGTATCTGTAGTGAGAACGTTTAAGATATACTATCTTAGTAAGCTTCAAGTATGGATTACTATTAACTATAGTCACCATACTGTGCATTGGTCTCTAGATGTACATTTATCCTGTATAACTGAAACTTTGTACCCTTTGACCAAGTGCCCCCATTCCTCCCACCCACCAGTCCCTGACAATCACCTTTCTACTCTCTTCTTATATGAGTTGAACTTTTTCGGATACCACATGTAAGTGATATCACACAGTATTTCTTTTGGTGCCTTACCATATAGTATTTCATTGTGCCTCACCTAGCACAGTGTCCTCTAGGTTGGTCCATGTTACCACAAATGACAGGATTTTCTTTTTTTTTAAGGCTGAATAGTATTGCATCATGTGTATGCACGGGTGTGTGTGTGTATGAGTGTATACACATTTTCTTCATCCATCTATTGCTGGACACTTAGGTCGGTTTCATATCTTGGCTATTGTGAATAATGCTGCAGTGAATACAGAAGTGGAGATATCTATATGAGGTGCTATTTCCTTCGGAAATATACCCCAAAGATGGACTGCTAGATCAGACAGTAGTTCTATTTTTAAATTTTTGAGTAATCTCAATTCAGTTTTTCATAATGACTATACCAATTTACATTATAATTTACATTCTCATAAAGATTTAAAAGGGTTCCCTTTGTCAACACTTGCTATCTTTTGTCTTTTTAATAATAAATTTTAGGTTACAGCTTTTTATGTACTTAATAACTGCTAAAAATTACTATTACTGAGAAATTATGTTTTCTACATTTCTTACCTCCTATTGATCTTTCTGTGGGCATTCCCTGGTAGTTTCAACTTTAAACATTTTAAAGTGAAATGTTGAGTTACATAAATATTGCATATTTTCATACGTTTCCAATGTCACATAATTTCACCTGATATCTAAAAATGATGCAAAAGACCATCTTCTATTTTTAGGTTTGGGTGGGTATGACAGAGATTGTTAATTTTTTGCCACTATGCATTCTCTCTTATCCCTTAGTAACAAAAATCAGAATTATGAATAGATAGAATACTATATTTCCAACCTTTTTTGCAGCTAAATGTGGGAATATACTTACATTCTGGCCATTGGAATGTAGTTGAAAGTGTTCTGTGGAACTTTGGCTTGATGGAAGTTGACTTAACTGGCATGAACATCCCTTTTGATCTTTTCCTTTTTCATTTCCAATATACATGCTGGCTGGTACCTCAGCAGCCCTCTTGGACTATGATGTAATCTTGCAGTTGTAAATTATGCCCCAGGATGGCAGAACAAAACATAAGAGAAGCCAAGTGACTAATAACCACAGCCTCCCATATCAGACTCCATTGCCTGCTTCCAGACTTCTTTTAGGTTTGAGAGAAAGCATTTCTGTTTCATTTAAGCCGCTGTCATTTCTGGCTTCTTTTAACAGTTTTTCTCTATTATCAGTTACTAATTGTTTGATGTAATTTCTAACAGAGGGGGCATATCCATTAGTGCTACTAGGGAATAATTATTAATTATTCTAGCTCTACCAGGATCTTGCCTCAAAGGATGACAAATTCCGAGTAGATAAAAAGAATGACCCCATCAAAAAAGAAAGTCATATAAAGTACATATACTCAAAGCATATATCATATTGGAGAGAAATTTCTTGATTTATGTAATAATTCTAGTAACCTTGCATTCAACTAATACTTTAGTCTGGTATCTACTAAGCACTCGTAAAGTTTATCATACATTTGATAGTTTACATTTGAAAATGATTGTGGCTACATTTATGATAACTTAAATTCCTCTCACTTCTTTCTGAAAGTATCAGAAGCAGGATGGTTTGGCTATAACAAACACCAAGGTTGAAGTAAATATGACGGAGATAAGCTGGGAGAAGAAAGGATCTGATGCTTAGGGCCTCACTGGTCTTGTATACATGCATAGCTATTTCCTAGCAGTGAGAATGAGAAATACAAGAGAAAAGAAAGATCCAGATGAGGAGAAAAATAAAAGAGATGAAGAGAAACTTGCTACCTATCCCCTGACTCCAAAGCCTGTGCAGCCACAAAACGTTTGTTCCCCTTTGTCTTAGTTGCCTCCTTTTTGCTTCTTGCTTGGCCCACAATGAGACACAGTTGTGGAAAAAAAATCTAAGGGGCAATGATACTGAGTCTTCAACAATCAGAAGATGACTCAGGATGAAAGGGAATGGATGAGCCACCACAATCTCCTTCCAATGGTCAGAGAAAACTCAGAGTTTCCTATTCGCAGCAATTGTTACACACACACACACACACACACACACACACACACACGTATATATTTCCATGGTATGATTTCCTTTCTAAATTCCTTTTCCTATTATGCAAAAAACTGAATGATATTAACATAAATAGTCAATTTAAATGTAAGATAACAGGGATGAATATAATTCAAACAGCAATGTCATAAAGCTATTTTAAATTAACTTTGTAAAAATAGGTTTAAATTTTATTCAATGTATACTTTAATCGGGTTCTAAATTCTTTCACAAAACAACTATGGAAGTTTTGAATTTGAGGATAAGCTCAAATCATTACTAAAGAGCTGTCAAGACAGCAATTATAAATGAATTTTAATGACATTAATGGTAGTGATTTTCAGCTGGAAAACTTGTGGGAAGAGAAATGTTTATCTTTTTCCCTGTAAGTCAAGAAAAAGTTGACTTCAGTTTTTCTAAAGGAAAAAAATAAATTTTTTCTAAAGTTTTTTCACAACAGGAGATGGCGTTGGGGTAAGTGTCTATGTTTGGTACAATGACAACTTCTGTTATATAAAAAAGCAAAGGAAGAATGATAAACGGGGAGCAAAAAATAAGAAAATTATTTTCTTGGAAAACTGATAAGATGGTATCCACAGAAAATATCCCAACTAGATTACCCATTTAGCACATACAAAATCAACAATGATCCTAGACACCCAAGTAGCCCAAGAAGATTTTATATGCCTCAAGAAGGATTTCAACTGTGAACTAGAATCAAGGTAAATTGGATGACAGCTTTCATTCAGGGCATAGTAACAGGAGTTTATTCAAGAAATTTGCCAGTAAGAATTATTTACTTCACAATTAAATATGTGCTAGGTTTACCTATTTTAAATAAAATGTGGAGATAGCATTTTTGTGACTATTTAAAATGTTTAGGATGAAGAAGGAAGCAAAAAAACAAACCCTTTGTTCTCACTGTAAAAAAAAATAACAAAATCAGGGAAAGTTAAAAATTATACTTGTCAATGGGGCTAGCAAAGAACAGAGGATGCAAGGAAGCCTGATTAACTCAGTTCCAGGGAAACAAACACTTCATAGGTGAGAAAAATCTCCAGGGGCAGCGACCTGATCTGTAGGGAATCAATGGAAAATTTGCCATAGATGAAGAGACTGCAGGGACAAAGACAGTCTGGGCCAGCATAATGGATTAGAATCTGGAATAGACCCAAAGGCAAACTGCCTGAAAGTCCTTCTCTCGCCATCCTTAACCCTAGTCTGAATCCAATAAACAAGATACAAGAAATTAGAAATAAATCACATAGTCTTCTTCGGTCATGGATTCTTGAACCCTGCAGATATGAATCCAAATATCAATCAATAATATCTGAAACTGTAGCCCAACCTTCTCCCCACTTAAATACTGACAAGATCAAAACCAAAGTACCAGCACAGGAGTTTTGGGATTGGGCTAATCACAGATGATCTTAATCTAATCATTGCTGCAGGCTCACACAGAATCCACTCTGCTTTCAGAGAAATCTGAATGAACTGGCCTCAGCCTAACCTTGCCAGAAAAGAAGAGGTTTGAATATTCTGGGGAATAAGTAAAACAGAACAGAAAGTTTCTCCTCAGTCTCTGCTGTGTAATACACAGTGTTTAGAGTACAGTACAAAATGATGAGACTTGAAGAAGTAGAAAAACATGAATCATATTAAAAGAAAACCCAGTTGATGAAAGCAGATATTAAAATTAGTAGAAAACTTTAAAACAACTGTTATAAACACACTAAAGAATACATAGGAAATGATAGATAGATCCATAAAGATTAATATTTCAGAAAAAACAAAAATTATTTTAAAAAATCAAAGAGAAATTCTAGAACTAAATAATGCAATATTTGAAACTTTTAAAAAGTAATAATTTAAAAAATTGGATAGGCTTAATAGCAGATTGGACATTGCAAAAGAAAAGATTCATGACCTTGATGTCAAGTTAGTAGAAGTGATTCAAATTGAGTCAGAAAGAGGAAAATGATTTAAAGAAAAATAAACAGTGTAACAGTCACTTATAGGATATCAAATGTACTAATACACATGTACTTGGAGTCCCAGATTTATTGGCATACAAACCATTCAAAAATAAAGAGTAATTGGAGAAGAGTGCAAGGGACTGCCGTGTGTGTGTGTGTGCGCGCGTGCACGTGCATGCGTGAGTGTGCATGTGTGTGCATGCATGTGTGCGTGTGTGCATGTGTGTTTTAAGGAGGGAGGTGAATTTTCTGTAAATCTATAATTTAAAAAAATGAAAGAAGGAAAGAAATGAAGATGAAATAAAGACATTTTTAGAGAATTCTGCAGTAGCAGATCCACACTGTAAGAAATGTTTCAGGGAGAAGGGAATGATATTTGATGAAACTACCAATCTACACAAAAGAAGGAAGAGGACTAGAAATAGTAAAATGTGAACATACACAAAAGATTATTCTTCCCTTTCCTTAATTTTTTAAAAAACAATTTACTGTTACAAGCAAAGACAATAAGTTGATGGGGTTTATAACTTATGTACAAGTCAAATGCATGACAATGGTAGTGTGATGGTTAATTTTATATGTCAACTTGTCTGAGATAAAGGATGCCTAGATGGCTGGTAAAGCATTATTTTGGGGTGTGTCAATGAGGATGTCTCTGGAAGAGATTATCATTTGAATCAGCTGAAGAAAGAAGATGCCCTCACCAATTAGCTGGACATCATATAATCTGTTGAGAGCCTCAGAATAACAAAAAGGAGGAAAGAAAAATTTGCTCCTTCTGTTTGAGCTGGGACATCTATCTTCTTCTGACCTTGAACATCTGCACTCCTGATTCTCCAGCCATTAAACTCCAACAGTACTTACATCGTCAGCCTCCCTCCATCCCATTCTCAGGTCTTTGGACTCTGACGGAATGACACCACTGTCTTTTCTAGTTTTCCAGTTTCCAGATGGCAGACGATGGGACTTCTTGGCCTTCATTATCATGTAAGCCAATTCCCATAATAAATACATAATTATGTAATGATAGATAGGTAGATAGATAGATGATAAACAGATTTTAAAATATATATCCTATTAGTTCTCTTTCTCTGGAGAACTCTAATGCAAGTAGAGAAAAAGAAAGAAGCAGTAAATATACTCGGTAAGACTAAAGGCTTGAATAATAGTATCTGAACTGGCTCCAAGGACTGGCACAGAAAAGGGATAGAACAGTGAGTTATAAGGACTGCAACTATCTTTTTAGGTCAGAGTCGCATTATGTTAACAGGTTAGAACATGAATATTTTATACATCTTGACATGTTTGCTAACTGTCCCCCCCCCCCGCTCAGATGATAGAATAAGCAATAAATAAAATTATGACCCTTAAATTAATCATTATACCCATAAGGCAACACTTGTTTGTGAACTGAAAGTGACAGAAACCTTGGAATACAATGACGTTTGTGATAATAACAGAGGTGGAAACACTGGATGGTCGGCATCATCTAGTGGGCTTCCAACCAGCAGCAACAGCCTCAACTGGGATTAGAAATGCAAAGTCTGGAGCCCCAGTGCAGGTCTATGGAATTAGAATCTTCACTTTAATGAAATCCAGGTAATTCCTACTCAAATTAAAGTTTGAGAAGCACTGCTCTAGAATGCTTTTTAAAATTCAAATTCCTGGGTTCCCAAAAGATTTGTTGAATCACTCACTGTTGGTGCAGATGATACTTAAAATACGAATATTTGTTAAACTTCCCATTTCTTCTCTATGCACTAACATTTGCCTACCACAGTCATAATAGCAGAATTTTCCCACATGAATTCATTAGAACATAATCCTTCAAGTTGCTCCTTGAATAAAAAAGAGTTACAAATTAAAATATATGTTAGAAGCCCTACTATAGCACCCTTTGGAAAGGCACGCTCTGAGAAGACTTTCAGAAAAAAGTTCCTGCAATTATTTGAATCAGTGTTAATGTTTCTCATATAGACAATTGTGGAATCTTTTTTATTTCTTATTTTTATTTTATTTTGTTTTTTGCTCTCCCCTACAACAGTAGCTCATGGAAGTATTCCATAGAGCTTTATTTTCATATAGGTCTCACTTTAGGAAATGAGATTTGAATATGCTTGGCTTCTGAAAGTTCAGAGAAAAGTCAAGAAGGAGCCCATGACTTGAGACTCCAAAAAGCAGGATGAATCAGAACTCAGGACCCAAAAATATACATAATTGGATATGAGTATTGCAGCAAAGTGTGGCAATGCACAGGAAGGAGGGGAGACAGGACTTCTCCTAGAAGGTTGAACGCTAAAAGGTGAATCAAAAGGCATAGGACCAAGGATATAATTTTAAAGATAATGTTATCACAATGGGTATTAAAGAAGCTGAGGCTTGCAAAATGGTTAAGGATAACTGTTGTGTAGTGATTAATCTGGAGTTGTAGAGAGAGGAGACATGCGCTCTCATATCAGCTCTGCCACTAGCCAGCTGTGGGGCCTCCTATGGACCTTATCCAAGGAAGCCTGAACCTCTAAACAAGAAAGCTGAGGTCATAAATCACTCAGACCTTCCTGCTCTTGATTCTCAGCGCTACTTCAAATCATACTCAAACCCATCACATTTTTTTCCCGCCTTATAGAATTTTTGTAGAAATCAACACCAAAGGGGCTAGATGCTTATCATGGCTGGAAGTTTGTGGCCCCATCTACGGTCATAAATCAAAACAAAGATTTAGGTAGATTGATGGTGTGTCTTCTCATTCTACATACCTCCAGGAGATAATTTCTTTTGTAGCCGATTCTCTTCTTCCCCCCTGCAAAAAGAAGATGGATTAAACTTACATTACAGAAAGAGGATACTTTATAACAGTTCATAAAGTTGAAAATCTGCAGAACTAAAACGTTTGGAACATGTTTAAAAGTCTGCAAAGCTATTCCTAAAATTGCAAAATCATTACATTAGCCTCAATTCTTGCATTTGAGATTTTGTAATGCAGCCGATAACCACATTGTTTATTTCATTAATTTTGTGGGAACACCAGCACCATAGTCATGAAGTAACAACAAATAACAATGGGAAGAATGAGACCTATTAGAAATTCTGCTGTGTGATCATATGCTATATAACACAGTCAATATATAAGTTCAGCATATGTTTTTTCAGCTACTCTAAACAGGCCCTGATTCCACATATTTTACAGGAGCAAAAAACCTACATTTTGATAGCACTTAATAAATTCATGCTCTTGTTGTCACACAATCTCCATAATGATGTGAAACACAAGTGACAAAATAATATGATTTTATTGCCATGCTAACTAATGAATGAAATTATGCAAATCATATGCCTAAGCATTTTGGTGGGGGATTCTAACAGAACTCAGACTATTAGAAATGCAAGAAAACCATTAAAAGTCAATAAAGCAAGGTTTGCAAAGTGATAACCAGTAGTCACATACTAGCCACCCATTTCTTTATTTGGCTATCATCTGTTTGAGATGAACAGTGTTGTTTAAAAGGCAGTGCAACTAGTAAATACCACAGCTGGATTGTTATAAAGAGTTTAGCCCCAGTTGTGGTACACCCAGCCTTATTCAATATTTACATACTTTACCAAACTTTTCAAGCATTTGACTATGCAACTCTCCTCTCTAGTCAAAATTTTCAAAAGTAGGAGGGACATTGGAAATAATCTAATTCAATGAATTCACAGATGTTGGTGGATCTACAACATGAACTTCTTACAATAAGCCAAGACAGATATTTTTCTTCAAAAGTAACTAGTATCTATATCACCATGATATCGTAAAATAGAGGTTATTGAAAAGAATAACATTTTTCAATAACCAAAAGTAGAACAACCATTTCCAAGAAAGACAACTTCTACCAGGTGCAGTGGCTCATGCCTGTAATCCCAACACTTTGGGAGGCCAAGGCAGGAGGATCCTGAGGTCAGGAATTCAAGATGAGCTTGACCAACTTGGTGAAACCCCATCTCTACTAAAAATTAGCTGGATGTGGTAGCGAGTGCCTGTAATCCCAGCTACTTGGGAGGCTGAGACACAAGAATCACTTGAACCCAGGTGGTGGAGATTGCAGTGAGTCGAGTTTGCACCACTGCACTCCAGCCTGGGCAACAGAGAGAGACCAGAAAGAAAAGAAAAAAAAGAAAAGAAAAGAAAAAGAAGAGAGGGAGGGAGGGAGGGAAAGAAAGAGAAAGAAAGAAAGAAAGAAAGAAAGAAAGAAAGAAAGAAAGAAAGAAGGAAGGAAGGAAGGAAGGAAGGAAGGAAGGAAGGAAGGAAGGAAGGAAGGAAGGGGAAGGAAGGAAGGAAGGAAGGAAGGAAGGGGAAGGAAGGGAGGGAGGGAGGGAGGGAGGGAGGGAAAGAAGGAGAAAGAAAGAAAGAAAGAAGGAAGGAAGGAAGGAAGGAAGGAAGGAAGGAAGGAAGGAAGGAAGGAAGGGAAGGAAGGAAGGAAGGAAGGAAGGAAGGAAGGAAGGAAGGAAGGAAGGAAGGAAGGAAGGAAAGAAAGAAAGAAAGATAGAAGGAAGGAAAGAAAAAGAAAAAAGAAAGAAAGAAAGAAAGAAAGAAAGAAAGAAAGAAAGAAAGAAAGAGGAAAGAAGAAAGGCCACTTAGCAAATGTAACAAATATATAACCACATTGGATGTAACGTTATCTTCTTTTTTAAAATTTGCCACTGACCAATGAAAACTTCCTTAGAGACTGACATTGGCCCTCAGACGTGTCTGGAAGCCACTGACCTGTGGTTCATTTTGGAAACGAGGATGTGATTTTGTGATGTTCCTGAAGTCATGTGGCTGGGAAGAGCCAAAGTCAGATTCACTGTCCTGCTTTCCAGTGCCAAGACCACTGTTCTTTTACTTCATCAGAGCCAGAAGGTACTATGTCATAAGGCTTTTCTGGAGCCAGATGGAGCCCAGTAAAATTCTGGCTTAGCTGTATAATCTTGCCCAAGTTAATAAACTTCTCCAACTTCTTAGACCAATGCCTTCTGCACTGGAGAACTTCACTTGTTGAGTTCTTTGTCTCTGTCTTCTCATTTTTCAAGCACATGAGTTGCTGCATTTGACACACAAATGTCCCAGTTAACTCTATAAGAAGTGTAATATGAAAGTTGGTCAGATATTGGCTGGTGACACATTTCCCTTTGTAGCCCTCACAAAGCCAGGCCTGCTTGCTCTCTCCCCAAGGAAAACCCCAGAAAAGAGCTGTGGGCTTGCAGTAAGGAAAACAACCTGGCAGCCAAAAAATTAATTGGAAAACAAATTAAGTCTTTACTGTCATCTCCTGGAAATGCCAAAAAAGGATTCATAAACCACAGCAAATCTTTTCAAAATCCTCTCTCCCTATCCACATCCTGCCCCCACCATTGCATGCATATCCTTCTTGCCAGAGCTGATCCTAATGCTCTTCCCTATTCTGAGCTCTCCAAAACCCACCCTCCAATTCAGCCAGAGCAATCTTTCCAGCTCATATTTTTCTCTTCTCTCCCTTTTTCTGGCCTTCTTTTTCTCTCTTCAATGAGCAACTCTCCATCTGCAATATAAATCCCATTAACCTCCTTTCTTCTCTAATTTCCTCCTCATTCCTCGCTCTGGTTTGCATGATTAGGCCAAGATTTGCACTCCTTAGAAGCCGGCAGGGAGGGGAGGTAGAAAATCATGTATTAACCATTGATGTCCTTGCCAAATATTTATTGATCATATATTTATGATATAAAAATACTTTTTAGCCTCAAACATCTTTAAAATTCATATTGGCAAATATATAGGAAATAATGTTATTTTCATTTTATAGAGTAAAGTAACAAATAAAGAAGGGGCGTAATTGATAGCTTAAGGTCGTGTAAGTCATTTGAACAAAACATACATAAACTCTTTCTTTATCTTTGTTCAGAGAAGACTAGTCTTTGAAAAAATTTTCAGTGGTAAATATTTGTCAACAGAAATACTTACTGAGAACTTACTACACTGAAGGCACCATTCAAGGTGCTAGGAAAATTGAGATGAATAAGACAGACAGGATCTCTATGTTCTCGAAAACTGTGATGATTAATATTGAGCATCAGCTTGATTGGATTGAAGGATGCAAAGTATTGTTCCTGCGTGTGTCTGTGAGGGTGTTGCCAAAGGAGATTAACATTTAAATCAGTTCACTGGGAGAGGTACACCCACCCTCAATCTGGGTAGGTGCAATCTAATCAGCTGCCAGTGCCATCAGAATAAAAGCAGGCAGAAGAGCATGGAAGGACTAAACTAGGTGAGTCTTCCAGCCCACATCTTCCTCCAGTGCTAGATGCTTCCTGCCCTCAAACATCGGACTCCAAGTTCTTTAGCTTTCAGACTCTTGGACTTTCAACCACAGACTGAAGGCTACCCTGTTGGTTTCCCCACTTTGAGGTTTGGGGACTCAGACTAGCTTCCTTGCTCCTTAGCTTGCAGGTGGCTTATTGTGGGACCTCACCTTGTGATCATATGAGTCAGTACTCCTTAATAAACTCCCCTTTACATATATATCTATGCTATTAATTCTGTCCCTCTAGAGAACCCTAATACAAAGACCTTTATTATAGTTGTGGGGGTAGAAAGAAGGAAGATGGTCTAGTAGAGGGGTAGAAAGTAAATGAATATGTTTTCAGATCATGAGAGGTGCTATAAAGAAAATGGAACACAGTGATGTGATAGGCAGGAGTAGGAGTGGGTGGGCTGGTGGCTACTTAAATTTGTATGGACAGAAAGGCCTCCCTAAAGAGAGAGATGAAGGTTTGGGGTCAGATCATTACTCACAGGAGCAGTAAGTGTGAACATTCCTAAGACTTGGGAAAAGAGGACATGTTAAAGGGTAAGTGAGCTTAGTACATTTGTAGAACAGAAAGAAAGCCAGTGCAGATGGAGACATGGAGTGAGGTGGGCAGTGAACACAGTAGGAAAGGGAGTCAAAGTACAGTTCATGTTGAGACTTAGAGGCCAGGGCAAGGCGTTGGAATGTATTCTAAGTTTAATAGAAAGCAATTAAAGGACTTTAAGGAAAGGAGAAATATGATGACCATGTTTTGTGGTTTTTTTGTTTTTTTTGTTTTTTTGAGACGGAGTTTCGCTCTTGTTACCCAGGCTGGAGTGCAATCGCGCAATCTCGGCTCACCGCAACCTCCGCCTCGTGGATTCAGGCAATTCTCCTGCCTCAGCCTCCTGAGTAGCTGGGATTACAGGCACGCACCACCATGCCCAGCTAATTTTTTGTATTTTTAGCAGAAACGGGGTTTCACCATGTTGACCGGGATGGTCTCGATCTCTTGACCTCATGATCCACCCGCCTCCACCTCCCAAAGTGCTGGGATTACAGGCATGAGCCACCACGCCTGGCCGATGACCATATTTTATAAAGATCATTCTGATTGCTATATTGAAAAAGGATTTTAGGAAGTTGCTTAGGGGGGTATTGCTATGAGCTAAACAAAACATGAAGATTGCTTGGACAAAAGTAGTCCAGCTGAGTTAGGGGGAAGTGGACAGATTTAGGACATATTTTCAGGTAGAACGGATAAAACTTGCCAAGGAACTGCATGTGGAGGTGACAAAGAGTAAAAGATATATGATGCCTAGGTGTTTGCATCTAGCAACTGGTGAATGGAGAGTTGGTCATTTCTTGAGATAGGAAAGATGAATTCAAACTGTGGAGAAAGGCTAGGCGCAGTGGCTCATGTGTGTAATCCCAGCACTTTGCAAGTCCGAGACAGGCAGATCACTTGAGGTCAGGAGTTCAAGACCAGCCTGTCTAACATGGTGAAACCCCATCTCTACTAAAAATACAAAAACTTAACAGAACATGGTGGTGCACACCTGTAATCCCAGCTATTGGGGAGACTGAAGTGGAAGGATCACTTGAACCCAGAAGGCAGAGGTTGCAGGGATCTAAGATCACACTACTACCGCACTCCAGCCTGGGTGCCAAAGTGAGAATTTGTTTAAAAAAAAAAAGAAGTGGGAAAAATTCAAGGTACTTTTTCTTTAACCTGTATTAAACTTGAGATGCCTTGACAGGCAGGTAGAGATGTCCAAAATGGCATCTGTGAGTCTGTTGGGGTTAAGGGTAGGTATGTTGCTTTCTCTGCCCAGAATACCTTCCTCCTTTCTTTAGCAATTTCCTACTCATCCTTCAAGTGTCAGTTCATATGCACCTTTCTGGTCTGTTAGCTTCTCTCTCCTTGCATGTCTCTTTTATCACTGACCATGGAAGAAGTAGATGATTCCAAGAGCTATTTAGAAAGGTAAAGATCAAATAGGCTGTAGTAATTGTTTGATACTAGGTGTGAGGGTGAACAGGTGTTAAGTGACTCCCTGGATTCTGGCTTGTCTAACAGTGTGAATGGTGGTGCCATTCACTTAGCTATAGAATTCTAGCGGGAATGACATTTAGGAGAATGAAAGAAGAACCACAAGTACCATATTTACAACGTTGAATTTGAGGTATTTATGAGACACCCATGTGGAGATACAGAATGGGCAGCTGAATATTGGGGTCTGTCCCAGAGAGAGGTCATTGCTAAAAGCATATTCAGAGATATTAATTATATAAATAGTAATAGGAGCAAGGCAAGAATGAGACCTTGCAAGAGACAACTTGGTGTAAAGAGAATAGAGCTCAGGACCAAGTATTGAGGAGCTCAGACATATAAAGTCTGGCAAAAAAAAAGAGATAGGTCTGAAAAGAGAATTGGTGAAAGAGCATCCAGGGAGATAGGAAAATGTATCACGGAAACCAAGGGAAGACAGCTTTTTGAAAGAGAAATTAGTCAACAGTGTTAGTACTGCAGAGAAGTATCTGGTAATGATTCAAACCTATTAGTCTACCAGTGTGTAGGGTGTGCTGGAGACAGGCTGCCCACCTCACCAGAACCAGTTGTGTGCATCTTTTCCCATCCCCACGTTATGCAATTTCATTTCAGTTTGAATGGGCCATGGTGGGGTGGTGGAGCGGGGCGGTACCGAACACCACAGAAATCAGCAAACACCACAACTCAGGGCTTGCTGTTTCCCACCTGTCCACCCCAGAAAGCTAGTTATTAAACATTTATGAACATACAAGTAAGACTGCACTTACAAAATCACTGGAGAGCTTTGAAACATACCAGTGCCTAGGCTCCATTCCTAGACAGTTTTTATTTACTTGTTCTGGAGTGGGCTCTGGGCAGTGGTATTTTTTTAAATGCTTTCTGGGTATTCAATTATATAGCTAGGATCAAGGACCATTGATTCATAAACAAGATAATAACGATGTATTTGGTACTCAGAGAATGTCATATCAACTTGGAGGGAGCAATAAAATAAATTAGTAGATAGGAAATAGTCCAGGATGCCAGCTAAGCAGGACTGGAAGTTACACAGATCTGAAAAGGCATAATGTTAAACCACAGTTAGAAGAGAAAGAGGAAGCAACTCCTATAGGTCTAGGCAAGCATGGTTCAGAATCTTTTCACTGGTCTTCCTGCCACAGAACAGAGCCTGAAAAAGAGGCCAACTCACTGAGGAGAGTAAAGCCCAGCTGAGCGACAAACAGAGATCCACCTACAAACACTGTCCAGCTGTACCCGAAAGCTAGCTCTACCCCTGGGCTTTCCACAAGCCAATAAATTCCCCTCACACTTTGAGATCTTCTGTTACTTGCATGAAAGGGACCTTTTTCGGTTAAGGTATAAGCTGGGACTTCCGCCTTCATCTTGTTCCATTATTGAGAAAGGAATCAGAGTATGAAAAAAATGATGCCTATCTATGGCATAGATGATCATTAATAATTGCAACTGTTGATTTGCAATCTCAGTGAAAGACCCTAAATATTTAATATTCTTATCCCTTCCATACCTGAATTGCAAATTTTTTGGTCTTAAGCTGACAACATTTCCTATTGATTTATAAATAAATATCTGTGACATTTGTGTTACCTAACATGGAGAGTACATACAGAATTCAGATTTTACCCTAGGATAAGTAGAAGTTTTAAAGAAAAGTTAGTGAAGTATTTTTATTTTGGATAAACAGGATGAGTCAATGAGTGGAGAAATCTATATGCTATTCATGCTCCTGCTATGTCTTCTAAAAAATTAAAAAATCCATGTTTCTTTTAGGTAAATATTTATAGCTCATGTCAAGAGGAGTGAACAAGGCAGCTTGAAAGATCCCTTGTACTGCTTTCAGAACTCAAGGCAGTTTTAAAAGAGGTAAGTGGAAGAGAAAAGAGCCTCTTAACCAATTAGCCAAGAGGCCACACAATACTTTGGAATTAAAATTACCCAGACATGTGTGAGGATCCAAGTGGAGTCTCATTTATATCATCAAAGAGATTCTACTTCTATTGAAATGAATAAGAGGTTAACAGTTTCAATGGCACAATAATAAAATGATTAAGGTTATACAGAAGTAGGTAAGACCAAAATTCCTCCAAGTGGTAGAGACTGTTAATAAGGCAGAAGAATAGCTTTTTTTACCTGGTCTATTCCCTAATTCAAATGATTCCCATGGGTAGTACTGTATTATAAGAAGAGAGTTTTCCAATTGTGTGAATTTTCTTGTCTTCTTCATAGGTAGTATATATTTGGTTTAATTTTACAAAATGCTATATTAACTTAAATCAACACATACATTAACAGAACCTCCTAACTTCTGCAGATAAGTTTTTCAGAGTTCAGAGGGCAGTGACGGAAAAATTATTATAACATAGGGAGAAATAAGTCATTCATTCTAAAGCTTTATCAATACTGGGGAAAAGAATATTATTTTCCTAACCACAAAAAGCTATAAAAATTATGTGATTGGCTCATTAATTTTATAATTAAATTTTATTTCTTGTCATATAAGCAGCTCTTCTGATATTTTAGATGAAAAACAAAGCAGTGTAAATCAATGTGTGGATAACTTAGGTCTATGCAAGATGTCTTATTGATTATTGGCCATAAAACAATTCTAAGTTTTTTCTCCCACAGGATGTTAAAAATGTGGATGACTTCAGGCTGCTCTAAGAATGGAATGTGTTCATAGAATTTAATATTCACTTTTGTAGATATTACAAAAGACTCGGGAATTTTGAGAAAAATGACTGCTTTGCTTCTCTCTCTTGTATGTTTTTCAAGTTTTCTTTTGGAAAAGTTAGAGAAAAAATATTTATGCCTCAGTCAGATTTTGTTGGCTGTTTCTCAACTTTTATTTGTGTTACCATTCCCCTTAGGAGAAAATTTTTATTTTAATGAGTGAATTTAAATTATATAATTTTAATTAATTAACAAATTTAAATTTAAATTAAATTTCTCCCTAATGAGAGGAATTAAGTACTACGGCTTAAGATTTTGTTGGGTAGGATTGTGCTTTTGAGAGCAAGAAACTATTGTCATATGTCAGATTATTTTCATGCCCCCTCCCAGGAACCAACTTCACCCTTTGGAGAGATTAAGGCTTGGACACCCATTCTAACTAAAATAAAATGAGGAGCATGGGTTTTTCATAAAGATCCTTGGAGAATCTCCCACAACCCAGTTACAGCAATTACAACCAGGCTTCAAAGGAACTGCCAAGTGGTACAGATAACAGCTAGCCTCATATCTCTTAACTGAGCTTTATCTAAGCATCTTTTCCTGTCTTCTCTTAGTCTGAGCAAGCAGCCAATCAAATGCCAGATGCTCACAAATGCTCTGGAATCAATAGTGTACATCCTATTTTTCCATCCCTTATTTTTCCATTGGAAAGGGCAACACTCTCAGCAGGAGGATCATCCCAAACCTGGCTACCCAAAGAAATCACCTAGCAAACTTGCTAAAATGCAGATTCCTCTAGATTTTGATTTATGAACAGCACAATGCAGACTGCTTACTATATTTCTCAATTTTATTTTCTAATTTCTTACTCCCTTAATTTATTTTAGTACTGCTTCTTTGCGGAGATGATGTAAATTAAGGGTAAGGGTAAGGTGTCCTATCCTGTTGTCCTAGACTGCCAACAAGATCTTCCTCCATCTGGTTTTCAAACAGAAAGTGCAGTTTACTGTGGAGAAAGTTCACAATTGAAAAACAAATAATGTTTTATTCCTCAGATTCTCAATTCAAGCAAGCATGCACTCAAGTAGCATGCACAACCCCCGGCTACCAGGATGGTGTGAGAGAGCTAGAGAAGGGCAGGAGAATATGGGGACACAATTTGAGAAGGAAGTAAGAACAACTTGTATTATTCATTCCGTCTTCAAAGGAGCTTTGAAGGAAGAGACAGAGGGAGAGAGGTGAACAAGAAGGAGATGGTGTCCAAGAGGATTTCTTCTTAAGATTTGGGGTGATCTGGAATAAAGAAAATGGATTCTGCATCTCATTTAGTGGTTGCTTACTGGCAAAATCTGCAACTTAAATATCTACTGTTGCCAAAGTAAAAGGACAGCAGAGACACAGAGTGACTTATCTTTGAGGACCTAAGCAAAGATGGCTCTTCAGTTCTCCCAGACAGATAAACTTGTGTTGGCACGTGCCACAGAAATTAGCCTGAAACACAAACAGTCTGCCAGGTGCCAGCCCAGATCCACACAGGAGAGATGTGGAAAACCCACCAGCAGAGGTTATAAGTGACCCTTGTTGGGGATGGTGGGAAGAAGTGTGCCTCCTTGGACTTACTTAGGCTAAGAATCTGGACACAGTCCCTGGAAGACATCTCATGTGCTACACAGTGAGATGACATCAGCCATAGTTTCAGTTACAATTGTCCTCTGCAGGCTGAAGCAACTGTGCAGAACCAAACAAGGCTGGGAAAAGAAACCATCTTGTCACACCCACTCTCCTTCCCCACCTAGACCATACTTTGAGGTGGGGGGTCAGATCCATTAGATCTCTATGGGAGAGGAAACTCAGTTTAGCTCTGAACTTGAGTTGTAATAATACTTGTAGTGATACTTGCACTAGAATGGAAAGATGTTCCAGACTAAACCAACTAGCTATCCAAAAGATACTACTAAATTTTAATACAGAGATATCCAGCTATAACAAAAGTAATTTTTCTGAGATCAAGCAGGAAAGGAAGAAGATAAAGGAAGTTTAGGTTCTATTAGCAAAACAAAGAGAATTTGATTCTTATACAACCTTATTTGCAACTGCCCACATCACACCTGTTATAATCCCTCTTAATTTTCAGCCATAATGTTCATAGACAATACAAATACCTTAGATTGATTTATAACATAAATTCTTAAAATGCAGATTTTCTACAGTAAATTTCAATGAATCCCAATTCTGTTGGCTTTAGTTTCTCTGAGAAACAGAAATTATGGTGGCAATAGGCAGAAGCTTCTTGCTCTACATGTTTTGGATTAGAAAGAGAAAAAAGTGCTTTCATAAATGTTATGTGGCCTCTGTTTCCAGACTTCGAGAAACAAGTAGCGTATGGGGAGGTAAAACATGTTGCTGGCTTGTCTTGGCAATGTAGCTCTGCTGATGAGTGTAGAAAAGGTAGGTAAATATAGAAGACAGAGGGAACGCTATCAGACCCACCACCCAGTGTTTCTCTACCTTCTTTTCAAATGTCACACTGTTTTCATTCCAAGGACTTCAAAAATCTGCATTTGATTTTTTTACAACTACACCTTATTTCATAGTATGAATACGTCGTCATTTATTTTACCCATTTTTCTATTTTTAACATTTGGGTTACTACTCTTTTCTTTCTTTGCTATTACGTATAATATGACAAAGAATATCCTTCACATGAAGTTTCATGCACAGCCACAAGTATTTCTCTGCAGTAGATACCAGAAAGGATACTTTCCCATTTTACTTCCCAGCAAGTGTTTGAGACTGCCATTTCTCCATTCTCAAAAATTTAAATGCCCTCTAAAGAGCACACATTCGTATTGCATTATTGCTATAAATGCTTTTTCCTATTAATAGCAAAGCTGAATCTTCTTAAGTCTACTTACCAATATTTTTATCTAGTAGTAACTTTTTTGTCTTATTCAGCCAATATAATGTAAACAGTAATCATCAGTGTATGTAAACATATTATTCTGAATATCAATGCAGATTTTAGCTATTCAACTATTAGAGTAGTAAGTTTCAATAACAAATGTCTTAATGTTGAAATATCTTTGCTCAGGTATTTCATTAGGCTATACTTAACAGACCTTTTTTTCATTCACTTTCCTTACCATTCAATTGGCCTTTTCCATCTGAAGCTTTGTGCTTTACACTGAGTAAATTTTTTTCTATAATTTCTATTATTTCTTCTCCTCTCTCTGACTCGCTTAGTTATTGCTCTTCTAGTGCTTAAAGTCAGTTCTCACAACGTTTAAAATTTCTGTGTCCCTTTATGTTCTAAGAAATTTCCCCAACTTTATTTACTAGATTAATAACCTATTTTTACCTATATTCTCTAGTGATCAAAATTTTAATTTCCAAGAATTCTTCAGTTTGTGATTGCTGCTCTTCATAGCAATGTGTTCTGCTCTTACGGGCTAGTGGGCTTTTGAATTTCCTTCAGGATATTAATTAGGACTGATTTAATGTTTTCTTCAGTTCTTTGAATTATCTCAGTTGCCAACTATTCCGTTAGCTCACTGAGTTCTGTTTGATACTGTTAGTTTTTATCCAGTGCCGGCTGATCCTTTGTTGTCAGTCGTTTTATGAGTAATACACTAGGTTGACTAATGTATAGAGCTAGAGTGGCTTTCCTCTGTTTCTCCATTATGTGTCTCCACTGCCTGGAAAGGGAAAAGGAGTCCCCAGTCAGCCTGCCTGCATCACACCCACAATCCTCCATGGCCCTCCTCTCTGGTGGTAAAATAAGTCATATGTTAGTTATTCAAGGACATTAGGCCTCTCACCCTAAATCTGTTGTGGAGATTTAGCATAGATTTGGTGCTCCTTCTGGCCCTTGGGTACACACTTCCCTTCTCACTTATCCCCTACTTTGAGGGATCCAGACCCATTGGATCTCTAAGGAAGAGGAAATTCAGGAGCTTAGCTCTGAACTTGAGTTGTAATAATACTTGTAGTAATATAATGAAAAGCCTTTCTGGGCCAGAATTACTAGGTATCCAAAAGATACTATATTTTAACACAGAAATGTCTAGCTATAACAGAATGATAGCTAGAGCACTCCTCGGGCAGCATCTTCACTTTCCTGAAGTTACAGTTACTTTCAGCCTGGTAGCAAGCACACAACCACCTTTTGTTCAGGGTGAGAGAATGAGGAGGGGGAGGGCTGGCCTAAATATGATTAAGGGGACTTAATTTTTTTTTTCCTAGTTATTGCCACACCATCTCTTTCTCTCCTTCCTGTGAGTTTACTGGGTGACAACAACAAATCTAAAGAAACACAGGTTCAGAGCAGTTTTCTTCTCAGCTTGTGTTAGACTGTGGTGCACTCTGCTCTTGCCAATCTTATTCCTTCTACTTTCTACAGTCCAGACATATCCCAGTTCCTGGCAGAAATGCTACCCTGTCCTGTTTCTCAGCACTATAATGTGTTTATATTCTTTCTGTCATTTTAATGGGTTTTGAGCCAAAAGGGAGGAGCGCACATGTGCGTAGTCCACTATCCTGATCCAGCCCCTAGGACTCTAACTACTTCTCAACAGCTCCTTCTTGGCCCAAGATCTGTACTTTAAAATATCCCCTAACCCCATCAGTCAGTGTGTATACTCTTCTACAATTTCTTTCTTTACATTTGGTAGCAGCACAGTAAGATATTCCTTTACCATTTCTCCCCAAACTTTCTCATCTGTATTAATACAAACAAGGATCCTGTGGTAAGGTTCGTGGGTTAAACCACAGAGCCCAACCAACCATGAGATGTGCACGTTCAGTAGAGTGCCTCGTTGGATGATACGACTGCTCCCTCCATCCCAGTCACTGCAGAAAATAAGTTAATTAACAAGCCAACTTCAGCCTTACTAAATTTATTATGAATTATATGTTCAGGGATGTTGGTAAAAGGCCAACACTGGCATCTCTTTAACTAGTAATTATTGTGTTTTATTGTTGTGGACCTACAAGGCATTAACAAGGCAGGACTCAGCTTTATTAGAATGCACGTGGCTCCTCAATTCCATGCATATTTATTAGGTGAGAGAATGGGATTCTTCTTCTCTAGCCTTCACTAATTTAAAAGAAGATATCCTCAATGAAATGTATTCAAATATTTTGACATTTTGCTTCACCTCACTTACAGAGCAGAAATTGTTTCTGACAGTTATTATACAGTGCTGGAATCCTGCTGCTTCCACTGTTGAAGAACAGGTTGAAAAGACACAGAGCTTGCATTTTGTTCAAAGAGTGATTCTGTGGCTTAGAAATAGCAGCACTGTCAGCTGTGATTCACTGAGAGTTTAGATAATATACAGTCTGTAGTCACTGCTAACATGGGCTTCTGGGCTTGGAGTGGAAGAAAATGAATGGAAGTTGGTGCCCTGAGGTTACCCAGGAGGAAAAGGGCAAAACACGGTGTCCGTATTGGGCCACTGAAAATTTCAGTAGAAATTTCCCTCCTCTTTCTCCTCCTCATCATTCTCCCATTATAACAGGCTTAAATTTCAAATGCACTTATTTACACAAGGCACACAACAGTAAATGTTAAATTGAAACACTGGGGCATTCCAGAAGCTTGAACTGTCTAAAGAGATTAGAGGCAACATTTGATGGGCACTTCTCTGATCCTACGGCACTGAAAGGCAAAAACCACTCTAGGATCATCTGGAAGGTAGGATGATACACCAAAAAACAACTAACAAACCTAACAAGCAACCTGAAGTGATTTCTTTTGGGTACCTCTGGTTTATGCAGCAGACTTCTGCTCTGAATGCAAAAGCATTCTTCCAAAGTGACAGGATAAAATACTTACTGACAAAGGGTCTGCCAGCAGCTGGCAGAGTTGGGCACCATCAGATCTTTACAGAGATACCGAGACTACCAGAGACAAGGAGAGAGCTATTCATCAGCCCAGCCACCATTATTTATTCAGTTTATCTCCCATTCTACAAGCAGCTCAAAGCTAGATCTAGAAGCAGAGCAATCGCTCAGGGTTAAAACTGACCAGCTGTGCTTTCAGAGGGGACAAAGGTCTCAGCCAATCACACGACAGGTATAGAAACATTGTTGACTCTGTTGGGCATAAATTAAAGCAAATACATAGCCAATATGGGTATTGAACCTGTGCTTACAGGTTAACAAACAAATATCTCACAGGGTGAGGATACACTGATATTAAAAGGGGAGATGCACGTTGTAGTGGCTCTACCTGCCACAGACCAAAGCATCTAGAAATCTGGCTGGTGCAGACATGCCATCTGGGGGACTGAGGGTATTTTGGATTTGGCATCCAGATTGGTTGAGGCTGAAGCAGCTCAGCTAAGGAGACAGCAAAGAACCCTGAAAAGGGCTTTAGTGGCAGAAAAAGATCCTGCAGCAGGTCAGAGAATTTGTTTGCTGGTGATGTCCCCAGGGACCTGTGAGTAAATCTGGAGGGCACTGAGGGGTGACAAGGCCCATTATTCACCAGAATGAGACATGGCCAATTCAGCCCTCATCAGCGGTGTCGCCCAGGTGGTGAGAGGTCATAATCTGGTAGCAGCCTGGGAAGAAATGAGGAAAGGCTTTCACCGCTTTGGAAAGATGAGAAGAAATGCATCCCGCATTTTTTTAAAAAAGTAAAGTCAGCCATAAGAAAGTACAGAAATATGTCTACATTAGACCAAGCAAATTGTTCTAGGTAACTCTTAGTAATAAAAGCTGGGTAAGCAGGAAGAGAGGAAATAAGATCCCAAAGCATTAATCATACAGAATTGAAATAATCTGTTCCTTATTCATTTTTATATCTCTGTATTGTTAGTACCTTACAATATGCTTAGCACACAGTAAGGACTAAATAACATTTAATGCTAAATAATATCAACATTTGTGAGGGTAAATGTTAAGTTGGTGAATGAATATATACTCATTTCCAATGTAGTCACAATCGGAACCAGGTAGGAAGCCGCATATTACAGTTTTTTCTTTTCTTTCTTTCTTTTTTTTTTTTTTTTTTTTGAGACCGAGTTTCGCTCTTGTTACTCAAGCTGGAGTGCGATGGCGCGATCTCGGCTCACCACAACCTCCACCTCCTGGGTTCAAGCAATTCTCCTGCCTCAGCCTCCTGAGTAGCTGGGATTACAGGCATGCGCCACCATGCCCAGCTAATATTTTGTATTTTTAGTAGAGATGGGGTTTTATTACAGTATTTTTAAGGCCAGCATTAATTGTGGCTGTCCAGGTAACATCCTATGAGGCATGATTTGTGAGGTCTAAAAATGTTTCATTGTTACAAAATATCTCCAACATCCTGAATTTCTAAGTCTGACAATGCACACATTTTCTATTAATAATGATGATGTAGCTAAGGGCTTTACATGGAGATAACTCATTTTTAGGTCCTGTTGCTGTTTCCATTTTACAGTTGAGAAGCCTGAGGTTAAATGACTTATACCAGTTTACAGGTCTAATAAGGATCCAAACTGACTCTAGAGCTTGAGTGTCAGACCACCATCCCATCCCATGTCCTACATTATCACTAAAAGCCGTAATGACACAGATATAATTTAAGAAAGAATAAAAATGAATTGTCATTAATTAGCATATTGGTTTAAATCGATTCTTCAGATAAAATAGACACACATGCAGAGCTGGAACCTAAAAAAAGGAAACTGAAAAATTTGAGAAGGATATTTCTAAAAGTTTTGATCATAGGGCTCTGACTCATTTATTTAGCACTTACTGTGTGCTAAGCATTCTTAACATACTAACTAGAGAATAAGGGTTCTATAATGGTTCTATGCATCTTTATTAGGCCAAATTCATATTCTGCCAAAGAAAACCCTCTTTTCCACATGTGTATACTACAAAAGATACATTACTTACTCAGTTCTTTTAATAAAATCTTAATTACCCAAAGAACCGAGTAACCTTTTCTTCTTTTTTGCACTACTTCATCACCAAGAGTTGGAGACCAAATTGAATGGGAGGATTCTCCAAGGGAACATCCAAAGAATAGCTTAATAAAATGTTCTATTGTCCTATTAACTGGGGAGTGAGGCCATATCACAGTTATAAACTTTATTGCAGAGGAATCTCTATGGAAAAAGCACCATTCAAACAGCCTCCTATTAGGGAATAATAGAAGGCTTTGGAAATTACCTTTAGTAAACATTTGGTAGAAAATTGAAGCAGTTACCTACATAACACTTGTTATGTATACTTGAGACCAAGTCTTTTTTCCCTTCAACTACCCAGAGACATTTTTGAGGGTAAACGTAGCCTGTGGCTCACGCTTTGACACAAGCACAGTTTGCTTAGTTTTCTTTTCCAACATGGAGAAGCTTTAACCAATGTGAATAGATCAAATGAACTGTTTACAATAGCAAAGACCTGGAACCAACCCAAATGCCCATCGATGATAGACTGGACTGGGAAAATGTGGCACATATACACCATGGAATATTATGCAGCTATCAAAAAGGATGAGTTTGTGTTCTTTGTAGGGACATGGATGAATGTGGAGAACATCATTCTCAGCAAACTGACACAAGAACAGAAAATGAAATACTGCATATTCTCACTCATAGGCGGGTGATGAACAATGAGAACACATGGACACAGAGAGGGGAGTACTAAACACTGGGGTCTATTGGGGTGAATAGAGGAGGGACAGCGGCGGGGGGGAGCTGGGGAGGGATAGCATGGGGAGAAATGCCAAATGTGGGTGAAGGGGAGAAAGGCAGCAAAACACACTGCCACGTGTGTACCTATGCAACTATCTTGCATGTTCTGCACATGTAGCCCAAAACCTAAAATGCAATTAAAAAAAAAAGAAAAAAAATGAATGGTAACATTTGCACATTGAGATTCTTGAATTTCCTAGGAAAATTGAATTTTCCTTAGTAGAAATTTCCTGGGATTTGCAGTAAATAGGTTGACAAACTATTGGAATAAATCTTTCCTCCAATTGACATGCAAAGATTAGAAAGAGGCTATCAGATGTGAACATTCTTGGATTATTCATGTTTTTGCCATATATTAAAGGCATCATGATATGTAGTCTAATCTATCATATGTAAAATGTATTAGACATAATATTATGTAATATAAATGCTTTATAGATGTGAGTATATGTGTGTGTTGACCCTTGAACAACACAGGTTTAAACTGCATGGATCTACTTATCCATGGATTTTTTTCAACAAAAGTTACACGGAGTGTGCCTGAGTCTCCTGCCTCCCTTCCTCCTCCTCCACCTCTTCTACCTCTGCCACCTCTGAGAGAAAGACCAACCCCTTCTCTTCTTTCTCTCCTTTAGCTTACTCAATGTGAAGACAAGGATAAAGATTTTTATGATAATCCATTACCACTTGATGAATAGTAAATATGTTTTCTCTTCCTTATGATTGTCTTAAATATTTTTTCTAACTTACTTTAGAAAAATAATACAAGAATAATACAATATACAAAATAGTGTTTATGTTATCAGTAAGGCTTCCAGTCAACAGTAGGCTATTACTGGTTAAGTCTTGTGGGACTCAAAAGTTATATGTGTTTTTTTGACTGTGTAGGAGATCAGTGCCTGCATTGTTCAAGGGTCATCTGTATATTTAATGTTATTTGTGCCAGATATTTATAATAACAATGAACTAACACTGAGTGCCAGGCACTGCATTTTAAAGTTCCTCATCCCAAAATCTTGATCACGGAAGCCTTTATTGGGTATTATTGTCATTCTTGTTTTATAGGTAAGGAAACTGAGGTAGAGGTTAAGTAGCCTGCCCAGGGTCACCCAACAAATAGCAGAGTCCCTAGGGACCTGAAGCAGGCAGTCTGACTCTAAGCTTATATTCCTGTTAACTTGTACATATGGTCCCATGTAATTAATAAATCCTAGAGTACTGGTGACATGCTCCATTTCTGACTTTGTATTTCTCTTTGCAAATAAGAACCTGGTATAAACATTTGTGCCTCTTGTCCATTTTATCCAAATGAAGACTATTTTATGACAGAAAATAGCATTCACTCAAGGTTAATAAATGTGTAAAATGTGCCAATATCCTTTTGGCTGGCAAAACACTTGAACACTGAGGGTCATCTCAAGTTAACACTGACTCAACCTCCTCTGTCATATTCATTAACTCTCTTTCACTCTTGAAACTAACTCTGAAATGCTAGCACTAATTGCTGAATCACTATGTAAGGGAAGTTATACCTTGTTAGTCTGATAATGGTTTGTTAAAACACCAGGTAATTTGAAGCAACTGCTATTTTCTATCCAACTAAAAGGATTATTGTTGTTTGCTAAAAGTATTAGATAGTCTAAATCTAGTTCATCAGAAGCTTTCCAAAGTCCTTTGAAAAATAATTATATAGCATGCTTTATAATTTTAGCTTTACTTGCATACTTGGATAAACATTTAAACCATTAAATGTTCGCAAATCTCAAATCTTTCAGATTTAAATACATTCTATTCAAAGTAGGATGTCATTATTAACATTATTAATATTTACTCAAAGTGCATTTCAAATAGTAATATGCCTCAAATCATGACCTTTTATTTCAACAGTCCATCAAAATAATTTTAAAATACATTTTTAAAACATTCATTTATTTAACTTGACCATTCAACATTAGGAAACTAGTTTCTGAGTGTTGACTTCAGCACAAAATAGCTAAGATTCCATTTCTGATATTAGTAAAGCTATACCAGATTATTATTTATTATTTTTTTTTTTGAGACACAGTCTCACTCTGTCACTCAAGCTGGAAGGCAGTGGCGTGATGACAGCTCACTGCAGCTTCAACCTCCTGGGCTCATGCATTCCTCCTGCCTCAGCTTCCCAAGTAGCTGGAAGCACAGACATGCACCACTATGCCCAGCTAATTTTTTTTTTTTTTTTTTTTGTAGAGACAATGTCCCACTATGTTTCCCAGGCTGGTCTCAAACTTCTGGGCTCAAGTGATCCATCTGGGCCTCCCAAAGTGCTGGAATTACAGGTATGAGCCACAGGGCCTAGCCACAGCCTTCTTCAGGTTTAACTGTGCATGATATATCCTTTTCTATTTCTTTTCTTCACACTTCGCTGAGCTCATAGATTTATGTGTATCTAGGTTCAGCAGTAATTATCATTTTGTCCTAGGTGCTTTGAGGATTATTAGATTTGGTAGATGTTGAGACCCAGAGGTCCAAAGTAATTATCATGGCCCCCCTGTTAATTTGGGGGACAATAAGGACCAGATAATAAAGGGAGTCCTGGCTAAATCCAGTTCCCAATGGGCCCACTGTGTTTGTAGACCACTGAATCATCATTGTCCAGTACCCAAGTGTATACCTGGAATTAATATAGTTGGTGTTGAGGTAGCCCCACATATTGAGTTCATGGTTTGTGTGGCAGAAGGTATCATAGTGAGGATGGCCATGTGGAAGTATCTGAGACCACACTTGGAGCAGTTAAGACAGTAAGTCAAAAACAATACCTCCTCTTAGGTAGAATGGCAGCTTAGTATCACCATTAAAGAACTAAAGCATGTAGGACTGATGGTCCCTAGTATATGTCCATTTAATTTACCTCTCTGGGCAAAGCAGAAGCTGAATGCATCCTGGAGAATGACTGCAAGACTACTGCTAGCTTCCTATGGAAGCTTATGAAAGCAGTGAGCTTTCATAGGCTGATGTAACAGTAAGACAAATAAAATATATTTGATTGATTGGTATGGAAAAGACCTTCATTAGATTTTAGTCGGTGGTTTCTGACTGGTAGTCTCTAATTTCATTTTACAGTTTATATCAAGCTTCCATTTGAATATACAGGAACTTACAATGCTCAGCCTAATAGCCTCCTAATTAATTTTTTTAACATGGAAGGTAAATTCTGGGAAGATTCAGAGAACTGCTACTTCAGTGAAATTTTTAGGGTCCAGTTTTCAGGGGTTCAGAAGTCAGCCGGAAAATCATCTACAAAATAAAAGACAAATTACTGAATCTTGTGTTTCCTATCACAAAAAAAGGAAACACAGCACCTGGTGGGCCTTTCTGGGCTGTGGAGGCAATATTCCGCACTTAGGAAGACAGCTTCTGTTCTGTCTTGATAGAGACAGAATGCTTAACAATCAGGTACCAAATGAGCACATGTGTAAACTGCTAATTATCAGTTAGGTTTTATCATACCCACCAAGTCATAAATTTGGATGAGCCCAGCAACAATTATCATAAGATTAAAATGGAATATCCAAGATCAAGCCCTAGATTAGGGCACAGGAGTAAGCAGCAAGAGCAAGTAGTTCAGACCCTTATGTCACCCATCTCTATTGCCCAGCACGCATCCCTCAGCTCACATGTAGAGCCACGTAGGAGTTCCTATGTCACCAGGTGAATGAGAAGAAGGCACAAACTTGGTTTATGCATGGGTTGGCTCAGTATGTGAAAATGTATAGCAACTTCATTACTGCCACATTCAGAGGGTATAGTCATATGTCACTTAACAATAAGGATACATTCTGAAAAATGTGTTGTTAGGCAATTTCATCATGGTATGAATGTCACAGAGTGTACTTACACAAACCTAGATGGTACAGCTTACTACAAACCTAGGTAAAATGGTATAGCCTATTGCTGCTAGGCTACAAACATGTACAGCGTGTTACTAAATATTGTAGCAATTATAAGACAATGAAAAGTATCTGTATATCAAAACATAGAAAATGTACAGTAAAAATATAGTACAAAAGATTAAAATGATATACTTGTACAGGGCACTTACCATGAAAGGAGCTTACAGTACTCAAAGTTGCTCTGGGTGAGTCAGTGAGTGAATGCTAAGTGAATGTGAAGGCCAAGGACATTATTGTACACTATTGTAGACTTTATAAAAACTATACATATACATGGGGGATATGTAGCCCCCAGGACTTGCCAGGGTGATAGCTGAGGGCAAGGGTAAGTTTTAGAATGGATAGGGTAGAAGGCTTAGGATAAGTACCAGTTGTACCCCAAGACCAAACACAGCAACAATGTCTGCCATTCATCTTACAAAACCCATTTCTGATTTTACCCCTCAGAAAAGAAGCTTATGGGACCATGCTCCCTGAACCCATATGGAAAGTAGATCTGTGTGACACAAAGGGTGAATGAAGTGGCCATAAAAATATACCAATCAGATCTCCTGTTGTAGGAGTCATAATGGACAATGGTCCCAGTTGCTGCACCTCCAGATCTACCACTGTATTCACACAGAGGCCACATGCCCTGTGAGCCAGTGACTGAACTCAGTGGGTTACTAAAGCAGGCCAACTCCAGAAAAATGCAAGAATTCTCCAGTGGGCAATTTTGACTTGAAAACTCCCAAGAGTCAGGCCAAAACATTCTGAATTCTGAAACTATGTCAATCCTCCTCTCTCCTTCCCTGAGAATCAGACCTGCACTGTGACTTGAATCTGCTTTCTACTTTCTCCTGCTGCTCTCTCCACCACCCTCCTGCAAAGGCGTTTTTCCCAAAATATTTCCTCCACATCTATTACTATCTTCGTGTCAGATTCTAGGAGGACCTGAACTAACACACCCATCTATTGAGTTATTCACTTTTTCCATTTTTTAGTTGTCAACATGATTTTTTTAAAAATATTTTTCATTCTCATCAGAAAATGAAAAAGCAAAATTTCACTTTTTCACTTCAGAGTGAAATTCATCTCTTCCTTCTTGAACATATTAATTATAGCTATTTTTAAGTCTTTGATAATTTTAATATCTAGATAACCAACAGATCTCCTCTCTCTCCCTCTCCCCTCTCCCCTCTCCCCTCTCCCCTCTCCCCTCTCCCCTCTCCCCTCTCCCCTCTCCCCTCTCCCCTCTCCCCTCTCCCTCTCTGTTTTTGGACATTTGGTCTAGTTTCTTGGCATGCCTGGAACTTTTTCTTGAATCCTGAACCATACATGTTTAAAGCCATGAGGTTCTAGATAGTGTCTTTTTTCATAAAGGACTTAATTTTCTCCTGAGAGGTAAATAAAGTATGGACAGACCACCTTGATCCAGTCTAAGCGGAGTTTCAAACCTTGTTGGGGCTGTATTTCTGGTTTAGTCTTGCTCTTAGGGTATACTTACTCTTAGAGTATAGCCCTGCTTAAAGTCTCAACTGAGAGCTTGGATTGTTTACCAGATTCCCTCTATCTGGTGGGCTCTGTACCCTATAACTTGTTTCCCTAGACCCCAAAGACTGCCCACATCTCTGCTCAGCTCTTTAGCTCCCCAGACACTGCTTTTTGACTGGGTCTCCGCATCTCTCCTTACATCTTCATAACATAGAATTCAGCAAATACCTCAAAGAGAAAAATGCATGAGGAATTTCTAGATCATTTCTCTGTGATTGCCTCTTCTCTTAGCTTCTCATGTCTTAGCTACTTTGGCAACTCTAAACCTTAAACTTTGATCTTTTAAGCCCAGTGAAACTTTGCAGAAGGCTTCAGGTCACCACTTTCTGTATAGCCTGTTTTCTCCATTTCTTGGACCAGCAAATGTTTAAAGGTAAAATGTGGATGCAAGACTGAGGCTCACTGAGTTTGCCTTCTTTTTTCTTTTCTTTTTTTTTTTTTGAGATGGAGTTTTGCTCTCATTACCCAGGCTGGAGTGCAATGGCGCGATCTCAGCTCACCGCAACCTCCACCTCCTGGGTTCAGGCAATTCTCCTGCCTCAGCCTCCTGAGTAGCTGGGATTACAGGCACGCACCACCATGCCCAGCTAACTTTTTGCATTTTTAGTAGAGACAGGGTTTCACCTTGTTGACCAGGATGGTCTCGATCTCTTGACCTCATGATCCACCTGCCTCGCCCTCCCAAAGTGCTGGAATTACAGGCTTGAGCCACCGCGCCCAGCCCTGCCTTCCTTCATTCTTGGATCTTGATCCTGCAAATCCTGGCTTCCCTGGTAGCTCTCTGAAGCATTCAACACTCTTTATTTTTTTCTTTTTCTATCCAGTTGTTCAGGCCTCAGATGTGTTACATTTCCTTTCAGCTTCAGGCCTTTGCACATGCCCTTCTCTCTTCTCACAACACTTCCCACCTTGTACCCCTACTTTGTAAACACTCTTCTTTCAAATAGTACTTCAACCATCATTTCTACAGAGAAGCCGTTTCTTACATTCTTAAATAGATTAAAACTCTGTCTTACAGATTTCTCAGGGAACCACTCTTACCTCTACTTTATAGTCCTTATCAGCATAGTTATATATTCATTAGTGTAACTATTGAATTAAATTCTCTCTCTCTCTGATTATACTATGAGGATACTATGACATTTATCATATCTGATCAACATTATACCTCCAGTGACTAACAAGTACCTAATATCTAAGGAGTGCTCAATAAATATCTACTGAATTAATATCTTGCTATCATCACCTTTTGAAGTAGCTCATCCACTGTATTGAAATCTGAATATATGAATTTAGACTCTGTCGATCAGCAAATGAAGCTAATAGACAATAGCTGAACAGTGTCCATCTCACTACTAATTACACTATATGTGTCTGTGTATATATTAATGTACACACATCTATAATTGGAATTGAGTTACATAAGACAAAAATGTAAACTTGTCAGCAGTGAAAAAGACTTCTTGGACAAGTACTTGAATATTCATTGAAACCAGAAAACTACAAAGATCTCTAGGGATATAATTTGAAACTCTGATAACAGCAGTTGCGCAGTAATTCGTTGAGCAACTTCATCAAAATGAGATGCTGACAAAAAGAAGAAAGATCAAAGAATGCTTTCAAGGACAGAGCAGGAATCGGGCATTGCAAAGAGGAGGTCTGATGTGTTTGGCAGAAAGGTTTAGTGGAAGAGAGAAAGAGCAGAAGGAATGAACCGACGGGGAGAGGAGAAAGTTCAAAGTGTCATGTTACCTGTCTTCAACATAGATCAAAAAATACTCCAACCTTCCTGACTTTTTAAAGCATAATAGAGGTGAAGTGTTGGAACTTATTTCCAAATAGCCTAATCATTCTGTTGAAATATCCCAGGAGGCTCAGAGGATACCGGGAACTAATTAAAGTGTACTATGCTTACTTAGCTGAAGCCAAAATGGTCATTTGATCAATTTAAATCATCCCCCCAAAAAAGCAATGAAATCATCAAAATTAGCAGCATCAGTGACTTTAGCCACATGTAGACAAAGCAGCTACACAGAGAGATCCCCAAATCCAAGGTCTGTTGGTCTTACTTGAAGCCAGAACCCACCATATAGTCTGTTCATTTCACTTATTGGTGCCAATCCCAATGAAAGCCCAGCAGAAAGATTTCTATTCCAGTTTTTTTGGGTAAGATACACCCAAACCAATTACATTAAATCTGTCAATAAATGTGTATTGTGCACCTAGCATGTGCCAAGTACCATGCTAGGAGCTAGTAACGTCATCATGGTAGTCTGAAGTAGACTCATTCCTGGTCTCAAGAAGTTTACAGTCTACTGGGGAAAGGAGTATTAAGAAAATAAACACACAAGCAAATATAAAATTGCAGTTGTGAGTAGTGCTACTAAAAAGAGCAATGAGGCACAATGGGAGCCTGAAATCAGGGACTTTGGCTTAGATGAAGGAAGCTTCAATGAAAAAGTGCCATTGAGCTGAGAGCTGCAGGATAAGGAGGAGAGGGGAGCTCACTCCAGGAAGGGGGAACAGACATGTGTGTGCAAACTGATGATTCTAGTTAAATTTTCAGATTTTTTTTCTTAAAATTCTTCAAACTTCCCTTCTGTCCTCCATATGTATTTGACTTGATCTTGGTATAAAGCAGAGAGACATGCACATGATTTGGCAAGGTTGTCACTTCTGTTACCACGCACCAATTGGTGGCGCCAATGAGACTCTTCGACTATTCCATCCCCTCAGTGGTCCTAAGAGGGAAAAAAGGCAGCAGAAAAGTGGCAGACAGCTCAGGGTATAGCAGGGGCTGTTGAAAGAGGTCATCCCGTGGCAGCTCCCCTTCCCTAAAGAGACCAACTTCCACTCCATGTGTTGGTGTCCACATAGGTGTTGAGATGCTTGCCAGCCTTCTACCCTGACTGTAAATGGCAGGAAAAGTGAGGAAGAAATTAACTGAAAAACCAAAAGCCCTCCATGTCACTTCTTATAAATTCTTCTTAAATGAGTGGCAGGCTTGTGATGACTACTTATTCCTATGTCTCAGATCTTTCAGGAAAAGTGTTCAAGACAGGGGAGAAAAAGCCAGGATGGAAGGGCTTGCCACCTAAGAAGAAGAAACACAGAGATCAATCATCTTAGAAATATTATTGTAATTGGAGCAGAAATAAGAATTTAAATCATTGTAAATTACTTTTTCTGAGTCCAAAGCACAGCATTTTCTTCTTCTTGGTGTCGTTTAGATGTCATTGTCTAGTCCACAAGGCAAAAGTGAACCAGGCAAACAGCTTTGAGTAGGCTCTTGTTGACTGTGTCTATGACTTCACAGCACCAAATCTGCAGTTAAAATACCAAGAAAGTACCTAACAGCCCAATGGCCAGAAAATTTCCACTGGTATGATGAGCATGGTTGCTTAACCCTGTGTTGGTGCTGGCCCATTTTATAAGACCATGAAGAAGCTACACCTCCACACAAGTATTTATGCTTCCATGTAAAGGTGCAAGCAACTGTTTCATGATGATTACAAGTGGTACAAATACTATGGAGGTTACCAAAGAGTACATCAGCATCAGTGTGTAGATTCCACAAATAGGAGAAAATACTTTATAGGCAGAACACAGGATCAATGCAATAAGCCAGGACAGCTCAAGAGCAACGTGGAGGGTAAGAGCTTGGGGTGGTGGTAAGGGTAAGCTTGCATAGCAAGAGTCAAGTATAGGTTACAATGAGTATTATAGACAAGCTTAAGTAGGCAAAATTCAGAAGCAAAGCAGAACTCATAGAAAACATTAAGATAACAGAGACTATATTGAGACAGTGAAAGAGCAGACAGTGGGGAAGACAAAGTTTCTCTAGAAAGTAGAGACAAAGGGATCCCAGTTTGTGGTGAGCTGTTGGCTATAGAGTGAGGGCACTTCCACTGTTGTGTCAGGAGGCACTGACAAGCTTCTTATTCTCCAGATGCCAGGAACAAGGCTGGCCCTCTAGTGGACAATGCAGTGGCCTGAGCCTAAAGTCTATACCCAAAATAGCAAGAATGTGCCCATATGATGGTGTCTCCAGGACTAGGAGGCCAATAAAACAGAAAGGACCTCAAGATTTGCTATTTAAGACAAACAAGTAAGTATGAACTGGGTAGCAGGCTAAGTCATATCAACCTGAATATAATAAAAGGCCCATATCAGGTCTGAGTCACAGGAGGGAATTACCAGATTACAATCTAGTCGTGTTGCTTTAAGGTCCTCCTTTCAAAGGCAGGGGCTATCATATCAAGTACTTTTGACAGCCTAGCTTATAATGAAGAGACCCTATGCTGGGCTTACATCAGCTCAATAGGAAAAATGATAGAGACTTCCCCTTGTTCCTACAAATAAGACTGGGCAGGCTTGTGTTTCCTTTGAAAGGGAACACAGATGATAAATACTTAGTTCCTCCCAAACTATTCTAGCCACACAACCTGATCATGCCCAGAATTATTGGTCCTGGGGTATGAGGAAGAACAGGTTGGTCTCATTGGTGTTTCTGAAACCATGAAGTTGCTGCATTAGCCCTACTCACTAGCTTGACCTGGGAGCTTAATGCATTCATTCCTATACTTCTTCACATCAGAGATGGAGCAGACCATCGGAGAATGGACAATGTATCCATTGTCTTTCATCAGAAGTTTTTTCTGATTCTTCATTGTTTTCCTGGCTCTTAGATGCAGCCAAACATAGACATGCACATGGTCTTTAGTTGAGATAATTCTCATTCCTCATTCTCTGTGAATGGTAAAGGGGTAAATTCACATAACAAATAGCCTTTGTGCAAAGGACTATAAAGGGGTATATGGTAGGACCAACTGTATGTGGCAGAGTAAGGAGAAGCAGATTTGGGGACAAAGGACATTGCACCTAGATTTTGGTCTCAAAAGCTGACAGCACTTCTTTCAGTCACACACTGTTGGTAGTAGATTAAAGGGACCCAGTAATTCAGGATGGAGACATGAGGACCTGGGAGACAGAGATGTAGCTCCTTCTTCTCCCAATCTTGTTTTCATTGTGATGACCACACAAATGTCTCTTGCATTAAACTACAGCTAAGAACAGGAGACTGGGAATTTTTACTTTTCATCTGGATGATTCAGCATCATGTAGAAACAGCTACTGTGGACCTCCTAAGGAGGAAAAAGGTGGGAAGCAACCTAATCTATAAACACTGGGGTTTTTTCAAAAAGTATATAAGCCACTAAGTATTTGGTACTTATTTTAAAGGCTATAAATCCCACAGCAGGTACGCCCAAGCAATCAGGATAGGCAAGAACTCTGATAAATTCAACAGTGATACTTAGGGCCACAGAAGCCCTGGGAGGCTATAAATAGTTATTAGGAGTGAGATGCTGCTGAATGCCAAGGGAGAAATACACCAATGGAGCAGGAATGTAAATCAGGAACTACTATGAGAAAATTGTGTTTTCATATTAAGTAAAAAGGAAGAAAAGAGAGGAAAAGTAAGAACTAGCTTTCCTTCCAATGCTTTGTCAGAATTATTTCAGAAAATTTCAAAGGAAAGAAGGGAGGTGGGGAGAAAGAGAAAGAGATGGAAGAAAAGAGAGAGAGAGAGAGTAAGAAAAAAGGAAGGAAGGGAGGGAAGGAGGTAAGGAGGAAGGGAGAAAGAATGGGAAGGACAGGGGACAAAAGGAAGAAAGGAAGGGAGGGAAGGAGAAAGGGAGAAAGAATAGGGAAGGGAGAGACAGAGGGAGGGAAGGAGGGAGGGAAGAAGAAAGAAAGAAATCAGGCGGGCTCACTTCCCCCATCTCCCATTTTATCCAAATGCCCATTGAATCTGGCTTGTTCAGTTCAGAGGTTAAAACTGCATCCACAGTCAATGAGCCTACAGAGATTGTCACAGAAATTCTATCCCCTTTTAGTTGCCAAGGTTGGGCTTCTTTTTTGCAAGAGAATAAAACTAACTGATAAACACTGTTTATCTCTCATTTAGTCTCTGTGGATGTTGGGTGGATTAATGCATGTTTGATAAGTCATTCTTGAAGTGTGGGAAGGTCCTTGCAGCAAAGGCAACATGCATATGTAAGGCCGTAATAATCATTTCCAAAATACACTTCTTTCCTGTTTCCACCCCCAATGAAACATGCATTTTAATCACTAAGGTGCTTTAGTTTATTGGATCGCATCTCACAAATTTCAGGGAACAACAGAAATGTAATTCATTATATATATTTAACATTGTAGTTTTCAGGCTGTTTCTGACTGTAGTCACACTTTTGATCGTCTTTTTCATGAATGGTGTTTCTATATTTCTATTATTGGAATAGGTCACTTTGAAATGTAAGTTTGTACCACATATTAAAAACTCTATGGAAGCCACATCTTTTGAGACTCTCTCTCTCTCTCTCTGTCTCTCTCTCTTCCCGTTTTCCCCCACTCCCTCTCCCCCCTTCCTCCCTCTCCTTCTCCTCTCTCATACAAATTTTACATACAAATTTATAGAGCAATTATTGTTGCAAATATCTAGCGATACAGAATCAGAGGGGTAGAAGAGTTGGTAATGACATTGTTATAACACTTAATATGTTCTTGGCTGACCCACACAGACCCTATTTCAGAAAATGCTTCCATAGACCCAGAATATAATTGATTTATTTCCTTGGTTAAGGAAGGATGGTCATTTATTAGCAGTTGAAAAATAAGATTTGGCTTCAAATAATGTTTTATTAAGCGCTACAAGTGTGATCAGACTAAAAGAAAAAAGACTGTGAGTTCTGAAAATAAATAGAGGAAATAGGGAATATTGGAGAAAAGCAACAGCTTTGAAGGTGAATCACCTGAGTTCAAATCTTGGCTGAACTGCTTATGAGCTGTGTAATTTTAGCCATTAAACACTATGCCTCAATTGCTTCTTCCATAAAATGTCAGTATTGAAAGTACCTGCCTCCAAGATGATTGTAAGGGTTGCTACAAATATCCATATAAAGCTCTCAGCACATAGTACACACTGCACAAATAGTTGTACCAATAGTTATATATACTGAGGAGGTTTCATGCTGGGTCTCTTCTTTACCACTTCCTGCCCCATATATTAATGTGGGTGACCAAAAGGGCCTCTTAGTCCTTCTGGGTGTCCCTCACATTTGTGCCTCCCTCTCCACCCTGTTGCCAGGTATTTCTGCAGATTCCCTTCACCTCTCTCTTGATACCAGGACTACTGAAATAGTCTCATGACCCCAGTGTTGTTACCCTTAGAACCCACCCTACCCAGCACACTAAGTCTGATTCTGCATTTAATAATCATGCCTTTATACATTTAGAAAATGATGTCTCCCCACCACACACAGGATGAAGCTGAAGCGCTTTAGTCTGGCATTCAAAGCCCTTCACATCCTGGCCCCAGAGTATGCAGACACCACCATTTCCTACCACTTACCAGCATTGATACTTTGCCAAGTCAAACTAATCTATCCACAGCAATGGCACGCTGCCATGTTCCTAAATCTGAAGTAAGTACGTGGATTCTTATAATCTTTTCTAAATCTTTTTATCATCAGAGTCGAGGAAAAGTTAGAAAAAAAACATACAGAATCTTCCCATTGCCAATATCCCTCCTTTTTTCATACAAATATAGCCTGAAAGGGAAAGCAAAACTGCACATCACCACTAAGAACCGCTCTGAAAACAAAGAACAAATTAGATTCATCCACACTTGAGAGGTCGTCTAGACTATTTTGAATCAATCTCAGCAAGTGTGGGGACTCAGTGGTCAAGCCCAGGATGGGGTTGCTGGGTAAGGGGTGGTGGGATAAGGACAAAGGAGGCTGCCAGCCCCAAGGCTGCAGTCTAATGGGAGAAGAATCAAGAGGAGCAATGAAGGGAATTCACTGCTGTGGTTACTATCAAATTACTTTAAAATGAGTGACTTCAAATGTAAGTTTACACCACAAAACTTAGTGGAAAAGTCAGCCAGAACTTAGTGGCTTAAAATTACCATTTTATTTTGTCATGATATTGTATGTCAGAAAATTAGGAAGGGCTCAGCTAGGCAGGCTGGTTTTCCTAAGACTAGAACTATAAATACTGGAGTCATAGACATATATTTTGTGGTTGAAATCACAGTGGAGTGTGAGATTTTCCACAGAGAATGTGCAGACAAAAGGAAAGGGTCAAGGACAGAACCTTGGGAATACCAGCTGTATTAGTTAGAGTTCTCCAGACAGACAGAACCGGTAGGCTATAGACAGAAAGACAGAGAGATGACAAAAGGTTTATTGCAGGAATTCACTCATGTGAATGGAGGCTGAGAAATCCAAAAACAGGCCATCTGCAAGCTGGAGAACCTGAGAGGCTAGTAGTGTGGCTCAGTCCAAATACAAAGGCCTCAGAACCAAGGAAGCCAATGGTGTAACTCTCAGCCCAGAACCAAAGGCCTGAGAACTTGGGGGACCACTGTGCATGTCCCAAAATTCGAAGGCCAGAGAAGCTGAAGTTCTGATGTTTAAGGGCAGGAGAAGAAGGATGTCCCAGCTCCAAAGGAGACAGAATTAGCCTTTCCTCTGCTTTTTTGTTCTATCTGTGTCCTTAGCTAATTGGATAGTGCCTATCCACATTGTGTAAGGGGTGGGTCTTCCTTACTCAGTCCATTGATTCAAATGCCAATCGCTTTTGCAAACAATCTCACTGACATACACAGAAATAATCCTTTACTAGTATCTGGGTATCCCTTAATCCAGTCAAGTTGCCACCTAAAATTAACCATCACACCAGCTTTTAAGGATTAGGCCAAGGAAGGTGTTTCTTATTCACCTCTAACTTGCACACATTCCTTATGTATAAGTGACTACTTTGAGAAGAATTTCAATGGCCATTGAGAAAATAGGTGACAAAAAGACTTGCTTTTCTTCTTAGTTCTCCCTTGGAGTTCCTTTTGGGGCTGCAGTCAGGTATTGGCTGGGGCTGCAGTCATCTGAATGCTCAACTGGTTTGAATATTAATATGCATTAATATAAGCATCATGTATGGACAATATCAGTTAGAATATATTAGGTTTTGCTGTAATAACAAGCAACTTTATACTCTCAATGGCTTCAAAACAAAAATTTACTTTTTGTTCATATTATACATCTATTGCAGACTGACTGGGGGCTTGATTCCACATCATCATCATTCTCACTTGCAATGCAGGCTGATGGATCAGTCTCTATCTGAAATATCACTGGTTGAATGGCAGAGGGAAAAAAGACTATGGCAAAGCATATGTCAAATCATAAAATTTACACATGGAAGTAACACATTCTGTAAATTACAACTGTGCCATAATCATGCTTGAGCTCAGGGAAAGGGAGGAACAATTTTACTACACACCCACCCAAAAGGAGACAGATAACCAAATACAGTAAATAGCATTAATGACAAACACAACTTGATGATCTCGGCAACTTCCAAACTTTGTATTTGGAAGCAGTGAAGAAAACAATAAGAGAAGAGAAATGGAAGAGAAGACTAGGAGGGCAAAGCTTGCAAAAGAGAACGCTGAACAAGAAAAGTTAGAATGTCAGAAGAAAAAGAAACAACTCATTGATATAGACAGAGAGGTTGATAAGACTGGTGTGATGGATAATCTAGAAGCTCTACAGTCAGGTGCAGTATTCTGAGACTGAGGAAAGTGATTCCAAAGAATCCAGTGGTAAATCATCCCTGGGCAACAAGGCCTAATCCAAGATTAGCCATGTAACCACCTGAGTGCTGTTTTAAACAGGACTGGGTGATTGTACAATCACCAGTCCTTGATTATTTTTAAGATAATCAAGAAGTAAAAGTTTCTAGTGGAAACATGATTTTAAAAAAAAGAAAAAAAGGAGGAAAGAGAAAAAGCATGGAGGTAAGAAAGTACAAGACAATAATAGTCTCACTTAACTGAAACAAAAGGTGCTAGCTCATTGTAAAACACTTCATACTGAAGAAAAGATTAATTTGGTCTATACCAAATCTACAAGATTGACAAGCTTGAGAGCAAAGCAATAAGCTAAGTTATAGAATGGATAACGAGGCTGCATGATAGGCCGTGAAACTAGGTTCACCAAGTAAGTGAAGGAATAAGCCCTCAAGATGCAATTTAATAAATAAATTTTACTTAAATCACAGAGACAGGAAGCATCCTGTTAGATTTAGAAGACAATAGTAGAAAAGAGTACCTGCTAAGAAGGAGCATGTACATTCTCAGGTAAATTTTTACTCCTGTCTCACAAATAAAAATGTAGCCTATATGGCTTTTGGTTTTAGACTCCATTGTGCTATTAACATCCTTTGGGTTTTTTGAGTAGGAGAAATTAAGAACGTTAGAAATATCATGATCTTCATGATCACTTGTGATGATCATGACATGATAGAAAACTGGTACTTTCATTACTAGTCTAGAAATCAATTTTGATTTAAAGCAATAACTGGTTAACTACCAAATATCACTTACTATCTTTCTTACTATAAGCTCCTGGAAGGCAAGGCCTGGATCCTATTTAAATTGATGTCTCCATGGACAGCATCAAGAAGATATTCAGTAAAATCTGTTGAGTTGAATTGTCTACAGTAAAGAACAGAAATTAACAAGGAATTGCTCCATTTAGGTTTTCATCCTTTCCTTTCAAGGCAAGTATTTTGCTTAAGTAAGATTTTTGCCCTCATTAAAGCTTTCATGCACAAAATACATGTGATCTGAACACTTAGCATGGTGAATTCTATTTTGTTTAAAATTTTCTTCTATCCTTAGGCTTCCTTCTCTTCCTTTGTCTTTGTGGTACATATCAACTTCCCACTCTGCTGAACTGAGAAGAATAACTTAGCAAGAAACCCTAACTGCCTGCTGTACATCTCCAAGCAAGAGCACTCTTGGAACAGCCAACTTCCAGTTTCTTCTCTCAGTCCCAACACACTCCCTGAGTCCCGCCTTGCAACATACTGCTCCAAATCCAAGGGAAGAAAGCAGGAACACATACACAGAAAAAAACTTCTTTAGGTGTCAGCTACTGATGTACTCCTACCAGGCTTCCAAGATTATAATGTTTTTGTGCCACACACCTGAGTTCCTTCTGAAGGTCCCAGGTGCTCACAGACCACCAAAAGGGGAGGAAGGTGGCAGTGGGGCCAGGATAAAATTGAGTTGCTTTTCTAGGCCTGTGTGTGGCAGCTTTTGGTGATCTTCCCTAGGTACTTATGTTTCTAATGCTTGACAAGACCCCTTCCTAGGGAGGCTAAATTACATGTCTATGTATGTGTAGAGGGTGAGGTGGGGTGGAAACAGGAAGAAAGAGGGTAAAGGGAAGGGCCAGGTTTGGATGGTGTGGATGGGCATCAAGGAAGAAAGGGTATTAGGCCAATAGTTTATGAAGGCATTTTATGTGAATTTAATGATTAGAATTAATGTAATATACAATAAAGAAATTTATTTATTGCCATTAAAAACAAATACACATTTAGAAAACACCTCTAATTTTTTGAGGTGCTGGGCACAGTTTCCTAAAGTCACCCAGGGAATGACTGGAAGAGAACACCTGTGTCGTGGCTAGGCCCAGTCGAATATGAAGCAAGCATCTCTGCACTTGAGAGGCTGAGGGAGTAGAGGTTTGTGTGAAAGGACATCAGTGAGGATTGTTGCACTTCAGATGGATAGTCCCACTGAATGTGAGCTGTACCATATCTGGGACAAGGCAGGCTTCAGTGACGAATTGTTACCAAATAGATTATATTAAGCAGCAAAAATCATTATTAAATCACCAGAGGTTTTATTAAGCTATATTTGTTTAATAGAAAATCTCTCAATGATTCCACTTCATTTACATAGCCTGATGTTAACATAGGGCTCCTCCAGCCTCAGTTTTGACAGTGGCACTAATGCAGGAGGCCCTAACGTGAGTGTGAGAGAGGTTATGAAACACAGAACACAGAGGGGCCAGCGCTGGAAAGAAGGGACAGAGGACTTTGTGAAGAGATTCTTTTGGAGGGAGCTATTGTCTATGGACTACCCGTTGTATGAGGATCCCTTGCAGTAGGGGTACAACCCTTCACCTCAAGCCTAGTAAGAATATTCTCTGCAAAAGAGCCACTGAGAGTCTTGCCTGCCATGCATGACGTGGTGACAGGATGAGCAGCTCCCTGGGTCAGCCTGCACCAAGAGAGCCTGAAGGAGAGCCACAAGGGAGCAAGATTCTCTTGGGTTCTAGTTTCCAAAAGGAAGAGGCTGGAGATGACCCACCTCTGCCCCAGGGCCCAGAAGAGGTTACAGCCACTTTACATGTACAGGAACCCCAGGAGAGAAGCCCCCTGTGATGGGGCCTCTGAAGAACCAGGAAAGTACCCTTTCCCCTCACCTCTCTTCCGTCCCCTAGTTTTAACCATAGTGCAGATAAAAGCAGCTAGTCAATGGGGAATGAAAAAAGTTAACTATACCTCTTAGCATGCGAGCGGGGGTTCAGGAAATAAATAAGTCTTAACTTTAAAAAAGGATTAAAGCAACAGTTTAATATTTGGGCCAGAAACTAATTTCTGAATTGAGACATTGTTTTTAGCTTTTAAAGTTCTTATATACCAATCTTTTACCTGAGACTAAGTGCAAAAATTATGGGATCTTCCTTCCAAAGGGAGTTGAGGATTCTTTTCACAGCCTAAATTTTAAAGGAGCAGGAGAAGCAAACAGAGAATAGGCTTTTATCCTATCATAGACGTCATGCATTCAATATAGCAGTTGCATTTAGGATCACCTGCTCAGCCCTTTCCAGACTACAAATTGCTCTGTCTAACTACATTGCTATGAAAACTGCCACCATCTTTCACATGATGTGAAAATACAGTTTTCTAAAAATGAAATCTCAGTCTATCAATCCTGATTCCTTGAAACTTCTGTAAGTAGTAAGAGCAGCCTTTTCAGAGATCCTATTTTCTCATGAGTGACCACCTTTCTCACCTTAACAAGTCACTGGGGCTTAGAATTTTAAACTAAGATAGGATTATAAAAGTACAATATTCTGGTATATCCATGGAGTTTGCAAACTACTTTTTTCTACTATAACTATTAGCTGCTATTTCTTTAAATGTCTGGCTACTAAAATTTCCTAGATAACCAAGTCCTCATTTCTCTGCTGAAAGGAACACTTCAGAAAACTAAGTGGCAGAGGTGTGAATGGGGACTATTGTTCTCCCAGAGTTAAAGATGAGAGGGGGATAGTGCCCTCGGTTGCAGTGTGGTTACCTGAAGTGGGCTGCTGCATACTAGAGGGCAATGAGATCTTTGTCAAAGTGGGCATTCAGAATGACTTTTTTATTAACAACCCCCAAAAATGATTAAATATAATTCTTCATCTTCAAAGTGGTTCTTTTGAAAAATCGTGATATTTCTACAAAAGATGACAATCTGCCAACACAGAATAACTTGTGAATGCAAATATTGCTCACTTCATTGTTCCTGGTTTCCTTCAGAAGCTACATAATCTTACTTTCTAAAAAATGTGGGCTGCAAAGTTAATAGAATTCAAAAGGACTACCTTTCAATCTGAAAAGTTATAAAGATGTTAGTTCTCTGAGTCTTTAAGGAAATCCAATTATAGGTCTTTTTTATTATTATTATTATTCAAGCAAAGACCAAAAGAGAAGCTTTTATTCCCTGGTGTCATTTGCTCAGCAGGAACTCACCTTGACATTGCAGCTGATTTCCCTATATTTCTCATTAGGAAGTTTCTACCAAATACCCAAACGTAGACAGAAACTCAGTTTGATCAATCACAGGTTGCTCTGTACAGCTCAGATGTGTACCTTTCACACTAGTTTATCTGTGGAACTCAGGAATGATACTAGGGTGAAGTGAGTGAAGGGCCTAGAGGGCCAGATTTAAAGAGGAGCCCACTCTCTGGGGCATGTACTTGCAGGGTGAGAGTGAATTATTCCTTTAATTTTGCATCATTGGCATTTCACTCCCTACCCTTAGTCCTGGCCTTGGTAACATTTATTTCTAAATATTCCCAATTTTTAAGAAAGAAATGAAAATAAAATTTTAAGAGTCTACTATAATGTA
Source organism: Callithrix jacchus (assembly GCF_049354715.1). Classification (NCBI taxonomy): domain Eukaryota; kingdom Metazoa; phylum Chordata; class Mammalia; order Primates; family Cebidae; genus Callithrix; species Callithrix jacchus. The sequence goes on from NC_133505.1 coordinate 105,116,644, forward strand.
TACTAAGTTGCTTTGAAGACTTTGAAAAAATAATCATTTAATATTTCATCTTTTTCACACAAACAAGAAGTTGAGTGAAGCAGGCGTTGACTGATGAAGACTTTCTCTACATTACATAGAAAAAAAGTCTGCCCAGAGAAAGAGAGTAGGGCTCATTGATGTGTTCCGAGCACAGATGTGTCTGGAAACATTCATCTATGCCTTAGCTGGTATATTTAATATGTTGACACAATTATAACTATCCTGGCTGTAATTGCCTTTTTTCTCCATCTTTTCATCACACTAATTTAACTGTTTTACCACACAAATTTTTTTCATAGTGATCAATTTCCCCATGCTCATTAGTTACAATCGATTTTCTATTAATTTTTAAAAGGTACTGTTTATATAACTTCACAAGAATATAGACTTCTACTTTTAAGATTACATGGGAATATTTGTCTTTTGGGTTTATTTTAGCTCAGTCTGTAGAGTGTACTGACGGCAAGCAGCTGCAAAGAATAGTGAGTGCCAATCTAAAGGGGGAGATTGGGTCTTAACAGGAAATTCCTTTGACCAGCAGGTATATCTGTTGCACATGTTATTTGGTCCATTGTGTTTCTATAACACTAGCAATAACAAAAAATGTAATGTGTTTACTGACAGTTGAACATACTGTCACTCATTTTTTAGTTTTATGAATTATAAAAGTGAATTGTATTTTCTATTTCCTGAGTATTAACCTTTTTTTTTTTTTTTTGCCCACTACATACCAATCATACTTACCCCTTTTCAACAAGTACAGCCAAACAAAAGTCAGAAACTTGTGTCTCTATCTGAAATCAAGCTGACAATCACTAAGAAACAACTCTTTAGCCAGGCACAGTCGCTCCCACCTGCAATCCCAGCACTTTGGGAGGCCAAGGTGGGCAGGTCACTTGAGGTCAGAAGTTCAAGACCAGCCTGACCAACATAGTGAAGCCCCATTTCTACTAAAAATACAAAAAACTTAGCCAGGTGTGGTGGCTCATGCCTGTAATCTCAGCTACTCTGGAGGCTGAATCAGCAGAATTGCTTGAACCCAGGAGGTGGAGGTTGCAGTGAGCTAAGATTGAGCCACTGCACTCCAGCCTGGGTGACAGAGTGAGACTCAAACTCAAAAAAAAAAAAGAAACAACACTTTGATGTTTCTGAATGGCAGAAGCAAAATGTCCCACATTGACTTAGACAAGAAGAAAAATGAAGCACCCCAGTTATTTTATAAGAGCTTAACACCACAAAAAAAGGATTACTGATTCCTCCTTCTTAGTAGGCCACAGGAAATGTCAGGTTTTCCAATAGGCTTCATCACTCATAAATCATAGTATGTGTGTTTCTCTCTAATCATCTAATTTACCATCTTGTATAAGACCGAGGGATTTGGCATCTACATCAATCAGGTAATTTTTATAACAAATAAACCCTCAGAAGTTCAATAGAAGTTTATTTCTTTTTTAATTTACCAGCACTATGCAGGGTTTCTGGTAGATGTGCAGATTTTCTTCAAGTAGGAGGGATCCAGGCTTCATCCATCCTAGGGTTCTGCCATCCCCTAGGGCTACTGAGTCCTCTACATCCAGTCAAAAGAGTAGAGACCATAATGAATGCATACTCTATTCTTACATTCCAGGCCAACAAACAATGCATGTCACCTCCCACTAATAGTCGACTGGCAAAAGCAGTCACATGATCCTACCAAGAGGCAAGGGCCTTGGCAATGAGGTCCACAATTGGGCAATCACTTTCCAGTGTTATGCTATGGGTGGGAAACACAGACTTTGGTGAATATCTCTCTCTTTCAAAGTGTTCAACTAAACATAACAATTTGCAGAAACCCATGACATGCACTTGCCTCATTTTTCACTTTGAAGCAGTTTCTCATTACCAAAGCTGCACCATGACTGTAAGTTACTGAAGTTTCTAAAAAAATTATCCACTCCTTAAGGCTTTGGGAATTTTTTTTAAATAACAAAGAAATGGCATACTAAATGTTATTCAATATCCCAAAGATTTAGTAAACTTTTCAGATATCCCAGTCTCAGAGAAAATGGCATGTGTTCAAGTTTGATGGTATGACATTTCTTTTATTTTCTGTCATTTTTGCCTATATTTTATCATATTTTTATGTTTAACTTTAAAAGTTCCTGTAAGTTGGAACATTGTTTGTGCAGCCTTCAATTCTTGAAAAGAAAAGCATAGTTAGGTTTAAATTGATAAGCCAGGCAGTTCCCTCTATCACCTGTTGGCTCCACATTGAATCCATAGGACCATGATGTGCCAAAGCTGGCAAGAACCTTGGACTCATTCCAGCCCCCAACCCCTCATTTTACAGACCAGTAAACATGCTAGCTAACATTATTGATTATCTCTCTTCTTCAAATGAGTTTTCCCTTTGCTTTCCAATCCTTCATCATTTCTTTTTACCATTGCAGATGCTGGGCCATTACCCTGTGACTCAAATACCCTTGTCCATGTTTACTCATGAAGTAAAAGGGCTTTTGTTATCCAAGCAATTTCCTAAGTAATATGGCAAGCACTGTGTGTCCCATCTCAATGTTATTAATAAAAGAGAGCTACTGATATTTTTATTTAACTCTTGGCATTGTTCTTCAACAGATACTAGCCAGTCAGTATAATATAAAATGCTCTCTCTGTCTCTCTCAAAACAGAAGCTATGAGAAAAATTCCCTATACAATATCTGTACCTTCTTTGGTTAATTCCTACCACCAGAAGCTAGAACTTTAGTTAGGCATAAAAGACTCATTTTTCCCCATTGCTCTGCTTTCCAAATTCTCACTGACATTCCAGTAAGAAAACCACAGAACCAGATTGCTTCTAAAAGTTAAAAAGACTCAGCTGGGCACAGTGGCTCATGCCTGTAATACCACCACTTTGGGAGGTTGAGGTGGGCAGATCACCCGAGGTCAGGAGTTCAAGATCAGCCTGGCCAACATGGTGAAATTCTGTCTCTACTAAAAAACACTCAAAAAATTAGCCAGGCGTGGTGGCGGGCACCTGCAATTTCAGCTACTCAGGAGGCCGAGGCACGAAAATGGCTTGAACCTGGAGGCAGATGTTGGAGACTCATTGCAGGGAAGTTCAGCCAGGTTAGTTTTTGCTTTATGTTTTACAGCTTTGGATGTTGAGTGTCCCATGTCCTCATCTGGAATTTCTATCCCTTGTAACAGAGTATATTTTATTAAATGCTTAGTAAGTCTCCACTTTTTCTCACCATAGTATCCACTTAGTCATTGAAATGCAATCCTTCACTGTTAGATGCCACCATCTCTAGAAAATCTCTGAATACCTCCCATTCCCTCGAACATAGTCACAACGTGGATAAATAAAGCTCTCTTCCCTTGTATTTTCATAGCAGCTTCTACCTATATCTCTCTGAATGCTTAAAACACCATGTTGCTCTAGTCTATTTAATTCTTTTTCAGATCATAATGGTAATGACTAAACTGCCTTGCTAAGTGAAATATGGAAGCTTCTCAGTAAATATTGGTTAAATGAATGCACAGGAAACACTTGACATGGTTTACGTTAACAGAGTCATGCAAATTAACACAGATTCCCAAGCCCCAGAGGTGTAAAAAAGCAAAGTAAACAACAGAAAGATTCTTTGTAATTGAAAGGAACAATAAAGTTGTAATTAGTGGAGCTGATGGTAAATTTTTTAAGCTACTGATGATCACTGAGCTCACAGGTGTACCTGTACAAGACTGCTATTCATTTTTCAGTAAGTATTTATTGAGTGCCTACTGTTTGCTCGAGACTGAAACTTTGAAGAGGAATGTAGACAATTTTGCCTGAGGATAAAAACCAAGGGTGAATTTTGAATTCTTTATTAATTGGATTTTATAAAAGCTCTTTTTCATGGATTTTCCATGGTGGACTCAAAGGATTATATCTTCAGGAATTCTTACTCTACAATACTTCATTATAAAAACAGGCTACTAACACTAATCTGAGTCTTACTATGTGCCAGTCTCTTTACTAAGCACTTTATATGAATTATCATGTTCCATCCTCATAACACCCCATTTTGAAAATGAGGATCTGGAGACACAGAGAAGTAAAGTCATTTTGCCCAAGGCCATAGAGTTGCAGAACTGAGCTCCGGGCAGGCAGTTAATCATGCCACTGTGCTCCTCCCCATGGTTTCCAAATAGCACCCTCTTCATCTCCCCTCTATATAGGGGACAATCATTCTCCATATGCCTCTGTAAATCTTGGCTCTGGGTCAAGATTTAGCCCTTATGTCTTCCTGCTGATACCTCATTTATTACTCCTTGTGTTCAGATAGTCTGATGTCCCCACAATCCCACCTTTGGACATCCAGAGATTCTTTGCACAGTGCTAACCTCCTACTCTATATCTGAAAAGACACAAATAATATTAGGACCCCTGCAGAAAGAACAAGACAGGTCTATGGAGCACGTCGAGATGAGAAACTGGGCACACTGGGCCCACACAAAGCCCAGGAGACAGTAGCGTCCTTTAAGGCCTTTAGGAGAATAGAAATAAGCCTCCTCATTCTGAAGAAATGAAATCCCATGGTGAAGGGAGGTATGCTTCACTTGACTCAGCAGTCTCCCTTTCGACCACAGACCATTGACTCTGGCAAGCTTCACATGAAACTTTCTCCAACTTGCCTTATCAAAGGGAAGCCTGCTACTGTGCAGAGAGGCTTTGAGGCTTGAAGAGGAGAAAGAATATAAAGTGAGGAACTGATGGGTCTCAAAGGACATCTCTCCCAACAAAAAGCAAAAGAACGCGAGTATAAAAGACCCATGATTTCTCTAACAGTACATAAAAAATACAGGTTGCTAGTTTGTCATATCGTAAACGTTTTCCCCACTGACTCTGAAGCCATCATGAGCTGAACCAAATCTGAATTAAAAGAGGCTTCAAAGGAAGCTTAACAGTTGGTCACAAGGGGTAAATTTCCCTCTACTGCAAAAGGGAAGGCTCCCCAGAGGGTGCTAAGTGGTAGGGTCCCTTCAGTAGCTTAATATAGCAGAAAATCATAACTCTTCACAGGCCAGAGCTGGATGCCACGGCCACCTTCACCAACTTGCTCAAAGTCGCAGTAAAACAAGAATGCAAACCCACAGCTGTCATCTCTGATGACGGATTTACTGACTTTGGATGGCTGCTTCTCTTTTTAATACTTTCCTCTTCCAGCCAGCATGTGAATGACAGAGACACACACCACTGAGGCTCAGAAAACTCTTCTCATAACTGCTGAGCTTCTGAATAAAGTCACCTTCTCTGAGAGTGGGACACCTTTGAACAGTGCACATTTGCAAACAAGGCAGGAGGAGAACATTTGAGCTCCTCCAAGGGTTATTCACGTCCCAACTGCCTATCTGCCCAGGAGCACTTCCAGGAGGATTAGTTACATCCCCCACAAAAAGAATAGGAATGCCCATACTGTTCCCATTAACTAGGATTTTAACTCCTGTCAGGGAAATTGTATGTGTCTATTTAGTAAGCATTTTAATAGTGCTATGTGCCAGACAGTATTCTAAATGCCTTACGACTATAAATTCACTTTGTCATACTAGCAAGCCATTATATCAACAAGGAAACTGAGACATAGGTACGTTTAGTGACTTGCCCTAATTCACAGAGATAGTAAATGGCAAAGCTATATACCTGACCCAGGTTCTAGCTCCAAAGTCCAAGCTCTTTACCTGTGACTCTGTTAATTATCTGGTTCCTATGCAAACAAAATTCATGTCCCCTTATTGCATAAGCTCTTCCTCTAGGTATGATATGCCCAGCAGAGCTCATAAGTTATGAATGCTTCAAGGTACTATTCTACAGAGTGGCTCAAGATGACTGAGGAAAAGGGGGAAGAAAAGGAAGGGGAGGACCATTGCGATTACACTGTTGGCAGCTAACTGGGGGCTTTGTTTCCTTCCTATTTTTCCAGTTGCCATCAGGAAATGAGGGAGCTTCTGATTCATCTGCTGCTTGGTGTGAAACCTGTTACATCCTTTGTTTGCAGGCGCCCCTGGCTCTTTTATGTCCCCACTGGTTGCTACTTGGTCTCCCTACTTCTGAAATGTCCCTGGATGCTGTTTTATTATGTAGAGTCAGGCAAAAGACAGACAGATGTGTGTGTGAAGTGGCGATGAAGCTGGCACCAGGTCTGCTGTGTCTGTGGTAGTTTATTACTGCTGCCAGAAGAGGAGAAATCTGATCCTGGCAGATGCAGCCTGCTGTGAATCAATATTTTACAGGTAGTATACTTTGAAGAGATAACATCAAGACAGAATCAAAAGAGAAAAGGGGGCGAGAGAGAGAGAGAAAGAAAAGGAGCAAGTAGGAGCAACGAATTCATCCTGACATCTTTTGACAGTCCTTCCCACAAGGAGTGAGGGGAACAAGCCCCAGCAAGGCAAGCTGACACTGATGTGGGGGAGGACAAACTCCTGACAAAAGCCGTTACTCCCCACTTGCCTACACCATAGACACACCATCACGAAAGAGGAAACACAGTTGCAATGCCCTTCAGATCAAGGAAAGCCTATTCTTAGGTGCAGGCTGAGAAAACACCATAGACACAACAGGAAACAGACCTTGCTTCCCTGGCTCACCAACTGGGAAACTGAGAGAGCACTATGGGGAGAGCAATGAACTCACCCTTCAGTGCCTGGCTTGGTCTGTGCTTTCCAGAGGTCCCTGATGGAAGCATTCCAGAGCTTCCATCTGGGGGAGAAAAGGATAGGGTGGATGAGAGGAGCATGCCAGGGATTTTCAGATGCCAGTGAACTGAGCACTGAGTACGGGACAGCTCTCCCTTGTTGTCTTCCCTCCAGCACTCCTGCAGGCAGGGAACCCTGATGGACACCCAAACAAGGCTGGGAGGGCTGCAGTGCTGCCGATGATACAAAGGAGTTACATTTATAGTTGGCCTAGAATAGCGGGAGTGTGGCTTCTGAAGGGGTGAGAATTAATGAAACATCAATCAAGCTTCTTCTCTGGACAAGGCACTTTCCCAACATTAGCAAAAGACATGGGGAATGTGAGAAAGACATAGAAACTAATAACCTCTATACCTTGCCTTCAAAGGGGAATGAAGACACACACATACATCTGCTCAAAACCAAGGTAGTCTGATGAGTGCCTAAAACATTTATCAACCATGCACTATAGGAGTTCAAAAAAGACAGAAGTCTCTGATAGCCTAGAATGGTAGTCTTTTAAAATCTGAAAGAAACCTTGGCTTAAGGATGAAAAAAGCTGACCCAAGTTCGACATTTTAGCCAGGACTAGAAAGATAGCTTGGATCAAGGTCTGGCAAGGAGGACTAGATTTCAACAGGAAAATGGGTAAAGAGGCATCCCAGATAGAGGAAACTATTTAAGTCAGCATTTCCCAGATTGTGTCCTAAGGAACAGAGGGCAAGTAAGAGATATACGAAATAGCTTTTTGAAAAATAAGTGTTGGAATTCCCAACTTACCTAGAGATTTAAAAAATTAACATAGGGTTAAAATTTTTAGTGAAACTTTTGAAAAAAAAAAAAGCAAAGCACCAATAGTAAATGCCTATAGCAGTTAGAGAGAACTTCTTAAAGGCAAATCTGATCATTCCACACCTTTGCTTAAAACCTTTCCATGGTTTTCCACTGCCCTTAGAATTAAGTCCCACAATCTTAAACTAGTTGTCTTGTGCCTTCTCTACCATCATCTGGAGCTTGTCCCTTTCCTCTGTGATTCAAACACTAGCTTTTCTTCCAGGCAAGACAAGCATGACGCACATTCTTTCTAATGTCCTAGGCCTTTCTGTCTAATTCCTAAAATCATTTTGGGATTCAGCCTAATCACACTCCTGAGTAGGGCTAACATCCCTTATCATGTGCTCCAGTGACCCTTGTTTTCCCTCCATGCGGTTAGGACCTAGCACAGAGCCCCACATGCAAAGAGCTCAATAACACAGGACAGAAGGTGAGCCTTAAAGCATCTACAAGAACCAGACCGTGGAGGGCCCCGAATTCTCAGGAAGGAGACTAGCTAGCATTAGTAGATGCTAGCATGTGTGGCATCTACTAGTATATCCACACTAGCTAGCATGTGTGGATACTGAGGATCTGGGAGAGGGAAGATGTGCTTAAAGCTGTGTTGTAAGCTGACTTGGCAGGGATATGCAAGGTGGCATAGAGCACAGAGAGGCTGTTAAGGAGAAACCACATGAGGAGAACATTGCAGGAGCCTAGCAAGAGGTAATGAGTCTGGTCTAGCTGGTAGCTAAGGAATATGAATGGAAATAAGAGGTGGGCAGAGAGTGAGTCTATGGAAATAGACTCCATGGGACTTCCCAAAAGATGGCACATACAACAGTAAAAGAGGTAGAGCTGACCTAGGTTTTGAGCCTAGATGACTGGAAAAATGGTGATCCTGCTCACAAATGGCAGTCAGGAGGAGGAATTGGGGGTGGGGGGAAGGAATTGGGAGAGGAAAATGAAAGGGGTTCACTTTAGATAGATTGACTTTAACTTTCAGAGGCTAGAGAGACATCCAGGTGGATTTAGTTCTCCCTAGAATCCCATTACTCAAGCCTAGGAGTTGATCAGCTTCACTGTTCCTCCTCCCTCACATCCTACAGTATGGCAGTGTGAATGGGGGAAGAATGTAACTGGATCCCCATCTCTCACCATATACAAACTGTCTCCTGCTATTGTCTCCCTCCTAATCATGTTTCAACCTGGTCCTTTCCTCTCCTCTGCTCCACCTGACTGCTGCCTTTATGTGAGCTCTATCCACCTCTCATTTGAATTCCATATGTGCTGCTCTTCTCCCTGCCGACCTTTCCCCTAGCTTCCCACTCTCACCATCCTACGCTCAACAGACAAATTACTGTTCCCAAATTAGCTCACTTCCAACTGCACTACTCCCTGGTGAGTGTGGATTAGAAGGTGGGAGGAAGAAGAAAAAAATCATCTAAGAGAACCAATAATCTTAGAGAGAGAACATTTTAAGAAAAAAGAGGTGGTCAGCAGTGAAATATTATGAAACAGTGGGAAGATAAGAAGCAGAATAAAGCCACAGTTCCACAATGAGATGTACTAGTCATTTGCAATGCATCCATCTTTGCAGACTGCCCAGCTAACCTGAGGTTGAGAAATTCAAGGCAGGGAGGAGGGAAGGTCTAGGGCAGGGCTTCTCAAGATATCTGTGAGGAAGAGTCAGCTCTCCATAATCAATTGCAGACTAATATTCTTAAAACACAACAACAGCAAATTATTTTTTAAAATATCCCAAGCTTTACTGATATAAAAGTAGACTCACAGATGAATGGAGCAAAGAGAGAACCGAGAAATAAAGCCAAATACTCAAATACAACTGATCTTGACAAAACAGACAAAACCATATGCTGGGGAAAAGACAGCCTATTCAATAAATGGTGCTGGGAAAATTGGATATTCATATGTACAATTAACCTGGATCTCTATCTCACCATATACAGAAATTAACCCAAAATAGATTAAAGACTTAAATCTAAAACCTGAAACCATAAAAATGTCTACAAGAAAAGCTAGGAAAAACTCATCCGCATGTTGGCCTTGGCAAGAATTTATGAATAAGATCCCAAAAGCAAATGCAACAAAAACAAAAATAAATAAATAGGACCTAATTAACCTAAAAGGGTTCTTTCTGCACAGCAAAATACATAATCACCAGAGTAAACAGACAACCTATAGAATAGGAGAAAATATTTGCAAACTATGCATTCAACAACAAACTAATATCCAGAATTTACAAGGAATTTAAATCCAAAAGAAAAAAAGTAAATAATACAATTTAAAAGTGGGTAAATGACATGAACAGATATTTTTCAAAGGAAGATATACAAATGGCCAACAAACATTTGAAAAAATGTTCAACATGACTAATTATCAGGGAAATACAAATTAAAACCACAAGGAGGTATCACCTTAATCCAGCCAGAATGGCCATTATTAAAAAGTCAAGAATAATAGACATTGACATGGATGTGGTGAAAAGGGAACCCTTATATATTGCTGGTGGGAATGTAAGTTAATACAACCTTTATAGAAAACAGTATGGAGATTTCTTAAAGAACTAAAAGTAGGTCTACTATTCAATCCAGTAATCCCACTACTGGGTTTCTACCCAAAGAAAAGAAGTCCTTATACCAAAAAGACACTTGCATGTATATGTTTACTGTGGCATAACTCACAATTGCAAAGATATGGAATCAGCCTAAGGGCCCATCAACCAATGAATAAAGAAAATTACATATATATATATATGTATATATATATATATATACGTATATATATATATATATATACGTATATATATATATATATATATACACCATGAAATACTACTCAACCATAAAAAGTCATATATATATATATATATATATCCATCCAAATTGCTATAAAATACATAATTTCATTCTTTTTTATGGTTGAGAAGTAGTTTCTTGATGATCTCAGGTTAGACCACCTGCTAGTGACAATGAAATACTACTCAACCATAAAAAAGAATGAAATGATGTCTGTGGCAGCAATTTAGATGAAACTGGAGGCCATTATCCCAAGTGAAATAATTCAGAAATCGAAAATCAAATGCCACGTGTTCTCACTTATAAGTGGAAGCTGCTAAACTATGAGTACACAAAGGCATCAGAGTGATATAATGGACATTGGCGACTCAGAAGGGGGAAGCGTGAGACAGGGTTGAGGGATGAAAAACTACTGATTGGGTACAATGTATGCTATTTGGGTGATGGGTACACTAAAATCCCAGACTTCATCACTATACAATTTATCCATATAACCAAAAACCACTTGTACAGCTAAAGCTATTGAAATTTTTTTAAGTCTTAATTTATCCCATGCCTGGATGTCAGGGCCATATCAAATGGAAAAACTACCTATTGGGTACTATGCTTATTACCTGGGTGATGAAATAATCTGTACACCAAACCCCCATGACACACAATTTGTCTATGTAACAAACCTGCACATGTACTCCTGAACCTAAAATAAAAGTTTTAAAAAGCTTTTAAACGTGTATTCTTAACTTCAGAACTTATCTCATTGTGGACCTATGGCAAATAGCTCATGGAGTAGCATCTGTTCACTGACTTCATTGTAACAATGGCCCAGATCTGCACTGTCCTGTCCATCGTGGTAGACACAGCCACAAGTGGCTATTGAATGGTGGAAGGTGGCCAGTCTGGACTGAAATATGCTTCAGATTCCAAAGACTTAGTATAGGAAAAAAAATGTAAATATCTCATTAATACTTTTCATATTGATTATATGTTGAGATGATAATATTTTGCATATATTGGATTAAATAAAATTATTAAAATTAATTTCATCTGTGTTTTTTAATGTAGGTACCAGAAAATTTTATGTTACACATGTGGCTCACATCATATTTTAATTGGACAGCACTGGTCTAGATGGTGAAACACTTCTAGGGTCAAGCATCCTTAGACATACATCCATAGGATTCATGCCGGGTAATTTGTTATTTTTCCATAGGCTCAAACCACAACCCCATCTCTGTTTTACTTATTCCTTTCTTAAAAATATTTGCTTTCACACTAAGCTGCATTGAATGAGCACACAAGACAGGGGTCTGCAGGGACAGTGGCCCCAGTAAGGGAAAAGGCTTCTTTTTTGCAGGTGCAAAGAACAACAGTGGAAAAGAATAGGAAACAGCAGTGGGCAGGGAGAGGGGAGGAGATGAGTCACTGGAGAATTAGGTGAGCTTCCCTATAAATGTCAACAACATCTCAGCCTATTGACATGGCTTACTAAAACCCTAGTGGGGAATAGTGTTATAAGATACTTTGTTAGTCTAAATTAATCTAACTAAGTATTCTTTCCACAGCATGCTCTGGTCAGTTTCTCATGTTAAAGAAGACAAATTTTTCTCAGAAAACATGAACCATAAGGTTCTGTTTGAGATTAATTTGCAACTTCAAAAACATCATCCCAATAGAAGAATCTCTTCTGAAAAGATTCATTGGGATTCAGTAATTGAAGAACATCTTCAACTTGACTAATAAAGTTTAGCTTAAATATGGATTGGGAAGGGAGGACAGGGTATAATGTTAAATTTATCCAAAAGTAGCGTCCTCTTTAAGCAAATGAGCAAGCAGGCATTCAGCCAAGACTCTTTTCAAAGGTTTTCTAATAAATTAAAGAATTATTCTTGCCAATTGAGGATATTCAAGATTACATATTTTTCTTTCCCATAATGCCAATAGCAATAAATTGGTTTCACTTCATTCATTACTTTCCCTCAAGACAGTCCATTTATTAGCATATAGGACAGGTTCTTACTGTGGCAATTTATGTTTTGCAAATAACTTCTTTTCCACCTTCATTGTCACTAGCAGGTGGTCTAACCAGAGATCATCAAGCAAATTATGTCCACCCCAACTCCACCTCTTCCCTTTCAGAGGTGCTTTCCTCAGGCAGAGACGTGAACATGGAGCAAGGGAAGCAAAGAGCTTGAAGATATCTCATAAAGGTATCTTAAGCCACTTTGTTAGCCAACTGGAGCCTCAGGGCAGTACTGAGTTTACAGGTTTTGGCTTAGCTGCTAAAGCTTGGCATAGAACACAAGTAAAAGACTGGGCTGAGCATGGTGGCTCACACCTATAATCTCAGCACTGTGGGAGGCCGAGATGGGCAGATCATTTGAGCCCAGGAGTTCCATAGCAGCCTGGGCAACATGGTGAAACGCCATCTCTACTGACAATACAAAACTTAGCTGGGCATAGTGGCGCTTGCCTATAGTCCCAGCTGCTCCCAGCTCCTCGGAAGGCTGAGGTGATAGGATTGCCTGAGCCTAGGAGGTTGAGGCTACAGTGAGTCATAACAGCACTACTGCACTCCATCCCAGGTAACAGAGTAAGACCCTGTGTCAAAAAAAAAAAAAGACATTCTGTTAGGAAGGTCATTCTGTCATTCTGTGACCTTATCCTTAAACCCAGAAAATAAATGGACTTAACGTATTTGATTGTAACATAAAGAGGAAGAAAGAATGAAGGTTCTTTATTCATATAACTCACCATTATACAGCAAATCCTAAAAAATATAATAATATATATTATATATTTATAATATATAAAACTGTGTGTAGTATCAAATACTGAGCACCTAGGGTGACTGCCCACCCCAGTTCATGTCTGTTTTCATAGCATAATTATTAATAGTCCTCTTTGACCCTCGGAAGTGCCCTTATTTGGATAATAAAATATATGTACACTATGTAACCCAGAAAATAAGATGAGCAAAACTCTGGGCATGCAACCCACTCAGTCTCATTGCCTCACTTCTATCAATCACACTTATAAAAAGCTGTGTATGCTAACTGAATGCTGCATAACCATAATTATGATTTCCATCGGGAAGTGACCATTGATTAGGAAATGGAGTTATTTTTATTGGAGTAGTGCAGGGCTAGCCAGAGGTTAATGGGGACAAAAACAGGCTGGCCTGGAATCCTTGATAGATTAATACTATTTGCATGGTGGAGGTTAAGTGCTGTGTGGGCTGCCAAGGGATATGCAAGTATCTTAGAATGATTCTGGATAAACAGGAAGGTCAGAACAAGAACAGGGGCAACAGGGGTAAAATTGTTGCCTTTCCAGGAGCCAAGCTCCTAAGCTCTTGAAAACTCACCTAATGTGATACTCTGGGAAGATTCACAGGAAATACTGAAGCACATGCTTTTACAGTATAATCATCCTTGCCATGACCTGTAACCAGAGTGAGTGTCAAAACAGCTAACGCAAAGCATTGACCAATCAAATGGATCCTCACTGTAAAAAACCAGCACGACTGTACCAGTGTGTTCTGACTGGGAATCATTGCTTTCAACAAAGCCTGACAAATCTAACCCTGTCCCATGATGGATGTGCTTACCACACCCATCACTCACTTTGCTCCAGCCACTTGCTCTTTTTTTCATGCCTTGAATAAATCAAACTTGTCCCCACCTCTGAGCATTCTCCTGTTTCCATAGCCTTTCTTTATATATATATATTTTATTGCACTTTAGGTTCTGGGGTACATGTACAGAACATGCAGTATTGTTGCACAGGTACCTACATGGCAATGCGGCTTGCTGCCTCCATCCCCCGTTACCTATATTTGGCATTTCTCCCCACATTATTCCTCTCCAACCTCCCTACCCGCTGCTATCCCTCTCCTATTCCCCCCAAACAGATCCCAGTGTGTCATGCTCCCCTCCCTGTGTCCATGTGTTCTCATTATTCAACACCCACCTATGAGTGAGAACATGAAGTGTTTGATTTTCTGTTCTTGTGTCAATTTGCTGAGAATGATGGTTTCCAGAGTCATCCATGTCCCTACAAAGGACATAAACTCATTGTTTCTTTATGGCTGCATAGTATTCCATGGTGTATATGTGCCACAATTTCCTTGTCCAGTCTATCATCAATGGGCATTTGGGTTGGTTCCAGGTCTTTGCTATTGAAAACAGTGCCACAATGAACATACACGTGCATGTGTCTTTATAACAGAATGATTTGTAATCCTTTGCATATATACCCAGTAATGGGATTGCTAGGTCAAATGGTATTTCTAGTTCTAGGTCCTTGAGGAATCACCACACTTCTTCCACAGTGGTTGAACAAATTTACACTCCCAAAAACAGTGTAAAAGTGCTGCTATTTCTCCACATCCTCTCCAGTATCTGTCTCCAGATTTTTTAATGATAGCCATTCTAACTGGCATGAAATGGTATCTCAATGTGGTTTTGATTTGCATTTCTCTAATGACCAGTGATGATGAGCATTTTTTCATATGTTTGTTGGCCTCATAAATGTCTTCTTTTGAAAAGTGTCTGTTCCATATCCTTCGCCCATTTTTGAATGGGTTTGCTTGTTTTTTTCTTGTAAATCTGTTTCAGTTCTTTGTAGATTCTGGATATTAGCCCTTTGCAGATGGGTAGATTGCAAACATTTTTCCCATTCTGTTGGTTGACAGTTTACTCTTTCTTTTGCTATTCAGAAGCTCTGGAGTTTAATTAGGTCCCATTTGTCTATTTTGACTGTTGTTGCCACTGCTTTCGGTGTTTTGGTCATCAACTCCTTGCCTATGCCTATGTTCTGAATGGTTTTGCCTAGGTTTTCTTCTAGGATTTTTATGGTGTTAGGTCTTATGCTTAAGTCTTTAATCCATCTGGAGTTAATTTTAGTGTAAGGTATCAGGAAGGGGTCCAGTTTCTGCTTTCTGCACATGGCCAGACAGTTTTCCCAACACCATTTATTAAACAGGGAATCCTTTCCCCATTGCTTGTTTTTGTCAGGTTTGTCAAAGATCAGATGGTTGCAGATGTGCTGCATTGCCTCCGAGGCCACTGTTCTGTTGCATTGGTCTATATCTCTGTTTTGGTACCAGTACCATGCTGTTTTGATTACTGTAGCCTTGTAGTATGCTTTGAAGTCAGGTAGCATGATGTCTCCAGCTTTGTTCTTTTTGCTTAGAACTGTCTAGGCTATGTGGGCTCTCTTTTGGTTCCATACAAAGTTTAAGGTGTTTTTTTCCAGTTCTGTGAAGAGGGTCATAGGTAGCTTGATGGGGATAGTGTTGAATCTATAAATTACTTTGGGCAGTATGACAATTTTCACAATATTGATTCTTCCTAACCATGAGAATGGAATACTTTTCCATCTGTTTGTGTCCTCTCTTATTTCCTTGAGCAGTGGTTTGTAGTTCTTCCTGAAGAGGTCCTTTATATCCTTTGTTAGTTGTATTCCTAGGTATTTTATTCTCTTTGCAGCAATTGTGAATGACAGTTCGTTCTTGACTTGGCTCTCTTTAAGTCTGTTTTTGGTGTATAGAAATGCTTGTGATTTCTGCACATTGAATTTGTATCCTGAGACTTTGCTGAAGTTGCTTAACAGTTTCGGGAGATTTTGGGCTGAGACAATGGGGTCTTCTAAATATACAATCATGTCATCTGCAAATAGAGGCAATTTGACTTCCTCCTTTCCTAATTGAATACTATTTATTTATTTTTCTTGCCTGATTGCTCTGGATAGAACCTCCAATACTATACTGAACAGGAGTGGTGAGAGAACGCATCCTTGTCTAGTGCCAGATTTCAAAGGGAACGCTTCCAGCTTTTGCCCATTCAGTATGATATTGGCTGTGGGTTTATTGTAAATAGCTTTTATTATTTTGAGATGTGTTCCACTGATACCTAGTTTATTGAGAGGTTTTAGCATAAAGGGCTGTAGGATTTTGTCAAAGGCCTTCTCTGCATCTATTGAGATAATCATGTGGTTTTGTCTTTGGTTCTGTTTATGTGGTGAATTACATTTATAGACTTGCATATGTTGAACCAGCCTTGCATCCCTGGGATGAAGCCTACTTGACCGTGATGGCTAAGCTTTTTCATGTGCTGTTGCAATCATTATCAGGGATGTTGGCCTGCAGTTTTCTTTTTTTGTTGAGTCTCTGCTGGGTTTTGGTATCAGGATGATGTTGGTCTCATAAAATGATTTGGGAAGGATTCTCTCTTTTTGGATTGTTTGAAATAGTTTCAGAAGGAGTGGTACCAGCTCTACTTTGTATGTCTGGTAGAATTCGGCTGTGAACCCATCTGGACCTGCGCTTTTTTGGTTGGAAGGCTATTCATTGCTGCCTCAACTTCAGCCCTTGTTATCGGTCTATTCAGGGCTTCAACTTCTTCCTGGTTTCGGCTTGGGAGGGTGCAAGTGTCCAGGAATTTATCAATTTCTTCCAGGTTTACTGATTTATGTGCATAGAATTGTTTGTAGTAATCTCTGATTGTAGTTTATATTTCTGTGGAATCTGTGGTGATATCCTCTTTACCATTTTTTATTGCATCTATTTGATTCTTCTCTCTCTTCTGTTTTATTAATCTGGCTAGTGGTCTATTTTGTTGATCTTTTCAAAAAACCAGCTCATGGATTTACTGATTTTTTGAAGAGTATTTTGTGCCTCTATTTCCTTCAGTTCTGCTCTGACCTTAGTTATTTCTTGTCTTCTGCTAGGTTTTGAGTTTTCTTGATCTTGCTCCTCTAGCTCTTTCAATTTGGATGATAGGGTGTTAATTTTAGATCTTTCCTTGTTTCTCATGTGGGCATTTAGTGCTATAAATTTCCCTCTAGACAATGCTTTAAATGTGTCCCAGAGATTCTGGTACATTGTGTCTTCATTCTCTTTAGTTTCAAAGAACATCTTTATTTCTGCCTTCATTTCATTGTTTATCTAGTCAACATTCAAGAGCCAGTTGTTCAGTTTCCATGAAGCTGTGCAGTTCTGAGTGAGTTTCTTAATCCTGAGTTCTAATTTGATTGCACTATAGTCTGAGAGACTGTTTCTTATGATTTCTGTTCTTTTGCATTTGCTGAGGAGTTATTTGCTTCCAATTATGTGGTCAATTTTAGATTAGGTATGATATGGTGCTGAGAAGAATGTATATTCTGTGGATTTGGGGTGGAGAGTTCTGTAGATGTCTATTAGGTTTGCTTGGACCAGGCATGAGTTAAAGTCCTGGATATCCTTGTTAATTTTCTGTCTCATTGATCTGTCTAATATTGACATTGGAGTGTTAAAGTCTCCCACTATTATTGTGTGGGAGTCTAAGTCTCCTTGTAGGTTGTTAAGAACTTGCCTTATGTATCTGGGTGCTTCTGTATTGGGGGCATATATATTTAGGAACATTAGCTCTTCTTGTTGCATTGATCCTTTTACCATTATGTAATGTCCTTTGTCTCTTTTGATCTTTGTTGGTTTAAAGTCTATTTTATCAGAGACTAGGATTGTAACTCCTGCTTTTTTTTTTTTTTTTTTTTTTTTTTGCTCTCCATTTGCTTGGTAAATCTTCCTCCAACCCTTTATTTTGAGCCTATGTGTGTCCTTGCATGTGAGATGAGTTTCCTAGATACAGCACACTAATGGGTTTTGACTTTTTATCCAATTTACCAGTCTGTGTCTTTTGATTGGAGCACTTAGTCCATTGACATTTAAGGCTAATGTTGTTATGTGTGGTGTCCGCCATTACCTAGGCATTCCACCACTACTGAAGCAGTCCACCATTACTAAGACAGCCCACCATTACCAAGGCAGTCTGACAATACCAAGGCAATCGGCCATTACTGAGGTGGTCTACCATCACAGAGGCAGTGCACCATTACTGAGGCAAACTACTATTACAGAGGCAGCTCTAACTATACCTCTATAAACAAAACCACAAGGAAGTACACACAGCAGCTGGGCAGAGCCCACCACAGCTCAGCAATGCCTCTGCTGGCAGACCGTGACTAGGCTACCTCCTTGCTGGGCAGGGCATCTCTGAAAAAAGGCAGCAGCACATCAGGAACTTATAAATAAAGCCCTACCTTCCAAGGACAGAGCACCAGGGAAAAAAGATTGTTATGAGTTCCACTGCAGCAGACTTAAATGTACCTGCCCAGCAGCTCTGAATAGAACAACTGAGCTCCCAGCTCAGCACTTGAGCTTCTATAAGGGTCAGACTACCTCCTCAAGCAGCTCCCTCACCCCTGTATGTCCAAGGAGACACCTCATGAAGGAGAGCTCAGGCTGACAACTGCGGGTATCCTTCTGGGACTAAGATAACAGAAGAAGAAACTGGCAGAAACCCTTACTGTTCTGCAGCTGCCACAGGTGATTCCGAGGCAAGCAGAATCTGAAGTGGCCCTTCAGCAGTCCTACAACAGAGGGGCCTGACTGTTAGAAGGAAAACTAAAAAACAGAAAGAAATAACTTTATCAGCAACAAAAAGGACATCCACTCAGAGACCCCATCCAAAAGTCACCAACTACAAAGATCACGGGTAGATAAATCCACAAAGATGGGAAGAAACCAGTGCAAAAGGATGAAAACACCCAAAACCAGAACGTCTCTCCTCCTCCAAGGGATCACAACTCCTCACCATCAAGGGAACAAAGCTGGATGAAGAATGAGTCTGATGAACTGACAGAAACAGGCTTCAGAAGGTAGGTGATAACAAACTTCTCAGAGCTAAAAGGACATGTGCTAACCCAATGCAAAGAAACCAAGAACCTTGAAAAAATGTTTGACAAAATGCTAATAAGAATAAACAGCTTAGAGAGGAATATAAATGACCCGGAGCTGAAAAACACAACACGAGAACTTTGTGAAGCATACACAAGTTTCAATAGCCAAATCAACCAAGCAGAAGAAAGGATATCAGAGATTGAAGATCAACTCAATGAAATAAACAAGAAAGCAAGATTAGAGAAAAAAGAGTAAAAAGAAATTAACAAAGCTTCCAAGAAATATGCGATTATGTGAAAAGACCTAATCTACATTTGATAGGTGTACCTGAATGTGACGGAGAGAAGGAATCTAAGCTAGAAAACACTCTTCAGGATGTTATCCAGGAGAACTTCCCCAACCCAGTAAGGCTGGCCAATATTCAAGTCCAGGAAATACAAAGAACACCACAAAGATATTCCTCAACAAGAGCAACCCCAAGGCACATAATCATCAGATTCACCAGTGTTGAAATGAAGGAAAAAAAATGCTAAAGGTAGCCATAGAGAAAGGTCAGGTTACCCACAAAGGGAAGCCCATCAGACTCACAGCAGATCTCTTGGCAGAAATCCTACAAGCCAGAAGAGAGTGGGGGCTAATATTCAACATCCCTAAAGAAAAGAACTTTCAACCTAGAATTTCATATTCAGCCAAACTAAGCTTCATAAGCAAAAGAGAAATAAAATCCTTTACGAACAAGCGATTGCTGAGAGATTTCATCACCACCAGCACAGCCTTACAAGAGCTCCTGAAAGAAGCACTAAACATGGAAAGGAACAACCAGTACCAGCCACTCCAGAAATGTACCAAATGGTAAAGAGCATTGACACAATGAAGAAACTGTGTCAACTAATGGGCAAAACAACCAGCTAGCATCAAAATGGCTGGTATGGTCTTTCTTTAGGTCCTGGAACAACTGAGTCTTTCCCTTCTGTCAGGGGTCAGTGCAAACATCAACACCTTAGAGTGGTCTTCTCAGGTGACTCTGAAGAATCATTTTCCTAGGATATTCTCTGTCAAGTCCCCATTTATTTCCCTCATATACCCTCAGGTGAGCTTATCTTGTTATTTGTTTCCTTGGTCATTGTTTGTCTCTCTCTCTCTCTAGAATGTGCTCCATGAGTACAGTACTCTT
Organism: Callithrix jacchus; assembly: GCF_049354715.1. Taxonomy (NCBI): domain Eukaryota; kingdom Metazoa; phylum Chordata; class Mammalia; order Primates; family Cebidae; genus Callithrix; species Callithrix jacchus. Next base: position 105,136,886 of record NC_133505.1, read on the forward strand.
ATTCCTCGTGGCCACTGTATCCCCAGTGCCTGGAACAGCACTTAACACATGGTATTTGCTGAGTGAGAAAAAAATTGAATGAATGAGATTAATGAATGGCATCTACAGAGAAATGGACAAGAAGATACTCAGTGTAGAATAGCTGCCCCAAAGCCAACTTATTATGTTACCCTAATCAAGCCAAAAATACCTGAGCAAATAAGAAATACCAAAATTTAAAAATAGAAGAATGAATAAGACTTACTATTTGATAGCTCAGCAGGGTGACTGTAGTCAACAATAACTTAATTGTACCCTTAAAATAACTAGAAAAAGTAATTGGATTGTTTATAGTATGAAGGATAAATGCTTGAGATGATGGATACCTCATTCCCCTTGATGTGATTATCATGTATTATATGCCTGTATCAAAACGACTCATGTACCCCATAAATATGATACACCTACTGTGTGCCCTCAAAATTTTAAAATTAAAAGAAATTTTTAAAAAAAGAAATAGCATGAAGTACCTTCTTCCTGAATACCCAGCTCAAGTCCAGTGCTAGGATATAAAAGAGTGGTCAACTTCTGCCCAAGATACTCTGACCATGGGTTGTAAACTACACAAGGTCCAGCATAGACTTGTCCACAGTCCCCAGCTCTCTGAGTTTCTAAATGTTAAGGAAGGGAAAGTTGAGTCAATGACCAAGCAATTCATGAAAAGGACCTAGTGAGAAAAGGAGCAGGGAGGGAATAGAGAGGGCAATGTCCTGCATCCATCAGATCTGTGGTCTACTCTCAGCACATTTGCTTCCCTATCTATCCTCCTACCCACTCTGCATGGGAAGACGTTGTCTAAATCTGAAGAAGTTACTTAATCCCTTGAGTTTTCATTTTCTCATCTGGAAAAATAGTAATAGGGAAGAACCTCCGCCAAATACTATGAAGAGTAAGCATTTTGCAGTTGCAGAGGGGTCAAAATACTAATGAACAGGGCCGTTTGGTGGTTTTAAGTAATACAAATGATGATACAGAAAAATTCCAAAAGATAAATGCTGTTATCCATCAAATTACATCAAGATTCTCTCACAGCTTCAGAGGTGAAAATGTTACCTTAATGAGAAAGGGCCGACGTCCTTTCCCCTTGAGAGGAAAAAGCATTTAGATTTTTAAATGTAGGATTTTCCTGAGGAGAGACAATTTAATCACATCTCAATACAAGAGTATTCTATCTTCTGCTGGCATTTGACAGAAGAAATTAAACCTATGATGCCTCAACGAGGCCGAGTAACAGACCTAGGGTTAATGTGAACTGATCAGGGTTGATTGCACTTCACCCAACCTATGTTTTTGAGACGAACCACCAGAGAACTGTGATATTGGAGGTAAAGAGAGGCACGTGCTTTCAACTATCTAGTTTACTTAAAAACTGATTTACTCAAAACTGATACTTACTTCTGAAGGATACTATCTGAAATGTCTCCTCAAGTCCTATGTTTCCTATCATCATCATCATCTCATTATCATCATATCCATGCCACAGTAACACATGCTCCAAGGGTCAGAGTTACATGTGATGCTAATTATTACAAACAGCACGTGAACTCTACAATGTAGTTATGGTCAGGTATAAAAAAGATTATCTAATTTGATCACAGAATCATAAACTAAATTATTTGTAATATAGGAAATATGATTTGTTGACCCAGTGACTTTTCCAAATGCAGTTAAAGTTTTGTTCTTAAATATGATTAAAGAGAAATAAAGCTTTTCACCATAAATCTGGACATCTCCTTAATCTACCCATGCAAACACAGAAGAATTCCTGATGTGGGCTTATTTTTAATCTGTCTGTGGTTTCAGATGTGCTTGCTCATGAATCGTCATGGAACAGATCAAATAAAAATTTAAAAATCTCAACCTGAAACCTTAATTGTTTGGGAACTAAAGCCTACACATATACTAATGTCTCCACATGACAGTATGATAAAATTGTGACATGACAGTGTGAAAAATATTCTGGAGTAAACATAAACCATTAACAATGTTGCTGTTGGTCTGAGTGCTCTGATGCAGGGGTTTTATGGTGAATTCAGTATTACATGCATGTATATAAGCCTATCTCCCCACCCCGGGGAATGCACCCCCGACAAGCTATCTTGGAGGTACCTGTAAGCTTGATGCAGGTTCACACACTTTCTCAGTGCCCAGAGTCATGGTCAGAATCACCACTGCTTTCCCCTTAAGCATTTTCCTAATATATGTTCAAATGCAAGGCTTTGCATTTGAGTCTTTTGTCTTAAGTTTGCCCGTAGGTAAATTTAACACTGACTAAACAATCCTTTGTTGCCTTGGGTTGTTTTCACTACCGAGCCCTGTAGTTGATGGCTGGCTGCAAATGCTACATTACGCTCCCTCCCATCACCTAAATACGCAGTGAATCCCTTCCCTGAGTCTATGAGACAATGGCTTTCTCTTTCTGCTTCTGGAAACATTTTTCATTTGCATTCCTTCTATGGGATATAGAATAAGGATAATTTTCAAAACTGGCCATCTGTGCTCATTGGGACAAATGAGGAAAAAGCAAGCTGAGCATAGGACCCCATTCTAGAGATAATCCAGGGCCAAATCAAAGCTCCTTTAAGACCAGATATTCATTCTAACAATCTTAATGTTTCAACATTATATAACATATATGAAATTAGACAGAGATTACTTTTTTCCTAGTTACTAATATTTTATTTAGAGTTTTCAAACTGGCTAACATGATTTGTTAAAGGTTTTAATTTTGTAATAACTAATAATAACTAATATATTTAACACATTATTCGGTTTATTTATTTATGTATTTATTTGTTTAAAACATGATCTCACTCTGTCACCCAGGTTGGAGTGCCGTGGCACAATCACAGCTCACTGCAGCCTTGATCTCCCAGGCACAAGAGATTATTCCACCTCAGCCTCCTAAGTAAAAGGGACCACAGGTGCATGCTACCACACATAATTTTAATTTTTAAAATTTTTGTTTGTAAAGATGGGCTCTCCCAATGTTGCACAGAAAACTGTTATTAATGTCTATTTTTTTGCTTGTAAAAGTTAAAATACCCATATAGAACATGTATTTCATATGGAAGGCACAGTCATATAAATGAATGAAATCATGTTCTTTGCAGGAACATGGATGGAGATGGAGGTCATAATCCTAAGCAAACTAACACTGGAACAGAAAACCAATTACTGCATGTTCTCCCTTATAAGTGGGAGTTAAACATTAAGCACACAAGGACATAAACATGGGAGCAATAGACACTGGAGGGGGCATGGTTTGAGAAACTACCTATTGGGCATTATGCTCACTACTTTGGTGCAATATACCTGTGTAACAAATATGCACATGTACCCACTATGTCTAAAATAAAAGTTTAAGTTAAAAAAGATACTATGACAAAAATGGGATTACATCAAAACAAAAGGCTTCTGTATAGCAAAGGAAACAATCAAGAGTGAAGAGACAACCAACAAATGGGAGAAAATATTTGCAAACCATACACATGTTATCCAAAACAGCTGAGAAACTCCTACAACTCAATGGAAAGTAAACAAATAACCCAATTAAAATATAATTAAAGCATCAGAATCAACATTTCCCAAAAGAAGACATATAAAATGGCCAACATGTATATGAAAAGATGCTCATCACTAATCATCAGGGAAATACAACTTAAAACCACAGCAAGATATCGCCTATTAGAATGGATAAGTGTTGGCAAGGAGGCAAAGGAAAAAGAACCCTTGTTTACTGTTAGTGGGAGTGTACATTAGTGCTGCCATTATAGAAAAGAGTATGGAAGCTCCTCAAAAATTTAAAACTTAAACTACCCTGATTCAGCAATCTCGCTACTGGGTATGCATAGAAAGGAAATGAAATCAGTATGTTGAAGAGATGTCTGTACTCCCACGCTCACTGCAGCATTATACACAATAGCCAAGGTATGGAATCAACTTAAGTGTCTATCAATGGATGAATGGATAAAAAATGTGATGCATATATATACACAATGTGACACTTTATACATACAATGGAATACTATTCAGCCTTAAAACAGAAGGAAACCCTGTCATCTACAAAAAGTGGATAAACCTGGAGGACATCATGCTAAGTGAAATAAGCCAAACAGAAATACAAATATTCATGATCTCACTTATATGTGGAGTCTAAAAAAGTTAAGCTCATAGAAGCAAGGTAGAATGGTGGTTACCAAGGACTGGCGACGGGAAGTGCGTGGTAGGGGCTGGGGGGGAGTGGGGAGAGCTGCGGATGTGTTGATCAAAAGATAAAAAACTTCAGTTAGATAAGAGGAATATATTTAAGAGATTTATTGTACAACATGGTGACTATGGTTAGTAATGATGTATTGTATTTTTGAAAATCAGAGTAGTTTACCTATTCTTACCACATAAAAAGAGTTAAGTATGTGAGATTATGTGCATGGTATTTACTTCAATTTAATCATTCCAGTGTATACATATTTCAAGCTATCATGTTATGCATGATAAATACATACATTTTGTTTGTCAAACTGTTAATTTTTTAAAACTTTAGAAAGAAAATGTAGGAGGCATAAAAACAAAATAAAAAGTCATCCAGAATCCTACTACCTCAAGTTGCATGGCATTGCATTTTGATGCATTCTCTTCCATTTTTTCTCTTTTAATATTTTTACTTTTATTTTAGGTTGAGGGGTACACGTGCAGGTCTGTTCATGACTTGGGGGTTGGGTTCACTGATTATTTCATCACCTGGGTACTAAGCACAGTACCGGACAATTTTTTTCTTCTGAACTTCTCCCTCTTCTCACTCTCCTCCCTCAAGTGGGCCCCAATGTCTGTTGTTTCTCTCTTTTTGTCCATGCGTTCTCATTATTTAGCTTCCACTTATAAGTAAGAACATGTGGTATTTGGTTTCTGTTTCTGTGTTAGTTTGCTAAGGATAATGATTCCCAGTTCATCCATGTTCCAGAAAAGGACAATATTTCATTCTTTTTTATGACTGCATAGTATTCCCTGGTGGATATATACCACCTTTTCTTTATCCAATCTACCACTGGTGGGCATTTAGGTTGATTTCATGTCTTTGCTATTGTGAATAGTACTGCAATGAACATGCACCTGCATGTGTCTTCATGATAGAATGATTTATATTCCTTCTGATGTATACCCACCAGTGGGATTGCTGAGTCAAATTGTAGTTCTGCTTTCCACAATGCTTTCCACAATGGTTGAACTAATTTACACTCCCACCAGCAGACAAACCGGCTAAGAGAGCCAAGAGAAAAGCCCCACTGCACTGTAATCTTTTGCTGAAGAAGCCACAAAAGAAAGTCTCACAGAGCCCTGCCTCTGGGCCACAGTAAAGGAGCCATCTCTTTTAATAAAGATACTTTGAACACCTACTGTATGCTAAGCACTCTTGTATGTACAGGTAACACAGAGATTTTAAAAATCCAACCCCTGCATAGTCAACTAGAGGGGACAGAGATATAAACAGACACAAAATGGTATGAAGAGTCAGTGGCAGAGGTAAGCCCAGAGAATGGGGATTAGAGAAAGTTTTATGGAGGGGATGGTGCTGGGCTTGAGTAACGAAGGATGGAAGAAGTTAATTAGGCAAGGAAGAGTGTGCATGCCACACTGAGGTTGCAAGAAGCATGTGCAAAACCTCCACACTTTATACAGATCATCAGATTCTGGAAACTGCTAGTTCTACATGGTTGAGGCAACTAAAGGGGATTATCAGCTAGAGATATTGCCAACTCAATAACTTTCTCGTATAGTTTTGAGAAATCAGATTGCTCTTATTTGGAACACTCTATGTCAAAAGTCAAGGTGTTGGTATCAAGACAATATTGACCTTCTGGAGCTGTGATCTATGGACTTTCCTCAAGTTCCTAATGGACTCGAATCAGTCATTTTTAAGAGTGGCCAATGTTCTGGTCAATTGAAGATATTTACTAAATGCCAGCTTAGAAGAAAGCAATCTTAATCAGGTTTCTTTTCTTCCTTTCTACTTTAAATCTATCAGTCTCATCATCTACAGAAATAATATACTTAAACTAAAAGGGATAAAAAAAAATCGAGATTGCCTTTTTGTATGAAAAAAATCAAGATTGCTCTCTTCATATGAAAGCACAGGTTCCTAAGTTATCTACCTTAATAAAAAGTCATATACAACAGCAGTGCCCCTTTTTGGCACCAGGGACCAGTTTCGCGGAAGATGATTCTTCTACAGATGGGGAAACAGTGGGGATGGTTTCAGGATTGAACTGTTCCACCTCAGGTTATCAACTATTAGATTATTATATGGAATGTGCAACCTAGATCCCTTGCATGCACAGTTCACAATAGGGTTTGCGCTCCCACAAGAATCTAATGCCACTGCTGATCTGACAGGAGGTGGAGGTCAGATAGTGATGTTCTCTTGCCTGCCACTCACCTCCTGCTGTGTGACCCAGCTCCAAAAGAGGTCCATGGCCTGGGGCTTGGGGACCCCTGATATAGAAGCAAGGGAATAAGTAGTGTACATATCCACTAACATATGTATGGATATGTTCTCTTATTTATGTCCCTACAATTTTCATCTCCACTAGCTTTTGAGTCAAAGACCATGTTGAACGCTACACCACTAATAAAAGCTGTAATGAATGACTGACAGGACATGTTATACCTGCGATGCCAAACAGGTTACATTTCACCTGCCAGATCCTATGGATTGTTAGTGACTGCCTACCAATGAATAATCAGACAATTTTTTCTATAAAGGGTAAGATTTTTTTTCTATAAACGGTAATCAGCAGTAAATATTTTAAGTTTTGCATGCTGCAATATTAAGATATGGTCTCTATGGCAACTATTCAACTCTGTCTTATGGTATCAAAGCAATCATAGATAATACATAAACAAATGGGCATACCTGTATCTCAATAAAACTTTATGTACAAAAATAGGCTGAGGGCCAGATTTGATTCGTTGACTCTTGGCCTAGCATGCTGAATGAACATCTCAGCTAAGTGGGATGAACAAGGGCACAAACCTGCAATCCCTGTGTTAGATTAACTCCCTCTATGAGCTGAAACTTGAAAATAAGACAGCTTCGTTTTAATTCTAATTCTGATTTTTTTTTCTAATTTAACAGGCAGTTTGAAACCAATTGTTTAACCCTTATTTTTGGCTACTGTTCTCGGTTATAAACAACAGAATCCACACCGGCCACTTTAAGCCTCAAAGTGAAAAACCACACAGTGAGGATCAATATGGTAACTAAGGAGCTAGGGGGTCCACCGCATGCCCCTATAAGACCAGATGCCTTCAACACTGTGCTGACCAGGGATCCCCTCACCTAGACACCATCTCCTGTTGCTTAGGTCTATATTCAAGTTTCACTCTTGTGTATTTTAATAACAAAGTTTAGGTCATGTATCTGTTCCCCAGTAACAAGGAATGTGAGAAATACAGGTTTTGGATTCTGTCTTGGGAAAATCATATCCACTATATGAGAAACTACCAAGATTTATAAATGGTGCACAAAAGATCTAGGGCAACCACAGCTGGCAGAAGTCTAGTGTAATCTAGATTTATTCCCCTATGAAATTGGTGAACCTGTTCCTGTACCAAACTGCTCAGTATGGTAATTTATAAGTAATGTAAGGGAAGACATTTTACTTTGACATAATTCATTATTTAAAAACTTCCCAGGATTCCAATCTAACATGTAAGCAGCTTTTGAAATGCATAATAAATGTTTGACTTATAACCTAATTTCATCACTGATTTTACTTGTAATTCACATCTTTATTTTCATCTTAACTCTAAAAATATAGCTTCCCCATACACTAAGAGGTAGAGGAAATCAGGGAAAATATAACTACTTTTGATAACAACAAGGCTAATAACAAGAACCTGCCCAGTTATGCATTTATTACACGCAAAAAGACAACTGATGACATTTTGTTCTCCTTGCAATCTTTGAATCTTTCTTTTCCTTCCCTTTTATTACTGCCCCCTTTTTAGAGTAAAGCAGGACGGGGGCCCTGACACTCCGTGTGTCTCCTTTGCCAGTCCTGGCAAGTGTCCTTTACACCTTGACAGCTTTATCACCTGCAGTCAGCCTTTTCCATAAGCCAGGCAGGCATATTATTGGAAGCTGGTGTGTCAGTTCCTTGTGTGCCTTTATTGCTGTTCTCATCTTTGTCTACAAAGGACAAGGCTCTTTTATGGCTGTGGAGATAATTGATTCACTAGACTTTCCTTAGGTTTTTCAAAAAGCTTCTAAACCCTCTAGCTTATTACGATTATAAGCTTCTCTCACAATTCAAGCAGTAGGGTAATTTTCCAGACTTGAGGAAAGCTTCCCTCCTCTGACTTTTTAGCATAGGTTTCTCTCAACTATTACCTGCACAGAGGAATCTCCATTCCCACCATCAGTCATTACAACTTTTGCAATTAAAGTTCATCATGTGTGCCTCCTTCTTTCAGTCTCTCCAAGTGTTCTTTCAGAGCGCATTTTACCTAATCCAGAAATCAACTGCTGACTTTTTAAAGAAAAAAATGCAAAAATATGTACATGCTCCTCCTGGTCAACTTTTCTTACCCAGGGAGAAATCATTCCTTTAAAAAAAAGAGACATGCAAAGTTTATTCCGAGTCATATTTGGTTTGTTCATTACTATATCCCCAACAACATGCAGGGCCTGGCACACAGGGGTCCCCAATAAATACTTCCTGAACTGATAAATAATTGAAACAATACATCTAAATGTCAGTTTACATTGTCCCAGATTGTTCTTCTGAGCCTCTGTGTTCTACGACACAAATGTCCATGGTATCCAGTATTAAATTAAAATATAAGTCACAGCAATGAAAATAGAAACTGTTATCAATATATTTCTTAAAGCAAGAGAAACAGAAAATTGTTCACCAAAAATTGTTAGGCCAAAACACTGCATTTACATCTCCTAAATGTGCCATAATCATTTTCTTTGATGTAAGTGAATGAAACAAAAAGAGTCAGCATGACTTGGGCAAGTCCCTACCACTCATCAGTCCATTAAGCTCTCTGTTTATAGTTTTTTGAGCCATTGGATATAAAATATGGACTGTTCATTTAATTTATCTTTTGCAATACAACATCTAATGCTTGGGTTATTCATGGGAGTTAATAGATGGGTTTCAGAGTGTTAATACACACAAAAAAGCCATTTATATGTGCAAAATAATATAGACAGGGAAAGAATCCATAGCTTTAATCAGCCTCTCGAATAAGTTAGTGACCAAAAAAAGTCCTGGTCTAAATGTGGTAAAGTCTATCTATGCCCATGTTTTTCTCTCTGATATGGCCTGGGTAAGGTAATTTGAAAGGAACTGGTGGTGGATAACATTTCTAGTTTGCTGGAAAATCTCTGGAGCATCACAGACTCAAGAGGTTAACTAATTTAAACTATTTGCCTTCCACTGTACAGTGGAAGGCCTTTCCAAGAAATTATGACTCCAAGGCAATCAGATTTTAAAATGATCTTTCTGAGGTGAGATTTAATACACACCTAAAAATTTCTGCCAAAAGCACCAAGCTCTGCCAGGTTGTCCATATACAACTCAAAAGGTGAGATCATAAAAGATTGAAAAGCACATCAATAAAGTCAACAACTACTGGCATAATATGGTATGCATGAGACCTGCCTTTCAGTCCATGTTAGTGGCACAGAACTAAGTTGCTATAGTATGTACTGGAAATCAAATGACTCTCTGAGGACGTAGAAGAAAGGATATACTAATGTAAAAATTGAAGGAATGCATGAGAACTGAATCTCCAGAAAACAAAAGCCAGTAGCTCCATACTAAGAAATCATAGTATTTTCAGTAACTAAATATAAGCTCTCCTCATATGATAGGCATGCTTAACTCTTTCCTGTTGCCAAATGTTGTGAGTTTCTCTCTGCATTCTACATGTGCGGCAGAAATTATCCTTATCTTACTCTTTTCAGCTTGGATCCCTGTACTATCTCACTAAAGGAAGGAGGAAATGCTTCCCCCATCCCTCACCAACATACAGCTTTTGAGGAAGGCATTTGCTTTAGCTGGGACTGAAGCATATTTCTATTATGCACATGTCCCAGCCCAAGACATGTTTCCTAAGAAATACATAAAAAGTCTGAGGAAGCTCAGAACCAAACTTCTAAACTGGTTTTTGTCTTTTTTTTTTTTTTACTTTAAAACAATAACAAAAAAATTATCAATGCCTTTCACTGGCTAATAGGGTATATATAACATGGTTTCTTCAAATGGATAACTATGCACTAAAAAAAAAAAATTAAATCTCAGAGGGAAACTTTTTCCCCTTTCTAAACAAGCACAGAAAGCTAAGTACAAAACCCAGAAATTCGTTTAGCAAAAAAACAACAACAAACCCTAGGTGTCATCTTGGAAGGTAGAGAGCAAGAGAATGAGATACAGAGCAAGCACTTTTTGATTTACAGGATAGGAAGAAAATTGGGAAAAGCAGAGTTCAAATGGTCTTAAATGGAAAGGTGAAAACTGGAGTAACCACTGTTTGGATGATTAGCCCAAAGCATTTCCTAGGTAGAGGAGGTCTTACCAAGTACCCAGAAAATTGCCTCAAATTTCCGTTTTATACTACAAGTACATATCTAGACAAAGCTATTTACTGGTCACAGTGGGGGCTGAGGATGGCAGGGGCAACTGAGTCGAGAGTGGACTAAGAATAGGAAAGTTTCTAATCACTTTAAACAATTATTCTGTATATCTTAACATGGGATATAATTTTATAAGTGGAGTATTTCTATAGCATCCATAAAATTCAGGAAAAATAATAAAGGTGAGTATTAAAAATAAAGCTAACCAGGTATCATTTCATTTTACATAAAATAGAGATTGCATTCCCAGCTGGTCTGAAGTTAAGACAGCTATTTCCATTTACTATGCCCCTTAAAGCAGTTTTAAAAGTATCAGCCTCTCCGCTCAATTGTAAAATGCCTGCTAGTTTTTGAAGGAGTGCTTTGGAGGGTGAGAAAGATTCAACTCTAAAATGGCTAAAAGACAGTTTTATGAATCTCACTGTGTCTACAAGATGAAGTATTCAGGCTGTTATCATGTGCTTATATTTCCAGGATGTGAACAGACAGCTCCTGACTCGGTATTGATGACTGCTTACTATGCTGGCACCTTTTGTACCGCACAATAGGTAACACATCTGCAAAACCGCTCTCAGAAGGAAGGGAGGCAGCTGTTAAAATTACACTCTTCCTGCATTAAAACCACCCCCCAGTTGTGAGCCTTGTGAGTACTGTTAAGAAGTCATCTTACCTGATCCCTGATGATGAGCTCTTTATATATGTAGTCTTCTGAAAATATCATCGAGGCGTGTTGCCAGTCTTCTATTATTAGCAAGAATTCCACCTCTTGTGAAGCAACAGAAGCCAAACCATTACAGCTTATAGACCCCTAATTCCACCTATTAGGCAACCAGTCTCCTATTGGGTTGGAAAAGATTGAAATTTGCATGCATACAGGGTTTAACCAGAAGCATTCATTTCAGTAGAAGAGGACATCTCAAGGTAATAAAAATCAAGTTTCCCATTTCTAGCCTCTTCTTATACAAATCCCTTTCCTTTCCCTGGACTACCACCCAGTAGCTCACCAGAATCATGAGATCCAGTCCAGATTGTGCTTAACACTCTCTGCAGGAATTGGGACCCTTGCCTTTCACCAGATGAAAAACTTTTGGAATAGGAAACAAGAGGTTTTCCATAATGAAACCAGGGCCCTTGGTTAAAAACTGAGATCTGACAGAACCCCTTATGGAAATTGCTACCTACTTCCTAGGAAGTTGGATGCCTGGCCAGCAGCATTCAAGAAACAGTGGCCCAGGAGCCGCTCACATTTTTCAGTAGAAATCTGTATTTGCTTCCTGGGGCTGCCATAACTAATTATCACAAACTGGGCGGCTTTAAACAACAGAAACTTATTCTACCACAGTTCCAGAAGCCAGAAATTGGAAATTGAGGTGTCAGCAGGGCTGCACTTTCTGCAGAGGCTCTAAGGGAGAATCTGTTCTTTGCCACTCCCAGTTCTGCTGGCTGTTGGCATTCTTTGACTTGCAGTGACATCACTCGACCCCCTGCCTCCATGACCACAGCACCCCTTCGACCCATCCTATCTCCTTTTGTCTCTCTCTTAGAAGAACACTTCTGGTATCATTTAGGGCTCATCTAGATGACCTAGGAGATTTTTTAAAATTATATCTTCAAAGAACCTTTTTTCTAAATAAGGTAATATTTACAAATTCCAGAACTTGATATCTTTGGGTGGTCTTTATTCAGTCTAATACAATATCCAAGACCCTAAACCTGAGTAGCTGCAGATTTTGAGGAGTGGCGGATGTTGGACTGTTGCAATTGCTGACTGACACGAGGCTGTTGGTTTATTTAATGTTTTCCTCTAATCTGTGCCAAAAAGTTTGTGCTCTCTTTATACCTTGCTGCATAAAGATTTGGATGAGACTGGCCTTGCCTTGTCTTCCCTTTAACCTGGCTACTCACCTTCATCCTCTCCCTCATCCCCTTCCCTTTACCCAACACACTGGCATTGCTGCCGTCAGTAAGAGGGGAGTCTGTAAAGTGCTTTATCTCTTTATTTTACTAGTCTCCTCTTAAAGTGAGTCGGCAAGAAAATGAAGCACAATTCACAGTGTTCTTATGCCACATGACTAACAGTGTTATTCTCAATCTGCCTGCCTTCCCTGTGCATCGTAGTCTGTTTCATGTGTATTTGTTCCATGCTGTTTTATTCATAGATCAACCAAGCTAAGAGAAATGTGGCTGCCCATTTGCTTTGAGCCTATTGCTCTGTCATCTAGACAAGGTAAAGACTGGCAGATGGTGAGGTTGGGGGAGGATTTAAGGTCACACCTCCTTCCAGAAATCCCTGGCTACATCTTCCCCATGAAAGTTCCCCCAAAGAGAATGAACACAAAAGGATATTGTCCAAGTTTGGTCGTTTCCCCATACCTGCAGTCACCTGCAATTTGCACTCATGGTCTGACCTCGGTTTCCAACATTCATATGACAACAAGGAGTAAAGAAAGTTCAGTACAACAGATTGAATCATAAGCACATGAATTTAACGCATCTGGCTGAGGGTAGGGAGAAAGAACGAGCATTTAAATCACAGGGCTTTTCTACCCTCTATTCCACTCAGTGAGCATAATTTCCCAGCTAGAATAAAATGAAAGACACAAAAATCTATTTTCTCAATCAGTCTGGCCTCAGTTTTCCAGTGACTCTCAAAATATGAGCATCTTGCTATACTACGTGTAATTCCAGAATTTAAATTCTAGAATACATAAAGTTATGTATTTCCATGTTACATGACTCTCAAAAACAAAATCCAACTACTTTATTATAAATGTATATACAACACTTATAGAGTTGCATATATACTACAGTATTTATTGTTCTTTGTGAGTATTTCAAATTATTTTCATGGGTAATTTTGACAGTTCATGATTTTTTCATTGACTTCATAACCTCTGCGAATTACAACTCAACTGTGATGAAAAAAGTAAAGGAATTAAATAGCTAGACATAAAGGATACTGCGAACAGCATCACATCCTGAAATGTTTCTTATCAAAGTATTTATAAAAACCTCAGCTATGGAAGTGGTTTCAGAGGTCACCTCATACAGAATAGAGTCTGTTATCAGACGGGATAGGCTCTGTTTATGTTCAGTAATATACAACCCCAAAATCCAATAGTTCAAAAAACATCAAGGGTATTTTTCTGCTCATGCCACATATCTATTGTAGGTCAGCTATGGGTCTGCTCCACATTATGTTCACCAGTGGCCCAGGCTGATTCTTAACAATTACACACACTGACATTTATTGTGGTAAACAGGAAAGAAACACAACAAATCACCCCATTTTTTTTAAACCTTCTGCCTGGAAGTGGCAGATGTCACCTCTGCTCATATCTCATTGGCCATAGTAAGTCATATGATCACTCCTGAGTTCAACAGATATATAATTCTCCAGCACAGAGAGGGGAATGAAATATTTAGCAAATTTACAAAGATTCTCTCTTCACTATTTCCCCTAAAATAGTCATTGGCTGATGCTTAGGACCTCATCATCCCTCAAGGAAGTCTACTCAACTTTCAGTCAGTTCCAAGTATTTAAAAGTTCTCATTTAGGAAGAAGTTCTCCTTTAGGTCTGTCTCCTCAGAGCTTCCACCTATTGGTCCTCGTTTTGTGCTATTATGTCAGTGAAGACAAATTTAGTTCTTTTCCCTGGGACAGCTCCTCAAATATCTTAAACACCTAAGCCCTTCAACTCTCATGTTTCGGGGCATTTAGTCTTTGCTCAATACGTTTGCTTTCCCAAACCCCTATTCCAGTAATAAATTTCCTTAGCATTCTTTCTGCCTCATAAAACTTTCTACACATTTGGCTTCCAGTGATGTGTTTTTGTATCATCAAATTTATTTCATTCAGTTCAAATGCCTGTCACAATGCCTGCGGTCTCCCTCTCAAGACCCAACGAACAAGATTCAGCAGGAAGATACATGGTTATGGCACCCTAGGTATCTGTGTTCCATGGCACTGTTTGTACCTCATTAGTAAACATTTTCTTTAAATTATCTTGGATACTCATTAAATATTATCAGCTACTTAGAACCAAAGGATAATTATGAGTTTAATGAAGCGTGCACCAGCTTGCTCAAGTCTAACGTTTGTTTCTCTGCTGGGACCCCATTTTACTTTGCACTTATCCTTCAGCAAAGCTACTCTACAAAGTCACTTTGGCAATAAGAAGTATTTAATTAGATTAATGAATTTTTATCGCCTCTCCTAGGGATTAGGCTTGTTAAATCCTGGCGACCAAAGAACAACAGATTTTTTATTACTAAATGTTTAGGGATGCACTGGTTGTGCTGCAGTGGCAGTCCTCATAAGTCAGGCTGCTCTGGGCAGTTCTACCTTGGATCCCTTGGTAGGCCAGGGATATTTGGCAGAGACAACCTGTGCCTTCAGTTAAATCACAGAAATCAAAATGCAAATGAAATCATGTGCAACCCAGACAGGGCTTTCGGCAGCTGTCTTTCTGTCAGAGGCTGTTGACTTATAGTACCCTGAGAAAATGTGCCCTCTCTTCCTCTATTTGCAGGTGTTTGGGAGGAAAGGGAAGACCCTATAACCAGTGTTTCTAGCTCTTCATGAGGGCATGGGTAACCACTAATATTTTCCTAACTCACTGCTGTGGTGAGTAATAATAAGACATAAGGGTGAATTTTTTTTTAAGGATAGTATGCAATTCATCTAAAGACGTTAAATGATAAACATATGTAAAACAATTTGGTATCCGTTTCAGCTAATGCTTTGAATTATGGCAATATCTTTCATCTAGAAACTTCAAAGCGCTTTAAAAAGCCACATTTCTCCCCATCACATTCCTATGAGGCAGTTTTCAAGTACAGATATTCCCACTTCATAAACGGAACAACTGAGGCACAAAATCCCAGAATCAACCAACGTTGTAAAATAAATCAGCATCACAACAAAAGAACAGTCTCGTGGTGACAAGACTGATGTTCTTTCAGAAGTGTGTAAATCCAAATGCAATCATGGACTCATCCTTTAGAATTTTAAGATGATGTCCCAGGAAGAGATAGAAATAGGAATGGGGCCTAAAAGGAGATAGGAGACTTCCTGGGTAATAAATTGTTGATCAGAGCAGAAAGGGGAAAACAGAGAACTGGCAATGTTGAAAGTAAGCTTTATGGCAATACAGAGGAAAATTCAAACTAAAATATAAACAAGGAGGCATCCTTAGATCTAGTCAATTTGTGTACATTCAGGATTTAGTATAAAATATATAATTTACACAAACCATATAATTTATCATCCATATTAGGACATTTTTGAGAGACAAAGGGAGTGCCATCTATTATTGAACTAACTGTACCCATCTCATTTCTCTGCAGTTAGGCTAGTAAGCAGTTTTTCAGTGTTTTAAATATATTCTCCTTTAAACACTGTCCAAGTATTTTTAAGGCCTCACATTTTGAATGAAGAAACTGGGAGATAAGTAAAAAAAATGAGTATTAGGAGGGGCTTTCCATAACTGCAAAAATGTAAACCAAGTTTGGCATGTTTTCTTACCTAAGATCAGTTGCCTTTTCTAATACTTCAGGTGGAAGGAATGCCACATGTGAATAGATTGTACGGCTAATGAATAATCTATTTCCCCTTCTTTCCAATTATCTTTTTTTTAAACGAATGTTCCCTACAGCCTGTGTTTAGCTGATCTGGCTGAAGAGGCCACAAAAAAGGCGGTAGTTGGGGACTGCAGTTACCTGTAGACACAGACATTTATCACCACACTAACACTGCCAATAGTTAACAAGGAGAGGCGGACTGGATGACCCTGCAAAGGTAGGCATCCCCCTTCCCACTCATGTGAGGCAACAAATAGAGACAGTAACATGAGAGTTTTCTGGGGGAAGGTTGAGTTTAAAGACCAAGAATAAGTATCCACATACTCACTCCAGTCCAGTTCTGCCCAACAGAACTTTCTGAGATAAGGGAAACATTTTACTCCTGCATAGATCTATAGAGCAGACACCCACCACGTGTGGCTATTCAGCATTGAGATGTGTCCAGAGCAACTGAGGAACTGAACATTTACTTTAATTTTAGTGAATTTAAATGTAAAAGTCATGTGTAGCTAATGGCTTTCACATAATACAAATCTAGACACTCATATATATATATATATATATATATATATATATATATATATACACACACACACACACACATAAATGTTTAGATATTATATATATATATATGTTTAGATATATATTTTTTTCCAGTTTGTTGTGTATAAAATAGCAGATGCTGCGCTTTTTCAGTTTTCTAACACCTAAGAACAGTTTTGCATGTTAGGATCTATCTTGTCTTTAACTAGAGAAGGGGTCAACTCAGGAGTTTAGCCTGCCAAGAAGGGAGCAGGATGGAGACCTTCCCATTGTTATGTTGACATCCATCATCAGGGCAATGATTTAGCAGTGGTGGCTCTGGGGCCAACATCTCGGCCTTAAAGGGCAGACTCTCAAGAGGTGAAATGAAGCAGTGCAGCTACACACACCTGGAAAGTAGAAGCAAATGTGAATCTGCAAAAGCATGAAATGCTTGTGGAAGAAACTAAATGCTATCTTTCATTTCTTTTATCTGCAGTTAAGACACAGTTTAAAATAGCTAAGTAGTTGCCTTTGTGCTAATATCATTCAACGCTATGTTTGAGTGGCAGGTCTGATTCATCAAGATAGCAAGATCTGTCCTGGTTTGGATGGCTCTTCCTCCAGTGGAAGACATCTAAGTGACTACAGATCGAGAGCTCTTTTTCAATGTCTTTTGTAAACAATGCTGGTGTCAGACTACCCCCTGCTGGACAGGGAAGAAATAAAAAATTAGGTACCTTTTCTAAAAGGACCAATATTCTATTTCCTACAGGGATGGGTGTTTTGTTATACTCTCAGTTTGGTAGATTATCATTATGAGCAATTTGAATAACACTATAAGACACTGCCTCGGTCATATCCTTCTGTTTCTTCTAGATTTTTATGCAGCACAACACTGCAGAGGTGGCCCACCAAGGGTAAACCTGAACTGGATTCTGACCTTTCTATAGTAAGCTTACCACTCATTACAGGGCTGTTATAAGGAATAGCAAAGGCTTTATGGAAAATCTAAGCTGAATAAACCATAGAGGAGTTACATTGGAGTTTAAATAAAACCATTAGAGGAATTTTTATGCAACTGAAACACACACACACACACACACACACACACAATCAGTTCAACACATGGACATCAGTTGACTAACCACCTGACAAAACATCCTTCAGTCACCAAACCATCCTATGGATGCAACTCATATTTGCAACACCAATACAGTTTCTTTGCTATTAAGTCATAACAAAAAGACAAATTTCCTTTCTATAAAGGTGTTTCCCAAAGTGCAAAGTAAAATGAAATGAATTTAAGCACACCTCTGACCTCTAGAGCCACAATATGCACTAAACCCAATGCAAATTCAGAAGTAAGCATTTACTTATAAATTTCACTTATTTAGCTATTTGAAATCTTATTGAACTATCTTTTGTTAGAATTATGGTACTTTCTTGCCAAATGTGGGTGAAGGGGAGAAGAAAAGCAAAGCACACAGCCATGTGTGTACCTACGCAACTGTCTTGCATGCTCTGCTCATGTACCCCAAAACCTATAATCCAATAAAAAATTAAAAAAAAAAAAAAGAAGAGCAAATCCAAATTATAAGTATGAAACATACGAAAAATGCTCACATGCTAGTAAGTATGAAAATTCAATAAAGTAACACAGACTAGCAACCATTAAATACACTAACAAGACTTATTGGGACTTATTGGCAGGGGTGAAAGGGAAAGGATCTTCAAACAGTGGTGATGAAAAGGTGAGTTACAGCCGGGTGCGGTGGCTCAAGCCTGTAATCTCAGCACTTTGGGAGGCCGAGGCAGGTGGATCATGAGGTCAAGAGATCGAGACCATACTGGCTAACATGGTGAAACACCGTCTCTACTAAAAATACAAAAAATTAGCTGGGCATGGTGGTGCGTGCCTGTAATCCCAGTTACTCAGGAGGCTGAGGCAGGAGAATTGCCTGAACCCAGGAGGCAGAGGTTGCAGTGAGCCAAGATCACACCATTGCACTCCAGCCTGGGTAACAAGAGTGAAACTCCGTCTCAAAAAAAAAAAAAGGCGAGTTACTACAGATTTTTTGAAAAATTAATCTGGCAATATAAACTAAAATGAAAAATATTAACGCTCTGCTCTAGCAATTCTACTCCTGGAAACCTAACCCATGGAAATAAAGGATAAAGGATAAAAAAGATCTTTGCAAGACAATGTTTATTACAGATTGTATGCACAACAGAAACAAAACACAGCTGGAAACAAAGGGAGTAAATATTAGTAAATGAATGGTTGAATAAATGGTAAAATATCTACTTCAAGGAAAGTTATACTGCAAATTTGAAAAAATAAATTAGAATTAAATCATAAAAAAAAAAAAAGAATTATGGTACTTTCTGCAACTATTTTTCCCACTTTCAAGACAGAGTAAGATATATAATCAAACATAAACTTACTTAAATTTTTTAAAATTATCTTATTACATCCTTATCACAGAGAAATTATAGTTAGATCAAAATAACCAAGTACCGTGTAAGCAGCATGGATGTGCTACATGCTTGCAGCTTCATTTAAATGGATCTTGCCCTGGCCTTGAAGCTGTGAAACAGCACTGAAGACAGGTTGCACTGGGAGAAAAAGCAGTCGGCTGGATATTGTTAAAACCTATCACTAATTAAAAAGAATTGGATGGATTATCCATTTTATTCATTTCCCTTGGCTTCATGATAATTATGCATTGACAAGATCCTAGACCACAACTACTGAAATCTTACAACAGCATTTAAACCAGATTCAGTTTCAGAGAAAATGACACATTGCTAAAGCAATCACATATCCAGTCATTAAATCTGCTGCAGGGTCTAAACTGGACAGGCTAGAAATGAAGTAATGCTGCCACTTGTAAAACTGTCCATCTGCTAATGGGCATCCTCCAGCTATGACCAAATCTGATCTCTGCAGGGTATACAGAGCAGTGGATTGTTCTGGAATGATGGCAATTTACCTCATCTCAAGGCCCTGTACTCACAGAGGAAGGGGTTGTAAAGGGGAAAAGTAGAACATAGATTATTTTGTCATAAGGCAAATGAGAAAACCAATGCTAACTTTATGGTCATCACCTCTTTAAAGAACAAAAGAGAAGACGCCATAGGAGAATGGTCAGGCTATAACACTAACAAACTTCTGTAAATTCAGGAACTTCACAAAAGATAACCATCTTCAACTTGTCTGACTCTGTCTGCTCTTCTCTTATTTGGAACTTGGTGGGTGAACATCGTTCTCTAACCTCAAGAC
The DNA here is from genome assembly GCF_049354715.1 of Callithrix jacchus. Classification (NCBI taxonomy): domain Eukaryota; kingdom Metazoa; phylum Chordata; class Mammalia; order Primates; family Cebidae; genus Callithrix; species Callithrix jacchus. The sequence continues at coordinate 105,156,961 of NC_133505.1, forward strand.
CATATGCACTTGGGTGGATACATGCACACATTGACTGCTTCAGTGATCCTGTGGGTCTGACAAAGTTACACAACAGATTCTGAAACCATAAGTTACAGGAGTCTATATGCACGTGGGGGCATTTTTGGGACATGATCATTCTGTCACCTGGTTAAAAGAAAGGCTTACTCAACTGGATGGGGAAAATGCAGAAATCATCCTCTCCTGCTCTCAGGAATAGGCCCCTCTGCCAATGCTAACACAAGCATATTTGGCTGATGAAGTGACTCTTTCTTTCTTCCACCTTTATCTCCTTCTGTATGAAGTGAAAACAGGAATGTCTCCCTGACAAAGATGCTTTGCTAATGCTTGAAAAATGCCTTGACGGTGCAAAGTAATAGGTGTAACCGGAGTGAGGTACTGCAGGAACGGATGAGCCTGGGCATGGCTGGCAGCTGGCTGCTCTGGTAATTGATGGTGCTCCTGGGTGTTCTGTTTGGACCAGAGCACCAGACCTGCTCACATACCCTTCTCCCTTCCTCAATGATACTCCGTCTCTAAAATGAGTAAATGCTGACAGCCAGTAGGAACAGGTCCATAGCTTTCCTCTCCAGGGCTACCATGGTACATGGACAGCCTTATTGTCAAACCTTTAAAGCCTAGAAAGATGAAAAGGCATAACCAGTAATGAGCTGCAACTTATTTTTCATCATGAAGTTTTCACTAATAAAGACTTTAAATTTCTTCAAGCACATGAATAAAGAAAGCCTTCTGTTTGTGAAAAAAACCCGAGCCATCCAAAGACAGAAGCACATGAAAGAAAATCTCTTTTAAATTTGTCCATCTCTTTAAAATTGGGAGTGACCATGAGGCAAGACAAGTTTATTAGGTATTTTAATAGAAATTATTAAGATAGACTTAATTTATGAAATGAATAGTTCACACCAGTAATTATCTTGGCCACCTTCCCATAGGTCAATCTCGTTTTAGCTATTGTGCTTATTTGGTTTTTTTCAAAATAGTAGCTCCTAATCAGAATCATATGAGACCCAGTTCAATTCATCCACTTCATACTAAACTGCCTCTCTGGTAATGAAATTAATAGTGATTATACACTTAGCATACGCCAGGCACATGCTGGCCCTGTACATATATTACCACATTCAGTTTACACAACAGCCTTTCGAGGAGGGTTCATGATTATCCCCATTTACAGATAGGGAAACTTTGCCAAGGTTATCTAACAAGTAGGGCGGAGTCAGGACTGGAACTCAGTGGACTCCCAAAATGGGCCTCTTAACCACTATGACATGCTCCATAAAACCCATGAAATCAAATCATTGATTCATACACAAATATATAGAGAGACACATATATATCTGCATGTACATATGTATTACATACACACACACATATATGTGCCTGTGTACTCAGATATTCAAAGCCACGGTACTTATAAAATATGGGCAACCATTTCTAAACCTTTAAAAGAAATAGTCAATCTATGCATGTAGACCCTCTTTTTAAAATTATACTTTAAGCTCAAATGTGCAGGTTTTTACATAGGTATACAGGTGCCATGGTGGTTTGCTGCACCCATCTACTCGTAATCTACATCAGGTATTTCTCCTAATACTATCCCTCCCCTAACCCCTCACCCCTCAACAGGCCCCTCTTAATGGTCAGTGAAAATCTGGTCCTTTTGGCTTTAACAGCCCATTTCTGGAATAATGAAAATTTACCAAGCTGAATATCCTTAGCACAACCTTTGGATGTATTTGTCTGCATACTGTATAATACTATGTATGTTAAGAAAGGGGTCTTAATGCCTCATGCCAGTCTTTGACAAACCCCATCGTTGACGTTTGATTTAGTATCCTATAAATCTGTTTACCAAGGAATACTGAGACAGAGGCACAGGGTATGAGTGTGTCTTCACATCTGATATTACAGGTGTGAATTTAATTAGACCTAAAGTTTTATTCCATTTATTTAAATGTGCCCCGTGTCAATATCTCTTTTCTCATCATATGTGACAAGGATGATGTTAATTTCTCATGAGTCACATGTGAAGCCACCAGGGAAAGAAATACAATCAATCCACCCAGAAATTGAATCTGCAAAGGAACCTAGTAATGGAATAGAAATACCATAGAATCTCCTTAGAGTTAAGGTCTCAACAACAGCTATTCTGCTTGGCACTGAGAAGAATTTTTTAAAAGAGAGGAAATGGGAGAAGGATAAAGTGGAAATCTAATTTTGAGAAATAAGGATTAAAGGTTCCATTATTCATGCTGTTTTCACTGTATATATTGAGTTAACAACATGTGATTTTACTGGATAAAAATGTGGGCCACATGCAAGGAGAATGTGGTGCAGATAAATCCCCACAGTGACAGTAATGAGTGAGGGTTAGTGTCTTGCCTGCGTGAGGCTGTAAACAGTCCTGGGTTCTGAGCTGGTATAATAAGTGGAGATTGTTCCTGGACTTACTGGGGAGCACAGATAGTTTCCGCCACAGGAAAAGCAACCCCCCCTGAGGCAGAGAGGCGCGACACTGCTATCTTCCTGGTTATCGTGTGGTAACGAGCAAAATGTGGGCCCCAAAGTGCAAACCCCAGCAGGCGGAGGAGCCGCAAGCTCCTCAGAGTTGGCGGCCTGCCTTCTTTTATTTATTTATTTACTTATTCTTTCTACACACTGTTTTGTCAATACTTGACAGGTAGGTGTTTCTTTTGCCCCTTTCCCTTCCCTTCCCAAGGATTAGGGGGTCAGGGAAAGAAAAATCAAGTTACAAGTTAAGGAAACCCTAAGAAGCCCACGTGTGGATCAATCCATGTTGATGGGACAAGAAGAAGAAAAACAGGTAATAAACTGACTTCTGAGTTCTAATGAGTTTCAATCTATGCTACCCTCACTAAGCCTACATACATTCTAAAATGAATCATCTTTTGGCTGCCTGATATTCCCTACTAGAAAGCCTGCACATCATCATTAGAGCAAAGAACAGATCAGAAGAGAATCATCCATGGATGCAAAATCAAGGGGAGATTTCAATGCAAGGCAAGACATTTGAATGGTCTTAAAGTGCCGCCCTACAGATTGCTTATTAGTTGTAAGGGGAAAGACAGTATTAGGTTGGTGCAAAGGTAACTGCAGTTTTTGCCATTGAAAATATGGCAAAAAAAAAAATCACAATTACTTTTGCACCTAACGGGGAGAAATGCCAGATGCGGGTGACAGGGGGTTGGAGGCAGCAAACCACCTTGCCATGTATGTACCTGTGCAACAATCCTGCATGTTTTGCACATGTTCCTCAGAACTTAAAGTACAATTATATACATATGTAAAATAATTTTTTTTAATTATATAATGGGGAACCAGGAAACATTTTGACTAAGTGATCAAAATTAATATCACCGATGAGGGAGAGATCCACATCGTTCACCTCTGGATGTGTCCCATCAACCACGGAGCATGTCAGCCAAGAATACATTCAGGTCAGGCAGAATCCAACCACAAGGAAGCATCTGACACAATGAGAGGTGTTTTATTTAATTTAAAAAAAAAAAAAAAAAATGGGCCGGGCGCGGTGGCTCAAGCCTATAATCCCAGCACTTTGGAAGGCCGAGGCGGGTGGATCACGAGGTCGAGAGATGGAGACCATCCTGGTCAACATGGTGAAACCCCGTCTCTACTAAAAATACAAAAAATTAGCTGGGCATGGTGGCACGTGCCTGTAATCCCAGCTACTCAGGAGGCTGAGGCAGGAGAATTGCCTGAACCCAAGGGGCGGAGGTTGCGGTGAGCCGAGATTGCGCCATTGCACTCCACCCTGGGTAACAAGAGCGAAACTCCGTCTCAAAAAAAAAAAAAAATGGGGGCCTGTATTCTTCAAAAACACCAATGTCACAAAAGACAAAGGCTGTGGAAATGCTCCAGATTAAAGGAGGATAAAGAAACATGACAACTAATTGCAACATCTGACCCTAGACTGGATCCCGTATTGAGGGAGCAAAATGCTATCAAGGCCACTAGTGAGCCAATTAACAAAATTAAAATATGGACACTAGCCCAGATAAAAAGTATTGTATCAACATTAAATTTCCTGAAGCTGATAGTTGTACTGTGATTACATAAGAAAATATCCCTATACTAAGAACATGCCCTGGAATATTTAGTGATAAAAGACCATGATATGTATGTAAATTGCCTTTAAATGGTTCAGAAAGATAGTATGAGTATATATACATTTATATATATTGTATTATTGAGACATAGGTATATGTAGATATGAAGAGAGACCACAAATACTAAAACAAATTGGGTAAAATGTTAATAGGTAAGTGTGGCTAAAAACTTTATGATGTATCTTGTACTATGCAAATTCTTACAGGTTTTCTGCAAGTTTAAAATTATTTCCAAAGAAAAAGTTTACAAAAATATTTAAGCTTTCAAGTCAGTGTTGTATCTTCCTCACTTATTTATTTAAATAAATGCTCAACCCGGAGGAAATTACACAGAGATGCATTGACATATTTTACCCAGTCCCTTCCTTACTATGAATGTATCTGTTGTACCAGAACCAAGGCATCCTGTACTCAAAATCCTCTCTAATCTCTAACCAATAACAGGGTATTGATGGCAGTCATGCCCACGACTGACAAATTTTCATGCATAAAAGAAAACCAATAAAACAAAATTGCATGCTATCTTTCAAAGCCACGTACTCTTCAACATTGGGATTCTGAAGAAATTTTACATTTGGAAATTTGCAATTATGATAATAGGTATCTTACTCTGGTATACAAACACAGAAATAAAATATCTAAATAGATAAGTGATTTAGATACTTTCTGAAGATACTCAGCCTAAGACATACAACATGGTTTGAAAAAGCATGTATTGCAAGCTATGTTACCACTGCCCTATTGTTTAACTGAAAATGTTTTTAATATTTCTTTATGGACAGCCTGAAAACATCCAAGCAGTGTGGGTAACTCAACCCAGACTCTCAGTTATGAGATCTGAATTAAAATCTTGCATTTCTATGCAACCCTTTTCTAATCCTGTAACTTGATGAAGAGACTCATTTTCCAAAAGTCAAGGCTAACTAGGCTAAAAGGAGCCCAGAATTGTCCCCACGAAGCACCCTCTTCTCACCAACATAGTAGCTTTTTTTCAGCTCTTTGTTGTTGTTTAGAATGGTGAAACTGGGTTAAGCTATTACAAACACCTGAATTTATTAGCAACTTGAATGGCAAAAGGAAGAGCAGCAAATAGAAAAAATATTCACTTCAGGGAACTAGCACTCCTTGCCTTGGTGGGTCCTGACCACCAGTTATCCACCCAGACCTTTAACAAACTGTTCACATTTTCTTGCTTCTCAGCCACCACTTTCTGTTCAGCCTCTCAGCCTCCCAGCTCCCACTTTTCACTGAGCAAATGTCTGATGTTCAATGTCAGGTTCACCTCTCTAAACTACCCCTCTTTTCAGGATCTTGGTCATTTCCAGTCCTTGTTGCCACAGTCAGTCTTCAATGCTTTCAGACAAATAGCTTTTAATCTTTATCCAGTTGTTCTGGTTAGTCTCACCAGGGGAGGTGAGCCAAAATAAATTACTCTGCCATGGCTGGACTGTCAATATAATTATTAAGTAGACAAAGTAGGATGTAAAACTTGGCCAGAGAGAAATTTGAATCTTGCTAATAAGGAAAAGAGCCAAAGATGGGAAAGATATGATTTTTATATTAATAGACATGGAAGCAAACAAACTTAGCATGAAGACTTGCGTGAATGTTGCCCATTATTCAACTAGTGACCAGGGAGGTTTTTTTTAACCTCACATCTTTGTCTAAAAACTGGGTGATGCTTTTTGCCCCTACTTAACTCTGCACACTCAGGGAGAGAAAGACAACTTCAGCAAATTAAAGTGGTTTTTCCAGCTGCACTACCTGAGTCATATAAATAGACAACTCACAGTATAGGAGGACATAAGAGCATTTATTGAGCACTTATTACATGCCAGACACTGTGGGAACACTACACATTTAATCCTTATCAGAAGCCTTGAAGTAGGCACCATTATTTCCATTTTACAAGGAAAGAAATTGAGAAAGTAATTTGCCCAAAGTTATATAACAATTAAGCGGCAGAAACAGGATACCAACCCAAGCAGTCGACTGTGGGTTGATGGAGTTTACATACTACAAAACACCTTTAAAGGTACCAAAACAGAGATATAGACCAATGGAACAGAACAGAGGCCCCAGAAACAATGCCACACATCTACAATCATCTGATCTTTGACAAACCTGACAAAAACAAGCAATGAGGAAAGAATTCCCTCTTTATTAAAAGTGTTGGGAAAACTGGCTAGCCATATACAGAAAGCTGAAATCAGATCTCTTCCTTATACCTTATATAAAAATTAACTCAAGATGGATTAAAGATTTAAACATAAGACCTAAAATCGTAAAAAAAAAAAAAACCTAGGCAATACCATTCAGAACATAGGCATAGGCAAGGACTTCATGACTAAAACATCAAAAGCAATGGCAGTGAAAGCCATAATTGACAAATGGGATCTAATTAACCTAAAGAGCTTCTGCACAGCAAAAGAAAATATCATCAGAGTGAACAGGCAACCTACAGAATGGGAGAAAATTTTGGCAATCTACCCATCTGACAAAGAGCTAATGTCCAGAATATACAAAGAACTTAAACTTATAAGAAAAAACCCTATCAAAAAGTGGGTGAAGAATATAAACAGATACTTCTCAAAAGGAGATCTTTATGCAGCCAACAAACATTTAAAAAAAAAACACACATCATCACTGGTCATTAGAGAAATGCAAATCAAAACCACACTGAGATATCATCTCCCTCCAGTTAGAATGGCAATCATTAAAAATTCAGGAGGCAACAGATGCTGGAGAGGATGTGGAGAAGTAGGAACACTTTTACACTGTTGGTGGGAGTGTAAATTAGTTTAACCATAGTGGAAGACAGTATGGTTATTCCTCAAGGATCTAGAATGAGAAATACCATTTGACCCAGCAATCCCATTACTGGGTATATATCCAAAGGATTGTAAATCATTCTATAATAAAGGTACATGCACACATATGTTTACTGCAGCACTATTCACAATAGCAAAGACTTGGAACCAACCCAAATGCCATCAATGATAGACTGGATAAAGAAAATGTGGCACATATATACCATGGAATACTATGCAGCCATAAAAAAGGATGAGTTCATATCTTTTGCAAGGATATGGATAAAGCTGGAAACCATCATTGTCAGCAAACTAACACAAGAAGAGGAAACCAAACACCACATGTTCTCACTCATAAGTGGGAGCTGAACAATGAGAACACATGAACGCAGGGAGGGGAACATCACACACTGGGGCCTGTCAGGGGGTGGGGATCTAGGGGAGGGAGAGCATTAGGAGAAATACTTAACATAGATGATGGGGTGATGGATGCAGCAAACCACCATGGCACGTGTATACCTGTGTAACAAACCTGCATGTTCTGCACATGTACCCCAGAACTTAAAGTATTAAAAAAAAAAAAGTGACCTCTATGTAGTTGGGTTGCTGGGAGTCAAAGAAGCAGAGAGGAGCACAACTTGCTTCTTGTGAAGGTGGAATACTCTATCTTTTGGTCTGTGTCAGCCAGTCCCTTCCCTGTGTATGGCATTTGGCCACAGCTTCCAGTTGCTGCAGGCTCCAGGCCCATGGTCATGGCCTCTCTCTTTGACCTCCCAAATACAAGGAAAGCACAGACATTTGACTCCCTCCTTATGCCAAATGCTAGGATTGGCCCTTCACACCGTTTATCTCATTCAATCATCACAGCCTCCCTGTGAGGTTGGTTTTATTATCCCTATTTAATGGTTGAGGAAACAGAAGCCCAAACAGTTCAGTAGCTTGCTTTTGTTTGTCCCCAGAGCCCATAATCTTTTCACTAAATTGGGTGATTCTATTCTCAATCTGAAAGACAATTGCTGTAGGTTAGATTTCACTAAGAAATGCTAAGAAGCATTTCCGACAGCCTCTAAAATCAGAATTTTATATTTTAAAAAAAAAACCCACACATACAAAACCCAAAAGACTGGGTCCTTGACTAGGGATAAATTTTCATGGTAAAGCCCTCTTTAAGAGATTTTCTTTTGAAAACTAAAATCTTCCAAAAAATATAAATTTTTCCAAACTTAGAGTAGTTTAACCTGAAATTTACCTAAAAAGAAACTTTATTGCTATTTCTACAAACAACAGAAAACCAAAGATTGGTATATCATAGTGGCTAAAAGAATGCAAAATTTCAGAAGGGTGGAATCTGAATTCTCCTTCATACGAGGCTTGAAACTGTCTTCTCTCCCCAGCTCCCAGAGTGCCCCCACGGAAAAGGTGGCTGCTGTAAACTGTAAACAGGCAGCTGGCTTTGGCTCTAAGCTGGCAGACATCAGGGCCTCCCCATGCAGGAGGATAAGAGGTGCTCGAACAATGTTAAAGAAAAAGGGAATAACACAATTTCTTTTCATGCCTGATTATAAGAAATAATGTCTGGAGACTTTTTGTCAAGAAAAATTAAAAATCTTCTACATTTCATGGGTTAGTGAAAAGGATACTAATTTTCAATCAAGTTAAGGAGGATCCAAGGGCTGGCTCTGCCTCTTACAAGCTGTGTGACCCTGAATGATTTGCTTAACCTCTCTGTGCTTCCATTTCTTCATGATATTTCTGTCACTTGAGGATACTTTAAGAATGCAGGCGAAAGAGCCAGGGAACTACTATGCACCCCCATCTTGTTTAACCTCTCAGGATAGGGACCATAGAGGCCCTAAAACAGCAATTCAGAAACTGTTACACTGAGATTCACCAGAGATGCTGAAAAACAGCATTCCTTTGCTCCGATGCAATAGGTCAGTGGTAAGACCACAGGCCAGATGCCTCAGACCCCACTTAGAGGAACACTGCCCAAGACCTTCCAACATCACCCATGCTGGGTCTGAAACCTCACTTGAATTGTATGTCTCTAAATTAAATACATGTACCAACATTTTATCCTTTCCTTATATATGTTTGCATTGATCAGGGCACCTAGTAGACCCTGCTTGCTTCATTGCAGTGTTTCCTGTGATATTTAGGCACACAGGGTGTACTGCCAGTCCCACAGCACCCTCCTTGTCTGCCCAGATTTATGCTGCCACCAGCTGCTTCCAAAAATCTAAATCATGCTTTAGACAGTCTGCGTAGAGGGGACCTTGAGGCAGAAAAAGTTAAGTGGAAAGTGGAATGACTCCATGGCAATTAAGGTCCTTTGAAATGACTTTCACTTCTCCTGAGTATTTTAAAGAAATATTATTACCCACCCCAATGCCTGTGAAGTTTTGCTGACATTGCTATTTAGGAATATACATAGAGATGGTAGTGAAAGCCTAGGGTTATCTGCATCATCTAATTTCACAAACGGAACCTATGGTTCGTTTTAGCCTAAAATTTTTTTTTTTATTGTTGTTTATTTGCTTAGCAAAAACAGCCCAGTAAGTTAACATATTCAACCTCAGTTACTTACCCTTTCTTCCATTTCCTCCTAACTGATGAGAATGAAAATAAACAGTAGTAAATACACCACATGCACAGAAAGATGAGGAAGAGGATTGTCAGGGAGTGAGAGTTAAGATTCTGGATTCCTCCTTATTACAAAGGCAGCATGCAGGGTGCTTCTGTGCGTGCAGCTGCAGACCAGTTACAGATCCTACTTGTATTTCCAGATCCTCATCTTCATGGGGGGTTAAATCACTACACTGAAGCCAGAAACACAAACTGGAAGGGAATCATTTATATCTTGGCTGCAGATGTGATCACTCCAGCCACTAACTTGTCAACTATTGAACACTGCACTGAAATTGTTGGTTGTATTAAGTTAACTCCATCTGATCTATTGGTCAAGTGGTCAGCTGCTATATAATGATTAACCTAATCTATAATCAGTGTCTATGATGAGGAAATGCAGTGGTCATGACAATGGGAAAAACGAATCAGCCCTTTATTAAGACTCACTTTAGTCACAGGTAGATAGAGCCCTTCTCATAATAACTAAGGATTTCTCTTCCTCTCTCATTCTCCCTCTTCCTCCTCCCTCCCTCTTCTCTTTTCCTCTCTCTCATATTCACACACACTACTTTCCAAGAGAAATTCCTTTGGTTCCAAAATACTAAAATCAACACCAATGGCTTCTCTTTTGTTCAGCCCCAGTGCCTTCTCATACTCATTCCTGAAATAATATCCTAAAGCAATCACTTGTTGCTGCAGGAAAAAAGGCACAGCATTAAAAAGAATATCAAATGAGGACTGTGCATTCTCTGAAAATTTCAGATGCGGCTGAACTAAGCCATCTCTCTATCTTAGTCAAGCACAGAGCTCCCCCTAATGCTGGCCCATGAGGGGAAAAGAATGAAAGCCAGAAGTTTTACATTGGCCTATATTTCCACAGACAGAAAATAAGCCACTTGTCAAGTGCTAATTGTGCTCCAAATAATAACACCCTCCTTGTACACTCTCACCTGCCACCTACAACTTCCTCTGCCATCCCCAGCAGCCTTTGTGTTAAAATCCCATGTGTCAAGGTCACCTGTTGGAACCCCCACATCCCCAACTAGGGCCGGCGCCTGTAGCACAGAGAGTGTTTCATACTGAACCTGGCTTAGATAGCAACTCCTCATCGTAAGTGCCAGACGGTCACAGTGGACTCTCGGGACCTGTTTGAAAAATTATATTTTTGGTCCTGAATTAAAGGATTGCATTTCTCCGGAAGGCCAGCTGTTGGCTGACTTCAGTGCCAAGAAGACGCTCTTCGAAGTGTGCTCCTGTGTTTCTTTACATCGTTGCTAATCCTCTGGCTGAGAACCAGCCAGCAAGTCTCACTAGGGGCTTGTTTACTGACTGATAGGGCAGGACCCTGGTATCTGCTCTGCTCAGGAGTACCTTGAAAACCAAAGAATACACAGAGTTCTTCAAACAAGGGCAGATTCCACAACAAAGTGAAGTGAGCGTCATTTACTAAAACTGACAGAAGCCTCCCAGTCATTCAGGGTCTTAGAATAAATGAGCTGTGGCTTCCATCCACCCATCCTCTGCCCTCACCCTATTTCAGATTTGACTCCAGTCAGGACTATAGGACCTGGTCCTATCCCCCCACTTCCCTGGCCACATATCCCACGCCCTGGGTATGGTATTGAGCCTTAGCCACAGAACACTTCTCCATCCCAGCCCTCGGTCAGAACAGTCTCCTGCTCCAGGATGTGCCATCAGAATACAACATGACTAATGTGCTCGATTCCAAGGTGGCAAATTGAAGGCTGACAAGTCCAGCCAAATCAAGGTGGCCAGTAGATTTTTTTTTTAAGACCATGCGGTGTTTTCAAAAACCCTGAATGAATTATAACATTTTTAGATCAGGATATTTCATATATTCATCTTTTTTAAAATGAGAGAAACTGGCTGCCAGGACCGCAGTCCTTTGTACTCATGGGGGCTGAGATACAGCTGGCCCCCGGAGAAGGCTGGGACTCCCCACTCCCGTCCAGCCCTCCCTAGTCAGCAGCCCTATGTAAGCCACTGGGCCTGGCCCCCGAGGCACTGTGTTTGCAACCATGAATTAATCAGATATATAACACATTAACACAGATTAGTTTATTTGGCACCTCTCCCAGGTAACATCGTAACCCAGTTAAAATGCCTGTCTACAGAAGATTCCTAAGAAGTGATTCTAATGAAGTCTGATAATAGAAAGGTCAATAGGGGAAAATACTACAGCTTCCAAAGGCTTTTCAGCACCCCGCTTCGTTTCTCAGTGACAGTTGGTTGCTTGCCACATTTTTAACATAGGACCCATTTTGTGCTATCTGGTTGATTTGTTCAAATTAGTTCCACTTGAGAACTAAAAATAGAGACCAGAGAGTAACCTTAAATCCTTTCTGAAACAAAGCAGGCTATGTATAAATAAATACAACAATTTTGAAATGGACCTGAAAATAAATTCAGGCCCAGGGCTTAAAAGAAATTATGATATTTTATGTATGTCTTTACTGTTCTTCTTTGGATTGGTTTTTAAAAGAATCTGTATTCATAAGATAACTCAAAGATGTTGTCTTTGGGCAAATGCTGTATTGTTTTCAGCTAAGAAAAAAAAAATCTGGGAAGGCCAGGAGTTATTAGAACGTCAATCACTGAGTTCAGAGTGCAGACAACGAATGTAAAATTTTCTGGGTAAGTAGAACTTGGAAAATTATTTTGGAAAAGAAACTGTGAGACTACTGTTTTATGTTTCACTTTTAAAAATAAGAGTTGGGTTGGGTGAATTTATTTACTCAGTTAATAGAAAGATACATAAATATAGATGTAGATATTACGGTGTATAGAAAATACAAGTCCTACATCAGAATGTAAATGCTCTGAGGACACAATCTACCCACTTTTATTGTCTCCCCATAAGTCTCCAGCCCAGAACTCTACACCCCAGGAGCTCTGTTAAATACTTGTTGACTGACTGTGTACATGAAGTCGCACTTCCTAGCCTGTTATACTATAACTTGTCCTATTTTACCTGAAGGACTTTTGCAATTAGAATGTTATAATTGGAAGTTAATCAGGCAGAACATTCATAATACTGTCTGTAATTTTAACAGGAAAAAATATATTTATTTTAGACATTAGGTTTTTTAGTCTCTCTACCTTTTTAGCTCAATAGCGTTGAGATTTTTAAATTAAAGAAAAAATTTTAAAACAATTATAAAAATGTTACAGTCTATTTTTTGTAAAAGTTATTTAAAAGGCATTCTTGATTGTTTAAAATGATCTGTTTTTGAATCCTCAACTTGGGTAAAAGCTTCATTGATCCAAACACTCAATTGACTAGATATTTTTTGCAATTATATCCAAAATAAGCAACAACAAAAACAAAATTGTTTATTGGAAATGTAGGTTTTAAAAAGATGACTAATTCAATTTTTACACTTTCCACAGACAGCTATGGGACTATATAATGAATATTCATGATAATAACAGAAACCTTAAAGCACAGAAAGAATAAAATCTTAGGCAACACCAGAAACTTACAGATTACCTATTCTAGCACCTGCATTTAATGGAGGAGGAAGCCTGGACAGAGAGGGATGCAGTGTATTGTCTGAAAAGTTGTGCCTCTTCTTACAAGCAAAACCAGAGATAACTTCTAGTCTGGTGTGCTCCCAGCATCCCAGGTAATGATTCCTTAATCAGCAAGTGAAGATTCAACCAGGTTGTATATTCCGCATTAAATTAATGTGGCCAGGAGATCAAATAAAGTAAACATCCTGCCCCCACACCATGAATTCTATTCCTTTAAGTATTTCTGATGATAAGAATGTATTGGCTGCACCCACTGGCCTTTTGGAAACATAAGCACCTATTTATTCGGTTGGTGTTTATGGCTACATTTACCAGCATGTGCATGGCCCCAGATTAGGAGCTGAAAGAATAATGAAAGAAACGAAAAATTTCTCCCCATACCTCCAGAAGCATTCACTCTCTTAGAGAAGACAAGATGTAAATGTGTAAAATAGTTAACACTTTGTGCAAAGAATCACATCGGATTATTGGTAGGGCAAAGAGAAAGACTGAATATGAATAGGAGGCATCACAAGATGCTCTTTAGAGAAGCTGATGCCTGAACTAGGTTCAGTTAAAGTGTAAAGGAGAGGAAAAGAGAGGGGAAGGGAAGGGAGGGGAAGAGAAATTAGGCCTTCAAAAGACAGCCCCACTGCAGTAAAATATCTTTCACTAATCTGCTTTTTCCTGAAATTCATTGCTGGAAACAATCACAGGTTATCAAAAGAACCAAATATTACCCCCTAAACTTGAACCCTGACAGTTTCTGACAGGCATAGCTCTCCTCCTTCCTGTGCATGTCCAAGAAAGCTGCATCTTTTTACACCATGTCCCTGTATTATTACACTTTAATTGGCGTACAGAACTAGAGTAAACTTCAGCAGTGTGTTTGTGGTAAAATTTAGTCCCTAGACCCAAATTACTGTCTCTGGTTATAGAAAAAGGTTCCATGTCCTTGGTGGAAAGAGGGCTGATTTGCAGAGGCTTGCCTACTCTGGAATGCCTCATTGATCCCTCTGCACAAGTCCAGGACCTGTTACCTCCACTTTGCCATCAGAACAACTTTGAGCCAGCTCCTCAGCCCCTAGCAAAGGAAATCAGCCACCACTTAGTGATATATGACCACGTTAACAGGCCACTGTACATACACAAGCTCCCTTAATCCTCAAAGCAGCACTACAAAGTTGATATCAGCATCCTTGTTTATCACTTATAGGGACAAAGACTTTTATAGCTTCAACATGTCCAGGGTTGCATGAAAAGTTAGTGTTGGCTGGAATGTGAGGTCAGGTGGGTTGAGCACCAAAGCCAGTGATTTGTGCAAACATCTCTGCCTCCCTGGGGAATCACTCAGGAAAACAATGAAGCAAGAAAAGAACATATTTTTTGTTGTTGTTGGCACTCCAGCTCTTCACTAAACCTAATGGAGGCTGGGTCAATGAGTGACTAATTCAGGATGAAAACTTTCTGCTGATTACAGGGTGATAGCTCGACCTAAAGGAAGCCTGGCAAACTGTGAGCTCTAAAGGTGAAGGCCAAGGGGTCATTCTATCCCCACACATTCAGGACAGAGTCTTCCTTGCCCATCAGTCACCCTCAATAGCTATTTTAGGATGATGAACTTTCTCCCAAAATTTGCTTCATATTCTACTTATTTTATCCATCCTTTTCACTTGTGTTTTTTATTTTTATTTTTTCTAAAATAGTACAAGATGGTGGTAAGTTGCTAAAATATGACTTAAAGACCATTGTCAGAAAGGGTCCTATTTGGCAATGTGTATGTGGTAAACAAGTGCCCAGTAATTCCTGGTATGGTAAAGGCCTTTGATGGAATGAGGGACACTTCTGCTCATTTGTAAAGTCTGGCCTAAACAAAATGTTCTTTCTTTCCTTGGCATGGATCTTTGAATTTGATATGGATTCTCATTCAGTATTTCTTGCCCATGCCAAATCATCACCAGACAGGCCAGTGAGTAGCAGAGTATGCCCTGATATTAGACCAGCAATGACCTAGGATAGAGGAGACTGTCATCACAACAGAAAATTTTTTGTTCTGCAAACTTTTAGATTATACTTTCTCCAAAATTTGTTATAAACAAATAAAAATCCCACTATCATATAAGAAGTAACAGTAATATTCTATCTGATTAAAAAATACTTAAATAATGACAAACTATTTACAGCTTGACTTTTCATACATACATGAAAAAAAAAACTTAAAAAGCTGTAATACAAAATTTTGACCCTAAACTGTGTTCCCTTTAATGTTGCTAATAATCTGCTCATAAAATCTCTGAAGACAGAGACCTCAGGTAGAAACCGTTACTGCTAATTCAAATATAACCTGTAATAAAGTTAATCGGGCACACATCTAACAACATACATGTGGTAGTTGTTATGGCACTGCATAGTAACTAGACATTAAGACGAAGTGGTTCACATAAATTATAGAAAAATGGAAAAATCACACTATCCCTTTCTCTATACCCATGATCCCCAAATGCCTGTCTGCAGATCACCTGTATTCATATCATCTGGAGGCCTTTTTGAAATTATAAATTCCCACCCCCTCCCCAAGAAGAGTAAGATTCAGTAGATATGATATATGAGGAAGTTTTGCACCACTCTAAGGATCTCAAGTTCAAATGCCTTCACAAGTGAGCAAGAAAATGGTGCATATAGTAATTTAAGTGTGTGTATAAGAAATAAATATTCCATCCAAAGGCAACTATTGAGAATATTTTTCAATGCGCCACCTTTGCCACCCTTCCCCTAACTTGCATCCCTGGAAAACACGAGTGCTGAATTGAGGCTGACAGGTTGAATCCCTCGTGGATGACATCACAGTGCAAAAATCTTAAGGGTTTCTTTTTGCTGACACATGAAACAGAAACAGCACACAAACGTATTTCTTGCTGGCTATGACCATGTCCTTTACACATTGTAGCTAGTCCCAAGTCATTGTTAATTATACACCTTCAGTCATTTCCTCATTCAGTAAATTTTTATTGGTCACCTAATAGGTGCCAGGCACTTGCCTCAGCACTGAAAAGACAAAATTGAATAAGACAAATAGCTCAGTTTGGAGTGATGTGTTTCAAAATTATTCTGATGGCCAGAATGGCATCAAAATATTCCTTTAAATACAAAGATAAACCTGATTTTTCACCGTCCAACTGCTGGGGAAATAGATCTCTAGGAGAATCTATTTTGAGATACTATTCCCTGGTCTCCCAGATTCAAGTATCAATATAGAGGACAGGCCGACATCAGAAGCTCTGAAACTCTTTGAAGCAGACGTTACCTCATGCTACATGGTTTTCTTGTTCAGGATGGCTCCAAGAGAAATGGGCTTCCAGGACATGCTATCCTGCCAGCAGTTCAATGATATATTTAAAATGACCCATTTCTGGGGCTCTCTAATGAATGACACTTACACCGTGTCCTTCTCTTTCTTGAATCAAAAGGCATAGAGATTTATCTTATTCCCCACCAGCCCTTGCTTAGTGTTTATAGGGCCAAATTCTTGAGCAAGTCACTCAATTCCATTTGTTCACTCACTATTTCGCTACTGAAATGCAAACTCCCTTGGGTAATTCTAGGCAATTTCTTTACCCAGAGATCATCTCTGGCCACAGAGCAGTTCAGCTGCAACCCATGCTGTGTGCGCTGCATAATACTGTAACATTTTCAGAGTCAGGGAAGATTTATTCAGTGATCAACTGCTTCAGCATCCTGAATCACTCCAGAGACAGTCTGTTAAAGAGGGGACCTTGAGGGAACTGAAAATGTAAGCAAGAAGTGAAATAATCCTCTTTTTCTTTTAACCCCTTAAGCCCCTATAAGGAAATAACATTAGCTCTTTACATGCATAGGGGAAAATAACTAGAAGTAAATCACCCAAAATACTGAGAGTGCTTATCTGTAAATGTAAAATTAGAAGTGATTTTTAGTTTCTTCTCTTTGATAATGTATATTTTCTACAATACACTTTAATTCTGTAGTAAGAAAAATACTTTAAGATGCATAGCTATATATTATTCTTCAAAAAGAACTTTCAAGGAAAAAAATACTATAGCTATCTCAGGAACTAGGTCAGAATTTGGAAGACTAGTAGTACACTATTCACCCAAAAAGACTGAGGGGTTAAATATATCCAGGAAGTAAAGACCTACAGAGTTTTTAATATCTGAAATCAATACAAGCCAGGAATTGCCAATATTTTTCGTTTCTATTTAACACTACCCACTAGGCAAAGCTGTTCAACTTATCCCAATTTGCTAAGAAATTCAGAACTACAGATGTCCCAGGAATGTGAAAAAAAAAACTAAAGTGTCATGTACACAATTCACTAAGACCCTCCAAAGTGAATATCTAATCTTCCCTGTGAACTCCACAGTAGAAACGGCAGCCTTGTTGCTAACTGAATAAAACCCAAAGAGGAAGACGATAGAATTCTCTATACACACTACTCTGTCCATTTCTGGAATACAGATAGTTTCATGGAAGAAGGAAGGTACCAGCCACAACTTGGATGATCACTGAACTCAAGATCAAGGTGAGATAGATCTCCCAGAGGTACAGACACATCGTTCTTCTGATGCTCTACAGTGGGGCTGTGTCCCTGTGCACAACTACTTTGACAGAATTCAGCTTTTAAGAGAAAACAAATTTACTTAGTAAGCCAGCTGAGGCATTTGTTTACTTGATGGCAGAATTTTTAACCTTTTATCATCTGACCTCACATGTACACAGCCAAGAGCAAAATGCCTGAGAAAGTGTAGCTTAGAATGAAAACCAGGGAAAGCAACCACTAACAGACCAGGTGGGCAGATGGCAGGCAGAGGATATTCTGGACAAAGGCCACCCAATTGACTAAGGGGTGGGGTGGATTTCAGATGGTGATAAACCCTGTAAATGACAGAGAGAGTCAGATAAACATGCATATGAAAAAACACTAGATACCAAATAACACCCATGTAAAGAAACAACTATTCACAATTTGTGGATTGTGTTTAAACATTTAATATGAACATTGATCATTTGTTACTTTAAGTTAAGGAAAAAGGTCTCATCATAAGATAACTCTGATTGAGCCTGGGTTTGTGAACTGCAATACATAATGAATTTAAACCTACTTATAAAAATTCAAATTAATTATCATTTTCATGACATAATAAAAGCAGAAATAACTAACTAGCTTTGACTATACAGAATAAAAGCATTCTGTTTAATTAACTTGCCATTTCTTTTTTTACTAGGTGAACATTAGCCAGTGTTCGGTTTTAGTTGTTGATGTGTACAATCAGCTCACCCAGAAAGTTAAAAATATCAATGTCAGAGTTTAATTTTTTTCTGTCAGTAACTGTGAGAAAGAAAAATAAAAAAAAAATTTGAAATATTTTTTAAAAAGAACCAGGCAGACAGACAAGGGGAGAGATCACCATTTTCATAGAATTATTTTACTTTGACAGAATATACACTTTTCTCGGTACAATTTGCTCTTTAACCATTGTGTGACCCTCCCTCCCTGTGATGAGCATACTGTGCCGTATCTCCTGATCTCGACAGATGCATCAAGGACGACACTCAAAAATCAATGTGCCCTCTGAAATAGCATGAAATGAAGATTTTAAAGCTAGATACTTGCATTTATGTGGTTTTAGATTTTTTTTAATCCCTTTAAAGGAATGTTTCACCAATGTTATCATATTTGACATTATTTTCTGTTTTTCTAATGATGTCCCATAATGAACTTGAGTACCAACTCAAGATTTTTATTTAAAAAAAAAAATAAAGAGTAGGGAGAAAAAAAAACAGAAAAAATAAAGGAAAGTATTACTTAAGAAAAATGCACACAGAGAACAGGCTCCCTACCTACCATTCTATCATTCCAACTTCTATCAAGTAGTAACATTGAAATGTCTGCCAGAATAATCCACATCCGTCTCTTGAATCATCAAAGACTATCACTGATGAAAATAAGTGCTCTCTCAGTCTCTCTCTCTTTCTCTCTCTACCTTCCTCTCTTCCCTTTCTCTCTCTCTCTCTCTCTCTCACACACACACACACACACACACTACATATACACAAATATAACTGAGAGATATCACCATGAACAATCCCAAAGGCTATGCATCTATTCATTTCTAAATGCTATATAATTTCATTCTAGGGACAATTAAATATACATTTGCATTAATGAAGATATACTGTTGTGTAATGTATACAAGCTGGAGAAACTCTGCAGAGGTTTGTAGCCAAATGATTTGATTCTATCAAATCAGATCAAATCTATCCCCTGGAAGACACTCATGGTTTTCTAGATTTTCTTTACAAATTTCCTATTAATTAGGATGTTAATGAGGTATTTCCCTTGTTTGCTTCTTAATTCTTACCCAAAAATAGAATTGATTTTGGATATACTTATTTCTTATATTTACTAAGGTGTGATTCCAGCTTCTGTATAAGCATGTTAATAAATAATACATCCTTTGTCAGCTTTAGCAAATCTCTATAGCATACAGTATTTCCTCTTTTTTTCATTAGTCCATTTGGTAACCATTTCATCCAGCAGCGACACACAGTCAAGTGAAACTACCCTCAGCATTGTCCTTAACCAAGACGCATTGCAGCATTTCACTGTGAGGGTGGCAGCACTGGGTGACCTGTGGTATAGCCCTCAGTGAAGTGAAGACCATTTCACTAGCTGTCTTTTCAACTGTGACAGGCCTTAGTCAAAAAACCAGAGAGTGTGACCTGCCAATCACAGAAGTGAGAGGCCCGAGGGCCATATGTCACCCGATTCTATAGCGTCTTCTGACTTGCAGTGTAAGTAATTCCCAGTCAGCAGGCTTCTCTCACCCATGAGCTGCAGAAACAAGAGCTTTTCCATCCACACTTGTAACTTGTTTGCTCATGGTGTTGGGTGACTTCAGTGTGAAAATTATTTCTCTTGTGGTATCTGTCATTGGTTGAGCTATGAGATTGTTGGTCTGCTGGATCCACAATTCCCCAGAAAAATCACTGATCCAAACCTGAGAAAGTAGCAGAATCTGTGAGTGACACTAGTAGTTTTGTCTATCACCACACTCCAGGAAATGTGGCCTCAGATCAGGGGCAGCATTTCTCCTTGAATTCAAATTAATGTGTTAAGTTCCTAAGTTGCAACTCAGAGTACCACAGCCCCTCATCATCACCATTCTGGCTGCCAGCTCCAAGCCTCAAATGAGAAAATGAGGTTAAAATACTTAAATGTAAAAGGTACTATACACATGTTATTATTGTCTTTACTACTAGCAATAATAGTATCAGACTCTTCACCATTGCAAACTGGTACCTGGTATAGTTTTTACAAACTGGTCTAAGGATGAAAGTGCTTGGGTTTAGTGAGAACTTTGGCCTTGACAGCCCAAGGAATTTTGAGACAGCTATTCCCCATGTGACCTAATATTCTCCCTTATACTCATGTTTCCGTCTCACTCTCTAAAATAGTGTGTCAGAACTCCCTTGAAGGCTTGTCAAAACACACTGCTGGACTCCATCAAAGGAGTTTCTGATTCAGCAGACCCAGGGTCTGACCTGAGAATTACATTTCTAATAAGGTTCTGAATGATGCTGGCATTGCTCATCTGGACCCACTCTAAGAATCATGGCTATAAAGAAAGGGAGCTTCATTTAGAATATGGACAGTGGTTTAGGAGAAGTAAAAATAAATTCATTACCTGGAGAAAATGTGGGTGATGGGAAAAGAGGGGATACCAAATGGTTGTATTAAAAAATTCCCAGGCTGTCATACATATATACATTAAGTTTTAATCTCATTCAGAGGTGAGTTGACTGAGTCTCCAATGATTGGGTTATTTTCCCAATGTCATGGACTGCTTCATCAATAACAGAACTAAAACAAAAGTTCAGTTCTCATTTATTCTAACTGGATGCTTTACAGTACAAAGCATTGCCAGCAGTTAGAACACAGAAACTTCCTATCCGAGGGAAAGGATTTTCACTATTTTTGACAAGAAAAGAGATCTCATATATGATTTCTTTAAGGAAAAGTAGCACTCAGATAACCCACTCTAGTTCCCGTGCACTGAAACGGCAGGACAGAAGAGGAAGCATCATGAGACAAAATACAATTCAGTGATGTGCATGTAAGTTTTCAAGGAATGGCAAATTTACTAACCAGGTTTGGTGACTTCATCGTTGACCTGGCATTGATTTTTACACTCTCTACTGGGTGTCTTGACTTCACTATCCAGGAGGTTCTGGGGTAGCACAATTTCCTGTTTGATTTTTAATAGCATCTGCTTTCAGCATGCTTTCCAGTTTTACTGGTGCCTGGCAGAAGCTGAGCCTGCACTTGTTCTGCAAGCATGGGCCAGCTCCCAGGCTGGAATGGAAAATCTCCACTCTCTTTTTAGAAACATCTCCACATTAGAATTGTCTGGTAAACTGACCAGCTGCCACCCACTGCTGTTTAATCCTCTCTTTTCTGGCCTGAGAGCACAGAATCTTCCCTCCCTTGTTTGTTGTGAAGATTCCGAAGCCCTCTTCAAAACTGAGAGCTCATTTTGAATGGATAGCCAATATGCTCAGCCCTTGTTGTGGTGGAAATAAATGCGCAGGAATTTGTTTTGAATTTGAAAAAAAATTAGAAGACGTGGGGCTATTTCTAGTATTGTTAATTCAGTTGGTCTATTATAGTCCAGTGCCTTCAACATAATAGGCCCTTGATAATTCTGAATTGGTTGAATTGTAATGACATACTCCATTTCGGTATTACTTTTCGTAAGAGCTAACATAATCCAGGGCTTCATTTCCTCATCTGAAAAAAGGAAACAGTAATAACCCACAGATATTATATGGAGATGTGGTAAATTTAGTCAGTATTCTGAATGAATTTATTCCTAGTGACATCCATAGATATGTTTCAGGTAAAGTAAAATACTGTCTATCAGCAGTAAGACTACTCTAGAAAAATCAGGAAAAAACATATGTCTGCACATCTCCAATGAGTCACCACTCCCAGTAACAGTAATGTTAAAATAATACCATCAGACTATTGTTTGGTTTGCATAGATTTGCTATAGAGTTGTTTATCTTTGCCTCACTGGGCATTCCCCTACAGAAGTATTGAACCCTAACCTTTCTTGTAATTCACTATTGCTCTTAGGAAAGACAGGGAAATAAGGATGGGAGTAGTGAGATACTGTGAAACACTGAACGACCATGCCTCCGGGGAGGGACTGCCCTCATTGGTAATGTTTGTCAATTTCTGTGGTGTAAATACTCCACAATGGTCAATTTAAAGCTGCCAACAGTTTAATAACTGACTTGTAAAATTCCTGACAAAAATTGGCTCTCACGAGCTGCTACAGGCGGGCACCAACATAACACTGGATAGGGAAGAAATCACATGTGGCAAAATTATTCCATACTAATTGACAGGATTTTGCCCGCCCTTCAGGAAAAAAAAAAATGTTGGCATGGTGAGCGGGGGGTGGGTGGAAATGACTGTTTTAGAAGTCAGGTAACATGAATTATAACTATTTGCCAACAACCAGATAGGTAAATAGGTCAGTAACTTGCTAAACCAACTAAGACAATACCAACTCAGTAACTGGAGTTCTAATATGGCTCAAGGATTATTTCACAAAGACTAAAGAGACATCTCAGATGGTTGTTGTAGTATTGGCATGTACTGGTCTAAAGGTAGAGCTTCAGACTTCTAATTCCATGATTCTACAACCAACAACAGAAGTGATTTTTTTAAAATTCCACCTAAAAAGGTAACATTTTAGAGCTAGAAGGAAATGTAGGGGGGTTATTTACTTTATAAATAAGGCAAACTGAAGCCTAGAAAAGAGACATGATTTTCCTAATCATTTAGTAAAGGACCCTGGGCTCTATTTGGGGCTTTTCAATCCTAGGTCAGGGTCAGGCCTCTTTTTGTAACAGAACACTCTTTTTTTTTCATCTTTGTAACATAGTTCATGGAATCATACCATGCTTGGTACTTTAAAGTGCTATAGTATGGTCTCAATCTCTTGACCTCATAATCCGCCTGCCTCGGCCTCCCAAAGTACTGGGATTACAGGCGTGAGCCACTGCTCTGGCCTTGAGTTTGAAACCATAGTCTCTCCTAGGGACTGATGGAGATAGAAACCTGCTTGAATTACAACACCCATGCCATCAGCACTTTTGCACTGGGGATGAGCACATCACCAGGGCAGAATTGTCAGTGAGAACCAAAGTCCAGACTGGGGGCAGTATAAAAAGAGTACCACATACCAGCTTGGTGCTTTTAATAATTTCAATAATAGAGGACTAAAATTGCTTCCAACCTTCTCTACACCCACCCCACCATAGTTCCTGTTAAAGGCCTGAATGGCAGTATATACAAGTGCCACCCCTCACCTGAGTCCCTAGAACATGTGTAAGATGGCCTTGCTATTTAAGGTCCACATGGGCTCCTGATCAGTACAGACAAGTGTCTTCCCTGGTGTGAAGTGTTAATTTTACAAGATGAGCTGTGACAAAACCCTTTCTTGCTCCAACTCGAAATTGAAACTATTAAAGATTTAGTTCTGGGCTTACCGCAAATAGTACTGCTGTCTACTCATTATGTGATCCATTCTTGAACCTGCCATAAAGTTTTCCAGAGACTACTTCTGACTAATAAACTCTGTGTGTGTGAGAGAGACAGAGACACTGTGGGTGGAAGGAGAGGGTATCCATGGGGTATTGAGAGCTGGCTATATGTGCCTATAAGCCTGTGGATGCATGGATATAGTTTACAGAAAAGTGACCAATAAATGATTTTAAAAGAGCTGGGTCAGAATTTCACATCACTCTAAACATTCAAAACATCAACTCAAATCTAGAGTTCCTCGAGTGTTACTAATTTGTTATTTTAAACTATAATTATTGAAGGTTGATTGATAATATTTTTGTTTCCCTAATTCAACATCAGACAATCAAATCTCAAATTTATACTTCCAAAACAATGAAAATAAATACTGTACCCAGCATAATTATCAAGATTATGCTCTAACAGCATCTGTGAAACCACGAAATGAGGCAGTATGCAAAAACACATGCATGAGGGGAATTTGGGGGAGAGAAGACACAACCTCCCAATAAAAGGAAAGATTGCAAACTAAGAAGTAAGCTTTCCAAACTATTTGCAATGCATGAGTTTTCTGGAATAAGAAAAACCTAGCTTTAAGTCTTTGTGATTATTAATTTTTTTAATAAAAATAAAGAACTTTATTTAAATCAGGCCCTTAGCAGATTGGCTGAGCTCATGGAAGCCTCACTCTGCCTACAGATGTCTGTCTGAGCTGCCACATGGCAGGAACTGGCCCTGGGGGTCTCAGGGGTCCAGCACAGGACCCAAAACTTCTTATTTTGGTGCTTGTTCCAAAACTCCCCATCCCTTTCCAGTTCATTACAAATACCTATTGTTTGCCATATTTATCTGCCATCACTGCTGTTTGTTAGCAAATGGAAAGAGAACTGCCAGGACTAAATTTCAGCCTGCCCTCAGAATAGTGCAAAGGCGCTACAGGAATTGCATGACAGATGGTCTTTGAATGATATACAGAACCTCTGCCCTTGGGCCCGCTTTGGAGGAGCTGTTTTGGATTGTTGCTCGTAAGAGTGGGAGGTTGTTGTGTGATATGTGATTATTCCATAATAATTTTAATTATTTTGCCTGTTTTCAAACAATAGTCTCAGCCTTTTTTAATTTTTACACTCACTGAGTTGTGACACGAGCATTCTTTTTCTATGTTAGCAGGGATTAAAATCAAGCCCTGTATCCCTTCCCATTTTTCAAATAATCCATGTTTAAATAAATTACCTCTGTCTGGAAAACCAAGTTATGTGGCATCCTCCTGGCATGCACACTAGCAAGGAAAAAAATTCCTTATTGTGGTGTCTGGTATGAGATTGTCGCAGTAACAAGTTTCAAGAAAAGCCTGCTCTTTGCCTCTTTGGAGCGAGGCTCTGGCTAAGGGAGCTTCATTTACATGCATGTGGGGATCCCATCGGATCTGTTCAAAGGTACAGTCCGAGGCAGTCAGACGGCATCCAATGTGCATGTAAATGAAGCTCCCAAAGTGGGGTGTAGGCTTCTGGAGAGACACAGAAAATATGCCATCCCTGTCTCATCCAAATCCAACAGAAACTTCTGAATGTTTTCTAAAGCAGCAAGAGCCAACGAGAAGCAGATGCTAAACTTTCAAGGCATCCGAATAAATTTCTCTTTAACAGATAGATTTATTGGCTGAGCACAGGCAGAAGAGGTTTGGGGTCAGAACCGGAGCTTTTGGTGTCTCAGCCCAGGAAGCTAGCGGACGCCAACTTGCATGTCCCAGTGGTTCCAGACCCAGTCTCTGGAGGCCGGCAGCAGCCTACAGCTCTCACCATGCTGGCAATTCCCAGGCCACCAGAGGCTATAAAACAATATAAAATCTACAGTGAATCTAAACCACAGGAGGATCTAGGGGTAAGTTAATACTTATAAGGTAGCCTTTTTACAGAACACAAGAATGTGTGGCTTTACCTGGAGTTTGTTGCTCCTGAAATTCTCCACGACATCTGAATCTCATGTCCCCAAATAGGCTTGTGGTTCCAGTTCTACAGCTGCAAGCCAAATCGGGTTTTGGATCATTTCCAAGCTGACTGGTCTAGCACCTTGATAATAAGAAAGAAATTCTGCTTCTCCTTGGTCTCCAGCTAAGTGATACAGCTACCTGGAAAACAGAACTCTGGTGAGCGGGTTTACTAGAAAAGAGAAAAACAAAACTCTGACCCTCTTATTTGATAGAGAAATCCCCCATGGAGTCTTAAGTGCTTGCCAACAACTGTGGTTTTAATCCAATAACAGCAGCTCCTCTAACAGAGAGAAACCCAACTCACACAGCAGTTAATACCCAAATGAAATTCAGATATCTCCTACTGTGTTGACAAAAAGGATTGGGGAAATGTGCTCTGCTCCTTCCCAAGGAAGACGTGCCTTTGGTGAGATCCAGCCAGGCTACTCTCCCAGAAAATAACCATACTCCTTCCTCCCAGCAAGGGCTGGTGTGCAGAGATTTCTGCTTATAGAGAGCATAAATTCTCAGAGAAAACATATAAATTAATGTTTAGCACCTTGAGGAGCCTAAACTTTCAAGGCATGGAGGATTCACCAAAGGAGGGCTTGCCCAGCTTGCTGGGCTATAGAGCCCTTTTGTAAGAATGCTGTTGCTGAAAATTTTCATTAAGGTACATGATTGAAACAGTTCTGACTATATCAGCTATCATAAACACTGGAGAACTGTGTTCTCAATATATCTGAAATAGACCCACTTTAAGTGTATTGGTATATTATAATCAGGTTCCCATATAGGTTGTTAAGTTTCTGTATAGACTAGGCCCTATATAAGGTATTTAGTAAACAGTATCTCAATCTTTACAACAACCAGGATGGTATTTATTGCCTTCATTATATAATTTCTAATGAGGGAAAAAGAGTCTCATGTTGATTAAATGACTTAATAAAGCTTACACACAATAAATAGCTGAGTCAGGATGTGAAATAATGTTTGATTAATTTCAAAGGCCATATTCTTTTCACTGATCTATGTATGTATGGGGCTAGTGGTGGGGCAGGGTGAAGACATTCATGTATGGTACATTGCCTTATGAAAATGAATGCAACTTTCAGCATATTTTGACACTTGAGAAAGAATACTATGCATATCCTCAGTGACTAGCATGTGAATTCTCTACAAATACTTATTAACTGAAGTATTCCTGCATAGGTATACAACTGACAAGCAATTGCTACTCTTAATCATATAGGCTGTATCTGCTACTTCCTCTTGGTTATTTCATGTAATGTTTATCCTGGTGGACCTAATTCGTGGAGTCTCCCTGGTTAGCCAAAAAGGACTCGGCCAACTTAAGTCCACATGGAACAGTTCCACATGAGACATACTATCAGTACCTACTCCCGAAATAAATTCACAATTATCTAATAAATACCAACTGAGTGCCCACCAACTGTACCCAAACTCATTTCTTTGGACAAAGAAATATGATTTTAAAATATAGTTATATGTCACTAAATGATGGGGATAAATTCTAAGAAATGAATCATGAGGCAATTTCTTTATTTTTATTTTTATTTTATTATACTTTAAGTTCTGGGATACATGTGCAGAACATACAGGTTTGTCACATAGGTATACACATGCCATGTGGTTTGCTGCACCCCTCAACTCATCATCTACATTAGGTATTTCTCCTAATGCTATCCCTCCCCTAGCCTCCCATCCCTCCACAGGCCCTGGTGGGTGATGTTCCCCTCCCTTTGTCCATGCATTCTCATTATTCAACTCCCACTTATGAGTGAGAACATGCAGTGCTTGGCTTTCTGTTCCTGTGTTAGTTTGCTGAGAATGATGATTTCCAACTCATCCATGTCCCTGAAAAGAACATGAATGCATTCTTTTTATGGGTGCCTAGTATTCCATGGTGTACATGTGCCACATTTTCTTTATCCAGTCTATCACTGATGGACAATTGGGCTGGTTCCAAGTCTTTGCTATTCAACACCCCTTCATGCTGAAAACTCCCAATAAACTAGGTATTGATAGAACATATCTAAAAATAATAAAAGCTATTTATGACAAACTCACAGGCAATATCATACTGAATGGGCAAAAACTGGAAGCATTCCCTTTGAAAACCAGCACAAGACATATTTAGAAGACCCCATCGTCTCAGCCCAAAATCTCCTGAAACTGATAAGCAACTTCAGCAATGTCTGAGGATACAAAATCAATGTGCAGAAATCACAAGTATTTCTATACACCAATAGCAAAGAGAGAGCCAAATCATGAGTGAACTCCCATTCACAATTGTTGCAAAGAGAATAAAATACCTAGGAATACAACTAACAAAGGATGTAAAGTACCTCTTCAAGGAGAACTACAAACCACTGTTCAATGAAATAAGTGAGGACACAAACAGATGGAAAAACATTCCATGTTCATGGTTGGGAAGAATCAACACCATGAAAATGGCCATACTGCCCAAAGTAATTTATAGATTCAATGCTATCTCCATCAATCTACCAATGACCTTCCTCACAAATCTGGAAAAAACCACTTCAAACTTCATATGGAACCAAAAGAGAGCCCACACAGCCAAAACAATCCTAAGCAAAAAGAACAAAGCTGGAGGCATCATGCTGCCTGACTTCAAACTATACTATAAGGCCACAGTAATCAAAACAGCATGGTACTGGTACCAAAACAAAGACATAGACCAATGGAACAGAATAGAGGCCACAGAAGCAACACCATGCATCTATAATCATCTGATCTTGACAAACCTGTCAAAAACAAGCAATGGGGAAAGGATTCCTTGTTTAATAAATGGTGTTGGGAAAATTGGCTGGCCATGTGCAGAAAGCAGACACTGGACCCCTTCCTGATACCTTAAACTAAAATTAACTCCAGATGGATTAAAGACTTAAACATAAGACCTAACACGATAAAAACCCTAGAAGAAAAGCTAGGCAAAACCATTCAGGACATAGGCATAGGCAAGGAGTTTATGGCTAAAATACCAAAAGCAACAGCAACAAAAGCCAAAATAGAAAAGTGGGATCTAACTCCAGAGCTTCTGTACAGTATACACACCGATCCAGGGAAGTTCTCCTGATTTTATTTCTTTTTTTTTTAATTTTTTAAATTTTCACACCTATGCAACAATCCCACATGACCTGCACATGTACCCCAGAACCTAAAGTACAATTAAAAAAAAGAAAAAAAGAAGAGTGATTTCAGAAATTTAATTTCTCATTGCTGGGATAAATGTAGCATTACATTAAACAGTTTGATTGGAATAGTGAGTTACAGAAGGAACAAGAAGCCACCACCTTGTGGTCCACAAGCAACACCACAAAAAACCAAAAACTCGATCTTTGCTTGAAATCACCTCAAGAGGAATATTTGGGTTTATACTCCCAATTAGGATTATTGCTTGAGAAACATAAGGATATAATTTATAAACCAATTATTTGAGACAACATTCTCCATACATTCTGTAGATTGGGAATCAGAGGTGAGGGAAAAAATGGTATCCCCTGCTTGGCTATTTCATCCAGTGGAGAAATCATACTAACAATGGTCATGCTAACAAAATATAGAACATGGGAGTGCCAGATCACTGAAAAACTTCTACTGTGAAGTTCATGTGGCTCCAACTTACTTTCTCTGAGGTTCAAGCTACTGCGGAACTTGCTTCACCTTCCAACACCAATTAAATGCAAAATAATAGATCATGGGATCTTAAACAAAAGCATTTGTTTAAGAATGGTAAAACATTTTTGCAATCTACCCATCTGACAAAGGGCTAATATCCAGACTCTACAAAGAACTAAAACAGATTTATAAGAAAAAAAAAACCCATTCAAAAGTGGGCAAAGGATATGAACAGACACTTTGCAAAAGAAGACATCCACAAGGCCAACAAACATATGAAAAAATGCTCATCTTCACTGGTCATTAGAGAAATGCAAATCAAAATCACATTGAGATACCATCTCACACCAGTTAGAACGGCAATCATTAAAAAGTCTGGAGACAACAGATGCTGGAAGGGATGTGGGAAAATAGGAACACTTTTACACTGTTGGTGGGAGTGCAAATTAGTGCAACCATTGTGGAAGACAGTGTGGTGATTCCTCAAGGACCTAGAATAGAAATTCCATTTGACCCAGCAATCCCATTACTGGGTGTATACCCAAAGAATTATAAATTGTTCTATTATAAAGACACATGCACACATATGTTCATTGCAGCACTGTTTACAATAGCAAAGACCTGGAACCAATCCAAATGTCCATCAACGAAAAATGTGGCACATATACACCATGGACTACTACATAGCCATAAAAAACGATGAGTTTGTGTCCTTTGTAGGGACATAGATGAATCTGGAAACCATCATTCTCAGCAAGCTGACACAAGAACAGAAAATCAAACACCACATGTTATCACTCATAGGTGGGTGTTGAACAATTAGAATGCGTGGACATAGGGAGTGGAGCATCACACACTGCAGTCAGTGGGGGGGTCTAGGGGAGGGACAGCGGAGGGTAGGGAAGGTGGGGAGGGATAAGGAGGGGAGAGATGCCAGATATAGGTGACGGGAAGATGAAAGCTGCAAACCACCTTGCCATGTATGTACCTATGTAACAATCCTGCATGATCTGCACATGTACCCCACAACCTAAATACAATTAAAAAAAAAAGAAAACTAGCACAAGACAAGGATGCCCTTTCTCACCACTTCTATTCAACATAGTATTGGAAGTTCTAACCAGGGCAATCAGACAAGAGAAAGAAATAAAGGGTATTCAAATAGGAAGAGAGGAAGTTGAATTGTCTCTGTTTGCAGATGACATGATTGTATAGCTAGAAAACCCTATTGTGTCAGCCCAAAATCTCCTTAAGCTGATAAGCAACTTCAGCAAAGTCTCAGGATACAAAATCAATGTGCAAAAATCTCAGGCATTCTTGCACACCAATAATAGACACACAGAGAGCCAAATCATGAGTGAACTCCCATTCACAATCACTACAAAGAGAACAAAATACCTAGGAATACAACTTACAAGGGACATGAAAGACTTCTCCAAGGAGAACTACAAACCACTGGCTCAAGGAAATAAGAGAGGACATAAGCAAATGTCCATGCTCATATATAGGAAGAATCCATATCATGAAAATGGCCATACTGCTCAAGTAATTTATAGATTCACTGTTATTCCTAACAAGCTACCATTGACTTTCTTCACAGAATTAGAAAAAAACTACTTTAAATTTCATAGGGAACCAAAAAGGAGTCCAAATAGTCAAGACAATCCAAAGCAAAAAGAACAAAGCTGGAGGCATCATGCTACCTGACTTCAAGCTATACTACAAGGCTACAGTAACCAAACGGCATGGTACTGGTACCAAAACGGACATATAGACCAATGGAACAGAACAGAGCAGACACCTCAGAAATAACACCACACATTTATAACCATCTGAACTATGACAAGGCAGACAAAAACAAGCAATAGGGAAAGAATTCCATATTCAATAAATGGTGTTGGGTTACTGGCTAGCCATATGCAGAAAATGGAAACTGGACCCATTCCTTATACCTTACACAAAAATTAACTCAAAATAGATTAATGACTTAAATGTAAAACCCCAAACCATAAAAACCCTAGATGAAGACTTACATAATATCATTCAGGACATAAGCATGGGCAAAGACTTCACGACTAAAACACCAAAAGCAATGGCAACAAGAGCCAAAATTGTCAGATGGGATCTAATTAAAC
The DNA here is from genome assembly GCF_049354715.1 of Callithrix jacchus. NCBI lineage: Eukaryota > Metazoa > Chordata > Mammalia > Primates > Cebidae > Callithrix > Callithrix jacchus. Next base: position 105,188,502 of record NC_133505.1, read on the forward strand.
TAAAGAGCTACTGTCAGAGTGAACAGGCAACCTACAGAATGGGAGAAAATTTTTGCAATCTATCCATCTGACAAAGGGCTAATATCCAGAATCTACAAGAACTTAAACAAATTTCCAAGAAAAAAACAAACAACTCCATCAAAAAATGAGTGAAGGATATGAACAAAAACTTCTCAAAAGAAGACATTTATGCAGCCAACAAACATGAAAAAAAGCTCATCATCACTGGTCATTAGAGAGATGCAAATCAAAACCACACTGAGATATCTTCTCATGCCAATTAGAATGGCAATCATTAAAAAGTCAGGAAACAACCAATGCTGGAGAGGATGTGGAAAAATAGGAACACTTTTTCACTGTTGGTAGAAGTGTAAATTAGTTCAACCATTGTGGAAAACAGTATGGTGATTCCTCAAGGATCTAGAACGAGAAATACCATTTGACCCAGCAATCTCATTACTGGGTATATACTCAAAGGGTTATAAATCATTCTACTATAAAGATGCATGCACACGTATGTTTTTTGCAGCACTATTCACAATAGCAAAGACTTGGAACCAACCCAAATGCCCATCAATGATAGACTGGATAAAGAAAATGTGGCACATATACACCATGGAATACTATGCAGCCATAAAAAGGATGAGTTCATGTCCTTTGCAGGGACACAGATGAAGCTAGAAACCATCATTCTCAGCAAACTAACACAAGAACAGAAAACCAAATACCACATGTTCTCACTCATAAATGGGAGTTGAACAATGAGGACACATGGACACAGGGAGGGAAACATCAAACACCAGAGCCTGTGGAGCGGGGAGCTAGGGGAGGGATAGCATTCAGAGAAATACCTAATGTAGATGATCAGTTGATTGGTGCAGCAAACCACCATGGCATGTGTATACCTATGTAACAAACTTGTACATTCTGCACATGGATCCCAGAACCTAACATATAATTTTTAAAAAGAGACAAAAAAAATTAAATTAAATTAAAATAACTTCTCTTAAGCACCAGGAGTTCTAGTAACCTGACAAAAATATATTTTTAACTATACAAGAGGATAAGGAACAAATTAATTTACATCCAAATACCTAACTTCGTCCTGTGTTTTATAAATAAATTTTTTGCTTTTGTATGTAATTCATATGACTTAGAAAATAATGTTGTTTTAACCTAAATACACAAAATAAATATGATGATGTGTTTCAAGACAATCACTCAAAGATTCCATTCAAAATAAAAAATAAATAGCCTAGATCAATAGCAATATGAGCATGTTGAAGCTTGTGCATTTTTAAAAGAACAACTACATTCAAACAGTCGCCACTTTGCCACATTTCTTGAGAGCTCTTTTTTTTTTAACAGCAGCATTCAAAAGAGTGACACTCTGTGAGGATCCCAGGACCGCAATGGATGGCAATCTTAACAGTTAACAGACTGCACAAAGTGGTTTTATTCTGACCCACATGTGAATTAGGCTCAAGCATAAACAAAAAATAAATGGGAATTAGAGAGCAATTCACAGAGGCATTTTAGTTGGGAAGAAAATACCACCATTAAGTCCCAAATGTAATTTATGAATTCAGTATTTGAAATTTCTAAAAAAAAAATGAGGCTAAGGGAATTACATTGGGACCAGTCATTTAATCATATACAAATTTGCTGACCAATGTCTCTGTACATCCAGTACTAAACTCCTGCTCATATCTGTAAACTTGCCAAATTTTCAGTCCAATAAAAGAAAGCTTTTTCTTTTTTGTTGTTGTTGTGTTTTATTTTGTTTTGTTTTGTCTTTTTTTTTCTCCATCCCCAGGGTAGGAATGGAAGAGGCTGGTGATGCCAAGTACTCCATATTTCATGATCAAATAGGTCAATCTGAAACAGCTGCCAAGGACACGAAGCAGGAAGGAGGTCATGGAGATCATCTGTGTCAGTAGTTTTGAAATCAAGTAGTTGTCTAATCAAGAACCACTTTGAAACTACTCCCCACATTGCCCACCCTTCTCACCTCCAGTGGTCTAGCATACACTCTTCAAGGACTAGAGAAAAAAAGGAAGGCTCCCTTGGATAAGCCACAAGACGGGCAAAGTTGGATATCTCTGAATCAAATGTAATTTACTTTATACCAAGAATCCATGAATATACACTCTTGTATAACCATTTTTAAACTTTGTAACAGACAGCCTTCTAAACCTCCCAAAGGCTTTTACCTAACACTAATAGGTAGGCCCAATCTTTTTTCAAAGTTTCACAGGTATGCTGCACCTGAGCTCAGTTCCATGTGGTGAAAAAAAGTCATTCATTCTGGTATTCATTAAATTTCAGGTATGCCAAGGAGAATTCATCTTTGAAAAGTGTACTGTCTAGTGAAGAGAGAAGCATGATAATGATTAGAGTTCAAATTGAGAATTTGTGTGTAAAAAAATTTCCCCTAGTATAACCAGTCTGTGTACTTCACCACAAAGGCTCCCCGCAGAAAGATCTCAGTTATTTCATAGTGGACCCAGATAACTCCCATCCCTTCAGGCACAGCTTCCACTGCCACTGCTCTTCTGAAGTCCAGAGTCTCTCTTGTCGCTCTGCCAGAGCTGCTGCAACAACACAGCAGGCCACACTGCTCCACACCTTTGTTATCCTCCCTCTTTGTTCAAAATCTTCTTGATGCCAAGGCCAGCCCACAGTCTGTGGTAGAGTAGGAGGATGCATCCCTCTCCTGTGTGTTACTGTTTCAGGTCCTATAGAAATTTTACAGAATTTAGTGAAGAGCCACTTGTAGTCTTGTAGGCTTCAGACCCATAGGAATGAGGCCAATGTGAGTTTGACGAAAAAATAAATCCAAGCCTCTCAAGAGGCTCCTTGACCTCCTTGGAAAGTCCTTGAGCCACCCTCTGCTGGATGTGTGGACCTCACCAAGTCTGCCTGAATCTTGAGAGAGGACAGAGCTTGCCTTCTTTTCCCAGGAGGCTTCTTAGCCTCATGCTAATACATTTCTGTGGGGTCTCTCTCCCTCCAGATCACAGATAGACCTTGATGTATGTAACTTCTTCTTTGGCCCCTGGAGGGCAGCACCAGTGAAGATGTTTAGGGAGTGCAGCTGGGACCCAGAAAAGGCACCCAAGCCCATATAACATCACCAAGGAACCGTCAGTTTAAAGGCTTGGAAGAAAAAGTTCTGTGTGTTCAGGGAAATAGATGTCCACCGGCTGAAGCACAATATTTGATGTTAGGAGAGAAGCAAGAGATGAGACCAGAAAACAGTGAGGATTTGATCACACAAAATCTCTATGGCACATAAAATAATTTGGTGTATCCTGTTTTTTTATGGCAAATCTTTCCAGAATTGAGCTGGACAATTACTGGATCACATTTATCCATCAGAAAGATCGCTGTGCTAATAGTGCAGACGATGGATTTGAGGCCAGATAGACTAGGATAGGAAGAGGCAGGAAGGTCTGTAGGAAAGGGGCTGCAATATTCGGGCAGGAGATAATGAGATACTGTGGCAGGAAGAACTCTGAGATGGCCCCAAGATTTCTGTCCCGTGGTGCCCATGTCCAGTGTAACCCCCTCTTAGAGTATGAGTGGAACCTGTGAATAGGGCAGACTTCACATTTGTGATATGGCAAAGTTGAAGGGATTTTACAGATGTAATTGAAGCCCCTGATTAGCTGATTTTGAGTTAACCAAAAGGGAAATTGTCCAGGATGAACCTAACCAATTTGAGTAAGCCCATAACAGAGTATCTAGAGGTCAGAGATTGGAAGCAGCAGGGAGATTCTCCTGTTGGCCTTGAAGAAACAAGGTACTATGTTATGAGAGGGCCTGGGAGGGTCCATGTGGCAAGGGCCCTTGGGAGTCTCTAAAAGCAAGGAGCCAACAAGCCATGCCTGGACTCCTGACCCAAATAAACTGTGACATTACAAATGTGTGTTGCCTTAAGACTGTAAATTTGTGGTCATTAGTTATGCAGCAATAGAAAACAGATACAGATATAAATAACAAGATACAATTAAGTATATTCAGGAGAGAAAATTGACAGGAAGTAGAGTTTGAGTTGATGCAGGTAAAATGGATGACTTATAAACTCATTGAGCTTGCTATATCTGTAGAACATTCAGGTGGCCACGTATGTCTAGAATGTAATTGGATGTAAGGGTCTAATGCCATAGGGAAGCCAAGGTTCAATCCAGGATAAACAGGCAAAACTCTGGTGTCCAAATGTAAGAGGTCAAACAGAAGTGGGAGCCAAGGTCTAGAGCCAAAGCAGGCAGAGTAGCCACAACGGCCAATGAGTGTGGAGAATGGGAGCAGGCAGGTGGCTGGGCAAGGCCTGGGGAAGTGCCTGAAGGTCTCCAGGAAGCCAGGTGCTTGTGTGACTTCTCCAGAAGGTTTTATTCTGTGTTGTTGTTCTTCATAGAAGCAAATAAAATCAGGGAGGCTAGAATGTGATCACCAGAGAAAATATAAGAAGGGAAAGAAGAAGGCCAAGGATGAAGCTCGAGGGCACATCCATGTTTAGATGACATGAAAGGGAAGAGGAATTTGCCTTGAGCCTGAGAAGAAGCACCCCAAGAGGTAGGAGGAGAACAAGGAAAGGTGAGTGTCACTGTAAAATCCAAGAAAGGGAAGTTTCCAGGGGACACACTCAAAAGCCTTAATGCCATTATACGAGAGGAGGGCCGGAAATGCCCATTAGATTGCAAAGTGGGAGGAATTCAATGTTAGCGAAGTTTAAAGTTGAGTCCCATTGGCCACATTATAGCATATGCTTTACTTTCCTCATCTGTAAAACAAAAGTAAGAAATAAGGCCAAAATACCTGCCTTATTTTCCTCACAGTTGTAGGAATTCTGCCCTTCCTTCTTCCCCTTTGTAAAGGCTCAAATGTACCTTCATGGGTCTAAGGAGACTAGATCTCGACCTCAGTTATGTCACCAGACCTGCCCTGAACTGCTTCATCAGGTTCCCCAGGACTTCAAGCTAATTCCTTTCCCGAGAAGCATACAGATAAAATTGCTGGCCAACCATCTCTTAATTGCCAAGAAGTACAAGAAATGAGAATGCAAAAGGAGGGAATCTCACATATCTTTAAAGGAACATTGGTAGTTTATGCAGGACTGGCTTTATTGGAAAACAGCCGAGAACCAAGAAACAGAAGAGACCTGTGAGCAGCCAACATCTATCTACGCCACAGAGCCCGCCCTCATTAATGAACCTTACTAAAAAGGGTTTCCTAGGGTCTTTACTCTGAGCCTAGCTTTCCTCCTTAGAAATTCTAACAGGCTTGGTGATGCGGTGCCCAATAAAAGCAACAAATTAAAAGAAGAGGACTAAAGGGGCACATCAGTAACAGTAATGAGTGACAGCTAATGGCTTAACAGCAAGGGTGGAAATGGGAAAAAATAACTACAGAAGGCGAACAAAAGAAGTAAAAATCACAGGAGCTTAGGATCATTTAGTGCAGAATAAAAACATTCTACATAGTGCAACAGACCCCTGAGGGCACTAGAGCTCAGCATGATGGCCTAAGTCATCATTTTGAAAAATTTAAACTACATTTGATATAGTCTAAAAAGGCAGAGACATTCATAATACACAATAAGAGGAGACTTAGGGCTGATCAATTTATTCCTTTAAAGCATTTCTTAAGGAGCAGCTATGTGCCGGGCAGTGTGCCAGGCAGGAAGACATAAGGGAGCAAGAAGATGGCCTCTGTTAGGAGTAACCCTCAGTTATCTGGGAAACTCAGCTATTCAGAGAGATGGACTCCCTTCAAGGTTCCCTTTGGACAGCTCTTAGAGAGAACGTTTGTTAAAATTTCAAGGTTCTTGGAAAATCTAAGTGATCCATGCTTCCCTCACTGGCAAAATCAGGTCAGTTCTATCTAGAGTGGACTGACCACTTCTGTTGAAAAACAAGAAGATAATTTGAATATGATCCTCCCTATATAATGGCTATCTACTCTTTGGTTGGACATTTAAGAAAGAAAAAAAACACCTTCAGGAACAGCAATTATTTTTTTAACAATAGCCAGACAGGAGTGCTTTTATGTACTGAGAGTGTATGATATTTGTCTCAAGTCATTAATGTAAACCACAAAATGTTAAGTTAAAATTTTTATTCTCCAGACAATTTTCACTAAGAGGTAGCTTAGATCTAGGGGAACAACCTGGCTCTTTCTGATCAATATACCATCTTTTTGGAATCCTACAAAATAAATTCTAAGCCAATGGTTCCAAATTGCAGGTGAGACCAACTATGTCAGAATCCCAGAGCTCGAGCCCTGCCACACATCTACCAGACTAGAATCTCTTGGGATGGGTCTCTGGCATCCATCCCTCCAGGCGATGCTGATAAGCAGCCAAAAATCCCTTACAGCTCTAAAATTCCACTGTTTTCAATGTATCTAGTGTCAAATCAGTAAAAGACAATTTCCCCATAAACACTATAACCCAAATACAATGAAAAGAAAACTCCAAGGCCAGGTGTGGTGGCTCAAGCCTGTAATCCTAGCACTTTGGGGGCGCTAAGGTGGATGGATCACTTGAGGTCAGGAGTTCGAGAACAGCCCGGCCAACATAGTAAAACCCTGTCTCTACTAAAAATACAAAAAAATTAGCTGGGCCTGGTGATGGGCACCTGTAATCTCAGCTACTCAGGAGGCAGAGGCAGGAAAATTTCTTGAACCTGGGAGGCAGAAGTTGCAGTGAGCCAAGATTGTACCATTACACTCCAGCCTGGGCAATAAGAGCAAAACTCTGCCTCCAAAAAAGAAAACTACAAATTTTCCACATTAAAATTTCATCTTGTAACTAAAGATGAAGAGTTAATATTAACAAGAAAAACTGAATTTATGGTATTTTCTGTAATTTTGAGGTCTATAGACTAGAAAAGTGAGGGACTAAGCTAAAAATATTTCAAACACAATTATATTTTAGCTGTATCATCTTTATGTCATCATGAATGAACCCTCAGAGTATTAATCATAAGGTCACAGGGAACCTAAAATTTTTTTGTAAAAATAAGATATCAAATTAAGCTTGTCAGACTTTAGAAATAATGCCAAATCGCTCCTTCTTTTCTTTCTCTTTCTTATTTATGAGCTATTAAAGTTTCCTGCTTTTGCAAACCCAGATATGATGCAAGAATGAAAGAAGAAAGATGCAGCAGCCAGAAATAGTCTCATTAAATAGGATTTAGGGACCCTGTGGAATGTAATGGGTTAGAGAGAGTGACATTATATGTAATTAAGATGTCTAGTGTTTATTTCAGCCTCCAGAGGACGGATGCAAAATATCTACCTATTAATAACAATAGTTAAATGATAATAATCCAACTTCTTGGGTTTCAGTTTTATTTTTTGTTTTGGTATTTTTGTTGTTGTTGTTCATACTTACTGTCTATTTGGAATATATACTAGAAAACTCTGAGACATGAAGGGAAGATTACCGAATTTAGGATCAAATGTTAATTTCCAAGCTGGAAGGCAAGATAATACTATACTTGCTTTCTGCCTCTCTCAAGGAAGAAATCTTCCTTATCCTCCTTTTTCACCAAGAACAAAATGAGGGACCTAGAGAATGTGGTGACTACATACCAGTGACAACCCAGTCTTTGGCAGCTGGAGAATCTAGCATGTCTTTTCTTGCCTGGTACAAATTCTGTGTAATATTTCCCTGGGCATTTGGTGTAAAGAACAAATTGGTGAGCTAACAACCACCCTCTATACACAGAGCACTGTGTCAGGAGCTGCAGGAGATGGATATTTTAATACAGTAAGAGCATGGCTTCTATCTTCAAGGAAATTAAAATCTAGCTGGGGGAGAAAACCCACAAACATCAATTAGGGAATTGTATGCCATAATTCATGATTAAGTAATAAATTAATGTCATAGTTCCTCAGAAAAGGGAAATTAAAATGAGAAAGACTTCATGGAATTCATGCACTTGGGTTTGAAGGACAGTACTAGAACTAATCTCGAGTGCACACACAAGGGGAAGGACTGGCATTTGTGCATGGAGTTACATGTGACCTTTTTGGCTTTCTTTTCACATCCTTTTATTTTTCTTTATTAATTAAAAAGAAGTATCTATGCCCATGGCCATGACTTAGAAATATATATAAAATAATGTCGCTGATTTAACAAATTTGGCATTCTTTTTCTCTAGACAATTTTCAATTCTTCCTAGGTTTCGGGAAGCAGCAAATTAGAAATAGTAAGTGGGAGAAAAGTGGGAAGGCTGCTGTAATTAAACAAGCTGGTAACAGAGAGCAGTAACTACTAATAATGATGGATGAAACAGAACAACGGAGGCTCAGCAATCTGGGCCCACTTAATGTTGGGAAAACACAACCATACTCTTACCACCTACTTTCAACAGCCCCCAGATGTATCATCGCTTCCTGGAATGTACTTTCTCTATTGATTCCAATCTCCTTTTTTTTTAATAAAGAAAAATAAAGAGGAGAAAAGAAGAGATATAAAGGTTAGCTTATTTATTCATTAATTTGTTTATTCAAGAATTTTTTGCTGAGCACTTGAGTATTAAGGACACAGCTGTGAACAACAAAGTTCCTACAATTTTGTTTTTTTTTTTATTCCAATGCAAAGAAAATTCTCCATCTTATAATTTTTTAAAAGAAAGAGGTAAGCAAGGCTTTGGGAGATGGCTTAGCTCAAATTCCCTATGAGTTAGTGAAAGCCAACCTGGATCTCTTTAAGAAAAAAAAAAAAAATCTATCCCACAGGGAAATTTTACCTTTTTAAGATGGAGTCTGCATAATAGCCTTTGTCTGCTGGTTTCCTTTCAAGAACATCCTTCCTCATCTTTCCAGTTAGCAATCTAATTCTCTTCTGCATTATGGAGCTGGTCTTTCTTGACTCTTTCTCCATCTCTCTTACCGTGACTAGAGAGAGGTTCTCTTTTCCCCAATTCCCCCATTTTGTGTGTTTTCCCCAAACTCCAAAAGGTCATAGACCTGGGCAATTGTGAAACCCAAAAATAAGTTATGTGATTCCTTTCTCCAGATCCTAGATCTGATGAGCTAAGAACTAAGGTCCTCAATTGCCTCTTTGGGCCAGCCCCCACCCTAAACGGGAACCATGGGGACTCCTAGCCTGGGTGTATTTCAGGAGCTGAAAGCTTGTATTCTGGTTTGTGAGTTTGTTTTTTAAAAGGGAAACCTAAGACTCTTTTCTTTTTTCAACTATTATAGTTTTACTTTGAGACCACAGCTCCTGTTTTATTTTCAGTTGTCTTTTTCCATAACTCCTTTTAGAAATAAAAATGGGAAACGTTATCTAGCCCCTAGGAAGAAATATGTACATACATTCAAAAAGCAGTTTCATGCAACCTTAATAACCTGAATTCTATTTCCCTTTCTGTACATGATGGATGAAATTACTTTGATTATGCTGGCTTTCCAATTACTCATTCATGCCAAGAAAGCTAGCCCTTGAAACCTAGTCACCTTGTTTATTTCTTTCCCACCTTGCCCTTCACAATCAGAAAATCAAAGAGCACTGGAGCCAGGAGTTTCCGTGATCCCCAAAGGAAGGATTAAACTTAAAAGTCATACATATTGATTGACCTGAGTTTTCTCAAATTAAACCTGAGTAACTATTTCAATACCAATTTTTAAGCTGTAAAAGCTGATTTTGAGGTACAGAGGTTTGAGTGATGTGAAAGGCCTAGTAAATATATAACCTGGTTGCCAAAGGTTTTCTACTTAATATATTAGGAAAAGATGTATTCCCATGTGTCCATTTTATTACTTAATCCAAATCAGTGGTTTTCAAACCATGCTCCTTGGAATATGAGGATCTAACCTCCACAGAAGCTGAAGAGGGACTAATTTTGGAAGCTCCACACCCTCTGCCCCTGCTTTGACCAGAGATTTCTACTTTTTCTCTCCCTTATAGGTTGGGTTCTTAAGTATAATTTCATACAAATAAAGTCACCTATTACTACCAAAAAGGAAAATATGTTTGCTAAGAACATAAATTTATAGAAATATAATATACACAAATAAAATATGAAAAGTCAAACCATAATTTTTTTCAGAAACACATGGACTAGAACTAAAAGTTGATTCTGGAATCAGCATTGGGCTGGCCTTCTGGTATAAAATTCTTATGACTGACTCTTCACCATCAAATACGAGGGCACACCAGTAACTGCCCCAAGAGCCAACCCAAAAGCCATAAACACAACTGACTACTTAGATGCAGCTCTGCTAATCTACTTATATAGCTTATAGCCACTCGCTCCTTATTTATTCAACAAACACTTAATGAAGGGCTTAAAAATGAACAGCTGATGCCTGGAAGTAACTAATTTTTAGTAGTAGTAGAGAAACAGACAAGCAAGTAATTAAATTACAGTATTTAAAAAAGGATGACCATTATTTTAATGGGGTATATATATGGACTAGAACTAACAACAGTTGGTTCTGGAATCAGGATTGGGCTGGCCTTCTGGTGTAAAATTCTTATGAATGACTCTTCACCACCAAACATGAGGTTTTTATTCAAGGGGTATACAATGGGGTATATACAAGGTACAATGGGAGCCCAGAAGAGCCATTTCCTAGAAGGGTCAGGGAAACCCTCACAGAATAAGCCTCAGCAGCATCCCTGCTCAAAACACACAGGTGAACCATGCTAGGGAAGGAAGCCTGGCAGAACAGACTAGTATGTACCAGCTTAGGAGGGTCATGCTGCAAAAAAAAAGACTTCAGAGTCTATCTCGCAAGATACGGGTAGCCAATAAGCTATTCACCTAGCATGATTGAACAAAGAATAATTCCTCATTTCTCCAGCAATTATTTTTCCCTTTAGCCTATCCATGTATTCAATAAATACCAACTCTGTGCTAATCACTTCTCCAGCCATAAGGTAACCTTGAAGTTGTCTAAATCCTCTGAGGCTCCAGATCTGCAGCCCCCAACTAGCCTTTCAGGGGGAGCCACTCCTTGAATATTGGCCCCAACTGCCCAATTATTCCCTGAGAAAACAGTCTTACCCATGATTGTAGTTGGCATCTGGTATTGGTATTCTGCACCAAGAATCAGCAATGGAATTTTTTTTTTACTGCAGAGATAGATAACACAAGTAAGAAAAAGTTAAAAGGGAGGCTCTTGAGAACATTTAAAATAGCTGCTCAGCACTGAAATTCAGCTTAAGGGATGGCAAATGCAAATGTGAGCTCAGACAGGCCCAGCTCAGTTTTGCAAATCCTTTGGTAATGAAAATAGATCCACACTTTAATTTTTCAAACCATAAACCTCCCTGAAGCAAGTAAGAAAAGAGAAGAAACAGAAGGGAAATGTTCTACAAAAAAAGTGGATTTTGCATTTGATGTTTTGATGGAACTCAGTCAGGACAGGGTTCACAAAAGCTGTGAAGTAGACTCTGTCATGGCTGGTTTACCAGGCTCCAGTTCTCCACCGTCTGTTCTGGTTGGGAGTGTCGCCTTCCAAAATGCTTAGCTGTCCAGGGTTCTCTCATCTCCCACCCACCCCCCGGCTATCATATCAAACCCTACTACCTGGAAAGGAGACACTACTTTTATGCATGCTAAGGTAGAAATGAGGAATGACAGCCTTAAAATGTCATTTCTTCTATAGGGCATTTGCATTTTAATAGAGTACAAAACCTCCAGCTGTAGGAAGACTCCTATAAATGGGATCATATGAAAACAGTTTGCAATCTTTTTTGCCATTTGCCCAGAGACTCAAAAGCTACCTGGCAGAAAGCAACTGCTTGATTATCTAACAAGGAAGGAATTAAGATGTACAAACCATTGAGTTCATAACTAGAGTACTTTTGTGGCATAAAAACAAAATGAGAGGCAGTACACATGGCTTCTCCTGTGCTGGGCTCCTGCAGGTTCCCCCAGTCCCCTCTCAGGTGGCTTTACCACGAGTATGAATGTGGAGGCTCATCCTGAGGGGTGGGTTTCCAACAAGTTCTGATGACACAGCATCTCAGCAACTCCTCTGTCATCCACTGAGCCACAGCCTGGTCTTTCCTAACAAAGTCTGGATCTCAGTCCTGGGGCTGAGGACAGGTGGGAGGTGTCTTCCGTGGGCACTCTATGTCAGCCCCACGGGACAGGTAATAACTACTTCCTGTATCTGCTATTCCTGTATTCTTAAATTCTCTTTTCATCTTATTAGCTAATTGCTCACCATTCTGATCTCTTATAACATTAATAATTCTTTATATTAAACTTTCCCTGATCAAATTAAGTAAAATAAAACAAAATGAAGTGCTTTTTCTCTTGCCTTGACCTTGGTAAGTTACCAAATTTTATTCCGTCCCTTGTTCCCCTGTGAGTGCCTCCCCACGTCCCTGCTCCACCAGCATAAGACTGTACCATTTCCATCAAAAGATTACAACAGCCCAGAATATCTACTTTTAAGGCTCTTGTACAACTTTCTGATGTATAAAGTCACCAAAAGGCATGGCCTCTAGACAAGATTTCTAAGTGTGTTGCTTTCCTCATGGCTTATACACTGAAACATGTTCAAATATCCTAAATTTCTATGGGGTTGGGGATGCAGTCTTACTTACTGGATCACTCTGTGGCCTTTCTTATACTGTGGAAAATCCAGGAAAATAGCCCCTGGGGAAAGAAAGCACAAGAAAACAAAAAGCCCAACTTTATCTACTTAATAATTTGCTGAAGAAAGCAGGAAGTGAGGAAGATAGAAAAACAAAGTATCCCAGAAAGTTGTGATGATTTAGAAAATGATAATCCTGGAGAAGCTTCTGGAAAAAAAGAGTCAAGGAAATCTTAATAAGTAGTATAAGTTATAAACTGAGTCTTTGTTTAATCCCTCAAGAGATACAAGTAAAGATTGAAATTACCTTTTCCTGTGCCTGCCAGACTATTTCTTAAAATATGATGCAAGTCACTCCAGTTCCTATCATATTCAACAGTCTAGTCAAGGTTATCATACTTCAATACACCAATGCTTCCAAGTAACCATACAAAAGTACCCTAAAATTATAATTCTGAATCTGAGAGATGAGATCTCCTCATGGTTGATCATATTTAACCCTCATACACTGAGCCCCAATACCCATAATCCTGCTGAAGGATGCACCTGCTTTTTCAACTAAGGTATCTGTGCACATCAGTCATTGGACTCTCCAATCGTATATGTCAGCCTGTAAGTCCTCTCGAGTTTTGATAGCATTCCTTCAATATGCCAAATTCTTTCTCGACCAATCACTAAAGAATATGACTGTATAATAAAGATCATCTGTATGCAAACACTAATGAACCATCCCCGTAGGTCAGACCTGGCTTTTGATTCAGGGTTTTTTCAAACTAGTTCCATAAACATGTAGTGAACCAGTATAAACCCAACTCTACCAAAAGTGATTATGGAACTTACATTGTTCCTACAGGCAGATAGGAAGTGAACCACATGCCCTCTGATGCCCTTTGCTTTCTATCCTTCCATAATTACTTCCTGGCCTGGTGCCCAAGCAGGCATTCTTCCACCCACAACCTCCAATAAAGTGACAGAACCTGCCCCTCTCCTGCTTTATTTCCCCCAGCTCCTAATATCCATGCAGTCTCAACTTCAACCCAATATTAGAATTGTTTCAACCTGGTTCTCACAATCTTGGGTTCTCTAGTCCGTATAAGATCTTTCTGTATCATCTACAACCTATTGTTTTATTTGAACAACTTTGTTATATCATATTTGGACTAACTGGCCTTCAGATTATATTATCCCCACCTCCAGCAGTCTTCCTGCCAAGTAGTAGTAATTTGTCTTGTTTCCTTATTAATCCTCTCTGTCTTCCCCACCTCTAGCATGGAGCTAAGCCATGATTGTCAATTCCCTCGTTTGTATATCATTTTCAACCAAAAGCTCTCCTGTGATTCCATCATTATGGCCCGTTAGCCAAAACAAATACATGGTTCTTCCTGAGGCTCTTGCTAATCAAGCTGCTTCTGCCTTCCTTTGCATCAGAGGAAATCATGGTAGCTGGTAACAATGGAATTTGGGGAAAGCTTAAAGAAGAAATCAATACACTTTATGCCCCTAACTCAAAGATCCATGGGGGCAACCCCTGATGATTGGCTGATGCCACACCTATACCCACTTCCTTACTCCTTTGATCCCTTCCTTCCACTATAAAACATGAAATGGCTAAGTATGCACTGTCCCAGTCTCCCTTACAGGTAGGGATGACCATGTGATACCCACTGTGATGTCGCAGAAGTCTGCTGAGGAGAGACAGTCCTGGAAAACGTTTTGCTTTCCTTATAAAGGAGAGAAATAAAGCTGGCCTTGCCCCATCCCCCATCTTTCTGCTTTCAAAGCTGGAACAGCCATTTCGTGACTCTGAGGCAATAAGCACAAGGGAAAGCTCGTCTTCACGCAGCCGCTGCCTGCCTCCCTGACCCCTTATCACGTGAGGAAAGGAGTTATGTGCAGGCAAAGCATTCCTGCCTAATAGACCAGGGCTATCAAATGCCGCTCCAGAGCAGCCTTTAGAAGTGTCCTCAACCCTTTCCGGTCTTGAGAAAGAGCCTTTAGTTAATACTCTTTATTTTTCTGAAGACTAAATCATCCTTTTTTCCATTTCAGCATATCACAAAGAAAGAAACTTTTAGACTTTGTGAACTTACAAATTGAGTTATATCTATCACTAACCTTACATTATAATTACTGTAATTATATTAATCTTAATAAATGCATTAAAATTATTAACACTATTTTACTATGTCATACATATATTTTTCTCAAATTCATATTTATATATTACTTATATTTTATTGATAATACATCACTATATTATCATATTATATAACATATAAATCATCTGGTTATTGTTTTTCTTCCTCAGTAGAATGCACAGCATGCCTAGAACAGTGCCTGGTACCAAATAGCCATTCAGGAAATATTTGTTGAATAAATAAATGAATGTTACCCACCCCCCACCACAAAATGATGCTTATTTAAGATTAGCCTATTTCAGACAAAAAAATATTTCAATGAATGTGTTATTAAGAGGTCAGTTTAGATGAGGAATTCATCTTGACATCCTACAGAGGCAGCCTTTTAAATGCTGGTAATTGGTTTTAAAAATAAATTACATTATCCTGTTATTTCAATTGCCCCATAGGCGATCAGACTTCTGTTTTTAAAATGGGATTCTGGGAAAATAAGCTACTTTAGTAGACTCCTGTCTTGGCCATTGTCTTACTTAAACACCATCTCTGGGGCACAGTGTCAAGAAACAAGGAGCTCTCTTCAGCCTGAGGGATCAGGAGCAAGATGCTGACCCACATTTTTTGTCAGTTAGTTTCCAAATCCCATTCAGAGTTCCTTTTATGGCTGGTGTCATCTCAAATTGTGTATCCTCCATTTTCCTCTGTTCTAGATGACTTAAATAAACAGAAATCTTCCTTGAATTTTTTTTATCCTCTCTGATGAAAAAAAAAGAGAGAGAATGTGGTAGCCTGTGGTCTTTCTCACATTAAACAGTTAATGTTAAAAATCACCCATGTTTCTTTTCAAGGTCCTTCCCATTTCTGGAAAGAGCTTATCTGCAGACATTAATTCTGGCCCAACCCAGAGGTCACTCACAGAGGAAGGACCATGGTTTGTTCACCAGAGAAGAATTAATCGTGGCTCTACTGAGTCAGTGACTGGCTTCAAGTGCTAAAGCAGGACTCACCTCAGCTATCACTCTTACACAGATGTGCCCAACAGGGCCCTGCTAACCTCTTTTCAGAATCCTGAAGGCTCTACTCTGCACACAGGAAAAGCAGAGTACAGCCTGGCAATCCATGAGTCAACTCCCCTGTCACCCAGATGGACAAGACCTGACCAGGTTCTACTGCAGAACTCTGCTCAGTGGACTTGAAGGCTAGACTCCAGCCACCTCAATCCCTAAGGCAGGAAGGTATACCTCAGTGCTAAGCTATACAAAAGACTTGCATTTGTTACCTACTGCTGCTGTATAAGAAACTATACAAATTTAGCAGCTTAAAATAACACAAATTTATTATCTCATGGTTTGGGAGTCAGGAACTTTAGGATCTCTCAAGAGGCTGCAATCAAAGTGTCGCCAGAGCTAGAATCTTACACGAAGGCTCAAAGCTCACATAGTTGTTGGCAGGATTCAGTACCTATACTAAGGGCATCAGCCCTTTGCTGGCTGTCAGCCAGAGGCCACCTTCACTTCCTTGTGATGCGGGCCGTATCATAGGGCAGCTTACACTATGGCAGCTAGCTTCATCAAAACAGCAAGTGAGAATTGCTCAAGCAAGATAACTCCTTTTCAGCCTTCAGTCTTCATCTTCTTTTCCCCTACATACAATCATTAGAGTTCTACTGATTCTAACACAGTGTCTCTCAAATCTGTCCCCCTCCTCTCTACTCCAAGTGCTAAGAGTCAAACTCTCATCACTTCTCTACAGACTGTTTCGGTAGCTTTCTAATGGGTCTCTCTGGCCCAGTGGTACATTCACAAAGGTCTAAAAACTGATCTCCCTCTCTAGGTGGTAGGGAAAACCCTTATTTGTAAACTTTGCTGATTTCCACTATGTAATTGCCCCTAGCTTGGCCCATTTAAAGCTACCAGTGACTTCACTAACTGGGAAGAGATGCTCAGTAGCTCACCATTGTATTGTGTTTCTACCATACAGATACAGTGAATACAAGTAACCTCAGAAACATGAAAACAGTAACATATAGTGACATAATTAGGAAGTAATAAGCTTTAGCCTATTTATCTTTGATTTCAATGTAATTTAATTATAGCTTTATACAATTAAATATTTAATAATGGATATGCATATCAACCTATTCTGAAAACCTAACAATTGGCTGTCACAAGCTAACATGCACTCACTTCTGCACCCCACTGACGTGGTCCTAGTCTCTGCATTCAAGGTATTCTCCAAAGCACAGCTGACATTTCAACACACATCTGATCATGTCACTGTCCTTGCTCTTGTTAGTAGTTTCTTACAGTCCAAAATTCTTTACCTATGTATGCAAGAACCTTCATTTTCTGACCACACTTGATTCCAGTTGTATTTTAGGTCAAAATTAAACATGAATGATAACAATAATAGTAATAAAACCTAACAGTTATTGACCCTTACTCTATGCTAAAAACATATGCATTATATTATTTAATCTCTGCAACAATGATATGAACTGGCTTTTCTTACTGTTCCCACTTTATAGATGAGGAAAGTGAAGACTGTTTAAGTGACTTGTAAGAATTCACACAGAGAGTAATTAATGGAGCTGGTCCAATAAAAAAACCCAGATTATTAAATCTAAGAAAGTTTCATCCACAATTCAAAACTCCTTACATATACTATGTTCTTCCTACTGTCTTCCCATTGCATATGTGTTTTCCTCTTTCTAGAATGCCTCATTAGTACTGACCCCAGCACCACTGTCTCTCCACTGTTATCTACCTAAGAAGCTGCTACTCTAAGAACCTAATTCAATGGTGCTCTAAACTGGGAGGTAAGAGAAACTTGGAGACTCAAGAATGTACACCCAAACCTGAAAGCTGAGTAACAGTGGAATCCATGCTGATTTGGGGCAATAAGGCTTAATCAGCAAAAACAAAAAACTTATTTTACCTGAGTGCCCAGCAGGAAGAAATACCTAAAGTGTCAAAATTTTAAAAAGTTAAAATGCATTCCAGTTAAAATTGGGTCTAATTAACTGTCTATTCTTAAGCTGCCACTAAATTAGCTAGAAAGAAGGACACAAAGATAGAGAGAGAGGGCAGAGAGAGAGAGAGAAAGAACTTATAATACCACCCAAAGCTAAGAAATTAACTTATAGATAGCTTGCTGCCAGGATCTGTGTGGTATGTAGAGAAGTCTGGAGTACTATACCCCAACCCTGTTCCTCCCAATTTTCTCTTTAGTCATTCTAGGATAGCAAATTCCAGAAAAACAAGACTAGAACAGGGCATGGAGATAATGCTGGTCCTGTAGAGCATCCTGGGAGGCTTACTGCATATATGTAAATGAGGTAGGTTGGACAAAAAATTGAAGGATTCCTGGAATGAAGTGATATTCGGGATTTTGGGCTTTTTGTTAACTTTCTCTCTTCAGTGCATCACAGAATGCAGAACTAGAGGGTAAAATCAGTCGTTCAGTACCTTAGAGGGGTCCAAGGCAAAAACTTGAAGACACTGGAAATTGGCCTGGGAGTGGAGCATATCTACCTTCCCCAAAACCATGACCCTAAAAAGAATATTAATAGTGCAGACTTAAATCACAGAAAACACATGTCTGCTAATAAGCACTGAGTTTTAATTAACCTTACCTCATCAAAGCATAAATAAGGGAAAGATCTATTAGATCCACTCTATACATTACAGGTATTCCCAAGGGAAGATTAGAATAATTCAAACAGAAGCAACAAACAAAAACATAATCGAAAGGAAAAAAAAACTTCCTGGGCTGAAAAAAAAACCCGAATTTTAAATTAAAAGGGAACCAAGTATATTATTCAAAATAAAGAAAAAGACTTCATCTCAACATATCCTAGCAATTTTTTAAGCACAGAGATAAAGAAAAATGAATTCACTAAAAAAGAAGATACGAATTATGTCTATGGTATGGTACCATTTATACAAATAAAGAAAACACATATACCTTCAAAACAAGTGTTTTGAAACTATACACACACGCGTGCCCACACACACACACACACACACACACACATACATATGTAGCACATCTATTGGATTTATAACTATGTATACAAAATTATAAAGAAGTGGCCTAGAAATTTCCATTTTAAATTTCTAATAGTGGTTGTTCTTGAGAGGTCATAGAGTAGACTGGTGAGTGGAATAAGAAGTGCTGACTAAAGGTTAAAGGGCACCTTACCTTTAGCTGTAATGTTGATTTAGGAAGGAAGAGAAGAGAAGGAAAAGGAACTGGGGAGGGAGGGAGGGAGGGAGGGAGGGAGGGAGGGAGGGAGGGAGGGAAGGAGGAAAAAAGAAGGCAGGGAGAGAGGAAAGGAAAGGAAGAAAGAAAGAAACAGACTCAAAGCAAGTGTGACAGAATATAAATCTGTTCATTCCAGGTACTGGGAGTATTAACGTCTATTTTATTCCTTGTATTTTTCAGTACCTTTAAAACTTATCTAAATAGAAGAAGGAGAAGGAGAAGTTTTACAAACAACCAAATGGGGTAGGAGTAATTCTTACAAAGGTAAAATAAAATCAATCTGATCTCAGATGTCTCCTCCATAAACTAAATCCAAAAAGATAGTTTTGACAAAAGAAAAACAAAAATCCTAAAACTGTAACCCAGCCAAGTTGTCAGTCACGTGTTAAGGAAATAGAAAAACACCCTCAGGCATATAAGGGCCCACCTAGAAAACATACCAAACTCTTCCCCTTCTTAAAAAAAAAAAAAAAAAAAAAGCTGAATGCCAACTAGAGTCAAATGAGTGATAAATCAGAATAAAAAGCTGCAAGTTATGGAATAAAAAGACTAGCAGTAAATACTGCAGGCAGGCAAAGGCAAAAATAATGGCATACACTGATACAAAATCAACTACATAAATCTAAAAATTTTCTTTAAAGATGTGAAAACCGAAAGATAATAATTTACCAATAATCTGAATCCCCAAACTCAGTAGGAAGAACAAAGGTGGGAGGAGGGGTGGTGAAATGTAGCAGAGAATGAAAAATAAAGTAAAATAATGCTAAAAACCCCATCTTATACAGGAGAGTTGCAGGGAGAAAGATAACTAAATTATCTGATCTTCAATGAAATATAGACTGAGGAAAGTTTATAAAAAGCAAAGAGTTCAACAATCTGAAATTTCAAGCAGGATGGTAACCCTACAAATCATTGAAGGAAACAAAATATGCCCCATATAGCAAAATACTGAAAACAAAATATTAATAATAATTTAAAAGCTTAAAGTATAAAACAACATAAGTAAGCACAAACAGTGATCAGAGAAATAAATTTTACATAATGAGGTATCATTTTTAATTATCAGATTGGCCAAATTTTCAGAGGTTGTTAAGATCCAGTATGGACAAGTATGTAAGGGGATGGGCACTCAAGCTTGAGAACAGGAATGTCACCCGGAACAGCCTCTACAGAGCCTTATTTATTTATGTATATCAAATTTTGAAGTGAGCATATATACTACAGAAATGACACGTAGTAACAATAATTTGTATACCATAGTGACCATGATATATATGCTAACTTTTTATGACATATTATTTATGATAGCAAAAAAAGGAAATAACCTAAACATCCATCAATAGCAAGATGGGAAATAAATTGTGCCATACTCATTTAATCAATTATTACCCAACAATTAAAAAAAAGAGATGAACCTATAATATGTGACATGGAAGAACCTCTAAGACACAATTGATAAGTTGGGATGACAATGTGCAGAACAGCATGTATAAATGTACCCATTTGGTTATAGCCCTAAACTCTATATTGGTATATGCATATTTTTATGTAAATATATAGAAAAATATCTGGAAGAATATATACTAAACTTTTAATAGATATTTCTGGGAGGGGAGTAATTTTGCCCTCCTTATTCTATCTACTCTGAGCAATTTGCATTTTTATATAGCAAATGTATCACTTGAGTAGTTGTTTTTGTATTTTGTTTTCTTACTGAGGTTCTTACTCAGAAGATTGACTATAGTTCAATCTTTCCCCGACCCCCTGGATTTGCCTTTTCCTGGATGACTCAAATGCATGCCATACTTAGTTCTACAATCACATGTACACTACTATGTAGTAAACTGTTGAAGCCATGTTTTCTACCTAGGTGGTGAGCTTCCTTCAAGCAAGATCCTATCTTACTTATCTTTGAATTCCCCATATCCAACACATGTCTGGCACACAGTAAGTTTTCACTGTTTAATCTAATGAATGAATTCATCAACCAATCAAACAATACAGGAGGAAGACATTGCTAAGCTTTCCCAGTTCTGTGGTTAGGTTATCCATTGCCATACCTGACTCCAAGGACAGTAGTGTAGCAAGATGTTATCAAGATGTATCACTTGAAGTGTATTAGGGACTCTTCCCCGGAAGCTGTATAGTCATTAAGAGCAAGAGATCCAATTCCAGCTCCACCACTGCCCAGCTGGTGACGCCACCACACAAGTCACTTAAACTCTCTGTAATTCAGCTTCCTCTTCCGTGAGGAATAAACAGGCAGTAACCATGCCTGTTTCACAGAACTTTTGTAAACACTAAATGTGTTAAAATACTACTGTTAGTTGTATTATACAAAGACATTTCTAGATAACAACAGGGAAGAAAATCAAAATTATTAACCTAACCTTCAAGGCATTGCCATTAAAGGACCCTATCCCATGGGGTGTGAGAGGAGGGACAAGCATTCACAGATCTCTGCAGTCCCTTCACATTAGCACTTCTAAATACTGAGCCAAGGACAGCCTCCCCCAGATGCTGCCCCATTCCCCCTGACTCTGCCTCCCCTACACCTACCCCTCCCATCCTGACTCTTATGCCCCTTGATCCCAATGTGTATATTCCACCATTCCCAACTCTAGAGTCAATCCTGTTCCAAATCATGGGAAAAATACAATAAGCCCTTGGCCATCTCTACAATTTTGAAATTTCAAAATCTTGGGAGAAAAGATGCTCTTTCCAGAAAAGGCACAAATGCCTGACAAGAACACTCCATCAATCCCTGTGGGGCACTACTTGAAATTTTCCCACACGGTGATCTTATAGAAGAGGGGGATTAAGAAGAGTGAAAGTTATTTTTCACAGGAGGCTCAAGTAGGGACAGAGAGTCATCTTAAAAGCATCATGACAGGTCCACCTGATTCCAGACTCACCTCCTGAATTGCTTACACATTATCTGTGCTATACAGGCTCCTGAGCCCTCTGCAGCCTAAAGAAATCAATGAAATGTAAATGTGGTTCTGGGGTAAAACCTACTTTCCATCTTGGAATCTCACAGAGACTCCAAAGCTAAATAAAAATTCCTTCAATTTATCTTTTGTAAAAATATTATTACTGTTGACTTATTTTGACTTTCAATTATTTGATTACAAGTGATTTTTTACATTTCCTGTTTGCTTATTTAATGTGTGTTTATTCTTTTATGAATTGTTTAAGTAGATTTCTGTCTTAATCTTGTGAGGTAGCATTTACCGTAAATCTAAAACTCAAATACCTAAAACAAGCAGGACTGCAGCAAATAGATTACTATTTTATTTTTTAATGAGAAGGCCTTGATTCAGTGTTGAAGAACAAGAAGAATCCAAAGATTTTCCATCAACTTCAAGTACAAAATTATCTTTGAATTTGTTTATTTATCTTCTGAGATTAGCCTGATAAACTGAACTATTCATGGACTAGGACCCAGTGGAACAATTCTTTGGATTTCTAAAGCAGTAAAGCAGGCCAGCACTCTCCATGGCCAGTACATGAGAGGGCAGGCCAACCCTAGGATGAAGCAGAGGGGAGCAAGCTTTGGGCATTGTTGTGGATGGAGAAGGCCTGAGTGCTGCTTCTGGGCATGTAAACATATGCCTGGACGTGCTATGGGGATCTTAGCTTATCCCCATCAATGCCCTCCTTTGAGTCAGAAGAAAACTTTTCAGTAATTGGGCAGAAGGGCAGTGGGCTACTTCTTTAAACTGTTGGAAGTCTCCTTTCAGCTCCCATGCCTCAGGCCAGAGAGATGCCTTAGAGTGGCATTTCGTTTCCTGGTTTCCAGGCTGAAGAAATTGTTTTGAAAGCATATTCCTCTGTGTTTCAGAGACGCTACCCACAGATCTGAACTACTGGGGGTCTCCAGCCTGCCACAAGCCTAAGAGAGGAAAAACAAATAACATCCCGTTAGTAACAGACTTCTGGTAAAATTTGAATCACTGGGCTAGAGCAATTCTGAGGCCATAGTGGAGATGCCATCAAATTCTTTTCTTAATGTCATGGAATAACCATCCTCTAGAATTGCTGTCGGGGGTTTTCATCCTAGGTCATGACTTCTGGTGACATAATTGGAATATCTGAATCCATATGATAAGGATTCCTGTTTCATATAATTTAGGCAGACTCTGTACTTCAGAAAAAAAGATTGAGCCACAAAAAGGGAAGAGGAGGCACACAGACCATGAGATCTTTGGTGAGTGTGTCTCAGGTGGATCCAAAGCTGACAAACCATGTGAGTGTGTATGGCCATGAACACTTTGAATTATCTGCCAGACAGAGTAAGTGCCCTAAAACCGAGACACATTTTTAAATGCTTTTATTCTGAATATTTATTCATAGGTCAAGCTGCATATTTCATTCTATTAATGCATTCATATTGCACCTGTTTTCCTCTCCCTTAGGTGCTTTACATATCCAAATGAACAAATACCAATTCACTCCAGGTTCCTTGGCTGTCTCTTAACTCTCGGCTTCTGATACTCTCCCTCCCTCCTACTGCTCTCTTGGCTCTTCTCAATCCCCAACCCAAAGTCCCATGCTCCCCACCCTCAGAATTGCCCACATGTCTCTATTTGTTTTGCCCTAAAAGATGCCAGGCTGGAGATAATTTTTTATTTAAAATCCAGGCATAAAAAAGTTTTACCAATTCAAACTTGGCCCCTTAGTTCTAGAAAGAAGGTAATTAAAAAAAAAAAAAAAAAAAAAAAAGGTTTGTTAATCCCAAGTATGGCTTTTATCAAGATTCTTTAACCCTTTGTTACTGAACCAGACTCAATGGGCCAGCCTAACCGATAAGAGGAAAAATATATATATCATGGCTCATATTTAGCATAATCTAATTATCAGGTAAATCCCACTGAACAAGAATTAGAGGAACTTGAAGACAATCTTCTCTTTTAGAAGGCTGAACTTCATATAATTCAACTCCACTGAAAGTACTTCTCCACTACCCTGGAAAAGCAACTCCAGGATTTATCTTCAGATTATTGGGTAGTAATTGTTTTTTGTCAACTTTTGATTAATGTATAAATACACCAATGTGCTCAAATTTCAAGTGTACATCTCATGAATTTTCAAAAACTGAACACTCTTGCATAACTAGCACCAAGTGAAGATTTAGGGTGCTACCAGTACCCCAGAAGCCTCCCTCATGGCTCCTCCCAGTCATTAACTTGGCCAAATGCAACTACAAGTCTGACTTCAACAGATGAGCTTTGTCTGGTTTTGAACTTTACATAAATGAAATTATACCAAATGTACTTTTGCATCTGACTTCTTTTGCTCACATATTCTGTCCATGAAATGAATCCACATTGTGGTGGGTAGCAGTAATTCATTCTTTTTCGTTACCATTGTTTGTTCCATTATATGAATATACTACAATGTATTCATTCATTCTACCTTTAATGGACATCTGAACTGTTTCCAGTTTTGGCAGTAACGAATAATGCTGCTACAAACACTGTAGTATGTGCTTATTGGTACACACACTTGTGAATGTCTGTTGGGTTTATATCTAAGAGGAGAATTGCTGTATTATCAGGTATGCATATATTCAGCTTTAAAAGATACTGTCAAAGTTTTCCAAAGTAATTTTACTGATTTATATCCAATGAAAATTTCAGTTCTCCACATCCTCTACAACATGTAGTATTGTCAATTTGTAAAATTTTAAGCATTCTCATTGGTGGTTAGGAGGAGCTCCTTGTGGTATTAATCTGCATTTCCCTAATGGCTGCTCAGGTTGAGCATCTTTTTTATACTATATACCTGTTGGCTATGGAGGTACTCCCTTTTAAAATGTGCTAGTTTGAGTCTTTCGGAACACTTTTTTTTTTAACTTATTTGTAGAATATTTTTTAATAAATTCAGGATGCTAGTCCTTTGTCTGATATTTGTAATGTAAATATTTTCTTCTGCGTAATGTACATATCTTCCTCTGTGGCTTGCCATTTTATTCTCCTTAATAGTAAGAAAAGATTCTTGGCCGGGTATTGTGGCTTATGCCTGTAATCCCAGCACTTTGGGAGGCTGAGGTGGTTACATTACCTGAGGTCAGGAGTTCGTGATCAGCCTGGCCAACATGGTGAAATCCTGTGTCTACTAAAAATACCAAAACTAACCAGGTGTGGTGGTGGGCACTTGTAATCCCAGCTATTTCTGAGCTGAGGCAGGAGAATCACTTGAACCCAGGAGGAGGAGGTTGCAGTGAGCTGAGACCACACCATTGCCTTCCAGCCTGGTCAACAAAAGTGAAACTCCTTCTCAGGTGGAAAAAAAAAGGGAAAAGAAAAGATTCTTGATTTGAATGAAGTCAGTACACTAGCCTTTCAGTTTATGGTTTGTTCTTCTTGTACCTTATTTAAGAATTCTTTGCATGTTTCAAGGTTTTAAGTACATTCTCAATGGAGAATGTACTTAAAAATGTATTACATTAAATACATTTTTATCTTCTGGAAAATTTATTTCACATTAGGATCTATGATCTCCTAAGAATTTATTTTTGTTTATAGTCTGAGATAGGTAGCAAAGTTTTTTTTCTTCCAAATTTCAACCCATTTATTCATAACTATTTATGAAAGAAAGAAAAATAGCCTTTGGCACTGTACTATTGTGGCACCTTTGTCATAAATAAGGTGGCCAGGGATATATGTGGATCTGTTTCTGGATGTTTCATTCTGTTCCTTTAGCCAGTTTGTTGCTCCTTGGGCCAAGAGAGTAGTGTTAATTACTATGGCTTTATGAGAAGTTTTGGCATCTGGAAGTCTATATCCTTTGTCTTCACTATTCTTCAGGACTATCTTCACTATTCTTGATGGTTTGCATTTATGTATACATTTCAGAATCAGTTTGTCAGTTTCCACCAAAAAAAAAACCCGGCTACAGTTTTTATTAAGATACCACTGAATCTATAGTTCATTTTGGTGAGAATAACCATCTCTTCAATTATAAATTAAACATAAAAATTCTAAGCTGCCCAAATATCTGAACAGACTCCTCCTCTTGGCCAAGGGCATTCCAAAGTCAACATTAAAAACTAGTTGGGCCATGATGGGAAGTGGGGAGTCAGATATGACTCACAGCTGACCAGCATTAACATCAACAAAGAGACTTTAAAACTGAAAATAATTTTAACAGACTCTTTAAGTCTGTTAAGAAATATTTATAATCTATTCTCTCTGCAGCCTGCTACCTCAAGGCTTCATCAGCATGATAAAACCTTAGTATCCACAACCCCTTATCATATATATGTATATATCATATATATTATGTATATATATATTATTGCACTTTAGGTTCTGGGGTACATGTGCAGATCATGCAGGATTCTTGCATAGGTACCTACATGGCCATGTGGTCTGCTGCCTCCATCCCCCCATCGCCTATATCTGGCATTTCTCCCCAAGTTATCCCTCCCGAACCTCCCTGCCCCCAGCTGTCCCTCCCCTATTCCCCCCTAAAACAGACCCCAGTGTGTGATGCTCCCCTCCCTGTGTCCATGTGTTCTCATTATTCAACATGAACCTATGAGTGAGAACATGTGGTATTTGATTTTTTGTTCCTGTGTCAGTTTGCTGAGAATGATGGTTTCCATATTCATTTATGTCCCTACAAAGGACACAAACTCATCGTTTTTTATGGCTGCATGGTATTCTATGGTGTAAATGTGCCACATTTTCCTTGTCCAGTCTATCATTGATGGGCATTTGGGTTGGTTCCAGGTCCTTGGTATAGTAAACAGTGCCGCAATGAACATATGTGTGCATGTGTTATAATAGAATGATTTATAATCCTTTGGATATATACCCAGTAATGGGATTGCCAGGTCAAATGGAATTTCTATTTCTAGGTCCTTGAGGGATTGCAACACTGTCTTCCATAATGGTTGAACTAATTTACACTCCCACCAACAGTGTAAAAGTGTTCCTATTTCTCCACATCCTCTCCACAATCTGTTGTCTCCAGATTTTTTAATGATACCCATTCTAACTGGCATGAGATAGTATCCCAAAATGCCTGTTAATCCCAGGCATTGATTTGCATTTCTCTAATGACAAGTGATGAGAATTGTTCATATGTTTGTTGGCCTCATAAATGTCTTCTTTTGAAAAATGTCTGTTCATATCCTTCATCCACTTTTGGATGGGTTTGTTTTTCTCTTATAAATCTGTTTTAGTTCTTTATAGATTCTAGATATTAGCCCTGTGTCAGATGGATAGATTGCAAAAATTTTTTCACATTCTGTTGGTTGCCAGTTCACTCTAATGATTGTTTCTTTTGCTGTACAGAAGCTCTGGAGTTTAATTAGATCTCATTTGTCTATTTTGGCTTTTGTTGCCAATGCTTTTGGCATTGGCATGGTGTTTCAGTCATGAAGTCCTTGCCTATGCCTATGTCCTAAATGGTTTGCCTAGGTTTTCTTCTAGAGTTTTTATGGTATTAGTCTTATGCTTAAGTCTTTAATCCATCTGGAGTTAATTTTAGTGTAAGGTGTCAGGAAAGGGTCCAGTTTCTGTTTTCTGCACATGGCTAGCCAGTTATCCCAACACCATATATTAAACAGGGAATCCTTTCCCCGTTGCTTGTTTTTGTCAGGTTTGTCAAAGATCAGATGGTTGTAGATGTGCAGCATTGTCTCCCAGGCCTCTGTTTTGTTCCATTGGTTTATATCTCTGTTTTGGTACCAGTACCATGCTGTTTTGATTACCATACCCTTGTAGTATACTTTGAAGTCAGGTAGCATGATGCCTGCAGCTTTGTTCTTTTTGCTTAGAATTGTCTTGGCTCTGTGGGCTCTCTTTGGTTCTGTATGAAGTTTAAGGTGGTTTTTTCCAGTTCTGTGAAGAGGGTCATAGGTAGCTTGATGCAGATAGCATTGAATCTATAAAGTACTCTGGGCAGTACGGCCACTTTCACAATATTGATTCTTCCTAACCATGAGCATGGAATGCTTTTCCATCTGTTTGTGTCCTCTCTTATTTCTCTAATCAGTGGTTTGTATTTCTCCTTGAAGAGGTCCTTTATATCCTGTTAGTTGTATTCCTAGCTATTTTATTGTTTTTGTAGCAATTGTGAATGGCAGTTCATTCTTGATTTGGCTCTCTTTAAGTCTGTTATTGGTGTATAGGAATGCTTGTGATTTCTGCACATTGATTTGGTATCCTGAGACTTTGCTGAAGTTGCTTATCAGTTTCAGGAGATTTTGGGCTGAGACGATGGGGTCTTCTAAATATACACTCACATTGTCTGCAAACACAGACAATTTGACTTCCTCTTTTCCTAATTAAATAAGCTTTATTTCTATTTCTTGCCTGATTGCTCTGGCTAGAACTACCAATACTATATTGAATCAGAGAGGTGAGAGAGGGCATCCTTGTCTAGTGCCAGATTTCAAAGGGAAATGCTTCCAGTTTTTGCCCATTCAGTAGGCTATTGGCTGTGGGTTTGTCATAAATAGCTTTTATTATTTTGAGATACATTCCATCAATACCTAGTTTATTGAGAGTTTTTAGCATAAAGTGTTGTTGAATTTTTTCAAAGGACTTCTCTGCATCTATTGAGATAATCATGTGGTTTTTGTCTTTGTTTCTGTTTATGTGGTGAATTACGTTTAGCGACTTGCATATGTTAAATCATCCTTACATCTCTGGGATGAAGCCTACTTGATCTTGATGGATAAGCTTTTTGATGTGCTGTTGCAATTGGTTTGCCACTATTTTATTGAAGATTTTCACATCTATGTTCATCATAGATACTGGCCTGAAGTTTTCTTTTATTTTTTGTTCAGTCTCTGCCAAGTATTGTTATAAGGAAGATGTTGGACTCATAAACGGTTTGGGAAGGATTCCCTCTTTTTGGATTGTTTGGAAAAGTTTCAGAAGGAGTGGTACCTTCTCCTTTTTGCATGTCTGGTAGAATTAGGCTGTGAACCCATCTGGACCTGGGCTTTTTTTGGTTGGTAGGCTATTAATTGCTATCTCAACTTCAGCCCGTTATTTGTCTATTCAGGGTTTCAACTTCTTCCTGGTTTAGGCTTTGGAGGTTGCAAGTGCCCAGGAATTTATCCATTTCTTCCAGGTTTACTGGTTATGTGCATAGAGTTGTTTGTAGTAATCTCTGATGGTAGTTTGTATTTCTGTGGAATTGGTGGTGATATCTCCTTTATCATTTATTATTGCATCTATTTGATTCTTCTCTCTTTTCTGTTTTATTAACCTGGCTAGTGGTCTATTTTGTTGATCTTTTCAAAAAAACAGCTCCTGGATTTATTGATTTTTTTGAGGGTTTTTGTGTGTGTGTGTGTGTGTCTCTATCTCCTCCAGTTCTGCTCTGATCTTAGTTATTTCTTGTCTTCTCCTAGCTTTTGAGATTTTTTTGATCTTGGTCCTATAGCTCTTTCAATTTGGATGATAGGGTGTCTATTTTAGATCTTTCCTTGCTTCTCATGTGGGCACTTAGTGCTATATATTTTCCTCTAGACACTGCTTTAAATGTGTCCCAGAGATTGTGGCATGTTGTGTCTTCATTCTTGTTGGTTTCAAAGAACATCTTTATTTCTGCCTTCATTTCATTGTTTATCCAGTCAACGTTCAAGAGGCAGTTGCTCAGTTTCCATGAAGTTGTGCAGTCCTGAGTGAGTTTCTTAATCCTGAGTTCTAATTTGATTGCATTATGGTCTGAGAGACTGTTATGACTTCTGTCCTTTTTCATTTGCTAAGGAGTGATTTACTTCCAATTATGTGGTCAATTTTAGAGTAAGTGCAATGTGGTGCTGAGAAGAATGTATATTCTGTGGATTTGGGTTGGAGAGTTCTGTAGATGTCTATTAGGTTTGCTTGGTCCAGATCTGAGTTCAAGTCCTGGATATCTTGTTAATTATCTGTCTCGTTAATCTGTCTAATATTGACATTGGAATGTTAAAGTCTCCCACTATTATTGTGTGGGAGTCTAAGTCTCTTTGTAAGTCATTAAGAACTTGCTTTATGTATCTGGGTGATCCTGTATTGGGTGGGTATATATTTAGGATCATTAGCTCTTCTTGTTGCATTGATTATTTTACCACTATGTAGTGTCCTTGTCTCTTTTGATCTTTGTTGGTTTAAAGTCTATTTTATCAGAGACTAGGATTGTAACTCCTGCTTTTTTTTTTTTTTTTTTTTTTGCTCTCCATTTGGTTGGTAAATCTTCCTCCATCCCTTTATTTTTCACCTATGTGTGTCCTTGCATGTGAGATGGGTTTCCTGGATACAGCACACCGACAGGTTTTGACTTTTTATCCAATTTGCCAGTCTATGTCTTTTGATTGGGGCATTTAGCCCATTTACATTTAAGGTTAATATTGTTATGTGAGAATTTCATCCTGCCATTTTGATGCTAGCTGTTTGTTTTCCCATTAGTTGACACATTTTTTTCATTGTCCTGATGCTCTTTACCATTTGGTACATTTTTGGAGTGGCTGGTACTGGTTGTTCCTTTCCTTGTTTAGTGCTTCTTTCAGGAGCTCCTGTATGGCAGGCCTGGTGGTGATAAAATCTCTCATCAATTGCTTGTCCATAAAGGATTTTATTTCTCCTTTGCTTATGAAGCTTAGTTTGGCTGAATATGAAATTCTAGGTTGAAAGTTCTTTTCTTTAAACATGTTCAATATTGGCCCCACTCTCTTCTGGCTTGTAGGGTTTGGTTTCTGTGGAGAGATCTGCTGTGAGACTGATGGGCTTCCCTTTGTGGGTAACCTGATCTCTCTCTCTGGCTGCTCTTAACATTTTTTCCTTCATTTCAACCCTGGTGAATCTGACTATTATGTGCCTTGGGGTTGCTCTTCTTGAGGAATATCTGTGTGGTGTTCTCTGTATTTCCTGGACTTGAATATTGGCCTGCCTTGCTAGGTTAGGGAAGTTCTCCTGGATGATATCCTGAAGAGTGTTTTCCAGCTTGGATTCATTCTCTCCATCACATTCAGGTATACCTATCAAACATGCATTAGGTCTTTTCACATAATCTCATATTTCTTGAAGGCTTTGTTCAATTCTTTTCACTTTTTTCTCTGAGCTTGCCTTCTCATTTTATTTCATTGAACTGATCTTCAATCTATGAGATCCTTTCTTCTGCTTGGTTGATTTGGCTATTGAAACTTGTGTATGCTTCGCAAAGTTCTCCTGTTGTGTTTTTCAGCTCCGTCGGGTCATTTATATTCTTCTCTAAGCTGTTTATTCTCATTAGCATTTTGTCAAACCTTCTTTCTTAGTCTTAGTTTCTTTGCATTAGGTTAGAACATGTTCTTTTAGCTCTGAGAAGTTTGTTGTTACCCACCTTCTGAAGCCTGTTTCTGTCAATTCATCACTCTCATTCTCCATCCAGCTGTGTTCCCTTGCTGGTGAGGAGTTGTGATCCCTTGGAGGATGAGAGACGTTCTGGTTTTGGGTGTTTTCATCCTTTTTGCACTGGCTTCTTCCCATCTTTGTGGATTAATATACCTGTGGTCTTTGTAGTTGGTGACTTTCGGATGGGGTCTCTGAGTGGACGTCCTTTCTGTTGCTGATGAAGTTATTTCTTTATGTTTTTTAGTTTTCCTTCTAATAAGCTCCTCTGCTGTAGGACTACTAGAGATCCACTTCCAACTCTGCTTGCCTGGGGATCACCTGTGGTGGCTATAGAACAGTAAGGGTTTCTGCCAGTTTCTTCTTCTGTTATCTTAGTCCCAGAAGGATACCCACCAGATGTCAGCCTGAGCTCTCCTTTATGAGGTGTCTCTTTGGATATATGGGGATCGGGAGCTCCTTGAGGAGACAGTCTGACCCTTATAGGAGCTCAAGTGCCAAGCTGGGAGCTCCGTTGTTCCATTCAGAGCTGCTGGGCAAGTACATTTAAGTCTGCTGCAGTGGAACTCATAATCACCTTTTTCCCCAGGTGCTCTGTCCTGGGAAGGTGGGGCTTTATTTATAAGTTCCTGATGTGCTGCTGCCTTTTTTCAGGGATGCCCTGCCCAGCTAGGAGGTAGTCTAGTCACAGTCTGCCAGCAGAGGTGTTGCTGAGCTGTGGTGGGCTCTGCCCAGCTGCTGTGTGAACTTCCTTGTGGTTTTGTTTACAGAGTATAGTCAGAACTGCTTCAGTAATAGCAATCTGCCTCAGTAATGGCAAACTGCCTCGGTAATGGCGGACTGCCTCAGTAATGGCAGACTGCCTTGGTAGTGGTGAACTGCCTTGATAGTGGTGGACTCCTCGATAATGGCGAATGCCCTTCCCCCCTCAACAGAGCTGGACCGTTCCAGGCCCAGCTGTGCTTGCTGTGAAACTCTCATTCCAGAGCATTTCAGATTGCTGGTCTTAGTGGGGGTAAGACCTGCTGAACCAGAACACCTGGCTCCCTATTTCAACCCCCTTTTTTTCAGTTGAATGAGCAGCTCTATCTCCCAGGCATTGCAGGCTCCAGTTGAACCAGCCACCCAGATTTGTGTGAGTTTTTGTGTGGAAACCCACTGCTCTGGCTGAAACAGCCATGCTGGAAACTCGTGGTGCTTTTCAGTCTGGGAATATCCTGGTCTGTGGGTAATAATAATTCATTTGGAAATATGGTGATCACTTGCCCTGTGCATTGTTCTCACTGGGAACTGCACTCCAGAGCTGTTCCTATTTGGCCATGTTCAATCTGCCTCCAGCCCACAACCCCTTATCTTATTCCAGACATTCTTTTCTATTGATTCTCAGTCTTTAGACAATAACTTACACTTTTAACCAACTTCCAATCAGAAAATCTTTTAATCTAACTATGACCTGTAAGCACCTGTGCTTTCCAGTTGTTCCATCTTTCAAGACCAAATCAATGTATATCTTACATGAATTGATATCTTATGTATCCCTAAAATGTATGAACCAAGTTATATCCCAACCACCTTAGCCACATGTTATTCAGATCTCCTGAGGGCTGTGTCATGGGCCATTGGTCACTCATATTTGGTTCAAAATAAACCTTTTCAAATATTTTACAGTATTTTCATTGACATGATATTGAGCCTTCTAATCCATTAACATGTTACAGCTTTCTGCTTACTTAGATCTTTTTCTGTGTGGAAGTGTTGCATATCCTTTATTTTCCCTGACTATTTAATATTTTTGATGCTAGTAATATTTTTAAACTCATTTTCTAATTTGACATGGCTGATATACACAGATACAATTTTTATATATTGACTTTATTGTATATAGTGGTCATGCCAAATTAACTATTATTCATTCTAATAGTCAATTGTTTTAGATTCTTTTGGAATTTCCAAGCATACAATCCTGTTCAGCAACAAACCAAAATGGTTTTATTTCTTCCTACATATTACATATATCTTTTGTTTCATTTTCTTGTCTTATGGCACTGTTTAGGAATTCCAGTACAATGACTAATGAAAATGGCACTAGCAGACATCCTTGCTTCATTTCTGATATTAGGGGCAAGGATTTTAGTCTTTAATCATTAAAAGTGACATTTGTGGTTAGCTTTTTAAAATACTCTTTATGGAACGGGGGAAGATGGCACAGTAGGAGCAACTCAGGATGGCAGCTCTCAGTGAAGGCACAGAGGGTGAGTGCAAGCCGCATTTCCAGATGGATCTTTGTTGCCCACAGAACGGGGAAATTCCCAGGTGTAGGAGAGACACGAGACACCAGCACAGCTGTTTTGGCTGGTGCGGCAATTTCGACCAGCGCCTCAGCGCAGCGGCACTCTGCATAAAACATACTGGTCTGGGTGCCCTGTTAAACCGACAATTTGAGATTTAGGAGAGCAGATTAGCATATCCATCTGATTAAACGGGACTTGGACAGTGAGCCAGGCCAGGAGATTCCTGGGAAGCAACATTTGAGCCAGCACAGTGGGTCGCTGCACGGGAAATCACACAGATCCCAGTGCCTATCAGCAGGCGACTGAAACACCTGGGAGAGAGTCAACCATTCAACTTAAAGAAGAAAAGAGGGCTCTGAAGCAGGGAGCCAGGTGATCAGGCTTTGCAGGTCACACATCCACAGGGACAAACAAAACGGCAATTTGAAACGCTAGGGGTTGAGAGTTTCACTGAGGGCACAGCTAAACCCAGGACAGTGCAGCTCGGTGGGGGAGGGGCATCTGCCATTACCGAGGCATACCGCCCCTACTGAGGTACACTCCCATTGCTGATGCAGCCTGCCGTTGCCGAGGCAACCCGCCATAACAGAGAGAGTCCGCCAATACAGAGGCAAGCCACCATCACCACAGCAGTTTAAACCACACCCATATAAACAGGACTACAGGGAATTACACTCGGCAGCAAGGCAGAGCCCATGGCAACAGGGCAGAGCCCACCACAGCAGAGAGGAGCCCATGGCAATAGGGCGAAGCCCACAACAGCAGGGCTAAGCCCATGGCAACAGGGCAGAGCCCACGGCAGCAAGGCGGAGCCCACAGCAACAGGGCAGACCCCCATGGCAGCAGGGCAGAGCCTCAGCAGGCAAATAGTGACTAGACTGCCTCCTAGCTGGGCAGGACAGTGCAACGGATACTCATAAACAAAGTCCTAATTCCCCGAGACAGAGCATCTGAGGAAAAAAAGGGGTTTTATGAGTTCTGCTGCAGTGGACTTAAACGTACCTGCCTAAAAGCCCTGAATGAACAATGAAGCTCAAAGCTCAGCACTTGAGCTCCTATAAAGTACAGACCATCTCCTCAAGCAGCTCCCTGACACCCAAATTTCCAAAGAGTCATTTCAAAAAGGACTGATCAGACTGACATTTGGCAGGCATCATTCTGGGACAAAGATAGCAGAAGAAGAAACTGGTAGCATCCCTCACTGTTCTGGATCTGCTACAGGTGTACCCCAGACAAGCAGGGCCTGGAGTGGACCTCAGCAGTCTTACAGCAGAGGGGCTAGACTGTTAGAAGGAAAACTAAGTAACAGAAATACTTCATCATCAACAATCTGGGCATCCACTCAGAGACCCAATCAAAAAGTCAGCAACTACTCAGACGTCACGTGGATAAATCCACAAAGATGGGAAGAAACCAGCGCAAAAAGGAGGAAAACACCTGAAACCAGAACACCTTGCCTCCTAGAAAGGACCAAAACTCCTCACCAGCAAGGGAACAAAGCTGGATGGAGAATGAGTGTGATAAAATGATGGAATCAGACTTCAGAAGGTGGGTAATGAGAAACATCCGTGAGCTAAAGAGCATGTTCTAAATCAATGCAAAGAAACTAAGAACCTCGAAAAAAGATTTGAAAAAAGATTCGAGGAAATGATAACAAGAATGGACAACTTAGAAAGGAATATGAATGAATTGAAGGAGCTGAAAAACACAACACGAGAACTTCACAAAGAATGCGCAAGTTTCAACAGCCGAATTGACCAAGCAGAAGAAAGAATATTAGAAGTCGAAAATCAACTCAATGAAATAAAATGAGAAACCAAGATTAGAGAAAAAAGTGCAAAAAGGAATAAACAAACTCTCCAAGAAATGTGGGACTATGTGAAGAGACCTAATCTACGTTTGATAGATGTACCAGAATGTGACGACGAGAATGAATCTCAGCTGGAAAATACTCTTCAGGATATTATCCAGAAAAATTTCCCCAACTTAGCAAGGCAGGCCAAATATCCAAGTCCAGGAAATACAGAGAACACCACAAAAATATTCTGCAAGAGCCACACCAAGGCACATAATAGTCAGATTCGACAGGGTTGAAATGAAGGAGAAAATGCTAACGGCAGCCAGAGAGAAAGGTCAGGTCACCCACAAAGGGAAGCCCATCAGACAGACAGCATATCTCTTGGCAGAAACTCTACAAGCCAGAAGAGAGTGGGGGCCAATATTCAACATCCTTAGAGAAAAGAACTTTCAACCCAGAATTTCATATCCAGCCATACTGAGATTCATAAGTAAAGGAAAAATAAAATCCTTTGCAAACATGCAAGTATTCAGAGATTTTGTCACCACCAGGCCAGCTTTACAAGAGCTCCTGAAAGAGGCACTAAACATAGAAAGGAACAACCAGTACCAGCCATTCCAAAAACATACCAAATGCTGAAGAGCATCAACAAACTGAAGAATCTGCATCAACTAATGGGCAAAACAGCCAGCTAGCATCAAAATGGCAGTATCAAATACACACATAACAATATTAACCCTAAATGTAAATGGGCTAAATGCACCAATCAAAAGACACAGAATGGCAAATTGGATAAAAAGCCAAAACCCATTGGTGTGCTGTACCCAGGAAACCCATCTCACATGCAAGGATACACAAAGGCTCAAAATAAAGGGATGGAGGAAGATTTACCAAGCAAATGGAGAGCAAAAAAAAGCAGGAGTTGCAACTCTAGTCTCTGATAAAATAGACTTTAAAGCAACAAAGATCAAAAGAGACAAAGAAGGTCATTACATAATGGTAAAAGGATCGATACAACAAGAAGAGCTAACGATCCTAAATATATATGGACCCAATACAGGAGCACCCAGATATATAAGGCAAGTTCTTAACGACTTACAAAGAGACTTAGACTCCTACACAATAATAGTGGGAGACTTTAACAATCCACTGTCAATATTAGACAGATCAACGAGACAGAAAATTAACAAGGATATCCAGGGCTTGAACTCAGACCTGGAACAAGCAAATCTGATAGACATTTACAGAACTCTCCACCCCAAATCCACAGAATATACATTCTTCTCAGCGCCCCATCACACCTACTCTAAAATTGACCACATAATTGGAAGTAAATCACTCTCAGCAAATGCATAACAACTGATATCATAAGAAACAGTCTCTCAGACCATAGTGCAATCAAGTTAGAACTCAGAATTCAGAAATGAACTCAGAACCACACAGCTTCATGGAAACTGAACAACTGGCTCTTGAATGTTGATTGGATAAACAATGAAATGAAGGCAGAAATAAAGAAGTTCTTCAAAAACAACGAGAATGAAGACACAACATACCAGAATCTCTGGGACACATTTAAAGCAGTCTCCAGAGGAAAATATATAGCAATAAGTGCCCACATAAGAAGAGTGGAGAGATCCGAAATTGACACCCTATCATCAAAATTGAAAGAGCTAGAGGAGCAAGATCAAAGAAACTCAAAATCTAGAAGAAGACAAGAAATAACTAAGATCAGAGCAGAACTGAAGAAGATAGAGACACGAAAAACCCTTCAAAAACCAATAAATCCAAGAGCTGTTTTTTTGAAAAGATCAACAAAATAGACCACTAGCCAGACTGATAAAAAAGAAAAGAGACCAAATAGATGCAATAAAAAATGATAAGGGGGAAATCACCACAGATTCCACAGAAATTCAAACCATCATCAGAGAATATTACAAACAACTCTATGCACATAAACTAGTAAATCTTTTAGAAATGGATACATTCCTGGACACCTGTGTCCTCCCAAGCCTAAACCAGGAGGAAGCCGAAATTATGAATAGACCAATAACGTCTGAAGTCGAGGCGGCACTTAAGAGCCTACCACACAAAAAAAAGCCCAGGTCCAGATGGGTTCACAGCCAAATTCTAGCAGACACACAAAGAGGAGCTGGTACCATTCCTTCTGAAACTATTCCAAATAATCCAAAAAGAGGGAATCCTTCCCAAATCATTTTATGAAACCAACATCATCCTGATACCAAAACCTGGCAGAGACTCAACAAGAAAAGAAAACTTCAGGCCAATATCCATGGTGAACATAGATGAAAATTCTTCAATAAAATACTGGCAAGCCAATTGCAACCGCACATCAAAAAGCTTATCCACCATGATCAAGTAGGATTCATCCCGGGTATGCAAGGCTGGTTCAACATACTCAAGTCTATAAACGTAATTCACCACATAAACAGAACCAAAAACAAAAACCACATAATTATCTCAATTGATGCAGAGAAGGCATTTGACAAAATTCAACAGCCCTTTATGCTAAAAACCCTCAATAAACTCGGTATCGATGGAACGTATCTCAAAGTAATAAAAGCTATTTACGACAAACCGACAGCCAATATCATACTGAATGGGCAAAAACTGGAAGCATTCCCTTTGAAATCCAGCACTAGACAAGGATGCCCTGCCTCACAACTCCTATCAGTATAGTACTGGAAGTTCTAGCCAGAGCAATCAGGCAAGAAAAAGAAATAAAGGGTATTCAAATAGGAAAGGAGGAAGCCAAATTGTCTCTATTTGCAGACAACATGATAGTATACCTAGAAGACCCCATTGCCTCAGCCCAAAAACTCCTGAAACTGGTAAGCAACTTCAGCAAAGTCTCAGGATATAAAATCAAAGTGCAAAAATCACAAGCATTCCTATACATCAATAACAGACTTAAAGAGAGCCAAATCAAGAACGAACTGCCATTCACAATTGCTACAAAAACAATAAAATACCTAGGAATACAACTAACAAGGAATGTAAGGGACCTCTTCAAGGAAAACTACAAACCACGGCTCAATGAAATAAGAGAGGACAAAAACAGATGGAGAAATATTCCATGTTCATGGTTAGGAAGAATCAATATCGTGAAAATGGCTATATTGCCCAAAGTAATTTACAGAATCAATGCTATCCCCATCAAGCTACCATTGACTTTCTTCACAGAACTGGAAAAAACCACCATGAACTTCATATGGAACCAAAAGAGAGCCCGCATAGCCAAGTCAATTCTAAGCAAAAAGAACACAGCAGGAGGCATCACACTACCGGACTTCAAACTATACTACAAGGCTACAGTAATCAAAACAGCATGGTACTGGTACCAAAACAGAGATATAGAGCAATGGAACAGAACAGAGGCAGTGGAGGCAACACAACATATCTACAACCATACAATCTTTGATAAACCTGACAAAAACTAGCAATGGGGAAAGGATTCCCTGTTTAACAAATGGTGTTGGGAAAACTGGCTAGCCATGTGCAGAAAGCAGAAACTGGACCCCTTCCTGAAACCTTACACTAAAATTAACTCCAGATGGATTAAAGACTTAAACATAAGACCTGGCACCATAAAAACCCTAGAAGAAAATCTAGGCAAAACCATTCAGGAAATAGGAGTAGGCAAGGACTTCATGACCAAAACACCGAAAGCACTGGCACCAAAAGCCAAAATAGACAAATGGGACCTAATCAAACTCCACAGCTTCTGCACAGCAAAAGAAACAGTCACTAGAGTGAATCGGCAACCAACAGAATGGGAAAAAAATTTTGCAGTTTACCCATCCGACAAAGGGCTGATATCCAGAATTTACAAAGAACTCAGAAAGATTTACAGGAAAAAAACAAACAAGCCCATTCAAAAATGGGCAAAGGATAGGAACAGACACTTTACAAAAGAAGACATACATGAGGCCAACAGACATATGAAAAAAATGCTCATCATCACTGGTCATTAGAGAAATGCAAATCAAAACCACATTGAGATACCATCTCACGCCAGTCAGAATGGCGATCATTAAAAAATCTGGACACAACAGATGCTGGAGAGGATGTGGAGAAATAGGAACCCTTTTACACTGCTGGTGGGAGTGTAAACTAGTTCAACCATTGTGGAAGACAGTGTGGCGATTCCTCAAGACCTTAGAAATAGAAATTCCATTTGACCCAGCAATCCCATTACTGGGTATATACCCAAAGGACTATAAATCATTCTACTATAAGGACACATGCACACAAATGTTCATTGCAGCACTGTTTACAATAGCAAAACCTGGAACCAACCCAAATGCCCATCGATGATAGACTGGACTGGGAAAATGTGGCATATATATACCATGGGATATTATGCAGCAATCAAACATGAGTTCGTGTCCTTTATAGGGACATGGATGAATCTGGAGAACATCATTCTCAGCAAACTGACACAAGAACAGAAAATGAAATACCGCATATTCTCACTCATAGGTGGATGATGAAAAATGAGAACACATGGACACAGGGAAGGGAGTACTACACACTGGGGTCTATTGGGGGGAATAGGGGAGGGACAGTGGGGGAGGGGAGCTGGGGAGCGATAGCATGGGGAGAAATGCCAGATGTGGGTGAAGGGGAGGAAGGCAGCAAAACACACTGCCATGTGTGTACCTATGCAACTGTCTTGCATGTTATGCACATGTACCCCAAAACCTAAAATGGAATTTAAAAATAATAGTAATTTAAAAATAAATTAAATACTCTTTGTTATTAAGAAAGTTACTTTCTATTTCTACTTTGCTAAGGATTTTTTCATGAATTGGTATTAAATTTTATCAAATGCTGTTTCTTTTTTGAGATGATCATATTTATTTTCTCCTCCATCCTGTTAAAAATTATGCAGAATTCCATTATGGTCAGAGAACATACTCCATATGATTTTGATTTTTGAAATTTGTTCAGACATGTTTTACGACCTAGCTTCCAGTGTATTGTGGCAAATATTTCTCATGTGCTTGAAAAAAAAGTGTACATCTACAGTTGTGCAGTACAGTGTTCAATATATACAGTTAGGTAATTTATGTAAATCACATTCACATTTTTCACATGGTTACTATTTTTGTTGTCTAGAATTCAATAAGAGAAAAATAATTAGGAGGTAAAAATTAAGCAATTCAATACTGATTAACGTGTGTGTTAAAAAAAATCATGAAATTTAGATAAAGCAGTGCTTAGACCAAAATTTATAACCTTAATACATATGCTGGAAAAGGAATAATGCTTCAATTTAGGATTGTTTTATTTTTATTTTCCTTTTGAATTGACCTTTTTAATATAGTGAAGTGCCTTTTTTATATATAATAGTACTTCTCTACTGGGGACATTGGCAAAGTCTATTGATAATTTTTGGTTGTCACAATCTGGGATGGGGAATGTTACTGACATCTAGTGAGTAAAGGCCAGGGATACTTATAAGCATCCAACAATGCACAAGATGGTCCCTTACAACAAAGAATTATCCAGTTCAAAATACCAATAGTGCTGAGTTGAAAAACCCTTTTATGTAATAGTACTTCTTGCCCTACAATCTTCATTGATAGTAATATCAGTTTGCTTTAGTTAGTAGAACCTGACACATCTTTTATTCTTTGACTGTCAACATTTTGTGTGTTCTTATGCTCTTGTAAGTATAATATAGCTGGATTTTGATTATTATACATCCTGAGAATATTTTATTTAACTTGAAGAATTTAGTCCATTTATATTTAATATAAAGATGGATATATTTAGGTTCACATCTGCTATCCTACTATATGTTTTCTTTCTTTAAACATATATTTTCCCCTTTTGTCTCTTTTCTTTCATGTGATAATTGAAATATTTTTAGAAATTGTTTCATTTTGCCCCCCCACTGGCTTGTTACATAGGGATTATTTGCTATTTTTTAAGTGGCTGCCTTAGAAATTACAACATGTATTTTTAACTTATAGTTTATTACATATTAATACTTCTACCACTTCTCAAAACACAAGGGCCTTTGACACATTAATTTACACAGTCCCTCTCCTTTGTATGATATTGTTGTCTTATACTGATATTCTAGAAACATTTTAAACCTCACATTGTAATTGTTGTTTTAAATAGGCGGTATATTGATTTATATTTTTTATATACTTACCCATTCTCATTCCTTCCTAAAGTTTCACATTTCCATTTGGGAATACTTTCCTTCCACCTGAAGAAATCCCTTTACAGTTTCAAGTTTTTGGGGTTTTTTTTCTTCTAGAGATGAATCACCTAAGCTTTTGTTTATCTCAAAATGTAATTTTTGTTTTATCTTCATTTTGAAGAATATTTTCCTCAGTGTAAAATTCTAGGTAGACTTTCTTCCACACTTTACAGATGCCATTCTACCATTATCTAGCTTTCATGAATTCTCTTAAAAGTCAGTCATTAATCATATTGATGCTTCTGTGAATGTGTTTCTTTTATTCTGGTACTTTTAAAATTTTTTTGTCTTTTTAATCAATTTCATTATTGTGTTCATACATGTAGTTTTCTTTGCATTATAGTACTTAATGATCCATAAAACTCCTGCCTCTATGGCTTGATATCTCATGGGTTTATGAAACTTCTCAGCCAATTTATCTTCAAATATTATTTATTTGACACATTATACATTTACATGAACCCATTTCTCTCTTTTCAATTTCTGGAACTCCAATTACATATATTTAGGCCACTCACAATTTTCCATAAGTATCATATATTTCATGTCTTTTTTTTTTTTTTTTTTGCTCTGTGCATTAATCTGGAAAGCTTTTGCTGCTCTTTCATCTTCCAGTGAAACAATCCTTTTTTCTGAATTCTAATCTTTTATTAAACCATCTGTGGAATTATTTAGTAACATTAATTTGAATTAGAGAATTTCTATTTGATTCATTTTTATTGATTCTTGCTCTCTGATGAAATTTTTTATTGTCTTCTCTATTTTGTTAAGCATACTAATCATAGTTATTTGAACACATGCCTGTGTCTGACAACCCCAAATCTGAATCACTTGTAGGTCTTTTGTTTCCCCTTGGGCTCTTGTTTTGTTGTTTGGGAGGATTGTATCATTTGGAATTTTAGGGGTGTGGGAGTTTGTCTTGGTTTTGGTGTTTTGGTCCTATTTCCTATTATGCCAGCTAATTTTTTCTATGTTGATGTATAAACAACA
This sequence comes from Callithrix jacchus, assembly GCF_049354715.1. Taxonomy (NCBI): domain Eukaryota; kingdom Metazoa; phylum Chordata; class Mammalia; order Primates; family Cebidae; genus Callithrix; species Callithrix jacchus. Next base: position 105,231,125 of record NC_133505.1, read on the forward strand.
TCTGTGTATAAGTCCGCAGAGGAGATTGAATTGTTTGTTTTTTGTTTTTTGCTTTTCTTGAAGGCAGATGGAGAACTAGTAGATCATCTTGATCCAGGTAAGGCAAGTCTACTTCTGGTTTTCCCTTGTTTCTAATGCTTGACCCTTTGGGAATCTTAACTGAAAGCCTAGATTGTTTACCATATTATTTCCTCCTAAATTCCAAATAAGCCTTCTCAGCACAGTGATTCTACCCTCTTTGCTTGGCTTTTTAGCCTCTTGCAGCTACTTTCTGCTTAGTTTATCAGCATCTTATCCCGCACATGTACTTCTTAGAATGTGACAAATGACTCAAGGGGAAATTGCAGGTAGAATACTGGGCTCAATATTTTGTAGTAACCTTTCCTCTAGTATCCTGCTCAAGTCCTGACTGCCTCAGGAACCTTGAACTATAAGATTTGACTCCCAGCCCAATGAGTATCCTGACATAACTTTTCTGTTCAGACTATGTGCCCTACACCACACTGGCATATACCCCAAAAGGAAAAATTGATAGGGAATATAGCCCTCACTTTAATGCATTCTCCTACTCTTAGGGATCTTGACCTGTCAAGTCTTGACTGCCTTGATTTCCCTTTGTTGCCTTTAAAAATGTCTGTTTTCTAGATGTTCTTAGCAGGAGAGTTCGTCTGGTATTAGCTACTCAATCTTAAAAGCAGGAGTGGTAATGACTTTTTAATAGGCCACAAGCAATACAAAGTTAAGAACTAATTGGATTCATTAAATTATTTGGTTAATTAGACTAATAACTACCTTAAAATTCCATAGCACTGCTCTTCCAAGGATTTCAAAGCATTTTAGCACATTAACAAAGGACCATTACTAGTTTCCTCCAGCTCTAATTTATACATTTTAAACTGATGTAATGAAAGAAAATAATTTAAGTTCATTGGCACAAGGTATCAAGAAAAATTAGATTAAAAGAGTACTAAATATCCTGATTGCCAAAATCATCAGAATGATTTGAAATCCTAAGAAATAGACTCCCCCTAAGTACACCACGATTCATATTAAGCTTGTAGTTGCCCATAACCTCTAGTGTCCTAGAGGAATATGGAAAGTATGCAGCATGTGCTTAGTGCTGATTTGGGTACATCATTAAGCAGCAGATTGGTATCAAGTCCTCTCAGAAAGTTTTTAGAAACATAATTATAGTAAAATAATTGTCAATAGGACTGATGGAACAATAAATATTGTCATTTAATGTAGAATTTGGTTTCTTATAGAAGTGAAATCATAACAGTATTACAAACCATATTCTGTTTATCCTTTTAGGTTTACTGTAGCAGTAGCCTTTGAAGTCATATTTTATTCTACGGAGATTTTTCTATGCCTTCTCTTCAGAATTGGCATGAAACATGAATTCCTTACAAATTTCTTACAAATTCATTCCAGAGAGGCATGTTAAGCTTATAAAAGAAATGTAAAGATTTTTCTTTAAACTGAATGGGGAGAAAAGTTACTAACTATGCAAGGAGGAGTAGACCTTAACTTGAAATCACAGCAAATAGTTACAAATGAAACACAGAGCACCCAACAGACACCCAAAAAATATTTGATGATATTGATTTCCTGTATCCTACAATGAGTTTTTAGTGGGGCTTTGATAGTAATGTACCTCATCTTAATACCTTGACACAAAGAAATTCAGAATAATTGATCATTGTGCTTCTCTAGGATTCCAAATAACAAGCATGCAAATGGGGTGAGAACAGGTTGACCTCACAAGGCCCCTTGTAACACTGTGACTTGAGGATTAATAACGTATGGAGGCTAGCCTTTTTATTAATAATTTCTGCCCAGAACTGAAAGTATCTCACAGACACTGGTTGTACTTCTTACCATTTCTTGAAGGACTAAAAAAATTTGGTTACCCTCATTTTATAAATCAGCAAGCACATGGAAGTCAAATAATTCAACAAAGTTCACAAAATATGCCCACCTTGGCCAGGAAATGAGCCTGGGTGTCTCCACTGCTGATTCAATGAGTTACTGATTAGTATTGCCTTTCTGCTTACTGTCATTCTCTACACTGTTAACTTCACAGACCAAATCCTAACTACTAAACTATTTCTAATATAGTTGTCTAACATCGTTGAACCATTCTTAGCTTTGCAAATTAACCACATCTAGTATAATTCTATTGCACAGCTTACATGTTGTATTTCATTTAAGAATAAGCAAAAAAAAAAAAAAAAAAAGAAAGAAAACAAAATATGTAAGGGAGGAATAGGGGGAGAAATGTGAGCTTATTTCACTCTTGCAGTTACACATACACAAAATAGTTCCCACTTTGCTGAGTGTTTCTAGTAGGTTATCACTTGCATGATGAAGGCTCAAGGCAGCAGGAGTGATAGGGCACTTAGCACAATTATATTAGGAAAGAATAGTTTAGACCCTAAACAACTGCACACTTCATGAAGCTTAAAGAATCCAAAGGAAAATTTTTAGAAATTGAGTATCATTTGAGTTTATTATAGTGAACAAATCAAATACCTATCATTTCTTCACTTTTTTATTATATTTGCCCACATTCCACAGTGAGAGAGGATCCACGGAAGGTGTTGTAAACCAATTCCTACTCTTTTCATCTGTTTCTAAATGCAGTTATGCCTTTGGTTAACAGTATGCAATATGCTGAACTTCTTTCAAACCCTTGAAATCATCTCAACAGCCTCAGGGTAAAAGGGAAATTGTATCAGCAGCAACCAAATGGCCAGAAGGTACAGCTTAAATGTTTCCCAACATCTAGTCAACACCTGGCAAATGTCTAGTGGTTGGAAGAGCTAAGTGAGTCCACTAGTAACAGATGTAAAAATGGATAAGGTGAACATATATCCTCTATTGGAATGTTGCTAGCTTTATTTTGTTTGCTCATATGAATGGACTGCTACCTATTTATAATTCTACAGCCCTTTCCTATGTGATGGTCGGCAGAACCCATGGCACCAACCACCCTCCAAGGCATGGTTGGGTGACAGACAGAGGGTGCAGCAGGGGAAGCAGGAAGACCAGCTCATGCAGCTGTGGCCAGTCAGACCACCTGGAGAGCTCCTTACGAAGCACACTGGTAAGAGTTCTACTTCAGGTACCTCTTGCTCTTTTTGTGTTCAGTTTGCTCATTCCCTCCAAAGAGGACATTGCCCTAGATTATACTGCTCACCTCCCTCTACCATCTCTCAGGTTGCATTCAGAATCAGAAAATCCAAGAAATATATTCACAGATGTTCCCTTGTTTATTTGTTGACTCTGTGTAATTTGTTTGCCCTAATTTGTTTTTGTCTACCTGGGGACTTCCCTTTTTAATTTCCCTTTCTCTGTTTACCCCTCTTTGTGGAGCAGCGGTCTGTTAAGCTGTGAGAGGCACACGCCAAATTAAAAAAAAAAAAAAAAAAAAAAAACAGCACTGCAGATTGTTTTAAGCATGGGCTGCCCCTTTGGGCCTGAAGGCCTTGCTTGAAGCCTGCACCTGCTCCTCCTCCTGAGACGCAGGGCTCCTGATCTTTATCCCTTGCCTTTAAGCTGCCTGATTCCTATTATCCAAAGTCAAACAGCATTCTCTACATTCACGCCTCCAGCACTTGGCATGAAATTAATAAGCCTGGCTGATATATTTCCCTGGAAGCCTGCCACTCTTTAACAGTGGTGTTAGATTAAAAATTTTGGCATGGTTAATGAACAGGGAAAAGCTGAAGCCAAAAGTTTCATGCAGCAATGCAAAGATTTGGGGGTTATGAAAAGAATACCAACTTTTCTCATATTTTCTGAATGCCATCCTAATTACAGGGTTAGATAACAAACACAACTAGACAGTCAGCATTAGAAGAAAGGGTGTATTCTCAGGCTTTACTCATATTTAGATTTTATCATCTGTCCTTTCAATCACATGGCCTTGTTAGACTGAGTTATCTAAAATTGTAATAATAGTTATTTGTGCTCTAAACAGACCTCCCTCATCCCAGGTCACTATTTTTCTCATTAAAGGAGCACTATGAATGGGTTTCCAACCAAAAACTGATCTTCCTGAAGTGCAAGTTATTCCAGTGAGAGACTATTTTGCGCTTATTGAAGAACAGTGTCTCACAGTTGGAGTTCCGGTACTCATTGTTTAAGTCTAAAGCAACATTTCCCGAATCATGAAGACACCACCCCTCCCCACCACAGGAGACATACTTGATACCTAGGCCATGCTTTTGCTCTCCCGCCTTTAAACCCAGCACCAAGCTATAGAGAATTAGACTCACCCAGAAGATGTAAAATCCACTGGGACTTCATGACCCATCCCATCGGTAAGGGTTTCGCAAAAGGTTTGACAAGGGTCTGGCAAAACCTAGGCAAAGTCCCATATCCCATGCAGAGCCCTCCCAGTACAGAAGGGGCACACAAGCATGATAAGATGATTACTCCGTTCTTGGTTACCTGTCTCTACCATTTAGATATTAATGGCACATAACAAGAAGCCCTGGAACAGGAAAGGACCACAATGTGAAGGAGGCAGGAAAGGAAGGCGGAGCAAAAGGAAAGTTATGTTTGTTTAGTGGACGCACAAATATGTTCTACAACTTTGTTCTGTCCCCTGAGGAACAGCTAGGAGTTACAGTGACCAAGAGGTACATGCCATCCCTCTTCAGGGACTCTTGGCTCTGAGTCCCAATACACGGCAAAGGTAGAATTGCAGGAGCTGTAGAGTTATGCAATTCTTTGCCCAATCAGAAAAACCTAGGCAATGAGCTCAGAAAGATACTCAGCTGATCAAACACAAGATTTGTTTTTCATGGGCTCATGAAGGCATCAAGTTAAATCAAACTAAACCTATCAATGATCTATGGATAATATAAATCTGAGACTATTGTTGGTTTTTGCCTAGTTTCCCTCCTCAACAGAAGAGTCTTAAGAAAAGGCATCATTGAAATCACCAGCATCCCTCAAAAGTTCACTTTCAACTTAAAAACAGTTACTCAGAAGTAAATGCATGAGAATCATGTCACCTCTACTTGTACTGGCCAATGTGACAGCCATTCTTGAACAGATACTTTATCCAATCAATGACTTAAAGGAAAAATTAAAATGGTAAATAACCCTCCCTGGGCTGAAAATAGGAAGTCTGACTAACATTTTTCTCTTAAATTACTAGGAGGAAAAAGGTTTTTAAAGCACATGAGGGTTTCATCAGGAGATGAGAGTTGACCCTTGGTAGAGTCAAATCAATTTCACCACAACCCATTACAACAGGTGTCTACTGTATTCATAATTGCAGGATACTTCAAAGCTTTTTCTCAATATAAAGAAAGCATAAAGAGATCAAAGCTCCTGGACCACACATTATGCAGTTGAAAGTTGTCCCAACATGTTCCCTGCCTGCAAGACAAATAAGTTAAATGTATTTGCAAATGTCAACTTCATCCCTTTTAATGCCTCTTAAATCAGGTCAGTGAGTCTATTTTGGAAACAGAAGTAGGATGACTCACAGATACTTCTTGGCTCATTACCCAAGCTTAGATAACCAAGCAACTCCAGTTTAAGCACTCTGGAGTTGCCCTCCTATGGTCCACATCCTTAGGACATTGTTACAATCTGACTGTTTGCATTTATAGGCCCACCCCTTTGTTTGATATGCTGCTATCATACACTTGCATCATTATTGTGTCACCTGAAAAAAAGTAAGCTCATTTTTTAAAATAATTAAGCTCTCTGGCTCTAAGAGTAAATGTTGGTTTGCTCTTGTGGCTGTACTCAAAGTTCTGTCTGAAACCAAACTTGCCCAAAATACTAAATTCCTTTCAAAGGAAGATAACTCTTTGCAATAAATGATCTATTCCATTTTAAAGACTGATTCCAATGTCCCAAAGTGTCCATTTATTCTTTTTAACCAAAATTCTCCAGGAAATGGTGTTAGAGAAACAAGTATTCAGTGTCAAACCCAGCTTGATCTCTCCCACAACAGGATTATCTCTCTTCCTTGGAAGTAAGACCAGCCAGACTTTATTCAGCACTCCACTTTCCCCAAAGTTCTCATTTCCTGAGCTGCTTTGAAAACCTCCAATGGCTCTCAATCATCCCGCCACCCCAGCATGGCCACCTATTATTTCCTGTAACACACTCTCCAACCAAACCCTGAACCACCACTGAACAGACCCCATTACACATTCTCATAGCACCTAGTACTTCATCCTCATGGAACTCAACACCACAAAAATTATAAAGTCATTTCATTAAGTCTGTCAACACTATATCCCTAAGCCTTGCCTACTGTCTAGCACATGTAAGTGCCCACCCCAAGTTAATAAACAAAATATTAAGTGAATGGACCAATGTCCTTGTTTTCAACTTTACCACAGGTTTACATTTCCTAAGCAAGGGAAATGCATCCTCATGCCGAATTACACAACAAAAACTTTAAGTTAATAAGCATTGTATAAATAAGTGAATGACTGTATGTTTATGGTCAGGCAATGCTTTGAAGACAAAAACCTTGTTCATAATTCTTCATGTTCTGAGGAGCTCAACTCTCCTGGAGTAACTACCTAAGATGAACAGGAACACAAGGAGAATTTCGGTGGATAGATTTTAATTATTTAAGGGGGACAGAAAATGTTTCAGGCCTCAAATTATCAAACATGCATCTTTCTCATCCCCTCCCAACCTAGTTGGGCCAGTTTAGAAGCATTCTGCAGCTCCTTCTGAGATATCTCAGTCCTAGCAGTTATAAGCTTCTACTAAATAACCAGCATATACCATCCTAAAGACTAACCACAACCTTGAGCTTGATGGGGGTTTAGACAGTGTCCTTGCTGGGCTCCCGTGCTCAGGGCCAGACAACTTGGGCATTATATTAGTTTCCTGTTGCTGCTGTAACAAATCAACCACAAACAGTTGTTTAAGACAATGTGAATCTATTATCTTAAAGTTCTGAATTTCAGAGGTTTAAAATGGATCTCACTAAGCTAAACTCAAACTGTCAGCAGAAGTGCATTCCTTCTGGAAGCGCTAGGGGGCAATCCATTTATTTGCCTTTTCCAGCTCCTGGGTCACCAGCATCCCTGGGCTTATGACCCCATTTCATCATCTTCAAAGCTAACAGCGTCAGGCCAACTCCTTCTCATACTCTGGTGCTCTCTCTCTTCTGCCTCTTCTTCTACTTAAAAGGACTCTTACGATTAAACTGAATCCACCCGCATAATTCAGTATAGGTTAAGCATTCCAAATCTAAAAATCTGAAATCCAAAATGCTCCAAAACCTGAAGCTTTTTGAGTGCCAACATGACACTCAAATGAAATGCTCATTGGAGCATTTTGAATTTCAAGTTTTCAGATTTAGGATGTTCAACCGGTAAGTATAAATGCAAATATTCTGAAATCTGAAACAATTCTGGTTCCAAGCATTTCAGATAAATGATACTCAACCTATATAATCTTCCCATTTCAAGGTCAGCTAATTATCAATCTTAATCCATCTGCAACTATAACTTATTTTGCCATATAACCTAAAATATTCACAGATTTCAGAGATCAGCACATGGATATATTTGTGGGCCATTATTCTGTTTACCACAGGCATGCAAAGCAAGAGGAACAAAGTCCCCGTGTCCTAGGGGGCACTGGCCGAGGATGAAGCAGGGAAGAGAACATCGCCTACAGAAGCTCTCAGTTAGGATGCCAGCACTGCTGTCCATAAAGTTGAGCCCACCAGAACCCCATTCCTCTAAGGTGGCTCCATCTCTTCTTGCAGAAAAGAATATGAAGTGATGAATTCATCTATGCTAAGGGACTTCTCATGTCCTTCCCATGGCATAGGAGCTCCTGGAGAAAGGGTCAACACTTGACATACATAAAGAGATGACTTAGCAATGGTAAAATTTCAGATTTTATTTGGAAAGTTACTTGGATGACTTCTTAAAATACATTATGTATTCATTCCTCAAACTACCTTTGCAATTAGGCTGACCTTATACCGAAACAGCAACAGTCAGATCATAAGATTATCACATGAGACCGAGAATAAGAATAAGGCAGACCACAAAAGACCCAACACACACACACGCCCACACATGCACAACTTTCTTTTATCGTTCTTAGACATCAAAAGGACCTTTTTCACAAACAGAAAATTAAATAGGAAAACAGTAACTTTTCCATTACAATTTGCTGCTGCCACCCACTAGGGGTGCCAGTACAGGTCAGTCAATGTCCTGTGACAAGCCAGAGTGATATTCTTTATGGGCTAGTGTTTATCTTCACCATATGTTTTCTAGTATTGACTGAGAGTGTTAATTGGTGTTTCAGGAATAGGGAGGGGGCATCTACTAGAGGCCTCATCATCTAGTGTTTCCCTACCCTCAATTAGTAGGTTAACACATGTCTAAATGCTCATAATTTGTGCTGATCTACTGCTTAGCCAGCAAATGGGTCCCACTGGAATATATGTCAGCCTTACAGTTTTTCTGTATTCTAGCTTACTTAGGGGAAAAAAGGGAAGTTTTTTTTTTTTAATATGGTAGCTGCAAATAAACGTGAGTATGATCACACTGAGGTTCCTCAGTAGTTGAAGGTTTAGATGTCCTGGCTCAGTCAACTCCACCTAGGAAGATCCCCCACCTTACTATCTTGTCCAAGTTCTATTTTCCCATTCCTCATCCCATATTCCCACCTGTCTTCCTGAGCATGGACAATAATCCCTTCCCAAGGCTGCCAAGGCTCTTCTTTTCTTACAGATCCATACCAGTTTCACTTCTCTGGGAAGTTTCCAAATTATTTTTTTGAATACTCAACCTCTGCTATCGTTTGAGTGTGTCCCCAGAATTCATGTGTTGGAAATTGGGTCCCCAGTGTGGCAGTGTTGGGAAGTGGTGCCTCTAAGAGGTGATTAGATCAACAAGACCTAGTATCCCTTCCATTCTCACCGACATCCCCTTCCACTCCCCTGCCATGATATAAGGCAACACAAGACCTTCACCAGGAGCAGACCAGATTCAGCCACCTGATCTTGGACCTCCCAGTTTCCAGAACTGTGAGCTAAATAAGCCTCTTTCCATTATCAACTTCCTAGTCTTCAAGTATTATGTTATAATGACAGAAAACAGACAGGTCAGGCATAGTGACTCACACCTGTAATCCTAGCACTTTGGGAGGCCAAAGTGGGAGGATTGCTTGAGCCTAGGAGTTTGAAATCAGCCTGGGCAACGTGGCAAAACCCCATCTCTATACAAAAAATAAAATTAAATAAATAAAAATTTAAAAAGAAAACAGACTAAGATAACCTCACTACAGATAAAGACTTTCAAGTTAAAACTATATAGAAAGATGAAATCTCAAATGGAAAAGATCCTATAACTGATGGTCTTCAAAATAATAAGGCTGCTGACAACATGGATAAATAGGTGCCGCAGTTTGAAGTGTTTGGAACAACTTATCTGCAAGGCAGTTTGGACACAATTATCAAGAGTCCTTTAAATGCTCATTTGCTTTGACTCAGTAATTACCCCTTAGGAATTCATACTACAGAAATAAAATATACTCTTAACCACACTGTTTTTCATCACTAAGTTGTTTGAAATTCAAAAAAAAGAAATCTTGGAAAAACTTAATTCCAACAATAGAAGGGTAGTTAAATAAATGATGCCATCATTTTAAAGTATGTTTTTGAAAAGTACGTAACAAAATAGGAAAATGGTGAAAACACAATTTTAAGTAAAAGAGCAAGATCCACTCCCATCTTTAAATTTGTTTCATGTATTGAATTTTTAGTAATTTTTATAATGTTTCTTATTACTACTACTCTTATTCATGTGGCATTAATTACCTCAGGGACAAATGACACAGCATAAAGTAGAGAACACAGGAGTCAGTGCTTGGCTCCAAATGCCTCATCCCTCATTATTAGATAAAATAATTGGGAAGAGGTACTGACAAGAAAAGCAAAGCCTCCGCTATATATTCTACTCCCAAGATTAGGTAAAGATCCTCTTGCATGGGATAACATAAAACTGAAGGGGAGATAGAGAAGTAAAAACATATACACATTGTGTGTGTGTGTGTGTGTGTGTGTGTGTGTGCATGTGTGTGTGTGTGTGTGTTAGAGAGAGAATGAAGTATGATGATACATTGCAAAAACAGTGCAGAGACCATAGGCCCTTCTTGGAAAGAGACCTGGGAAAACGGCAAAGTAATGTGGAGTTCCTAATGCCCAGGAAAGAAATGGCCATGTGCTATGTGTAGGTTGATAAGTCCTTCAACACACACACACACACACACACACACACACACATGCAGTTCTCCTCCAATATCACAACTGGACTGCTGGGCACAGGTTAAGGCTCTCTTTCCCTCTAGGCTCATGGAACCTCACTATTTCTCTCTCATGCTGCAGATGGAGTCATTTTCCTGAAACACTTATGCCATCACCCTGCACAGAAGCCCTCAGCAGGTCCTCAGCCTGGAGCCCAAACTTCACCTGGCCCTGAGATCACATGATAACCAGAGCAGTCCAATGTGTTCACCTTAACTCCCCATTCTCTGCAACAAAAACCCTATTTCCTCTTGCTTGGAACATCGTCGCAATCCAAACTAGCCACTCCTCAAATCCCAAGTCAGTCCCACTGTCTCCACAGTACTTCATCCTTTCAGCCCCTACCGCTTTCTTTCTTATTTGCCTATCTATGGCACTTGTTATCTGAATCATTCCCCCAATACCAAAAGTATATATGGCCTCACATTTTTTTCATAACTGAAGCCTCTGTGGCTCAACTGCCCAACTAAGTCAAGCTCCCGATTGTCAGGAAAAGGTCTTATCTTTAAGTTGCCCAATGATGAGGGAATGGTACATGCTGTCTAATGTATTCAATAAATGTCAACTCCTTCTTGAGTCTTTTATTACCAGCTTATTGTAGGGCAGATGGAAAAGGGAGACAGACTACAGATAGGGACAATGGGCAGAGTGTAGACCTAGGAATGGGTTCCCAACAGAGGGTATATTTAAGACTACATTGGTGAGAGAGATCTAACTGTTCTCATAGTGCTATTACCTCTAATGCATACTTCACATTTGGGATGGGGAGAAAGGCAAAGATTTAAAGAAAATAATATGAGCTCTGGATTTCTTTACTAAGGAATTTCAGCACAGTTTATCAAATGATGGTGCAAAGCAGAGATTACAGAACACCTTTGTGTGTGTTTGTGCACCCACACACATAGTTACGGCCAAGAGAGCTAAGAGCTGACCCATCAGTTTATAAGGAAGTGTTTATTTAATACAGGCGTCCTCAAGCCCCAGGCCATGGACCAGTACCATTAGAAACTGGGTTGCAGGCCGGGCATGGTGGCTCACGCCTGTAATCCCAGCACTTGGGAGGCCGAGACGGGTGGATCACGAGGTCAACAGATTGAGACCATCCTGGTCAACATGGTGAAACCCCGTCTCTACTAAAAATACAAAAAATTAGCTGGGCATGGTGGCGTGTGCCTGTAATCCCAGCTACTCAGGACGCTGAGGCAGGAGAATTGCCTGAACCCAGGAGGCGGAGGTTGCAGTGAGCCGAGATCGCGCCATTGCACTCCAGCCTGGTTAACAAGAGCGAAACTCCGTCTCAAAAAAAAAAGAAAAAGAAACCGGGTTGCACAACAGGAGGTGAGCAGCAAGTGAGCAAAGCTGCATCTGTATTTACAGCTGCTCCTCATTGCTCACATTACTGCCTGAGCTCTGCCTCCTGTCAGGTCAGCAGTGGCCTTAGATTCCCATAGGAGCACAAATCCTATTGTAAACTGCACATGAAGGGATCTAGGTTGTGCACTCCTTATGAGAATCTAATGTCTGATGATCTGTCACTGTCTCCAATCAAGCCAGACAGTGCCATCTAGTTTCAGGAAGACAAGCCCAGGGCTCCCACTGATTCTACATTATGGTGAGTTGTTTAATTTTTGCCTTATGTATTACAATGTAATAATAATAAAAATAAAGTAAATAATAAATGTAATGTGCTTGAATCATCCGAAAACCATTCCCTTATACCGGTCTGTGGACAAATTGTCTTCCATGAAACTGGTCCCTGATACCAAAAAGGTTGGGGACTGCTGGTTTAATAAACATATATTGAGACCAAGAAAGGAAAAGCACACCCACCACATCAGAAAAAAAATAGATAAGAAACACAAACAGGAAATTCACACACACAAAAGTTCAATAAACATAGAAAAACTATTCTGCCTCATTCGTAATCAATCAAAAGTCTTTTTTCCTTCCTAACTTCTTCATTTTGACCTATGGGTATTACAAATGAGAATTTCCAGAAACAAATTCAGTTAAAGTTTGCTTTAGGTCTATTACATGTCAGACATTGGATAATGATGGAAAACCACCAACAGGTTCAAGCAAGAAGGTGGGTGTGATATGATTACCTCTATCAATTACATTCTATTTTATTACGCTATTCTAATTGCCCACTAGAATGATGAGGACAATGGCAGTGAAGGTGACAACATTTGCTTCAAACTCGTCATTTTCTTCTTTTTTCTAGCCTATCTTCTCATTCTCTGATTTAAATTCACTACAGTTACCAATATTACAAGTACTGCAGAAGGGATGTTTTTATGAAAGCCTAAAAAAAATTCACAAAAACTGTTTCTGGCTTTTACTTTTTACCAAAGTGTTAAATTCTAAAACTTGGGAGTCGTGTACAAATTTACTCAAATTCAGAAGTGAAAATGAGCTGTGTATTTTTGCTGCCTGAGTTACGTGAATCAGAGAGCAGTAGACAAATACACTCCAGATAAAAATTCAATTCACTTAGAAGAATCATTTTTCTTTAATAAATCATATAGCATGATTGTAAATCACTTTGCCCATATCTAGTGCTGCATGACTGATATATAATAATAATAATAGCATTGGTGGTCATCCAATCTACAGCAAGTTGCTATTTGGTACAGAAAGGAAGAGAAAGACATCTAGGGCAGGAGTCTGATCTTAGATCTCAAACTACAAAGATGTTTCTAGATGTAGAATACATCTACTTTAAATGTATTCTGTTTTACCTCGTTTTGCTTTCTTTCTCCCTTCCCATCAAGTAAAACCAACACTAGGTGTTATTTTACAAGAAGCCCTAGATCTTCTCATAAGAAATAAATAGCAGAAGTTCAGCTCTTGAGAGCACCTGTTCACCTTAAATGCTTCCCCCAGCTGTTGGAGAGCATGACTGGAATCAAAGGCCAGATTGAGATCTGTGGTGACAGGCTCTCAGCTTCCATAACTTCTTTTTTTTTTTGAGATGGAGTTTCCCTCTTGTTACCCAGCCTGGAGTGCAATGGCGTGATCTCGGCTCACCGCAACCTCCGCCTCCTGGGTTCAGGCAATTCTCCTGTCTCAGCCTCCTGAGTAGCTGGGATTACAGGCATGCGCCACCATGCCCAGCTAATTTTTTTTTGTATTTTTAGTAGATACGGGTTTCACCATGTTGACCAGGATGGTCTTGATCTGTTGACCTCATGATCCACCCGCCTCGGCCTCCCAAAGTGCTGGGATTACAGGCTTGAGCCACCGCGCCCGGCCAGCTCCCACAACTTCTAAAGGAGCAATGTCAACATCTGAAGGTGGGATTTGGCTCTGAAAGAACACGACATTTGTTAAAGATGTACATATTTGTGCCCTGGCTGTAAGTGAATCCAGGTCTGTTATTTTTGCTTGGAAAGAGTACTTGGATAAACAGAATAACTCAATACATTGCATCAACTCAGCTGAAAAATATTCTGGAAAGGGGCTCAAGCCTCAGTTTATGTAACTGAAGAGAAACTAGGAGCACTCTACAGTTCTCTCCACATGAACAGCACACAACAGGCCAGTTCAGGAAAAGTCAAAATCAGTTAATCAAATTACTTGGCATCACTGAAGCATAACCTTAGTGTTCAAAGGTGGATGCACTCCAGGGCCCTTAATTGACCAGAAGCCTGCCATGGTTGGCTACTTTTCAGCAGTTGAAGCTGTAGAAACTCCATTTTATCTTTCAAAATTGCTTTTTGGTAGACTACACATTCGGTACAGTGTACACTGCTCAGGTGAGGGGTACACCAAAATCTCAGAAATAGAAAAGAGCCTATTTATGCACAAAAATAAATAAGAAACAAATTTGCTTTTCGGCACTCCTGTTCACTCCCACTCCAATATTGTGTTCCATTTCACCTGCTATTGTTAGAGCCCTTACCAGGTGGCAGGCATCATGCTAGACACAGCAGAGGCAAACAGGATGTAAAGGCTGCCTCTGTGGAGCCCAGTAAGAAAAGATATGGTTTTACTACTAAGGGTCACCTTGTGGTCTAACAATGTTTATAATTATTTTGTTAGAGGGGGAGAAAAAAACTTAAATCTCCCCCAAATTATCTTTTTGGTCAGCTAATGAAAATGTTTTGTAACTGAGAGCACTGATGAAAATCCCTTGTAGGAAACTTTCACTTCAAGTTAAGGTAGCACTCAAGGTATTTCCAAGTGAGGAGAGAGATATTATGGAAATGACAAGATTACCATGAGAATAGCTATTAGGAAAAAATGTTAAAGAACCTTATGACAAAGGCCCCATCAGCTTCGGGTGACTATTCACAAGACTATAGAGTCGTTGGCAGCCATTCACACCATCTGATAAGGAGAAACTTCCAGAATCCACTGTAGGATCTTAGGAGCAGAAGGCGTCTATTCAAACACATCCATGTTTTGTGCCTTTTTGAGCTGTAAAAATTGCAGTATCAAACTTTTTCTCCCATGGACCCTCATTCATGGAAATAAAATCACAGGAAAAATGACCCATCCTTCCAAGAAACCTAGGCGAGACCAACACACAAAGATAATAAATATTTAATACACAGTGTGATTCCTGCATATCTTTCCCTGGGCTTCAACAACACCATCCACATCCCTGCTTCTAGCACTGGCCATACCAGTCTGTAGTCATTTACGTATACATTTGTCTCCACCTTCTAGAGTGTGAGCTCCCCTGAGGCAGAGGCTATGCCAAATTCACATATGCGAATGTCCCAGAATGGCCAGATGAGCTGATGCATGAGTGGGTTTTTCCCAGTCTTGGCACTATACTAGGAGCCTCTGGAAGGTACATACATAGAAAGAGATGCTGCAGCCCTTCCCCCGGGAAGAACCTCAAGAGGGGATATGGTCTCACAGACCCTAAGCCAGAGGGGAGCATGAAATAGAAGAGACCGGCTCCCCTAAGACAATTCTGTCACTGAGACGAGACACAAAATTTGCAGAGCCTGGTGAAAAATAAAAATGCAGTATCCTTTTTTCAAAAAGTATTAAGAATTTTGTGTCTTAGTCCATTTCATGATGCTGTAACAGAATACCCAAGGATGCATAATTTCTAATAAGCAAAAATTCATTGACTCACAGTTCCAGAGGCTAAGAAGTCCAATGTCAAGGTATTGGCATCTTGTGAGGGCCTTCTTACTATGTTATTACATGGCAGAAAGGAACAAAGAGAGCAAAGACAGAGAGAATGAGAAGAAAAGAGAGAGTTTGCAAGAGAGAAAGAGGGCCAACCCCTGCCTTCTATAAAGGCATCAATACTACTCATGAGGTGGAGCTCTCATGACCTAAATACCTCTTAAATGTCCAACCTCTTAATACTGTTACAATGGCAATTAAATTCCAAAATGCCTTTTGGGAAAAGACAAACATTGAAACGATAGCAAATTTCATGACAGTGACAGCAGAAAGCAAATGAAGAGCCCTTCTGAATACGGAGCCCTGTGCAACTACACAGGTCAAATACTCATGAAACCAGCCCTGCTTGTCACTTTCTTTGCTTCACCCATGCAATGCCATCTGGTTGCACCACTGCTTATGCCTGATCAATTCTGACTCCAAAGTTTTTGGCTAAAAAGAGAAAATGAAGTTAATATTTATGATATTTTTGTGACCTTGACAAAATTGTAGCAGTAGAACAGTGTTGCTCTCAAGTCCTTGGAGGATCACATTTATGCAGTAACAAAACAATAGATACTATGTGCTACTAGATGGCAAGCAGTATGTAAAGCATTAGCTAATGTTGTCTTTAGAATGGCCCTATAAGGTACACTCTATTAGGGTCTCCATTTTACAGAAAAAGAAACTGAGACTTTAAAGGGTTAAGTAACTTCTTTTTTTTTTTTTAATTTTGTTTATTTTACTTTAAGTTCCAGGATACATGTGCAGAACATGCAAGTTTGTTTACATATGTATACGTTTGCCATGGTGGTTTGCTGCACCTATTGACCCATCCTCTAAGTTCCCACCCCTTGCCCCACACCCCCCAACTAGCCCTGGTATGTATTGTTCCCTCCCTGTGTCCATGTGTTCTCATTGCCATCTCCCACTTACAGGTGAGAACATGCAGTGTTTGTTTTTCTGTTCCTGTGTTAATTTGCTGAGGATGACGGCTTTCAGCTTTATCCAAGTCCCTGCAAAGGACATAATCTCCTTCATTTTTATGGTATTAGTATTCCATGGTGTATATGTACCACATTTTTTTAATCCAGTCTATCATTGATGGGCATTTTGGTTGGTTCCATGTCTTTGCAATAGTGCTGCAATAAACATATGTCTGCATGTGTCTTTATAGCAGAATGATTTACATTCCTTTGGGTATATACCTAGTAATGGGATTGCTGGGTCAAATGGTATTTCTGGTTCTAGATCCTTGAGGAATTGCCACACTGTCTTCCACTATGGTTGAACTAATTTACACTCCCACCAACAGTGAAAAGTGTTCCTATTTTTTTACACCCTTGCCAGCATCTATTGTTTCTTGAGTTTCTAATAATTGCCATTCTGACTGGCATGAGATGGTATCTCACCATGGTTTGGATTTGCATTTCTCCAATGATCAATGATGTTGAGCTTTTTTTAATATGTTTGTTGGCTGCACAAATGTCTTTTTTTGAGGAGTGTCTGTTTATATTCTTTGCCCACTTTTTGATGAGGTTTTCTTTTTCTTGTAAATTTATTTAAGTTCCTTGTAAATTCTAATTTTCTCCCATTCTGTAGGTTGCCTCTTCACTCTGACGACAGTTTCCTTTGCTGTGCAGAAGCTCTTTAGTTTAATTAGATCCCATTTGCAATTTTGGCTTTTCTTGCTATTGCTTTTGGTGTTTTCATCATGAAGTCTTTGCCCATGCTTATATCCTGAATGGTATTACCTAGGTTTTCACCTAGAGTTTTTATGGTTTGGGATTTTACATTTAAGTCTTTAATCCATCTTGAGTTAATTTTTATACAGGGTATAAGGAAGGGGTACAGTTTCAGTTTTCTGCATATGCCTAGCCAGTTTTCTCAGCACCACTTATTGAATAGCAGATGGTTTCCCCATTGCTTGTTTTTGTCTGGCTTGTCAAATATCAGATGGTTGTAGATGTGTGGTGTTATTTCTGAGGTCTCTGTCCTGTTCCATCGGTCTGTATGTCTGTTTTGGTACCAGTGCCATGTTGTTTTGGTTACTGTAGCTTTGTAGCATAGTCTGAAGGCAGGTAGTATGATGCCTCCTGCTTTGTTCATTTTGCTTAGGATTTTCTTGGCTATATGGGCTTTTTGGTTCCATATGAAATTTAAAGTCATTGTTACTAATTCTATGGAGAAAGTCAATGGTAGCTTGATGGGGATAGCATTTGAATCTATAAATTACTTTGGGCAGTATGGCCATTTTCACAATATTTATTCTTCCTAACCATGAGCATGGAATGTTTTTCTATTTATTTGTGTCCTTTCTTATTTCCTTGAGCAGTGGTTTGTAGTTCTCCTTGAAGAGGCACTTCACATCCCTTGTAAGTTGTATTCCTAGGTATTTTATTCTCTTTGTAGCATTTGGCTCTCTGTTTGTCTATTATTGGTGTTTAGGAACGCTTGTAATTTTTGCACATTTATTTTGTATCCTGAGACTTTGCTGAAGTTGCTTAGCAGCTTAAGGAGATTTGGGGCTAAAATGATGGGGTTTTCTAAATATACAAACATGTCATCTGCAAATGGAGCCAATTTGACTTCCTCTCTTCCTATTTGAATACGCTTTATTTCTTTTTCTTGCCTGATTGCCCTGGCCAATACTGTGTTGAATAGGAGTGGTGAGAGAGGGCATCCTTGTCTTGCACTGGTTTTCAAAGGGAATGCTTCCAGCTTTTGCCCAATCCATATGATATTGGCTGTGGATTTGTCAAAATAGCTCTTATTATTTTGAGATATGTTCCATCAATATCTCATTTGTTGAGTATTTTTAGCATGAAAGGTGTTGAATTTTATCAAAGGTCTCTTCTGCATCTATTGAAATAATCACATGGTTTTTATCATTGGTTCTGTTTATGTAATGGATTACATTTATTGATTTGCATATGTTGAACCAGACTTGCATCCCATAGATGAAGCTGACTTGATTGTGATGGATAAGCTTTTTAATGTGCTGCTAGATTTGGTTTGCCAGTATTTTATTGAGGATTTTCACATCGATGTTCACCAGGGATATTGGCCTGAAGTTTTCCTTTTTTTTTTTTTTTTGCCTCTGCCAGGTTTTGGTATCAGGATGATTCTGGCTTCATAAAATGAGTTAGGGAGAAATCCCTCTTTTTCAATAGTTTGGTATAGTTTCAGAAGGATTCGTACAAGCTCTTCTCTGTACCTCTAGTAGAATTCAGCTGTGAATCCATCTGGTCCTGGGCTTTTTTGGTTGGTAGGCTATTAATTACTGCCTCAATTTCAGAACTTGTTATTGGTCTATTCAGGGATTCAACTTCTTCCTGGTTTAGTCTTGAGAGGGTGTATGTATCCGGGAATTTATCTATTTCTTCTAGATTTTCTAGCTTACTTGCATAAAAGTGTTAATAGTATTCTCTGGTTGTAGTTTGTATTTCTGTGGGGTCACTGGTGATATCCCCTTAATCATTTTTATTGTGTCTATTTTATTCTTCTCTCTGTTTTTTCTTTATTAGTCGAACTAGTTGTCTAACTGTATTTTGTTTTTTTTTTTTGTTTTTTTTTTTGAAAAAAAAAAAAAACAGCTCCTGAATTCACTGATTTTTTTAGAAGGATTTTTCTGTTTCTATCTCCTTCAATTCTGTTCTGATCTTAGTTATTTCTTGTCTTCTGGTAGCTTTTGGATTAGTTTGCTCTTGCTTCTCTAGCTCTTTTAATTGTGATGTTAGTGTGTCAATTTGAGATCTTTCTAGCTTTCTGATATGGGCATTTAATGCTATAAATTTCCACCGCTTTAGCTGGGTCCCAGGCATTCTCGTACATTGTCCTTTGTTCTTGTTGGTTTCAAGTAACTTCTTGATGTCTGCCTTAATTTTATTATTTACTCAGGAGTCCTTCAGGAGCAGGTTGTCCAATTTCCATGTAATTGTGTGGTTTTGAGTGAGTTTCTTAATCCTGAGTTCTCATTGGATTGCACTGTTGTCTAAGAGACTTTGTTATTATTTCACATTTTTTGTATTTGCTGAGGAGTGTTTTACTTCCAATTTATGTGGCCAATATAAGTGCCATGTGGCACTGAGAATAATGTATATTCTGTTGATTTAGGGTGGAGAGTTCTGTAGATGTCTATTAGTTCTACTTGATTCAGAGCTGAGTTCAAGTCCTGAATAACATTGTTAATTTTCTGTCTCATTAATCTGTCTAATAATGACAGTGGGGTGTTAAATTCTCCCACTATTACTGTGTGGGAGTCTAAATTTCTTTGTAGGTGTCTAAGAACTTGTTTTATGAATCTGGGTTCCTCTGTTTTGGGTGTATATATATTTAGGATAGTTAGCTCTTCTTGTTGTATTGATCCCTTTACCATTATGTAATGCCCTTGTCTTTTTTGATCTTTGCTGGTTTAAATATGTGTTGTCCGAGACTACGATTGAAACCTCTGCCTTTTTTCCCCATTTGCTTGGTAAATATTCCTACACCCCTTTATTTTGAGCTTATGTGTTTCTTTGCATGTGAGATGGGCCTCCTGAATATAGCACATGGATGGATCTTGACTCTATCCAATTTGCCAATCAGTGTCTTTTAATTGAGGCATTCGCCCATTTACATTTAAGGTTAATATTGTTATGTGTGAATTTTATCCTGTCATCATTCTTTTGCACACTAGTTGATGCAGTTTCTTCATAGTGTCATTGGTCGTTATACGTTTTTGTGTTTTTGCAGTGGCTGATACCGGTTTTTCCTTTCCATATTTAGTGCTTCCTTCAGGAACTCTTTTGCAAGGTAGGCCTGGTGGTATAAAATTCCTCAGTACTTGCTTGTCTAGAAAGGATTTTATTTCTCCTTCACTTATGAAGCTTAGTTTGGCTGAATAGGAAATTCTGGGTTGAAGATTCTTTTCTTTAAGAATGCTTAATATTGGCCTCCAATCTTTTCTGGCTTGTAGGGTTTCTGCTGAGAGAGGCACTGTTAGTCTGATGGGCTTCCCTTTGGAGATGAACTGGCCTTTCTCTCTGACCAGGTCACCTACATTTTCTCCTTCATTTCTACCTTGGAGAATCTAATGATTATGTGTCTTGGGGTTGATCTTTTTGTGGAGTGTCTTAGTGGTATTCTCTGTATTTCCTGAATTTGCATGTTGGCCTGTCTTGCTAGGTTGGGGATGTTCTCCTGGATAATATCCCAAAGTGTGTTTTCCAGCTTGTTTCCATTCACCCTGTCACCTTCAGTTACTACAATCAATTGTAGGTTAGGTCTTTTTATGTAGTCCTATATTTCTCAAAGGCTTTCATCATTCCTTTTCATTCTTTTTTCTCTAATCTTGTCTATACGCCTTATCTCAGCAAGGTGATTTTCAAACTCTGATAGTCTTTCTTCCACTTGGTTAATTCAGCTACTGATACTTGTGTATGCTTCATGAAGTTCATGTGTTATATTTTTCAGCTTCATCAGGTCATTTATGTTTCTCTCTAAACTGGTTATTCTAGTTAGCAACTCCTCTAACCTGTTTTCAAGGTTCCTAGCTTCTTTGCATTGAGTTAGAACATGCTCCTTTAGCTCAGTGAGCTGGTTATTATGCATCTTCTGAAGCCTACTTCTGTCAATTCGCCCATCTCATCTTCCATCCAGTTCTGCGCCCATGCTAGAGGGCATTGCAATCATTTGGAGGAGAAGAGGCACTCTGGCTTTTTGGGTTTTCAGTGTTTTTCATCGATTCTCATCTTCATTAGTTTGTCTAGTTTTGATCTTTGAGGCTGCTGAACCTTGGATGGGGTTTTTGTAGGGACTATTTTGTTGTTGTTGATGCTGCTGTTGTTGCTTTCTGTTTGTTCATTTTTCTTTCAATGGTCAGGTCCCTCTTCTGTAGGGATGCTGTGGTTTGCTGGGGTGGTCATTTTAGATCCTATTCATCAGATTTGCCCCCACACCTGGAGATGCAACTCAGGGAGGCTGGGGAACAGCAAAAAAATGAGTGCCTGCTGCTTCTGGGATCTCTGACCTTTATGGGCATCAACCTGATACCAGTAGGATCGCTCCTGTATAATGTGTCTGACAAAAAGGTTAAGTAACTTTCTAAAGGTTATACAGGAAGTTGCTGGCAAGACTCACATATAGGTCCTTCTGGAAACAAAGTTCATGCTTAATATACTTACTACCCCTCAGCAACCCATCTGCTATGAAGTACTCCAGTCAGCCATTCATGCAAGAGAATTCACCTACAGAGCTGCTTCCACTGCATACAAAACTCTTTCTTTCTTGTTCCTTGTCAAAATATCAACCATAACTGAAACCCCAATAAAGACATCACCTCCTCCAGGAGGCTTTCTAGATATCCTCCTTGCCATGTTGATTAACCCATTTCTTCTCTCCTCCATCCACACTTTCTATTTACCCCTATTATTGTAGCACTAATCCTCAACTGAAATTTGCTTACATGTTTTCCTGCTCAACAGTGAGTCCCTTGAGGGTAAAAAATGTATCTTGTTGATTTATTTTCTCAACTATTGATATAATATCTGACTCATAATAGGTACTCAATAAACACAAATTGGATTTAATTCAGTGGAATGAAATAGAATAGAATAGAATGCTGTGCCTTGTATTTAACTTCTTATCCAGGGTTTCCAGAAAGCTTTGAGTTAAAGAGAGGTCTGGGGAATGTGGTTTGAAAAAATTTATGATTCTGTGGCTATGGCTCTCCCAGCTGTTAAAAAATGGAAATCTAATTTATCTTTAGAAAGTAGATCCATCTCTGCACCTTCTCACCTTCTCTGTCCTTTCTGAGTGACAATACAGGTTAAGCAAGACATTCTAGGAAGGAGTAGAATAGACTCAATGACTTTTTGAAAATATTTTCATCTTCTGAGTATAAACATTCATTTTAATCCTTAAAAACAATGATTTTAGGATGTTTTGCCTAATGGTTGCTTTTAAAGGGAAATCCCTTCTTAGAGCAACTCTGTGGGGTTTGCAGCTACGGAAGACCTGGGCCAGTGTGACTCCCTGCCCTGCACTCCCTCAGTTCTTACTTCTTACTAATTGATTCTCAGAATCAGTGTCATCCTGAGCCCTCTTCAGCCAGCATTGGTTTGCTCTGAGTAGCACATTGGTACATTTTTGTTTGCACTGTAATTAAATCTCATCTGTTAAGGTGTCACTGACCCATCTTGGCAGCTAAAAGGTAACATGTGAAAGTTAATTTTCTAAGGTCCTAGAGCCCAAAATCCTGACAATGTACAGGGAATACACTTTTGAACTCATTTCAAAAGAAGTGTGTTTGAACTGTCCTATTCTGAATGAACAGAGGGGAGGAAAAAGACTGTCTTTGATCAATGAGAAAATGTTTATAAAAATCAAGATAAGCCAACTCATTAAGTCTATTTGTCTTGACTTAAGTAGTTTATGCTGTCACATTCTTTGGAAGTATGTGAAGCTAATGGGAGATTATTTATATGGGAGGAAGTATTTAATAAGACGGTTTGGACTAAAGAATCCCAGAACTAAATGCACTCTAAGAGATCTGAAGTCATTAGTACAGTTCTCCACTACCATATTAGTTTCCTATTGCTGTTTGTGGTAACAAACTATCATAAACTTGGCAGCTTAAAACAACACAAATTTATTATTTTACAGCTCTGCAGACCAACACAGGTCTCACTGGGCTAAAACCAGAGTGTTGGCAGGGCTGCACTCCTTTCTGGAGGCTGCAGAAGAGAATCCATTTCCTTGCCTTTCCAGCTTCAAGGGGCCACCGCATTCCTTGACTTGTTACCCTTTCTTCCACCCTCAAAGCCAGCAATGTTGCATCTCTCCAACCATTTTTCTGCAGTCACATCTCCCTCTGACCCAAGCCTGGAAAGATTCTCCATTCCTGAGAATCCACATGATTAAACTGGACCCATGTAGATAATCCAAGCTAATGTCATCACATCTCAAGGTCCTTAACTTAATTGTATGTGTAAGGCCTATTTTGCTATGTAAGGTAAACATATTCACAGGATCGTGGGGAGAATGTGGACATTTTGGAGGTCATTTTTCTGCCTCCCCTAACTACCAAGGGAAAAGTGCTCCAAAAATGTGTACCCATAGGATGGGTATCTTCATCATAACTCTACTTCAGGGCCTTATTCACATAAAGTCATTTTTTCATCATCTAATCTAAATCTCCTACTACTATACTTACAAATCAAAACATTCTCACTCTCAAGCCTATAGAAACCCCTAGGCTATCTCTCCCCATGGACAATATGACTCTGTACCTAGAAAACCCTAAGGATTCTGCCAAAAGGCTCCTGGAATTGATAGATGACTTCAGTAAAGCTTCAGGATATAAAATCAATGTACAAAAATTAGTAGCATTTCTACACACCAATAACATTCAAGACAGGAATCAAATTAAGAATGCAATCCCATTTACAGTAGCTGAAAATATATATATATATATACCTAAAAATACATCTAAGCAAGGAGGTGGAATATCTCCAGAAGGAAAACTATAAAACACCACTAAAATAAATCGTAGATGACACCAACAAATGGAGAAACATTCCTAGCTGGGCACAGTGGCTCACGCATATAATCCCAAGACTTTGGGAGTCTGAAGTAGGTGGATCACTAGTTTGAGACTAGCCTGGGCAACATGACAAAACCCCATCTCTACTAAAAATACAAAACATTAGCCAGGGCATGGTGGATACACCTGTAGTCCCAGCTACTCAGAAGGCTGAGGTGAGAGGATCACTTGAGCCAGGGAGGTCAAGGCTACAATGAACTAACATTACACCACTGCATTCCAGCCTGGGTGACGGAGTGAAACCCTGTGTCAAAATAATAAAAAAAAAATTCCATGCTCAGATTGGAAGACTCAATATCATTAAAATAGTTATACTGCCCAAAGCAACCTCCAGATTCAATGCTATTCCTATCAAGCTACCAATGTCATTTGTCACAGAACTAGAAAAAAACTATTCTGAAATTCATGTTAAACCAAAAAAGAGCCTGAATATCCAAAGCAATCCTAAGCAAAAAGAACAAAGCTGAAGGTATCACATTACCTGACTTCAAACTATACTATAAAGCTATAGCAACCACAACAGCATGGTACTGTTACAAAAACAGACACATAGACCAATGGAACAGAATAGAGAACCCAGAAATAAAGCTACATACCTACTGCCATCTGATCTTTCATAAAAGTTGACAATAATAAGCAATGAGAAAGGACTCCCTATTCAATAAATAGTACTGGAATAGGCTAGCCATGTGCAGAAGAATGAAACTGGACCCCTTTCACCATATACAAAAATTAACTCAAGATGGATTAAATATTTAAATGTAAGACCTCAAAGTAAAAAAAGAATTCTAGAAGAAACCCTAGGAAACACCATTCTGTTCATTAGTCTTGGGAAATAATTTATTACTAAGTCCTCAAAAGCAATTGCAATAAAGACAAATTGACAAGTGGGACCTAATCATACTAAAGAGCTTCTACACCGCAAAAGAAACTATCAACAGAGTAAACAGACAACCAACAGAATGGGAGAAAATATTCACAAACTACACATCCAACAAAAGTCAAACATCCAGAATCTTTAAGGAACTTAAACAACTGAACAAGCCAAAAAAAAAAACTATTAAAAAAACAGGCAAAAGATATGGACAGACAATTCTCAAAAAAAGACATGTAAGCAGCCAACAAACCTATGAAAAAATGTTCCACATCACTAAGCATGAATTCAATTCAAATGCAATTTAAAACCACAATGAGATACCATCTCACACTAGTCAAAATATCTATTATTAAAAAGTCAAAAAACAACAGACACTGGTGAGGCTGCAGAGAAAAGGAAACATTCTACATTGTTGGTGAGAATATAAATTAGTTCAGCCACTGTAGAAAGCAGTCCGGAAATTTCTCAAAGAACTTCAAATGTTTAAAACTACCATTTGACCTAGCAATCTAATTACTGAGTACACATCCAAAAGAAACATTTTGCAAAAAAAAAAAAAAAAAACCCACATGTACTCACCTATTCATCACAGCACTATTCATAATAGCAAAAACATGGAATCAATCTAGGTGCCCATTAATAGTGGGCTGGAAAAAGAAAATGCAGTACATGTACACCATGGAATAATATACATCCATAAAAAAGAATGAAATTATGTCCTTTGCAACAACATGTATGCACCTATAGGCCATTATCCTAACTGAATTAACAAAGGAACAGAAAACCTGATACCGCCATTCTCATTCATGAGTGAAAGCTAAACACTGAGTACTCATCGACACAAAGAAGGGGACAATAGAAAACGGGGACTAATAGAAGAAAGAGGGAAGAAAGGGGTCAAGGACTGAAAAACTACCTACTGAGTACTATGCTCAGCTCCTGGTAGATGGGATCATTCATACCCCAGACCACAGCATCACACAAATAGCCAGGTAACAAACCTGCACATGTACTATCTGAGTCTAAAATAAAAGTTTAAATTATAAAAAAGCTATGTAAACAAATTAATAAAGTAAAAGAAAACATACTTGCCAACATTATAAACAAAGATATGACTAAAGAGAGTTCTTGCTTACCTGTAATAAAAAATTTAAAAATATGTTTTCTCTCCTTACCAAAGCTGATTTTGTCTATCAATTTTTACTTTATTTCATTGTTCCCAACCTCCCAACAAAAATAAAATTATTAGAGCTCATTATCTATGCAACATTCCTGTTTCTGTGTTATCCATTATATACTTAAATTAAAAGCTTTTTTAACAGTGAAAATTATGAAGTCTTCCACATTACTTTTCTGAGTTGTTTGGTTTGCTCCCAGGGGATTCTGTCTCTTTTTTTAACTAAGTATTTATCTCTGCTTCCTTTCAGGAGGCAGGAATATGCAAAGTCATGTCCATCAACCAACTGCTTCTGAGATTTTCACTTTCTTTTTGTCAGAGTCTCACTCTGTCACCCAGGCTGGAATGCAGTGGTATGATCTCAGCTCACTGCAATCTCTGCCTCCTGGGTTCAAGCGATTCTCTTGCCTAAGCCTCCCGAGTAGCTAGGATTACAGGCGCACTCCACCACACCCAGTTAATTTTTGTATTTTTAGTAGAGTTGGGGTTTCACCATGTTGGCCATGCTGGTCTCGAACTCCTAACCTCAAGTGATCCACTTGCCTCTGCCTCCCAAAGTGTTGGAATTACAGGCATGAGCCACCAGGCCTGGCCAAATTTTTCACTTTCTTAAGCTCCCACATCTGACTAAGGTGCCTGCCTCAGAAACTCAGTAAATCTGAGAGCATTCACTTCCTCACAAACTTCTCAGGCTCGATGGTCTGGGGTCAGAACTGACTGTGGCCAAGGCACTGGAGTGGGAGAAGAGTATTTCTCACCACTTACTTTCAGATCTCTAAATCCCGGGACCTAGACAAGCCCAGGAAATTTGAAGTAAAGTACTCTCTACCTATGAGTGTTCTTGAAAGGTAACTGTGGAACATACATATTTCTACATGTGTCTCTGTAGTGTTCAAAAAACAGACCAGTCCATTAATAGTTTATAAATGCAATTTAGTTTATAAATGATAAGTATAAAATACAGATGCTTTAGTAATACTTTATAGCTTATTATTCTTTCTCTCAAGTTGTAAAGGAAGTGAGAAAGGAAATGGAAAAGAGGGGAGACAAAAGTTCACAAAGGACATACTTTGAACATCTACTGTGGCCCAGGTTCTTTGCATATATCAGCTCCCATAACCCTCCTAATTGTCTTAGGTAGTCATGGTAGTTCCCAGTAACAAGGAAGACAACCAAGGCTGAGCATTTTCATGTCACTTCCACATGGTCCAAGGTGACTGCAACTCTCAGCGCCACTCCCTGAAGCCATTATTTTGGGCAGCCACTTAACGTAAGTTAGTGCCTTGCCCTCATTTTCAGTGAGGTCTATTCCTAGCACACTAACCAATTTCCTTGGAACAAAGAAATAGGTGTCACTTCTATCACCCTGGACCCTGGAACATCAACCAGCAAGAACACACTTCAAGCAGCTGAAAGTCTGAACTGGGGCCTCACCATTTACTCAAAACTCTCGCAACCCAAAGAATTCCCCAGGCTCCCCCCTCCCACTCAATCCCCAGAGGAGTCCAGCCAAGCCCCAGTTCTCCCAGGGGTTTCTTTAGGCTGAGATCAGGCCCTAGGGCACTATCTGAGGGATTTTAAGGCTTCCCCTCAGCGGTTGAGAGTCGTCTGAATTTTATAGGCTGCAACTTGAGTTGGTTTCCTACCTCCATGGGCAGCTGACAGCTGTCAGGGAGGCAGGTCTCCCTCTTGCCGACGACCAGTCCTGAGGCTCATTCACAGAGACAGGGACAGAGTCCAGACTGATAGACTATTTTGGCTCTTTCTGTGAGGCCCCAGCAAAGTGGGTTTGGCTGCAAACAGCCTCTAAAGTCAGCAGAACATGCAGACTTCTCGAATACCATCAGATCAACTGACCATGAACTGGACATAGGTCTGGTTATAGGCTTGGCTGTCCCCTCCTGTAGATTGCTTTGTTTCAGCCAGATATGCTTTTCTTTCATGACACTAAAATGTTTTGAGCTCCTCCCACATGCTAAAGACTGAGATGTGCTCTACCTAAACCCGTTCTGATAAAGTATAAAGTGGGAGGGAACTTTGTCATTCATTCATTAGTTCATCATTCATTTATTCACTTATTCCATAAACAGCTATTGAATATCTGCTCTGAGGAAAGTACTGTGTTAAGCAATGTGAAAAATAAAAGGAGAATTCACCAGATATCCTACCCTCAAAAACATCATACATTAATAGAGGAGATATGTCAAAGACAGAACTTTCTCTAAGACGAGGTAAAACATAACAGATGCAATGGGAAAGGTACAGGTGGAGTCTTGGGAGTAGGAAGACATTACTTGCATTTGGAGTATCAGGAAAGTTGTCTAGAGTTTGCCCTTCCCCAAAAGCAGATCCTGATACAAGCATTTGGGTGCAAGTAGTTTATTTGGGAGAGAAAGGATCTCAGGACACATGAAAGGAGTAGAAGTAAAGACAGCAAAGGAAGAAAAACCAATAAAGGATTCTTTAATGAGCAAGTTACCACTTTGAGCAACTGGGGCTCTGCCACATTAGGGAAACTCGGAGAGTGAACATGCCTCAGGGTCACTGCAATAAGAGAAGAAGAAGCTGGAGTGTTTATCCCACAATTCCCATTCCTTAAGATTGAGGGTTGTTCCTGGAGTATTAAGCCCCTTGCCCAGCATCCCAAAACCCCACCTGTGGCCTGAGAATACCCTCCAAAGGGAACAGGAAGTTTCACTGTTTAGAGTCCTGCAAGTGTGCTAAGGGACAATGGGTGAGGCATTGCCAGCATATGCTCAAAAGTCTTCATGGAGAATCAGCACTGGAGAAGGGTCTTAAAGAAAGAATAGGATGTGGCCTAGTGGGGACGGGAATTTCAAGTGAAGGAATGCCCAAACAAAGACACAGAGGCAAGTACAAAGGGAATAGTGAGTAATTCAGCAAAGCTGGACCTCAGAATCCACATGGCGGGGTTGGGAGAAATACAGTAGGTCAGGCATGAGAGAGTACATTATATATCAACACGCTATAAAATCTGTATATATGTGGATATTTTGAAATAATTTTTAAATAGAGTTGATATTTTAAAAAGTAAATCCCTACATAAAGAACCTTATTCTGCCTCAATAGCAAACCACTTAGCCTAGAGACAGGCTTAAATCAAATCTACTTTGCCTTTGTGGCTAAAATAGTGTCTGTAAGTGGCCTCCTATATTGATTATGAAATGCTCCTGCCGATGAACTAAATTTCATCTTTACAGTTCCAAAAGGTGCTTCAAACATGTCAGTGGTGTTACTCTCAGTGTTGATAAATAAGGACTTCCAGAGCAATGCAAATTAGCCCATTCTTCTCTTTTATGTTAGGAAATGTCTTTATTGGGTATATCACTGTTTACTGAAGTCTTGCTTCTGTCCCTTGGCTGCTCCAGAACTAGAATCTCTCCCTATAGCCCAAGTACTCACAAGAACAATCAGATGTCTGCAGGGAAGAACTCCCAGATCATGAAGGAAGGCGCTAGAAGGCCATGGGACTCAAACTCCCACATGTATTTCACTGCTAGCCAGGGTCCCCATTCAGCCCTGCCTGAGAACAATGCAGGGACTTTGTGTCCCAGGACTAATGTTCCACCACACATCCAAGGTCACAGAAACAGAGTGAAGGCTCTGCACTGGGTGAGCTGCAGAAGAACTTAGAATTCTGATCTCCGGAATTTCGGTTTTAGGTCCATAGCAAAACCAGGAACGTTTCTCTCCTCCTCAGTGTCAGGGAGCCATATACTCTCTGACACTACAAGGAAAATCAAGCTTTTTTTTTTTTTTTTTTTACTAACTTTAATCAAAAAAGAACTGTCTATGTTCCTCAGTTCATGAAATTAACATGTTCCAAAAAACTGATGCAAAGATGAATTTCCCAATGTTGAATCTTATTTTTAATTCAGTACAGAAACTTTATCTTTAAAATCATTTTTCCTATGTAAAATCAGAACTCATTTGTAGTGTGAATTTTAACTTTCTTTATATTCAGCCACCATGTATCTGTTGCACAAGTCTTTTCGTTCTTTAGGTTTTTGTAGAGCGGAGCACATTCATTTAAAAATGTTATTTAATATTCAGATCAGCTCAACAACCCTTTGTCAAAGGCTGTTAGGAAGAGGCAAGCACTGAGTTAAAGGTCAGGGACACAGAAGTGAGTGTGGCACAGTCCCTACAGGCTTCAATGAGGTGGCATCATTTTACATATATATATATATATATATATATATATATATAATAACACACACACACATGCACATATATATGTGTGTGTATATATATATAGACACACACATAAACACACAC
The DNA here is from genome assembly GCF_049354715.1 of Callithrix jacchus. Lineage (NCBI taxonomy): Eukaryota > Metazoa > Chordata > Mammalia > Primates > Cebidae > Callithrix > Callithrix jacchus. Next base: position 105,261,516 of record NC_133505.1, read on the forward strand.
ACATATATTTGTTGAATGCTGTAGTGGAGGCTATGTTGTGACTATAGCAAGGTGGAATTTTTTTTTTTTGAGACAGGGTGTTACTCTGTCACCCTGGCTGGAGTGCAGTGACATGATCTTGGCTCACTGCAACCTCCACTTCCCAGGTTGAAGTGAGTCTCCCACCTCGGCCTCCCAAGTAACTGGGACTATAGACAAGCACCACCATGTCTAGGTAATTTGTATATTCTTTGGTAGAGGTGGGGTTTCACCCTGGTCTCAAACTTTTGACCTCAAGTGATCCACCCACCTTGGCCTCCCAAAGTGCTGGGATTACAGGCATGAGCTACCACGCCTGGCCAAAAAGTGGGAATGTTTTCATGCAATTTTGAAAAGGATACCAGATAGTAATTTTATGGACTAATAAAAAAATATTGACCTCATAGATCTTTTTAGATGATTTGCAAAGGATATAAAACTATAAGAACAGGTCCATACTTGCTTAACTGACAAAGACAGTATGTGAGATGAACAATATTTATATTTTTATTGTCTCTCTAAATAAACATTTGCAATTTCATTTCTTTGCAAGAATTTCTAATGCATCTTAGAATCCTCTCCACAAGTCAAGCTTCAATTGCTCTTCAGACCACCTAATTCTTTTCTAATCTTTTTCTAGTCTAATCTTTTCTGTAAGCTTCCAAAGAGAAGCCACTGGAAAAGTAAGTAGAAAAATGCAATGGGAATATTTTGCTAAAATTCTTATGAACACTATGAGACCCAGCCTGGCTTCCAGCCTCAGCACAGCAGTTCCCTTCACTGTGACCACCAGTATTCCATTTGCAAGCCCATCCTACTCCCAGTTATAACCCTGAGCCAGGACAAAAAAATTTAAGAATGTCCCTTTGTGTGTCTACTCTGTCCTGAATGCATTATACAACTTACTGCATAGAGCTAGCTCATGTTACGCATACTCACAGGTGAAACACCTCGGGATTTTACCAAATAGCATACAGTGGTAAAGCCAGGATCAAACCAGGTATCTGACTCCAAAACCCATACACTTTCCACTGTACCACATGGCCAATGGTACTCCACTCCTGTGCTAAGCATCCACCTTCTCTGAGCCTTCACCTGGTGGCTGCGCCCTGCTACCCACTGACTGGCCTCACAAGCAGTTCAGAACACTGCCAACCCAGGACTCCCCCTGCTGGAATTGGCCTCTCTGCTGGGACCATGTCCCCCTCTCCCCCAGCTGCTTTGTCTTGGATCTCCCTCACTGACTGGCCTCTGCGAGGCTACTTCCTTGCTCCCTGGAATCTCTGCTGCTCTGGCTAGAGCAGTCCTCCCTCAGCCACTGAAGGCTGACCAACCAGGAGCATATGGACCTCTTCTCACTTCCCCTCAGTCTGCCCCATCTGCCTGTGAGCCCCTGATCCAGGGCAATGTGGATCCTGAAAAATTACAGGAAGCATCGGGACACCAGAGATGTGTAATCACATCTCTGATAATCAGTTAAGGTAATCAAGTAAGATAGAACCAAATCCAAGAGGCTGAGTAGAAGCTGACTTTCAAAAGAAATGAACAGGCTTTTGCCCAGAACTTTCTAGCTTCCCAAATCTTCTCCAAACTTTGCTTAGAAATTCATTGGCCATGGACAACTAGGGCCAAATCAGCATTAACAAAAATGGAAGAACTAAAGCAATTTTCTTGAATAGCAGTCACCAACCTTTCCAAAGTGAAGCACTACACCCAGCTGTTCCCCCCTGATGTTCAGACATGCCTGGGCTGCAGCAAGGAGGTGCCCACTCTTCACAGGGGGTGGGGAAGCCTGCCGACTCTCAATGAAAACCACATGCTGTAGGTTCCTACTCCAATTTAGAAGACTGCTTCTGTTCAAAGCTGGATCATTCCATCTCAGAAAGCATTCTGGCCTCTGATTGTCTTAAGCCATAGCTACAGTAATAAAGTGGTCTATTGAGCTGATGCAATTTTCTAAATACTTCAGAACATCCAAGCAAAATATTTTCTCTTTAATATCCAGGCAAGAGAGACCAAAGCAGGATGTTGCTTTTCGAGCAGACTGGGAATCACACTTTTTTTTAATGCATCAAGGAAAACAAAGCCCATGGCTCACCCAAAAAGTGGTTTTAGAGAAGTGATTTTCTCAAAGTTGAAGGAAATACTGGGAAGGATTATATGGTCCCCAATATATTCTTGAGCATCCTTTAAATCAAGAGTTTGTTCAGTTCAAATATGTTTATATACTTTTTTCTGATTACCACAATAATATATGTTTATGGTAGAAAATTACAAAAGTATGGAAAAGCATAAAGATAAAAATTTAAACTAATCATAATCCAGCAACTCAGAGACAACCACTGTTATCATTTTAGTGAATAGATATTCCAGTCTTTTCTGTGCATATGTATTTGTCTCTCCTGTTTTTATTTTTTACAAAAATTGAAGCATATAATATACACTATTTGTATCCTGTCTATGCCACTTAATGATATAAATTAAACAGTTTCCCATAACATTAATGTTTCTTCTAAAACATAATTTTAATGGTTGTGTAGTATTTACTGTCAGATATTTAAGTTGTTTCTCATTTTCTCCATCAGACATAACATCAGTAGTAAAAGTTCTTGTGCATAAATCTGTTTATCATATTATTTCCTTATTTCTTACTTATTATTTCTCTAAAATTAATTCTTTGAGATAGACAAAGGTAGAGAATATGCATGTTTTTAAGCTTTTGGTTCATATTAACAAGTGCCCGTCAAAAATTGTAAACACTTGTAAAGTGTGCCCTATTCCCTACACCTTTGCCAATGGTGGGTATTTCCTGGTTTTGCCAATTCAAGAGATAAAATTGAGAGCTTATTGTTTTAGTTGCCATTTCTTTGTTTACTTGTTTTAATTGCCATTTCTTTGTTTACTAGTGAGATTAAACATTTAGCATATGTTTTTTGGACATTTGCTTAAGTATTTAAAACCTCTATCCGTTTTTATACTATAGTATTTCTCTTTTTCCTATTAATTTGTAAGAGTTCCTTATGCATTAAAAATATTTATTTTTGCTCTACCATACTGGTTGCCATTATTTCCCCCAGTCTATCTTTGCTTTTTAACGTTATTTAGGGTATTTTTGGCATGAGTTAAAATTCACATGCCATTTTGAAAATGCTCCAAGTAAGAGTTAAGACACTTTCTGTATATAGAGCCTAATTCCCACTGGTGGGTCCCAGTATTACTGGAAGCTATTTGAACAACACACCTGGCACACCCCAGAATGTACAGCAGTATGCAGTGGCCCTGGATTCCAAATACGTTGTTCACAGAGACTGCAAAATAAATAAATAAAGCTGCTGAGAGTAACACTCGAGCTCCTACTGGACCAAGTTGACTTCTGACCAGGGCTATAGGACACAGTGCAACCAGACAGTAACTATTTTAGGCTTTGGGGCCTACATCTCTGTTGTCATTTATTCAACTCTGCCACTGTAGCATAAAAGCAGCCATAGATAATACATAAACGAACAAGTGGAGTGGCTTCATCCAAATAAAGCTTTATTCACAAAAACACTGCAATTTGAATTTCATGTAATTTTCATGTGGCACAAAATATTCTTTTCTTCTTGATTTTTTCAACTTCTAAAAAGTCTAAACACCATGCTTAGCTCATGGGCAGTATAAAGCCAGGCAGTGGTCCAGATTTGGCCCGAGAGCATTAGTTGGCCAATTCCTAATGCAGGATGAATGTCTGCTTTGTATAGATCGGCTAGAGAAGCCTGAGGAAAAGGACATGTTCTGATTTATAAGCAGAAGAGATGTGCACCCCTTCTAGGCAGGATCTCTAAAAGCCAATACGCAGCTCCATTATATTATCATTTGCCTCAATTCTACAACATCTCTGCTAGTCAGCCCAGACCCAAAGTGAAAATGGAAAGAACAAGGCCACAGCCAACCTATAGTGAACACGAAACCTGGTTGAGAAATAAACATATATTGATACAAGCCACCAAGATTTAGGGATCACGTTGTTACTGCACATACATTAGCTTCTGCTGACGGACACATACCTGAACAGCATGTTTTGCATTTGTATTTGCTTGAGACCTATAGGCATTTTAGTTTAAAAGTCACTTCATCACCCAGGCTGGAATGCAGTGGCATGATCTCAGCTCACTGCAACCTCTGCCTCCTGGGTTCAAGCAATCCTCCCACCTCAGCCTCCTGAGTAGCTGGGACCACAGGGGTGTGCTACCACACCTGGCTTATTTTTTATATTTTTGGTAGAGATGGGGTTTCATCATGTTTCCCATGCTGGTCTCCTGAGCTCAAACAATCCACCCTCCTCAGCCTCCCAAAGTGCTGAGATTACAGGCATTAGCCACTGTGCCATTCTGTTTTAAGTCAGAGCTTTCATCTCTTCGTCTATAAATCTGCAATATTATATACCCTCACAAGGTTGTCATGAGGATTAAAATGAGTTATTATGTGTGAGAAATGCTTTATAAATTGAAAGCATTATAGAAAAGTTTTTAGTACTTTGATTATCAAATCACCATAAAATAAGACAGACTTTATCGGGTTCTACCACAGAAGTAAAAAGTACTATGAGGAAGGAGATGCTCAAGATAACTAGGATCACAGAAGCCTTCAAGATATTAAAAGATTGGCAGGATTCTAGTAGAAACATGCACACAGGTAAGTAGCGACAGCCCATATTCTGACACACACTTGGATGCCCTTTGTCCTTGCCCTTGTTTGAAGTCCTAAGACTGGTATCTATTCATTAAACTTTGAGAAAGAACAAAGAAGTTCTATTACAGGTAAACAGTGTGTAATAGAAGAGGACTCTGAAATGTTCATTCTGAAATCTGATGTAATATTTCAAATTATTTCATTTCAACTCAGAGTAAAGACAGCCCAGAGGAGTTAGCTACACAATTGCTCTTTTAACAGTCCTGGCCACCCTTAGCACATTTAATTATTCCATAATTACTCATACTTATAGCCTAGTATGGAAATTATATATGGATTATTGATCTTGATGATGAATATAAAAGAAAAGCAGTCATTACTCTCTGTCCCCTAAAGGTCTCCCCTGTCTTCCCCAGAGAGGACAAACAGCTCTGTCTGGCGGGAAAGATAAGGCCAAAAGCACCATAGCTGTGAGCTTGGAGACCTCACAAAGGGTAAAGGTATAAAAGGCTTACACATTTCCAGAAATATTTCTCCTTTGGTTTATCTTACCCAGATTCACAAATCACAAATGCTCCCTGTGACACCCAACTGTTCAGTTAGAAAAGGTCTTGCCAAACACAAATGTCATGAAAGTCAGAAACATTCCAGCACACTTTTCTGTTCCTTTCAGTCCCGCCTCGGAGCTCACTCTTACATTGCAAAAATAAACGTGAGCTTTAAATCTTTTGATCCACCCATGACTAGACTTGAAGTCAGAGTACCTTACCCTTACATCTTCAGTTAGACTTTTAGCTTCTCCTGAATCACACCTCTGCAATTAATAGGAAAGACAATCAATGGCAATGAGTGGGAAAATCACACAAATAACATGACATATGCATCATGAATCCTATAGTTACAAAAATAATACCAGAAAGAAAGGGAAAGACCTGCCCACAGCTGCTGCCACTCACAGAGCTTGATTCTGTGTTCCTGCAAGAGCACAAACTCTCTGCAACTCTAACATTTTATTATGTGTTTTAGGAAATAATTTCAGGAGAGTAGAATTTGTAGACTTTTCATAAGTGAGCTGTGTGCCTATATTCAGTACTAAATCTCAGACCTTACCTATTTCAAGAGACACCAGGAGCATCCCAAGTATCCAGGAGGATCACCACTTAGCTCTTTTGTGAATGATTTTTAAGAGTCAAAAAGTGTAAAATAAAGCTCTCAGCCTTTTATCCCTTCAGAGTCTCTGACTGAGGGACCATTATATTCATACAAAGCCTCTTCCCTCTTAGAGCTTATAATCTAGTTAGGGAGCAAGGCAGAGAGATGAGTCATGAAGCAGCAGCACAAGACTGAGTGGCAGTACACAGCAACTTCAAGGTCATCCAGGCTTAAACAACCAAAGAGCAGTTCTTCAATAATTAAGAGCAAGAGAGAAATCTCTAGGGTCTGGAATGGCCATGGGGATTCTTAGATAGAAGGTGGAATCTCTTCCAAGGCTGGATAGATTTTTTTCTTTATTTGTGAAGAAATGGGCAGAGGCCAGGCTTGGTGGCTCATGCCTATAATCCCAGCACTTTTGGAGGCTGAGGCAAGTGGATCACTCGCCTGGCCAACATGGCAAAACCCATCTCTACTAAAAATACAAAACCTTAGCCACGCTTGGTTTTGCCTGCCTATAATCCTAGCTACTCAGGAGGCTGAGGCAGGAGAATCGCTTGAACCTGGGAAGCAGAGGTTGCAGTGAGCCGAAATCATGGCACCGCACTCCAGCCTGAGCAACAGACTGGGTCTCTGCCTGTAAAATTAAATACATATGAAAAAATGGGCACACAACAACATTCTCAACATCCCCAATATGCCCAGTGTCAAAGGAGGAATATGCATCATGAGCTCAGGGACAGTGAGATCTGTTGCATTTGAGTCATACCTGAAGATGAGTTGTGCAAGATAATTAAAAAGACAAGTAGGGGACAAACTGTCAAGGACCTGGAATGACTAGCTAGGTGTGAACAGCTAGCATGATCCTCTGATTGGGTCTGTAACAGAGATTAGTGGCAAAGGGCTGAGACTCAACTTCTCAGTTTTTTGAAATAGGGATAATATTCCCTAGGGTAAGAAAGGTAAAGCAAAAATAAAAAGAATAAAACTGGTATAACAGTACCTACCTTATAGCAGTATTGATCCAAAATAAAATAACTATATATACACATACCTATATATGTTATATATATATATATATACTCCACATATATATAAGCTGAGTGTTTGTGTGTGTGTGTGTGTGTGTGTGTGTGTGTGTGTGTGTGTGTGTATCTTAAAGCAAGACCTGGCAAATGAGTTCTAGGTACAAGTTTGTTATTATTTTATAATTGGGGTTATCATTCCATCATCTTTGGATATGGCTAAATAGGCATATTTAATTCTTTCTCTGGATTTTATTGACTAAAATAAGAATAATTCTCTTAGTCCAGGATAGCTAGAGACCTGTTTCCTGGCTCTACAGCACTCCAAATAGAAAACAGGAGTTCGGCAGAATAACAGGCCCTGAATCTGCACTCCTGTGAGTACCTCCCTGAGTGCCAAGCCTGTTTCTTCCACAGCCTTCCCCAGGCACCCGGGAATGTAGAGTCTTGCCCATTAGAGCCCCAGAAACAGTGATTAAGATGGACATCTTCTGAAACAAATCGGAAACTTTTTTTAAAGGAGGAAAAAGACTGAACTTCCACAGTATAAATATTACTAGATGGCCTCGGGCTCAGATGCCATTCACAAACTCCTCAAGCTGTGTGCTCCCAATTTATGACATTTAACAGAGCCCCTGGAGAGACATTCAGTCCTGCCTGCACTCCAGAGCTAAATATTAGCCTCCTCGTGTTAATGAGGCCGAGTCAGGGAGGAGGAAGAAGGGAGATCATTGGAGTGATTTTGCTTGTTAACCCCCAGCCCTCTTGGCTCTTCCCTTTGCTCCTCATTCCCTGCCTTTAGAGAAAGCTGGAAGCTTTAATGACAAGGATTCAGTGTGTCCCCTTCTCCAAGCACCAGTGCTAGACCACCCTCCACCCTCAGTGCCATGGACTGCAAAGCCCCCAGACCCCAGGGCATGGCTGAGAAGGGAGGACAGAAAATACACAGGGAGGAGGTCCTACATGGCAGAGGCCAGCAGGGTCCCAGCCTCACCCAGGCCTGACTCGACTTACCTCTCATACTAGCCTGTAAGCAGATGTGGCTATGGTGAATCTCTAGGCCCCCAGCAAGAAACGATCTATACTTGTATACGAGATAGTCCAGCTAAAGCCCACTTCTGGACAAGAGGGCATTCATGTGAACCAGCCCCACCCTTACCTGCTTCCGCTCATCAGGCTTGACCATCTCCTGGGCAGGGCAGTTATGTTCTCCAGGCCTAAGGCTGCCAGATTTAGCAAAAATAAATTCTTGTAATTTTTTTTAAGAGATGAGGTCTCTCTCTGTTGCTCAGGCTGGAGTGCAGTGGCACAATCATAGCTCACTGTATCTTCAAACTCCTGGACTTTAAGCAAGCCTCCCACGTCAGCCTCCTGAGTAACTAGGAATATAGCTACATGTGACCACTTCCAGCTAATTTATTTTTATTTTTATTTTTGTAGAGACAGGAGTCTCACTATGTTGCCCAGGCCGGTCTTGAACTCCTGGCCTCAAGCAATCCTCCCATCTCAGCTTCCCAAAACACTGGGATTAAAGGTGTGAGCCACCATGCCCAGTTTATGAATTAGTTTTAATATAAATATGTCCCATGCAATATTTGAGATATACTAATACTTTAAAATTACTTTTTTCGTTTGAAATTCAAATTTGATTTATCATCCTGAATTTTATCTGGGGAAATGGTTTGGCTCTGTGCCCACCCAAATCTCAGATCAGATTATAATCCCCACATGTGGGAGGAGGGACTTGGTGGGAAGTGACTGAATCATGGGGTGATTTTTCCCACACTGCACTCATGATAGTGAGTGAGCTCTAATGAGATCTGATGGTGTAAAAGTGCGTGGGCAGTTACTCCTTGCTCTTTCTCTCTCTCCTGCTCCACCATGGCAAGATGTGCTTGCTTCCTTTTCACCATCTGCCATGATTATAAGTCTCCTGAGGCCTCGCAGCCTTGCTTCTGCACAGCCTGTGGAACTGTGAGTCCATTAAAGCTCTTTTCTTCATAAATTCTTCAGTCTCAGGTAGTTCTTTTTGCAGTGTGAGAACAGACTAATACATCTAGAAACCCTGGCACAGCCTGTTTTCTCATTGCAATGTGGAATATTAAACTACATCAGTGATTTCCAAGCTTTTTAAGGTCAAAATTCCTGTTAAGAGAAATCTTACCTAGATGCACAATATACGAAACAGATAAGAACTGAGTCACCTAGATTGAAGCATAAGTGGCAGCCTAAGCCCTCCTCCCATCTTTAGCTGAACCCAGGTCTACCCTGGGTTCAATTTCAACACGAAGGGAGTATATAACCCTGCAATTTCATCTGTCTCCTCCACCTGGGTTTTCAGTGGTCTTCACAAGTAAAGATCCTGCCAAACTTTACACATTCACATCTGCTTGGCCACTAGAAATTCTTCACATGCACTGTCATGAGAGGTAAGAAGTTTATCTCCAAATAC